>NC_136820.1:12467091-13966785 GCF_951394365.1 Tetrao urogallus
TAGATATTTTGAATAATTATCACAGAGAAGTGATAAGAAATGAAAATAACAAAATAAAACGTGAAACTGTGCTTGTAAAGATTCTGCAGTTCCCTCCTTCCTAAGCATCTGAATTGTTCTATGCAAACTCTGAATTCAGGGAGTCAGCACACAGTTTTAGCAACAGATGAGTGCTTTTTTTTTTCCCCTCTTTTTTCTTTTTTCTTCTTCTTTCTTCTTTTTTTTTTTTTTTTTTTCTTTTTTTCCCCTTCTAAATGACAGTTCAGCCGATGGTCTGAACTTCAGACCATGAATGAAGGGGCACATAAAGACGTGCCTTCTGGCTAGAGGCTCTATGAGGGTTCTGGCATGGGCAGATATTGCATAATGGTGGCTGTCGGCTACTGGTAAGTGCTAGTGTCAGAGAATCTGCCTGATCCTTAGCGTGCCTTTTACTGTGGGAAAAACAATACTTTTCCTTTTAAAAAGAAAAAATTTACTTCACTATGCAGATCCTGCTCTTATATCCTGCGATCAACACAGTCACAACTCTCCTGTTTAGAACACAGCATCCTTATGTGAAAATCTGGTTATCATAAGGCAGCTAGGGGCATCTGGAAATTACTGACTTTTCAAGTTCTTTAAGCCTGTCTGAGACTCTATAAATGATGAAAAGAACTATTAATCCTGCTGCTGCTTAACTTTAAAGGAGAAAGTATCTTTCCTAAATTTGTGCAGCTCCTTAATTCGTGCACTAGGTGGTGATCAAAAGCAACCCACGTTGTGTGCTGTCTTTGCTTCCTTGTCATATCTGACAGTAGGTAATGAAAGCGCATGAGACTGGCCATTTTTTTTTCTGCCAGCTTTTAACTTCTCCTCTGTCCCTGAGTAATTAATTTTTTTTTTAATAAAATCCTCTTAAAGATTAGAGTAGAAGTGAAAATGTTCAGTGGTGCTGCTAAGTTTTAATATCCTATTGAACCTTTTGGTTTTGGATTATTTGTTTAATAAACATGTAGGAAGTATCTTTGCCATTGTCATCACCAGATATTGGTAAAAATACCCCACAACTTCAAACTAGGATTAGTGTTGCATACACAATCCAGAAATTCAAATATACCTATTTTCAATATAGTTGCTATGGACTGAAACCCAGTTTTTGAACGTAGAAATTTAGTGCTAGTGTTTTGATATGAGATAATAATGGGAAAAGAGGAGCATTACTCTGAAAATATGCTTACAGGTTTTTTATATAATTAAAAAGAAGGAGAAATTCTCCTCTATATTGCCCCCTCCAAAATGATAAAAACTGCTCCAGTATTCCTGTACCCTGGGAATACTTCTGGCTTCAAAGGGAAAGAATGCAAGATGTATTTTTGCATTATGTAACTGGAAAAAAAATGAAATCCACAGAAGAAAATCAGTAAAAAAATGCTCCATTTACTAAAAAGTTGAAGAGCAATGTTCATGCATTGGAGTCTGGTAGCTAGATTTAGATTGATTAGAGACATGGGGAAGACTACTAAAATATTGCTTAGGGTGATGGTTGATAGTAAGTGCAGTGTTCAGACAGAAGAAAGTACAGCACACCAGGCTGCTGTGACCTATGCTTTAGCCATTACAGATTATCAGCATAGTTCAAATAAACAGTTGAAAGGAGGAGGATGTCACATTAAAGCATGTCTTAATAGATGGGTGGGTTGTTTCTTTATCCTCTATGAATCTATGTAAAGCAACAAAAGCCTGGCTCATGACTAATGCCTTGAGTAACTTTTCTGCATTCATCCTTTTCCTGAGGCTAAAAGGAGGTGGAATCAGCCCTCTTCTTCTCTAGCTGGGATGTGGGGGACAGCTAGGGCAAAAGATACAGCACTGCTGAGCCACCTTCATTTGTGTCTCAAGATGGATGAGATTTGTTGGTGCATGGTATATGGCTTACATTAGCATTGAAAGTCTTCTGTTTTTTCTTATTGAGCAGGACATAGATACTTAGTGCTGAGCTCTCATGCCAGGAGATGGATAGAGCAAGTCCTCTTGGGCAATAACCTCAGGGTAAATATGTGCCACCCCTTGCAACTTCTACAAGGCAAGCAGTGAAGGCAGAGCTGACCGGCTGTTAAGAAGCTGGAGAGCAATTAAAAAACTGTCTGCTGACAGGCAACTGCAGAGTTAAAACAGCAAAAAGAAATTTGGTGCAGCTACAGCGTGTTTTACACTAGTGATCCATGTAACAATGAGGAAATGCATAGCAAAGCCAGATTCCAGACTACTGAGTTGATGGTATGATTCATGCACTTACTTCTAAATTCAGCAACCAACCCCGTTGTAATGAGAATCATCTGAGGGAAATAAAATAACAACAGTCTGAAGCCTATGGGAGGGCAGTAGCCTTGTGACCATGCTAGATGCAGAAGGGCTGTGTCAATTGCACTGCAGCACGTTGGAGAAATGGAGGTTATGCCACGGAGCTTTTTCTTTAGCTTGTGTTCTTGTTTTGTGGGTTTTGGAGGAGTCCTTGTAAGACTGACTGTTGTTCAAAATTGGACCAACACAGCTGCATGGATGCGCTGGCTTGCATAGAATCATAGAAACATTGAGGTTGGAAAGGGCCAGTAAGATTATCTAGTCTAACTATCAAATGGAATATATGCATGCAGATAGTCTGTGTGTACGTGAAAACTGGATCATTGCATGCACATGCAGCCAGCTTAGCAGCAGAACACCAAAGGGATTTGTACACAATTAACTTGTAAAAACTGGCTCTGAATGTATGAAGGGAAGTAGCATCGGGAGAGCTGAGGCACACCCTTTATATGATATTAGCATGTATTCTCACAACTGTTCTTGGTTAAAGATGATTCTCCCTCCAACAGAATCCAAGTTTCAAGCCTCATGTTGTCTTATGCTGTATATTTGAAGTTTTTGAGCTCAGAGACCCCAATATACAATAGGATAATGAGGTAAAAACATATGTGAATTTAATCCTGGTCTGAAGTTCTCCATTTCAACTTTTGACTGTGGCAGATGATTCTCCCCACTGCATTTAAAAGGCAGAGGTTTCTAATTATCAGTATGTATGTTTTGGACCAATGGGACACTCCTAGGATGAAATGCAAATGAATTCTTATTTATAGCAAATGATTCAAAGCACATGTGCCTGTAACTTCAGAGAAAATTGTCAACTGTCAGCTGTCGAATAGAGAGAAGACTTCAGAGCAGAAGCAGTGCAATACAGTGTCAGAAAGCAGCTGAATCCAGGTGCCCTCAGGATTCATGGGGGTTCTTCCTTTTCCACCAAATGTGCATGGAACTACCGTGGTCCTCTGCCTTCAGTCTATTCTGTTGCTGGTACCTGGATCTGCAAAACCCTCAGGTTGCAGGTACTTTGAACTCTTATCCTGCTAGTTGGCTTGTCCACCTTGAAGTTCACTAGTGTTTACGCATCTATCAGACTACAAAAATAATTTTTTTTAAAGAATAAAGGATAGACTGTGGTGATCAGGTGCAGGGGTCAGCTTGGTAAGTGTACTGATTAACAGTCTTTGTATCTGATGGCCTGTATACATTTTCCCTCTGTTTCCTCACAGTCGTTTCTCTCTAATCTACCCTGACTTCTCCCTGTCCACACATTAGGTCTTTTCACCTAAGCATCCCACAGTATGTCTTCTGCAGTCCCAGAATTTTTTTCCCCTCTGTGACCTGTGAGAAGTACTGTACTCTTCTGTCATTCCTGTGAGAATTTTTCATTTATCTCTCTTTGTGGGTTTCACACCTGCAAAGAGGCAAGTGCTCTCCTTTGATAGTCAGAGGAGAACTCAACATGGCATGCTCTGTTTTCACTAATTGGGTTACCAGGGCTCTTCTGCTGGTCATAGTTGCTCTGATCCTTGCTGGGTCTTTGTGTTCTGTGTGGTTAGCCTTTCATCTCATCACCTGACACACAGCTACCGTGTCAGTAACTGGCGCACAGAGCTTTGCTTGTACTCTGAATATTCTCCTTCTCCTCTGTGACCAGTGCAGCTCCTGGACCTGTCCAGGAATGTAGATCTTAGATATTTTTTATCTAAGATAAACTGTCTGCATAGGTTTTGTTTTACCATGTTTTAGCCATCTAAAAGTTGTCCCCTGAGGTCCATGGAGTAGGAGAGAGGCTTTTCCAAATTGGTCCCGCCTGTCTTAGATGCCTTCTCTAGGCTAAATCACTCTCTGGAGGTGCACCTTTTTCTGCCTTAAAGACAAAAAGCTAAGTAAGCTAGATATCCAATGTTCAGACTGCCAAAATGATGGGAGTTGAATCTTACTTTCCACTTTTTACTTTCAGTGCTGCAGTCTGTTCTCTGGGTAGTACTTGATGGATGTACAGTTCAGTGCTGGTGCTTCTCAAGTTGTTACTTTCCCTGTGTGAAGTAAGCAACCACCATTTGTACACAGTGCAGGCCCTGATTGAAAAATACCACCCAGAATCAGTATCAGCTAATATATGGAGCTGAAATTTATAAACTGTAGTCTATATTACTAATGAGTTCATGGCATAAGGATGGAACAACCAGGATTTGGTGTTGTGTAATTCACCATGTTCGCACTAAAGCTGCACAATCACTGAAGTTGCCAACCCTAGGTGTGCTGTGAATTCAGGAAACATTAACTACCAGAGGAGCTCACATCTATACTGCGAGTTTCCTGGAGGAAACCACTTTGAGCCAGTGAGTTTGTGTGGGTTCTGCAAGACTGTTTCCAAGGCAAATATGCACTAAAAATATGCCATCCTGCTCATAAAATCATCAATGTACCTGACTGACATCTAGCTTTGGCATAGGGATGTGGTTAAGATCTTGGTTATTATTTCCTACTTGCATGCCTCAGTTCCTTCTAGGAATTAAGATAATGACTATAGTGTTTCCTTATCTGTGAAATACACTCACATGTGGGGGTGGAAAAAAGTAGATCTCCAAAATAAGAGAAATTCTTTCATTTATACATAGAATTGTGGCTCTTTTATATTTTCACTTTTTCCTGACAGCAGCTACTTACTGATTTATTTCCTTGCTTCTTACCTGCCTGGTGGATGGATGTGGCTGTAGGAGTACCAGGTTTCAAGACAAATGAGAAAGTTTAAAAAGTTGTATAGCTGAAACAGAGATTTTGAAATCTTAGCTATGCTGATCCTAGCTGGAGAATGGAGGGAAAGTCTACAGCAGCATGAAGGAAAAAACAATAAAATGTTCTTTAATACAGCCATAGTAGAGGATCAAAAAAAGTACTTCCATCTTCAGGTATTTTGTTTTATTGAAACTTTGATTCAATTATCAAAAGTGTAGTAATTATGACCCGTGCAATACTAATGACTTTTGGCAATAAGACTTGTGAGGACACACAATCTAATTAGCTTTAATGAGATGGATTTAATAATACTTTAGATTAACATCTGTTAGAACTAAGTATCAAGATTTATTGTTCTCTGAATAAATATTGAACTCTTGCTCTCAGGTCAATAAATCTTAAGCTTGCCTGTACTTAAATGAGTATTTACTTATGTTAGCACTTTTTGTTTCCTGCCACCAACTTCAGTATGAGGATAGGAGCCCTGCACTTCCTTTCTGCTGCATCAAACACTTCTTAGAAAAAGTTGCAAGAAAGCCCTGAATTTGTAAAGAGGAGAGAAAAAGAGTTGGAGTCTACATCCTTTATCCTTTCTTCACATAAAACTGCTATTCTTAGCTCTTGCTTGATAAATAGAAATTTCTGAAATGACCAGAAAAAATCCATGGTAATGCCACAGAAAAATCATGTTGTTCACATCATCTGCTCAGTTAAGCAGTCTTTGTATTTTGTGTAATGCTGTGAGTAGTTGTTCTCAGTGTGTACTGAGGCACAAAATTTTCTGCTTTACTTCAGATTTCGTTTTGTACTTCAGATATTTAAGCATATTAGATTCCTTTCTAGCTGTAGGCATCTCAAGAGGATTGAGATGGAACATTTTTCATGCCTGCAGGGTAGGAACTTCTTGATAATCTCTAAAGGGATCACTGTGGTCAGAAATATCTACAAGTGTTACGAAATTTCTCATAACCAAGAAGAGTTCCTCTAAAAACAGCAGAAAAGTATTGAGACTGATCAGTAGAATATTTAGGCCTTCCTTTCGGATTTAACAGAGTTCTAAGAAGCTGAGTGATAGTCTTCACTCCAGGTGAAGTCAGATATAAAACTCCCCATTATGTTCAGTGACAGACTTCTGTAAGTGAATGCTGATTAATGTAGAGAATCTTCTTTGTGAGCCGCCAAAGAACCAGAGACTTTATAAATTATGTAAAAAGATTATTTGTATTTATTGAATTCTGTGGAACTGTTTCAGTAAAGAAACTGAGATCCAGTAGACTTTAGTGGATGAATTTTTTACAGTTGATCATAACCGCTTAAGATCAAAAGATTGTTCTTGCATGTACATTCTCTCTTGTAAAAATAGGTGCACTGTGTAGAAGCCTTGCAAGAAATAGGTAAATTTTTCACGTTGTTACACTGTGCTGTTCTTGTGTTTCAAGTTGTTGTACTTTTATCTTTTTGGTGGGATTTAGAGATTGCTGTGGCTCTGGAGGAAATTGTGGCATTTGCCATGGTCCATAGGCTAGGCTGAATGCTGAGCCGTAGCTATAGGATGTAGAGTAGGAGCAATATTAACAGATTTTTTTTAATTCCATATATTCCTTTTTGAGGTAAGTATATCTGCAGGACAGATGGTAAATGTGTGCCTTTCCCCCACCAACTGCCTTCAAGTTTTCTAAGGATCCTTAGGATCAGATGACTGACCTCAGCAGACTCAAAAGGTGGGCCTGTGTGAGTCTAATGAGGTTTTGCACTTGGGCCAGAGGAATCCCAGGCATACATACAGACTGGGAGTAGCAATTCTTGAGAGTAGCCTTGCAGAGAAGGACCTGGAGGTCCTGATGGATGAAAAACATAACATGAGCCATCACTGTGCTCTTGCAGCTCAGAAAGCAAATGGTATCCTGGGCTTCATCAGAAGAGGGGTGACCAGCAGGGACAGGGAGGTGGTTGTCCCTCTCTACTCTGCCCTTACGAGGCCCCATCTGGAGTACTGTGTCCAGGACTGGAGCCCCCAGTGCCAAAAAAACCAAGCAAACAGGTGATCAGCTGTAGTGCATCTTCTTTTAATCATAATCATGTATACTTCGGTTTTTTAATTGCAAAAAATGGTGGATGCAAACTATTATTTTCCCTTCACTTTGCACCTGTTGAGAATGCTAGAAAATTTGCAGATTCTGAAATCCTGTGGATCCTGTTTTATTCTTTCAGTTCCCTGATTGTGCGTTGAGGTACAAAGATTTGTAATGTATGTTGTATTTCACTTATGAAAAAGAAAAAAGAAAGTATGCTTAGTGGGGATGAGGAGAGGAGGAAAGTTGAGCTGGAATGAACATGGGGGAAGTGATGACTTTGGTAAGATTCCATCTGGAAAGATTTGGTCTTTATTACATGTCAAGATTAGGCTTTAAATTAATCAGTTTCAGGCAGACAAAACAGTTATAATAAATAGCAATTATTCGTCCTATGTTTCACTGGATAGAGGCGGAAAGGTATCGTTTTCTTTGTTACATTATGTGGTCAAATCGGATAGCAGCCTTGCTTTTGTGGTAGCAGTCTGGGTTATGGCAGAATACCCCTGCCTATCCCACTTTAGAACTGGGTAAAGAATATGTGCAAAAGTTCATTACTGTTCTTCAGTATGTACGGTAATGCAAATACATAAAGATGCTACTTTATGCCAGAATCTGACCTGTGTAAGTAGAAAATAAGGTGTTAACAGCTGGGAATTGTTCTAACATTCTGCAGTGACATTCATTCTTCTTCTCCAGAAATGTGTTGAGCTTTTGAATTTGTCACCAAATAATGTAATCTTCCTAGTGTAAAGTGCTCCTCCCAGCCCCAGACATTCTTACTGCACTGTCATCCTTTCTCCCAGTGGAGAAGAAGAACAGAAGCTCATCCCTATGCATACAAACTAAAAAGGATATTTTTCTGTTAGTTGCTCTTGCTTTCAAGATGACAAGCTGCCCTTTCATCCTGCAAGGAGAAGGGAGATCTTGTCTTTGACAGGGTTGAAAGAATGGAAAATCTAGTCAGTAAAATGGGAACTTAAAGTGTTGCACAGAAGAACTTCGTGTACACCGTGAAAACATTTAAAACATTTGCTTTTATAAAACTAGTAACACTCGAGTCTCTTGCTGCTCTTTAAACAATCAGAGTGCACATGCCTTTCATGGTTTCTCAATACTTAGACTTTCCACGCGGCTTGCTAATAAAACTTTGCTAAAGCAACACAGAAATGTGAGAAATTATAGGGAATGTAATTAATAATGATGAATCATTTGAATTGTCTTGAAAAGATGCATGTACTTAGATGCATGTGCACCTGGAAAATAGCGATGTTTGCCAACGTAAGTTTTAGCTAAAAGTAAAAACATACACAAACTTGTCCAAGCACTGATTTGTGGGTTCTGTTGGTTCTGTCTCCTTCCTAGAAGCAAATACCCTTAGTGTAAAAGCCTTAAGCTGAAGGCAATTTTTTGTTGCATAAATAACCGGCTAAAGAAGTCACTGAAGGCAATCAAAATCTGAATCCAACGTGCCATCTCCTATTAGTCAGGTCGTTTGAAGTGATTTGTGGTGTTCATTAGTGGATCTTCTGGCAAAAAGAGACTGGACGGAAGATTATATTCAGTATCTGATAGCGTAGACGTGCTGCACAGCCCTGAGTTGAAGGTGCATGAAAAATGTCTGTATCAGGGCAAAAATACAGCAGCATCTGGTCTCCTTTGATATGTTAGTCGTTCTGAAGAATGTGGAAGTGGTTACTGTTATTTTGACAAATGCCTTTATTTCTCCTTTTGTTGCATGGTGTGGCACAAGGGGAACACTGGCGCAATAGCATACAGCAATAATTTATTAGTGGCTTAGGGATGTGGGCCCAGAACAAATTCTAGACAAAAGAAAAACATGTTTGGGTTTTACAGAGCGCCTTGGCTACAGGAACAAAGCTGTGATTGGGTGTGCAAATATTTGGTATTTCGATTGTCCCAGTTGGGGTGACAGCTGACAAATCGTCTGAGTTTGTTTTTAATTATCACCAAAGGAAAAAAAAGCCCGTTGTTTTAAAGCCAGGCACTGATTTTGAAGCACAAGGCAAGAGAAGATGTTTAACAGTGGAAGATATGCTTTCTCAGTGTTCTAATATGTTGAAAGCACCATTACCTCCAAATATTTATAATATTTAGCTAGTTTTGTGATTACAGCCGACTGGAGTGTTGTGTTGACTTGTATTGCATCCAATGATTGGTACTAAAATATCAGCCACAATTCTCACTTCATGCTAACTGGTATCACTGATATCAACATTATTTTCTGCACTCACTGGGAAAGGAGGTGGGTGTGCTGTGACAGATGTTTGAGACCTGTTTGCACAAAAATAAATAAATATCATACCAGCGTACAGAGCACCTATGAGGTATCAGGGTCAATTACAATAGATCTGTGAACACAGAGAGGCCTTACTGCCCTAAAGAAGCTCCTTGTGAAAGGAAGAAGCATGTCACCCAAAAGAGATTGAGTCATTTGTTTGAGACAACCCAAACATTCTGTGGCTGGGTTAAGGACCAATCCTGTTTGTTGAGTCTATCCAGTTCTACAACTACTTTGCTATCCTTCAAGCCAGATAAGACAGACACATTGTAAAGACACATTGAAATTAGTAGGCAATATATACAAGTTTAAAATTGTGTCCAAGTAATAAATGGCTTGGATTTTTGTTTACTTTTTGTTGTAATTGCTGAACCATAGTTGTTTAGTTATGAATTTGCACGAGTCTGAACTTGTCCTTTCTTGCAGGAAGCTTAACTTGTCAGACATTGAATAGCCAACAAGTCACCTTTTAAGTAATAACCATGAGCTTCCAAATAGAAATTTGCCCCTTCTGGGGTAGTCAGAATGAATTTTTGTGGTCAGATGGGAGAGACTGTTCTGTATAAAGTTGTCTTTTATTGCAAGAAATAATTGAGGCAAGAACACAAAATATGGTTTCCATTTATGTGAAATCATGAGAATGTTTCCACTTTGTACAAAAGGGAATGGTTTGGCTTTTTTTTTTGTCTTCTAGCTGCATCTCTTCTGCCAATTTCTAGTGTAGCATTCAGTACCTCTGAAAGTTTCATAAAGGCTGTATTTGAGGAAGAGAAATAGTTTGATCTGCTAATACACTGCTATCCTTCCAACAATGTCTAGCCTGCTTTCGTGGATCCCTAGAAAGGTTATTGATTTACTGCAAGTGTAGTTTTCTCTAGTAAAGGCTTTTTGCAAACTGCCACCTGAAAAAGGAAGGAGGAAATTTAGCTAATTGCATTCTGCTTCCATTTCAGTGGCAATTATGAAATGTTTTCGGAAGGAGTAGAATGGTTTATGTGACTGTGAGTTACTGCTGCCAGGAGCTGGAGGAGCTCTTCAGAATTGTGTTGGATGGGTGCGTGGTGAACTGGGAGCTCTCAGAAAAATGCTGCTGATAAAATTTACCATTATTAACACTAGTTTTCACAGGTACATTCTGACTTTGCAGTACTTGCTAGGCTAGCGAGATTAGAGTCAACCATGCTACTTAAAGCTGTTCACATGCACTTCCCAGCCAATTTTTGCTGACGAAACATGCAGTCCCACAAAATTCCTCATACTTTGTCTTTTCTAGGGGCAAAAATTCTACAGATGTTTTAGTTAAGCAGTGTCAGCACTTTTGACTCTACATATTTATGGCTGTGCAAATAATGGATTTTTTGGTTTGGCCATTGAACTAAGAAATTGAAAGGAATTTTTGTTTTTAGTCAAGCAAAAATAATTTTTTGTTTTGAGATGTACTGAAATGAGGCAATTTGCTTGGTTTAAGTTTCCTCAGTTCTTTCATACACCCTGCAATAAAAATGGTCCAATTTTCCATTGAAAACATGGTTTTGAAACAACTGTTCCAAATACTTTTGTTTTTAAAATTCAGAAAACTACACTTTTCTGGTTTCTCTATTTTTCAAGCTAATGCTATGTTTTCAGTGGTACCAACTGTTAAATGTATATGTTTTTCTCCTTCAGGCAACGTCTTTTTGTAAATTCATTGCTTAGTAGTTTACTTTTTTTTTTTTTAGCCAACACTGAGAACAGTACAAAATTTTAAGATACTGCCCATGGTTTGGAAAAGCTGTTGTGTTATGTCAGTAACTGAAATGGCTAGACCACCATGGTTGGAGTCTGTGAGTGTTATAGCAGTGTGGGTAGCATTCAGGTAGCAGAAGTACAGTTCTAGAGGCACAGAAAATCATTTGTGATGGGACAGTTCGAAAATACTGGATTAGGTGCAAAAAAAAAATATATATATCCATTACTGATTAAGGGAATGCATTGAGAAAGAAATTCATATCCAAGGTAGGACATGTCTGAGCTTTCTTGCCCTTTCAAGGTATCTATTAACTGCAGCTGCCAGAGACAGCACTATAGCATAAGAATAAGAAGCTAATAAAAACCAGTCTGTTTCCTTGCTTTAGTTAAGCAAGATGAACAAGGTAGCCTAACTTGGGAAATTCTCGTCTTCCTTAGGACAACTTATTTGGCTGTCCATACCCAGCAGCACTAGCACAGGTGGTGTTAGGAACCCAGTGGGTTTATCTCGTGAACTGAAGTTGTATTACATCCTCCTTTGTTCTTCTTTTGAACTGAATGTAAGAATTAAACTATATGCTTGTAATTGGGGGCTGTATAGTTTAGAAGTTAATGAGATCGTGTGGTTTTAACAAAGCTAAGCATCTGTGGGCTTTTTCTTTGTTGCTGCTTTTCTTTTTAATTGAGAATGAACTTCTACAAGTCAGTTCTAAACATCCACTGTTCAACATGAGACAGCTTATAGTGAATGACATCAAAGGCCTTATACTGTGACATGAGTGCTGGGGCAAAAATATCATCTATTCAACAGAACTGCTTTGGAGATTTTCCTTGCACATTAAATCCATATGCTAGGAAATTATTGTAGCTTAAGAACCATGTTTACATGACATGGTGAATGTTTTGGAGGCCTTGCTACCTGCAGAAGAATAAATGATCTCAAATAGGGATTTCATCAAATACTCTGAAAGGATTTTAAGCATCCAGACTTGGGAACTAACTCTTGGAGACACAAGGCTTCTGTTTTTCTTGCTGAGAAAGTGCTCAGCCCTGTTGGTGAATCAGTCCTTGATAGCTGTGAGGCATGATTGTGGACTGAACTTGGTGGGAATTCTTTGAGTATTGGAGAGACCTGCATTAATTACCTCTGAGGAGTCAATTGTGGGTTGCACAGATGCTTTTAAGGCATCACCCTGTAGTATAGTTGCACAGAACTGCTCTTCTCAAGGATGCTTGAGATGCAGAGAGGGGCATATATTGCTTTTCCCATCTTCCTGGTACGTGTGGATACTCCAGCTGCAGTGTCCATGGTGGCCCTTGCTGTTCATCAAGGTGTGTGTGTGTGTGTGTGTAAGCTGGGAAGGAACATTGGCACCTTCCACATGAGCGTATGTATGGGTCAACTGCAGTCTGGATTCTTGATGGGAAGAGCTTTAATTTAGGCTAAAATTTTCTTTTATGATTATTATGATTTATTTATTTATTTATTCATTTATGATTTTAATATTCTTTTATTTTATGGTTCAGTTGAGTGCTGGCAGGGAGTAGGGGAAGAGATTATCCCATCATGCAGGTAAACAGAGAAGGATCCAAACCACTATGTCCTTGTTGCTACAGCTCATAAAACCTCTGCTATAAAAAGGAGGAATCCAGGCAGCATGAGATTAAACCTCCTATGTAGGTCTGCAGAGGGAGGCCATGATGCGCAGGTCCATCCTGCGGGTCTCCTGTTGTAGCAGCCCTGCTGGAGGAGGACCTTCTGCTCACTGTGCTTCCTCCTCACCTTTCTGGCACGTCTGGTAGCTAAAGCATCACTGAAGTGATCTTTTTAAATAGTAATCTCCAGGGTGAGGAGAACAAAGGAGAGAAGAGAATTTAAGTTTCAGGATACATTACACTTAAAATTCCGAGACTGTTCCAGTGACAGGCAACATAAAGAATTAGGTTTACAATTTGAAGTAAGTTTCGTTG
Source organism: Tetrao urogallus (assembly GCF_951394365.1). Lineage (NCBI taxonomy): Eukaryota > Metazoa > Chordata > Aves > Galliformes > Phasianidae > Tetrao > Tetrao urogallus. Next base: position 12,480,244 of record NC_136820.1, read on the forward strand.
TAAAAATAATTGGACTGGTGAAGCAATCTTGCTCTCACTAAATTGCTTTCCTAGGAACCTATCCTGAGTGGGGCTGTGCAGCTCTTTCTGATATTTGAACATCCTCAGTTCTCATTGACTTCAGTGGGAATTGAACTCATTGAACTCCTCACTAGGTAATTAGTTCTGTATAGGTCTGATTTTTCTGCAGCAAATCAGTAGCTGCCTTTACTTTCACTTAGCAGTCAGACCCAGTGCTCCTCAAGTCCCAGCCTTAGCCTCTATGCATCATTTAATGACTCTTTTGTGAAACACATACTTAAGCATTTGTGCTTATATTCTGTTGCTTACTGTGAACAGGATTCACAATAGTTTTTTTACAATGACTGCATCACATTACCAAATAGAACATGCAAAATACTTAATGGAACACCTTTCCAAAAATAGCCCTGCAAGATAGTTTCTAGATTAGTTTAGGTTTGCTTTCTTTTTAAGTAGGATGAGTTTGTTTTGCCTTCAGAAAGGGTGGGATGCACTTCGAAACAAATATTAAGAGGACAACTTCATTCATGTGGAGGGTGAATGACATAATGACTGAGATAATGAAAATGAGATTTTCTACCTTTCCTCTCCATGAGAGAAGACCAACTGAAATGCAGTATATTTACAGCCCCTGATATTGCTGGAGCTCTAAATGTTTTTTGCTTTCATGGTCTCCATTTGTGCTACTGTACATCTGGGGATGATGGATTGCGGAGCACTGGATGTTGAGATGAAGAGAATCAATAGGATGATACAAAAGATGAAATAACTCTGATGGAACATCAATAAAGGCTAAAAGTTGCCATAGGGATTTGAATCTTAAAGAAGAGCTTGAGAAAATATATTAAGAATTCACTTTTCCCTTTGCACTTGTACTGCCTTTATTCCATGACTAGACGTCACATGGGGGTTCTTGTCAAGGGCAGGGATAAAGGAGGTTTTTTTTCTTTTCTGTGTCAATATGGTGCTCAGTATGAAACCTGCTGGGCATGATGGCTTCTGAGTACTGTCACTGTGTCATTGTTACCTCAGCCCACAGTGGTGTGAATAAGAATGGAAGAGTAGAGCTTTTAGTTACCTCATGTGCTGTTAGAGGGTTCAACACACAGAAACTGCAGGGGAAGTAGAACTTCTATTGTTGCTGAGTTATTCAGTGTTTAAGACTGAATGGTGTCACAGAGCTGTATGGTGGTGTGTATAGCCTGGGCATTCCCAACCAAGAGTCTTTCCTTTTGACTCAACCAACTGGCAAGTTGTGCAAAGTGGTGCAAGTTGTGCAAAAACAATTGCAGAACCCGTATTTTGCCACTGTACAGTGATGTATTCAGTGATTTGTTGGGGTGCAGTTTGGAATATTTAATCTGAAATGGAAAAGAGTGTTTAGCAAGTAGCATACTTGCTGCAGACAAAAAGGTCTGTCTCATGCAAAATAACATCCATCTCTATCCAAGCAGAACTCCAGTGTTGTTGCTGGGGATTATTGGGGTTTTTTTTTTTGCTTGTTTGTTTGTGTTTTGGGTTTGTATTTTGCTTGAGCGTAGACTAAATGAGGTTAATCTGATGTGATTTGTTTCAATAAATCCAAGTGCAAGGTCTTGCACCTGGGTTGAGGTAACCTCCCCTCCCAGCACAAACTGGGGGATGAAATGACTAAGTGCAGCCTGCCAAAAAGGACCTGGGGGTGCTGGTGGATGACAAGCTGGGCATGAGCCAGCAGTGTGCCCTTGCAGCCCGGAAAGCCAAGCATATCCTGGGCTGCATCAAAAGAAGTGTGACCAGCAGGGTGAGGGAGGTGATCCTGCCCGTCTACTCTGTGCTGGTGAGGCTTCGCCTGTAGTACTGCATCCAGATGTGGAGTCCTCAGTACAGGAGAGACATGGAGCTGTTGGAGAATGTCCAGAGGAGGGCCACAGAAATGGTCCGAGGGGTGGAACACCTCCCCTACAAGAACAGGCTGAGAGAGCTGGGGCTGTTCAGCCTGGAGAAGAGGAGACTTCAAAGTGACCTGAGAGCAGCCTTTCAGTATTGGAAGGGGGGCTGTAAGAAAGAAGGGGACAGACTCTTTAGCAGGGACTGTTGTGATAGGTTTCAAGGTTAAAGAGAGTATGTTTGGGTTAGATATAAGGAAAAAGACTTTTACAGTGAGGGTGGTGAGGCACAGGTTGTAGAGGTGGTGGATGCCCTGTCCTTGGACACATTCAAAGCCAGGCTGGACTGGATTCGGAGCAACTTTGTCTAGCTGTAGGAGTCCCTGTTTATTGCAGGAGAGTTGGGCCTAGATGACCTTTAAACGTCCCTTCCAGCTCTAAGGATTTTATGATTCTGAGATTTGGAGCTGCAAAACAAGAAAACAGAAGAATCCTTGAATCATTTTCCAGGCAGACAGAAATCCAGGTGTTCTTTCCATGGTATATGGATAAATTTGATGAATTCTATTTCTAAATGATGCACATGTTGCAGATATACAGTAGAATTGTGATTTTATTGCTAGCTTTCACTAGGATCTTTATGCAGGAGGCACACCCAGAACCCAACATTAGGTTGTACAGTGGAGGTGCTATTGGATGTGAGGGAAGGTATCATGGTATGCATCTTAACGTTTCTGCTGTAATGCTGAATCTTTCTGTTCTTACTGTTATCTGTTTCCCAAATGTTTATCAGAACTGCTTTCATAAACCACTACTTAATTTTTGCTTGCAGCACTACGCAAAAAAACCAAACTTCTGGTTGCAGATTGCATTCTGAAAGAGTATTCATTGCTCTCAGGTGCATAATTCATACTGATGCCACACTGTAGACTTTAATTAGAATTCCTAACTCCATCACTCTCAGGGTTTGAAACAAACACTAAATAAAACACGTAGCTTTGTCACAAAGTTATTTCAGAGAGGTAAATTAAGTTAGAACCATGAGCGTTCCCCCTCTGAATTCAATATGCATTTTGATACAGTGATAATATAGACACACCATTCAGCAAATATGGAAATTCGGGCTGTTAGTGTAGAAAACTGGAGATGTTTCTATCTAAGCAAACTATATGGGAGCTGCTCACTAAGACATGCCATGTAAAAACAGAGCTATTAAGGCATGGTTGGCACCATCATTTTTCTTTTGCAGATCTGGTGGTATTTTCCAGCACTAACTTCTAGCGCTGAAATGAATTAATGCAGAAGTCAAGGTTAGGTCCTATACTTATTTGTTTTGTTCAAAGTCAGAATGTCACAAAAGGATGCAAAGGAATAAACTGTTCTGAAATGCATTAGTATTATTAGTAGTATATTAAAATGCAGCACATTTTTAAAACTATTACTTGTTTCAATTCTGTCTTCCAAGGAATAGAGTATTTAATCAAGCAGTGCATTTAAGTTTATGACTGATTTCAGGCATGAGAACACAGAAGAACTACTCACATGCTTAAAGTTAAGCACGAGATTAATTGGACAAGGTTAACAGCCCTGCTGGGATGAGATCAAGTACTCAACTACAAGGACTTGACTCTTCCAATCTTCCTTATAGTTTGTTCAATTCTGAGACACCTATTTCGTCCCATTGCATACAAGAGTGGTGTAGCCAAATGTTACTTTCATTGTAAATCTAAAGATGAAACCTTAACCTCTGGGATCAGGACTTCTCCCTTAATAGTGCATTGCTCTGACTTCTCTGGCAGCTCAAAGTTCACACGAGTTTAATGGAGAGTGTCCTCTAGAGAGAGCTGCTTTGCAGGTGTGGCAGCTGAAGGGCCCAGAAGTGAAAGTAGTCAGGCTTAGGCTAGTTAGCACAAGGAGATAAAGTGTACCCTTAACCAGCTGCAGCTGATGTTCTGAGCTCAAGCCTTTTCTCTAAATCTAGGGCCTACAGACATTAACCTGAGCTTTCCCATGTGGCCAATGAACGCTGCGAGCAGTGGGCTTTTGAGGGGTTTAGATTTTGCTCTGGTTCTCCCAGGAGTCCCAGAGCTTAAGGGTTTCAGTGAACAATCTGCCTCTGAGTCTTAAAGTTTGAACTGTAATATTTCTTGGGGCAGGCAGCTGGGAGGCAGCCACAGGGTGCAAAACTCAGGCACTTCAAAAAAGCTTCTTAAGGCACAAAACAGTTCCTGTACAGATCTGCTGTATTCCTGAGGGTAACAACAACACTTTTGTTTCTCTGTTTTCAGGTTGCTCCTGTAGTTAAAGAAAGGATGATGAAGAAGGGCAGCATGATGCTTGGGTACCAGCCTAACCAAGGCAAAGTCAACTTCTTCCGCCAGGTGGTGATCAGCCCACAAGTGAGTCGAGAGGACATGGACTTCTTGCTGGATGAGATAGAACTGCTTGCCAAGGACTTGTAGCTGTAACTCTACAGCACCGGGCACTGCTTGTGTGTGATGATTATGGAGACAGGATGGCAGCAGTGCTCTGGTGCTATTGTGTGAAAGGTAGTAAAAAGCTTGACGTATAGTTTGGAAACTATCATTTAACATTGTGACGTTCAGAGTTTTGCAGGTAGAATTCCCCTCCACAGGAAAGTATTTGCTGATGGAAGCTGGGACAGGGCAGTGCCTGCAGCACCACGGCCGTTCTGGGAAGCGTTTCCTGGAGCAGGGAGCACTTCTGAAAATGGTGTCTTTATCCCAGAGAGGGCTGCTATTCATGGGGTGCCTGCGTAGCTCGGACTGATTGCTTATATAGGCAGGCAATATTCCTCTGAAGTTACTGTTAGTAGCGAATTTAGCTCAGTGAGCTTTAAAACGCTCGTTAGTACTCTGTCTACTTTGTCAATATTTTAGTTTGGTATGAATTTAAGAGTAGAGACCCGGCTGATATTTACACTGATAAGACTGGAAATTGTGAACTTCAGCGAAGAGTTCCTCAAGGAACAGTTAGGTGAATTGCCCAAATTTCCCACTGTGAGCACTACTACAGGCAGCAGAACAAGGCGAGGCTGTGCTGTCACCATCCTTGAGGTTAGCAGGACCTGGCTGGACAAAGCCCCAAGAAGTCAACACTGACCTTGCTTTGAGACAGTAGAGCTAGATGACCTCTTAAGGTCCCTTCCAACCTAAACGACTTGTGGTTCTGTAAAATCAAATGATTGGGCCTGGTCACTGTTTGCCAACATTGCCTACACTGCAATAGCAGTGCTGAGAATATTGGAAGTGTCAGAAATTCTTACCTCTTTGGTTATAGTTATAATTTCTGAACTATATTTAAAGCATAAATATTTATTTAATGGATTTAGGTGCACTTTAAAATTATAACAGATGAAAAAAAAAAAGTATATGTACCTGAAAGATATGTATTTTTAAACTTGGCAACTATATGTTAAACATGTAGAAAAGTGATAGTTTTCACCGTCAGTCTGTATTTGCCTATATTAGATATGAGATGACTTGATTTTATGTTATCAGTGTATAATTTATACTTTGGCACTGAAATCAATGTGGAGGTGATCAGTGATAGCCTACCTGTTTTTATGATGGGAGCCATCGAGTATCTTTTGTTAATCTTATGTTGCAAAGTTAAGTTCTAAACTTTGTGTTAAGAATTATAGTATCCTTTTGATTTCTTGTCATTCTAGATATAAAAGGGGCAGCTTTGTAAAGCTAGAGATGTATTTCTTGGAGTGAATTTCTTGCAGCAGACTAATGAAAATAACATGTTTCATCATCTGATTAACACCTACTTACCTTATTGTTTTGATGTTTGTTCCCTATTTTGTTTTTGAGGTAGCACTGACCAATGCAGATCTTTCTGCTGTAATGTGTTGATGAAAGTTGTCTTTAAACACAATGCTTTTATGTTTTCATTTCTCACGTTATGCTAGGATCCAACATCGCGTGACATTCCTACTTCCCACCTCCAGGATGATGGTATGGAAAGTTTAGCAGGGTCATGATAACCTAGGAGGTCACACTGTCAGAGCAGTAGATAGAAGGAGGAGTCAAATCTGCAGAACTTGACAGATGTCCTTAACAGTGTCCTGGAAGTGATTATTCTATTACAGCGAGTCACTGGATATTAAGCTGAACTCCACACTGATATTAACATAAAAATAAATGGCACAACATGGCCCCTTGATTCTGCACTGTAATATTCGCAGAATGCTTTATCATTTACTATCTAGTGCTTCTGGGTATACCAGTTGTTATGGTTTTGTAAAGCACATAACTAAATGCAGGGCCCACAAAGCTTATGTAGCCTCTCAGCCACTCTGGGTGGAGCGCAGAGCATGTCAAGGGCTGCTGGATGGATGCGATGACTTCGCTGTTGCTTCTGAAGGTAGATAGGACCGTTAACCCTTCACTTTTTCTTTTTTGTCCTTGAAGGGAGAGACAGAATACTATCAGGATTCTTTTATTGTTATCCAGAGTCTTGGTGAGTACTTAATTTTTTGACTCAGAGGAAGTGTGTCACTTGCTGTCAGCTGAGAATTTGACCTGGTGTTTTGTGACACCACTACTATCAAAAACGTGTTGCTTCTTTCCATGTTAGCACATTTTTCTGTTTCCAGGTACTGTGGGACTTCTGTCACATGTTGGGTTGAAGTAGCAGTTTCTCCTGTGTCAGTAGTGGCTATAGTTCTTTTTTTAAATGAGGGGAAAATGGAACTTTTTCAGTGTTTGCAGAAAGTGTGTCTCAGATCAACAAGTGCACTGATGTTTTCAAAGGTATGGTTTAACCTTTCAGGGTGATGTGAGTGCCTTCCCTGATGTCTCTGTATCTTCTTGTGTTTCTGACCCCTTATCACGTCCATTGTGGTCTCATTTCAGGACTATTGTAATTTTTTTCATAGTTGCTTATTTAGGATTGGGATGTTCGAAATGGCTATTTTGTAGCTGATGATTTTAATAAAAAGTGAAGTAAATGACACCCATATAAATGTAGGCTGTGTTTGTAATTTCTCGATCTAAAACTGCAGAGATGTGTACAAGAGAGGTACCAATGAGCTCTCCAGATGGAGAAACAGCAAGCTGCCTGCACAGCTTTAGAATGTGAAACCTAGCTTAACCATGCTTCAGGATGTGGTTTGTCTGTGTGCTGTGCCCTTATCATCTTTAATAAACATCTTGGATGAAAATGTGTCACCATTTATCTTGTTCTCGCTTTCAAATGCAGAAGCTAAATTATCTTTGCAGAAATGGCTTTTTTTTTTTTCTTTTAAACTATATGGGACTGGCCCATGAGCTCTCTCCCACTCTTAGTTACTGAGTTACATCTCTCAGGGTGCCCAGCCAATTGTGAAGGTTTTGGAGAACAGGTATAAATCAGTGTAGAAACAGATCCACTGGCTGATTTGTTTGTTTGTTTGTTTTTTAAATTTTATGTGTCTACTTTTAATAATCTTTTTTCAATACAGAGCTTTAGGAAAGAAAGTAAATACTTAGCAGGGATGCTGAGGTAGTTATTGCTGTCAGTTATATGGATGCATCTTCTGAGAACTTCAGGCATTTTGTGCTGGATCCATGTGCAATGTCACTCACAAATCATCGTGCCTGAAGCTAGCAGTCTTGCTCTCAGGACTTCCAATACAATTTCCTGTGAAAGATTGATAGAGATTAATAATCAATAGTTTGCTTTGTATGATTTTAGTGCTTCTGACTCCCACTGATTTAACTGGAAACCCTTGCTGGATTGGGATGTTTCATTTCCGTATCAGTAGTTTGTCACTCAGAACATCTCAGTTTATCTACTCAAGGCTCATGCTGAAGATCAGGTTTATCTGTGTGTCTGTAAGACTGAACTGGAATGTATTTTCATTTGTATCAGCCAATGATGTATTAAGATGCTTTCCAAATAACATTCGACCCTTAAAGAACACCATGTAAGAATTTGCAAAACCCCCTGTTATATGTCCAAGATTTCTTCATACACACAGATCTCAGCATTCAATCACGCTCAAATTATTTTTATTTTTAAATCCTTGAGATGCGTGATCAGACTTAAATGACAAACACACAAAACTGATACGAAATGCTGAATACAGAGGAGGAGAATTCAGCAATATTTAATGCTCAGTTTGCTGTCTCCTATTATATCACATACAAGCTCTGCAAAAAGCCAGCGATACATTAGAAGTGTAATTTTAATGCCCAGTTTTCAACTGCTCCAACCCTGTATGGCCTTTCTTCCCTGTTGGCTGCTTATGGGCAATCAGCAGGACAGCAAAGTGTGTTCATCCAGGAAATCTGTTCTAGGTAAGGCCCACTGACATGATGGCCCTTCTTCCTTTGGCAGAACTACTAAATGCTGATACATCATTTGAGTTCATAGATGCTGTATTTAGTGCAGTAGCTACTGTTACATCCTGAAATAATGCAATTGTACATGCTAATTGCAGGTTAGGTGCAGTCGAAGCGACGCTGTCTGGCAAATGCACTGTGCAAACCATGAGAAGCCCTGGCAGAGAGGTTTTCTTCCTTTAACTTGAACGTAGTCTCCCACAATTACATGGTTTTGCTTCAGATGTACAATTAGATGTTATTACTCTAATTCTGTAACTACACGATAATCATCTAAAAATTACTTTGAGAAACAAAACAAAACAAGGAAATTTGCACAGCGAGAGGTACAATAAAGAGAACGTCAAAGGTTTCAAGGCAAACCCACAGTAGGAAACAATGGGTAATGGGAACAATTAACCCTTGCTAAAATCTAACTTATGTGAATGCTCTGCGAAGCAACGCAGGAACAGTATGGTGAGATGATAGCAGCCATTATATAGAATCACTACAGAACTTTTGTATCCCCTGACACTGCAGCCATCTGCCACAAAATATCACAGTCCACCCAATGATACCAGAGGAGACCTTAAAGAAAACACCACACTTTGTAAAATGGTAATGGCTCTGTGTGTAACAGGATAAAGTGAAACTGGAAGGGCAATGTTGAAAAAAGTCCACCAGAGATGACCACTGTAAGCTCACGTACGTTCAAGGTACAATTGATCACAAAAGGCAAGTGACAGAAGGTGATGGGCATGGGCCTTTCAAAGTCTGCTGAGCACATTCTGTTTTAATGAAGTAATTTCTTTATTGTAAGTAACTCGGAGAGCAATCATTTCTACAGAACTTCTTACAAACGGAAAGTATGATGAGAGGATTTGCCATGAAGGAGCAGAGGCCCATGGAACAGAGCATCTGCTTTTGGGACCATGTGCTCTGTACTGTCCTTTGCACAAAGCTGCTCTTCCAAGAAGCTTTCACCCCACCAGTCATTCTGGAAAGTGACTCCTTGGAATGGGCTGACGCTGGCACTGGCAGCCATAGCGTTATCCAGTCTGCTCTTCTTGTTCCAGGTAGGAAGGATTTTTTTGCTATTTCTCTGATTCTGTACTCTCTCTTGTACTTGCAAAATACAGTTTATTTGCAGGGAGATTTTCTGTATTTGGCATCGTGGGGAAAATGTCAGCATAGCAGAAGGGGGAAGATTGAAATTTGGACCAAAAGCAACATTCAGGGTTGTATCTTGGAGTGGTGTTTGCCTTCTCTGTCTCAGCCATGGGTTTTTCTCAATGTTCAGATGATTGTATGTACCCCTTACAGTACCTAAAGGGAGCCTATAAACAAGGAGGGGAGTCAGCTTTTTACAAGGATAGATAACAGCAGGATAAGGGGAAACGATTTGAAGTTGAAGGAGGGAAGATTTAGGTTGGATGTCAGAGGGAAGTTTTTTACTATGAGAGTGGTGCGGTGCTCGAACAGCTGCCCAGAGAGCTTGTGGATGCCCTGTCCCTGGAGGTGTTCAAGGCCAGATTGGATGGGGCCTGGGCAGCCTAGTCTAGTATTAGATATGGAGGTTGGTGGCCCTGCAAGTGGCAGGGGGGTTGGAGACTCATGATTCTTGAGGTCCCTTCCAACCCTGGCCATTCTGTGATTCTGCATGATTGTGTGATTGTCACCCACTGCTGCTGTCACGTCTATATGAACACCAAGATTAGAGCTTCACTATACTCTGTACAATAGGGGAGACCAGTATGGCCTTGGGAAACTAAAGCAAAGTGTAGCAGAAATACTGTTCTCTTTTATGGAAGAATGATGCACAAGCAAGTTACATCCTCCTCTTTTTTTTTTTTTTTTTTTTTTTTTTTTTTTTTTTTGTGTGAAAACTTGCACTGTGGCTTTGGGAAAATTGTTGAAGATGCAGCTAAAAGCTGCAAAAACTTTTGATAAGAGCTAGTGTGTGGCAAACACTTGTGAAAAACTGTAGGGGTGGATCTGAAGATTGCATGAACCCTCTATGAGCAAAGCCCAAGTGCTACATTAATAAAATCAGCCAAGAATGAGGTGCTAAACATCAAAGCAGAACTAGCCCTTATCTGGAGCAAGGCAGCAGGAAAATCTCGAGCTGGGCATGAGGTTGGCAGCAGTTTCGCAGGTCTGTTTTCACAAGCTGTGGGCAGTGAAGGGCTGTGACATTGATGGATTTTACAGCAGAGGAGCTGCCTGGCGTTGTGCTCCATCTACTGGTGTTTCTTCTGGTAACAAACTTCTGAAACCAAAGGATGTCTCTTCCAAAGAGCATTCTTGGACGTGACATATGTGACAGATGTCAGAAAATGTTGCTTTGCTCCAGGCCAAGTTTTCTGTGAAAACCTTTGGATTTCAATGGGCACTATTGAATACATGCAGAGTGACAATACAGTCTACTGGTGATCCTTTAATAATGCCCACGTGGTGATGGGGACACGTTGCCATGGTGTATACCTCATGGTGACACTGGTGCATCGAGGGTTTTGTTGAGCAATAGGGAGCTCAGGTGCCCTGAGACCTGCAGATCCCAAAGAGCCCCTCAGCTGAGCAATGAGTCCTAACACTTGCCCTTCACCAAGACTGAAAACAGCACGGCAGGAGCGTGCTGGCCACATTTAAGACTCAGAATGCTGTTTTCAGGCTTTGTTTTATTCTAAAGCAATAAAAATGAATGTTTTTAAAAATATTTTCCTTTCCATGAGAAACACGACTGTTCCATGGTTAGTTATGAAAGAGGACGTCCTATTCTCGTAGCACCATACATTTTGAAATTCTCATAGAACAAATTTCCAGCTTCTTGACTTCCCTGCAGTCAGACCCTTGGAAACTGAGACCAAAGAGAGAACTGCAGCCCCTCTGGCAGGAAAGGATCCCAAGATTTCCTCAAGATGCTGTGCTGTCCATCTTGAGATGGGATCAGTGATACCAGAGCCTGTAATTCATTGTTTCCAATTTTGGACACCCTGAAGACTTCCTGCGAGGTTATCTTAGTGGCTTATCTTTATTCTCCCTTCTGATCTGGGGGGACAACTACTCCTGAGACAACACATTTTTCCTCTTTGCAACTTCTATGCATTCAAAGGCTATTGGCAGACGAGTCCTCTGAGACCTTACCAGGGTTTCAAAGAGGGGCAAGGCTACTTGTCTGTCTCTCAGCCACAAAGAGGGGCAAGGCTACTTGGTATGTCTCTCAGCCACCACTGCTGATACATTACAGTATGATGTTTGCCTTCCTCTGTAACAGCAAGTTACTATTGACTCTTCCTAGATTTGGGCTCCATTCTGCCCACTGGAGCATTGTGGCTAACTGCTCTGCATGGCTTTTCCCCATTAGATGGCTGTAGGCATTAGTCCTGTTTAAGTGTCCTTGCTAAAGAGGATCAGGCTTTTTCAAAACGCTTATTCAATCTACCAAGAGCAATTTGAATTGGAATTCCATCCTGCAGCATGCTTGCAGCCTCTTGCAGCACAATAAGGCTTGCAAATTTAATAAGCACGTGTTCCAGCCCATCACCTAGGCTACTGTTTCAAATACTGAGCGGCAACAGACCCAGGTCACTGTGGAGCAGTGCTGAGAAGCTCATAGGGATGTACATGGTAATTATTATGTCTTTCAAGCCAGATTTGCGCCCACTCCTTACTTGAATTTAGACAGCAGTTCCTTCGTTTGCTAACAAGAATGGCATGTGAGGCAATGTCGAAAGCCTTTCACAACTCAAGATGTTTACTGTATCTTCTCCATTTACAAGGGATACTGCTCAGCAGGAAACCAAACCGTGATGACTCCATGCTGACTTTTACCCTGGACAAGTGCAAAGATAAGCATGAAGGGATCTAAAATTGCTTCTGCTAATCCTTTTTGGAAACCAGGAGGAGGAGGAAGAATTTCACCCAGCTCAGCAGGTTTGAAACAATACAATACGTGTAAAATTTTCTATGCTACTGTTACCCTGTGCTAGCTTTAAAAAATGGTCTTTAATTGCCTGATAGTAGCTTGAAAGAGTCATAGATCCTTAGAGTTGGAAGAGACCTTCAAAGGCCATCTAGTCCAACTCCCCTGCAATGAACAGGGACATGCACAGCTCAATCAGGTTGTCCATGAACGGATCCACCCTTTAAAGAAGGCTGGTACAACCACACAAGTACCAAACATTTTGGCTTTTTTCAGCCACATTTCCTTGCCACTGTGAAGTTCTCCCTGAAGGCTTTTCTTTTCTATGATGTTTTTATGTGTTCCTTCCTAAAACACCAGAACTGGAAGAGAAGGCCACTGCTCCCGTCCTGGAGTACTTAGCTTGATCAGATGACATTGTAGGAGGGCTATTTCCTCAGATACTTGCATGAGACATTAAAAAAAGAGGTCCTTTCTGTGCCTGTTTTAAGAGCCCTGGTTCTCTGGTGGTTTCCTTTGCAGTCATGGAGAGAAAATCCCAGGGAAAAGCTTGCCCTGTTTTGTTCTTTGGACCAACTTACTTATCCAGAGATGTAGGAGAGAAACTGCTGCATCTCTTTCGGGAGAATTTTCTTGAGAAAAATATGAAAATATTTTACATTATAAAATGGATCTTCTGCCAAAATGTTTTTCTCTAAACCTAATAAAACCAAATTAGACTGTTCCCCAGCTCAGGAATGAATTTCGTCTGGTTGTGTGTCATGGATATAATAAACAGTTTATACAAGAGCAAAGGCTGTGTTTAAGTACAGCCGAATCCTGTTTGGTTTTCTGTGATTAACCTAAACAATTTATAAATGGATGAAGTAAGTTAATTTAAATTCTTTTTTTCCATTTCCTTTGGATTTGTTAAGATTGGTTTCTTAAGAGCTACCATTCCATAAGTGAATTCAAGACATGTGCATTCACAAATGGTAACACTCCTGCAGTGAAATGAACTTGCCTTCTTCTTTTCCTTATTTAATAAGACATATATCCTCTTTAGAAGTACTTGGGCTGAATGCCACATTCTCGGTGGGAGATGCTGTTAATGCCTTGAAACATGGGAGCATTTTGCTGTGCCATTCGGAGCATCCCAAGGAAGATGTTAGTCTAATCCCCTGCATGATGCTTTTGCAGACTCCTCCTCGCTGACAATGCTGAAGTGTTTGTGACATCGGAGTATGGAGGAAATGCTGCTTCTGGTCATCACAGGGGGGGGTTAGCTGCAGCAAAAGCATGAGGATGTCTGTGTGAAAGAGTGCAAAGCTTAACAGCTGAAAAATTAAAAGTCCTGGGATGAAATTTATATCCTGCTCAAAACCTTTTAGCTAATTAAAGCTATAGCTGCCCTCTTTCTGCCTCCAAGAACACCGTACGGATAATGGACAGCAAGCACCTTGGTTGAAGAGGATCGCTCCCTGGATTCAATTTCACCCAAGGAGAAAAGCTCACCCTTCAGAAACAGCACTGGCTGCAAGTGTCAGCAGTTGCAGCTTCCACTGGCTGAGTGCTTTTGCTATGGATGGGATGCGCTGTGTGAACCCATGTAGTCTCCTTGGGGCAGCACTTTGGAGCAGCATCACACACAGTGCTTCCTCCTGGGGCTGGGAGCAGCTGCCCTCTGGGTTTTCTCACTGGAGCCTTTCTATGGGAGCCTTCAGTTTAGTGTTGTTAGAGCAAAGAAAGACAAAATGCTGTTTTTGTCATTGCAGGCATTCATACACCCTGTACAAAAGGCTTTGCTCTTTTAAAAATGGTGTTTCACTTTAAGTGATTTTCAAGTGATCGTCACAATGATTCAGAAGCAGCCCTGAGCAGGCCTCGTATTTTCACAGCAATTGCTGAATCTACAAGTCTGGGAGGCATTCTTCATACACTGCCAGTGCATGCATTCCAATTTAATATTGATGTATTTATGATCTTATTGTACAGGATGGTCAGAGCAACCTGGATGGATTGTTGCAGAAGCCCTCTATGTCTTTACATATGTGTAACGGAAAATCAGCATATAAAGACTGGGCATACAGGCAGACAGACAGATGGTTATTCCTCTTCCAGATGAAAACTTCTCTGAAACATAGGAGAAAAAAGGGAAGTGCTATCAGCCCCTCCCAAGACTGCTGTGAGTGCCCCATCCCTGGAGGCATTCAAGGCCAGGCTGGATGTGGCTCTGGGCAGCCCGCTCTGGTGATTGGTGACTCTGCACATAGCAGGGGGGGTTGAAACTAGGTGATCGTTGTGGTCCTTTTCAACCCAGGCCATTCTATGATTCTAAGATAGCCAAGGGAAGGCTAAAGCTGGGCAGAAGTATCAGGGATCTTGTCTCTGTGGGTTTCAATGTCAGCTTGTCTGAGGAGCATTGTGTTCAACCCTGCCTCCTCAATCAGTTGACCACTTTATTTTTTCAAGGCTTTAGCTACATAAATGCAACTGTCCAAAGAGATTGGTTTGTCCTCATTAAAACTAAGAAAATACTCCGCAGCAGATAATTTATGAGCTGACTTTTGCCTTTGCCTCTTCATGAAGTGATTAGACAGTGCTCAGAGCATTCATTATTCAACAGATTTAAATCTATTTCCTGGGCTCGGCCCTCCCAGGAGCCTCTCAATTTGGCTGTGTTTCAACAAACCGCTGGCTTTGTCCTCAGCTTCCTGCCCAGGATTACGGCCTCTCAGCTGCCTGAGGTCACAGCTGGGTGGGAGCTGGTATGGGCATTTGTGCCCATTGAGCCATTTTGTGGGCTGATGGGCTCTGGGCAGCCAGCAGGGCACACCACAGGCTCAGGACAAAGGGGCCCGATTGACCCTGGGTGCTCCCAGAAACACACATATGCCTGAAAGCACACCAGCATCCTGCAGCAAGGTGCAACACTTACACCTATGCTGTTTTTGGCAACCACCAGAGTCTTCTGACCACGCACATGGCGTGAGCCCCCTTGCAGGAATTTTTTCCAAGTAATAAAGGTGGTATGAATGCAGCCAAACGGCATTCAGGAGCCACAGGCAGAAGGATTGGAGCAGGCTTTGTTCCATCTTCTTTGTGGCTGGAGGGAAAAATTGCCATAGGCAGTGTTTTGTAACAACCGCAACATTAAAATAAAAGCAAAAAAAGCAAGAGAAGGAGTTAGGGCTCAGGAAATAAATTAATCAGTGTTCCTCTGAAAGCAAAGGGAGCCTTTGGGTCCCAGCACAGCTGGCGTGACAAGAGGACAGTGTTGCAGGTGCTGGACACACAGCCCAGTTTGTTTCCAGGAGCATTCAGAATAATGATACTTTAATATCTCTCTTGTTGTTTTTTTCCCCTCAGGAGCTGGGGCATGATTTTTTTCACTGTTTGTGGCTTTTCCATTAACAGCTGGAGATTGTCATGCAGGAGTGAAATCCCTACTGCACTGGGAGTTGTGCAAAATGGTAACACAGAGCCAGCCTGTGCTAGGATGCTTGGCCATCCCTGCTTAGGGTCAGTAGCAACCCCAAGAACAGCTTTCTGCAGTGCACAGTTTGTGTGCCCTGGTGCTAATATTCTGATTGACATACATAGGGGTTGAACTGAATGATTTTTAAGGTCCCTTCCAACTCAAGCCATTCTGTGACTGGGATTGATTCTATGATTTTGTGATTATTATATGACTCTGTGATTGATTCTATGACTATACCATTTAAGAGCTGCTCAGAGAAAAATATTGAATACCCTACTGAGGATGAGAAAGAGGGCAAATGACTTAACCAAAAAAATGAAAAATTAATGATAGGTAGCATACTTTATTTCACAGATGTTGTGTATTCAACTCTGTAGTTGAATACTCTGAAAGGCCTCTGTAGTTTGCCTGCTCCATTTTTTAATACAATTTGTATTTGTTTCTGCACCACTCGTTTGCCCTGTCACACCAGAAAGACATTGACTTTAATCCAACCTAAACAGGATGTCAGGGCTTGAAGATCTTTGCACAGTGCACGGCCAGCAGTGGTGAGGGGTGAGTAGGGCAGAGCCACGACTAGGGCAGGGCACTCAGACACTAGGCAGGACTCTGCTGGAAATAAATCATACAAGCATGCAGTCGTTTGAGTTGGAAGGGGCTCTTAAAGGCCATCTAGCCCAACCCCCCTGCAATGAACAGGGATGCATACAGCTACATCAGGTTGCCCAAAGCCTGGTCCAGCCTGATCTTGAGTGCGTCCAGGGATGGGGCAGCCACCACATCTCTGAGCAGCCTGTGCCAGTGAAAAACTTCTTCCTTATATCCAATCTAAGTCTCCTCTCTTTCAGTTAAACCCATTTTCCCCTTGTCCTGTCACAACAGACCCTCCTAAAGTGTCCATCTCCTTCCTTACAGTCCCCCTTCAGATACTGAAACGCACTCTCAGGTCTTCCCACAGCCTTCTTTCCTCCAAGCTGAACAGCCGCAGCTCTCAGCAAAAACATTTTTGGGGGCTGGCAGCTCTTCTCATATTCATTGGTTTCTCGTGCTCTGTGCATGCCCTGCACAGGAGGGGTGGCTGGCTGAACACCGAGCACAGCACTGAAGCCGTGTGGCACAAACACATTAATCACACTCTTCCCTGTGACACAGATTTAGTGCACTGTCTTCTAGCTCACTTTAATACCGGACCCAAGAGAGCAGAGGATTAACAAAGACCTTACCTGCGCTTGAGTTGACAATAGGAGAGAGTCAGCTGTGAGCCTGCTTCTGTCCCCTGCCCGTGACCAGAGAAGGTTTTACATGGTGAAGGAGTGGCCACTGCATCCCTTTGCTGATGCTCTCCAGACAAGACAGCAGCACAGAGGGACACGTGCATCGGCAGCTGGACATCCGGGCATCTGGTGAAAAGGGATGAGAATAAATCCTTTTAGGACAGGGATCATTTTTGCAAAAGCCCCCTCCTTATTCTAGATGCTCCAGAGATGAAAGACAAATTTGAGTCGGTGTTATTTTATTTGCAGCAATAAACATTTGATTTATATAAAACAATAAGAACAAAAAGCCCCCAAACACTGTTTACAAAGCAAGTTAAGTGCTTGAAACATTTGATAAAGAAGAGTATATAACATTCACATCCCTATTTCATACATGATGTACAGGTGAAGTATTCCTTAAGAGAATTAAAAAAAATCCCTTTACATGTTGTAGTAAAAAAAAAAAACACAAAACAACAAACAAAATAAAACCAAGAAAAAACAACAACAACAACAAAAAAAAGGAAATAAATGTGTCAGTACTGTCAGTAACCTCTGGATGCCATTCCCTGACCTTCAGTTGGGTGGAGGGAGAGAAAGCAGCCATGGCTGCCCTCAGCCCCCCAGTCCTGCTGTGCAGCACACAGCTGCGCCTCGCTAGATGGCAGTGGCCCTGCAGCTGCATCATTTTCCTTGCTTTCTTTTTTTTTTTTTTTTTTTTGGAAATGCAAATCCCTCTCCCCTTCAATTTGACAGTGTCCTCTGAATCCTGTTGTAGTTGCTAAGATTTTGCTCTTTGTTTAAATATTTCTGAGCAGTTCAGTTAAAACAAAATGAACGGGGATACAATACCACTTGAAATGAATTCTCACTGCAAGTCAGTCTGAGTTCCTATTTAAACGAGCATGATTCCTACTAACTTGGCAATATCTTCTAGATTAATATCAAAGTTTATCTGTCAAAGATGTTCAGTGAATTGTACCTGATGCAGACCTGTGTGGGACTGCTCTGTGCTCAACTCCTGGTTTCCACAGCCTGCTTACATGCTGCACAATCAACAAGTACAATTAGCAGAGTGGCACAGTTAGTA
This sequence comes from Tetrao urogallus, assembly GCF_951394365.1. Classification (NCBI taxonomy): domain Eukaryota; kingdom Metazoa; phylum Chordata; class Aves; order Galliformes; family Phasianidae; genus Tetrao; species Tetrao urogallus. The sequence goes on from NC_136820.1 coordinate 12,498,193, forward strand.
TTTTACAGGTCATGTAACTAGAAGGATTATCTCAGTGGAAAGGGGATAATCAAAAATAAATGAAAATGCTCACCCGTGTCCTAGGCTCACAGAAAAAAACTCTGAAGAAAGTGATCTCCAGAAAGAGACCCTTCCCCAGTGGCAGTCAGCCCTTAAATGGGGTCTAGGAGAGGTGCAGCCAGGCTCCACTCCTTCCATCACACAGCTCAATCGCCTTCACCTGTGCTCCATGGCTGACTCAGTGCTCGCCTCAGGTGATCAATCAGTGGTTCAACAGTTCCCAAACACATGCCAAGGGAAGAAAAAAGTGAAACATCACTGCAGAACTCCTGAAGACAGAATCGTCAGAATTATGAAACGCACTGCTGTCATTTGTATAAGTTTACATATGTCAACTGTCTGGATAATTAAATTCCCACTACCCTCCAGAGAAGAGGGCAGGATATGCCATGAACCTGATGCCATGGAGCCTTCCCTCATTTCTAAGATCCTTGTGTGAAAGCAAAGGCACTGGGTGTTGTCTCTTGCTTTTCTCTAGAAAGCATGGAACAGTCAGGCTGTGGTATGTCAAGCATAGATATGCTGTACTAGGAAAAAGTTATTTGTTCTCACAGCAACGCAATTAAGGTAAAAGGAAAAGGGAAAAAATAAGTACAGTCTGCGTTCAGAATGCAGAGCAAATATAAAACATCTGCTTGGATTACTGCTGGACTTGGTGCGGTTTGAGAGTCAGGAAGGGAGGAGGGGAAAAATCTCATCCCGCTGCTATTTTGCAACCTGCTTGCAAGCAGCATGAACTCAAAGCAATAAAGACGTAACACTAATGACCTCTGCATGGAAACACAGGTGGTGGGACCAAACCTCCTCACGCTCCCTCCCACTATGGGAGGCTGTGAGGACCTTGGGGTTAAGGCAAGAGGGCAAAGACATCCCCGAATCTTCCCAAAAACACTGCAGGCAGGAGCGTGTAGTTACAACTGCAAAGCCAGATCTGTCTCCTTGCTGTGAGACTGCTGCTGCAACTGTCATCTCCTGGGCCACAGCTGGGTGTGTGCAGCACATGCTTCAAAGCCATCCTCTTATTGCTCCTTGTTCCTATCTTTTTGGCAGAGTGCTTAGTGCACAATCGCTAGTGTCCTGATACACCAGTCTCCCCGGGCGCTTTCCCAATGGGGAGGGATCTCTAATGCACAGGTAATTTCCTGCAAGCATTTTTTAAACTCTTTTCTTCAGATCATGGCTGTTTACAGATATTATAGATAGATATATACATACACAGACATTTTTAATATATATGTATATATATATAAAAATAGCAATTTCATAGTTATATACAGGCATTATTAAAGTGCATAATGTTATTGGCTATTCTCAAATCTCATTTCCTGAGGAAGTGCTAACAGACTTAGCTCCTCCTATGACATGACGCCGGCTGCCAATGCTGGAGTACAACACCCACTCCCTGGCTTTTAACTCCCATGCATACATCTCCCTACCCAGAGACACAGCTCAAAGGGAGTAGTGACAGCCTCAGTCCTCCAGGAAGCAAGTCAAGGCACTGATCGTGACTTCTTCCTCTGCCAAGGTAACGTGCTTAGGAGTAACCTCCCTCCATTTCGGAGCTCTTGGGTGCGTGCTACTTGGCGGTGGTCACGGAGCCGTCCTCGGGGATCTTCTCCTCTGAACAGCTTCTCCCTGAGAGCTTGTCGTGGTGCTTGAACTCACTGAAGCGCTCCGCCACGCACTGTGCCGTGAGCCGAGCCTCGGGGTCGTGGTCCCAGCACTCAATAAGGGTCTCACACACCATCTGGATGCCCTGTGGAGAGCACAGAGAGAGCACTGTGGTGGGGACAGCCACTGAACCACCGCCGGTGCGTGCTCATAAGAGCCGGCTGGGGTGTCCTCTGAAGCCTAGAGGACCGTTGGTGTGCCTGCGGTGACAGAACTGGTCCCAAAAGTGCTCAGTGGGCTCTGCTGTCATTGAAATGGGGACATGGTATGCTTTCTTTTTAAAGAAACCCTACAACCTTACGTCCACTGGCTCCAATGGCCGGTAATGCCATTTCTAGACACAGAATCCCAGAATCCTTAGAATTGAAAAGGACCTTTAAAGGCCATGCAGTCCAGCTCCCCTGCAATGAACAGGGACGTGCACAGCTAGATCAGGTTGCTCAGGGCTTGATCCAGCCTTGAAAGTCTCCAGGGACAAGGAATCAACCACATCTCTGGGCAACCTATTCCCCAGCCTTGCTACCCTCCCTCCTCCAAACCTCCACTTTTTGGTTTGGACCAGTAGAATCAAGTAGTTTTTGGTCTAATAAATACAATCAGAACAGCTGAATAACAACTTCCCACTCAACCCATCCCTCCGCATGGCTGAATCCTATTTGTGTTGTTGTTTTTTTTGTTTTTTTTTTTTAACAGAATTCTGATTGCCAGCAATATCAAGCCTGACATCAGCCTTTATGAATTCTCCACAGACAAACTAAAACTGTGTGCAAATATGGGCCGCAGTCCCACAAACACTTAAACACATGTCACTCACAGATGTAACTATTTAACCTTCATTTCAATGCTGATGCACATGTTTACAGGAGCAAAAAAACAGTTGCATCTTCGTAATGCATTTTGTAAACATGAGGTATTTGCCAGGAAACTGTGTGCTTTGCTTTATGACACTAGAAGCCCATTAAGCGGGATTTATCTTAAACTTCTTATTTAAAAAAATAACATTTCACAACACTACATTAATTGCATAATTTACCTAATTGTGATGTTGACTGATGTCAATGTTAATAGCAGAACGTTACTGTCTGTATACAAATAACATTAGTTTTCTGATGACATTGAAATTACAAGCAGTAAATTAAATTAAATATTAAACATTAACTTGAAATCAATAGTGCAACAAATCTCATTAAGGGGAAAAAAATGTAATATGTAAATCCATTCCAGAATTTTATCACGATGAATAATGAGTTCATTACGAAAACACGACTGCAGAGGAAGGAAATGAATATGGAAGAGCTATTACAGTAAAAGCAACTTCAGTGGAGTTCAAAGCAGATCCTCGGTTGCTGCAAACTGTCACAGCCCTGCTGAAGCCCATGCGTCACTGAGTCGTAGATAGCGCAACGTGAAACGCTGAAGGGATTCAGACAAAGGGAATTAAATCCACCTTCACTAAATGTCCTGGGAGGGTGTTATCAGGCATTCACTTCCTGCCTTAGACTCCTAATTGAGCCCTGCTGGAGCCAGCTGTGCCCACTCCAGTTACACACAAACGCAGGCAGCACATCCCAGCTGGCAGGATGTCCTGTGCTGGGCAATGCGGGTAGCACCAACTGCCCCCAGCACTGCTAGGACCCTGAGCCTAACACACACAAGGAGCTGCTGGTGCTCCCTCAACAAGGCACGACCAGCCACGTTGCTGCTCCTACTGCCACGCCGTGTGATGCCTGAAGGAGTTCAACCCTGAATGCACACAGGTCTCTGGGCCACTTAATGGCCTGCTCTAAGTGTCAATGACTTCTGCTTCATCGGTGCCTTTGCCATCTTCTACATGTATGTCATCTGACTCTTCCCAAATGCAGAACAGAAATATTTGCCGACAACTTCTGCCTTTGCCTTAGCATAAGCAGCACAGTAAGTGATGGATTGATACTAAGTTAGATTTCCTTTTGCATTGGAGAAAACTTAACTCAAGTCTACTGACTACAGATCTTCCTGTTGTTCTTCTATTTCCCTAATCGGTTCTCTTTATTTTTTTTTGACACATTAAGACCATGACTTTGGAATATTCTCAGAAATGTTCTCACACTGTTCCTAATTTTAAGCATTTTCTTCAACTTTTTTTTTGCTCCCCAGTGACCTGGCTCAGGATTCTTTCCTGCTTTGTTAACTGGGCTCTTCTAAAGTCTCACATGTTCACTACTGGGTTGGACGTCCTTTTGCCTTTGGGGAAAACAAACAGCTGTAGTCAACTCCTGATGACTTCTACCTGTTCATACATAATTTTAAAAAAAAAAATTGCAGTCTTCTACTCTATACAGATGAGCATCAATGTAACCTCACCTTCCCAGCTCAACAGATCGGTTAGAAGATAGCTGTAGCTATAGATCCTAGAAATGTCAAAGGCCTTTCAGTACTGGCAATATCAGTTCTTCAGATGTCCCTCAAAACACAGCTCTCCTCCCCAGTGAGAGCATCGCTCCTCAATAGTCCTGCTCATTGCAGATGACAGGTCCAGGAACGGCATGCATGCTGTCGCAGTCATCAAGCAGCAGATGTGTTGCTCCTGGTTGGAGGACTGACTGATTACAGCCACTCACATGGACTTTCCTAATTAAAGGTTAGACTATAATTCTAACATTTCAACTAGAATGAAAAAAAAAGGCTCCTTATGGAAATACCAGCTGGTCTTGGTTGCCTGGGCTTTTATAAATGTTTGTGATACTTTCCTTTTGTCCGTAAAGACCACTCAACATATTTCACTGATAGGTGGAATGACCAAGCCTCACTTCTCTGATATGTTTCTCATTTTATCTCTTCTGATAAAACCGCTCAGAGCAAAAGTTAAGGAATGCATGCCTTTGGCTCTTTTCCATTCAGCTTCAGCTACTGAGAAATTGGGCCGCATCTATCGCCTAGGAAGTGCCACCATGATGTGTAAGAACAGAGAAAGCTGACAGAGTGCTTCCCAACATGCCAATGACTGTCACTACACTGCCCTGAATAAAAACAAACCGAGTTGCTGACGACTCACTTCCTATTTTCCTAAACCTGTCAACAGCTGGGATGCCAGTATTACTTTTCTCTGTGGTAAAGTGCTGAGATTTGTTTTCTCTGCTGATGGAACCCGTGTGTAAAGCTGCTCTCTTTGACCTTTCAGAGCCTGCACACAGTGTACTTTAAGGCCCTAATTATTCTGTGGCTGTCTGGATGACTGTGGGGTCTCAGGTTTCTATTATTTTTAGTTTTAATTTGGTCACTTTCAAATTACACTGGTGGGCAGCAGAAATCCACGGGGATCTGGGAGCAGGCATGGTGCAGAGCACTGTGGTGTCTGAACTATGGGCAGCACCAGTGTCACTATGTGACAGAGCAACGAGTGCAAAAAGAGAGGCCTCTCTTGCTGAGCAGGACACAGAGTTAACGCTCAGGCTTTGGGCAGCAGCTAGATGGGTTCTGCAGTGCTCTTACCTGATGGTTGAGCCAGGAGCTGGGGATCTCAGGTCGCCCTCTGTCTCTTAGGACATTGTCCTTCATGCTTTCCACGCAGGGATGTTCTCGCACTTTAGAACCAAAGGGGGGCTCATACTCTTTCACTTCTGCCAAGAGAAGAAGCAAACACAAGGGTATTCAGCTGGGCTGCATGTGTGCCAAGTGTGAAGGGAGCTGGCTGTTCTCTGGAGGAGACGGAGCCACTGATTAGCTGCACAGTGCCACCGTTCTGCCTGACCAGCTCCAAACAAAGCAAAGCCAGTTGGCATTTTCAAATATGTTTCAAATGTGTTTCTCCCACACACACACCCCTCTCCCTTTTTCCTTCCTAGCCAACTAGACAATTTCCAATTAAACTCTTTAGCACATAATCATATTAGCAACAGTCAGAGCATCAGAGTAATATTTGTGAGCCGTACAGTCTCTGCTGAGGCAAAGCATACAAGGACTTCAAGGTGAATTTTGCTTGAGCCAAGTCTGCAAGAAATGGTTATGCTGGTCCCCCTTAAGTTCCCTGGAGTTTCCACACATTAAACAGGTGAAATATAAACTGAAATTTAGGTCACAGATATTAATGTGCCAGATTGCTAGGAGGAAACAGTTGCTTGAAAAAGACAAAGGTACAACAAGGAACAGTGCTGGAAGCTTCCATACTGTCCTTGCTTATTATTGAGCCGTTAGTAGTCTGCTCTGATTTTAGACCTCTTTCCTAAAATAGGTCAATTTCAACTGATGATGAAGGGGATACAGTTTCCTGTAGGGACTGCTGCCATTATTGTTTTTCTGTGCGTGTTGCATATTTTCTTTGCTTTTCTTTGGGGAGAGAAAGGAAGAAGCAGACATATGGGATCTTTGGAGAAAACTCAAGAAATCTCCAAGAGCGGAAATATTAGAGTAGATGCTGACACAATGTAGAAAATGCTGTGGTTTCTTTGGGAACAGATGGAGTATTTACACATGGGTCTAATGGCTTACTAGTATTAGATAAAGATTTATGAAGTTAGCCTGTTCTGCTGCCTTTTATTTATTTCTAGGAATTAACTGAGGGCAAGAAAAACTGACGTGTAATCTACTAGGCAGGTTGAAGAATGCGAGTGTCTAGAAGATGTGTGAAGAGAGATGAACGAGATGAGAGACACAGTACCATTGTACAATGTTGCAATCAAAGTTCAAATGCAGTGTCCAGTACTGTTCACTTCTCTCAAGGCGTATTTTATAGTAAATAGGACCTCTGAGAAGGGTGATAACAATGATTAAAGGCCCAGAAAGAAATGTCCTGCTAAGGGAAGAACTGCTAACATTTGACTTTGTTTCCTTTGGCACATGATACAATATCGAAGTAATTAATGATGAAGATAACATAGATCAGATCATTCGGATCGCTTTGTCTCATGATGAAAACAAAACTAAAAGGTGGATTTTTCTCCAGAATTTTAGAGACAAGCTGCAGATTTCATTGCTAGGTGATGGCCACAAGGTGAAGACTACACCAGGCTACCGAAAAAGAGAGATAACTAAAAGAATAGCCCAAGACACAACAACAAACATTTTGGAAGGGATATTAAACTCCATGCATTAAAGTGTCCAGAGTTTAGCAAACTACCGTGCATGCAGTGTGGCAGATTACCCCACAGATGTCTCCCTCCTTTTTCTGTGAAGCATTTGGTGCTGGTCACTCTCTACACAATTTTGTGCTGACTGACTATAGTTCTGAAACACAAGTCCTATCTTCCCATAAGCAGAATACCTTCTCTAAGGCACAAGGGCCAAAGTCTACTTTGCTTTCTTCGAATCAGTTTCACCCACATTAATCTCAGTTTGAGATAATTCAGCCAAAGTAAATTTACAAAATCTTAACTCTAAAAGTTAAATGAGAAGTTGTTATCTTGCTGGTCAAACTGGAAGCCCAATGGAAGCACAGTAGAAGTACAACGATTACAAAGCTGATGCTTTTGCTTTCAAAGCTAACCAAGATGGTAGAGATTGCTGAGGAAAAGGAAACTGCTAGATGATCTAGACACTGCCTACACATCTCCAGCAGGCATGGTTTCCTTGTGATAGTGGTCCTGGACACCCACTGTAGTCTCAGAGATCTCCCTGCAATATGGAGCACTAGCACAGAAGAGCACAGGTGAGACAAGAGTATGAGAGACACGTGGAGCAGTGGCACGTGTGTGGTATGATAATAATGTTTTGAATGTTCCCAGGACTATGTTAGTTACATCTAATACGAACAGGCCACCTTGAGTGCGTATACACTTTTTTTTCAATGACTCCCTGCAAGCCAGGCTCTAGTTTTGCCCTACTGTGTTTGCCTCAAAGGAATGTGAGTGACAAATCAAGGGAAGCTCTCCAGTGCTGCCTGTTCCCTCTCACTGAACTTAATCTGAAGGCCGTTGAGGTTTACAAGACTGTTCATTTCGTAGAATCATATAATCAAAGAATCATGGAATCACAGAATCATGGAATGGTTTAGGTTGGAAGGGACCTTTAAGATCACACAGTTCCAACAGCCCTACTATAAGCAGGTACATCCCCCTCTAGATCAGGCTGCTCAAAGCCCCATCCAGCCTGGCCTTGAACGCCTCCAGGAAAGGGGCATCCACAACCTCTCTGGGCAGCCTGTTCCTCACAGTAAAGAATTTTTCCCAATATCTAGTATAAATCTACTCTCTTCCAGTTTAAAGCTATTTCCCCTCCCTCGGTCACTACATACTCTTATAAAAAGTCCCTCCCCAGCTTTCCTGTAGGCCCCCTCCAGGTACTGGCAGGCCACTGCAAGGTCCACTGGAGCCTTCTCCAGACTGAAGAGCCCCAGCTCTCTCAGTCTGTCCTCATAGGAGAGGTGCACCAGCCTTCTGCTCATCTTCTTGGCCCTCCTCTGGATCCACTCCAACAGCTCCATGTCCTTCTTGTGCTGGGGGCCCCATAACTGGATGCTTCAGATGGGGTCTCACAAGAGCAGAACAGAGGGGCAGAATCACCTCCCTTGACCTGCTGGTCTCACTTCTCTTGATGCAACCCAGGATACAGTTGGCCTTCTGGGCTGCAAGCGGACATTGTCAGCTCATGTTGAGTCTTCCATCAACTGACTTCCAAATCCTTCTCCTCAGGGCTGCTCTCAAGCCATTCTTCCCTGTATTTGTGCTTGGGATTGCCTCTACTTGGTGAAAGGGAAAGCCTTCCTGGAGAACTGATAGGTTTCTAACACATTTCCCCTGTTCAAGAAATTCCTTCTATGCTGCATTTTTTTTTTTTTCAGATTTGCGATTTTGTTGAGGAGAAATTGAGGCCAGATGCTAGTTATCTGTAATGACTTCATAGTAACACAGTTGTGCTTTTCCTCACTCTGAAAAGCATGCAGCATCTTCTCGCTATTTATTATCTTGCTTCTCTCTCCTTCAGAAAGAAAAGCCGACTGAATCCTCCTGCGGTAAATCATCCATATAGTGTGGAATCTCAGGTGTCAGACACATTTTGGAGTAATAGCTGAGGTTATTTATGGATCATGTTGGCATGCTACAGTAGACGTAATAGGTGTCAATTTGAGGCAGGTTAAGATGCTTGTTGCTACATATTCGTGCATAGCTATATACAGATGCTGAATCTATTTTTTATGACTTAAATGTTTCTTCTGATTGTTTTCAGACCAGTCAGACACTAAAAATGACAACTGGCTGAAGTACCATAAATATCTTAGGTATTTTGAACCACAGCACTTTTAGTATTCAATAATGGAAGAGTTTCTTCAACTTTAACCTCTTGCATTTAATCTTAATGGTTGTGAGCTACCTTGCACTAATAATCACTGTACCTCTGCTTCCCTTTGACACCAGCATGGCTATAACTTTCAGAAAGGCTGGGACTGGATTTTTAGCCCCGGAGACATTACTGAAAATCTATTTGTGCTTGATGAATGCTATAGAACATTTGGCAGCGGACTCCTCATGAAAAATATGCCTCTTGCATGCGATCTTATGCTCTAAGCTGTTTGCAGTGAGATTTTCTTCCTTTAAGTGAGAACTGCACACCTGCAAACCTCATCAACACTTCCCCCATGTGATATGTCTTGCTATGTTTTTAGTGGGACATTTCCTTATGCATAAGATGAAGGCTTACTTGAAGAATTAAACCAGGAATGAGGAGGAAGAATGCTAGCGAAAATCAGCTGTGGAGCACAATCCATAGCAGTGATCTTATGTTTTTGGAACTTCTGATCCTTTTGAAAAAAAAAAACCCTTAATTTAGAGCATATAAAGGAATAGCCACAGAGGGGATAAATCAGTTGATGATGCAGTTACTGTGATAGCTTACATACACACACACACACACACATCTGCATGTGCGTGCAGATTGTGTCTTTCCTCATGCTAGAAGAATCTGGGTGGTGGGTCTACATACTGTTGCACAAAGGGATTATGCAGAAGCTCAAAGCCATTTCAATTTCAAGTTTAAGGAGTTGTTAGATGCTTACGCCACATTTTCCCTGGGTTTCCCAGATCCACTCCTTCAGAATATGAATGCTAGCTGGGAAGTTTGAGGATGCCCTGGGATGAATGAACCTACAGTGCCGTTTTCCTTGCACAGACATGTTTTAAGTGACTTCACATCTGATGATCAAAGACACAGTCACCTTTCCAAAGGGCCGGGAGTGTATAAGCTCTGCCATAAGAGTATGATTATAGGCTGTTTAGTCATTGTATGCTAGACCCTGAGATGGGAAAGTAGAGGAATATAGCATAAGAGTGCCCTGCAGGGTGATCTTACCTACTGCTACCTGGGCTTGCTGAAAGACAGCACTGAATACTGTGGTGACACATCGAGAATTTCTGGGATCCAAGCTACTGTTCCACAATAATGGTGATGGTGCCCTTTGAGGGTGTACCAGATGTGGGATGCATGCTGCCACATGCCACTGCAGTGCAAACGTGCCCCACTGGGACTTCTCTTCACAAAGGAGAAGCTTAAACCAGGCCCCTGCTGCAGAGACCTCAGGCCTGATGCACAAGCACAGACCTAATGCACAGGCACGGCCCCACTGCACAGGCTATCAAAATATTCCCTGCTGCCAGAAACTGTCACCTCTGTACACTCAACGTGATGAATGCCCAGCGTTCCCTGAAGCACAAGATGCACAAATGCTTAGCTGCCAAATTGTACCTCTTGGCTGACTCTTTCCAAGCGAGCATAAGATTAACCAGCTCTTTTATTCACATTAAACAGAGCTCTGGTAAAACAAGGCTGCTATTTCAGACACAGCTCTGCTGCTACACCAAAGCCAGCCGCCCCTTCAGGCACTGCAACACCGTATGAGCAACGTCGCCATTTTCTGAGGAGTTTCTCTCCTTCCTCACCAGCCCTGTGCATCCTGAGGCTTTGTTCCTCTCCTTCTCCCTTGCTGCCCCCAGCAGTCCCCTGCCTGCAGCAGCTCCGATACGAAGCAGATGGTTTCCTTTTCTTTCTAGGAGGCTGTCGGAGAAATTACACTTGCCTCAGTCACCAAAGCTCTGTCGCTCTGAAAGCAAGCAGTTGAGATGAAAATTGTATTTCTCACAACGTGCAGCATCTGGTGCACAGCTGTTGCACTGAATGAAATACCAAGTTAACGGCAGTGTGGAGCAGCTGAAGTTCTCCCCAAAGTAGTATTGCTGAGTTTCTAAATATGCCTCTTAAATTATACTCCGGTGAAAAAACAGTCAAACTCGCTATTTGCCTCTGTCTCCCTCTCCCCTGTGCCCCATTTCTGCTTCTCCATATTTAGCAGAACAAAGTAACAACGAACAGCATGGCCTTTCTCGAAAGCTGATCCCCACCTGCATATTTACTATGGCAGCTTCACAGTACAGATTATGCTGCTGGGTATTTTCGTTTAAATGTCTGCTGACTGAAAAGGCCTGGCATTCTGCTGAGACTATGCTCGACAAAGCTGCTGCAGTGAAAGGACCTGCCTCCATCGCTTCCCACACTCACCTGCACACCAACAGACAAATCCTGAGAACACCCTATGTAAAAGAAATAACTCACCCTACCGTTAGCATAGCAATTAACCCCTTCTTTCCCGTGCTTTCCCCCAGCAGCATCAGGCTGCTCTCTGAACTTCCCTGGTCCTTCTCTAGTGTGAGAGAGCCCACACTGCAGAGAGGCCTGCACTGGGGAGACAGCACTTACATCTTTTAGGTTTCTTTGGAAAGGCTGCAATTAGGTAAGTCTGCCCTGGCTTACATGCAAAGTCATTTCTCTCAGCACCTACGAGGTCAGGAAATGGAGTGGTTTGCATGAACGGAGGCAGCTCCTCTGAAGGGTGCAAGAAGGGAAGGGAGTCTCACCAGTGACAGATGGGAAGAGAAAGCAGAGAGGGAGCTGCAGTCATGAATCACTGTAAGGGTACTTCACCAGCTGATTGCAAAGAGAGTCAGACTGCACGAACCAAGACAAGATCAAAGAAGGAAATGAGAGAAACCATGCAATGCTGCTGTAGTTCAGTACCACCGACAAGATAAGGGAGCTGCATCGTAGGAGTTATATTTAGCTGCTCTGGTTGAAGACACTCAGCCCAAGTCCTACCCACTACAGCCCAAATACTTCGGTGGTTTCACTGGGGAGTGAACCACCTGGAAAGATGACTGAAGCATGGAAACAAAATTTAAGAAGTATGTTTCTGGAGATGAGGATGACTGAGGATTAGGGAAAATCAGAGGCAGGGGCTAAGCTCCAGCATGAAAACAAAGGGGATGCTGGGCCAGAGAAACGTCTCCTTTTCCTAAAATCATTTCAGCTCTTCTTCTCAAGGTTATAAGGGGTCAACCTCTTCTGGCTAAACATGCTGGTGATTTCCCTTCCTTATGAAACTCTCTTTATATCCTCTTTTAGGCAGTTGCCATCTGAGAACAGCAGCAACAAGGTTTGTTCTTGCCACAAACTCCATTTCACTGTACTCAGCAAATATGAACAGCAACACATTCAGGCACCAGTGAAGATAAAAGACTCCACAGTGAACAGCTCATATTTGTATTAATAAGGTGAGTTCCTAAATGCAAGAAACAGAGAGAGCTCGAGACAGAGCAGAGATCCTTTTTCTCAGGTTTTAAATCTTCTCAGCTGCACTTACAAAGTGCTAATGAAAGGCTGAGGTTTTGCCAACGCATTTAGAAACATACATAACCACAACTGTTAAATGTGGATAGGTTTGCCATGGAATATGCTAGACTTCAAAAACTTTCAGCTTTTGGAGCACCACATGTTTTTTCCCTGAAACATTTGACTAAAAAAAAAAAAAAGGTTTCACGCATTTCTGCTAGCACTAGCTATTTGCACACCCTGCTTTCCCAGCAGGGTGCAAACAGGGGCAAAACTGCCCACAGTGCAGCCCACCCACAAAGACCAAATGCTGGTCAGACAGAGCAAGACACTGGGATGCAGGCATTTCTACCTCTTGCACACAAACATGGTGATGCCAAACTGCTACTGTGCAGAGTGGCCTCAGAGACCTCCACGGATAGTCAGCCCTGTGGTATCCCACGGATGTTAGCAGAGAAACAAAGAGCAGCTATATTCATTTTCCAATAGGACACTGGTTTCTCTCCTGTACACTACGTTCCCCATACTGCAGTGCTCTACAGACTGTCCTGTCTCTGTTGCAGCCCTTTGAGACTCAACTGCGGCAAGTCCAATGAAAAGAGAACCTATGTGGTTTTGGGAGAGAGGTAGCAAATACAAATAGTCTCATATCTGCTGTAATATTCACGTTAGTCTTACATGCAACAGCCCTGCTTCTTAGACTGCCTGGACTTCTGTTAAAATGATTGCTAGACAATACAAGCAGACTGAAAAAATGTATATGTAACAGTCTCATTTTGGTTCCTGAGTTAGGAACTAGTTTAGTTAAGGTGAAAATCTTCAAATATGGCAATATGTAGTGCAGAATCTCAACAGCAACTTTTCAGATTTCTAGCACATACTAGCATAGCAAGCTGGGAATTTTGGGCCAGCTTTAGGCAAAGTAGAAATGGAGATTTTGTTTCAGTGAACGAAGTCTGAATATGAACAAACACAGTAGCTCTTCTTGGAGCTATTTTGATACTCAGTTACGCTTATTTTTGTTACTGCACTTTATACAATGAACATCCCTTGGTTTCTCCTGTGGATGATCTCTTGCAACATCCCAAAAAATGATGAGTGGCAGTTGTGGATTTCACAAAAGCAGAAAGATTTTTGAACCCCTATGACGGCTCTTATTGAAATGATAATTAGTAAATGTGACACTTAACTGGCCCTCATTAGGTTTCAGAGTTAACATTTCATGAAGGCAAATGGGGGACAGTTATCACTTCTTGGTCTTAATATTTCATGAATCATTTAGGTTGAAAAAGACATCTAAGATCATCAGGTCCAAGTGTTTCAAATATTCTTATAGTAATAATTATTTTGGGAGAGGACAGGCAGACCAGTCAATCCACGGCTACTCAAGATGCTGTAGTTTAAAAAAATAACAGGCATTAACAACCTTCAGAAGAGGCTTACCTAGCAGCAATTTATCCTTACAGCAACGGGGAGCAATTTCCTCATGCTTTCAGGAGCTTGCCCCTGAAGCTTGCTCATACACACGTGCATCTTATATTACTGAAGGCCTGTTAGCTTACAGCAGCCAGGCCCACGAGAACAACAAAGAATTGTCTCTACACACAGACAACCACAAGAGCACTTCTATCCAAACATACCTTTAGAGATAAGAAAACCAATGGTGCTTACCTCCAACACCATTGCAGCGAGATGTCATTTCCCAAAGGACCAAAGCCATGGAGTACACATCCGTTTGTTTAAAGGACTCCATGTTCTCAAGGTTCATCCTGGACTCCAGGACCTCAGGGGCCATGTACCTTGCTGTGCCAACCTGCAGGAGAGGAAATATGGGAGAGCTCATGAGCTGCAACTGTAATTCATGTTTTGGATTCTGCTGTGATCTGACTTCAGCTTTCATAGAAATGGTGCCATTTGACACGTATCCAAAAATGCAAGCCATACTTGGCACGGATCATGCTTTCTGCTGCCAAAAGAATCTGGCATTGTCTTGACTACCGACTGTACTTGCACCTCCCTTGGTAAAGAAAAAATGATAAAGCAAAGAAACAAACAAGCAAGAAGAACAGCAGCCTTTTGTAGTTCCTTAAACAACTGTTTTTAATGCTGACAAACTTTCTCACTCTTTGGCTGTTCATTGAGACAAACTCTGTCCTCTGGGCCTGGAGCAATTGCCACTGACCAAGCGATTTTCAGACAAGCAAGAAAATCACTGTATTCTTTTGCACTGCATATTATAGAGAGAACTGTTTCTTTTCAAAGTGGTCTTAAAATGAGAGAGGTAAATGCAGGCTTGGCACAAGAAAGCTGATGAAGATGTACTGAATGCATAAGCACACATTCAAAGTGAAACCAAAAACTGGCCCCTCTTCGTTTGAAAAGTTGTTCCCATAAAGTTTATGCATATTCAATAATTTTCAGCAGTGATTTTAGCAGCTGTGCTGCAGTCTAGATTACGACCTTACATTACTGATGGCAAAGTTTAAGTGCTCTTATCATATGAATAGATGTAAGGAATAATTATTGGATCTCTGAGCAAATCCAATGCCAAAACTTAATTTTTTTCAAAAAATTTCAAAAAATAAATGTATAAAAAAATTGCTCTCCTTCTCTCCTCATCTGGAAAAAGTCCAAAAATAATCAGATCAGGCAAGGACAGCTTCAGATGGGAGGCTGCTTAATCACACACAAAAAAAAGAGGAAAAAACAGAAGTGGGTGATGCAGTAGGATCTGTGGTTAAGAAGGGCTATTTGTAGAGTGAACTACAGCCATCAGTCCAGAGCTTGGTGGCAAGCAGAACTACAAAACAACATTTCGGTTATTGGGTCTGCAACTGAAGGCAGCTACATAGTAAATGCAGTCTCCTACAACATGTGTTTGGCATGCTTCTGGAAACACACCTTATCATCTCATACTCAGTACAAATGGGAAACAGCGCTACAAAAAGTGTAACGCTCCCTAAGAAAACAACAGTACAGACTAAGGACATTGCTTTATCATAGGACTGTGCAACATCAGAGAATTTATCTGTTACAGGTATACAAATGGCTGTAGTACCAAGGCCTTTATTTAGAGAATAGCAAAAAAAAGTCTGTGAAATCAGTCCAAAAGTTAAATTCCCTGTTGTATGGAATCTGTGAAAATGAAGGCCAAACATGAGCAACACCAACGCATTAGAGGTTCTTGGGATAACCATGTCCCAGCAGCACTGAGTTCACCAGTACCTTCCTGCCCTATTGAACATGAACGCATGGCAACCCTGCAGC
Organism: Tetrao urogallus; assembly: GCF_951394365.1. Lineage (NCBI taxonomy): Eukaryota > Metazoa > Chordata > Aves > Galliformes > Phasianidae > Tetrao > Tetrao urogallus. Next base: position 12,513,760 of record NC_136820.1, read on the forward strand.
AGAGGCTGTTCCTAGCCCCATCCCTTCCCAAACATACAGCTTCTCTCCAAAGCAGAGTCCACCAAAGTATTAGAAAAGATTCTGGCATACTATGCCCCAAAATTGCCCATCCCCATCCTGCTGTTTTTTTCATTAAGTGTTAATGCTGCCTAAATACAGATAATCAACATTGTCACAAAAGCAGTTCTAGTTTTGCAACATCTCATACTCTCCTTGCAGCAGTGAAAAAGATTCTGCAGCTTTGCTGTACAATTGAGGCTCATGTTCTACAGCTATGAAGAACCACTGAAAACACAGAGAAAATTGAAAATGATGTTAAGAATGATATCAAGTTTTCTCACTTTCCATCCTGCTTAGAATTCATCCGCTGTTGCACTCTGCCTCTGTTCTTTTATCTGAATTTAGATTACGAGGTCTTTGGGTCAAACATTCTTTTCCTACAGCTTGCAAAACTTGAGTCTGGGTCCCAAATATATTTCAGACACTTTCTCATTGTAAAGACCAGTCCGTTTTCTGTTCTTCTCTTCCAAAACTTCCAGCAAGGGAACATTTCTCTTCCTGCAGTACTTTTTATAACGTTTGTGACTTTTAGAACTTTTATACTGGAAACCCTACATTTCTTTCAAGTTGTCTGAGATGTTTTGTGCCTTGAGGTGTGTCACTCAGAGGGGCAGAGGCTATCCCTCTCTGTGTGATTAGGACGACCATCTGTTGTTGTAAGGCTGCTGATGCTGCCGAGATGAGGAACATCTGGCCTTGCTGGCAAATAGCAGTCCTCTGAACACAACAGGACACGGGTCCAGATTTACATATTCAGATTAAGTAATGTCTGCAAATGTTAGCCATTGTGGATGGCCAAATAGCTAAACTGAAAAGACCACAAAGTCTGGGGAAAAGATGGTTTCCAGTCAGTCATAAAGAACACTGGTATCATACAGACAATAATGGCAACATCTGCATCATGCAGAAGGTAGTTGTGCGGATGGGAAAGAAGACAGTTCTGTAATACAAACAACTTGCCTTGAATACTGCAGTCCAAGGCTGATCAGAAAAAAAAACGTAAAATACTTAGATTTTTCTATTCATTTCACAGGAAACCAGAAGCTTCCTTGAATTCAAATGTGTGTCAGCTCCATTATATACCTTCAAAATTGGACCACCTGATGGGAAGAGTTTTGGTGAAAGTGTAAAGATCAGAAATGATGGCAAATTCTTGTGCAAAATCTCCTAGGCAAAAGCTACGAACGGTACTGAAGTTGTCATGTTGGCACATTTGAGTGGGTAGTGCTTGTATGCGCAGAAGAAATGAGGCTGAGGTTTACAGAGCCACTTCACATCATCTTACACTTTGCCATGGAGAAGAATAATGTTAATTTGGTTATCCCAAAACTGATTCAGTGAAGCTAAACAAAGTAAAACACTGGGTCTCGCCATGAGTGCCCAAGGGCATCAATTCTAAAGTAGCAACATCTTCCAGGCAGTGCTGTACTTCACTGTCAGTGCTGGTGTGGAGTGTGGGAGGGCAGTATTAATGCTATCCTCTTACTTCCAACTGTTTGTGAGCAATGCCAGAGAAATCAGATTGAAATATGGGTTGGCTTTAAGCAAAGTCTCCGTGGGGTTAAACTTCACAGCCTATGACATACACTGCCAAATACTCTGCTTTTGCTGTACTCCAACCAGTCTTGTAACTGTCAATATGGTACGACTTCACTGGACTCCAAAAAGATTTGGCATGCTGAAGAGAAATGATATGTGACCATGAGTGGAGTTTGTGTAATTTTAAATATGCTTTCCTTGGTTATCATTCACTCCTGACTCTTGTTAAGAAACTCTATCAAAATGAGATCAGGGCAGTTCCCTTAAACTAATGAGAGTTCAAAGATCTTACAACAAAGATCTTAATTTGATAAACAACAGCAAAGTTCTCATGAACTCAACAAACACTACTGCCTGATGAGTTGTCCCTGAAATGTCCCTAAATCAAAATACTAGTTCCATGCTGAGTAGAAGTCAGTGTAAACAAGCATGCTTTGGATACTTACATATAATTAATCATATGTGGTACATAACTAGGAACATAACTTAAGAAAAGGTCTCAACTTCCACTACAGGAGTTTTCATCAGAAGAGAAAATATTTAGAGATATATGAAAAACTGAAGCATTCACAAATATCCTCATGGCACGCCTGTGAAATAGATGAGCATTATTCACACTACTTAGTTCAAAAAGTAACAACGGGGCAGTTATTTTCATCTGATATTACTGCATTTGCTTGCATGTGGAGAAAGTCCCATAATCTTAAACAGGTTTATTTTTGGCCTTTTAATGTGATTATTTATCTCTCTGTTGTCTGCTACACGTCCTGAGGACAGAGAGGACTGCATTCACATATGCTGGGATATACTGACACAGTAGTTCTACTCACACAAACCTAGTGCTAACAGGCCTGAAAACTGTGGCTTAACTTCAAAGTATGAAGCACACCCTTATCCTGTGTGCACATTGCAGCAGTGTGACAAATAGTAGCTGACAAGCTTTTACATGTTTCACTGTAAGGGCACAGAAAGGAAGATGGTGTCATATAACTAGGCTGCTCTTTGATCGGAACAAAATCTTCATCACAGTTCCCTCATTGCTTTTGTGTGAGGTTTAAAGCCTATTTGTTCATTGAAAAGAAGAAAAACAAAAAAACCAGCCCTTCATTTTTGTTGATTTTAAGCAAATACGGCAGCACAGGTTTTTGGTTTTTTTTTCCCCTCTTCTCCCCAGGAACTGACAGATGAACTGGTATGACATACAACACATCTCCTGAAACTTTTAACATACCTGACCGCTGTTGGCCAAGTCATCCACAGAGAGAGAAGGGTCCAGCCTCAGAGATAACCCAAAGTCACAGAGACAGCAAGTTAAATCATTTTTCACGAGGATGTTGGAACTCTTTAGGTCTCTGTGCACAATAGGGGTTTTAGGGCGACCACAGGGTGTATGATCACTGTGCAGATGGGCAATCCCTCGGGCCAAGGATCCTCCCAGTTTCCAGAGGTCTTCCCAGCTGATAATGTGCCGTGTGAGGTACTCCTGCAAGTTTCCTCTAGCATGGAAGGCAGTGATCAACCAATACTGTTTACCAAGATCTGTCTTACGCTCCTCTGCGGTCAAGAATTGGAGAATGTTCTCATGCTTAAGGTTTACATCCGAAAAAATGTCTTTCTCGGTTTTCCAGGAGGCATATTCTTCATAGGGGAAGATCTTTACTGCCACAGTTTCGTACTGCTCAGATGTATTTTGCTTCAATTTGGCTTTATACACTTCAGCAAATCTTCCTTTGCCAACAACAATGTCCAGCTCAATGGGCAGCAATTCTGTGTTGTGGTTGATGTTGTTGGCACAGGTAGAGCTGATGTCTGAGTGATCATCATCCAACATAATGGCACAAACATCACTGCAGTCTTTATGTTTCCTGGGCTTAACATTCTTCTCCCAGGCCTTGTTGAGCTTCCTTTTCTTATGAGTGCGGTAGGCATAAAAGATAACAATCACAGCAACAGAAATCACCAATAAGGGGACAAGACTTATGATCGTGACTTTGGAAATTTCATCTTTCTCCTCTGGCTTATGGGGATCATCTGAAAAGAACAGAAGGAAGGAATACATTAAATGAGCATAGCTTTATGTGTACAGAAAGTTGTGAGTAACCTATAACATTTTTCCAGTGTGCCATACATGATTTCCTCCATTAACACAAAGTAAAAAAAAAAGATCACTACTTCCTTATCTCATATAAGCCTTCACTTACCGGAAGTTCCCTGTTTGATTATTTTACAGGGAGCCAGACCAGAATGAGCAAGAAGCTAACCTAATTTAACAGCTTTGTTTTTCTCTCAGGCTCTCAATACATTATGGACAAAACCTTCTCTTTCCTGAACACAATAGCCAAAGTCTCCTGTGCTTACTTCAGTGATATATTCTTGACAGATTTGCCCCTTTAACCAGTAATTAAAACAAAACATTCATCTTTCTTTGAAAAAAAAAATGGATGAATAAGTAAATAGACAATGTAGCATATGAATACTGAATTGTCCAATTACCATTTCAGACCCAATGTATCTCAGTAAGATCCATAGAAAGACATCAGGAAGCCTGTCCATATACAAATACTGCCTGCTAATACTCAAGCACAAAATATACGCCTGCGTATAAATCCGAAAAACAGAACTCATTCTCTTACTTTGATATATGAGAAAGAGTACTGCTACAACAGATTCCAACACCTGCACTTGCACAGCTGTTTGAATCCTGCAGGCACAATTAGGCATGTATGGCATATCTGAGAACTGTCACTCGCCGTGCACTTTTTGCATGGATTTATGTAACTGAAAACATCCTGTGCGTGTCACTTGCTGGCTGTACACCAGCTACTCTGTTGGAAAACAGCAGATAGCTCATTCCAAAAACCTTAGCTGATGCAGCCTGTATGTGAACATATTGTCAGGTGAAACACACATGGATAGGGAACAGAAGGACAACAGGGACAAATTTTTGAATAAAGATACATCATGGGAACAGTGAAGAACTTATTCTAGTGGTGAGAGATGCCCTTACAACCCTAGAAGCGATCCTTCAAGTTCAAACGTACTGCATTATCATTCTGCAGTGGATGGGGTTGATTGAAAGAAGCCTGGAGAATCATGAATGGACTAAAAGAACTGACGCTGCAACCAAAATTAAGCAAGCACTGGCAGCACAATATTGGCAGATGCTTATGACATTGTCACTGGCTCAGGTTCTCTGTGTAGAGCCAAATAAGTCAATAAGAAAAAGAAAGTCTAACAAGCTCTGAGGGGAAATTGTCACTAACTAGCTTAGTTTCAAGTCTTTCTCAAAATGAAGGTGAACAGTGCTGAGAAGATAGGGATAAAGAGCTTACAATTAGAACAAGTGATACCTCAGATCCTTCAGTTTCATTTATAATCCCTTTTACATTGGAAACACAGCTGGCAAGCAGCAGGAGCCTTCAGCTATTCAAAGGCAGGTGACAGGACATCTGAAGAGTATGTTCTTTTTTTGGAAGGAGGTCTGAATCCCAAACCAGGATGTGCTTCCTCTGTTTGAAAGGTTCATCAATCAGCGGTAGAGTAAGTAACTCAATCCTAGCATCTCTCACAGGATTTCAAGAAAGAGAAGCACCAACATTTCCAGCACCAACATTCCCAGTTAGCACAGGTTAATGGCATTAATTAGCAGCAACATGCTTCAACTACATAGACATGCATTTATTTCATTCATGCAAATCAACTTCTTAAACCTAATCCTTCCTTCACACCTATGCAAACCAGAAATCCTTATTCCCAAGCAATTTCCTACGGTAACAGAACATTAGTACCAAGTCTACACTCATATGATAATCACAGATTACTTGCAGCACTTTTGTCTCTCAGTGTCTTTTTAAATGGCCTTTACTGGAGGAGTATATTTAGAAAGTCCAATGTCACTGTTGGTAAACAGAAGATTTACATTGCTTATTCTCACATGAGTTCTTCACTCTCAGGAAATCTACTTTTAAAAGCACTAGGGAAACTCTGGAATCTGGAAGAGGATTGACAGTTGTGCTCTGCTTCCAAGTTCCGGCTGCAAGAAAGCCACAATTCTATAAATCAGATAAAGCCCTTCTGACGAACATTTAGAGTTCTGCTTTTGTGTGTGTTGTTGTTCTTCTCTACCCTTGGCCAGAGAAAAGAATGCTTGAAGTTTGGATTCTGACCTCGAAACTAAGTTGTATGTCATCTGCAACCTATATCATGTGTCCTACTTTTTAACAAAGATGAACATACGTTTTAAATCACTTTAAGGCCTTCTACTTTGCCAAAGAGCTGCAGTAAGTAGCTCAGATATCTGAATTACAGATATCTTTCTAAATAAGGGAGGAAAAAAAAAAAAAAAGAGATGTATTAGACATCAGGAAGACTGAGGTAGTTGGGTACATGTGCAGGTCAAATTGAGAATCAGTTCACGCAGGTCTCCATTCCTTTATTGCTATGGGTACACTGAGGGTCTCTGGCTATTCCCACAATGCCTGAGAGTGCAGGCCAACAGCTGAGAAGTCTCTACCAGTCTTCACAGACTCTTTAGCTCTTCCTCTTTTTGCATAAGGGAAAGCTCTGCTAGTGGTGCAGGGGAAGATAGAAACTGTTGATGTTGCAAATGTCACTTCAAAAAGAATGAAAAAAATAATAATCAGAGCAGAAGCTGAGCACTTCCCCTGAGCACAGCATCATCCTGCACCACTGCTGCAAAGTGACACATCCACTTTGGCAGCATCCTGTGGAGGAAGTAGGGAGGCAGGGGGTAAAAAACACATGGCTACATATCTTGCACCTAGGGAGCGAGAAGGGTGTTATTGCTCATTCTCTATTGTATTAAAAGCTGAAAAGTCCCACTCAAGGTTTGGGAAGAGCAAGAATGAGCACCAAACAGATACAGCTGAGTGTCAGGACTGGCCACATATAACCCTGGACTTAAAAGGAGAGGACGAAGCTTCCCATCACCAGGATTAAAGGTAACAGCAACAGTGAATAGTTGGTGGTGCTGAGGGTCAGCCCAAGCAAGGCACTTCTGGAACCTCCTCTGATTTTGAGTTCTGATATGAGCAAAACAAAATCAGCCCCTCCAGCACAAGCCAAGTTTGGGGTACTTCTGAGTTGAATTTGCATACCAAGTCAGGGCAGGATCAAAATGAAGAGTGTATCTGCATGTTTGCATTATGGCTAGCCAACATTTTCTGGCTTGACTGCAGGAATCTAAGAATAAACATGCTCATTGCTTATAAATAAATACCTATGACTCAAACCCCGTAATTTCAAAAATGTGAGTGCAGCTCCCTCTTTCTGGGCACTGTTCTGAGCAAAACCTGTCTGAACCAACAGGCAAGGAAATGGTTAAATAAAACAGCCTTTCAGATTTTGCCAACATGCTCCTGAATAACTTTCCCCACCCAGAACTATCATTCAGGCAGATCAGTTCTTTCTCAAGCTTCAAAAGAACCTATTAATACAGCATAACAATAGAGAAGTCTAGCTAAAAGAAAGCTTCCTGTATGCGGTTTAAATTGAGCACAAGCCATCTGTACAACCCTTAGCACTACCTAAACCTTTAGGGAATAGGAGTCAGGTGCCAAGGAGAATAGAAACCGCATTCAGTCACAAGTCTTCAAGGCACAACACTGGTTGCCTGTAAATTCTGTAGGTTGGACTCATCTATGATCGACTTCAGTGTCACTGAACTTTGGAAACAAGAAATAAAACAACATCAACAAAACTGAGACCCATGCTCTAATGCACAGGGCAGCACAAGCACACAGTTGTTACTGAAAGAACTACTTCAAAGCTGTTGCTGCTTGTGTAGTTTCCGAAGTTGCTGCCTATTCATCCACCAGTCAGTGGCACACAGCAGGGTAAAAATATACTCCACACCAGCAGCACTGAGGCTAGAGGTATCAATACTGATGGATTGCAAGACTGTCTAGTGCTTTAAAAACCTTCAGAAATACAGTCACAAAATCTGGGCCCAGAAGGTGGCCTGTGATCCAGTTATTTTGCAAGCTCCTGAGACACAAAGCAGCCCTTTGAGTTGACTGAAGGACAACTGTGTTTTGCAGCAACTCTGAGGTTTCAGAGTTTGGTTTCAATTCCACACTGGAATGAAAACTAACACTTTTTGAATGTTTTGTATAAACAGAATTCTGTTCAAATGCTGCAATTTGGCAAAAGATGTGAGTACTGAATCCCCATCAGTAAGGGAACCAGTCTGGGTTAGGGAGCTCCAAGTTCAAGTTCTGCTTTATTTGATTCAGAGAGGAACTTTCCATCTCTGATAATTCTCAACCAGGCAAAATGTGAGTTTCAATCTTAAGTGCTTATTGACTGCTGGGCAAAACTCTAGGCCATAAAATAAATAAAAAAAAAAAGGTCTGCCCATCTCTTTAATGCCATTTCCTGGATAAAAACTAATTCCATAAAACATATTATTTTCAGTGAAATGAAGTTTCACAGGCTCTGAGCAGCTGCTTGTGGTAACATTTTACAGAGGAATCCTCAAGTTATAACAAAATTCAGTAGTTTATTGTCTCGTGCTTCCTCCTGATTTAGGTCTTTTTAGAATTAAAATGGCTCAGAAATCTTCAGCAAAGCATTTTAAGTTGGGAAATGCTGGTTATCAAAACAGAAACTTGATTAGACAAGACATTCCTGTACTTTTCTCTGAAACTCATGTCTTGTGAATGAAAGTGGTCTGAAAGTTGATCCAACTTCTGTATTTAGAAACTTCTGCTAATTTTACAAGCACTGTTTTTGAGCTTTGTGTAGTGGGGAGATGGGGTGTTGCTTTTTTTTTTTTTATTGGGAAAGGAGTGCTTTTTCCTCAGTGGATAGTGGTTAATTCCAACACATAATATACAGAAATAATCAAAATCAAATGCTGCACTTCAAAATAACCTGCCTTTTTTTTTTTTTTTCAATCTTGACAGTTTCCTGGAAACACTTTAATTTTCCATCCCTGCTGGAGATGAAGAAAGTTTTTAAAACTTCGTAGATCTGTGGGGCAGGAAATCAGTCCCACCCCTCCCTCTCTATGCTGAGCCACCTGATGGCAGAAGATGTAGATTACTAGATTTTAAAACCAAAGCAGATTCTATATTGCTATCCAGAGTAAAATAGACCTTGGCATTTCTTGTAGACTTTCCTGAAAGTTAAATTCCTAAAGCCAGCTCCTGAATTTAACAAGTTTTTTTTGTTTGTTTTGCTTTTTTTTTTTTTTTTTTTGTACTAGATAATTCAAAACTGTAAAGGCCAGTAGTTCGCATTTGAGATGTCTGTTTTCATATTTAGTCTAAAGAAGATATTTAAAGATGTCAGGGCATCTGTAAGCCCAGCGTCAGGATCTGCTGAAGCAGCCTTCTGGAGAAGTATAAGTAGTTGGCAGGCATATTTGTCCTTCTGCACAGGCTCAGTAAGAGTGGAAGCGACAGCGCACAGCCATCTCTAGAGTCTGCTTCTACAGCTGAGCTTCTAAAGTGCTGGCATCCTCATAGTTCAAAATCTGGGGGCTGAGGATGTTTGCTCAAAGTGTGGGAACTCATTCCCTTTACCTTTCGGCTACTTGCCAGTCTGAATGTCAACGCAGCAGTCAACATTTGGCTGGTGAACTGGGCCCAGCTCTCAGAGCACATTATAGAATCACAGAATGATTAAAATTGGAAAAGACCTCTAAGATCATATAGTAGCCCAACCACCAACTCATCCTCAGCATGCCCACTAAACACGTCCCTCAATGCCACATCCACGGTGGGATGGTGGGGATGGTGAATGCACTATCTCCCTTGGCAGCCTTTTCCAAATACCTCACCACTCTTTCTGAAAAGAAGTTTTTCTTAATATCCAACCTGGACCTCCCCAGCACAGCTTGAGGCCATTACCCAGTGCCACCACATCTTCTTCTGAGAGGTCAATATGGCAATGGTATGAACAGTTTGGAAGAGCTGTGTGACAGGCAGTACTACTCTCCCCTGAGGACCAGAAGCTTTGCCCTCAGCACTGACAACCCATGATCAGGACTCAGACCTCTGTTACGGCCAAGGAGAACTTCCAGTTAGATGACCTACTCACATGCTGGAAGAGTCATGCACATGCATCTAACAGCTGCCTCTTAATTATGTCACGGGGTTGGGTGGCAGGCAACTTAGGTTACGTCTGGATGGCCAGATTGAGTGCAAAGGCTGAGCAGTGGTGATGAAATGGATATTTTAGGTATTGTAAGGAGAACTTAATTTTTCAACTGACTACCAAGTATACTATTCAGCACTCAGGAAAGTTTGAGAAACTTCTAAAGTTCTAACACAGAACAAAAAGTTTGCTGCTGCTTAATTCCCTCAATGCTGTCCAAAAAAAAGTATAATTCCTTGGTTTGCTGACACATCACCCACTTCTGGATGCATTCTCTTATCTCTCCTGTTCTAACAGGTCACTTGACTGTGTGTACATGACATCTGTCATGCAGTTTGACTTCTGTAGCTAAGCTTCCCTACTTAGAAATATGAAAACTGACATGTTCTAACTTTACACAATGTGACCATGATTCTGAGATACATGCCACAGTTACACAATGTCGTGTCTGCCGCTGTTTGCTGGTGGTTTTCTGGAACAAATCAATCTCCCCAGTTTCAATATGTTCCAACAGATGCCACACATTAACCACTATTTTTATTCTCTGCCTGAGTTTCACCCCTCCAACCTTTCCCAAAATATTATGTTGCCAGTGTTAGTTACAGTTTGTTTCTGTCTGTAATTATTAAAATCTCTTCCATGACAACCTGATAAAAGGTTGGCCACATTCCCACACTTATTAAGCTCCCAAGTGATGCAAATTGTAACAAATATTCCAGCCAGGCTTGCAGAGCACTGCCTAGTTTGTTGTTATGCAAATCTGTATCTGAGCTCTGCATGCTTATTTTTCTAGGAAGCAAACAATATAAATAAAACAGAGCAAAACAACATTTTGGCTTCTTTTGCCTCTTTCCGTTGTATTTCCTTTCTATTCCACTAAGAGAATCACACCCTCAATTATTAGACAGCCTCTCCTTTGGTTGCATACAGCTGCAAGCTTTGGGTGGGACCCTGTGGCTGAATACCTAAGAGGAAACATTGAGAACAATGCCAATATACAAGCAGCGAGGGGCTCTGTGCAACATTACGTAATGCTACTGACCTCTTTTATGGGGCAGCTGGAAGACAGTTACTTCTCAACATGTTAGTTGGATAACAGAAAAACAGATTAATAAAAGCCTTTGTTAAAATCCACTTGCAAGCAGTCCAGTTGTAACAATGTCCCTTCTGTTGTTCCTTGAGCACTGGACAATTCATCACATTTATGGCCTGGTGGCTGTTTGTGCACAGGTCTTAAGTATGCTCTTAAGTCTGATATCCTCCTATGTGGTCAAGTAAAATCTAAAGCTCTGAGTCTAGTAGGGAGAGGAAAAGGAGAGAAAGAAAGGAAAAGACAGGGGCAACATGTTAGAAACAAGCAAGAGATATCAAGTAAAGGAAATTCTGAAACATCATCAATATCACCTGCAACCAAGCTGCTGGACAAGCACTATGAAGGCACGCTTGCAATCATTCTGGTAGCAGAAACATCAGGTCTCCCACATCCACACACAGCAAGCAACTGCGACACTTGACTGCTTATCTAAATGCCATAATTTGTTCAGACAAATGACTCAGCCACAGCTGATTAATCAAATACTTATATCTCTTATATTTTCAATTAACAACTTAGGAAAACTATGGTTAATATGAAGATTGTTATCAGCACATCTTCCCGTCTTCTGCCACATCTCTCCAGTAAGCTTCACTATTGTCATGAATTCTTGTAGATTCATCAGCCACCTCTATCACTGAAGTTTTTACTGTTTCAGTGCAACTATTTGGATAATTCAGATAATCTTCAAAAGTTGTATACATCACTGCTGCTAAAAGTTTACCCCATATTCTGGCAGAGTGCAGTGAGAATGCCCAAAGTAAAGACCTCACTTGGCAGTGCCAAAGAGCTAACAGAATCTACGTGAATGTTGGCTGCAAAATGCAAGGATATCTGTAAGCACGGCAAGGATGAAAAATGATAAGGGAGCAGATTAACAGAAGGAAATATTTTTAAACCAAACAGAGATGGGCTAAAGATCTGACATGCCTTTCTAAATCTCTGCATTTTTGCTTGGGTTTGAGCCTGATGCCTGGGATAAAACAGCATACATAATGAAACAGTATACACAGCCCTGTGATTTAAAGGATTCATTCTTCTGCCTGCAGTCTCCAGCGCTGGGGTCACCTTTTACATGCAGATGAATGAGTCTACATGATAGGAAGATGCCACAACGCACACAGGTAGGTCACGCACTACACAGCATGCAGGCATCTCAACTCCTTGGCCTGAGAGTGCCTGGTGCCCTCTGCCCATGAAGAACACATCAGTCATGAGGTTGGAAGGAGAACTGTCCTATTCCTTTGAGTAGCCTTGACTTCAGACAAATAGCTTGCGACTGCTAATTAAGAAAAACTTAAAAGGATTTGTCATGCTCTCACTGGCTGGAAGATGGTATGGTGAAGAGAATGCTGAGGAGCAAAGCTGACCAAACACCAAGGGATGCCTGAAACTGTGCAAACAGCTAGAGGCACACCAGCATAAGAAACCAATACAAAATTTTTGTGCAGGAGATCTGCTATACACAACCAGAAGTCAGAGAGGAAAAATCCCTTGTAGTCCAGTCCTGTGCTCATCTTTTCCAAGACAACATGACAAGGTCCCTGTCTTCACCTAGCCAACTAGTCAACTTCTCCCTAGCCAGCAATGGCCTTTACTTCCCCCTCTTTGTCTAATCTTTTCCAGCATTTTTGCTCCTTGGCTTTTCTTTCTGGTAACACTGACATTAGACATCTGAATAAATAATAATTAAAACTGACTTCCACTGGAGTGGAATTTTGCTGTGAGAAATGCTTTTTCCACCACAAAGGTGTAAGTTGTTTGCCAGGCCACAATTTTGTTTGGCAAAATAGAGGAATTAAAAAATAAACACCAGGTAGTCAGATTTGCAGTGGTTACCTGTCTCCCAAACATTATACCTCTCAGAACCACAGAATATTGTTTGGATTTATTCTGCACATAGTATTTTCCACCAACTGCTTGTGGCCTGAAATGCCATGGATCAGCATCAGGGCCAGAAGCCCTCTGACATAGCAGAACTACAGGCATGTTAAGGCACATGTCTGACTGTGCCTTGTTTATTTTGCAGATTGGCAGTTTAAACAAGAGCCCATACAAGAGACGGGCATTTGATTCAGATCTAACCACTTGAAACATTTCTAAAGCCACACTTCAATGAGTCAGAATACCTCCCACTACCCAAAAGCTTTAAAAGTTTGTGTCTAAAAACAGTCAGAAGGTTTACCCTTCACAATCAAGACTGATACAAGCCTACAGTGCCATAAATCAGCTCTTCTATAAGCAATAGCAGTTCAGTGGTGAATCACTAGAATGTAGTGACTAACCTCTGGTGGAAACTAGAACCTGTTGCCTTACTAGCAATTTTCTTTCTTACCTCACAAACACCAGGAACAAAATAAATCTGGCTTGTCTTAAGTGGATATTAAGGAGAAAGAAGAGCTACAGTACTGATCTTTTACAAGAATAGCTTGAAAGAAAAGACTGTGATTATCAGGTGAAAGAGTACAATCCTTTTTTATTGTTCCATTTTCTGCTAAGAAATGAGTAGTCACTACTTAGGTCAAGTATTTCAAGGTTTTCCTAGAATAGCTTTTGTCCACTCTTTAAAGCTGCAAGATGTACAAAAACAGTACAAAAATTCTTACTCGGATGTACAAGAAATATCAAGACAAAAGAATGCAAGAACAATGTACAGGGTAGATCTGGATGACAGTCATTCCAAAGGCAAAATTATTACAGACTATTATCTAGTTGTCTGGAGGAGCCACGGACCAGCTGGCTGTGATGTTCTGCTCAAAGTTAAACACAGACAGGAAACCGCATGTCTGATACTGTAAAAATCGTTTGTCTTCCTGCCATGGCTAACCAGGCAAGCAACCCAAAGGGGCTGTTTTCATTTAAAAGAAACACTAATCTACAACAATAAAAAAAAAGGAACGACAAAGCCTCAATTCTCCCCACTCCCAAACGGAGCTAATGCATGTGTTTGCGAATGAACTGGAAATGTTACAAACTGAAGCTGTGTGCTACTTTAATTTTTATATTCACTTTCTACATGAATGTGAATGTGAGTGCAGGGCACAGCTTTCATGAGTCACCACACATGACACAGAATGAAAATCTTCACTACAAAGAGTGAAAGGAATCAGGATAAAAAAGGTAAGGATTTCATTTACACTACAGAGCCTTTTAGTCTGATCTGGAAGTGTGTAAGGCAGCTTCAGAGTAGAGGGGAATGAAGGCAGTTGGTGCTGAATTTACAGAATGGTTCTTGTAAACACACACAAGATTTGCATTTGTCAGAGTGATTACATTAAGCTTATATGGTTCCAGGAGAAACAGTTATAGTATGAGTAATTTTTAACAAATTAGCCAAGATCCACAAGGGTGAGGCTAGCTTTGCACAAAAACTCTAGACAGTTTACACAAAGTAAGGTCCTTTCAGTATGAACACTTTCTCTTTGATACAATCAAGGCAATTTGTTACAACTAGGTCCTGGGTCTACCAAATCAATATCAATATTTGCCTCAAATCCTTCAAAGTCCACCTGAGCAAAACATGGCCAGATGGTCAGGAAACAGCAGTAAGGCTGTCCGGATTTTGGTTAAACCCGGGCAAGAGATGAGGTAGAGTTGAGAAGGTAGTACCAGACATTGACAGGCCAGGCCAACAGAGACAAAGACCTTTCAGTGAGCTCTAGGCACATCTAACCTAAATTAACTGTACAGCCTTCTTGGAAGAAGGGGGAAAAGCCACTCATGCATACATTACTTTGTGCTGCAGTAAGCATTAGGTAGCATATCCACCAGTGAAGGAAACTGCACATATTCACAGAAATTCACCATAGAACAAGGAAGTGGGGAGAGGCAGTCACCAAAGCTGCCTTTAAATTTGCATCCTATAAATTACTCAACAGTACCTGCCTAGATGGAGGACACATCATGAGAAAAGAAGTGCTAGAAGAGGCTACAGATTAAGTGTTTTTATAACTTGTTACATTTGGGTGAGTCACCAACACAATTCTGAGCACCTTGTTCTTATCATTCAAGTGACTTTCTAGTGCCATGTGCTGAGATGAATATCTGAACTGCTTCCAAAGGAACATTACCTGGCAAAAAGAAATACGTCCAGAAAGCACAAAGGAAAGGCTGAGATTTTGCAGCCTCACAAGAGGCCAGAAAGTCTCCAGCCACCTGGAAGGTTTCCTCCACAAAAGGCAATTCCAAAGATCACTGGATTTAACGTCACATTTCATATCACGTGCGAGGCAGAGCCCAAGAATGAAGAGCAAATTATTAAACTCACCTGCAGAAAAAATAAGAACATCGTTGCACTCTTCACCTGTACAGGAGCACATGAACATCAGTCCCCCATCATCCTTCTTCTCCTTCATCACACACTGCTCTGAGCTGGAGTCATCCAACATGTGACCATACAGTCTCTTCTGGGGATCGTGGCAGATTGTTTCTAATGTCACATTCTCATCGTTCCGTCTCCTAGGAGGGAAGAGGAAAAACTGAAATCAAAAGAAGCATATCTAAGAAAGGAAGCAGACTGGGTCATCCCTGCCCAATATTTGCCTCGTTTGAGAGCTCAGAGGGGATCTGCATAGAATATTGTCAGTTTTTCTCCTGCTCTCCTGAACGGGGAAATTTTGGTCGTGCTTGGGCTGCTCCACACTGGGGCATTTGTACAACGGTACTGATCCTCCTGGGTCACATCACCACTAAGCTCCAAGGACAGCCTCTGAACGTCTCACCCAAAATTACACAAGCTAAGGCTCAATGACCTGCCTGCTGTGAACTTCAGAACATACTTTTGGTTTTTGTGGTCACTGCGCAGACAGCAAAAATCTGTGGGGAATTATGATAAAAGCTGAATGATGCCCTCAAAATCTGAGGAATTTCTAGTGAGGCAGGATTTTTGGTTTTGTTTTTGAGGCCTGCAATCCACACAGCTTTGGCACTGAAGGAGTTACTTACTTGCAGAATGTTGTTTGTGAAAAACAAAACAAAACTGGTGCAAACCAGAGTGACCTCACTGTCAGGGAAATATTTACAGCTGATAATCTGGCCCAGATCCCTGCGTTTTGTCTTGGTCCACAGGTTTTACTTCATTGACACAAGGCTTAGAGGGAAAGAGCGCTTCAAACACAGCTCTCAGCTCATGTATCTTTTGGCTAAACTGGCATGAAAACGCCAAGTGTGTCTTCTACAGCACTACAGTCACTTTGGAAGGCAATCACAGACAACAAACACGTACTCAAGGAGCCCCCAACAAATGCAAAAGCATGCCAGACTAATTCTGCATTTCAAGCATCTGCATCCAATTATGTTCAACACCTCTTCAAGTCAATGGATGTAACTGCTCTCTCAATAAGTTTCTTAATCACCTAACTGGTTCAAATCCTATTTCTATACCAGCAGCGATGTTGCAAATATTCAGTTCTGTTCCGTTTTTCCACACAGGAACACATCAAGACTGTTGCTAGTTCTCTTTGGCTTACCATTAATGGAAGGATAAAAACCCAGATTTTAGAATGGAGGGTGAGTTTAGAGTCAACAACAAATATTTTCATTTTCACACGTTCAGTCTTTCTTTGGTCACTTATATATGCTGTACAAAAAGCAAAAGACAGCAGAGAGACTGTATACACATAGTTTTTCTTTCCAATTATGGGATTGCATTTCCACCATATGTGGCAAACAGGGGTGATATGATAAGAGTAAAACTAGTTTACTGTGAAATTTGATGGAGAACTGCAGTGGTGCTGGCTGAAAAATTTTTCTTTCAGTTTCAGACCTGTTTCTCACACTAAGTAATGTGGATAGGTGCAGCAAAATGTTTTGAGCAATAATATGCCTCATCTGCAATAAGAGAACACACTGGAATACAACTACTTTGAACAACAAAAAAAAATTAAAAATTGCTAGAATATTTCATAACAGAATTGTTGTTAACTTCAAACAACTTTCAGTATGCTGAATAAAGATACAAGTTGGAAGAGATAAATGTGAGTCTGAAGAAACAGCAAAGTGATTTAGAATATCTGAGCAACTCAGAAAAGGGCTAAGTAATGACAAATGAGTCTGTGCTCCCTTCCCCACCCGTACCATGAAATCACTTACCATACAGCAGCACAGACTTCGTTATTCTTCTCACAGATAGAAGTGATGTTGCAGTTGCTCTTGCACTGATATTGGTTTGAGCATGTTGTTGCTTTAATGTCACAGAACTTGCATAGTTTGGGTAACTGAAGTCCATTTTCCCTAAATCTGTCTATAGGTGACATATTCCCAGGAAAAGGGGAAGAAAAAAAAAACAGAAGGAAATTTAGTAATGGTACATTATCAGATTGTGTCAATGCTCATTATAAAGATTACGTTTTCACCAGCAGGCAAAACCCCCTCACACCTTAAATTAGACAACCTCTAATACTGTGCAACTACCAATTTTCTTTCTAAGAGGATAAGTGCCACACTGTCAAGAATGGGAAGATCAAAGTGAATTGGAAATATCATGTCAATGTCTAAGACTTCAGAGGATGCAAAGGCTTCTCTGCAATTTGCAGAATGAAGCTTAATCCAAGGCCACTTTGTACCCAAAGAACTACTCGGCAGTCATGCATTTGCATTATTCACAAGCAGCGCATTGGCCCCTCATGTGCAATATACTGCATCACTGTCTGTTTGCCAAAGTAACTGGGGAGACCATAGTGGGAATGCACATCAGGTGAGTGTCATCATTATGACATGCATCATGATGGATTTTGCAAGACTGACTTCACCAACCTGAGGCACAGCCCAAGTGTCATTCCTAATCTCACTGCTGTTCGCAAAGAAGAAACACAGAGCTGGAACTTGCTGTCAGTCTAAGTTAGATGGTATGTCAGATGTTAAGGGTGAAACTCATGCTGGAAATGCAGCAGGGCATCCATGCAGCTCATGTGAGCTGCTGTGGGTGTGTTCCTGGGCTGACTCCAGGGGTCTTAACTGGAGCTAATATGCAGTGACAGGCTTTCCTGTAGAATTCTACATGACCCAACAGCTCTTTCTACATTCACGCACTGAAGAGTTACTTGTGCAAATTCTCTACAGACAATATACGCAATGTAAGGTCTTCTCACTACAAATGTTTTTTTTTTTTTTGCACTCAAGGCAATCTCTTACAGTTAGTTCCTTGTCTACCAGATACGACCAAACCTATATTACTATTTGCCCTATCTCTTCATATCCCACCAAAGCAAGGGTTGGCCAGACTGATAGGGATTAGCAGTCAGGTTGTCTGGCTTTTGACTAAGCCAGGGGAAGAGATGAGGTAGAGGTGAAGAGGTAGCACCAAACATGGACAGCCCAGGCCAACTAGAGCGAGGACCTTCTAGATTGCTCCTGGCACACCTGTTGCAGTTTTGCTGCCTGAACTTGTTAGCCTTCTTGGAAGGCTGATAAATAAGATGCACAAGTGTCTTGCAAATTTATACACCTTTGCCTTAGCACTTCCATGCACCATGTTTCCTAGATTTGGTAATAGCATCCCAACCCTTTCTTATCTCAGATAGTATGGATTATATTACATCCTCTTCAGGGGAACATGCAGTTTATGAGGAGTGTGCAGAGGGCCATACACATTTAGAAGCATGTTTGCAAAAATTTGAGGAGTCCATAGCCAGCCTGCGCAAGACCTGATTCTGCTTAAGGAAACTTACAATTGTGGAATGCAGATGGAAAAGGAGAATAAAATCAAGTGTGTGCATGCATACATGCGTATTATCGATGAGCAGCATGAGGAATGCTGGCACTGTATACATCTCCTCAGCTTTTACTACACTTGTGGCTCTCAATGCAGACATTCATTAAGCAGCGTGGGAATAGTTCATGTACCTGCATCACTGATTATACATGGTTTTAAATGGTTAAATTGAACATACAAACATGTCTGTGAGCTGAAGTAAGTAATAACTATGCTGTAGTAGCATAAATAGCATACACACAAGTGAAGGTAACTCTGTTCTTAATTCACAGAAGAATCTCGAAACAAGAAAATGCAGAAAGGCAGCAACAACAAAAATGATTATTTTAAGTACAAATATTATTAAGTTACTCAGGATTGACTCTAAATATTGGTTTTGTCTCGTTTGTGTTCTATAACTTGTTACATTTGGGTGAGTCACCAACACAATTCTGAGCACCTTGTTCTTATCATTCAAGTGACTTTCTAGTGCCATGTGCTGAGATGAATATCTGAACTGCTTCCAAAGGAACATTACCTGGCAAAAAGAAATACGTCCAGAAAGCACAAAGGAAAGGCTGAGATTTTGCAGCCTCACAAGAGGCCAGAAAGTCTCCAGCCACCTGGAAGGTTTCCTCCACAAAAGGCAATTCCAAAGATCACTGGATTTAACGTCACATTTCATATCACGTGCGAGGCAGAGCCCAAGAATGAAGAGCAAATTATTAAACTCACCTGCAGAAAAAATAAGAACATCGTTGCACTCTTCACCTGTACAGGAGCACATGAACATCAGTCCCCCATCATCCTTCTTCTCCTTCATCACACACTGCTCTGAGCTGGAGTCATCCAACATGTGACCATACAGTCTCTTCTGGGGATCGTGGCAGATTGTTTCTAATGTCACATTCTCATCGTTCCGTCTCCTAGGAGGGAAGAGGAAAAACTGAAATCAAAAGAAGCATATCTAAGAAAGGAAGCAGACTGGGTCATCCCTGCCCAATATTTGCCTCGTTTGAGAGCTCAGAGGGGATCTGCATAGAATATTGTCAGTTTTTCTCCTGCTCTCCTGAACGGGGAAATTTTGGTCGTGCTTGGGCTGCTCCACACTGGGGCATTTGTACAACGGTACTGATCCTCCTGGGTCACATCACCACTAAGCTCCAAGGACAGCCTCTGAACGTCTCACCCAAAATTACACAAGCTAAGGCTCAATGACCTGCCTGCTGTGAACTTCAGAACATACTTTTGGTTTTTGTGGTCACTGCGCAGACAGCAAAAATCTGTGGGGAATTATGATAAAAGCTGAATGATGCCCTCAAAATCTAAGGAATTTCAAGTGAGGCAGGATTTTTGGTTTTGTTTTTGAGGCCTGCAATCCACACAGCTTTGGCACTGAAGGAGTTACTTACTTAGGGACTTACTTAATTAGGGACCTGGGTGTCCTGGTGGATGACAGGTTGGCCATGAGCCAGCAGTGTGCCCTTGTAGCCAAAAAGGCCAATGGCTTACTGGGGTGCATTAAAAAGAGCGTGTCCAGCAGGTCGAGGGAGGTGATCCTCCCCCTCTGCTCTGCCCTGGTGAGGCCTCATCTGGAGTACTGCGTCCAGTTCTGGGCTCCCCAGTACAAAAAAGACAAGGATCTCTTGGAAAGAGTCCAGCGGAGGGCCACGAAGATGGTGATGGGCCTGGAGCATCTCTCCTATGAGGAAAGGCTGAGTGAACTGGGTCTGTTCAGCCTTGAGAAGAGAAGACTGAGAGGGGACCTGATTCAGGTCTATAAATATCTAAGGTGTGGGGGGCAGAATGGCGAGGCCAGACTGTTTTCAGTGGTGAGTGGAGACAGGACAAGGGGAAACGGCTGGAAACTGCAGCATAGGAAGTTCCACACAAACATGCGCAAGAACTTCTTTACGGTGAGGGTGACGGAGCACTGGAACAGGCTGCCCAGGGAGGTGGTGGAGTCTCCTTCTCTGGAGATGTTCAAGACCTGCCTGGATGCCTACCTGTGCGACCTGCTGCAGGGAACCTGCTTTGGCAGGGGGGTTGGACTCCATGATCTCTGGAGGTCCCTTCCAACCCCTACAATTCTGTGATTCTGTGATACTTACTTGCAGAATGTTGTTTGTGAAAAACAAAACAAAACTGGTGCAAACCAGAGTGACCTCACTGTCAGGGAAATATTTACAGCTGATAATCTGGCCCAGATCCCTGCGTTTTGTCTTGGTCCACAGGTTTTACTTCATTGACACAAGGCTTAGAGGGAAAGAGCGCTTCAAACACAGCTCTCAGCTCATGTATCTTTTGGCTAAACTGGCATGAAAACGCCAAGTGTGTCTTCTACAGCACTACAGTCACTTTGGAAGGCAATCACAGACAACAAACACGTACTCAAGGAGCCCCCAACAAATGCAAAAGCATGCCAGACTAATTCTGCATTTCAAGCATCTGCATCCAATTATGTTCAACACCTCTTCAAGTCAATGGATGTAACTGCTCTCTCAATAAGTTTCTTAATCACCTAACTGGTTCAAATCCTATTTCCATACCAGCAGCGATGTTGCAAATATTCAGTTCTGTTCCGTTTTTCCACGCAGGAACACATCAAGACTGTTGCTAGTTCTCTTTGGCTTACCATTAATGGAAGGATAAAAACCCAGATTTTAGAATGGAGGGTGAGTTTAGAGTCAACAACAAATATTTTCATTTTCACACGTTCAGTCTTTCTTTGGTCACCTATACTATATAAAAAACAAAAGACAGCAGACACTGTATAAACATAGGAACATTTTTTCCAATTAAGTGAATGCATTTCCACCTGCACGTGGTAAACAAAGGTGGATATGATTTTTATAAATAATCTAGTTTACTGTTAAATGGGAGGGAGCTGGAACTGAACTGCTTCAAATAAACAAAACGAACAAAATCACTAAAACATTTTATATCAGAATTCTTAACTTCAAGCAACTCTCAATATGCTGAGTGAAAATAACAGCTAGAAGTGGTATAGATGAGTCCATTGAAATAGTATAGAAATTCAGAATATCTGAGCAACTCAGAAAAGGGCTAAGTAATGACAAATGAGTCTGTGCGCCCTTCCCCACCCGTACCATGAAATCACTTACCATACAGCAGCACAGACTTCGTTATTCTTCTCACAGATAGAAGTGATGTTGCAGTTGCTCTTGCACTGATATTGGTTTGAGCATGTTGTTGCTTTAATGTCACAGAACTTGCATAGCCTGGGCAATTGCAGTCCATTTTCCTTGCTTCTATCTACAGGTGACATATTCCCAGGAAAAGGGGAAAAAAAACAAAAGAGAGGGAAACTCAGTAATGGTACATTATCAGATTGTGTCAATGCTCATTATAAAGATTACGTTTTCACCAGCAGGCAAAACCCCCTCACACCTTAAATTAGACAACCTCTAATACTGTGCAACTACCAATTTTCTTTCTAAGAGGATAAGTGCCACACTGTCAAGAATGGGAAGATCAAAGTGAATTGGAAATATCATGTCAATGTCTAAGACTTCAGAGGATGCAAAGGCTTCTCTGCAATTTGCAGAATGAAGCTTAATCCAAGGCCACTTTGTACCCAAAGAACTACTCGGCAGTCATGCATTTGCATTATTCACAAGCAGCGCATTGGCCCCTCATGTGCAATATACTGCATCACTGTCTGTTTGCCAAAGTAACTGGGGAGACCATAGTGGGAATGCACATCAGGTGAGTGTCATCATTATGACATGCATCATGATGGATTTTGCAAGACTGACTTCACCAACCTGAGGCACAGCCCAAGTGTCATTCCTAATCTCACTGCTGTTCGCAAAGAAGAAACACAGAGCTGGAACTTGCTGTCAGTCTAAGTTAGATGGTATGTCAGATGTTAAGGGTGAAACTCATGCTGGAAATGCAGCAGGGCATCCATGCAGCTCATGTGAGCTGCTGTGGGTGTGTTCCTGGGCTGACTCCAGGGGTCTTAACTGGAGCTAATATGCAGTGACAGGCTTTCCTGTAGAATTCTACATGACCCAACAGCTCTTTCTACATTCACGCACTGAAGAGATACTTGCTTACTGGTTGCAGAAGTCTTAGCACTCTCCATCTGCTTCAGTGTATAAGCAGTAAAGGAGCTGTTATTTATCCAAGTTTCATGAATTTCAGGAAACATATTTTTAGTTCAAAAGATATTTTAAAAAGCTAGCATGAGTCTAAGGAACTGAAAATGCCAACTCAAACTGTGTTCTGAATTTAACGTGAATATGCAACTTTATCTGAAGTGGAGTACACTATTTACAACAGTTTCATTCTGACTCACTTTGCAATGTATTTGGACAAGTAGGCTAAATCACTCTATGTCGATCCTAAGCTTCATGTATCACAGCTCTTTTCTTAAAGCCATCTCTGTGTTACAATCGTGTTCATATTGCTCTCTATGGGCTAATGTTGCTAGTCAACCAACAACAGGCAATCAGGGATTTGTAATGTATCCCTCTCTCCGCTACTAGCAGAGAAATCATTTTTTCCTTCTACAACTTCACTCTTCACTACCATTAGAATGCTTTCTTACAGAAATTAAATACACACTTTTTTTTTTCTTGAAGAAGGCTTCTTGATAGCATTTCAGTTAATTTCTGAGCCATTGTGAGGGACTGGAAGAAAAGTCTTTTGTTCTCACCCAAATAGTTCTTCTCATCACCAGTATGTTTTGATACTGACCTCGAACTCAGATCTTACTTGCCACTGAAAGCACAGACAAATTCCCAGTGATTTTAATCACAGAATTGCATGGATTGGAAGGGACCTCAAGAGATCATGGAGTCCAACTCCCCTGCTAAAGCAGGCTCCCTACAGTAGGTTGAACAGGTAGGTGTTCAGACAAATCTTGAATAATTCCATAGGAGACCCCACAACATCACTGAGCATCCTGTTTCAGAGCTCGGTCACCCTTACTGTAACAAAACTCTTCCACATGTTTGTATGGAAATTCTCATGTTTAAGGTTCAGGCCATTGCTCCTTGTCCTATCACAACACACCACTGAGAATCATAGAATCACAGAATCATAGCATCACCAAGGTTGGAAAAGACCTAAAAGATCATCCAGTCCAACCGTTCACCTATTCCCAATAGCTCCCACTAAACCATGTCCCTCAACACAACATCCGGCCTTTCCTTGAACACCCCCAGGGTCGGTGATTCCACCACCTCCCTTGGCAGTCCATTCCAGTGCCTGACCACCCTTTCTGAAAAGTAATACTTCCTCATGTCCAGCCTGAATCTCCCCTGCCATAGCTTGAAACCATTCCCCCTGGTCCTATCACTAATGACACAAGAGAAAAGGCCGACCCCCAGCTCACTACAACCTCCCTTCAGGAAGTTATAGAGAGCAATGAGGTCTCCCCTGAGCCTCCTCTTCTCCAGGCTGAACATTCCCAGCTCCTTCAGCCTCTCCTCATATGGCCTGTGCTCCAGACCCCTCACCAGCTTTGTTGCCCTCCTTTGAACATGTTCCAGGGCCTCAATATCTTTCTTGCAGTGAGGGGCCCAAAACTGGACACAGTACTCGAGGTGCGGCCTCACTAGTGCTGAATACAGGGGAACAATCACCTCTCTGCTCCTGCTTGCAACACTGTTTCTGATGCAAGCCAGGATGCCATTGGCCTTCTTGGCCACCTGGGCACACTGTCGGCTCATGTTCAGCCGAGCATCAATCAATACCCCCAGGTCCGTTTCCTCTACACAGTCCTCCAGCCACACCGCCCCAAGCCTGTAGCGTCGCCTGGGGTTGTTGTAGCCGAAGTGCAGGACCCGGCATTTGGCCTTGTTGAAACTCATCCTATTGGCTTCAGCCCAGCTCTCCAGCCTGTCCAGATCCCTCTGTAGGGCCTCGCTACCCCCAGGCAGATCCACACTTCCAGCCAATTTGGTGTCATCTGCGAATTTACTGAGGGTGCACTCGATGCCCTCATCGAGGTCATCAATAAAGATATTGAAGAGAAGAGCCTGGCCTCATCCATTCACTTCCCACCTCCCTTTAGATATTCATAAACATTAATCAGATCCTTCCTCAGTCTTTTTCCCCCAGGCTGAACAGACCCAGGTTACTCAGCCTTTCCTCATAAGGGAGATGCTCCAGGCCCTTTATCAGCTTCATGGTCCTCCACTGGACTCCTTTTAGGAGATTCCTGTCTTTTTTGAACTCTGGGGAGCCCAGAACTGGACACAGTATTCTAAATGTGGCCTCATCAGGGCAGAGTAGAGGAAGGAGGATCACCTCCCTCAACCTGCTGTCTGCACTCTTCTTAATGCACCTCAGGGTACCACTGGCCTTCTTCACCACAAGGGCACACTGCTGGCTCATAGTCAACCTGTTGCCCACCAGAACACCCAGGTTCTTTTCTGCAGAGCTCCTTTCCAGGAGGTCATCCTCTAACTTGTACTGGTGCATGCAGTTATTCCTCCCCACGTGCACTACTCTACACTTGCTTTTGTTACACCTCATCAGGTTCCTGCCTGCCCAACTCTCCAGTGTGTCTCATGGTATCAGAAGCTGCTACACAGAGGTGAGGGTTATGATGCGCTCAGTGGGAGCACTCATTAGGGTGGAGAATGCTGGCAGTATGTTACAAGCTGGCTGAATTTTAAGCCTGAGGTAAACATTTATTTTCCATGATCACTTGTGTTGCAACAACTCCCAGAAGCCAGGCAAAATAACAAAGCCTCATTAAAGTTGGTGGGGCAGGATCTTAAAAGGTCTAGTATCTAGTGCTCTATACAATATATACTAACAGCCTTTTGGTAAACTGCTCCTTTTTCTGGGATGGCACCTCTTATTTACCAAACACTGAAGAGAAAATAATAGCTGTATTAACTTTTTTAGGCTACAGTAATGATCGAAGCACTCTGACAATGAGGTACTGTTCCTCCACTCACTGAGGGACAATCTATATTCCTAAAGATTCGGACAAGTAACATGGATAAACATGAAGGAGATACTGTTTTTACCAATGGGCCACAGAGATAAAGTAACCTAGCTGAGTTCACACAGGAAACCTGTGGCATGGTGCAAGGTAGGTGACAGCACAGGGGAAAGACATTCACTGCTCGAACTACAGATTTCAGCTGCACTGACATAGCTTTCAGCTCGGAGTTTGCAAGGCTCCATATTTCACTGAACAGCTGAACTACAACAGTATCTCTGACACAGACATGACCTACTCCTCTTCAGCCTCCTCAAGGCTAGAGCCAAAGACTATGGACAGAAGGTCCTCACCTAAACCAGTTCAAGCATATTGCGTTTACTGAGAGAGAGGGTCGTTCCTGTGCTTTTCCCACCCATGTCTGGTCTGCCAAGTCTCACCCACTGGAACAAACAGCTGGAAATATGCTCGGACCTCTTCCCAAGGAGAGATCTCCAAACCAGGCAGCTTGATTTAAAAAATAAAAATAAAATAAACATCCACATAGGGAGCAGCAATTCCCTGCAGACACAAACACTGAGTTTCTAAGTTAGAGCTGTGTAGGCTTTAATTCAGAAGACTGAACTAGCAGAAGATTGGGTAGTCAGTCAGTTTCTTTCTAAACAGGTTACATTAATGGCAAAAGCCAATGGAGTTGTAGGACTTTCATAACTGAATGGACTTGAATTTTTTCCCAAATATTATTGTAATAGAGTCTGACCATACAGCGCTTCTGTTTTCACTCCCCTGGCAGTTCATGGGATTCGTTAAACTGTTCAGCTACACAAGCTTTCACACAAACAAATCAGATGCACTTCAGGATATGATTTGAAGAGGGACTGCAGTTTACTTCCCAAATTCTTTTCACATTCCTGTAGCAGGTGCTGGCGTACTGTACACTGCTACAACTTGGCCTTGCCCCCTCTGACAACCCATTCACTCCCAAACTAATTGGGTTAAGGACACATTTGACCGTTCCCTATCAGATAATATTAGTCTGCTTCTAAGTCACACAAATCCAGACCTTCCCCTAATCAATGCATCTTTCCTGGAGAATGGCAAGTTGCTTTGGCTCTTCCATAGATAAATTTACTCAATAATTCCCCAGTGGTCCTACAAGCAATGAGTAGCTCATGACCAGCAAGATTACTCCCCTTCTGGTAGCTCACCAAAAGTTAATTTGGTAGTTAACTTGAATCTCTGAAACTGCTTGACTACCCAGTCACCCACTTTATATGACAGGAGCCAACTCCTCAAAACTTTCTCCTGTTTAGAAAAGTAAAATTGCATTAACGCTGTGGACAGAAGCAGTATTTCATTTTTTTGTAAAAAAAAAAAAAACAAACAAAAACTACAACAACAACAACAGCAAAAAAAAAAACCCACAACCAACAAAAAAAAAGAACAACAAAAAATGTGTGGATATAATGGGAAAGTCAACAGAAAAAACACAGATTTGCACGTCTGAAGGACAACATTCTAAAATGCCTCTTATGTGAGCTTTTTTCATCTACTCTCTAATGTTAGTTTCCTTGTTTTTACTTCTTATTTTGACTACTGCAGGAAGTCTAATTCTAGCTTTCCTTGCTTCTCTGTCCACAAAGAGAGCTCAAAAAAGGCAGCAGTTTCTTGGCTATGAAGATTTCAGCTGATCACTATAAACCAGTCATCATGGTTAAAACGCACAGAACATGTAAGCTAAACCTGGGCTGGACATTACAGAAGAGACACCAGAGTGGCCACAGAGAAAATATCAACACCGTGACTTCTACTGGAGCCAGACTTGTGGGACAATACTTTTACTTCATGGTTCACTTCTTTCTTTTGACTTCTCTGGCTCTTATGAACAGTACGCCTCACCTAAAGTCTACTGAGTATCTTCAAGTTGTTTGCTTTGCATCTCTTGTTCACAGACCTGTAAATTTCATTGAGACCTCAGTCAATAGTTTACAATCTTCTTATTTTTACTGATTTTTGGGATGAGAACTCATTTGCTATGAAGGAATTCCAGCTAGTAGCTGAAGTTTCATTTAAGATTTCACTCCACTACATCGCGGAAACCTGCATGGAGAAGGACGTCCTTATCAAAAAGAGCAGAAGCAAGCTGTCCTTATTCCACCAAAAAGATCAACTCCATAGCCTTGTGTCTCAATAGCTGAATAGCACAGGAGTAGTTCCAAAGAATCCAAAATGTATTAACCTTCTCATTCAACACATGGAGACTAAGCTTTTCGAGGAACAATACTACATACAACATTTTTTTCTGTTTTGCCTACCACTTCCAGTACATAACCTATAACCTCAGCAGACATTCAAAACAAATGGGACCACCACCAGAACCACAAAAAACAAAGTGCTGTTGCAAAACCATTCTTTGTATTCCAAAAAAACCTTTTAAGTATTGATGATTCAAGTGTACAAGGGAGAAGGCGTCAAGGAAAAAGAGTGATCTGAGCTTTGTTTTTCATGCCTGGAAACATCCGGATGACTATTCTTAATTATACTGGTTATGTTCAGTGCAGTAGTATGAGGAGGAAAAGAGATTATCATAATCAATTTTAAAGATTCAAAAATCATGAGTCACAAAAAATCATAGGACAAGCCAGAGAAATTGCAGAAATAAAATAAGTTTCAAAGAAAAAAAACACACCCAAAAACAAACAAGCAAAAAAACCCAAACCTCCTGGGTTCTACTTTACCATTGCTGCACTCTTAAAGTGCATTTGAGTAATTGTTTGGAAACCTTGGCCACAAAGGGTTGGAAACTTACTAACTTACAAAATCAAAAGTTAAAAAAAACCCACAACAGTACATTCCAGGAGCCTGATCTTCAAGAAAAATATCAGCTACTGTATGACTCACAATAAAATCACAGGATTTGGCAACACTGCAGAGCATCAGGTAACTTCCATTGCAACACACAGGGGTAACCCATGAAGCAAGTATTTTCAAGTTTTCAGCTACAGTTGACACTTTTGAGTTTAATGCCAACATTAATTGAAATGAGTATGAACTCATACAGTTCATAGTCTTGGATCATATTTTGGGCTATGATCCTTAATCTCAGCTATAATTTAGGCAAGTGGGACTGCCATAGGAACAATTTTGTGACTGTTTCTATTAATAGCAATGATGATCAGCATGTTAAGACGGCTTCCCTAAAGCCAAATATGAACTATCTTTTACATGCAACTCAAATATATCAGAGCAAAGCTGGCTCCACAAATGTTAAATTCACTATATTTAACTGTTCCCATGATAGGACTCCAGAAAACCATGCTCCTCTCTGCATTATCCTGTATCACAGATGGTCACAAATCACTGAAGTCAGCTCGGTCTGACCCTAGCAAGTCAACCCCTTTTCTTCCTTAAGGTTCTTCACCTTTTAGGTTTCCTTTTGATCCTCAGCCTTCCAGCCTAGCACAGCAGTTCTCTTAGTTGATGTCTAAATACATACATTTCTGTGATAAATGCACTTGTTTGCAAAATGGTTGGGACTACTGTGTTGCCTTTCTGTCTGATCAAGCCTAGTCGAGGCTCTGTGAAGAACAAAGACCAAAATAATGTCATTTTTATTAATACCACTTCATGAATTAATTGGCAGAGATGCCCATCATAGCTTTTCCCTATTAGGTAAAGGGTCTTGCCTGTCACATGAAAAAAACAAATGTCATGCCAATCAGATGGTAACAGTATAACTGTTAATGCAAGGATACACACATTCATCCAACTGTCTCATGATCCATTCTATCACAAAGCAGCTACTATGAGATGGGGGAGACCACCCAGCTAGAGCCCAAAGGCCTTCCAATGGTGCACATGGACTGCAGCCTCTGCTCTTCACTTATACCTGAGAAGTCTGCTAGAAACTGTTCTGATGAGCTAGGTCTATCCAGAATAGTGCGGTCACCCCCAGTTCACCAAAGGAAGGCCAAAGTAGAAGAGCTGGCTCACTACAGGAAGGCCATTGGGTGGGCTGCATTTAAATGTGGAAACCACTATTTCCAACCCACAGATCCATAAGGAGCAAGAAGGGCATGCACAGAGGGAGAAGGCAAAAGGAAAAGGAGGAGGAGTTAGAAAACTTCATTGTGCCTGGCTTTTAGCAGAATGTGGAACTGCCAAAACCCTGCTTTAGGGATTGCTGTAGGCACTGACATGGAAACAGAATCATATCCAGCAGAAGTGAGGGGGTGGGACATAACTGGAGAAAATAAGGCAAAGAACAGAACATTAAGCTGGAGATCCTGAGGATAAAAATCATTGTAGTATTTAATGCACTAAAATAATACTATTTTTATCCACTACTTCCAAAATGAGCTAACAATGGCAGTTTTAATCATGGGTTAGGCTCCTCTCACTCATACAAGGAATGGTAGTGAGCTGCCTGCCTCAATCACGTCTCAGAACTGAGCTATTTGTCTTCACTGAAATGACTCCTGACTGACATTAGTTCAGGTGCAGAGACTCTAGCTCAGCACTTACAACGAGATGTGATCATACTCTGAAAACAGACAACAAGAATAACATTGTTGTGATGCTTTGACTAATGACCTAGGTTTTTACCTGCAGATTTTAACTCGCTGTTCTCTTTTGCATTTTCTGACCACTGTCTAGTACTCCATG
This sequence comes from Tetrao urogallus, assembly GCF_951394365.1. NCBI lineage: Eukaryota > Metazoa > Chordata > Aves > Galliformes > Phasianidae > Tetrao > Tetrao urogallus. Next base: position 12,543,856 of record NC_136820.1, read on the forward strand.
GTAGCCTACAATAGGCAGAACAAATGAATACTGTCTTCAGGCAAAAAGGCTGAAAAAATTATCTAAATGATGACTTCCCATAGGGCACTCAAAGGGATGTTTCATCTTCTTCTGATTTTAACCCGCAGCCTCCCTAACACAGCCAGTAAGCAGCATGAAGCACTGGAAAATGATGTGTGATATAACATGAAGATCAATTTATTCAGCTATGACTACAGGGTCTAGTTTTCCTGCATAATGCATTAAGTTTGGAATTTACTGGAAGCTGTCTTTGGTGGTTAACTCCTTCTGTGACTTCAGATATCAAGGACAGCAATGCTCATCTGGTTCAGAAGACTGGGAAAAAGAGCTTCCCTGCTTTGTTAAAACAAGAATGATCCATAGTTCAGGACTGACCTTTGCATAGCTAATTCTGACCTCATGCTAATTCTGCATATCCTGCAACTTCACCTCCTTTGAAACTCTGTTTGCAAAGTAAAAGCTGCCATTACTTCACTTGAAACAGAGCTGAAAAAGTATAAACACTTTGGATTCATACAAATATTTTTCCAACTTAGATGCTCTGAAAATAGACAGTAGGCATTCAAGTATTAAATAGTTCTTTCTGTAACGCAGAAAAACAGAAAATATTTTTCATGACAGAGGAGCTTGTGGGGCAAATCCCACAGTATTTACACATACACAATTAAGAATACTTCTGGTTCAGAAAAACACAAATGCCTCCACGCCCAACTGCAGATCCTCACCACAACAAAAACATGCTTCAGAACCTTCTAACTAGCTTGAATGGAGTTTCTGAACCTATTCTACCTCTCTCTCCGACTACTTAATTAGTCTGTTTACAGAAACATGCTTCTCTGCACTCCTGCCCCCTCAACAGTCACACTGCCATCAATAAACTACTTGAAAATATGACGGAGATTTTCAATCTTCATAACAGCTTTAGGGTAGCTGAATCATTTCTCTTGAAAAAGCACAAATTCCTTCCAAAAGTTTAGTTTCTGGGGTTTTTTTTGTCCTTCTTTCTTTTACTACAAGAGACATGAGGAACGTCCACTTGGAAGCCATTCAACTCTATTTTCAAGCATCTATTTATTAAATTTCCAGTTTCCAACAGGGAAACTTGAGGGTTCAGCTAGTACATGTGGGACAGCATTTCCGGACATTTTCTAATAATATTATCACCAAGTTACCTCAACTAATCAAAGTATTCTGCAGAAACAGGTTCCTCAGTTTATTTGCAAACCCACTGAGTGGGCTCAGTGCCCCATACAAACTGAAAAATCCATGAGATTATTAAAGAAGAAAAAAATAAGAAAAGGATTGTATTCTTAAGGTATCAATACTGCTTATCTAAAGAAATTACTAGCAGTAATGAATGTCTGTTTTGCAATAGCTGCTAAGTACAAAGTTACAAGCTTCCTTCTATATTATATTGCCAAATTCTGCCTTCGTTCCCATGGGGAATTGCTGTTGCTGTACCTGTGACTTCCACAGCAGGTGGACACATGGGCACAGTCCTTCCTCTCCCTTGTAGACAACTTCCATGCCTCCTCCTTGCTGCAGCACTAAAGCAGGCAGCCTTTAGCTCCCACAGAACAGTGTGGAACCAAAGCCACACAGAAATCAGAAATAGTAACATATATGTTCAGCCAGGCACTCAGAACTGACACTCCTACGGGGCCTCAGTCATAGTTAGTATCCGGCCTTGTCACATTTAACTTTACAAATGGCTTCAAACAACTAAGTGCTGGCCTGGCATCCTCACAACACCACATCAGATTAACTGATCAAATCAAAGGGGTTGAGGTTGTGCAGTTTTGTGTGCCAATCTCCAAGTCCTTTTAAAGCGTGACTGACTTACCTCAGTTTAGCCAGTGTCAGAATTGAGAATTATCACTCGTGAAGTTGCTGTGGTTTACTCAGTTACTTTTAAATCAATTGTAAGCTCAAAACACGTGAATTCCATATGTAGAAAAACTTTTGTAACATACCTGATGACCACCTGCACCATTTTTAACAAGAATATGGAAGCTTTAAGCAGCTGACGGAAAACAATTTCTTCCAAATGCAAGACTGATCCCTATACTGACAGTGCACAGTGACTCTGGTTGCAAAGAAAGCCAAATTGTTCCTGAAGAACATCCTAAAACTACACTTTAACTCTTGCTGAAGCTGAACTCTTGCTAAATGTGTCCACATTGTATTCAAAATAACATTAAGATACCTAAAATGCACAGGAAACGGTAAGAAATATTTTTATATCAACCACTGTAGCTTAGGAAGGGTTAAATCAGACCAGCATGTGTTTATTAACACTGCTCATTCACTCAGGAGACTGACAGGCATGTGCAGATCCTCTCTGGTTTGAGACAAAAACCTTTACAGAAGGTCACGAAATACGTTACTTCGGGGGAAGAGTTTTATTTGCTTTTTAAAGTTGAGAAAATGAAGCACAAACATTTAAGACTGACAAACCACACAGAAAGGAAATTCAAAGTTACTTCTCACTCCCTCAGGCTACCTTTCATACAGCTAGGTTGCTTTGTGAATCATAAAAAAAAAAACCTATCGCTGTCATATTCGCTGTTTCATATTTTCATTTTTCATTTTATTTGTTGCTGGCAATATTCCCTTGAAACTACTGGCACACTTTCTGGACAGTTTTTGGAAGGCATATAAGGCCATACCTATCTTCCCTCCGTATGATGCGTTCTAATGATAGGAAGCATGGTCACTGCAATGTGAGCTCCAGGGCAGTTTCTGAGGGCCCAGAGGGCTCCTGTCACATGCAGCTTTCCACAGCCCTCAGCAGATCACTCCTTTGGGATCCCACTGCACAGCCTCCCATTTGCACACCATTACTGACATCCTATTTTTAGTACCATTCTTTTTTTTACGCAAGGAAACACATATTTTGAGAACAACAATTGTCCGCCTCTTGGAGAGGTCCTCAGACTGTGTTAAGAGAAATGACTGATTTCTTTCTTAAGCATCGTGAACACAACAGATCTTCCCTTTTCCTTTCCTCTCCAGCGAGCCCATACTGAAAATATCCGCACAAGTGGTCACAGTTTGAAAAAAAAAAAAAAAAAAAAAAAAACAAACAAACAAACAAAAACACCACCAAAACAGCAGTCCAGCTCACCTCCTTTGGTTATTGGTTCCCATCCCACACTGCATGCCCTTTTTCCTCACAGAGGAACCAGACTGGGGGTTTGATTTGCATTAATATTCACCTCACTGAGCCTCCCTCCGCCTCCAAAAGGACAGTCTGAACCCAGAACCATTCTCCAGTCTAGACAGCTACCTGACCACGCAAACGCAACAAAGAATGTGGCGTGAGGAGCGGGAATGCCTGGCTAGGGCAACGGAAAATCGTGTATTTCAACAGCAGCACCCAGGCTGGTCAGCCCTGAGCACACGGCCCCATGGGCTGCACTGCACTCAAGGCTTATGAGCCCACTGCCAGGCTGCCTACTGTGCCATAGCCACGAGGAATATTAGGCTAGCTCTGGCCTGAAAGCGGGCTGCTTTCAAACGCCACCTGCTCTGAGACAGGTGATGGTGTGGTCCTTCTGAGCAGGGAAGAAAGGGTGTGATGTTTCTCCCCAGAAATATTTGCAAACACTCTTCAGAGTAGGCCCTGTAACTGCTCAAATCCATTAATTACAAAAGTAAGCAGGAGTTTGACTCTGCAGGGGACTGCGTAGGAAAAGTACTTTTGGCATCTCAAGTAAGTCACCACGACTTATGGGAGACATTTGAAATGACAGCTATCACTCTCCAGCTTTATCAGCAGCAGAAGAAAGACCCACCAGTGGTCATCTTCACAGGATGCTGAAGGAGTCAGAGTAATCTTGTTCAAGAATACACTGTTTTCGGGAGAAAGGAATATGCAAATGGAACAGACAAAGCACAGATCCTCACTCTGAAGTGAAATACCTAATCTTGCTGCAGATCACTAATTTGAATTAAAAAAAAAAAAAAAAAAAGAAAAAGAAAAAAAGAAAAAAAACAACAAAATTCAGCCAAATCATCCCAATTCTGTGTTGTTTCAGGGGAAAATCTGATGAATATTTGCCTGAAACTACTACTCAGGGAAAACTCTCTGTCAACCCAGACAGAGGTCTTATCTGAGTATGAGATTTTGCTCTGAAAACTTCAGACTTGAACAGTCTCAAAATATAATATCATGATTGGAATTGCATGTTATTGGGGTGCATCTGTTCAAACATCAGTTAAAAGGTTACATTCAAAAATACGAGAGCCCAAGTGATGTAATTAAGTCACTTAATTAGAATATTTAAGGTATAACTGAATGGTTTAGAGTACATAAATTGCAGTTCTGCTGCTCAGCATTGTCTTTTCACCATGGTAGAGGAATTCAAACTTGAATATTTTCCCACACATGGCTCCATATTTAGCCCATGTAACTGGTCATTACAAGTGCATCTTCTGCGTCAAATGTCGAAGCACATTCAAGTTGTGGGTCAGGGGCTGCTTTGTGCAGGTCCAGGCATTCTTAAAGCACAATCTGAACAATCAACACAGCCAGGATTGGAAACGGACAAGCAAACTGTCTTCAGCCACAACACTGCAGGTCCAACTTAAGGAAGGAAGCTCTGCTTAGAGACAGCCTCCATCTCACATTACAGAAAACAGTATGACTGTTCACCTACACAATCAGACCACAACTTCTATAATATTTCATAACACAACAATAAATGTGGGGAGAAACTGTGTACACGAGAAGACTCACAGCTGCCCATTCAAAATAAGCATTTAAATTGATTAACCAGACAAATGTGCTTTTAAACCAGCAATCCTTACACAGTTACACGATTCAGAGGGGTTTATAAATATTTGGTTTTCCAGATAAAAGAAGGGCATTAGCAGGATTTTTTTTGAAAGCGCTTTTACTGCCACTGTTCCTTCTTTCCATCCATAAACAAGTAAGGAAACAAAACAAAAATGTGCTTAGGGTGCAAAATTTGTCATGACAGTCAAGTCATGATAAAACTTGGGGATTTTGGTTTAAGATTAATATGAAATCTACTAATGTAGAGATCAGAAAATAAGCCTCATTTTGCTTAGCTTTTTGAAGCCCTCTTAACTTCTGGAATACTTGGGAAATATGGAATTTAAGTTAAGGCATATCCTCCAACAAATGATACTCCTGCTATGGTCCCAGTGTACAAAGCATCCATGCATTCTGACAAAAACCTTTTCTAGATTTGAGCATAACCTGTCCTTCCTAGCCTATCTGAAGTATAGCTTCCAAGTAAAAAGTCTTATTCAACACATCCTTTGCACACACAGAGACACCTCTGTCAGTGTTTATGCAAATGTATTTATGGAGGGGCTCTATTCAGAGCTCCTTTTTGCTGTTAGGAGGCATTTACCTGCAAGCAAATAATGTTTATGAACCATTTTGTCCTCACACAGAAAGATTTGAATGACAGATTAAGGAAAACATTATGAAAAAGAAATTACTCTCAGTTCAGCTAAAATGGTAAATCAGAAGAAAGTTAGACTCAAATGTAATCCCTTGGGAGTAGAATCACTTTGAATGGATCTGGGGAAAAACACAGATCATTCTCAAATTCAGTAGCTTGGATGGTTATATTTGTCTCTGTCAAGTCACATGCAAAGAAGCAGAATAACACCATTTAATACCCCAGGGAGATGTTCTCCTGATAGATGCATCTAACTTCCGGAACAGGAATTACATACTGAGCGTTGAGAAAAGAGCACACACATAAGAATACACTTTTAATGATCTCCAACATTAGGAAAACTTTCTTTTGTAGAAATCCTACTGCTGTGGCATGATGCTACAGGGTAATCAGATTTCTTGGTAAAGAAGATTCTCTACCAGCAAAGCAGTATTTCCTTTATCTGCCTAGGGTAAACTTGCTAGCATATCCCCAGGTATTAGCTGTTTCTTTTAATGCATTTGCAAATGACTCCCTCCAGCTAACTCTGGGACAGTGAATCAGCAACTGGCAACACCACTCTGCTGAAATAAGGGAAAGATAAGTCAGCTCGTTCATTTCTGTTTGAGGCTGACATTTTACTGGGTTTGATGAAAAACAGAAATGATGGGTGAAGCCTGTCCATTGTTTAATGTGTTTCACCCATAAACGCGTCTCTTGAAAATTCATTGTTTCTAAACCAGAAGTATGAGCAAATCATTCAGTTTACCATAAATTATCTCTACAACAGTCTCTTCTGTGTGTGTACACGATCCTGTAGCTAAGTTCTCACATTTAAGAAGTTAACACCAGGCATTCAAAAATCCACATGTAGGAATACAACAATTCTCACTATATACAACACATTACAATCTGTGCAACCTACTTTGGCAAGGGGGGGTGTTGGACCTGAAGACCCCCAGAGGTCCCTTCCAACCCCTATGATTCTGTGATTATCCACCACTTGCAGCAGCCAGGCCTAGAGAGGTTGACATTACAGCATAAGGTGAGGATGCTCCTCCATTAGACACAGCTCAGTGGGAAGGAACTTGCCAGTTTAAAATGTTTAGTCTACCTGCCCGAAGATGTGTGAGGGACTGCAGACTCTTCCACTTTGTTTATGATGAGGCAGAATAAAATTGTAAATAAACTCAGAATGTGAAATATATACACGGAATTGGATTTCTAAGGTTTTCCTCTCCCAGTTGCTATTGACAGGGCCATTGTTTGCAAGCTACAGCCTAAGTAATTCTCAAGATCATAATCTTTCAGCAGCATTCCAAGATAGCATACAGGCTTGCAAGTTGCCTTACTTAGAAGAAACGCTGCAGGGAAGAAAGAAATCTAAAGGTCTATAAATGTCCATAAAACAATTCCTTCATTAGAAGGGAGAAAGCTAGGAAGAGATAAGACAAACACAAGATCAAATGCACCAAGTGGCAGCTCAGAAGCAAACCTTCTGTTGACTTTTAACTTTCATTCAAATGCCTCATGGTTTCATGCAATTACTTCAAAAATTTCTTCTATAACTGAGAACTACAGAAAACATAGGATGATACTTCTTAAACTTTTAAATAGTGCAGTTCACTTTTGGGAACAGAAACAAACATTCCCTCTTATGCAACCCTGGGACAGAAAATGTCTACTGCAACATCTGAGTTAAATTCAATTAGATAAGATCTACAGCAGATGTTAATCTTTAACTTTTGAGTGCTGCTATGTCAAATTACACTAGCTAATGTTTAATGGCTTAGAGTCACTGAGTGTTTCTAGATATTGGTGATAGCACATAATCATCTTTTGTCTAATGACCACCTATTCAACTGTAGAAATCAGTAATAGTCTGCAGGATGTCTAAGGGTTTCTTATGAAATGCCTTGATCATTTTCAACAAATGCCAAACGGATTAATAGTTTTGTCATGAAATTACTATTCCAACAATTGCCATTCAGGAAGCCGTGCGTAACATGGCCAGAGTAGCTGAACTACTCAGCATCCGTTTAAACATCACGAGCCAGTTGTAAGCTTTGTTATGGTTTCTGGTGTAACTGCTCAGTGATACGGTCAGCTCATTCTCTAAAGTTGTCATTCTGACTTTTTTTTTCTTTTTTTTCCCACAAATACTACACTCACATAGAATAAAATGTGTTTTCAAAAGTGCTCTCACAAAACAGAACAACTCCAAGCTTTCCAAACACAATAATATCTTAATTTATACCAGAGGGAAGTACTCTGTAGGAATGGAGACATTTTTTAAATTCCTTGGATGCAAAATTTTAGAACTCATGCATATTTGAAATATCCTTCCAGTGGGTTAGTTAGCCATGTCCCTTACATGTTTGTTACTTCTGGAGGTGCTAGTAGGAGTTCTGAAAGACAAGAGTGAAGCCAGCCTGGTATTTACTGGCTGTATCACAGATTTCTAGGCTACAGGACCTCTACATCAGGAAGTGCTTCAATGATTTTTCCCAGTTCTATTTTTCCCAGTCTGACCTTCTACAAGTGAAATCATTCCATCCAGCTATTTTTGCACCAAGCTCTAACTTCCCTGCATATGCACAAAAAGCAAAATCCTGCCTTGATTCAGAGATTTACATTGGGAAGTTCATCACAACCCCTGATGGGGCTCTAATCATGAAATTATCCTCTCTGTTAAAAATGTGCTCCCTGTTTCTGAAGTGATTTAGTTCATTCACAATTTCCATTTGTTGGAACGGGCATGTTCACCTTTCATAAACTTACACCACTTCTCCCTCCCTGCAGAGTAAGGAAAAATAAAGTTAGTGCTGCTCCCTGCTCTCCTATCCACAGCTTACCATTCTGACAAAGCAAATTTAGCTGGGTTACACCATCTTACGTTTGCCTAAAGGTAAATGCTCCCAGTTCCTGCTGTTTATGCAGTGTTTTATTAAGGGATGGCAAACTGCCTGCACGTCTGACCAAATCAGTACCCAACCACAGAACAGCAGCTCTACATACTGTTCCTAATTCTTTCATTTTTCTTATGTACAAAAACACAAGTCTGTCATTTTCAAAAGCTAGGCAAGCGTAACGTAAAACCTGTGCTTGAAAATGCTAACAAAGCAATACAGTTCCCTAATCAAACAGTGATACCTCTTTCCTAATCCACTGCAGGCCTAAAGACAACAGAGTGGAAACTACTGCTCCAGGCAGAGCTATCTACACATCGGACTAAAAAACACAAAATGGAAATTTAAAACAAACTCCAGCTTTTAAAAGGAAGAGTGACGATTGCATTGGCAGCAAAACTACTCACACTAAGCAACGGCTTCAAAAGACAGGTGTCAGTGTTTTCTATTTCTAGATGTGTGGTTATGATAGTGGTAAGTGTGCCTTGTCATTGACATTCAAGGGTAAGACATTTCAAATAATTAGTGGTTTGTCTCTAACATTTGCTACCCACCTTCAAACATGAGAAGGCCAATATGTTTCTGAATTCAAACCACTGGTAGAAACATGTTTGACAATCACACTACACGGCACCATAACAAAGATCAACAAGTCCAGGCTGGATGTGGCTCTGGACAGCCTGGTGTAGTGGCTGGCAATGCAGCACGTAGCAGAGGGGCTAAAACTGCACGATCATTATGGTCTTTACCAACCCAGGCCATTTGATGATTCTAAGTACAGATTCTAAATCAGGGAAAGTGTAAATTGGATGAATCACAAATGTATGTGGCCACTCCGGGGAAGAGTTGGGCCTTAAAGAGACGAACCCAATTTTGTGCCATCACTGTTCTCTGGCATCTCCAAGCACACAGCCTCTTAATCAAGGAGAAATGGAGAGGGGGGGAAAAGTGAATTGTATCTTGTTGATCTCAGCAGGGGACCTGGAGCTGACAAGGGTTCCTGCATGCTCTGTTATCATCCAAAATTTCCACTGAGAAATAACAGCAGTTATGACTCTCTTTGAACTTAAATTTGCCATTCACAACAGACTGCTGTTGAAACTACCTCTTTTCATTTCCCACAAGTTCTACAACTGTCTGTAGAAACCATAATTAATGCAATGTATTTATTTTTTTTTATAGATGTTAAGCAGGACTAATCCAGACTGTGGAAATTCTAGTACAAATGGCCATTCTAAAGTTTAACAGTAGCCTAACAATCACAACAGGTGAAATTCTGAGAAACTGGAGGTCTGGGTTTGGATCTCCTGAGATTAATGAGAGACTGAGCCCTGGTTTCTTACTTCTCAGCTCACTGCTTTGACCCAGGGTCAAGATGCAAAAACTCTGTTCAGTTCCAAGTCCTCATCAAGTCTTGTCTCCACCTCCCACATAAAACAAAAAAAAAAAGGAATCTCTAAGCTCTCCTAACACATACAAGAAACAGCTTTTATACCTAATTCATATAATTTGAAATCCTCCTTTTAGGTTCAAGTACTTACCTCTTATCAATGAAAATATTCGTATGCCTGGCCACTCATGCTAAATCTCATGCCCCTGGATCTCATTGATTTAATCTGAATCACATTGATATCTTCTCTTACATACATTAAAAGACAACAGCGTACATATGGAAAGTTCTTCATGTTGCACTAATACTCATAGCACTAGAACGCCTTCAGGGAAAAGTGGGAACAGCAAAGACCTCAGCCAGGTAGAAACTTCAAGGCAAAACTGTAAAATGCGAGAGCTAAGGAATGTGCAAAAAGGAGCTGAACATGAAAGAAAAACAACGATGAAGAAACACTTCCTGGTTGTGTTCTCATTTCCAGAATTGTTTCCCATCTTTTCCACTGAATGTCTTCCTATTTCAATCATCCACAAGCAAACAGAGAACAGATACGGCTTTACAACCAGCCCACGTGGTATTGCTTCTTACATGCAAACTTGGGCTACACCAGCTTTGCAAGCCTGCTGGCCTGGCACTGTACATAACAGATGAGAATACTATAAATGCAATAAAAGGATCAGCTTCCCAGATTTTTGACTTAAGGCATTCCTTTGTGGTAAAGTTGGGTGTGGAAATGGAAGAATAGACAGAAAGAAAGGCGATATTCAATAGCCCAGAAGTACGTATTTGAGGACCTAGTTACTTTTTGAAAGCTGCAGTAAAGGGGCTTACAAAGTCACGACTATTACATGGTCCTCTGTGATCCTTTCATGAGGAAGAGAAACGGTTGTTTCCAATCTAAAAAAAAAAAAATTTAAGAAAGAAAGAAAGGAAAGATTCTGTATGTAAAGTCTCTCCTTGTTGTGCTGTGAACTCCCTGGAGATCATCTCAGTCACCCTGCAGGGGCTGGAATAGTGAATGAATCCATCAGGGAACAAGCTTTCTTCTCCTCTGACATGCTACAGGGGACCACCCGCACACACGTCAGCCCTTTCCCTGCAGATTGCTGCCCCCACAGCCCTGCTCTGCCTTAGCCAGCAAGGATCCTTCCTTGCCAGAGAACTTACTGATGGAGTTTAGATACTCCCAAGCTGAGTGGCAGGACTTACGAGCCTCCCACTCTTCAGGCAATAGCTCTAACTGCTGTAGGAAAAGGAAGAAATGCAACAGTGAAAAATCAGTAATGGGAATGGTGGAGAGGTGGAAGGTACACAGCAGGGCAGCTGGCCACCTTCCACAGCACAGTCACTGAAGCATCATAGATTTCCTTGTATGCCAGAGACAGATGAGAAGGATAATTGTTGCACGCCTGCAGGCAGAACCAGCTAACGGAAATGAAGGACCAACAACCACCTGCACATGACAGCTCTTCTCTTGAGATCTCAGTGGGCTCCTGATCATAGATGGACAGATTCGTACTGTTCAAAACCTCATTAATTTATTCTCATTAGTGAAGCACAAAGATTTATTTCTTCATTCCTGTACTACTCCTATGAATTTGTCAGGGAGAATGGTCCTGTTAGAGTTAGAGGCAGAGCTAAAGGAGTGTTCTGAGAGCAGAAGACCGATTATGCCGCGGACTCTGGGAGCAGCTCAGTGCTGGTCAGATGCTGAACATTCCTACACGATTTTATCATTGTTCCATCTCATCATTTATACAGTGAAAAAGATCATCCTTAATCACGTGTATTTTTACAATGCAGCCTATTTTAGGATAAAATGTGAGTAAAATGCAGCCTATGCAACCTTGTGCTCAGAATAACAGAAGTGCTACTCTAGATTAAGTAGTAGCTTTACACTGACTTGAAATGAAATAAACGGACATGAAACTACAGTCCTCCCTTCAGAGTGCCTGAAAATTGCTTCATGGATACTGAATGTCTACTGATAGAATTTTTTAAGAGACTACAGAGCAGGAGAAAAAAAAGACTGCTAAAGGGGAAAAGTGTAATTACATCTATCATATTTCCCCAAAACATGCACTTTAACAAACACAAGTTATTCACAGATGCTGCCCTCCTGGAGCACTTTGGAAGTGCACAAGATAAGTCCTGATGTAACTATGACTTCAGCCGTAGCTCCCAGAAAAGCAGATGGAAGTTAGTTAGGACAGCCAGGCAATACTAAAAGCAGGGCAGCAGTTAAGACAGACAGACAGAAAGGAAGATGAAGTTTGGCTCCATTTGACCACTAAGAGTTTTCTTCAAGTGTGCAAGTACTATAGCCTATTGCTATTCTGCAGCCTTATATAGTGAGTTTAGTATCTGAGCTGCTAGTTGAATCTCAAGGATCAGAACAGATCAGCATCTCAAAACACACAAGAACTGTGGATGGCTTTCTGCTTCCTTCCCTGAAAATAACCAGAAGTCATAATCCATTAGTAATCATCTGTGGTCGGTTTCAAAGTTCATTCTCTTGTACAGCAACATTAAAAATGTTCTTATATTAGTTAGTGAGATGAAATCTACGAAATTACCGCATTAGCATTCAAAAGCCCCAGGCACAACCTATCCGTGCCAACAGGTGATGTATATGGTGTGCTTACTCCCATTCTGTGCTGCAGAATGTAGAGCAGCATTAAAACCAGCGGGAGGCAATTCACTCACGTCTCATGGCTGAAATACCTAGACCTGGGAGAACTTCAGGTTAGCTCCTGGAAAAACTGACTGAACCCCTTTTTCCTTCTGCCAATAAAATGAATACCAGCTTATTCTTTGGGATGAGGCCTTAACATTAAAACACACACCTACGTTCTGAGGAGTTTGTCCCTTAACTCTTATTTCCACTTTGCTTCCTTACTAATTACAACTGATCAGCGATAAAATGAGGCCCCAGTTTTCATGCAGTTTGGGAAACGTACATGACTGCTTTCAAATTAAAGGCTTGATCTTGATGAAAAACCATCCCCCTTGAACATTATTCTTCTTTAGGACCACCTATCTCCAATCAATTAATCTTCATCCTCCTAAAATCTCCTCCCATCATTATTCCTGGACAAAAATCCTTAATGATTAATTGTAAGAAGACTGGAAACACTTCCTTTCCCTTGACTGCCTGCAATCTTTCCTTCCTAAAGTTCTGAGGATGTCACAATGCCGCAAATTACTCTTTTGCTCCAAGAAACAGAACCAGATCACTCTGGCTCCAGTAAGATTGATATCACAAAAGCCCCCTCAAGGGAATTACAGCCTCATAACATACAGTTGCCTATTATTTATTCCATGGCCAGATTCTCAGCTGGTATAAATCAGGGCAGGTTCCTTGCCTTCAACAGGGTAAAGCTGATTTATGCCAGCTGACAGTCTGGTCCTGCATGTGCTCCACTTGCACAATGCTAGTTTTTAAAAGAGGGCCATTAAAGTGCCCTAGGCACGTAAGAACCACACTTGGGTCTTTACTTGGAAAATGCTGCTCTCAGGAGTAACACTGTGAAGCCTTCCCACAGCTCTCTGAGAATGCACTGTTCAAATTCACTTGCTTTCCTAACAGGAGGAAGTCTCTATGCCCTGACAGAGACGCTACAACCTTGGGAACACAAGATGGATTTTATAATGTTAAACTTTAACTTTATAATTTTATAATGTGTTGGCATAGCCCAGGTTCATAACCAACTTTAAATGCTGAATTAAATTAAGCCCACAGGCACACCAATGTAATATTTTGAGAGAACTGATCAAATGCACAGGAGGCAGAAGCTATCTTTCAGAAGTTGTATTACTGGTGACTAGGAAAAGACAGAAACAATGTGGTGTGACTTTCAAATCACTGGCTGAGCTTCAAGCTAAAGCTGCTTCAGAAGTCTTTCTTCTGTTTCCCTTAAAAACTCAAAAAATCTCCTTAAGGAGCAGGGCAACTTTTGCAACCGTTTGTAGGACGTGAAAGATGGTGTTCTGGTACCTCTGGTTCCAAATCACCTTTTCAAAAGCAAAACATTAATCTAAAGAGTGTCATTGTTGTGATGTATCTGCTCGGCTCTAAGCTGATGGACGCGAGGAAGAAGACTCCTTTATCCATATTACTAAAATCTATTAATTTAAGTGGAAATTCTGCTAAAATACTACTCTGGGTGAATGGAGAACCAGAATCAGACTATCAGGATTGCTAGTAATAAAAGCTGTGGTTCTCTGCCTGAAACAAATTTCTGAATACAGCGTTCATTATTATGACATGAAACAAAGACTAGAAGATGCCCTTCGTTCTGTGCAATGGCATTCCTACCAAATGAGGCAAAGACAAACACATGGCCACATGTCAACCTAAATAATGCTAAATAAATTAAGCAGAATAAACCTAAATAAATAAAGCAGAAAAATGCTTTTCCTCACACACAAAATATTGTAACGTTTCACGTATTTTCATATTCATGACCAGAGTGAAACAAAAGTCATTTGAAATGGTGTGGGGTGCTTGCTCATGAATGCAAGATGACAAAAGAGACAGCCACCCAATGTCCTGGAGACAGAGGATAGGGGGAGCTCCAGATACAGATGTTTGCTCTGAGTCAGAGCAGACACTTGATCCTACTTTTATTCCAGTAATTATTTTAATTATTGATTAATGATTATTTCTCTTTCTCTCTTCCATATCAGAAATTCTGCTGTGGACAAGGAGGGGAAAAAAGAAAAAAAAAAAAAAAAAAAAAGTTTCCTGATGCAAGTTTAGTGGAAACTGGTACATTTCCACAAATTGTTTCAGTTTTGACAAATCAGCATTTTCCCATGAAAAACAGCGTCAAAAGCTCTCAACCAGCTCTAATTCTAACCAGATTAACTCAGGGATGAATGCCAGCAGGAAGCCCTTGCTAAATACCAGTTGTTTGAGCAAAGGAAAACTACTCCTTCCCCAGATGATCTTTCCAGAGGTGAAAAGGCTTTAAAACCCATATGAGAAAAAGGACAGGTAGTTCAGCTGTAACAACTACAATAGCATTCAGAGCAAGAGGAAAAAAAACAAGAACCAACTGTATTTTAAAAATGCCCAAACACTGACAAATCAGCCATTTGGATTTCTTCTGCCACTGCTAATGATAGCGTTTCTTAAAATCTGCAGCAGTTGTTTAATTTTGCAGCAAGGCAAGCAAACGGACTCAGGAATCCATATCGACAGCAGAGGCGCACAGGCAGTCCCCATAATACATGTTCACATTCAATTTCTGCTTAAATCCCTAGAAGTTAAGGGATGAGATCACATCATGGAATGTGATCACCAACAGAAATAGAATTCAGCAGTGCCTGGTGAGATGAGCTAGTATTAATTATTAATTCGGTAAGTTTTCACCATTTGATGGTTTGTTCTCTGTGAACCTAAATGTGTATATTAACAAAATCTGCATCCTTCCATGCAGCAGGATATAAATCATTGTATTCAATCAATGTCAGTTCTGCCAGTCTGACTTTATGCCAGAATTAAGCAACAGTATGAAAAACTAACCACTGAAGATCTGGGTGCACCAGTGAGAAACCAGTCTTGTAAATATACAGCACCAACTCATGGCTGACAACAGCACACAGATCAATGGCATCTGCTCAGCTAGTGTCCTGCCACACTGTTCATATCTTTGTCCATTTGACCACGTCTGCAACACTTGGACAAAACAAGCTAATTTACGTCCCTGGGATGTGCCAAAGTCTCCCCTGAGTCAAAGAGCTTCTATGTGGCAAAGGAGATTTGGCTGTGCAGGTCCCCACTGCCTCAGGGCACACCAGATGCAGAGGGGATGTGTGCTCCCATCTGCTGAGCCAGGACCCTGGTGCCACAAAAGTGGGTGGGAGCTCTGACATCCACTGTGCCATCAGCACCGAACTGCAGCCTGTGGTCCAGGTCTGTGGGGAGAATGCACAGATCTCTAACAGTTCATTGTACTGGTGATGCTATTTCTGATCTAGCTGACACAAATGAGCTTGGTTATGCAAAATCGAAGTCAGTAACCAGCTGGCCCCAACAAGCTGGCTTTGCTCATTCTTGCTACCATTAAGCAAGGCACAAATCTGAGGTTGGAGTGACAGTGGCATACCATGAACACTAGCAAAGCATGCATGGCCCAGACATTGCTGTGAGAAAAAAGTCCCTATACCATGGAGGCAAAGGTACAAACTTAAAAATATCTTGCAGAGGAAGTATAATCATGGGAAACTCCAACAACGGTGCTACAGTGAGAACTTACTCTTCCCTCCCCCCACCGCAAGAGAAACTCCTTTCTAGTTCTGAGTAGAAGAAAAAAATAATTTTCGCCTTTGCATGTCTGTCTATCTTTGCTCCTAAGGTCACAATCAGACTTCTCACAATGACAATTTTTATCAGCCAGCATTATGGCACACTGCACCTTTGAAATGGAAACAATTCATTCCAGAAAGGAGTATGTGATTTTGAAGCAATGTTACTTGGCTAAATGTAGGTCATATAACGATAGGTGTTTATAAAATAGAAGGAAAAATTGTAAATATGAAAAAATGAACTATTTCACTGCCCCCTTCCTTTTTTTCAAATTGCCTTTGGAACAGTTTCAGGAAACCTATATACTACAACTGTTCTGATGGTAATGGAACTATATTCATTTGCAGCAGCTTAATATCTGGCTCACTGTTTTTTGATAGAATCCATTCCCTAATGGAATTCACCACCTGACTATTAAAGAAGTATGAGCTTAAGAGCTCAATACAGCAATTAAATAGACGTGATTTGCGAAGTCTCAGGCATAATGTTATCGGAATTCAAAGATATCTCAGAAGAAATTGCAATAATATCTGTGTTCTTCTACTTATCTCCTGAAATAACTGGAAGTTTGCCAGAGCTTTAGTGGGGGACAGGAATGCACTTCAGAGTCGATCTTCTAACAAACATGTTCTGCCCTGTTTGTTCTCATACTCACTCATGCAACTACCTGAAACTCCACATTTGTTTTTATTTTATTACTATCAAACCAACAGATGACCATGTGGCTTTTACAAGATAAGGAGACAATGATGCAAGTCAGTGCCTGGATGAATGGCTTTATCCCAGATATGGAGAAATAAACAACTATTACACAGGCTATTCCGAAGCACAAAATTCGGCTTTTTGTAACCCAAATACAAATTCAGATTCACATCCTCTTGGACACAGTGTTGTTTTTTTTCCTTGTATTACCAAACGCTGGTTTGCACAGCCATTTATTGATTCAACAGTCAACGTAGCATTCATAACCATTCAAAAAAGAAAACAAAAACAAACCAAACACCAAGCAAACCCAAATTCACACTCTACTTTTTGGAAAAAGCTTCAGTTGCTTTTGTTTAGCACAGGACACCAGTACATCTCTTTCAAAGCAAACACTTTCTATTGGATCTGCTCATGAATTTGTCATTTTCTCCATAATCTTTATGGGAATGAGCCACCCTTGTCTAGTATCTTGTTAAAAAGAATGTTTCAATGAAGTTTTAGCTGGGGCTCTACTAAGCTGCTCACCACCAGAAGGCAGGTTAATAGGCACACCTGGGAAGTGCACCCTTCTGGGATTGATATCTCTCCTGCCCCATCCTTGCTGAGTTATTGATTATTACAGTCAGTAGCTCTTTTTTTGTTTTGTTTTCCTCAAACAGCTAGTAACTATACTTCTCGTTTTGATGCCGTTTAACAAGCAGTATTCACACTCCACGCTCTGTGCCCCCAGAAGCACCCTTACTTTCTGACCAACTGGTTACACAAACAGAACCCTACGACAATTATTCAAATGTCATTTTCTACAAGTTTTGGAGCCTACAGATTATCTGATCACAGCTGAACTCTGTTCCGTAGACTACAAATAAAGATCTCTATTAGTTGAATAAAAAAAGCATAACAGTAACAGGAGACTAACAAAAGCAGAACTTTTAAAGCT
Source organism: Tetrao urogallus (assembly GCF_951394365.1). Taxonomy (NCBI): domain Eukaryota; kingdom Metazoa; phylum Chordata; class Aves; order Galliformes; family Phasianidae; genus Tetrao; species Tetrao urogallus. The sequence goes on from NC_136820.1 coordinate 12,561,548, forward strand.
TTGTGTAGTAGGAATAGAAACACACAACACATTTGAGGCTAGTGCCTAAACAAAAGCCATTCCTAGCCAAGCACAATTTATATCAACCAGAAATATAAATATATATCAAAATCAACAGGAAGCTGCACACCTCAAGTTTAAACCAGTCACATGGCTGAGTCCCGGGGATACCATCGTGTTTCATCTGCCCTACATTTACATGAGTAACTTTGCAGGAATGTAAAACCTGTTGACTTTGATAGGATTATTAACAAAGCATGAAGTTATTCATAATGTACACAGCCACCAGCAGTGACTAAACGAGAGCTGTTTAGTTTATGTTACTATATTTTAGTGACCATGAATGGACCACAGGAGATAATAACCGGAGAGCCCAGAGCAAAGCCAGCAGAAGCTCAGGTGTCCACACATCTTACTTGAAGCTGAAATCAGAAACCTGGTATCACACAACACCTCAGAACACACTTAAACTGATCAAAACTGATTCAAGTGTGGTTTTTGTTTTTAAGGTTTGCCAGTTGTGCTGCAAAATGAGTTGGGGCCTAACCCTGCAAGTAGATAGTGCTGTACATCTGTGGATTGGTGCAGACATAATTGGGACACAGAGCTCTTCAGGGCAAGAACCTGGTTCTTGCAGCAGCACTTGAAGCACTCCACATTACCCTACGAAGAATACTGCAAACCACATCCTTAAAAACCTATCTAAGGATGGCTTCATAAAGAAAAGCCAGAGTAAGGGATGCAAAGTGCCATTAAAAGTGGATCTAAGGAGCACTTTTAAAGCATCGAGTGCTGCAGAAATGACTTCTGCCCCCAGTCCCGCTACCCGCAACCACAGCTGCAGGAATTCCCTCACAGACTCACGTGTATCATAACCCTCGAGCACTTAACGCCGATCCTTCAGCTGCCAGCCGTGCCCGGGCAGGGGCCTCAGCTCGGAGAACAGCGCCTTGGGCCCTGTGGAACCCGCAGTCCTCTCCATCCTTGCATCCCTCCATCTGTAAATTCGCCCCTGGGGCAGCACCCGGCCCAATCCCCGGCTCCAGGTGCAGGCGCTGCCCCGGGCCAGCAGTCAGCTCCCGCAGAACAGAACCCCGTTGAGTTTCCTGCCCAATTCTCACTTTTCTCCCCCCTCTCCCCCTTTGCTTTTTGTCGCTAAGCCTCTCTCTCCGTCTTTACTTTCCAGGGGGGCGACAAACAAACGCGCTCCCCGCTCCCGCAGCTTCCAAACGATCTTAGCAACTAAGCCTTCCTCCTCCTTCTCCTCCTCCTCCCCCGGCGGTGGGCGCCTGCCCTACGGCCCCGGCAGCTGTCAAGCGGGAGCGCAGCGCCGGGGCCGGCCCGGCACTTACCGCGGAGCAGCGCGGGGCTCGAGGAGCCCACGAGGACCCACAGGGACACTCGCAGGAGCAGCGGCCGCAGGCGCGGAGGCATCGCGGAGCCGGAGCGGGGCGGCGGGGCCGGGCAGAGGGAGGCCGCGGCGGGGCTGGCGGGGCGCGGGCTGCGCTGCTCGGGGCTGCGGGTGACTCACTGAAAACTTCACTTCGGCGCTGCAGGGGAAACAGGAAATCTTAAACTCCGCAAACAGCTGGGCAGGACTTTCTTACTCTTACAGTAGTTCCTTCTCCCCCCTTCCACATTCACCCCCCCCCCTCCCCCCCTCCCCTGCGCTCGCTCTTTTTCTTTCTTTCTTTTTCTTTTTTTTCTTTTTTTTTTTTTTTTTAAGCACGAAACCTCACCCAGTTGGGTGTCAATCATCTGCCGGAGGCCAGCCCCTCGCAGGTCTGGCTCTCCCACCGCCAGCGGGGCCAGCCCCGACGTGCAGCCGGCTCTCTGCGCCCGCCTCCCGGTCGGGGACCGTACGCGGATGCCGCCCACACCGGCAGGCCGCGATTCGGGCTCCGGGGCACCGTCCCTCTGGCCTTCGGGCCGCCCGGGACCCGGCAGTCCCGCGGCGTGAGGCCGGCGGCTCCCCCGATCTCCTCCGTGCATCCCCATTGCCGTGCCTGGCGATGGTGCTGCAGCCCGCGCTCTCCAGTGCAGAAGCATAGTCAGAAGGGTGCCCGAAAACCCCAGATGAAATGAGGTGGGGCAGCAGGGGAGGTTGAAGTCAGGGTAATAACAGGAAATGTTCATGCAGACCTGCCTGGCATTCACCTTGCAGATATTGAAGCAGACCGTGACAACTTGTCACCCACCTATTTTTAATTGTACTTTATTTTTTGCATTTTGTTCCCAGACGGGCCAGATGCACACCATCTGATGTGTTGACACAGGGCATACTCATCTCCATTCCTCATTCCATCTCTGTTGAGTTTTTGACACAGATTTCTCCAGAAGGAAGAAATTGTGCAGGGTATTCATAGAGTGGAAGCACACCTGAGATGCCAGCTTTGCACTTCTAGAGACCAGAAGGAAGCATTAGATCCTTCTCACATAGGCTGAATAAAGCCCAAGCCTTGTGCCAATATACATCCAGCCACTGGATAGCCAGCAACTGCCTTGAGACCCACTTCTGATACCCATAGCCTTCCTTTCTTTCCAAGTTCAGCGGCATTGATGGAAAAGTGAATTGATGCACACGGGGGTAATCTGACAGCGCCTGCTCAGTCCTTGGTGATTCACTTCTGTCTCAATTACAGCACTGTTTAGAGGTGCAGATTTGCATATTTCAGAAAAAAAAAAAAGGCTGAGCCCTCAGTGAGTGTATGTGCGATCATGCTCTGAATGCCCCAGATTAACTCTGTATGAATTTGGAAGCGTTTGTATAACGCATTTAATTGGCCTATAATAGACATAAAAATCTCATTGTGATTTTATGTAAATTTGGTTTTAAAAACCCCCTAAATGCAGATTTTCACAGTGCAGACCAAGTTTATTGTGCTAGTTCTCATAAACATACCCACAAGCATTTTCCTTGTCCTCGTCCCCTTTAAATACAGTCAGGATTCACACAGAGACCATCTTCCAACCAAAGGCTGGAGAACTACTGGACTTGCATTGAGCAAAGCTCAGCGCTGTCCCTCTGCTCCCTGTAAGGAGCTGCAGCCACCACAGGGCCTCCCCTCAGCTCCTCTGCTCTGGGCTGAGCAAACCGAGGGAGCTCAGCTTCTCCTCAGATAAAGTGAGGTCTGCTGTAAGTGACTTCTGAGGACTCATTTTTACATATGAGCATTGCTTTCATTTCCAGACGTGATACCCAAGCAAGATTGAGGTATAGTCACCCTTTGAAAGTGCCCATGAGAACGGTGGGTGTTACCAGAAAGTTTTTAATGGAAGCAATATATCCTACCTTGATATCCTGGATACGTCATTCTGGAAGGCCAACAGTATCCTGAGCTGCATCAAAAAAGGGGTGGTCAACACAGAGAGAAGTGATCCTGCCCTTCTGCTCTTGTAAGGCCCCATCTGGAGTAGTGTCCAGGTCTGGTGCCTCCTGCACAAGAAAGACATAGAACTGCTGGAGTAAACCCAGAGAAGGGCCATGAAGATGATCAGAGGTCTGAAGCACATCTCTCTTATAAAGAAAGGTTGAGGGAATTGGGCTTGTTTAGCTTGGAGAAGGCCCTAGGGAGACCTCACTGCAGCCTTCTAGTACTTGAAGGGAGCTTATAAGCAGGAGGGGAGACCTACTTTTTACAAGGGTAGACAGCGATAGGACAAGCACGAATGGCTTTAAACTAACAGAGGAGAGATTTAGGTTAGCTGTTAGGTGGAAATTCTATACTCAGAGGGCAGTGAGGCCCTGGCAAGGCAGCACAGAGAAGCTGTCGTGCCCCATCCCTGGAGTGGCTCAAGGCCAGGTTGGATGGGACCCTGAAAAGCCTGAGCTGGTGGGTGGCAGCCCTGCCCATGGAAGGGGGTTGGAGCTGGGGGAGGGGAGAGCTTTAAGGTCTGTACCAATCCAAGCCATTCTGTGATTCTATAACTCTATCCTCAGTAAAAGAATAACTCTCACAGAAGTCAGTCTCAGTTTGGTTCAGAGATTTGTCTCAGGCTCGCCTATTAATAAAAGCTCATGTTCTGCATGTCCATACTATAAGCTTCCCTATTAGGGCCCAAATGCAACATAATCAGGATTTCCTGGACAATCAAAATATGTAAAATACAGCTAAACTGGTCTTTTCTTTCCATTTCCTCATTCATAGTTCCCAGTTCTCTATTTGCAGTCTGCAATTTATTACTGACTTCTAGACTGGAACTGTGAATATTTAACCTCAGTCCAGCTGTGGTATGAAAGAACCAGCATCAAAGAGCCACAGACTGAAGCTGTAAATAATTAACACCACCTGACCAGGTGAGGAAGGGCCAGCTAATTTCAGTTCTCTACTCAGATAAGCGAAATACTGAGGTACTGAAAACTGTATGTTTTCTTTCTGAGTCTTCAAAAAAGGTACCCAGAGCACAAACATGCTGTACGTTTCATGCCTCAGGGGCCTTCTAGTGAAGACAACAAGAGTTTCATGCTATAGTTTTAGATACAACTCCTTATGACAGCCTGTAAAATGTATTGAATACAAATAGTTTCTCTCTACTATTCCAAACGTTTCTCATTTTGCATATTTCTGTTAGTATTCTAAACAATCTACAGCATTATTCTTATACAAAGAACACTTCCAAGCTTCTACAAAACTTGCATTGTTAAAAACTAGTTTCTCTGTACTTAACACACACTTCTATACAGTTAACAAATGTACAGTTAGAAGAGTAGCGTAGTAAGGATGGTATTTTACAGGTTTATAATTAGAAAGATTTTCACAGTGGAAAGAGACAGTCAAAAATGAAATACTCATCCATGTTCTAGGCTCACAGTAGAAAACCCCTAAAGGAGGGATCCCCAGAAACAGACCCTTCCCCAGTGACAGTCAGCCCTTGAATGGGGTCTAGGAGAGGTGCAGCCAGGCTCCAGCCCTTCCATCACACATCTGAATCGCCTTCACCTGTGCTCCATGGCTGACTCAGTGCTTGCCTCAGGTGATCAATCAGTGCTTCAGCCATGACCAACAGTTCCTATACACTCTTCTAATCTAAAGTCATTCTGCCCACAGCAAAAAACTGCTGATGTGCCCAGTAAAGTAATTATTTTTACTAGTTTATTAGGTCCAGTCTTGCTTTGCTTAAAAATCTCACAACATGCTACTTCCCAGATCCACTGACTAAGAACTAAATAAGGCTTATACGGCTGCACTAACACAAGGTATTGTTCGTGCCTATATTAAGTTGAGAGGTGTGGCTTACAGTGAAAACATCTCACTTTTAGCTGTCTAGAAATTAGCTTCAGAGTGAGATTCAAATAGATGACTGAGACAACCAGGTAGCATTCACAGCATCCAAAGGAGCAATTTTCTTTATTTGACTGTAGCGAGTTAGTCCCAGGTCAAGCTTCAGGACCAAAGGGTTGAGTACAAAGGCTGGATGAGCTAAACCACCCTAATGTTGGTAGCAAGCTATTTGGCCATCTAAATCCCTTCCTATTTTGTCTTATTGCTTTCAAAAGAGAATGGGAAATCTTTTCTTTAAAAGTTGACATGTTTTCTATGATACAGATCACTGTTTATTTTGAAATAATGAATTGGTTTGGCATTTTTTGGTTGTTCTCTGTATTTTACATGAAAAATGAAATATGAGATCAATATACAACATTTTGATTTCACTGCAATGAAGGAAGAGGCTTATTTTCAGGGGAATTCTGACATTTCAGTTCAGATCAGAGTCAAACTTTGTAGCCCTATACTGTCTGCAAACCAGAACTTATGTTCCCTGCAGCACTCCATTCACATAGCTGACATTTGACTGCTCATTTTCATATTCAGGATACTTGGCATAGCATATTGGCCTTTCAGCATTCTTCATAAAAGCTCTACCCAGTTTGTGCACCATTTGCTGAAGAAGAACACACCGTGCTCTGCAGAGTAGTGTTACACTTTGCACAACTAGTGTTGTGCTTGTATCAATGCTTGCATCATATTGCTCTCTTCGTTTAAGTTATCAGAGAGTACAGAATCACAGCTACTCTTAAATGCAGTTTTCTTCTTTGGCATAAACACTGGTTTGAACTTGTTGCTAATAATTTGCACTGTTACAGGAGCACATGCAGCCTCAAGCAAGGACGTTTACAAAAGGTTACATTCATTGCAAAATGTTTTGAAAGGCTAATAAAAAGTGTTTGGACTTAGCACAGCATTCTGCTTATCTCACAGATATAATCAAATTAAAACATCTGTTGTATGTAAACATCCATCAGAAGGAGGCAATCAGCTTGTTATCAAGTCCTGCATACATCAGAGGAAACAAGAATAATGTTATCATCTAAATTTATCTTCCTAATGCTTTCTGTACAAATCTCTCGAATGGCACTTAACGAAATAAAGTTCTGCAATATTATTCAAATTAGCACTGGATTCCCAGGGCACTGCTGTTCACAGGATTACTGACAAAAATCAACCATTTTTAGGGTTCACTGAATTGGCTTGTTCTGTGCTTTTACTTCGTATGTATAAATATCCCCAACAGTGAAAGCTGAGGTACAGAAGTGTGAAAAATATATATTGTTTTTTCAGTGCAGGGCCAGAAGCAGGAAGTACCACAAATCTCACCACGCAGTATTTTACATGAGGAGCTCAATTGCCATTTTCCAAAAGCTAAGGACATGTCATGAATTTTATACTGTTTCCTTCAGTGTAATGTACTGTTCATGATGGGTATCTGAGCCGGGGAAAACCTTGCACATTTTCATAAGCATGTTTTCTCATCTCAACACTTCTACAGGTACTACAACTTGTAAAACTAAGTCTAGATAAACTGGCATTTTTAAAGTGTGCATAACAAAATCATTGCAGATATGCTCAGGAGATGATACAAGTTGCTCAAAAATATTGTTACCCATGGAACTTGTCTCCATTACCATGTAATTTGCACTATTTATCTTCATCAAAGCTTATTATTTTAGGATCTTCATTAGAAAGAATTTGAACACTGGATGCCAAGCCTCATAAAATATCTGAAGCTATCAAAGAACCTAAGTAGTGTAACACAGAGGCCTTTCTGTTTCTTTTTTCCCACTGGAATGAAAGGGAGTTGTGAATCTTAGAGTATCCCTAAATCTAATCTGAAAGAATCCCAATACTTCAACCGCAAAGCCCAGTTAAACTGACTCATTTGACCAGGATCTTTAAATAAATTTATTTGCAATAGCACAGCTGTTAGTCTCAGGAAGGTTCCATAATTTTTATCTGCAAGGCAACTTTATGATCTGTGGTCACAGGAGGTGGCTACTGTGCTTCAGAGGTCAGAGGCATGCAGTACAGGAGGATTCAGCGTGCCCGGGAGCTGGATATTATTGCAACACAGCTGACCCTGGAACTAATGAGTTGACTGAGGCTTGCAAATATCTCAGCTCCTTTCATTCTGAAACCAAGATATCCAACAGAGTAACTCGACATGCCAATGGGTTATGTCAAGCAGGTATTCCTTTATTACAGCACTGCGTGCATGGGGGATCACTCCACTGAACATGCACACCAAGGGAAGCAGCGACTTCATATTTATAGGCATAGTATATACATATTGGTTACATTTCTGAGAAAGTGGTTGCATACTGTCCCACCCTTCTGAGCATAAAATGTGGGAAGGGTCTCTGGGCCCCATCTGGTGGTCGTTGGATGAAGGATAGCAGTCATCCTCGCAAAGGCTCAGAGTTTTCCTCTCAGTGAACTTCTAACCTTTAAAGGGGGGTGTAGCACAAACCAGCCTCAGCTAGTGTTGTGTTGAGCTGAAGCATCTGTTTTGCTTCCTTATCTTTAACAATAAAACGTCTGTCCTGCTTTCTTATCTTTACTCGACAGCAAGTTCTTGCGAGCTCCGCATTCAGTTCTTGAGCTTGTATTTACGCAAGCATTCACAAAGTCCACACGAGTTATGTGAAAAGATATTCATTGTTCCTGATTCAATTCACTTTTGCTGTTTTTCTGTTTCCCTGACTAGAGACCATAACCAAACTAGCTCGTGAGCCCAGTTCTCAGGCTGTGCAGTCTTCTGTGTCCTCCAGATTGATATGACATCCCCTCCAAGTCTTACCAGTCCCAAAAGCTGGCAGGCCTTCCTCTTCACAGCGCAGGCAGCACTAGCCAGGCTACCTTCAATAGTTTCAGTTCTTGGATAGAGATGGCTAGTACTGAACAGTCCAAATTACACAGTGCTCACCTGAAACTCTCAATAGGATAAACAATTCTATCCTATTAAGAAAAGGATTGCAATTCTATCTGTTGGATAGGCACAGGTGGAGGGAATTAAGGACTTCTGCGAAGGAATTCTTCTAAAGACCTGGGAGAAAACCTTAATCCACAGCCTCAGTGATGTTCAAAGCTGTCTGCATCCTGTGACAATATAGGGGCCATTAGAGAAAGCTTTAGTGTAATTTACACCCATTTTATTACTCTTTTACAATGTTAAAGTGTTACAAATAGTCCTTAACATAACTGAGAATTAGATGCTTTGCAATTAATAAAAGAAACAAGATTGATTCTATTGTCTGTCAAGAAATAATGCTATACATTTTCTGTCAATTTGGCATTTCTGGAGTGCCTCTAGAGTCTACAGCCAGATATGGACTGTAAGCTGGGGACAAATGAATGGTGCTGGTTTAAATTTAGCCTTCCATACAGAGATGCACAGCATTTCTTGCTCTACTTTGCCCTGTCTGTAAGAATATTTTCTTATCTCTGGTGACCTATAGTTGGAGAAAGTGGTTTGGTAATTCTCCTGCCAAGTACAAACTGAGGTGCAATTGAAACTGATGAGGGATGAAAGTGTGAGTGATATTTGTTGTATCTTCAAATAGTTTGAAGTACAGATAAGAACACATCCTGCCCTGGACTTTCACATTTTGATCTCTGCATCAGGCAGATGTTGAAGTCTTCCTATCCTGAAGGACTGCTTTCCACCTACTTTGAAAACTGCTTAGAAATTGAAGAGTTTGTAGGCTTTTTGGTGAAGGCAGCCAGACAAAGGAGTGGGATGTTGTATGGGAAAGTGTAGTGATGAGATAAGGAGGTGAGGATATCTTGTTGATGTCGAGCTGAATTTTGTGAAGAGCTTTTATAGTACTTGCTATTTCATGCATGTATATTCTTGCCATAAATATTCGCCTGGTTTTCATCTCTAATTTTTTTCTAATGATTTTTTAAAATTGTGATTCAAAAATTAGACTCCAGTGTTCTCCATCATGAATGAAAAATCATTTACAGTTGTCTGCATAACATTACTCTTGTATGATTTTAACGCCTTTCCTTTGATGGACATGCTGATCTCAATGATCACAGAATCACAGAATCACAGAATTGTAGGGGTTGGAAGGGACCTCCAGAGATCATGGAGTCCAACCCCCCTGCCAAAGCAGGTTCCCTACAGCAGGTCGCACAGGTAGGCATCCAGGCAGGTCTTGAACATCTCCAGAGAAGGAGACTCCACCACCTCCCTGGGCAGCCTGTTCCAGTGCTCCGATGATCTCAGTTGACATTTTCTTCTTTTTTTTTCTTTTCTTTTTCTTTTTTTTTTGTATGTGTGTGTACTTTCCTTTGGTTTCTTTCCCTATTTCCCTGACTCTAATATTTCTTTCCTTCTTTTCTTTCATTTTACTTATTTGATGTTTTTTTTCCTCTTTGCACTGACTTTTCCCTCCGGCATCAGTTACATACCGCCATTTTAAAAATAGAACATTTTTAAACATTTTTATAATTATTACTACCTCAAACTGTAATATCTTAGAAAGACTTAACAAGTTGCTTCTTCACAAGTGTGTCTGTCTGTATGTACATGTTCATGTTAACATCTCCTTCAGAAAAAAATATCCATGCTGGTAGTTTCACAACCAACAACAAGTGGTTGTAACACACAGGTTATGTATAAGTGGCAGAACTTTTAGTGGCATCTTTTAGTCAAAGTGCAAAAACTTAAGAAATAAGAGTGGCACTGTACACTTCTCAGCTCTCTTTGCCCTGATAGCTACAGTGAAGAACTGCAACTCAGTCTGGTCTCTGCACCTTACTTCCCTTGACAATTTCTTCTAGCTATTCACAGATGTGCTGAGAAGCTCTTATGTAAAGCCCTGCAAAAAGCCGTGGCACAGATCCTCTTTTTCTACCACTGCAATCATACAGAAGTGTGGTGCTTGCAAGGTGCAGCTGAATTGGGGCTGGGGAGCTCTTCCACCATGTCCATGGGCCAAATCATTAGCCGATAGGAATGCCATTCAGTCACTCCCAGTTTCTCAACATGTTCTTCCTGGGAGAACAAGAGAGAAAAAAGCTCAGCTAAGTCGTTTTACACTCTCAGATCCAGGATGCTGGAGCTGACTTCAGCGAAGACTTATCTTCCATGAAACTAAATGGGAAGTTAAAACACCTGTGTACTTCTGACATATCCTAGAGCTGTAGCAAAACGTTTTTTTTTTTTTCTCTCTCTCATGCTTTTCCTCCAGCGATCAGTGTAATCTCTCACCCGCTCCTTCCAGTCTCTGGGTCCTCTCTCTCAGCTTCTCTGCTGCTATTTCTAGCCTCTGTGATTTCCTGCCAATTGTCTCTGCCTGTTCCGCCTGCTCAGCCCACTGCCTGCCATGCTGGGCTGCAACCCCAGCTGGCAAGGCTCTTACATACATGCTTTGGGCTGTTGTCCCCTTCAAAGGAATGGTGGGGTACAGGTTCCTGCTATCCTGTATGGTTCATCGTTCAGTGCTCTTGTGGAAGCTTTTCTATGATATTTCTCTTACAGTTTCTTAAAAAATAAATGAATAAAATAAGAATTAGAGAAAAAAATCTAGAACATCAATTTAGGTTCATTGTTTAATTTCTATTGAATTGTGGTGGGAACAGTAATTAAAATAGTAAACATTATTTTTAACAGAGTTGTCTTTAATATACCATGCTTAAAGTTTTCTGGCCATATAATCATTGACAGAAGGTTTTTCATCACTGCCCTTCTTCACACAGCGACATGGAGTAAGTGCTGATGGACTTGTAAGGACTTGGATACCTAGCTGCTGTTTATTGATTAGTTTTGATGTTGTCCATCCTCTGAGGTGGTGGAGAGAACCATAAGAATCTGGCAAAGAATGAATTTACACAAACAGCTCAAGTATTTTTCCTTCCCTTTTCCATACCAACACAGATATAGATGTCAGCCTAATCAATCACCATACAGGCTCCAAAAGCCTTCAGTCACACAGAACACTCCCTGAAAGTCACAAAATTCCCTCCACATGCCTTAATAAACTGTGCCCGTTTCAGTCGTGTTGAGTGACACACATGGAAAGCAGAGCAAATCTCCCTGCTGCCTTCCTGATTTACTGGCCACTCAGCTCATATCTTTTTAGTGGACTTCATTGGCAACCAAACGCAGGTAGCACATTGAGGTGATGAAAGGAGCAGGTGCCATTTTATCTGTTCTACATAGACACACAGGCTTTCACTTCACTGAATTATTTAAGGAGCAGTAACTCATTACTGGAGATAATGGCTGGAGGCAACAACTAGAGGGATTTGAGTTTTTTCTTTGCTATAAATCTTTGCAGGATATATATGCATATACATATGCATTGGAATAAGCCACTCCAAGCTAAAAATTATCACTGTTGCACCATGTCAGTTGTTAGCCTACATCTCTCTCCTGGGAGCTTCCTAAGAATCAAAAGGAACCCAATGATTCTCATAGACTGAGAGGTAAACAACTCCCAGTGAAGTGCTCTAATTCCTCAACCAGAAAACATGGTGAAAAGAGCCACAGGAAGAAGTGAATTTCTTTTCCCACAAGCGATCATTGTGACTAAAAAAAAAAAAAAAAGTCCCTTTGCTTGTAGCACTGAGCAGATTATTGAGCAAGGGTGTATCTCTATCTCATTTCTGTGGTTGACACAAAGCAACAAGATGGCAGATAACTCCCACCTCTGTGGACGTATCTTCTCATGTCCGACAGAAGTAAGAATTGCAACCTGTATGTACTTTGTAAATCTAGTATGTCTTCTTCTAAGTGGCCCGTTAGATGCAAACATCATTCTTTTTGCAGTGTTCATGTTGATAATTCCTAAGACTATATCCACAGTATCAAATGTGAACCATCTGAGGCATGCTAACATCACAACCTACTACTTGTAACTCAGTTGGTGCCACTCACCCAGCCAGGCAATGTGAGCTCTCAGGTGTGAAAGAAGTGGTGACAACTGAGAACTGGTAAGTGCTGAGAGCATGTGTAAGCCAACATGCAAAAAGCAAGAAGCAGTGTGAACTTAGCTCTCAAAGCTGTTAAACATATTTTGCAGAAGCTGCATTTGCAGTCATAGATAGGAATTTGAGGTTGTTTTGCAGCAGCCCCAGTATAACCTTATGCTATTGTGCTACAAAGGATGCACAATGTTTTAGCTTTTGCAAAACCAGTTTACCACAGAGACTTCCTTGTGGGCTTACCCCTGCCGTGTTGATGCTGTTGCACCCAGAGAGCGAGGCTGCTCAGAGCCCACAGCTGTGGGGGGATTTCTGTCTGCTGTACAGCAGGCAGCCTTCCCTGGCCTTCTTCCATTTTAGGACTTTGCCCTCACATTGTAAAGTCTGAATCTGAATCCAAACACAGTTTTCTTTGGTATTGACAGGAGATCTCACCCTAGGTTTGGGTTTGTTCCATTCAGATCAAAGCCCAGCTGTATAGCTCGTATTCCAACCAAAACTTCCTGAAAGCTTTGGGGTCTGGGGCTGTATTTCTGCTTTAACTCCATTTCTAGATGTCTTTGAAATAGACATGTAAAAAACATGTTACCTGTAAAAAATTTAAGGTCAGATCTTTGTCCCATTAAAGTCAGTAGAGTCTTGCTTTCTTGATACTGATTGAAAAGAGGCATTTAGATCATACAGAAAAGACCAAAGCCAATTTTCAGGTGTTTCCCTACTTGCCTAACTTTTAGTTGCCAATCAGACACTTGAAGTCTGTAGAAATCACCATTTTCTGATCACATTTTATGTCATCAAGTATGTGGCCTTGTCTAGTTAGTACTAACAAACATTAAAAATATATATCATGGTTTGGTTTGGTTTCACCTCATGCATTCTAATAGCTGTTTCTGAGGTGGTGGGTTGCTTCCTCTGAAAGATTTAGTACTGGGATAAGATAACAGATGGGAGTGGACTGCTGAACCATCCCAAGGCAACAATTTCTGTGTTTCTGTCATTATGCAAAGCCAAAGTCTGATCTCTCAGTTGCTGAACAGCTCTGAACACCAGTGGTCTGAAGGAAAGGACAGTAATCTAGCACAACACCCCCCAGGCTCTCACTGGAATTTTAAAACAGTTTTTGCTTTTAGCTGTGTGTTGGAAAGGGTTTTGGAAAACATCTTGCTGTAGGGAAGGGAGTCATTCTGAAGGGCATGGGACTTATTATCCTTTTTGTTTGCTTATAACAAAATTCAATTGAATGGATCGTGCTCACTAAGCAGGACAGAAACAGCATTTGGCTTGAAATGAAATGAGCTCAGCTTGAACATGCTCAGTTTCAGATACATGTTAAGCAACTTCCTGGTAAAAGTGTGATAAAGATTATTTGTATAAACAGGTGTTTCTCCAGCCATGTAGAAAGAAACACTATCAGCATCTGGAAGTGGCTGTGGTCACTGTTAAGCAGCCCCAGTGAGCTGTGATTACTAACCTAGCGCTCCTCCACAGCACTCTACGGTGCTTCTGGACCACCACTCTCTAAAACATAATAGTGGTTTCTGTTCAGTTTATCTGACGCTTCATCATGCTGGGTGAAGTAAATCTTCATATATCTGAATTTCAATTCAGAAACCCGAAGCCTGATAAACACAGTTGGTCGTCTATATGCCTAGAAAAGCATCAAGAGCAAAAGAATTCTACCAGATCTTATGGATCAGGAAAGAGGCCTAGGAAATACTTGCAGTCGTAGCAGCACCTGTCACATCAAGCTGTGATGTGTGTGGGTAATTTTTTGTAAGGGAAGAAAGAGGAAGAAGCTCATGAGGTTACTTGTGGTCACTTCTCAGCTCTCATACTGCTCTCACGATGTATTATAGAAAAGACATTTAAGATTTCAAAACATACACACAATTCTTTGCAAGGAGCAAGCTGCTAATTGCCTATGTCTCTGGAAAATAAGAGACTTTGAATACTTTCACATTTGTGAAAGGGGCAGCCTCTCAATGCATCCGCACTTTGGGGCTTATTACTATTTGTGGGATGCTTGTCCTTCAGTTGTACATTGCCTTTTCTAGAAGATTTAGTGTCTCCACATCTCCTGCTGCAAATAGGTTGTTCAAGCTGATGGAAACACTTCAGTGTAGGTACGCATACAATCCATGGAAAGATCTTTCACTTCCTTAAAATTAAAAGGAAAAAGAAAAGAGATTTGAAAGTTCTTGCTCCTACTGAGTGTTTGGAAACAAACTGATGTTTAGCTCATTTTCCCTTTCACAAGCCACACCTTGCCTTGAATTTTACATCATATTTCTTTTCTACTCCAAAAGTGCTTTAAAACTCTTGGTATGTATAATTTCTCTCAGTCGAGTAAGCTCAGGCAAAAGAATCTGTACTGGGATTGCTTTAATTAGGGAGGGAGTTGTTGGAGAGACAGCCAAGGGAAATAAAGAAAAAGTCCCACCCCTTTCTAGCTGGGTGGAAAGATGTTCTTGGAGAGTTATGTGCTGAGAATTCATTCATAGCATAACGTCTTGGCACTGTGCAATATTTTGTTTGATTGCTGTGGCAGCAGACGTACCTATAATGGTTTCACAGAGAGATTAAAGCCAGGAAAGCAAATTTTGCTGGGGAGAACTAGAAAGAAGTAGCTCACTGGTTACAATAAGCAGTTCTGCAAGAACTACCAGTTTCATGCGGAGATGAGAAAAGTTAGCAAGAGTCTTTGCAACAGTGCCAGCTGGCAGTTTTTTGGAGAACAAGGCAATCATATATGCTGGACACATATGACTCGTTCAGGACGGAGCATTGCACAAATGCGTTGTTTCAAACTGACTGATATTTGTAACGAGCTTATTGTTCAAGCTTGAGCTCTTTCCCTGTTTGACCAGTGCAGTTAATTCCAACAGATACTTTGTCTTTCTTTGAGCTGTAGCAAAGAGGCCAAATTCAAAGATCTTCAAAAAGGCCAAATCCAAAGATGTTCAGCCTCTGTTCAAACAAAACATGTCTTTGAATGCCTATGTTTTTTAATTGTAAGCTGAAATCTGTGTTATAAAAAAGTGATCTATGAATTAACTTTACTAAAGTCAATCTACACTGGTCACTCACGAGCCAGTGTGAGTCTTTCTGGAAAGGGTACAGCCGTTAGTGTTCCTTTAGCTCAACTAACTACTCACTACTTTAACACCAAAGCAAAAACCAAAACCTTTTCCCAAGGACTGCAATTATTTTAGCGTCATTTTCTGTCTTCCATTTGCATACCTCATTTTGCCCCTGAAGTATGAAAATGACAAATAATTGGAAAAAAAAGTAAAGCTTAATTTCAAGTAGTCCTGTAGAATCTCCAAATTTGAATGAAAAGGTAGTATGATTTTCAAAAATAATGCTTGTTCATTAAAGAAAATATGCAATTTGCTTTTTCATTAAGTTTTTAGGTTTTGGAGGTACTGGTAATAACTGTTGTCATGTTATTACTATCCTTCTATGAGGAGCACAACAGATTTTGTGGCAGAGTTCAAAAAATTAATCAGAACAGCTGGAGATAGAAATAATGACTCAGGTAACTGTAAACAACTTGCCACATTAGCTTGTTCTCTTATTTTTTTTTTCTTGTTGATGTTCTTTGTATCCAATAAAAGCAATCATTTGTAAATTGAAAAACATTGCCAGTGTTTGGATTTAAAGAGTTTACAAAGCCTTGCAATCATCAAATATTTCCTCCTACAGGAACTGAAGAACAGTGGCATTTCCTTGTTGTCATCTGGGTTTTCTTATCAATTATAAATGTTCACCAGGGGAGGTTTAGATTGGACTTCAGGAAGAATTTCAGTATCCTTTGAGTATCTAAAGGGGAGTGTAAGAAAAGACAGACTTTTTAGCAGTGGCTTTTGTGATAGCACAAGGGGAAATGGTTTCAAACTAAAAGAGAGGAGGTTTAGATTGCATACAAGGAAAAATTTTTTTGCAGTATGGGTGGTGAGGCACTGGGACAGATTGCCCAGAGAGGTGCTGGATGCCCCATTCCTGGAGACATTTGAGGTCAAGTTGGACGGTGCTCTGAGCACCCTTTTGTAGCTGTAGGCATCCCTGTTCATTGCAGGAGAGTTGGACTAGGTGAACTTTAAGGGCCCCTTCCAACACAATTGATTCTATGATTTTGTAAGATAGTGGCTAAGTATTGGAATAGGCTCTGCAGGGAAGTGACAGAGTCCTGTTCTGTGGAGGAATTCAAGAGATGTAAGTATGTGACAGTGAGGGACTTGGCTTAATGATGGAACTCAGTAGGTTAGGTTGATGGTTGGACTTGATGGTCTTGAAGATCTTTTCCAATCTAGATGATTCTATAATTCTACAAAATGAGGTATTTCTGTGAATTTTGTTAGACACCAAATGTCATGTCTGAACTCTCTGGGCTGCCCATTCCCCCCATCAATAATACCCATTAATAGGAAAATGACTCTCTCAAGCAATGTCTACGCTGGATGTGTCTGAATGCCCATTCATTTTTTTTCTACAATGACAACAATGATGAATCCTATTTACCAACTGGTGCTTCACAACTTAGGCTCAAGCATACCTCCAAAATCTGAGCTTGTCCCATAAAACCAGGTAAAACTTTTGGCCATGAGCCATTTGCTATGTAATCTACATAATCTTGTATGGATTTTTTACTCTTGGTCTCAGTGCAGTAATAACCTATGTACCTCATTTCCATCTAAATCTTCGGTGTCAATCCTTATTGCCCTGCTCTTCCACAGAACAACATGCAGTATTCCTTTCAGTTCAGTTTACTTTTATCCACATTCTTTATTATCATATGAAAATCATCTTTGCTGCAGTGGTCTGACCTATAGTCCCTTGGATTTAGTACTTGTCAAAATAATTCTATTAAAATATTTCACTCATTTTGAAGCAGGCTGCAAATATTGCCTTCCACCTTTCTGTATTTTCTGTATAAGTGAAACAGTTGCTTTTCCTCGACTAATTCAAATGTTTTTATTATCACATCAGAAACATAATATCTTAACAATCCCAAATGCAGTTTGAAGTGGCAGAGAATACTTCAGTATTCAAGCATTTTGAAATGAATTGTGTTTCACAGATAGCCTAAGAGAAG
Organism: Tetrao urogallus; assembly: GCF_951394365.1. Taxonomy (NCBI): domain Eukaryota; kingdom Metazoa; phylum Chordata; class Aves; order Galliformes; family Phasianidae; genus Tetrao; species Tetrao urogallus. The sequence continues at coordinate 12,578,855 of NC_136820.1, forward strand.
GAAATACTTGAAGTGATTTTTGTCCTCAGGAGGCCTCATTCTCAGAACTTCAGAATTCTAATTGCTTCTAAACTTGGAGGAGTTAAAAAGCTGCAACCTCCCTTGAAATAAAAGTAGTAGAAGCCAGAAAGATCCTACAGCTGAAAAAAATGAGCTACTAAAACTTAAATCATAATGAGAACAAGGTACTATCTGTGTGCCTTCCATGAGCAATCAAAAGCAATAGTGAATCTTTAATTGCCTGGATGGGATTCTTTGCATACACTCTGTGGGATCAACATTCATGAAATATGTTTTTGGTGGGAGGTGGATGGAAGAAAGGAAGGGATTAAGAAACAAAACCAGCTGTTGGATTGTGGCACATATGGTAAAAAGCCTTCCTCCCAGCCTAACCACATAGGGAAAACTGCAATATTTCCTAAAGATGATCAGGTTCCAGCAAAACATCCCATAGCAGGATTACCTTGACAAGAGGTGCAGATATAGCAAAGCAAAATCAGATTCATATTATGAGTATCTGTCTCACATTTTTTCCTGAACCTCCTGATCTAAAGCACATCAGAGGTATGCACCTATCTCTGAAATTTCTCTAGTTGCTTTGAAAATACTGACCAGGGCTGTAAACAGACACTGAGATAGAGTGGAAACTTGCTGAGAGACTTGAATTCAGGCATACTGTGTTAAAAGAACCTTACATCATGGAAAAAGCCAGCAGTCAACTTCTGAATCCATTCACAGGTTTCAGATTCCACTCCAGTTATGGGAGTTCAATTTGGAGGTGACAAATACACAAATCACTGGGGAAAGATGCCCATTTACAAGGGAAGGACAGAATTTCCCAGTGAGCTGTATGAGAGAGAAAATGTTTTTGAAAATTGTTGCAATTCAATCATCCAAGTCTAGTGAGGAGTCAACAATAACTTTGATGAATAAGGTCTGTATATCTTCGAGTAAGCATGGTGACAGTGTTTTGCACAGCTCTTCAAAGTGTTTCCCATTTCATTCCGACACACTTTGGTTTTGCTTAGGTTCAGCCTGAACTGACTGTTCATCTAAGTTGTTATTGGTAGGCATTTTGACATGGTGGAAGTAATGGTGGTTGCATAGCTTGACAGTGGATGTAAAAGAAAGATGAGGTAAGCTTGTGTGGACACACTTAGTGACTGTTAGGTAATTTATATTAAGGCAGAATTCACTACTAAGTATCTCACTAATGCCCTAGCAAAAGCTATAGCCATGCCATGTGCTCTGAACACTTAGCAAAAGGGGCCAACTCACTTCTCCTACTTTGAAGCTCATCCATAAGGCTGATTAGAACAAAATAAATGGGTGAATGGGGACTGGCAGAGCCTCCTAGTGGGGACCTTCTGTATCACCCCCTGTGATAGAAACCATTTCTTGGCATAGTTACGTCTACTTTTAGCTACTGGTAGGTTTTCAGCAGGCTGTGCTGCCTGAGAATTTTTTCTCCACTTCTGTTCTGTATGAATATGCATGCAAAGAGCTAAAGTATAAAATTCCCTTTCAGAGAGGCTGAACATTTCAAATGAAAGACCAGATTTTCAAAAGCCTCAGCACCTACACAAGATCCTGAAGGATTCTTTTAGGTCCAAATAAAACAAAGTCTACTTTGGCATTCATGAAAGCAAAGGGAATCTCAGACAGTCTTTAACTTGAGTGGCCCAAAACTGGGCTCCGAGAGTCTGTCTCTGTATCAGGCTGCTAAGTCCTTCCAGAAATACATTCCTCATTGTTTGAGGCCCCATACCTAGGTATGACAAAATCCCTGCTAGATAGATTTAGCTATTTATATGGAATGGATGAAACCAGTGGATTCTGAGATTGTAAATCTAAAACTGCCATCTGCTTAGTGTTGCTGCTTTCTGAGTGCTTGCTGTTAACTCTGTTTAGGACACATTCTTGCTACCATAGACATCAAAAGGAGTTTATTGTTATACCTGGTCACAGAGCTTGTACCTACAGGGTATGGTAAGTTCATAGTGCAAAGTTGATTTGTAATGAATCAAAGAAGTAGAAGCAAGGCTTAAGAAAAATAAGATGTATACTGGCTAGTATTCTTCTGTATTACACTGAAAAGGTATATACAAAATGCATACAACAACATTTGAGAGTGCTGAAATAAATCCTCTTTTTGCTTTAGCAGAAGACTTTCCAACCGAAAATAGAGTCCCTTTTGTGTGAGGAAAAATGCTCTAGGCCACAGATTTTCTTTAACCATTCTTTTACTCAAACAGTTCTGAAAGATACAGACCAAATCCCTGAAAAAATTCCCCCCCAAATGACAATGCTGATTGCTTGCCTACTCCCTCATTTTCTCCTCCTGCAGTGCACACACATTGTACAAACTGGCAGTCACAGGACAAACTGCATTTGCAGCTCAAGAAGCTGCTCATCCCACAGTGCACTTAGGTAGTGCTCTGTGAGACTTAGGAGTATGCTGAAAAAGGCAGGCTGCAGTTTTTGGTGGGCGGAAAGACCAATGGCTGCTGCGTACTTTCAGTTGTGGAGGCTTCTATTATGTCTTTGTTTCATCACCCTGCCTGGAATTTCTGGATTCAAATAGACATCCGCCCTTTATGGGTTGTGAAAGAAAAAATTAGTATATAAGCTGATGTATCAAATATATCCAACTCCTCTACTTTTATTTATTTTTTTTCCCAAATGTCACATGATTAAAATTGGACACCAGAACCAAATGGTATCAGTAATTTTTAGTGTTTGAGACAAATGGAGGCGAGAAAGAGAGAAAGACAAGGGATAGATGATGAGGACTTAAACATGTCCATCACAATTCCAGAATTCCTTTTGTGGTAAGATTTTGAAATCTCACAGCTGCTGCCCTTTTCTTTGTATGATTGCTTTTCCAGCTGTGTGGAAATGCTGCAAAACCATTCTGTGACCTGTCATATAAAATATTTTGACTCAGCCATCACTGACGTAGGCGTTTTGGCTGAATGCTATTGCCAAACTCTAGTATTAGAGTGGACAAAAAATTATTGTTGATTCTTAGTTGCTGTATTTGAAACTGCAATATTTAAGATGCTGTTTCCTAGCAAATTTGCATGCTTTATCCTTTTAAAAGTTTTGAAGCAGGTTCCTTGTATCTCCTCCATGATTTCAAGCTCCAAGTAAGAAAAGGGTTATTAGGAAGTGAAAGAGAGACTATCCTTTCAGTGGAGACTGGTTTCTGACCCTGTGCTATGTGCAAAGATAAATAATCTGTAAACGGAAATATTATTTTTGAGCAATGGACATCACGGTAGCTACCCAGGTACCTGAGAAAATGGAGATGGAGGAGAGGGAAAAGTAAGCTAGTCTGTGAGGTAGGAAACAGTCTGGAAAAGTACTGCAGGGAAGCAATTCCAGTTGCTTTATGAAAATTCGTCTTGGCAATTTTATGCACTTCTGCAAAATGTTTCAGTTATCAGCTGTCCCCCTAAACATAGTTCAGCCCTTCCTCAGACAGGGCTGGCTGACTGTTGGCTACGTGACCAAGTGGGGAGATGCTCAGTGACGGTCAATGGCTGCTGAGCTGCCAGATAAGCCCAGTGGTCTGCAGTATGATGGAGAACAGAGGCTGAGGCACCTCAGCTCTCTATGCTGCTGTGGGAAGGCACCAGAAGTCCTGCTAAATCTGTTGTCATTCAATTTCTTTTTCAGTGAAAATAGTTAACATCCCAGACTCTCTAGCAATAAACATGTATCTAAGGGTTTCACTTTGCTTGACAACAGTGATTAATCCTTCACAATTACAAAGAAAAGGGAAAAAAATGGAAGGAAGATTGAATACGTTTCTCCACAGGTGTTTGTTTCTAGCTTGCTTGTGATAATGGCCTAAAGAAGAGATCAAGAGAGAATTCTGTCTCACATGCAAGTACATTATATACCCAGCTAAGGGCACAGAAATGTTCATTATCTTAATTTATATCTCAAAATGTTGGTGTGTTTGAATTCAAGAAACTAGGCTGGATGAACTCTGTCAGGAAATTAGGCAAAACTACTTCTGGTAAAAGCTGCCCGCAGATTTCACATACTTCCTAAAGACAGATTTTAAGGGAGTAAAACAAAATTTGGCAAATGAAATTATTTTCTGACAGTTGCTTTCCCACCTCACTTAGAACTGTCTTTAAGGAGCACTATTCAACACTTTCAAAAAATTTGCTTCCCGTAAGAATGGACTCTCAAGGGTCACTTCTTCTGACTGTTTCCAGTAATGTCTGCACATACAAGAAAATCCCAGGGTGACAGAGTCCAGACTGATAGGACACATTCTATGGTTATACTGGGTTCATTTCTTAGAAAAACATTACTTTTTGTGCAATTTATTTCATAATTTGGCATTTATAGTCAAAAATCTGCACAGGGGAGGGGAGGGGTAGAGAGGGAAAGAGAGGGTAGGGAAGGAGAGGAAAGGAGAAAAGCCAAATTCTTGAATGATATATATTGAATTCACTGAGATTTCTCAATGTATTAGTGTATGCAGAATTAGGCTGTTGATGTGGTTTTTGTCTGAAGCAGTGCTGTGCTTTCCAGTTATTCCAGAGGCTCTGTGTAGAGTTAGGGTCTAAAACATTCAATAGAGGTATCAGAATTTGTGTTGCTAGTGCATTTGTTGAGTCTTTTGAACTTATACCCCAAAATCCTGACTCAAGTGTGTTTTCATCTGAACTATTGTGAACTCTTTTGAGAGAAATATAGAAAGTGATACAGAGAGAGATATAGAAGTGAGAGAGAAATAGAGAAGATCATCACACATTGGGAAACTAGGACTTTGTGTTAGAAGTGGGATAAAACCCTGAACGCGTTTCTGTCAAATCTCCTATGAAAAAAGGATTTAAGTATGTGTGATAACTTGAACATCTTTTTCAATATCCTTTGGTAAACGAGGTTTATCAAGGGATAATCCTTGACATAGCACAGAAACTTATCTTTCTGTAACTTTAGAATTAGAAGTTTATAGTATGAAAAGAATTGCAAGGGGAACATTCACTGGGGCTTCCTGGGAAGTCTATGTGCCATTTGATAGGTTGACTTGTAACTACAGACTGTGCATTTATCACTGAAGGAATTATTATTATTATTATTGTTGTTGTTGTTGTTGTTGTTGTTGTTGTCAGAGGATAGAAAGGAGTGTTAAAGGGAAACATTTCAGCTACCTAAACACAGTTGACAAGTTTAGTTCAGAAGTCCTAGGGTATCTGAGACATTCCTATTTGACTCGAAGCCTGTGAAAGATTTCAAGACAGACAACTGAAGCCGTTTGGAATATTTTAAGGCACTCACTTGTATGCCTCTGCATATACATGTTGAGTGAGTCCCACTCTCAAAGGAAGCAATGAAAGGGATCTGGTGAGCAGACAGAGTGCTGAGAGATAAATCCTACAGAAGACACCAGAGCACAGCCACAACAGTCTGCAAGAAAATGCCCAAAATTAAACAGTTTATTACAGGATTGTAAACACAAGGTAATGGGAGCAGATTCAGAGGGGAAAAGAGTGGATTTGAGGGAAGGGAAGGGAAGGGAAGGGAAGGGAAGGGAAGGGAAGGGAAGGGAAGGGAAGGGAAGGGAAGGGAAGGGAAGGGAAGGGAAGGGAAGGGAAGGGAAGGGAAGGGAAGGGAAGGGAAGGGAAGGGAAGGGAAGGGAAGGGAAGGGAAGGGAAGGGAAGGGAAGGGAAGGGAAGGGAAGGGAAGGGAAGGGAAGGGAAGGGAAGGGAAGGGAAGGGAAGGGAAGGGAAGGGAAGGGAAAGACCACTTGTTCAGAATATGGACAATCTTTAATCTTTACAAAAGGTGCTAGGGAAGGGGGCATGATAGGAAGGATAAAGAGAAAGGAGAGGGTGTAGATCTAGTTTGCAGGAACATGCACAGTCCACCAAGTTCAAAATAGATAAAGCAATGCACTTCATTCTACAAAACTAGTTTCAAGAATATTCCAAATATATTCCCTTAAAAATGAGAAATCACTGTTTCCTAGATTGATACAAAGCCGACTTCTTCCATAATTCAGAAACAACTCAGTCTGTCATTGCCACTGCCACACCACTGCTAGCATGTCTCCAGACAGTGGAATTAAAATGGCATGAGCCCAACAGCCCTTAAGATAAAGAAATAAGCCACACAAGAAGGAAATATGCAAAAAATATGTTTTTCATTCTACCCTTCTGCCTCCACCCCCAACAATCTCATGGATAAAATTCTCCCAGGAGTTCTCTCGCTCAGGTAAGGACTATTGCAATCCATTTTACAGCTATTACAGCTATTACAACTGTAATTAGGACAGAATGACTGCCAGTTGCCAGTAAGTTCATTCTGATTTCTACTATTTTTTTAATAGTTCATTTTTCTTTGAAAGCTATTATTCACTGGAATGAGCCTGAGCAGCTGTGAGCCTTTCTTGATGTTGTGGGTTACGATATGCTACCATTTGAACTGATTAAGCGTGCACATTCCGCTTCTCTTTATCTCATTAAATTGTAACATAGAATACACTGCACACAATGAAAAACTCACAGATCACACGTGTACTTGAAGGAGACTAGCACCTGATAACTAGAGACATCAGGCCTACCTCACAGTCACCTGGGATTAATTCCCACACTGCACAATATATATCAGTTTCACAGACCTCATAAAACTAGGATTAAGATTTCAGCCCTTTATTAAGGTACATGACATATTTTCAGCTTGGAACTGTTTTAAAAAATGAAAAAGAGATAGCAGAGAAAAGTATCTTGGGAGAAAATGTGGGGCACTATTTACATTACAAAAACTTCCTTATCCAGGTGGTATGACATTTTGTCCAGTGCTCTATGTCAGGAAGCTGCACCCTATCTAAAAATAGTTTTCTTTTCCAAAAGAGAGCCTAATATGCTCAGTAAAAATACCCCAGAATCTAGGACACGTTGGGCTCTAAGACAGAAGTGCTACTAACAGTGGCTTCTCAATTCTTTATGAGACAATGCTCTCTGTGCTCCATTTAAACAGAAGCAGAGAGGTGTTGACTTTTATAGATACTTCCAGTACAACGGCGCTCCCAGCTCTAGGCTGTGCACTGTTAAGAAATGCCTGTGGGACATATTTGGATATCACGTCTTTCTTCTTTACCATGGAATATTGAAACTCACAGATCTACTCTTGGTAGATGCAATGACTCAGAATAAATTTTTATTGTGCACTGTTTGTCTCCTATTTGAATAACAGAAAAAGACAAACTTCTGGTGTACTCTGTATCGCTTATGTCGTTCTTATGCTTGTTTTGCTGAAGCGATTGGAACTACTCAAATATTAACAATCTTTAGAGCCTTTGCAAATGCCAAGCCTACTTTACATCAAGCTAGAAATTCTACAAAAATATTTTCTTAATGAAAAAAAAAAAAACTTAAAAAGCCTGATTGACTACCATGTATATAGAGGTCAGGCTATTCTCTGGTGAACTGCACTAAAAAATCTCAAAGCCTCATTTAGCAATGTCCAGCCAGCTTCTCTTAGGCTGTCAGTTGCCATGGCATCTGCATAGCTCTTTAAAAAGAACCAAAAACCAATATAAGCTACATCTGAGTCAGCTCAGTGCTTGACCTAATAAAAATACTCTTTTCTAAAGCAGGGTGCTCCTGGTTGCTTTTATGTGAAACTCACTGGTTTAAGATAGATTATAACATTACCAAGGCCAAATAGTGCATGTATCACTTACCAGCAATAAAAATCACTTCTTTAGTCACTGATCTGGTCACAGTTACAGATGTCTCTGTGTCATAATACCAGGTGTCAGAAGAACTGCCAACTAAAGACTAAAAAAACCTAAAGCAATGATGTTCAAGCTAGCAGCAAGAACTCAGCATAAATGCTCTCCAGTCTTTTTTTTTGTGGACAAGGGCAGTCTTCACCTTTGCTCTGAGGTTTCTAAAAATGCACAGATAGGAAGCATGGGCTTAATGGGAAGGAAGGAGATGACAGAGCCTGTGGTCGTATCATTAGTGCTGATGTGGCACATTTTGGGTAGTCAAGTGACGGAGTAATGCCTGTTTAGGAGAAAGCCACGTTCATTTCCAAAGGGACATCTGAGGTGACTTTAGCTGTTAATTTCAAGATCTCATTCAGTGTCCAGGCTTACTGTCATGTTATCGTAAGGACAGGAAAAACAGCATGACAAAAGCTAACACTTCTGTGTACCTCCAGTCATCCCTCGTCAAAAACATTTTCCTACCAGTAACAGAAAAGAGTGTAGTGCTTGAGTGTGCAATAGCAAGAGCCAGAATTCATAAACAAATGAAGAAATTCCTCTTAAACTTTTAGGAGATAATAAAGATTTTGAACACCACCTTATACTTCCATGCAAATTACTATGTATTTCTTTTTTTAATGCAACATGCTGCCTCTTCTAAAGCAATCACTATTAAACCTAATTTGCTGTAGACAAAAGAGAAGGGGAGTTTTCTCTTGTAAAGTATCATTTTTTACAGCATCACAGATGTTTTTATATTTTCCATCATTCATAACTACTTTTAAAAAACATACACAGTCACTAAACGAAAGTGGTAGAGAGCGTCTCTGGGGCAATTCCTCAGACCCAGTAACAAGGATTGGCCACATTACACTGCTAATTCTACTTGCGTTAGTATTTTGCTGTCCAGAGAGGTAGATCTGTGTGATTGCATCAGACTGGAAATGCTCTTTTGCCTTCCAAGCCCAAATACAGCAAATGCTCTTAGCCTTACAGCCAGGGCATGAGAGGGCAAAATGTCTTGAATGCAATCTAACACATTCATTATCTAGGACATAGATGCTCATAGCAGCTGAACCAAGCAGTGCCCATTTGTTCCTGAGAAACCAAGCCGTCTGCACGTCTGCTAGTGGAAAGAGAGCACAAGCAGATGCACGCAAGTTCTTTTGGAACATTCTGCCCACTGTAAAAGAAGAAATCCGCCTTTCACATGAAGTCATTTTGCCAGTGTTTTGAATAGTATTTTCCGCATGTTTTTTCTATGAGATCAGCAGTCATGCCCTACTGTTCCACATTATCAGCTTTTTTTTTTTCCACCCTGTGTTTTACATTAGCAAATCAGCCAGCTCTGAGATCATATTACGTAAGTTTCTTGTTTTCTTTTTTTTCAGTTTCTGTTGTTTTTCTAATTAATAGGAAGTGGCTCTCCATTATGGCCTACCGATGATAAATGGCTTCCTTTCCCATTTGTGCATGGTCAGCTACGAGCCCATTGTTCTTTGAGCTGCCCTTTGCCAGTGCTGCCAGCCCCAGGACTGCTGTGCCGTACAGGGCAAGAACCCCTCTCGTGACAGAATAACCATGTCATGAGCACCTTTAGCCCCCTCCAGCTGGAGGCCCAGGCAACAGAGAACTGTTTGCATTAGGTAAACACACTTACTGCGCTTGCAAGAAACTCTGACCCACAGTTTTGCCTCTGATGCAAAGGGTGACCCTGCTGTAAGTAGGATTCATCTCACTTAATATTAACCTACCAAAGGATAACTGTCTGGGCTGTTGAGGTGGTTCTTTCTTCTGTAGTCATAGCAGAGAATGACTGAACCTGTCTGAAGTGGATGACTTCTCCAAAGGTGCCCACTTGCCACTGGCTACAGAATCTAGGCTGCTGTTAAATAAAACATCTCATTTCCAGATGACTGAAGTGATACGTTATAGTTGCACCAGTCGAAGCCTGATCTGTGCGCACAAATCACTTTGTAGCCTAACACATTCAATATTACTTCTGTGTTGTACAACCTTCCTCTTCCTTCTCTCTCTCTCTCTTCCCCTCTCACTAGTGAAAGAAGAGCAAATCACTTTCTTCAGTGAAACAAACATATTGGTAAAAAAATCTGTGAGCATTTTCTGATTTTCCTCAAAAGCACATAATGATCGAAGTTTGGTGGATGCATCATTTGCAGGCAGTGGGGTGAAGATATTCATCATTTAAAATTTAAAGATTCTGGGTTAGCCTGATTTAGATACACTGGCCAGAGAGTATTTTTCATGTTCTAGGATAACTACTAGAGACTGTTTGCTGTAACACATTTGACTGTGCTGTGACTCAGTTGCATGAACTGGGTAGAACTCTGGGAATATTTTATTTAGTGAGATGGCTGAAGGAAAAGGGGTATGTCAGAACTCTCTGCCAGCCCAGTGCTGTAGCAGTACATGCTGATGTGGATGCTAGAGAGAGAATCTGTCCTATGGAAGTGCACTGGTAAGCTGACTTTGAAGCCATGCCTAGACTCAACTCCAGCCTGGTGACCATTCAGATAGGCTTAGAAAGCACTATGTTCTAAAGCTTTTAATTATTTCTTATTCCTACAGGAAAATGACTGTTGAATTATTATCATACATCTTGCACTCAACAGAGGAAAAGATGTGATTTCCTTGCAGTCTGAACAGTTGATTTAGTCCTTGTTGGTAATTTGGCAGCGCTAGTGATAAACATCCACAAATTTTGGAAGTGACTATTCAAAGACAATGACAGGCATTAGAGTGCCCAGAACAAAAAACCCACACAGATTGCTCAGCACATTTTTCTAGTTTTCCTTGTCAGGTTCTTCAGAGAAAGCACGTTGTAACCACACTTACAGAAATTCCATTTTGGTTGCAAGACCTTTGCCCACTCTAGAGAAAACTATGCCAGCACTGGAGTAAAGTTACAGCCATAACAGTAAGGGAAGTAAAACATTCAAGTACATTCCTCTTTCAAAAAATAACTGTAAGAATGTCAGTCAATGTCCCAAAAGGTTTGGAAAATCTTTCAAATGCCTTTTTCCAAAATTTCTGTTGCAAGTTTCCAAAGTTCTACCTCCAAGACCTGTCTGACTGAAGCAACACTTGTGACATCACTTATTTTTAAAGATTTTCCTTAAGAACAACTACGCCAAAATTTCACCCTCCCTGACACGAGCACTTAACTTGCTAAAAGGAAGCTTCTTCATAAATAATACTATTCAGGGAAATCTAGATTTGCCTGGCTTGAATTATTAAGATACCAAAAACTCCTCGTTCTTTTGAACAGGAATCTCCATCTGCCTGACTGCTGGTAAGATGCAGCAGGTTCACCCTTTGGTTGAGGAATGCAGAGGTTTGCAGAATAAAGTAATTTTGATGGTTTTTAGGTCACTAACCTTTATCTGGCCTACTTTAGAAGTGACTAGAAGGCACTGTCATCACTGAAAATCATTTCATTTACACTGATGTCCATTGTGGATTTATGCAACGTGAAGGGAAATAAGTATATTTTATAGGAAACAGTGATGGTCTCAGTCCATTATCTGGAGAACACAGACAGTTCCGACATGAAGAAATCAAGTCAGTCATAAATATGACCATAGGTCAAAGGGGAAAAGCCCAGACATCAGGAATATCCATCATCTGTGGCAAAACAATGAATAATCTCAAGGCTTGTCACTCTAGTATACTTCATAGACACAGGAAAAATCAAAATAAAAAAGAAAAGGGGCCTGGGAAAATTTCCACCCTTACTATTGTAAACTATGCATAACACCTGGAAATGCTTAGGATTCCAATAATGACTTAAATATAGCTTTTTTTTTTTTATCCTACCAGTGGATAATAAAATATAAACCAATTTATTAAGGACTTACAAGGAAAAAATGCACTGTACACTGTCACCCACAAAAACTGTATTTGAATATCTTATCTGAAGTAAAGACTTACGCTCGTTTTTGGACAGTTAGTCTTTCTTCTGAAGTCTGCTCAGAACACCTTTTTGCTGCAGTGCTCATAATGGAACTGGCTAAATAGAGCAGGGATACTCATATCATCCATGTCACCCAGTGCTGTATAGCTGTGTCCTCATGCCCTCCTGTTCTTTCAAAGCTTGCAGCTGGGCAGGGAGGTCTCTGAAGTTTGGGCTGCCTGTGTTTGTTATGTGTTCTCCTAGGGGAGAGTCTGTCTCTAGCTCAGGCCAAGGAGAATTTTGGGTGGGAAACAAAAGAGGCTCAATGAAATGAAAGCTGGAGGTTAGGAAGGACTAGAGATGTTCCCTGCCAGTCTGCATATTTTGCAGGCAGGCCAGTTGGGTTTGATAGCAGCCTGGCCTGGCAGCCTGAAAATTCTATGCCAGAAATTTTCAATAGAGACCTGGAGATTTCTATAAAATGAAGCAGAAAAAAAAAGCGCCACTCAGGATGTGAATTTTTGCTCCACATAATTGTCATTTGTAGCTAACAGAGCGCTGCATGTTCCTGCACCAATGCCAAGATGCAGAAGCTACAAATAGAAAGCCTGAAGATGCTGGTAGCTCAGTATATGGTAGGTGGAATAGGTGAGTGAGAAGGTGAGGAGGCAATACGGAGCTGAGTCACATGCACAGAAGATTCAATGTCAGTATGGAGCTTACACAGTCACTTCAGTGTTAAAAATTCTGAAGTGACTGAAGTGGTTAACATCTGCAGCTTTTCAGTTAGCCTGTCTCCACACCCAGGAAAAAGCAAGTTCAGGGTTTGAACCAGGTCTCTTTCTTTATAAGCAAGAGTTAGAACTGAGTTCTGGATGAAAACTCTTATTTTAGTAACCAGTTTTGTGCCATAGAGCCATCTCTATGGCTTGTGCTAAGACTTACTGCAGGTCACCTGCAGCTGAGTACTGGTTCAACAACCCAACATGCTGTGACCACATCTTTGAAAAGGGCTTTATTCTAGTATTGCTTTACAATGTACATTTTAAAACACCGTGTCCCTTTGTCAGTGTTTCTCTTAGCCTTTGATCTCTGTTTACAGTTCTACATACCTGTTTCTATTTTCAGTCAGAGAGTGTTTGTACGTATCTAAGAGTACACATATCTAAGAGACTATTTCTCCGTGGATAATGCAGAGGGTAGCTTTAGGTCTAGAACATAGTGAGAAAGTGGACAAGCTGCCAGAAGGGTTATAAAACTAGTCATGTGTTTTGCAAATCCAAAGGACAGGTTTCAATTAAGCAAAAGCAGGTTCAGCTGTAAGAGAAATCAGTGCCAGGTAGACAAAGCTCTCTGATTCCTCTCCCACCTCACCCACCCTTCCCGTTTTGTTCTTTTGGCCAGCTATGAAGCGAGCATTTGTTCTGAACTTGCAGAAGCCAGTGCAACACGGTGGTTTGTGGTAAGGAGTTTCTATATATCTGAAAAAGCAGATCAATGCAAGAGGCTTGTCAGAGGCTGGTCTGCAGTCAGGAAGATAACCTACCAGTTGGAATTCTGAAGTTCACTTGCATTAAACAGACAGGAATATGCTGTGTATTTTACCATTGTGTAGGCCCTGACCCTGTGCCAAAATAAGCTCCTGAAATGGATGCACAGCGCAGCATCTAAAACACCGCACTGTCCCAACTGTGGTAAGAGGAAAACACTTTTTTTCCTGTTGCTATGTACTTTGGCAGATATCCCATCCAAAGAATTGTGCTCAGAGTACTCTGGAAACACCTGCCAGGAGACTACTTGGGAATGTTGTTTAAACAAGCGTACCTGCCAACTTTCCAACACTGTTGACTCTGCAGCACCAAAAACGCGTCCTATTTTAAAACAGACTTGATGGATAACAGGAATCAAGCTGCAAGGATGAAACACAGAATGTGCTTAAAAATTTGCTTCTAATTTTCAAAGCTGCTCAAAGTAAGTAACTGTTTAATGCACAGACATTTCAATATGTAGCAGAGCACGTGGTTGGACTCGGGACAGGAGCACATACGTAATAGTGCTATGTGTTGATGTTGTGTGAAGAAAGGAAGCATATGTTTTTTCTATAGTAATTCAACCTAGAAGGGCTTCCAAATTATTTTATGCTGATAAGACATCTTTTTAAGTGCGTGTGTGTACGCATTTATTTTAGTAAAGGCATGAAAATTTGCAGGGGAAAATCTTCAACACATATTGTTTGCTCATCTGTTTCTGTCATGCAGAAACAGGGGTAAAGGGAATAATCATAAGCCAGATTTGTTCACTGAAGGGAAATGGTGAAGAAAGATACAGAAAAATGTCCTTTTTTGCATGCAGAGACTCAACACCAACAGGGCCAGAGTTAGCAGGTGATGATAAAAATATAGTCTGCTTCATTCATATCAGTCAATGCATGGGACACACCAGATCTTCTGATGGGAAGAGTGAATTTCCTGCCATTTCCACCATGAGCGTACTTACTCAATTCCCCGATTCATTGTGTTTATTTCCAGACACAGGTAGTGCAGCATCCATTTACTTAGATCTCATCTAGTCCCTCTGAATATTTCAGAGCCTTATTCCTGTCTTTGTTCTTGGCCCATTCCTAACATGCCTTTGTGTTGGTGAACCCGAATCCCACACCATTTTTTCAGACTGAAAATCTGTGAGGTTCCCCCATCCCCATCCACTAGTACTGGAAGTAGCCTTGCTTCACATATTTAATCTCTCCAGGAAACTTGAGCAAACATGGAAAATGGCTCTCTAAAGGATCCTCCTGGGCACAGGTAGGACGCTTAGCCTCTCTGAATCATGCTGTACAAGTCCAGTCATGCAATAACTCAAGAAAGGCTGCTTTAGACTTCTGTTGACCCATGAATGTGCCAAAATGCTCACATCCAAAGTTGCAGTTAACTTCCAAGAACATGCAGTCATTTATTGTTTATCCATAAACATGGAACATGGCAAGTTCTCTCAAACTGTTCTACCTTCCAATGAAATGTTTTGTGTTGGCCCACAGCAATGTGGAACATGTCTACCACTAGTAAAGCAGTATTTTGTGAATTTTAACTCTGCTCTCACCAGCTAAAACCCACACATTGTCTGAAATGCTTTTTACTGTTAGATAAAAAAGAAAGGTCTGCTATGTCAGCACAAGTATAAACAAACCTGAAATTTCTTACAGCCCTAATGGCTGCTTTCTTTCCAGCTGAAGCCAAAGGAGTTTTGCCCATAGTAGATAGACCTACTGACTTTGTAAGTCTATCTCTATTCAGCTTCTCTGGAATGTCAATAGAAGGAATCTTGTTGACTTCAGTGGGAGCTGGATCAAATCTAAAGTCATAATTCACAAGACAAAAGGCTCACAAGACTTAGATGTAGTTATTCCTGTAATAATCAAATATTGGTTTGGGTAACATTGCTACTCTTCCAACAGTGAAGAGCGGAGCCTCAGAACAGGAAGTCTCAACTGTTACTACAAGACAATTTAGAAAACATTCACAAACATCTTTTCTTCAGGTAAGGGACTATGACTCCATATTTCTATCTTTGTTGTTGCACATACACAAGTATTTCTATGTGTAATTTCCAGAGCAGGACAAGTATACAACCAGTTCCATGGGCAGCACTGAAACAAGAGTTCTAAGCTTGGCTCGAGGATATTTGGCATTTCCTTTCACAAATAACTCTCTTCCATATGCAGTATACTATCAAAGAGAAAGTTAATATCTGCAAAAAAGCAGCAGATACATGAAAATGTAAAAAAAACCCTCGCAAATTCTGATCAACCATTTAAATCTGTAGGCATATGGCAGTGACAAATAAAGCTAACAGACTGCATGCGTATGTCTAGGTTATCTTTTTTATTCTCGGTAGTGGGATTGACTTAGCTTTAAATGTATTTTCCCTTTCCTCATGTGGCATACGTGATTCCCTTCAGTGCCATTAAAATCTTGATCAGGATAGTGCAGTAAAGCTCCCTCCATAGTGTTTTTTTTCTTTTTTGTCCAGTTTTTTGTTTTGTTTTGTTTTCTTGCTTGCTTTTCTATGAGAACCCTACAACCATTTGCCCTGTTTTCTGGCTTCTGCTCCAGCAGATTTTCTTGCCTTCTTTTGAACCATATAGAAACCAGAAACACAATTGTGTTTCTTAAGAATATTTTTAGGAGGAATAGTGCTCTAAGTAGGGTATTTATTTTTAAAAGCCTCTATGGTATTTTAAAATATTTAGTTTAGTGCACAGAAAATATATGCACTACTTTGATATTTCTGCAAGGCTCAGATCTCTGACTTCATGAGAGGAAATTTTGTTTTAGTTATTATGAGTCCTTTTATCCATTGTCTAATTTTTGTTTCCTGTATTTTTAAGTATAGGATATTGAAGAACCAAGCTGATTAAAATCAGAAAAATGTTATTTTAATAAGCTGAACACCATTTCTGAAGTGAGCTATCCTATACATAATACTGACAAGCATGTGAATTCTGTAGCATTCTGATAGAGAAGTGCTTTCTATTGTGAGGTATCACATTCACAAAATCTGAAAGATGCTTGAGATACTTATCTCAGATTTGTCTTCTGTGCATATGAAACTGTTTAGACAGATACTAAACTGAAAGGTAGAGGCTGTCTTCAGTGCTGTTTGTTATGTAGATCTGAAACTCATACTTCATATTGTGTCTATCAAGAACCAATTGCTATTATGCTTCTTAACTAAATTTTGCTTAGAAATGTAACTGTGTCAGAACCTACAGAGTAGCAGTCATATGCAAAGCCTTCTCCTTAAAAATAGAGTCCTGTACTTCACTACATCCTCCACACGCCCTTTCCTCCACCCCCAAGGAACATTTTGCAAGCAGTCATTGGAAGCAGTGGTGATCTTTTTTGGCAATGTGGTAAAGACTTAAATCTTTCACAGAACACCACACTGAATTTCCTGAATAAGGGACAGTAACTTTGGAACTGATGAAGGCATCTGAACAAAAAACCTCTCTAACTTTACCAGGGGTTTAGTGAGAACAGTTCAAGAACTATGAAATGTTCCCTCGGTTTAGTTCTGCAGTGGTACTTCTGCTAAATCACAGATACTTTTATTTCCTTTCTCTCTTCTTTCTCTTTATACTTTTCATAGTTGAGATCTAGCTACTACATAATTGGTCACTTAATTCAAGCAGTCATCAGACCTTAGTGTTCCTTTCAGAACTGAATATGATTTCAGCCACGACTCCTAAATCTGAGCTGCTTGCTGAGCTTGGCAACTTAAAAACCCTAATAACAGGAAAAACAGATTCAGCTAGGAATTACAGAGCGAGTTGCTGGAATTTCCCCAAAAATGTCAGACCTCTCTTTGCTGGGCAACTGTCACTGAGAGAGACTGTAGAGCCCCTTGGGGTAAATGGGTCAGAGCAGTGTTGCTGCCAGACTAGTGAAAACATAGTTCTGCAACGATTTGCTCAGCATGACAAGAAGGAAAGAATACAGAAAGCAGGGTGAGAAAGTGTGAGATACTGCCGATGCACTGGCTCCTCTATCCTAAAACAAAATACTTCTTGAGGTTGCTCCAGCATACAGTCTTGGTCTGTGCTATTGTGTACCCCACATAATTTCAGAAATCTTTGAAGAGCAGGAAAATTCTGTGCTGGACTTTGAATCTCTGTGGCAAATAATTAAAATGAGTGGTGTAAGAACCAGCTACTTCAGTCTTATGCCCTCTGGGGACTTCTGCTTATTACACACAATTTTGACTGGACTTTGAGTCCGCTTCAGCCCCCTCAGTAGCGAGTAAGAAAAACAGTAATGGAAAAGACCTTGTTAGTGTTGTACACTAAATTATTGAAAATAATAGTAATGAAATAATGGGTTGTAATATAGTCTGTAGAAATTAAGTGATAAACAGTCAAGGAACACATGGGCACAGCAAAAATAACTGTCTCCTCCTACACTATCAGTGACCTTATGTTGTTCTACCGAGGTCAAAATGCAAAGGAAGAAAGTCTCAGGCTCAAACCTGAGCAGGCAATAACTCATGTCAGCCAAATCAAATGATAGGAGCACACAAGTAGAGTGACCACCACTGAGCCCCCATGCACTCTGGGCTCCTCTCCATCACTTGTCTACTAGTTGTGCCCACAGCAGGGCAGCTCTAAGTGGCAGGAGGAGAGAGGAATGGAGGCTGGAGGGCAGCACATGGCAGTACCAGGAACACAAACCTTGTGAGTCTGTGACTCCCCACATGGTATCTATATGGGGCACCCCACCTGTGCTGTTGCTGTGATTGCAGCATGTAGCCCAGGTGACATTGCACTGACTTTTTTACATGTTTGATGGTGTTGAAGAATTTTCCTGAAGTTACGCCTATTTGTTCTTCTGCTGCAAAGAGGTAACCAAATTATTTTCCAGCAACTAATTCCAGCAGCATCAGCAATCCCTTTTCCATTTATGGCCACTAAAGAGCTTTCTTAAAGTAAACTTCTTTTTAGCAACCTGCAGTTTTATAATGGTGTCTGTTCTATCCCAATACAGGTGCAAATGCAAAATTTAACAGTTTTATTTACTTGCAGATTTTACATTTTTATTAATTTCTCTATGTGCTGCACTCTGACAGGCAACATTATCATAGTTCAGTGGGCATAAAATACCAGTCTGAAACCAATTCTGCCTTTTTTTGGAGTGAATATACTAATGAACATGGAAAATGATGCATGTTAATTGGTTCTTCTCAGAGGGACTGGAATGGGAAAAGGAAATGGTAAAGGAAATAGGCATAAAAATAAACCATTCTTGTACTGTAAAATTCCTGATCTCCTGGAATTTTTCACAAGGTGAAGTAGAGGAAAATCCTTATAGCTGCTGTTTGTGCATTTAAGCATTTTAGAAATGTACAAAGAAAAATATTTATGCTTTAAAATACTAACATCATTTTTAAACAGCATTTTCTAATTGCAAATGGTATATGTATTTCTTGGCAGCTTCATTTGGGATAGACACAAGTACCTCAGAAAGTGTAGGATTTCATAAGGAAAAAAAAAAAGCAGCATAGACTGCTGTATATATTGAGAAGTCTGCCAAGGGTATGGGAAACCAGAGCAACAGATAGGCTGGCCTCCCTCCCCCAACCTCCACTGCTATGAACTAAAACCAGGAACATTTGCTTGGGACAGGACTACTTTATTGAAGAAAGCCTTATGTGACTAGGTAAAAAAGAACAGTATGTGCTTAGGCTAAGCCAATCGCCCAAACTCATTTTCCATAAACAAGGCTCTGCTACAGAGACATAATTCTGTTTAATCCTGTCTGGATGACTTCATTTGCTAAGCACTCCAGAGCTTGCCATAGACCATGTGATTCACCCAGCTCCATTCACTCTACAAAGTGGCTCTCTCTTTGACTCTGAGGAAGTAAAAATGGTCATTTGTCAAAGCATTAGCAATTCTTGTCCCACTGGACCACAAATATCCTAAAAGGTGATTCTCTTTTCCAGGAAATGTTTTTCCAAACCACTGTATTCCACCGATTGGTATTGCTTTCTCTTTGTTTTAAAATAATGTCAAACACTTCCAACATGTATTTGCATTTATTTAGTGACTCTAGCTACTGGATTGCCACTGGTGAAGAGTCTCATTATGAACATAAAATAAACCTTAATTTTGATTTCTTACCAATATCATATTTTAGGTGCATATTACATAACTGCTCCATGCAAAACATAATTTATATTAATTTTTATGCATTGCTTTTATTCATCCCTTTTCTGTGCCCCCTTACTCATAGCATAAAATTATAAATAGCATAAATAGCATAAATATAAAATAGCATAAATTCCTTTCAATTGAAAAATTATTTGAACACTTTTGGAGTGAATGTAATACTTGCACATGGAGAGGGGCTGGCAGAACTGCACATCAAAGGCCTTTTTCTGTACCAATTGCTGAGTGCTGGCAGCACTGCAGCAAGTTTTCCTAACTCTATTCCTCAAGCTCTCTTGGAGGTACGGCAGCTGAGAGCTAGAGCACATCGGGAAGCTGAGGTGAAGTTCTGGGGGGGATGTGCCCAGGCAGCAGTGGCTTCACATTGCCTCCCTATGTAGCTTTTGGCTCATCTGCTGCATGTCAAGTAGTTTACCTCAACTGCAAAGGAGAATAAGCTGGATTTCAATAAGCTGCCTTTATGCTTCATGTCCAAATTCTCTGTAAGCTAGCTTTAGCATGCAGGCAGCGACACAGCAGAAAGGACAATCACAGAATCATAAGGGTTGGAAAAAAGACCACTAAAATCATCATCTAGTCCAACTGCCAAGCTACCCAACCATGCCCACTGACCACGTCCCTCAGTGCCACATCTACACATTTCTTGGACTCCTCTAGAGATGCAGCCCATTCCACTGCCCAGTCAGTCACTCTTTCAGAGAAGAAATGTTTCCTCATATCCAACTGAGTCTCCAGGACAGTTCATGCTTTGGCCTTGAAGGTGAGGCTTTCAGAGCTGTCCCCGAATACCAGCCACCTCCTGGGCTTCTCAGGCTGAACATTTTTCTTGTCCTTGTGCTATAAAAGCCAGACAGGTACTGACAATCCCCTGATTCTAGTGAAAAGATCCCGGCTTGCAGTGTGGGAAATGCCTCAACTTTGTTTTATCAATAATAGCACTTCACTGCACTGAACGGTCTGTGTTTTGCAGAATACAAAATGGACATACTGATTTCAAACGGCGGATTTGTTTTATTATTACTGAAGTGAGGAATTTGGCTATATGATTCAGAACGGGGTCTGGGCTCATCACTAGAAGTATTCAAAGCGGGCTCCAGCAATAATTGGTGACTAAAAAGAAATCGGATCTGTGACATCACTGATGTGAAACTCTACAAAAGTCATCAAAGCTTGAATTTGTGGCATCTCTGCTGTATAGCAGAGTGTCACGTAGGGAACTCAGAACTGGAACAGAAAGAAATAACTCAGAAATATCCAGCGTGGTGCTGCACCAGTTATTGTTTTTGTTGGCTTCACTGTATTTTAATGATGTGAATTCATTCATATTCAGAGTTTACACCAGTGGCCTTGACAGGTTTCCTGTTAGCCCTAGTCCATTTTCTGACTCTTCTGATAGATTAGGAAATCAACACAGATACCATGCCTTAAATTTGGATCAATCTGTGATCTCATCCAAACAGGAGATACTAAAACCTAGACTGAAACTATAATATTTATTATCAAAATTTGACCACAATTTCATGGACTGAAAAACATTTTCCAATTAAAGTTTTGTCAGCAGTGATATATTATCCTCAAAAAACTGGGTTTGAAATTTTTTAGACCAAAAAGAAAATTAAAAAAAAAAACAATAACAAAAACAGTGGAAAATTCCGACCTACTTTCTCAAAACTCACTGCAAAGGAAGGCTCATCATGTGTGGCACTTTGCAAAATATAAAAAGATAATTAGCCTATGCTAAGGAGGTCTTATGAAAAAATGTGTACTCATGGTAGATATCTGAGGTGAAGCGGAGGGTCAGTTTCTATTTCAAGGTGCAAATATACCATAGCTGACTCAGAGTTTTGTTCTTTCTGCTGTTGGCTTTGTATCAAAATGGCTTCCAGAACGGTTTTATGTTCGTTATGATCCCAACTATTGCAAGCATTATTGGTTTTTTGTTTGTTTGTTTATTGCTGCTCAGTCGAGCTGATCCCAAATTCTGGAACAGTCCATCCTGCAGAGAGATCAGTAAGTCATTTCTGTATTGCCTCCATTTGTAGATTTGGCTTTTATTCCATTTGCTAATCTCACTGAGATTGCCTGCAAATCATTCCCACTGGGGATGTTTTTCTCATTTTCTTTCTTGTTTCTAGGGTATTTCACTGGCTGCCTTCCTCTAAGCATCCCTGCAGCGCTTCTTCAAAAGTGACTTATTTCAGTGCCTCTAAGATTTGAAAGAAAAATGAAAAAATATTCAAACCTGAAACTGCCTTATTTAACTTAGGAAGAATGAAATGGAGTAAGAGCTGGAAATGGCTTAGGGTGTAGGCTGTACCACTTCAGGGTCCTGCTCAGCCTCACAGAGCACAAGTCCTACTGCCCTTATACAGGCTGGCATGCAAGGTACTTCACAGTTCAACTCTGCCTTGATGTCACAATAGTTTCATTTCAGATTTTAAAAGCAAACATCAGTACCCTCAGATAGCACACATGATCTAAGTAACAGAGTAAAACACTGTGCCCTCTCACACACTGGAGTTACATGCATATACATACCTGTGGAAGTGTGTATACACAATATGCATATATTTGTTTTGATAAAAAATGTCTCAGGTGGTTTAGAAAATACTATAGCATGAAAAGGAAGACATTACATTCTTAAATGTCTCCTGTTATGTGAAGGTTCAGAAGTGTTCCCAACCCATATTGTCACAGGCTGAATAAATTCTGAGCAGAAAGACATTGTTAGTCAGATTCTGCAAGTGGGAAAAACAAAAAACCACACAATAAAATCTTTGTCTCTTTCTTACCTCAAAAAATAAAGAACTGGATTTCTGAAATTAGTAAAAAACAGTGAACAATTCCCAGTTAATCCTGTATTAAGACTTGCCTAGGAATTTTGAAACTCCTAACCAGAAATGTTACAAACCAATGCAGAGTACAATCAAGTATCATCACAATCATCACAAAATGGATGATATTTCACTCAGATTAAGTATTTAGATATCCCACTCCTCACTGGATATTGAGACAGGGACTCTTTGGCCACAACAAACCGTTCTTCAGAAATACTTATGTGGAGTTACTGGGCTGCACATTTCTAGAAGAAAATACTCTTCACAATTTCTCTCTCAGTTAACCCTTTTTTGGATATGTTGTCCAAAAAACAATATCCTATTTTATAGATTAGCTCATTTATCCTATCCAGCTTTTCTTACTATTTGCATGAAAAATGAAAAAAAGATTCACTTTTTTTTTTTGCCTAATGTTATGTCTTTAGGACAAATTGGGGAAGAGAAGGACCTACATCTCAGACAAAATTTACTTCTCATTGAGGTCTTTCTGCAACTCTTGTGAGACTACCACAAATCAGCCTGGTTAAAATATCACACTATTCATCTTGCTCCTTGCTACTTCTTTGACATTTTGATCTTAATAAGAACAATGTCAGCCCATCTCAGCTGAGTTTGCTTGGTAATTTCTTTTTTGTTCCTTTTTGATCCGTCTCTCTCAAACTTTCCCAAAATAACTGAGAAAAGAATATACTGTAAACACCACATTTTTATTAAAATTATGTGCCTGGGAAGAATTAAGAATATTCATATGAAAACCGAAACTGTCCCTGTCCCACAGCTGGAAGGAGCACTGATGTGAAACAGAGCTACTGTCAGCTGCTGGGGTAGGAGAAGGTACAGTCCCAGATATTTTCCTAAATAGGATGGACGTTTTAAATCAGAGGACTCCTCATGCTTCTGTCTCCAGTTTCATCCCACAGCATGGGGCTTTTATCAGAAGGACTGAGTAGAGACAGGGTGGAGATCCTCTTGATGGCAGGGTGCGGTTTTTCTGCAGTTGAAGACTCATCTCTCCATTGTATTTACAGGAAAAGACAATCAATCTTGTCCTCATGCCCTCATCCTAATGCAGTTACTGCACACACAGATAAGAACGAAATCCAAACTTCCCTGTCCCTAGGCTTCATCTGATTTACTGTATTCTCAAGATCTGCCGTGGTCTGTAACATTGCCATACTATATGTAATTTGGACAGGCTACTCAAGAAAGTTAAATCTTTGATTTGGATTTAACCACAACTACATAGAGTATTATAACAGATTTTAAATTGGGCATTTGAGATGGATAATAATGGGCATCTATTTAGCTCCTGTTTTTAATTAGAAAATAAAAACTAAATCACAGTAAGTTTTATTCTAACACTAAGCAATCCTCGTTAGCAAGATAGAAAGCAGTATCCTCTCCAAAGCTGCTCCTCTCTCTCCGCTTTGACATGGGACTCAAGTCCAGACCTTTCCTGCTCCTGTCCTGCCCAGCTTCCTGCCATAGAAGCAGAGGAAAAGCCTCACAGGATCCCAATTTGCACAGACTTAAAGAGAAACAGAAAATAGATAAATATGGAAGGAACGGTGTGACATCACACTAACAAAGCTGTAAGAATACAGGGCCCTTAGCCTGTCGTAGAACCACTGCAGCAAACAGGCCTTGAGACAAACTTTCCTGTCTCTAGTCCAGTTTTTTCACTCTACCAAAAATAAGTTCCTTTCTACTAAATATAATGTTTTAAAGTGCTTTTAGTTTGTTTTTAATACTTAAAATGTTACTTGAATTTTTTTTTGTATTTCTTTTTTTTTTTTTTAGCAGATGAGGAAACCATAGAAAATAACATTTAGGTTATTTTCTCAAGATGGTGAAAGAATTACCAAGAAAGCTCTTATTTTATGAACTATGTATGTAATGGTAGGCATATCAACAGAGCTCTGAAATAAAGCAGATAGATATAACCATTTTTGACAGGACATCTTGACAAAAACTTGTTTTGTTGTGTGTATATGTTGTCAGAGACATTAAAATTGATGTCTTTTTGTATGCTTCTCTCTCCTTTTTCCTTTTCAAAATGAGTGATTTTGATGAAAATATACTTTTCCCATTAAAAAAAAATCCTTTGGTCAAAAGCACATTTTTGCTGTTTTTGCTGAAAAAAAACCAAAAAACAAACCCTCAGCATAGTTTCAGTTCAGAATTTGGTTTCACTCTCGCAGTTACAGTACCACATGATTTCCCCCTACAAGTTATGAGTACAGCCTTCAAGAACATCACGATTAGTACTGAAGTACAGCTTCGTACGGTTTTACATTCCTTACATCAGAACATCACTACCTGAAATATCCCAGACTAAGGCAAGATAAGGCAAACACGGCCATGTAAGTGCTGCAAAGCAAAGCTGGGAGGACTTTTTTCCTGAGGTGCTGTGCAGATTGAGATGGGGCCACGAGCTTGGCAGAAATGTGGTAGTCCCATTTTTTGAAGTGTGGGAGGAACCGAAAGTAAAGATATGCAGCCAAAAGGGATGAGGAGATGGAGGGGGTTGTCTTGGGGAGCAGACATGGCTGAAGGCTTTTAGCAGCACTGCCTGCTTGCAAACTCAGCAGCTCACTGTGTAGCCCATCTATAGTGCATCTATAATAGCTCTGGTGCACACATCAGTGACAGCCCCTGGAATACAACCCATTTACTGCTAGGCTGTCGTGTTAAGCCACTGGATGGACATGTTTTTATACAAACATTAAAATATAGAGTTGAAAACATAGAGTATGTATCTGCAACTGCCAGCCCTGTGTTTCCTGCAGCCATTTTACTTCCCCACGTATACATATATTTACATCATTTTCTAAATGTGTGTTATTAAGCTGACTGTTAGGGCTCCTCTGGAGTGGTTACCAGCAGATTATGTAAACATATCACTGCTACAATTTATAGCACTCCTGTTATTTACCCAACAGAACGTGTAACTGTTCCAAGTGAGCCATTACCGTCTGCCATGTGAAGTAAATCTATCTTCAGCTGCTTTTGCAAGCGTGAGTTATAACGACACTTAACATTTCAATAGCGCTATACACATAGAAGGATCTCAGTGCGCCTTATAAACATTACTGAATGAATTTAGATTTAAAAGCAGTCCCATGTGGCAAGAATTAGATGTAAGCCAATATTTCACAACCACATCCCAATTCAGGAAGAGGTTTAATATGGGTACCAACTTCAGTGTGGCTGCTCATGCTGCGAGCTTCCCATGTGCCTGCATTCCCAGGTGACTATGAACCTACAGGGCCCACAGCATTTGTTTTTCATCTCTTTCTGTTTGCAGAACATGATCAGCTTACAATCTTAACGCAGGAGGTGTCTTTGCAAATCAGCCTCTTAATCCTGTGAGACATTTGGTTTGCATTTCATGTGCACGTACACACACATACCACATAGTGAGTTCATTCTTTCCTTGCATTCTGTGCAAGATCTTTGCAGAAGAATGTTTCATCTGTTAGTCATCCCACTGCACCACGCTCTTAGAAGCATCAGGGAGGCAGATACTAAAATCAACCAGAGTTTTCCCCATCTGGGCAACACAGACAGTGATGTGCAATTGGACATTCCTGCTTGCTGGAGGTTTCGAGTCCTGAAAGCTGTTAGCAGAGGGAAGCTACAGGTAACCAGACCAGAATATTAAAAACCCATAAGTATCCACTGTGGAAGGACAGGAACATGACAGTAAGTAGAAAACAAAAAAAAAAACATCACCATGTACTTTTTTTTTTCATTTGAAATACAAGCTTTTGGATTTCTCAGGAATATCATGACCAAATGGCATTGTCCTGAACTTATCTTCTCATGACAGCTCTCATATGAAAAAGGGAATGTGAAATGAAATGCTGTATTAATTTCATTATGAACCTAAATACAAAACCTCAAATTGTCTTCTCAGTTACAGTGGCTGCTGGAATACTGAAAGCAGTAGAATACACAGGAGAAGAAAATCGTACCTTCTTATCTGATCTAACCAAAAGGTCCAAAACTCTCAGATAAAACATCTCAGTAAATACAGTATCTATGATAAAGAGTAATCAGTTCATTTAAAAGGGCTCACGGGAGACATCAATTTTTAAGGATACTGCTGATGCCTATCTATAGTCCTGCAGTTGTAAGCTGATGTAGCATGACCTATGCATGATAGCATTTCTCCATGAGTGGAGTGAACCAAGTCTCCACGTTAAGAAGAGGATGAAGCATTACATCTCTAAAAATTAACTAGGTTTCTGGTGCTGAGTTATAGTGGATTGCATTTTGTTCTGACAATCTATTTCTGAACTGCATCAAGAGCATGAAAACGCTTTTCAGAGCTTATATATCACACCATTATTCCAAGCAGCAGACAGGCCCATAGTATTCTGAACATGTTACACCTGGAACTCTGGTGCCAAAAATGTTTTCAGAACCAAATCCCCACACATTCCTACATTCTGTGTCCAGATATCATAATTTACCATGTTCACATAGGTGACAGAACAGTAATGTCTATATTAATGACATTCAGATCTGTACACATTTACCTGCCTTCTTAGATACTATGGGGAAGCCAGGCTGCATATATACACAAAATAAACACTTGAAGAGTTCACAGATGTGCATTTTGCAGCAGCTTGACATTCCGTGGGCTGGCAAACCAACGGCAGGAGAAACCAATGCATAGCAGGAGAACAACTCATGGAAGGTCACAGCTGACCTCCCCGTGCTACTTTATCATATCCCCTTCTGTTATTTACTGCTTCCCATTCACCCTGCAGAGACACAGGAAAATGCAACATTTGAGAAATTGGTGGAAGTCACCCCCTTAACACTTGACGAACCCGGGTCCTTGTCTTGCAGCTGATTAAACGTGGAGTTCAGTTTTGATTAATGCTTGCATAACTAAGGCCAGTCCATGCACTAAAAACTGAATTCTGGGCTCTGGGGTGCTGATGAGAAAATACTCTCTGTTTCTGATTTTTTTTTTTTTGTCCTGCTTTTTCAAGTATATCTAAGCAATTTAGAATGGACAGGACAGCACAGTCTTATTGTACAGGAGACAGTGAAATGACAGATGAAGATGAATGATACACTCATAAAAATAGAGAATTTTGAATTTCCCTTCCTCTGTAGATTTAATTTAAGTCAGATCCTTCAATATTGTATGGATGTGGTTTATACTAAAGAGCTTGAAAACAATACCTAAGCAGTGAACTGAACACTTTATCATTCAAAAACGTAATACAAAACTAAGTTAAAAATACAAGATATGAAAGATCTGTGAAAAAAAATAATGGTCATATGCTCATAGCTCCTAATGACAAATGATGTCTCAAATGTAGATTGAAAATCACTTTCCTTTTGCTTATGATGAGTCTTTCCATTTTAAATTACTGAAACAGAAAAAGAGGTCTTGAAATATTTCTAATTACAAGGAACTTCTGAATTGGAAAGATATACCTCATTCCTTTACGAGCCTCTTATTGGCTTTTTAAGAGATACACCATGTGCCAATTTCAAATCTAGCAGATATGGATGGATTCCAACTCTCTCTAGATAGCAGAAGTTTGTATGCAGCTGGGCTCTGCACATTAGCAAAAAATAAATGGTTATTTGAAACCTAAATGCATGGGTCCTCTGTATTTTTTCTTCGGATGCAGTGTAAAACATAAGAAAGGTTTACATTTGATCATTTGATCTTTCAGCATGAAAGGCATTGTAGGATTGAGTGAAGGAGCCTCCCCCATCAGCACAGGTTGTGGGAATGACCCTGTTCGAGCCCTTCTCTCAGCTCCCACTGTAATGGCACTCCTCTATAATGGGAACAAAACACACAGGCAGAGTAGGGAATGCTAAAACTGTATTTTCCTTCTCATGGTCCATTAACAAAACATACGTCAGAGAGGTTTCAATTTACAGAGGGAGCCAGGCAGGCCTAAGAGCACAAAAATAGAGGAAAAATCAAAGAGGTAGTTTAAATTCTGTCTCTTCCCCCAGTCCCTACAATGGCTACTGTGACTGAAAACAAAGCACATGGTTTATGTCACTACCAGATAGGATTTGGAAGTTTGAAATTTGGAACTTTTAAGTTAGCATCCTGTGAGCAGTAGTTTATCCAAGACATTCAAGGCTTCATTCTAAATTATTTTGCTCTATATTTCTATGATGATTACTTGAAAACAAGCCTACCAGTGAAAAGAGTCAAGTAACAACAGCTTTTTTGAGCTCTTGATCCATTTTTTGTTTAGGAAACTAGCGTCAGACATTTCAGGAAGCAAAACGGAAGTGAAGTACAAATGTGGAGATACAAATCAAAATGGCTTTTGAACAACCAGGTCAGAAAACTGACCTCCTCTTACGTGTGTTCCCATAGTAATGAAGAGATTAAGAGTATTTTCCTTCCTATTGTAGTCATAAAACTTCAAACTTCACACTAAGGGACCCTGAATGATGTCTACCCACTAGATTTTTTTCCCCTAAATGGATTTCAGGTCACACTGCAGTTCTGCCTCTTGTCTACAAATAATCAGCTTTGATATCCACCTGGAAAGACTAAGGCAGGCACTGTGTCTATGCAAACCCAGGCATGTAAGTGACAGTCCTAAATAAGGAGCATGGTCACTGCCTCCATCCAGTGAACAGCCTCCTGGAAATCCTTAGCCATCTTTGCAGAGGCACACAGGACTTAGTTAGGTGAAAAGTGTCTGACAGTAAGGAACAACCACAAAAGTGCTACAAGTTTAAACCAGATTATCCATTTGAGGAAAATGCAATGGAGTTTGCTAATTTCATGAGATTACTCAGATGCTTGCAAATAGGCTTATTTACACAGACTTCACAAGATCAGAGAGCCTGAAATTTCAGAAGGCTTGTATTGAGCTTGTCAGGTAATAATATTAATTTTCCATTTCTGTCAGCATAACTACAGGGTGTAACAGATATCAATGTTTATTTACCAACCAGAGTTTTGTTTTCCTATTTCTACTAATCATACTCTGCCAGTATAAGGTGCAATTGCTCAAACGAAACCATACATAAACTAGTCTACTCTACTCACTCACTTCAGCACGCTACTGATTTATTTATTTTTTTTGCCAAGATATTGACTTTATCAGCATATGTTGAATCAGCTTAATATGTTTTGGATCTGTTGCCTGTGGTCCTGTCTGAAAGCACAGGTTGAACACTCCTGTTCAGTTCCATCTTTCCATACCAAATGCATTAGAATGAATAGAGTGGTGTGAGATAATCACAGAAGATTACATTTGGCCCCAAACTGATAAACAGTCCAGTCACTCTATCCAACTGCACAGTATTTTATATGACAGCTTTGTTCATGGCTGAATGGAGATAGCTGTAAGGAGAAGTGGCTTCCTGGTAAAGCTTAAAGCAAAAGCCAAATAATAGTGGTTTCATAATTGTACAAGTGCCTCCAGATAAATACATACTTTAAAACATTTAATCATTGCAAGTACAGCCTTTTCAAAGGAAAAAAATACAAAGGTAGAGAAGAACAACCTATGAGCAACAGTAGCTTTATTTTGGGGGAAAAGCATCAGTTTCAAAATACTCAGATTAAAGTTTACCCAGAAATTACTTGTGCAGGTTTTGAGATTCCTAGAAGGTGGTTAGATACCTGTGAGGTGCAGATGTAGGCTCTGCTATCAATACTGAAATGAGTCACTCTCCAGTTCTGATAAATGTTCAAAGGCAGGTTTTTTGCATCGGATCTGCAAAGACTGCATTTTTCACCAGTAAAGGTTGTTGTTGTGTATTCCCCAGGTACATTCTCACAGATACCCATGGCTAAGTGGTAATGTAACCTGCATTGGAGAGAGTGTGTACCAATGCCTGTATACAGGGCCACACGACAGCTTTGTATAGAGGTATGTGTGTCTCCATACAGTCTGAAGAGCTTCTGCTGCCTGGTCACTTAACAACAAGCCCATACAACAGTAAATATCCCTTGGGATCTTAAAATGTCCCTCAGAGTGGATATTTTGATCATATTTTCCTGGTCTTAAAAGGGAAGTTTCTTCTATCACTTCCTTTATAAACAAAAACTGCAAATAAAGGGCTAATTCTGCAAAATATGTCTCCCTGGGCCCCACTGATGCTGTCTGCATGAAGAGAGCAAAATGTCTTCCCAGATTTGAAGCTGACTCCAGCTGTGCTGCCTTAACTACTATGATTCCCAGGATTACACTACCTAAACCCCCACGTAGAATGATGATTACCACTTTCCCCTCTTTATAAAAGTTACCACAGAGATGGGGTTATCAGCCACTGAGTCTGGCTCTGCTTTACAGCATGTCTCCTAGAATGCTGCTGTGGCAATATACAATGTTGCTTAGTGCAGCTCTAGGGCCCTTCGCAATATAAGGATAAATGCTTTGCATTTTATTTCTGCCAAATACAGATTATATAATGTAACTGCAGCTCCCCATCATCCTCGAATAAAATAGAAAGGCAACCTGAAGGGACGCTGCCAACTGATTCTGTATCCTGTGTAGGGCTGTTTTTCCTCCTGTGTTTCTAGGAAAAACAGATGACTCGACAGAAAGAGGGGATGGGGAAAATCATAGGAATTTCATCTCAGAAAATAGGGCTCATCTCACCTGTCAGCTATCTAGAAGAAGGGAAATCCAAGACAGACCCACAGAATTATTCATCCTCATCTTGAGGGAGGTGGGTTCAACTACAACCTGGAGCTGCCTGCCGCAGTTTCTGTCCCCTGAAAGAACTAAGATAATTCATGTAGATTAAGGGGCAAGCCTTGAGATGGCTGCAGTTAAAGATGTAATTAATACGACCCATGTACTGGAGCCTACTTCTTACATAAAAGAAAAAAATGTAAATTGCAGTGAGTACATGACAGGTTCTATTTTCCTTTTAATATAGATTGCAATTACAAGCAGATTTTTAAACCCAGTCTTTCTAATCTAGGATTTAAATGATGAGTTCTTGCTTCTTTGCTGGCTGAATAGATTTTGCTCTTATTTACAAACTGAAAATCCTCATGCATGGTCATAATATTTTCTAAGTGTAAAGGCATAGTTATGTGCACCAGAAAACAAGGCTTCAGGCTGGAAGGAAAATGAAGCTCTGCAGGGCTGAGGGATTATGGCCTTGTAGCTGCAATAAGAAGAAAGAGAAGAAGGGAATTTTAAAGATGCCTGCTGATAAATTCTTTTGTGGTCCTGTAAAACAGTGATATTTGCTCTGGAGCCAGATACGTGCAAGTATAAATCTAGGAAAAATGCCAAATAAAATTATTTCAGTTTGGGGAACTGTTTCTTGGGCAGAATACTAAAAATTTAAAGTCCCCCTCTGCAGCTTTCTCTTTCTATTTCTCTGGCATTATCACAGAATGCATTACAGCACAATGGCAGTGGCATTTTTGTAGCCATGTAGCAGAGCATTATTAGCTGGTGTGAGCCTGCCTGCTGCTTCTCCCTCAGAACAGAAGAAAGGTTTACATGCATGAAGAGCTAACTGTTCTCTAAGAGCTTCAGCTGCTCTGATGCAAACTATGGCCTCTACTTTTCAAGCCTGCAGTTTCTTCAAAAAGAACAGGTAGACACCTTTAGTGTCAGAGGTGACTGAATGAGAGTAGAACCAGTATTTCCCAGCAACAAAGGCCAAACAAGAACCAAATGAGTATTTCAGACCAGCAAGCAAAAGAAATAGTGCTGGGGGAAAGCAACAACAGGCAAGGAATGTAAAAGAGAACTTTGGGAATAACACCCGACACCTGCAGCCTCACTGGCAGGCAGCTCTCTGCAAAAATGACTCATACTAATTTGGAAGTGTAGAGGAAAAGCTTTGGCAGCACAGCGAAGGAGGCAACCCTCATTCCACAGAACCAAAATTCTGTTCTTTAGAAAACAGTGTATTCAGTATCATTTTAATCTCGCCCAAGATCAGGAAGGGAAAGCAACAGTGGGTGAAGGGCTAATCAGCATCCCCCAGCTAATAAGTTACTGAAGAGGTATAGCGTCACTTGCTGATAAACAGATAATTTCAGATTTATTAAAAGGCTGCAATTACTCCAAGTCATTTCTAGAAGGAAAGGATGACACTGGGGTGTTGTGGAGGAGGCGGCAGAGATGACATTTCAAGAAATGCTCTGCTTTTTTTTTCCCCCAAAACTCCTTTCCTTAATTTCTGAGAGCAAGACTACTCCATAATAGAAATAACAGCTGAAAAATCTCAACGTGAGGAAAAAGCAACACGTGGGCAATATTTGGCAGTAGAGATGAAGGTGTCCAAAATTCACACCTAGTATGATATGCAGAAAAGTCTCCAACCCTATTTCCATTACAGCAGGAGCTCATTGCGACTTTGGCTCTCTGCTGTTCTTGGACAAAAATCAAATTAAATTGCAGAAAAAGGACACTTCAGATTGCCACCATATGTTTTATCTAGCATCCATCATTCTTAAAGCTGCAACACTGTGGCTTCAAACAAGAATATTCCTGAGAACATAATGAATTAGGATTATTTTTCTTTTCCCCCTTCATTTCTTGGAAATAATAATAAGCAAAGAAATTTCAAGTGTTTCCCCTTAAAATAAAAATAAAAAAAAAATCCCCAATATTTTTTCCAAATACCCAGAATGACTGCCTATTCAAATAGAAAGAAGAAAATAAAATGGAGACCATCAAAAACTCTCACTTGATCCATAGCACTCAAAGTGTCAGAAATAGGAAAGCCACTGGATGAGGAGGTAGATTGGGATGCTGGAATCAGCATTCCAGATCAGCAGCAAAGGTGTCCAGAATACGGTTTACAGATCTTTTTAGATGGCTTTTGTAAGTCCTAGTTCCCACATAAGCCACCATAAAACAAAACAAACAAACAAACCCTTCCAATCTTTATTTCTCCCTAATATGGAAGGAGGAAATTTCTAGGTAATGTAGGTCAATTTCAGAAAGAAATACATTGACTCTTTTTTCACTCAGTATCTGTAAATTTCTTGGACAGATATAAATTGCCATTTTTTTTTCAGAAAAGAAGGAGAAAACTCATTGGTTTTTATATGGAATAATGTCAAACAGTGCCTATATGAAAGCCCTGAGAGAGGGCCCCAGCTGGAGCTCTCAGCTGTACAACAGAGAAATCAAATGCCAGGTGGACCAAGGACTCCTTGGTCTTCTGGGCTCCGAGTGCTTTGAAGTTCCTGGAAGCTATAAAAGCCCATACAAACCCCCTGGTACTGAAGAAGTGACTGTTGCTGGGATCTACAAACTCCTTCCAGGCAAAGAAGCATGAAATGACAAAAACCTCATTATGGTTCGCTGTCAGTTTGCTAAAACAGACAGCATTCCACAAATCATTCCAGATGTGATGAGTCACCCTTTTCTGACAAAAAAAAAAAAAAGGCTTAACTGGAGAACTGGAGAATATCCAACCTATTCTATTCTTGGGATGCCTAGAAATTCCCTTGCACTAGATTTCCTCTTGTTCTTTGACCTACAACAAAGCACAACCACAGCTAACAGAGCTCTGAGCAGCGTGCGTAAATTGGTCAAGCCTTGAAGCTCGTTTCCCACAAGTATCTAATTTCAAGGAGCACCACTATTTTCAGGCTCAAAGCACCTTCAGCACTGCCCAACAAATGTGCTCTCTCCTTTTTGCTCCAATTGCTAAAAATCTTTGCCTTCAGAAACAGAGCTAAAGAGCAGAGGAAATAGAAAGTCCATTTAATTAAGAAAATTCATCCAAATGCAGTATGCTTTTCAGAATGACTGGTATTTTAAACATCTCTAAATGTGTCCTGCAATCTAATTTTGGCAGTTGAAGAGTTATATATCAGATTTACAGTAAATGGAAAGAAGTTAATGATTCCCTGATTTTTGTGAATCATCATGTCCTTAAATGCAAATTTTGACAAGCCTAGCCACAAGAAACACCGTTTTCTGCACTTGTTAGAAACGAGCATTGCCTCATGTAACTGCGTGCTTGTTAAGTGCTGCATCCATCTGTCCATCTAGTTACCAATAATATGGTTAACCAAGCATGACAGTGGAATGGCAGTCTCAGACACATTTAGTTCCTAGTAATTCAGTAAAGGTACAGAATAAGGAAGATTCAGGCAGCCTATTAGTATCTCCTGTGAGAGAAAAAGATGCACTACTTATTAGATACTCGAAAGCCTGCAATATCAAAGTGTCTACAAATGATCCCCCTGCTGGAAAGGCTGGAGCAGGACCTTGAATCCTGGACTGTGAAGTCAACCACCAAAGAAATTGATTTGAAAAATGTGTTTCCTTCCCTTGAATGCCTATGGAAAAACTGGATTTTTATTTTTTTTTTTTATAGCCGAAAACAGGAGAATGTTAAGTTTTATCACAATAGTCTTCACATTCTACTACTTGTTTAGTACAAAAATCAGTGTGATTAGGAGGCTGCCAGTTTCGGATACTCACCGTTTTGTTATCAATCTGACTATGATAGCTTGGGCAAGACAAGGTGAAAACAGCTTGCATGGGCAGCTATATTCTACTATCAGTCAGATAAGCAGAATATTTAACATTATCTTACAGGGAATGTTTCATCTGATGTAGGCATAGCTTGCAGTTATTTTGGTGAATGCTTTGTAAAAACAATTCATGGCAGAAGAACAGAGGAGCGGCAATATTATCACCTGTGTTGACTCTCAATGTAGCAAAACCACTGATTATACAACAAGCATTTTTTTTTTTTTTTTTTTTTTTTTTTTGGCTCGTACATTACACGAAGCAGAAATGGGGAAACCTGAAACCTGCAGCAAGTAAGAAGAGAGCCAGAGAAGACATAAAAAAGACCCATCCCAATTGAAATCATTTTATCACATCTTAAGAGCAGGATATTTGAATCGCTAAACGCTAAGAATGAATGCAAACCATCCCAGATCTTTAAGAAATTGACACATTGTTTAAAATCTGAAAGCACTCAGCACAGGGCAAATTTGCATTTCCATAGTCATGCCTGCTGAGATGATCTTAAATGAAACAGTGGGATTCACATACCTAATTTTGTGCAGGAACTGTTCAAGTCTCCTCTAGTTAAATGTATAGTATATTCAATTATTTTTATGCCTCCTTATTTGCAAAATGCTAATGCTCATTAAAAAAAAAAAAATAAAATTGAAGCAATTCAGCTTCATTCCTGTCAGGAAATTAGCATGAAACGACAGCCAGCTTTTCTAGAAAAGTGTTGTCTTAACTGTTCTGATGTGCTTAGCAGGATGACACAGTGCAACCGAGGTTGTTGGTGACAAAATGAAGAGAGGGAAAGTGACAAAATGGGAACTCTGGCCTTATGGTTTTAAATTCTTCTTTATTTAGCAGAACATTTAAACACCTGCCTTGCTTATTCAAAGTCTGGCATATATCCAGGGTACATCTAGTATTTATTTACACAACTTCTATAATATCCAAGTGCTTCTCAGTTATTCCCTTCACAACACTCTCATGACAGTGAAATATTGTTCTTTCAACCACCGTAGAACTGAAGTCTTATGAGTTTCCACTTTTTGTGACTTTCACTTGTATAGGCCCATTGTCTTGCTCAAGAGATCTAGAATAGTTTGCGTTGCCACTGCTCTTGCCTGGCCATGCAACTGCATCCAGTCAATTAATTTCACTTGATGCAAATTTTGAATTCACAGACCTTCATTCTTCCCCATTCAAAAGGGTCTTCTAGCATATGCCATACTCACCTGCCCTGTGCTCGATGTGGCAGTTTCCTTCCTATCCATGGGATAGAGGAACGTTGGTATAGAGGACCCAGTTATCCTCCAGGTCCCATGCAGTCTCTCTTTTGAGAGAGATGCTGAGACATCTTACATGCATTTTAAAGTTCTGTTCTAAGTGGAATAATCTCAAATCCTGCATAACTGTTCATTTTGTCCAGGAAGAGATCTAGTTATTCCAGTCCAGGAAAAATCTCAGGATTGGTCTAGCAGGCAGAAAGGTGTGTAATCAGGGAAACAGGATGCTGAAACAGATCCAAGAGTCAACCACACTAGTTAATGTAGTTGAACAAAGCAGGTTGAAGAGTTCATACTAGGGATTCTGTACAACTCATATGACCTTTTTTTCCCCCATGCTCAAGTTAGCCTGATTCCCTGGACTGAATGTTCCCACATTTCAATGAGGCTTTCTTGAGGCAAGGTATTTCCCAGACCCAGATAAGCTCTTTATGTCTGCACAAGATAGACACTGCCACAAAACACCCAAGCATTGTAGCATTTAATGCTTTTTGTTTGCAAATGGCAATAAAGGATTTGTGGCTGGTCACCAGATGGCTCCAGAGAAGAGCTGCTCATCAAATTCAGATTTCACTATAACCACTGGATTATCCTTTCACTGTGAGAGGGAGACTTAAAGTTGATTGATGTATATGTGGCAAATGGGAGAAGTGGTTATCTAGACACTTGGAGCAAAGGTAGAAAATAGGCTTAAAATGTCACTGCTAACTATTTCTGTGAAATGATCCATTACTAAGTATACTTTTTCCTTTACATACCATATCTGAAAGGGAGATTATGTTCAAAATGTCATTTTTAATTGTATATTCATTCTAAATGTTGCGAAGTCAAGAATAGAACTCCAAATCTCTTCCTCTGAAACGTGAGATTGTAGTCTTCCCATCGTGTAGCATAAAATGGATTATTTACAGTTCTAGGATTTCTTTTTAATTAGTGATCCCATAATGTCCGTCTTTATAAATGATCAATACTTTGTACTTCCTTAAAAAAATGATTTTTATATAATCATTTGAATGGTAGCTATGTTAAAGTGAGCAAAACCGAGCTATTTCACAAGGTAAAGGCAGGACATAGAAGGAATGAGTACACAAACTTCTCCATTAGTTCATTTAGTATTTGGTCCATATGCTCTCACATGGAGTTTACACACAAAAAGCTAATTTAAGATGTTTCCTTTACCAGTGCACAAACCAACCACAGAGAGCACAAACAGGAAGAGATGTATGGGCTGTACATCAGAAAGAGTGAACACAAGGTGAATTCCAGAAAAATCTTTAAAGGAAATGTGTCACTTTCTGCCATTCAAATACATTTATTTTAACTGTAGGAAACTTATGACCGCTGTAATTACGTCAGA
Source organism: Tetrao urogallus (assembly GCF_951394365.1). Taxonomy (NCBI): domain Eukaryota; kingdom Metazoa; phylum Chordata; class Aves; order Galliformes; family Phasianidae; genus Tetrao; species Tetrao urogallus. Next base: position 12,616,179 of record NC_136820.1, read on the forward strand.
TTTTTTTTTTTTTTTTTTTTGCTAACCTGAAAACCAGAATCCCTAATTTAAGTGCAAGTTTTACCATAACTGAAGAGAACTAGACACAGAAAGAGCAGAATATTTTCATTTTCTGATGTAAGGACAGAAGCTGCAGTTGTTTCAAAGGTAGTATAAAACTTTCACATCTCTAATTAAGGGCCATGCAGGAAAAGGTTAAGAACTCAAAATCTGAAATAACCATTAGCTGTGCTTAGACTGGTTATATGCAAAAGGATTTCTGTTGTATTCTGTTTTATGTTGGACTTCTTGATTAAGACTAAGATCACACAATTAGAGAACATTTTGGGGCAGATTCCTTGTCCCAAAGAAGCCTGCCTGAAGAAGTCACCATTACGAACACTGCCTTCCTTCCATTGCTAATGGCAGCAATTCTGGGGTAATGAAGCATTTTCATTTTCAAATATTTACATTTTCATGGACAGGGAATGCCACAAAACATTAGGGAGAAAGCATTTCATATAACAGTGAAGGCAGTTGTTTGAGGCAGAGCAGTGACTATTACAAGGCAACTTAACCATTTCAGGGTATCCAACTGCAATCTGCAAGCATAGTGGCTCACTTAGTTTTACATTGCCCTAAACAGCTAACAGGCACAGCAAAACAAATATGGCCCACAACAAAGAACCACGAGAGAAGGCTTACAGATAGGAAAGGAAACAACAAACCTACAAGTACAAACCTCCCAATCTTGGAGACTCCTAAGGAATGGGAATATAACAAAGTTTGGTTTTTTTTTTTTGTTTGTTTGTTTTTTTTTTAAGATATCTTTTCTAATCTTCCACACGAGGACAGGTGTTTGAGGCCACCTTCCAAGTCATCAGGGTCTATCTGTTTACTACCAGAGGATAAGGAACTTAAAGCTCCTTTGCATTCATTTTGGTTCTTTAGATGCCATTTTCTGGTTTAATGCTTTTGCATTATATTATATATTATATATATTATATATTTATAAGTATTTATTAAATTGTTTTAAATCCAAGATAGCATAGTCAAGGTAGTACAAAACAATATAATTACACCAAGAAAGTATTATTTTTTTTTTAATTTCTAACTGGAGATAACAGCTCAATCTACCAATTCAAAACATGCAAATACAGTGAAAATTACCTTTTATTTGTATGATTGCCATTGAGAACGACTTGGGTATTCAAAACAAAGAGTCTCTTCTGGTACTTAAAATTTTAGATGCCAACCATTATTAAGAATGTATTAATGCTTACTGCTTTGACCATAAATAGTCACATGCAGAATCAACATCTAATTCAAAAATTTCTTTGAGGTGGCTAAATGTTTATATTATACAGAAGAGGTAATGATTTGCATAAGCTGAGTGATATCTCTTAAAAGTAAATTGCAACTGGAGAATTCTTGTATGTAATTTTGCTCATTGCTCTACCATGTTGTATATCAAATAGAAATTCTTAGACTCTGAGGACTTACACTGGGTCACAGTGAACAACTATTCTATGAGGGCAAATTCTATCTGGAGTACTTTTTCCATTTCCATCCCCACTTCCCCCCCTCAGTCTCAACTCATGCACTAAGCAACTTCCATGTTTTCTATCAGGAAAGGCTCCGTTATCGCATGCATTGCTGTGGAAAAAAAAAAACGCAAATCAAGATTTCAGCACCAATTGAAATTGAATTTTTTCAAGTAATTTTGTCTTAGACGCATAATTTTCTTCAAGAATTTATGTTTAGTTGCTGTCTTCCTCCACCTCCCCTCAGATTTTTGGAAATCACATTGCAGGGAGAAAAAAAAACACACAAATGATTTTTGGAAATGTTAACACCTTTGCACTTCAACAGCATTATGACCTACTTCCTCCTTTTCTCTACTATAAACCTAAAAACTCAGTTATGACCAACATGATCATGTCACGTTTTGGGATATCACCAACTGTCCACGTTGAAAGCTAGCTTTCATGCTTATCACAATGCTGAATCCAGCTTATCCCACTACTAACTGGCAGAGCTGAAGGTAACTGAACAAATTGACGTGACTAATCATTTCCTTAAAGTTATTTTCTTTATTGAAATATAGGTTTGCCAGGCTATTTCAAGCTAACCTCATCATAACAACATCAGATCTAACTTTCTGAAACTGATCTGCATTCATGTCAACCCATGTATTTCACCCATTCCAGTATTAAGACTATAGAAATTTCTTAGATAGAAGTAACTAGCCACTGATTGGAGGCTGCCTTTTGTCCTGAGATGTCCCTGTGTTCTCTCCTCCCCTCAGAAACATAGATACAGCCCTGGGTGCCTGCCCACACAATTTTCTTTCATCTGGAAAAAAAAAAAAAAAAAAAAACAAACACCAAAAACCCCACACAGAAACCTGCTCCAACATCCCTTTTAAGAGACTTATCCTTTGGAGAAATGTGACAGATAGCAATGTCAGTAAATTGTGCTTTGGATACTTAGAGTTCCATTTTCTTAATGCTTACAGAGTTTTATCTCTGGAAGCTAGCACCTGTTTGCACGTCAAACATTTCATTGTTTCCACTCCTATGATCAATTTGGTGTCAAATTAGATACTGTCAAACCATCTGTAGCTTGAGTGAAATAGGCGTTAAAGAGATAGAATCTGCATTTTGAACTTGAGCCACAACAGTTCTCTAAACTTCAATTAACATTTCTGAGCTCACTGTCTAACTCAGATTACCATCTAACCTTATGGGTCAGATTTTGAACATGTTTAACAAAGAATCTCAGTAGAATTTTCCATAACGCAAGATTGATGCAAAACTAGTATGTGAAACCTCACTCTGCTCCCTTAGAAGATTCTAGCACAGCAGTGAGGTCAAAGAAGCTGTAAAACATCAATCATTTTGAGTTTCAGAGTTGTTTCTAACCACCAAGTGAAATAATAGCACAAGATACTGTTCCCAGTAGGCTGCTCTAACGTCCAGTGCTGTTAAAATTACCAAAAGGCCAAGCAAGAAGTTTGTGTTCTAAGTCAGAACATCATAAAAAAGGGAAAGCAAAGGTAGAAAGTGAACTTTTAAATAGCCAGAAATGTATGCGAAAGGGAAAAACATGTGAGATGCATTTAGTGAAGCATCGCTCTTTTGAAGAAAATGTTTTCTTAGAACTTTTCTCATTCTAGAAAACAAAACCATATTTTGGACAATAATCCCCAGTACTTTTTGTGCTCGAGTCATTTATGAAGAAAAAAGGAATTTTGATCAGCAATACACAGAATATAGCTCTGCTCCCCAGAGGTCAAGCTGATAAGCATCATATGCTGATCGTTACCCAGTGCACATCCTGTATCTTTCAGCACAATCAAACAAGAGGAACTCATGGCTTTATCAGTGTGATTTGGCTGAATGTTTATGGAGCAACTCTGTAAGTATGTATCACATCCTCAAGAGGGTTTTAGCATGGTTTGATTTCTGATGAGGTATCGCTGAGACAGAAGTTAACTGCAGTTGTTGGCGCACATCTGCAAAGTAGCTTTTCTCATGCCTTTTGACTTCACTCTGAACTACTCTTTAGGAAGGAGCTTTGTTCAGAGGTGTAAGAATCCTCAGTTTTTTCCAGAAGTTAGTGAGGTAGCATTTTTTAATTATCATTACTTTTACTTTAAAAACTACTGCTGCAGAATGCTAATTTTTTCTATGCTTATCTCAGCTGATTGAGTGTTCTGCTCTGATCTGTGCAGAGAACACCACTCACATCAGGCTGATCTCTACATCAACAGTTACTTATGTCTCTCCATTACTCCACTTTCACCAGCTTGTCTATTATATTAGAACATGTCACTAGGGATTGCATCAATTACGTGAGGTTATGCTACATCTGTGAGCATAATGTAAATCTGGGGTTGGGAGAATGGGATTTTCTCACAACTGTGGATTAGGGAAAAGGCAGCTTGACAAGCATGGGTAGTAAACACTAAATTAGAAACATAGAAATCCCTAGATTTATGAATTACTGTTATTTGAATAAGTCATGTTGCCACAAACTTATACCAAGCAAATATGCAGTTACATTGCTTGAATAAGTCAAGGGCTCTCTTTGCTTATGTATTCAAAGGCACTGGAAGATTGATTTATGTATGAAATTAAAAAAAAAAAGTATATATAAAAGCCTTAAAAGTACTTCAAATACTCTATTGTGTAAACTGCAGTGCAAAGAAGTCTACTTTTGAATGAGAGCACCCAGTTGGGGTATGGGAAAAAACAGTTTTTCACTGACTTCATAGCACTGAAGAAGCTGTCACATTCTCCAGACAGTTGAAACCTGTCAGGAGAGCCAGGAGAGAACGACTGTGCCAAAACATTTCCCTTAAATCATGTGGCAAAAAAAAAAGACACAGCAAAAGCTTCAACAAATCTGAATTAATTGACACCAGCTTGGAGTTTGCTCCAAAACACTATTTTACTTCTGTTTTACAAATCACAAAGCTGTACTCACTTTTTGTCAAGGTGCTTTTCATGCAGTAATACTTTTATGACCATGGATACTAGGAAACAATATAAACTCAGTGAGAGAAACCAACACCTGCAACTTCTTTGTCCATGGGTGCAGAATAAAATGGTAGAACTCAAAGAAATGTACTGTGGCATTTAGTCTGCTACAATTCAACTACTGCTATGAAGAGAGCTTTTGAGAAACTAAAACAATAATGTTATTATTGTTACCAAACAATACTGCTCAAAGATTTGGTGCTATATATAAACTCATAAGAATGTTTTCATCAAGTTGGGAAGCCAAGTCTTTGTGAGGCTGAAGAGAAGTTTTAGTAACTGAACAAGCGTTCATTCTACATTGCATTCCCCAAGGGTTAGAAAAACAGCAGAAGGCTACATAGTTTAGCATTTTTTTCACATGCAGAACTAGAAAACTGAAAATATATCTTTGTTTTATAGAATTTTGTTTAGCCCTCAGACTATTGAGCTATTCTTCAAATGCCTTTCACTAACAAAGACTTAACATTTAACAGAGAATCAGTCAAATTCCTCAGGCATTAGATGCATGGTTGATTTTTTTTTTTTTAAAGCCTGCATTTAATAATTAAAACAGTGCAACTAATCCACAATACGAAGTATTTTGGAAGCATATAATAGGGTGTATAACACAGCTGTCAAGTAAAGAAGAGCTTTTCTCATCAAGAATCACTTCAATATACGAGCGCCTCCAGATCCCCTCCAGCTAGAACACACTTCCACATAGTTGGAGATTTTTAATATTTCTTAATAGCTCATATAAATCACAGGATTTCATAACAGAACAAGATTTCCTAGGGTTCATTTAACACTTGCAGCAAATTGCCAGCATGTATTACCTTGTCAGTGACTATAGGTAAGCAGTTTTCATTCAAGAAATGTAATGGTAACAGGTTTTGTATCTTGCTGGTCATTCTTTTGTAAGATTTACAATTCCATACACCAAGTGACTCAGGGTTTTAGAATATAGTTACGGTAGATGTATAGAAAGGACTGTGAAACTTGCAAATTTATGCGAAACAAACCTCAGGGAACCAAATATTGAGAACTTAATATTGAGAAGGTCCTATTTCCCTTTTTATTATCTATATGAAGGACACGTGCTAATTTTCTCACATCTGTACTGCATGATCAGAACATGCAAATCTCACAGAACATTGCTAGCAGGCTCCAAAAGAGTATCTGTTATTCTATGAGCCTGAACAGAATCAAAGTCTTCTTGTACTGATTTATACCCTCAATTTCCAGTCAATAAATTAATAAATGTTGTTAATAATATTCTCTTATTTTCCCCAAATTTGTGTTGCTTCAGTAAATAAATGTTCCTCTCATTCAGTTACGGAGGAAAAAAAAAAGGTCATCTGCGGCATAGAAAAACAGCAAGAGTTCTTCTTCTGTCAGGTATTTCAGAAACCATGACTAGGGACACCACCATTCAGGACTACAATTGCCCATATCTGCTGCTCTTCGCAGTCATTGGCTTCCCATAGGGTGAAAACTAAGTCAAGTTTGAAACCTTGCAGGTGAATCCTGAGAAGCAGTGATTATTCCTAACTAAAAATGTTTGGGCAGCTCATTGCAACACTAATGGATCACAGGGGTGGGAAGTTCAAGTGTGCAGTACTGGCCAGTCAGTCAGTTCAGTACCAAGATACCACTGGATACTACTTTGTCAGGCCTTCTCTTCAAGTTTCATCAGTCTTCATAGCCCCTCAGTAACAACAAGAAAAAAAGACCTTAAGGTTCACTCTCTAGTACTGAAGGAAGAACCAATCGCTCAATTATGAATTGGAAAATGGGTGCACTGTAGTATGGAGGATTCTACTTCATTTTTAATGCCTAAAGATATTAAAATACGGGGAATTTCATTTGTACTGCTGCTGAACTACACGTTCATATAATGCCTACATTTGACAGGTAGTATCTGTTAGCACCTTCTTGTTGAATCATGAATCACAGTGAAACAGAACCATTAAAATTAGTCTCTTAAAGAGCACATAAGGTCTTTGCCCTTGCCTCCTACAAAAACATCTCCACAGATATTCTCAAATCACACAGGAATACTTGTGCACATAATCAAATTAGATTACAGTAAAACAATTGCTTCTGCAATGATTTAAATGCATGACTGAGGCCCTCCAACATTTCTTCAACCCTCTGAGAGAATTAAACACTTTCTCTGAGAAATTCTACCCACACCCCATCTTTTCTTGGTACTCGAGACTATCAAATGAGAAAAGTATAGTCAAAGAGATCAGATACCAAACTATAAGACATTGTTTTGATCTAAAGCTGCTGACTGTAGGTCTTCTTAGTTGGTATACATTCTCTCACAGACTGAGAAACTGCTTCATAATGCGCCTGCATTCACTTCAGTAGTGAAGATACACAGCTAGACACCGAGTTCAACACTTCCTTCTGCTCCAAATGGGTGGCATAGGAGGAGATCCTGTGGGCTTTTATCCACATAAAAAATGCTTCCACTTAATTGGCTGGTTGACTCCTTGTTCTTACCAACTTTAATAAACACTGTCATTACACAACCCTTATGTTCTCTCCCTTGTCTTTGCTTAAGCTGGGACTGTGTGCTTCATTTAGATTAAGTCACAGAATGCTTTGCTTTTGGCTTTGGTGGGAGAGGTATCCTGTGTGAGCACACAGTGAGCTCTATCTCTCCTGAAATTACAGCATGTCAATGCATTTTTTGCAGCTCTGTAAAAAGACTGTAATCTTAATACAGATGCTTGTTGTAGATAAGCAGAGAATGGCATACTTTCTGCTGATCCTAAATCAAAACACTGTTATCTGCTCAAGGTATTAAATAAACTTTGGTCTTCTTTACTAGACAATGGCAGTATAAAAAACACTCCCCTGCCAGTGTAGAGAACTGTAAGCCATTTTGCTTCCTAAAGCCAACACTACCTGCAGTTCTAGTGCAATTGTGTTTGCAATACACAAGAGGGAAGAACAAAAAACTGAAGTTTCTCCAAATATTTCTACTGTATGCTTATTTTAACATGTGAGAACATTGAATAAACAGAGAGGACTTCGTGTTTCACTGGTTACCAAATTACTTTTTAAAAAGTCAACAAAATAAATAAAAATGAGCCACTACCTCTTCACTTTGCATTCAGATCTAGTAGCAGCTTTCAATGCGTTGTTTTAATTAAGCTTCTAAATTTGTTCATAGGCTGTCAAGGTCACAAGGAGAATTAAAAACAAATACTGGTAATTTATTTCTGATTTTCTTCTTCAGGCAGCTACAACTGACTTGTATGCACAAAAACCCAGCAGGATCCACATGACTGGAAAGGGCATTGGTGATGTTTGACATTGTTTAAGCTTCTGGAAGCACTGATTTGAACTCTGCAGTGCCTCTGGGATTTGTATGAGACACATAGGCTTAGTAACTCAAGCAACACACAGGTATTAGACATGAAAAACTCACTACTGAACTGCATGCATGATTTATGCAACAATAGTTGTTGTAATTTCAATACACATAATAGATTCCTCATCCATATGTACCCCTGGAGACCATACATTAATAATAGCTCATCCACAATTTTCATGGTCATCAATTATTTCGTCCTCCTTTTAAAATTTATTTCTCACTCCTCAGTCTCTACATTTTTTTAGAGATGTAGAAAAGATAATTTCATAATTATTACAATTTTCTCTGCCTTCCAAGCATTCAGACTGCCAGTTTTCCAGTATTTTTGAGACAAAATAAAAAAAACACACATTATTTCCTCAGTTTTAACCATCTCCTAGCAAAAACATGTCAAGGGAGACACACAGTGATCCATTAGGTATGTCAATCAGTGCTAATCATACAGAATCAGAGTTTATCAGCAATTAGTTCCCAACAACCTATCCTGACATTCTAATTTCAGCTCATCAGAAGCTTGGAGAAAGAAGAGCCAGAAATACACCCACACACTTTGATCCCTTTGTGGATTTTTTGTGAAAGTCCAAATTTAGTGGCATTTTCAGATGTGTTGACTTCTAAGTTCTTATAAAATGCTCAATCAAAAAAACTATTTACTACAGCTTAGATAAAAAGGAATACAGGGAAGCTGCTCTCAACTGCGGGGCAGTCAAGAGAGTTTGTGGACCTAAACTACCATTTCCCAAATTTTTAAATGTTTGACAGCCTTTGAATTTAATCTTTAGTAACAAAAATCTATGCACAATATTTTTCTAGCTCCAACATTCTTGTTGGAATCTCAATCTGTAATGTACTGCTGTTCATACTGAAACCAAACTGCAGTTACTTAAAAAGTAGAATTCTTAGGGTATATGCTATTTCTGTACCTTATCCTTTTGTTCTTTACTCTCCCTGTATTGAATGTTTTTATACAACAAAACTATTGGTACCTTTCATCCCAATGATGCTGCAGGCACAGACATCAGAACTTTCCTCCTTCTCTCAACAGGTAGCTCTGTAGGGTGGGGTTCAGGCATGCTGACCTTGCACCAGCTGCCACTGCGGATCAAGTAACAGAAAACATCACTGTATGGAGCTGCCGGTCTACATCTTGGCACAAGCACTTTAATAAGGTTCTGACAGTGAATATTCAAAGTAAGTCATTCTAATGTTGTGCAAAGTCCTGTAAGCATTAGCAGAGTAATGGACATGGCTCACATGCTGGAGGGTGGCTCTGAATTGAGCCTGTAGGCCTTTTCCTTCTTGATCCCTCACCTTTCAGGTGCGTTGAGCCAAATACAAAGAAATGGAGCACAATTCTACTCCACTGGAAAAAACACCATGATAGTTCCTTTGTGTTATTTTTTTTTTCCCCCACCATCAGTTACATGCCATGAGCCAGCAAATAAGCTGTACTATGTTTGTCAATCACTTTAAAAATAATTTTATTCAAGTTGCCATAGTATCACTATATGTGACCCAGTAAAACCTACTGCTTTAAGAGACAACTAAAACAGCATTTCTTCACATTTTCAGGCCATCAAAACAATGGTGGAATCCCTGTATTTCCAAATTATATATAGATACATTCTTTCCTGTGGCACTAACTATGAAATAATAACCACCAGACCTAGAAGTCTTTCAAAAGTAGTCAAGCTCATCACTTTGGTACAGTTAAGCGTTCCTGCACTGACTTATTTGTCTGCATGGTTTCTCATTTCCTACAGCGGTATTTCTTTTTGCAGTGAGATAATATTGCTATTATATTCTTACTGTAACCTAGAGAGACATTTTTACAGAACCCACTCATAGAATCATAGAACCTCTCAGGTTGGAAAAGAGCTTAAATATCATCTAGTCCAACCACAACCTAACCATACTACCTAACAACCCTCTACTAAATCATGTCCCAGAGCACCACATCCAAATGCTTTTTAAACACTGTCAGAGCAGGTGACTCAACCACCTCCCTGGGGAGCCTATTCCAGTGCTTAACAACCCTTTCTGTAAAGTTATTTTACCTGATATCCAACCTAAACTTATCCTGGAGCAACTCAAGGGCATTTCCCCTCGCCCTGTCCTGCCACCAGTGAGATCAACCTGATTCTCGCTGTAAGCACCATTCAGATATTGGAAAACAGCAGTAAGGTCTCCCCTCAGCCTCCTTTTCCCCAGACTAAACAGCCCCAGTCCCCTCAGTCCCTCCTCATAGGGGATATTCTCCAAGCCCCTCACAAGCCTTGCTGCCCTTCTTTGGACCTGCTGCAGCACCTCAATGTACTTTCTCTCTTGAGATGCTCAAAACTGAACACAGCCCTCAAGGTGGGACCTCACCAGTGCTGAGTACAGGGGCAGGATTCCTTCCCTAGTCCTGCTCACCACTCCGTTGCTGATCCAAGCCAGGATGCCATTGGTCACCTTGGCCATCTGGGCATACTACTGGTTCACATTCAGCTGACTGTCCATCAGTACACCGAGACCCCTTTCCATCAGGCAGCTTTCCAGCCTCTTCTCCCCAAGCCTGTAGGGTTGCCTTTGATCAAAATACAGGACCTGACACTCGGCCCTATTGAAACCCATACAGTTCATTCCGATCTTTATGCCCCCTTGCTAATGGATGTTCAGTAGCTCCAAATTCACTGGAACCATTCCCCGCATTTCAGAAATATTATCTACAAAGTACCTTTGTGAAGAGCTCAGAGACTTCTTTTTTTTTTTCTTGTATGATTGTTACAGTTGGTGTTACAGCTGGAAAGATTATTACGGTGAAAATAGGAAAAGAAACAAACAGGGAGGAATGCTCACCTGCATCTGAAGAGCTAGGTTCACAGGAAAGACCCCACAGAGGAGGGATCTCTAGAAAGAAACCCTCCCCGGGTGGCAGTCAGCCCTTAAATGGGGTCTAGGAGAGGTGCAGCCAGGCTCCACCCCTTCCATCACACAGCTGAATCGCCTTCACCTGTGCTCCATGGCTGACTCAGTGCTCGCCTCAGGTGATCAATCAGTGCTTCAGGCCGTGATCAACAGTTCCCATGTGTACGATAAATTTCTCAGAAAAAAATGGTGATGAAGCATCTAAAAGTATTGCACTGTGTATGTAATGTTTCGCAAATGTTTTTGGTTAAAAACTTGCAGAAGTGTCAAAGGTATTTAAAAGTTTCTCTTGAAACATTTTGTTGAAGATAGGAAAAAAAAAAAAGCCAAGTAAAAGGACTTAAAGGGGATCAAGAAACACTAAAAGGCTTAAAGAGCTGCCTTATCAACATGGAAAACACTAATACAAGAATGTATCTGGAAAAAAGACGTAAAACGTACTACTTCAAGATTGCTACTTAAATACAATTAAGCCGAAAATGAATAACCTTGTTAAATACCAGAAATTGCAATCTTTTGTATCTTACAACCCACAGCTTTAAGAAAAACATAGTGCAATTTCTTTTTTTCTAAATTACCAGAGGTATTTAGTTTTTCATCTTCTAAAAATGGTTTCTATTCTTTATTATTTTAGTTTGGGACCAAAGGAATGACGTATATCACTATAGCTGAAGGAGGTACAGGATTTTCATTTTTTATCAAAGATTTGTAGGAAATAATACAGATCTGGAAATTCAGAAAAGGGAATGAGAAAGGCAAGGTTAATAATTTTTAACTGTAGTGCTACGAGGAAGAAATAAAAAATTAATTTTCATAAAACAGCATGTTGCCTTTCCATTTTGACATCTTATTCATTCATCTTTTAACCTTCAAAATCTTAGAAAAATTAGGAGTAGGAACAGAGCATTTGGATCAGCGGGGGCTTGCTGCTATAAGATACTCTGATTGAAAGTGAATGAGATGCGATTAAGCCTTAGCAGAACTGGCTGTTCCTGAGATACTCAGAGTCTGATGATCTTACTGTGTATTTAGATGTGTATTAACTTACAAGGGCCACTAAGAGTTTCACATCTGCAATACTATACCTTTCTACTTCCACGTTAGATATCATAACACTGACAGAAAGTGGAAAGGAAAATATATCTTTTTAAAGAAGTCTATGGGGAGATAGCTGCAGATATTCTCTGTCAGCAGTGGCCACATCGTCACATCTGTATAGAGCTCTGCTGTTGCAGAGAAACTGCAAGGAAATCTGCTCTGTTTGCATTTTGACTCCATTTTTAATACAAGCAAAACCAGCCTAAACATGCAGTGGTGCTCATGTTTCTCTCCGTATAGGAAGTCTTCTGTGATAACACCTTTAGGGGTGGCAGTGATATGGATCATTTTGGGTGGTGTGTTGTCCTTCAGTCAAGGCAGGTTTTGGTCTTGCAAAAGAACAGTGCAAGTCAGCCTAAAGAACCAGCAGACTGGGCTCAGACTTGCTCCTCTGTGATGCTGCATTGCTGCTGCAGTCATGCTCAGCAACAGAAGGAGGAAATATCATCTAGAAACATATGGAGAAGGGCAGCCTTATGTGCAGAATTCCCTCACCATCTGTAAGCAATCTTCCAGGACCTGCTGACCCTCATAGGCACTGCACTGTCTTCATAGACATTGCACTGTCTTCATAGACATGTTAACCTAAGCCAATATACCAAGGCAACTAAATCTAGGGGCTAGAGCTAGCTCTGGAAGGTGCAGAGAACAACAAAATAACCTTCAGCTTCCCTTTGCAGTAACTGTACACAAAGTAAGTATAGTTCAATATCAGGAGCTTCAAACAACTTTCCCACAGTGTTATCTGTGAACAATGCTGGAGGTGCAATTTGAACGAAGAGGTGGAGCAAGATCCTTGAGAAATGACAACTGCAGCTGCCAAAAAGCTAACTTCTGTCCTACAGGCCTTCTATTCTCCACAATAGTAGCAAAAATAGCAGCTGGCACAATCAGGGCTCGAGAATCTAAACTGTCTAACGTTCATCAATTTTACTTCCTTAGGCTTGATAGGCTGATGAGCGTCAGCAGAAAGTATTCTACCTTCACACACATTAAACCAATACAATTGATAAGTAATGTCAAATCAACTAGAAAGTGAAGTCCGTTCACTTTGCTTATTTGAAAGCAACAAACCAATCCACGCTGACCTGAAAAAGGCTTACTATAACTGGGAAGGAAGAAGCAAAAAAATTTAAAATACTCCTATGCAATTAAAAATGAGTGCATTTGTTTTTCACGTATGACTATGAAATATTTGCTCTCTTGACTTTTTAATGTGCTTGACTACAGGAATGCTGACTTAATTGCTATCAATTGTTTTTAAACACTGCTAATTAGTTTCAGTTTGTTCTGCAGCAAAGCATGCACTCTTGGAATAGTGGACCTTAGTCACATTTTCCTCCCGAAAATTATTTCCATCTCTTGTATCTGGACTATGCAGATAATATGTTTTCAGTAAGTGCTTCGAACAGGAACCAACAGGTGAACAAATGAAGATATTTAGCCAGTACTAAAACACACATATTTGGGTCAAGAAGCAAGTTATATTTTTAAACTCTACCCATAAAAGTACAAAACTGCAACTTACTCATCTCCGAGAGCTGCTGTTGACTCAAAATAAACTTCTTCTGAATGACTGGCTCTGTGTCATCAAAGCAGAAGCTTTAACACACTTAGGAATAAATTATCTCACACTTTCAACTTCTGTGAAAGTTTGAGTCCTTTGTATTTGTTGCCAGATATGCATGTTGTGCATAGATAAGCTTGGTTGATATGTCACGTAAGCAAGGAAGTATTATTTTCACAAGAAGTGCAAGGGAAAAGGTAAGTATTTTCTGAACTCTCTCTTCTACTTTACTTTTGATAATGTGCTATTTTCCTTTGTCAGAACCTCTAATCCATACAGTAAGCCATGAAGGTCCTACTTTGAAAAATCCTGTAACTTCACTATACATTCTGCATGGTGACTTGGGGATGCTTTCTGTGTAAGTACAGCAGTGGTGACCTGCATGATGATTTTATGCTCCTGTTTCAAGACAAGATTCTAACCCATCTCCCTGCACCTAGGCAAACCAATTGAGGAAAAACATAGTGCAAACTTAAAGGTTCTCTCAAGACCATAGGAAACCTTGTATGGCATTTCCAGTCGACTCTGCAGTAGATTTATAGGATTCCACCAAATCAGCGGACAGAAGCTGACACAAAATATCTTCTGCAAGCTTTCATTTCTTTTTCATTGTAATGACTTCTTCATTTATATTCTATTGAAGCAAGCAACTCAGGATTTCCTCTCCCTTTTTTGGGCAGCTTCCTGTCATGCAGCTGCCTTCTGTGATGTCAAAACATGTGAGTTAAATGTGGTCCAAGGATTATTTTGCCCAAGTCCACCAAAATTAATGAGATTTGGATGTTTAATACTTTTAGCATCTCTGAATATCTCAGTTTGAACAGCAAAACCTCCTGTAATAAGCCAACTTTTCCTCTTCCTCAGGCAACTTCTTGACAAGTAAAGATTCAGTATGACTTGAATCTTACATAATGCAATTTACTGAAAGATTTCTGTTACCTTTTCTCCTTTAATGCGGCAGAAAAAGACTTTACTGCATCAAAGTCTTATGCATGTATAATTTCACTGCATGTATAATTACATATAATTCTTGCCTTCCCATCTGAACTAAATCAGTTCTTCTGATGGCAGACTGTACTCTGACTCTGCATTTGAATAAAGCGTCATTTGTATTGAAAGTGCTGGAATTGGCAGATGGTTGGTCAGTCATTCAGTTTGATATTAAATGCTTCATTGAGATCCCCTTCAGAGAACTGGGGACAAAATACATAGTGTCTTATTACATCAAGAAAAAAAATCACATCTGAAATGCTTTAAGGGAAGATTCATCTGCTTGGCAGACAATGGAATTTCTCCCTCAGAGTTAAATCTGACAAGAAAATTCCATGATTTGAAGATTATGCTGTTTTCTTCCTGTTAGTAACCAAAATCATGCATCATTTTGTCTGGAAAAAAGATTCTATTACTTTCTGAGCAATACTTGTAACTGTTGAACATTTTTTTTTCCCTGGAAAACAGGTATGTAGTTATTTTCATTATTATTATTATTACTATTGCTCAAATATGTCACCACTCACTTGTGAACATGTTTGCCTGCATTCACATGTATATCATAATGGCTCTTGTTGAAGACCATTGCAGTCAGCTGTGACAGGACAGGTAAAATCAAGAATACTCTGCACTTGTTTTTAATGACTAGACATTTGTAACACGAACTAGAGTGAGGGATATAGGTCTGCTTTTGATAAGCTGCGGTGGGTCTGCTGTTGGATCCAAAGTATTTCAGGTATAATGCTTTGGATCAGGGTATTTTGAGGAACAATCCAACATACTTGCAATTATATGCATGCTTCACATCAAACGCACTTTTTTCCTCAGTATACGGAGAATGTGTGTCTAGCACCTCAAAATCAATATGTATGATTTAATCTCAAATTCCTTACCTGACAGATATGTAAAATGTATGTCTCATAATTTATTTGTTGGTCATTAAAAATATAACTAAAAATATATCTAAATATATCTATATATATCTAAGCTTTCTAAAAGTGTAGCACCCTGTCTTCTGATAGTTATGTATTGCTATTTCCCCCCTAGCAATTACAGAAGGTGCCAAATGATGCCTATTTCTTTTTGATATCTTATGCAATATTTAAGTATACAGTGTATGTGTTCACCCTAAGTATTTTTTAAGAAGAGGTGATCAGTTAAAACTGGAGTCTTTCTACTTCTGACCATTGTAAAACTGTACTAGGTAACTGAGTTAAATGTCTTATCTCCAGAGCAAGCCTCTTACATCAAAACTCCTATTCCCCTGCTCTGCTTTCTGCACTTCTCCCTCAGTCCCCTTCACAGTAACTTCCTTTTCCATAAGTAACAGTACAGCAGATACTCTAGGTTTCTCCTCGTCCTATCCTGCTTTTGGATATACAGAGCATAGCATCTGGACTTCACACTCAGACAATTCAAACCATGAATGTCTTAACTTCAGGGGCTTATTTACAAACAACTTGGAGGTACAGCAATAATACACTCGGTACTTTCAATTTAAATAAAAGTCCTTGCTCAGTCTTGGGGTCAGATCTTGAGCTAACAAGAATCACTTTATTTCTATTTGTCTTAAATAGATGATGTACATTTGCACCAGCCAACACTGCCTTTAGAAAGTTACAAGGCTTATTGGCAATGCATGTTTCACCTGGAGAGGTGGATATACTTGGGACCAACAAGGGAAAAAAGAGATTTTTCCTTTAATCTGGGCAATAAATTAAATAAGCAGTAAAAATAGCTTAATCATAATATTCTGCGTTTTGCTTTATAACAGAGAAATACGCATTAACGTCAGACAGTATTGACATTGGCTAACGTTCTTCACTGCAGTAAAAAACTAAGTCCACGTGAAAGAACCAGCACTGACAGCAAGTTGGATCATGTGGGCTCACTGTCAGTTGGCTCCCACAACTGTGTGGGAGTTGGGCCAATTGGGTCCCAAGCAGAAGAGGGCTTGTGGACCCTGTCTGAATGCCATGACCTTGAGCTACCTCTGGACTGGTGGCTACCACTGTCATCTCTTTCCCCTCATCTATTTGTGTCCAGAGTTGTTTTACCAGATGAAACCAGCTGGCAAAAATCACTGCAATGACAGTCTCCAAAACAGCAAAACCAAGATAGCAATAACAGTCATTTTCGCAGCTGGCTTTTAAAAGTTTGCTGGGCTCAGCTATCATTACTATGTTTACAGACTAAGTATACAAGATGAAAACTTTGTGATGATATCATCTTCAAATAATTCCAGTGTCACTGTCACATGGCATTGGATCAAGTATCTTTGGGAAAGGTAGTTTTGACACTCTGTGAGCAGTGGCTCTCACAGTAGAAAGCCTCGTACTGTTTCCATTCACATCTACAGACAACAGAGACATTCTTGGTATGCCTTTGATAATGCCTTCAGTGTCTTGCTACTTAAATCCATACACTGACTCCAGTAGCAGGCCAGGCACCAAAGGCAAAGTGATTTTAAGAATGGAAATCTTTATTGCAATAGTCAGGAGGATGTTTCTTAGTTACAATCAATGGGGTCCCAAAATGTCAGTAACAGGAATGGTACTCAGACATCAAGAAACCACATTGTCTATTTAGACAATGAAAAATAAGGCATGACCAAAGATGTTGAAAACTTCAAGTAATGCAGCAAACATCTCAGGGGGAGCTAATTAGCCTTGACTTAGTGCTGGACTATCACAGCTCTACTGCTTAGATTTTTGAAGGCAGTGCTGGTGCTAAGCTGTGTTATGTATACAAACTGAGTTATTCAGGTACCTAGGTATCTATAACATCACGCAATCTCCCATGGTATACAAGCCCAGAGAGTTGTGCTGAAGCTGACAGACAGCCAACCAGGAGTAGTAGGCCACAATTAAAAAAATTCTGCTCGAAGCTATTAAGGAAAGAAAAGCAATTGTGTCAGCTAATCTGTTACTCATATCAAGATGGCAGATACAAAACTACAGAGGAGATAGGAGGAAGGATTCTTTTCTTAGTAAGCTTACCTGTCCTATTCTTTCAGCAAAAAACAACCCAATAAATGAACAAGAACTTATTGTCAGAGAGAAGTTCTGCAAGAAATATTCCTAAAACAGAAGAGAGCATGTTTGGTCACAGCAGCATCTGAGAAGGTCGACACACTCAACAGAATCTCTAAGCTTATGAATGAAGATGACAACTAGGTGTGAACAGAGCCAAAACTTCGAGTAAAAACTACATAGCAATATTCACACCTCTAATGAAGCCAGGGAATTTCTGGCACTGCATCTCTTGTCCTTCAAATACGACATTTTTGGCATATTGCCTTTTTATGCATGTGTGTTTTGGTAGTGAAAAGAAATCCCACCTTTAAAGAGTGTTTCACTTTGCTGTTTCCAAAGAAATATCCCGTTAGCAAACTCTGAGGTCAGGGCCACATACTCATCAAAGAGTTGGGCTCAAAGATAAGCACAAACAGAGTGAATTGTATCTCCCTGAACAGTGTCCTGCTGTACACACTACAGGTTTCAATATATGTGTCTCCAATTCACCTTTGGGCATGCTAATGCTCCTATATATTTCTTTCTGGATGTACTTTGGAATTAAGCTGTGACTGAAGTCTCAGTCACTTCTCATCAACTCTATAAATTTCTTGGATAGGGAAATGCTAAAATAACATGAAAAAATACTGCGTCAATTTCTACTGCCTTATAAAATACCTTGGCAGTGCAATTTTATTTTCTTTAAACCACTATGCAACAAATTTGCTGGAAACATCATGTTTGGTCAGATTTGTTCTTAGAAGTATTTCTAATTCAATACTTGAACAATTTTAGCATTTAATAAAGTGGTGGAAAGAAGTTTGTAACACACACACAAGTTTGTAAATGGATACAGGTGCATTTCCTCAGGGGCCTTTCCTGGGTTTGCAGGAGACAAATTTACTCTCATCAGTTCAGTAGATGATCTGAAATGGAGGAGATGGCATGCAGCTGACATGCTTAAGGGAAGGGTTACCTGTAGAAGGACCTAGACAGAAGAATTGACCTGACAGGAAACTCAGGTAATTTAGCTAGGATATATGCTGTGCTCCATGCCTGCATGCACACCTGGGCCCCAGCACAAGAACAATGTGGAGCCGTTGGAGCAGAGCAAGAGGAGGGCCATGAAGATGATCTGAGGACTGAAGCACCTCTATTATATTCCTGGAGGCACTCAAAGCCAGGTTGGGTAGCACCTGGGCAGCCTGATCTGGTGGGTGCCCATGACAGGAGGGTTGGAGCTCAATGATCTTTGAAGTGCCTTCCAACCTAAGCCATTTTATGATTCTGTGATACACACCAAAGGGACAGGATGCTATCCAGATAAACCTGGAGAGGCTTGAGGAGTGGGTCAAGGTGAACCTCATGAGGTTCAACAAATCTAATTATAAGGTCTTGCACCTGGGTCAAGGCAACATCCGCTACCAATACAAGCTGGGGGATGAACAAACTGAGTGCAGCCTTACTGAAAAAAACCTGGGGGGTTCTGGTGGATGGCAAGCTGGACATGAGCCAGCAATGTGCCCTCACAGCCCAGAAAGCCAATTGTATCCTGGGCTGCATCAAAAGAAGTGTGGCCAGTGGGTCAAGGGAGGTGATCCTGTCCTCAGCTCTGCACTGGTGAGGCCTCACCTGGAGTACTGCATTCAGATGTGGAGTGCTCAGTACAGGAGAGACATGGACCTGTTGGAGTGTGTCCAGAGGAGGGCCACAAAAATGATCAAAGAGATGCTAAACCTCTTCTGCTAGGATAGGCTTAGAGAGCTGGGGCTGTTCAGTCTGGAGAAGAGAAGGCTCCAAGGAGACCTGATAGCAGACCTTCAATATCTAAAGAGGAGCTACAGGAAAGAAGGGGACAGACTCTTTAGCGGGGTCTGTTATGATAGAACAAGGGGAAATGGTTTCAAGCTTAAAGAGAGTAGCTTTAGTTTAGATTAAGGAAAAAGTCTTTTACAGTTAGAGTGTTGAGGCACTGGAACAGGTTGCAAAGGTAAGGCTGGATCAGGCCCTGGGAAACCTGATCTAGTTGTGAACGTCCCTCTTAACTGCAGGGAAGTTGGACTAAATGACCTTTAGAAGTTCCTGCCAAATCTTAGGATTCTATGTTATGATAGACTAGGGCCCAGCAGAGGACAGACTGCGATTGCCTGACTGTGGAGCAACTGTGGAGAACGGCATGGAAGTCCTGGGATACAGCTAGGGACAGAGATGAAAGCTAGCAGCAATCTGGGCTGTGCCAGCAGGAGAACATCTAGAATACTAAGGGAAGCAATTATTCCTGGAGAAGGGATGGATGGATTCAGGGACTGCTGCCCCCAGAACATACAAGAGGCAATTGAGAGTGCAAGTTTTTTGCGGAGGTGAATGCTGGTAGAGAGAAACAATGATGGTAAGTTAGAATCAGATGGTTTTGCTTGGAAATAGCAACAACAACAACAAAATACTCTGAAGACAACTAAGCATAAGAACAGGGATTGTTTTATGTTCTTGGAGGTTGCTGTTGGTTGCAATGTATTCTCTTCCTCTAACACTGTTGCTCATTACAGAATCATCCTACTATCCCAGCTATCCAGCTGTTCCCGAATTTCTTTTGAGGGGGTTCTGGCTGATAAAATATATTAGTTTAAAAGAGAATTTGTTAGTAGAAAGAATTAAAGAAGGAAGTTTGGGGAGGAAGCAAAATAACTCTGCTATAGTGCTGAGGCAGCAAAAAAAAAAACTGCTCTATCCTATACAGTTAACAACTTAAGTGATTTATATTCTATGGTTGTATTAATGGGCAAGAGCTTTGATGTTTGCTATTTCATGTCCAAAAATTAAGTTTCATGAGAGAATGTGTTTGCCCACTCTAAATTCACCAGTGCTGACCAGTTTGCTTTTTTCGTTCAAAGGATGTTCTTTAGAGACAATTTTCCCACTGACGTGACGAGGAGTTTGACCCACATCCCTTACCTTGGTATTGTCATCTAAATTACTGGTGTGGAAGTCTGTAGTAATTTCTTCTTTATGAAGTGGTCATTGAGTTACAAAAATGCATGTCTCTCTATCACCATTCATTACTAGAAACTATTTTCCAGGCACCTTTTGAATCCTCTGAATGATTTTTACTATTAAAGGAAAAGAAGACATTTAAAACATTTAGAAACTAATGAAATTATGTTATGATCAGAATGGAAAGGCAGACAACTCGCTATGGCAAAATACACAAAGCATTCACATTATCAGTTTAAAATTCTATTTCTTCTGCGGTATACATCTGGAAAATGCCAACATATGTGGATATGGGATTTCCCCATCTCGTGGTACAGTGGGTGTAGGCTCCTGGGCTAAATGTGGGATGTGTGGTGTATTTAGTGAACGTGTTGGCTGTGTGTTACAGCACACAGTGCTGAAGAGTTTCCTATTTGAGTCAGCCAGAATTCTCCCCAGGGCTTTTTCTGTGGTACGACTCCTCAACAAGCACAGACCTCAGAGTCACAGCTGGGCACTATCGGATGTTTTCTTATCTCAGTGTAGGCTACAAAATGCACTAGCAATATGCAAATGGAAAATCCTTGTGGTAGGTACCAATACTTTTCAGACTAAAACTTGAACCACTAACATTCAAATCATAAAGGACCCTATTTCAGTCTGAGTTAGCTTTAGGGAATTGCACTGGCTTTCCCAGACAAAATTTTCCCCCCTAATCCTGGAAGCAGCTAATGCAAGCTGCCACACAGAATCTATGCAGCTCATCGAATAATTTTTAGCATATTTTGCATCTAGACTAACTTCTACTGGATTTAGTGAGTGTTGATTCAATTTTATGGACTATTATTTCTTCAGTTGCCCTGAACCATACAAAAATCTCATAAGAAAAGAGTTCTCTGCTTCTACATGGTAAAAAGTAGGTATTGCAGAATCATAGAACGGCTTGGGTTAGAAGGGACCTTAAATCCCACCTAGTTCCAACCCCCTGCCATGGGCAGGGCTGCCACCCACCAGATCAGGCTGCCCAGGGCCCCATCCAACCCAGACTTGAGTACCTCCCAGGATGGGGCACCACAGCTTCTCTGGGCAGCTGTGTCAGGGCCTCACGTCTCTCTGAGTAAAGAATTTCCACCTAACATCTAACATAAATTTCCCTTCTTTTGGTCATCACTATTAGGCTATGTCAAATGTTGATCCTCATCTTGCTTAAAAGCTCCCTTCAAATACTGGAAGCCACTATGATGTCTCCCTGCAGCTTTCTCTTCTTCTAAGCTAAACAAGTCTAACTCTCTCAACCTTTCTTCATTACAGCAGTATATCTTCATTCTACACCTGCTAGTTGTTTTTTTTGTTTTGTTTTGTTTTTTTTTTGTTAAGATCATGTACTTTGTTGTGGTTTCATAGAAAAATACAAGCGAAATACAACTTGATAGTTATGATTTAAGTAACAAAGAGTTTGTGGGTTTAGGTATAGTAACCAGGACTATCTGTTAAAGTAGAGAAGTAGAGGTTTGTGGGAAACAGCTTAGTATATACAGTGAAGCTGAGCATTCCAGTTCTCAGAATTATTTAGTCTAACTTGGAAAATCCAAGCATTATTTTCCTATTTGGAGCTTAACTATTACTAAAATGCACATAATAAGAGGACTGGACTGTTAGAGGCTGTTGGCTGCCAGTTTCTTCAATCTCCCAACACTCAGCAAAAGAATTTTTTTTTTTTTTACAGTAGTAAAATTGAGTAATATTCTAAAACACAAGCAATTTTGCAGATTTCAATTGTAAAATAGAGAACAGGTAGAGCTGAGAAGAAAGATTCAACCGTTCTTCCCCATATAGCTTTGTAATAAAGCATATAAAGTCTCTTTGTGTTCTCTTCTTAGCATAAAAGACCTCTAGAAGATAAGCCATAGATGTTCAGTTACAAAGTTTGGAAGACTAAGCCGGAGACAGCAATATGGTGTGGAAGGTAAACACTGAACAGCCATATGGCACACTGAGCTTTAAGTGAAAAAAAAAAAGAAGGAAAAAAAAAAACAACCTTAAAAATTGACTTTTTGTACAGTATCAGTTTCCCTTTGTAATGTGGCTGGAATGCCTATGCTAAATGAGATTCAATAAAAGATGAACTACCACACAGAACACTGAATGAACGCTGCTCTGTTTAGTAAAGCAGCGCTGACATTTGAGAAACTGAAAACTTTTCCTTCTCAGAGTTTCCAAAGCTATATTATTAATTGCAAACCAGGTAGAACAATGCAGCTAAATGAGATGTTGCTTGAAAACTGAAGAATCCACAAAGTCCTTGTTGTTTTCTTTCTCTTTCTCTCTCTCTCTCTCTCTCTCTTTTTTTTCCCTCATTATCTCATTCAGAGATAAAGCATTGTTATGTTCTACACTTGATCAGGACCCTATGCTGTACTGTTACACTATACACCTCTTCAGTGAGACCTACTTTGCAAAAAACAGAGAAATTGAGTATCATTTGTAGCCAAGCAATTAAGGATAATGTGCAGATGCTTTTGGTTCTGTCTGTATCTGCCTGAAATAAGGTTTCAGAGCTGTACTTTTTGACTGTTTTAGTATTGAAACCTTTGTGTTAGTCACTCTGCTAAACAGCGCAGGCAGACTTTCAGATACTGTGGTGATAAGCATGATATACTGAACCACCTTATTCACAACCATGCTTGCCTAGTGTCTTTGCCCAGGTGCTGGTCAAAGCAACAAAGCATTTCATGCCAACAGCAGCAAGAAAGGTCTGATTCTTAAGTTCCATTCAAAGTTAATCGGACAAAGGTGTGGCAGTTTAGACAGATAAATTCTTAAAAGAAGTTATACCCTTCTTGTTACTTTTGCTGGGTTTAAGCTGTACCATTAACAGCTTTTTTTTGGAGTCAAATAGGTGTATACCATTTCCTCACTAGCTGTGAGTGAAGTTTATTCACAATGAAAGTCAGTTTCATTAAAAGACAATAATAAAATTAACTTTAACCTAAATATGAAAAAATCAGGAAGTTCTGATGTTGATGTCCTTTTCTGAAACATTTCATATCCCATGAATTTAACATCCACTGTCCATTTTCCTTCTGATAGGAATTACATCCTCTATTGTGAGCCATCCATCCCTTTCCTCTTGGGGCTGGCAGGGCTGGTTGACCAGATAAATAGGACTATCCTCAGGTAGGATCCCAGCTAGAGTGAAAGTCCTGTATAAAGTTTGTTTCCTTCCTAAGAACTTGCTATAGAACAATGTAAGTTACAGAAATAACAGAATAATGGATGAAACAGGTTCGGGTTTTCCTTTGAATAGTAAGGAGAGATATTTGCACAGCACTAAATTCAGTTAAAAAGCTGAGTCATCAGATTGAGGATAAATTTCTGGTGAGGCAGATTAATTATTTTTCAATCAATGCTCTGTTCTTTGTTGGAGCTAGGTTCATTACAGATGGCGTGCTTGATTGTGGAGTCATTACCAAGAAAATGTCCTCCCACTGATACCAGTGAAACTACTGAATGATTCATGGGCTGAGAACTGATTGAAATATTGGTGAGGAGTTTATTCACACCCTCCAGGAGGCTCTGATTCTGGTTTATAAGAGCAGCAAGGCCTTTCTGATTAACTTGGAGAGAAGCAAGATGGAACCCAAAGTTGCCAGTGTGATTAGTATTCCTATCACAGTGATGCTCGAGCACATTTCATTAAAATGTCATTGTAGCTATAGAATTGCTGTTCCTCACTTCATCCATGCACGAGTCCAGGCCTCTCAAAAAATCAGTAGCTGAAGAAAGAAGCAGCAGCTCCTTTGCTTCTATACACTGCTGCAGCTCTGCTGAAGAGCATCAGAGCTTCAGCATCTCACACCAGTTGAAGCTTAGGACCTTCCATACGAAGCCTTCTGGCAAACTGGAAGGCAAGGCAGAGCCCACATGCTACAAAGAAGCTTCAGAATCTTCGATATCTTTTGTATCTGGGGCTGTATGTGTTTAGGGGAAAGGGAGAACAAAGGAAAAAATGGAAACTAAATCATGCTGATTGTGCTAAAGGAAGAAATAGCTGAGAAAAATTGAGTCATATAGAAATATCAAATGGAGTAGCTGGGGTAGGGGGAAGCCCATCACATTTGGTGCCTCAGTAAGTTTTATGAATAATCAAAAATGTGAAAAAGGATGCATAAAGCAACACAGGAGAAACTCCACTCACGGCCATTTAGTGCATTTCCTATCAAAATTTGAACACATTTAAAAACAGAACTGCAACTATCCACTTCAGAGCATATAGTTGTTTGTAAATCTTGTTTTATGTCTACTGGAAATTACCAAAGAGCTTTTTGCATAAAAGAAACTTGAAAGGTCAGCATGAAAACACTCTGAAACCTGTTAGCTGAAGGGGAGGTGCAAGTTTCACATTGCTCCAAACTTCACTCACTGAGCTGTGGGACTGTGAGCTGCTTTCATGTAGAGATCAGTGTCACTTTTACAGAGTGACCCAGAGAATTTCATTGCTGTACAATTTTGTTAGGACTCTATAGTAATAGCATCTTTTGGGTGTGCCCAGGATTATTGTGAGCCTGGCTTTCTTAGCTGTCTTTCATATTTGCAAGCAGCTATGCTGCTTAGGAATTAGCCACAAATATATTTGTGAGTGTGTACTTGTGTGTGTTTGTGTGTTTGCCAGTATACTTGGCACAGACAGAATGCATCTGGCTCAAAGAAACTCCAGGATATCGACCCTGACAGCATTCCAGTATTAGTAATGACATTCAACTGAGGCAGACATATCTATGGAACAATCATGCATTTGTCTGTCTTTTGAATCAGATATGCTAACTTGAATTGGAAAGGGCAAGGCTCTTTCAGTTGGGTGCAGGAGATCTAGAAGGCTAAGTTTTTTTCCATCTTGCTCTTTGGAAACTAAATATGCGAGAGTGGAGCATAGCCTGAGGGAGTCTTTGCTCATTCCTAAGCCTCTGACCTCGAAATAGAGTGCTGGGAGTCAGTTAAGTCTCCCTGACAACATGGGGGGAAAATGAAATTGGTATTTCAAATTATGTCCATTTTAGACTATAATTTCACTCTCAAGTAGGAAATAAATTTAATCTATATCAGTGATCATGAAATTATTTCTTGTCCACTACAAAAAACATACATACCTGAAAAACAAATCCTGCTTGGGCTTGGGTGCATGGCAGAAGTTATTGGGTGTGCCAGTGCAGGAAACAGCACTTATCCTGCAGCATTCTAGGGTCCTCACTAAGCCAGGAAATGCCATCACGACCTGCAGCAGATAAGATAAAGAGCTCTAAAGACGGCTGCAGAGCTTTTATGGGAAATCAGTTGTTCAAATTACTGTTTATGTTCTGCATGCTTAGAGAAGCTAGTATAATTTTCCCCACTAAGTTCTTACATGCTCGTGACACTGCTGGCATTTTCTCAACCTCTCTCTAGCCCTCACATCTTTGTGTTAAGGAAAAGAAAAAAGAAAAAGGAAATTAAAAAAAAACAAAACAAAACAAAAAGAACCACGTTGTAAATGCAAGCTCTCTCTCTCCCTCCTCCAGTGCTGTTTCACTACCTGGTAAAATGAAGAGTTAAAGTAAAAGGAAATGGTGTGTGACATCAGACCTGAGGCCAAGTCCTTCATTTGTTTTCTTGCTAATACTGAACTCAAGGAAATCAACTGGATCCTTGCCTGAGTAAGTACTGGGCAGAAATTAAGGAAGGGTTTGAAGACTGGGCCTTTGATGATTAGGTCAATGCCTTCCATGTAAGCCTACGTTCTTAAAAGAGCACAGAGAAAAAAAAAAGGAAACTGAACTCCTTAATGCTTCCTGTTTCCAACTCTGGCAGGAGGACCTTGGTATTTCTATGAGAAGCACTGCTGTTCTCATCAGAAGAATTCTACAACAGTACTGATATAGCCCCACCAAAATGAGAACATGACTGGATGTGGGCAGTTGCAGCCAGGAGACAAAGAAACTTAAAATGCAACCAACTACACTTTTCACTGACATAACTCTCTTCAAAATCACCGTAAGGCTGCATGGATATTTCTCTACAGTACTGAGAACAAACACAGTTCCAAGTCTACACAGTAAATGTGGAACGAGATCATCTTTCAGGTCCATTCCAATCCAAGTCATTCTATGATACTAAATGCCCAAAGATGCAATGCAAATGCCTCTGCCATGTATTTCAGTCACTTTTTTTTGCCTGAACCAGAAAGATAAGGCTGAGTTCATCATACCTTCACTGAAACTAATGCGTATACCATGCAAGCTATACAGATATGATAAAATAAAACAACACTTCTACCTTCACAGCAGACTGTTTCTACTAATATGCAATACCATACCAAAGATGTCTTGCAAAGAAGCCATCAAATTTTTTTAAAGACAATTTAAAGACAATTATTTAAAGAAACAAGAATGATAAATAACCAGTAAGTGACCGTTCAGTCTCCGTAGGACTAATCATAGACCCATAGAATGGCCTGGGTTGAAAAGGACCTCTAAGGTCATCTAGTTTCAACTGCCCTGTTGTGGTCAGGGTCACGAACCACCAGACCAGGCTGCCCAGAGTCACATCCACCCTCGTCTTGAATGACTTCAGGGATGGGGCATAAAATCTCCCGTCTTAGTTTAAAACCATTCCCCCTTGTCCTGTCACTATCCACTCTTGTAAACAGTTGTTTCCCCTCCTGTTTGTATACTTCATTCAAGTACTGGAAGGCCACAGATGAAAATATTTTTCTTTGAACCAAATATTATAGCCAAATTTTGTATTTATTCACCAACTAGAGAGTCTTATTGACTCCAATCCAATTTTACCAGTCTCAGTCAACCCAGTCTGTCCACTATCCTTTCCTTGATTCCTAATTCCTTTCCTTTCAACCATTTTCTTCCCACCTCATCAAGCATGCTCTGAGCTAATTCAATGTCAGAAGTACAAATGCAGCACTGCAGGACCGACCAGGTTTATGTATTCATAGCCACAGGAGTCAGAGAGAGTTAGTAATCCTGGAATCAACTGATCAGACTGTGCATAAAACCAAATTTAATTCCATTGTTTTGTTGCCTGCAGCAGCAGTTGGGAAAGGAAAGCTATTTGTAATCCCTTTCTGTGTTGCTATCACTGTAAATATACGTTTTCACTGGATTACCCGAGGGTGCAAATTTCATATTTTAAATCTTCCATATTGCTGTATAAACTATGAGTTTAAATTAAGCTGTAAGAGGTAATGGATATATAACTAAGAGTGCTCACTGTGTAAGTTCTGCTTCAAAGGACTTGATTAAAGACTCAGATTATAGCATCAGTGAGCAGATGTATATTTAAACTGTCAGGTTGATCTGAAGCAAACGAGATCTTTCTAAACAAGAAAGGAACTTAAATGGATTAAATCAGTTATCCTCGCTTTGTACATTTTCTCCCATGCACATCACTTGTTAGCGTGATTTATTTATTATATTAAATCTAGGGACATTATTCAGTTGCTTAGGACTAAATTCATGAGAACAGACGGTGCTGAGGCAGATACTCAGTGTTTTGGCTGGCTTCAGGTCTAATCAGGCAATTGGAGCGCATTGCAGGCTTTGTCAGGAACTGGTATGTGACTCCACTGATGTGAAGGAGAACCTCACACCCACACCTCCCGGTGCTGAGAGACTTTGCATGCAGAGCATGTCTGCCACTGAGCTTTTCTCACCTTGAGGAAGATTGGAGCCAAGTGCTCTGGGGTACCTTTACATGCCATTGTCTGATGCAGGTGAGCGAGCTGTAAGCCAAATGGGTCCAATCTGGGAGCAATGCCAGCAGGAAGAGAAGGCAGAGGAGAACCTCTGTCTGATAACTGTAACTAAAGATGTTGTTCCTACAGGGCTTGTAAAGGATGGTTGGCATTACCGCAGGGAACTGCTAACAGAAGGCGAGATTTCAGCCTTATCGGGTTTCCAACAACAACAAAAAAACGCTATTTCACTATGCAGCTCTTTGTGTTTGAGCAAGACAGAACACTCTGCAGATATTTCTGTTTTCCCCTGCATCCCTCATGAGCATTTAGCAATATCTTTTCTTTTGCTCACATAAACATTTCCCAACAATTCCTCCCTGCACTGCTCTCAGGAGATGGCTTTGTGAATCATTTTCTCAGTAACAATTTGCTTCTACCACACTGTAGCATATTCCAAAGCAGAAAAAGGACACGTGTCTAGAACAGATGACCTTCCTTGGTGGCTGGCTGATCAGTCATGAAGTCAAGGCCACATAAGAAAGGCGCAAAGATTCTGGGAAAAGCAAAACTTGCCCATTAGGCCTCTTGCTGCTAACGGGTTTCCAGCAATGAGACAACAGTGTTTATATGTTTAGCCTTGTTGTACCCAGTCACATCAGCTACTGTGATAGGGTTATTTAGCTTTCAAATTTGGGCCATGCTGTGGCTTGATGCAGAAATCGGTGTTAGTGTCAGGAAAACAATATATGAACATGTGTGTGTCTCCATGCAAAATAAGGCTCTGTTCTTTATAGCACCAGACTCATGATTCATCTGAAAACCATGTATGCTATAAGTAGTGTACTTTCCTTAGCACAAGTATGTTCAGTTTTGTATATATTCCACGCTAGATTGGAATAAGAAAAAAGCATCTGTTGCAAACACTTCAGGTTTAAAATTCAAAATTCAAAAATCAATTTCTGAGACTACAGCCCCTTGCCTGTATGCAATTTGATGGCAGATACGTTTGCTGTTTTTGCCTGTGTATTCATTGCTGACATGAAAAGAGCAGGTCAAAGGCATGCTAAAGAAGAGAGCCCAAAGGTATTTCTTAAAAGAAATCTGCTTTTAGGTAAGGGAAAGAGAAGTGTCCCTTGCTCAAAGCAGGAGCACAAATGCAGACCTAAGTAAAAATGCACATTCTGATACAATATTCACTACGTTTATTGTGTACAAGGGAACATAATTCTAAGATTCTCTCACGGAGACACCTCTGTAACTTCAAGGGTAGAGAGCAAAAGCTATCTGAAAGAGAATCTTCTATCTCCTGCTACACAGCAAAGTAGCCCTACTTAATTACAGAATTTCTGGTGTGAAAATCACCATATCCTAAGTGGAGTCTGAAAGCCTCAGGCAAGGAAAGCAAACTACAGTCAAGACACAATAAAGCAGTGTGCTAAAAACCCCTTTAAAATAGTCTGTTACTGTATCTCATTCTTTTCTGAAGCTGCTGGATTAACTGTTGTAGTGCTCTGCAGAGTCTCCTGTCAATTATGGCAGCCCTTTCCAACCACACAGCATATCAACTGGAACTCAAAGCAAATCCAGGTGCAAAGCCTAAGGAAGGCTGAAGTAGAGCAGGCGCAAGGGACAGACACAGCCTATGTGCTCCCACTTGATACTTCACAGATAACAAAAAGTGACCCATGTGGGTCTCAGTAGCTGATCTGAAAAATTTTGTCCTTTTGTGCTACTAGGGGCTCTTAAGGAGGCAAGCAGAAGTCAAAGTACTCAGTAAAATGCTGCACTAAGATCTTGAGAGTTTAATAATGTAGTCAGAAGTTGTAGATTTTATTTCACGACAGAAGTAGATGTCTACCTTGACCTCAGTAAGGCTTTTAACACTGTCTCCCATGACGTAGGTAAGCTTAGGAAGTGTGAAATAGATGAGTAGACAGTGAGGTGGATTGAGAACTGTCTCACTGGCACAGTTCAGAAGGTTGTGATCAGCAGCACAGAGTCTGGTTGGCGGCCTGTTACTAGTGGTGTTCCCAAAGGGTCAGTACTCATCCAGTCTTACTCAACATCTTCATCAGTGACCTGGATGACCTGGATAGAGTCCACCTTCAGCAAGTTTGCTGATGATATGAAGCTGATGACCCACCAGAAGCGTGGCCAGCAGGTTGGTTTTTCTCCTTCTACTGTGCCCCGGTGAGGCCACATCTGAAGTCTTGTGTCCAGTTCTGGGCTCCTCAGTTCAAAAAAAAGCAAGGAACTTCTAGAGAGAGTCCAATGGTGAGCTACGGAGATGCTGAAGGGCCTGGAGCATCTACCTTATAAGGAAAGGCTGAGAGATCACAACTGTTCAGCTGAGTGGAGGCAGAGGGAGAATTTTACCAATGCTTATAAATATCTAGACTATAAGTTTCTGAAGTGGTTATCTAAAGTGGATGGGGCCAGGCTTTTTTCAGTGGTGCCCAATAACAGGGCAAGGGGTGAACGGCACAGACTGAAACACAGAAAGTTCCACAAGAACACAAGGAAAGACTTCTTTGCTGTGAGAGTGACAGAGCACAGAAACAGGCTGGCCAGAGAGGTTTTGCAGATGTTCAAAATACACCTGGATGCTTTTCTGTGTGACCTGCTACAGGGAATCTACTTTCGCAGGGGGATTGTACTGGATGATCTCCAAAGGTCCCCTCCAATCCCCATGACTGTACTAAACTCACTCAAAAGCACAGCTCCTAACAATCTCAAGTTCCTGTAAAAACAAACAAGCAGACAAACAAACATACAGAAGCTGTTTGTACAGGAAAAGCAATTTTGTTTCTGAAAACACTCCCTCATTTTTTTTTCACCCTTCCCTTTTCCTTTGAATATTATTCACATTTTAAAAGTCCTAAATCAGCCCCTTCATTTTGTGGAAACAAAGTTCTGTTCTGCAGAGAAAATGGAATGTAGATTCAATAAAAATCTTGAGGAACTTGAGGAAGAGTAAAGACAGTTTATGTATTCCAAAAGGACATGCCCCTTACTCAATTGGAATTGTGCAGCTGATAAAAAAAAAAAATCCTATCATATTTTAACTTGGAAGCATTCAAACTGTTGCACAAAAATATTGCTGGGTTGATGAAAAATCGAAGTTCATTGGCCAAATTCTGTTCTCAGAAATGAACAACTGAGATCAGAATCTCTCAAAATTGCTATCTGTTCTCCTATTTTGTAATTAAATCTTGCAATCTTTCCTCAGAAAAAATAATCCTCTGGGACTGCTGGCATTTTTGTATGACTTCAAAACTTGGCACACTGTGTTCTCAAGAGGGAAATCTTTAAGAGTTAACAGAGTACAGCTGAATTGCAAAGAAGGAACCGGCCAGAAGTGGCACGACCTCATCCCCTAGCAACAGAAATCAATAACAACAAAGATAACATAATTACACTACAGAAAGGATCCAGAGGGCAGATTATGTCAAGTATTATGTTGTTAAGAAAGAATGACATGTGAAAGAGACAGTGTGCTTTAAACATGGAAGAAAACACAGAAAATGTGGAAGGCAGATAGGGAAAAGTGAAATACGAACACAGAATTAATTAGCCTGTAGATTCTTAAAAAGGAAAGAAAATTATTCCTGTTCCTGCTTTCACTCTTTTATTTATTCAGTACACAGAATTAGATTCCCAAGGGAGCAGAGAAAGGCATTTTATTTCATAAGAATCTCCATGGCACAGGGAAAATAGACAACCCCATGATGACAGCCTTGTTCTGGGACTCTGGAAACATCTAATTTCCTGCTTAGGTACAGATGGCCCATAGTGCTTAGGCAAATCAACAGGCTTTCTGTGCCTCAGTCTCCCATCTGGAAAATAATGTCAATAGAAGAACGAGAATTCAGAATTGAAACGGATCAGATACTGCTCTAGTCTGAGAAATGCAGTTTTGCAGAGTTATCCAAAACAGAGGGATCCCTGCGTTGGCCTCAAATAATGCACTCCTTTTTTGCTACTTAAGTTTCTCATGTGCTTGAAAGAGATTGGATGTTGTGATGATGCTCTGCAACTCTGCAGTATTTAAACTTCCAGCGCTATATCTGCCCACACAAAGATTATCTAAGAAAGTGTTCACTGGTACAACTCTCTGCTGTCATATAACTTTGCAACACTTCTTAATATGGGTTAATTTTTAAAGTAAGAACTCATTTTGAGCAGAGCAGATCAATACCAGTTCAAGCTCATCTACTTGTATCTTTACATAAGACTTCCAGAACACTCAAAGCCCTCCCATACTTTTACAAGTTTCTTCCCCATAATCACTCAAGTTCACTATCACAGCTATTCTTGTCCCTTTACTGAACTGAGCAGTAAGATGCTCAAAATCCACCTCTCCATCACTCTAAATTTTCCTTTGCATTACTTGATTGAAATAGTCACTGAATCATTTGGTTATTCCAATAACTGTTTCACAGAATCACAGAATTGTTTCAGCCACTTGTATATGGTTAATCGAGCCTAATGCATTTCTCCTCCTGACCCACCAGCCTGCTGCAACAGTGGCACAGCCACAAGGACCATCTGCTGCAGGGCCACTGGTCTTGACCTCTTGAGCTTAGCTTTCTGACTGATGTTATCCAGCCCTTTTCACCCGCATGACAGATATTTACTGAAATAAAATTACTAAAACAATAGAAAAACAGAACAGCAGCAAAAGGAATGGTGTAGGTTAACATTACTCTCTCATCATGATTTCTGGGTACAGATAACCCGGTTTGGTTTCTAAGTATTCAGGGAACTGCAAGCTAGGTTCAAGGAGTGATCTTGCAGTAATTAACTATTTAGAGTTATGCTTTTCACATTTTTTTCTGGCACATATTCTACTGTTTTTGTTATCCTTGTAGCACTTGGGGTGATCAATACTTTTTGCCTTTGTCAAGTTATAAATTGATTGGGTTTAATGCCATGCGTGGAGGCCTCACAAGCAGAGACATAAGCAGACACAGAGGCTAATCTCTAGCAGTAAATGAAGCACTCCAGGAAAAGTCCTGGACGCCTTAACTTGGTCACAAACCTAGTCACATAGTCATATTTTTTCTATGCAGAGTTTCAGCCCAGAGCTCTCATTTGCTTTGCAAACAGTTTTGGGCCCAGGTCAGGACCTGACTGTCCAGGAATCATTTCCAATGGAAATTAGAATGCAACCACCCTGATCTGAAAGGTCAGAAAGTTTAACAAAATGCACAGGCTCTTCCAAGTCATTTGGCCTCAGAGCCAGAAAAAAATTGCAGGCACATTTAATTTAGCTTATATATATATAGTTTGTGACTAGTTATTTCTCCTTGCCATAGGAAACAACTCCCAAAACTGTTATCATTCCCAAAGTCTTCTAATTCTTCTGACTTTGAGCTAATTTTTAGAGTGCATTGCCTCATGCCTCCAATCTACGTGGGATCCTACAGCATTTTTTGAACTTTTGCAGCAGAGAGCCAGTATAGTCTGGGCACCCATCCAGGCCTGCTCTGCTGTGGTACCCATCTTCACATCTCTTTTATGAGTAGCAGGAGCTGATAAGAGGCCAATTATGGTCATTATTCCTGTCATAAGATGTAAAACTCAGCACAGATGGTATCTTATTCAACCTTAGCATGATGCAAACAAAAGAATTATTTTAACATGCTGTACAAAGTCAGGGGGATTTTCCACGCTCTTTCCCAGGAGTGCCAGAATGCTGATGATTTAGCTGTCTTGGCATCTATCCTAGACCCACCAGCCAAACTAGACGATTTTCCTTGAGAACAATACATTTTGCAGATATTACTAAATCCTGTTTTTTCCCCAGCTTCATATGGAATCGTGTTAGTCAGAGCCCAGCGGATGGGAGAATCATTGCAGTGGATGCAGCTTGATAAGCTTTTCTCGAAGCCTGCAAAGTCATTCTCCTCCAGAATGGCTTTTATAGCTCTTCCATTTGAGCTGCTGTTTAAGATAACTCCCTTCCCTTTGTGTCATCCTAGATATCTCTTCTAGATCCTAAAAACCTTTATGGAGTTCTAATCAAGAAACTGCAGCGTCTCCATATGACAAAGAAGAGTAAGACTTTTCTGCCAGGGGTGTCTAGTAATCCAAAGCAAAGGCATTCCCTGAAATTATTAGCAGTTTTTAAGAAACACTTTTGAGGGATCTGGTTTCAAAAAAGTCAAGCTGAAAGGAGATAACACTTTGTTGTTGTTGTTTTCTTGCATATGCATGGACAATGAACTTGTATTAGTTCAGCTTAGTGATCTGTATTCACATGAAGTGAGAAGATTTCTGCATGAAGTTCTGCATGAGACTGTGATTTCTTGTGAGAAATACTCTGTTTTCAAAAGGTTCAGATGACTGTAGATGTCAATTAACACAGAATAAGATAGAAGATAGAAGAATTGTACGGCGAACAGGTAGAATATATAGTCAGTCTTAAGAATACATATAGATTCTGATACAGATTTAGAAGGCAGCGAGAGCCTGGCACAGGTTGCCCTGAGAAGCTGTGGGTGCTCCATCCCTAGAGGTGCTCAAGGCCAGGTAGGATGAGGCCTTGGGCAGCCTAAGTTGGTGAATGCCACCCCTAGATTGGCACTAAATGGGCTTTAGGGTCATTTCCAACCCAAACCATTCTGTGATTCTATGATTCTGCCCTGCAAAGAAAATAATTTATTTAGAAAATGTATTGTTCTGTCAATGGTGGCGTTCTCAATTAGTTTCTGTTCTATGCAATATGGGCATTTCTTAAAGTTACTATAGTTACTTAACAGGCTATTAAATCGTACATGGTATCCAATTAAAATAAATTTAAACTGTGAGTGGTCTAGATCACGCAGTGAAGAACAGAAAAATTTCACTATTTTATAATTCAAGAAAAATGTTCAGCTGTTTGTGACTCTGAGCTTGTGAATATCTGTTATTAAAGATGATCATTTTAGTATTTTTATTTGGAAGTAATTGAAAACAACTAAATCTCACTAATTTTTCTATTTTTTGTCTTTCTTTTTTAATTATTATTATTTTAAAAATTGTTTTTAAGAAGGACTCAATACTTCAGGTGAGCTCCACATTCTACTGCTTCTAAAGAACTCCTGAAATCTCAAAAGTATTCAAAAATGAACAACTGCAGTACTGAATATGTGTTTATATAAATGAGTGTAGCATTAATCCAATAAATGATATGTTTCAATGGCTAGAGGAAACAGCACCAGCTTTTGATGGATCACATTATACACACAAATGCCTATGCTATACTGAAATAATAATTTGTGAAAACCTTGTCTAGCACTGCCTCCCTCTGACTTCCTCTACTTCACAGTTAGTAAATAAGAAGTAATGTTGCTGTTCATGCTTCCAAATTCCAACGTGTTCAAGATCATATACATTTTTAAAGAAGCAAAGGGAAGTATGATCTAGTTTGGATATAGACAAAAGTATTTTTGTCAAAATATATAGGTAAAAATCTGAGAGCTTTAGGAGATGTGATTGAAAAAATGCTGGAAAACTTTAGTTGTTTTCCAGATTAGTTGTAAAGAAAGAACTCATGTCTTGGAATGATTGGAACAGTGTTTGAGAAGGAAAAGAAAATACTCTCAGAACCAATGATTTTAATGTTAATATTCAACTACTCTTTGTATTTGAATATTAACCCAATTCTGTATGTGAGTGTTAACCCAAAATCCACTAGAGTTGGCCTAGTCTGAAGTAGAGGAGACTGAGGAGCAACATCATTGCTCCCTGCATCTTCTTGAGGAGAGGAACTGGAGGGGGAGGTGCTGGTCTCTTCTCTCTAGGGACACGGCACGTGGGAATGGCACAAAGCTATACTAAGGGAGGATTAGACAGGACATGAGGAAAAATTTCTTCTCTGTGAGGGTGGTCAGACACTGAAATAGACTTCCTAGAGAGGTGTCTGATGCATCACACCTGTCAGTGCTCAAGAGGCATTTGGACAATGTCCTCAGGAACATACTTTAAAAAGTTAAAAAGTTAGCTCAAAAGGAAAATCACCTTTAGCCTACTATGGAAAATGAGAATTGAAGACCTACTAAGAACTTCAAGCTAATAAATGTGTGATCTTGGAATTGAGGGCTATAGAAATAGAATTATATTAACAGTAGTTCTATTTCAAATGAGGTCATGATTTGCTAAAACTGATAATGCCTCAAGGGGTGATTTGATGGCCTTCCTGAATTTGTTTCCCAGAGCATTCTGCTGTGAGGGAAAACTTTCTGTGATACCATTGTCTTCTGCTCCACAAAACCTTGCAGAAAGCAAGAAGAGTCAAACAGAACTTCAGCTAATAGATGCTCTTGGCATCTGTTTCTCATCCGACCATTCCAAAACCAAAGTTGACGTAAGGGACTAAAAGCAATTATTAACCAAAATGAAGGAATGGCCCTTGACCTTGTTGACCCAATTCTACTCCAAAATGTTTATTTTTGCTTCATTTAAGAAACAACTATGTTTGAAAATTCACCTTTATTTTGTTACAACTGCTTTCTCGCTGGGAAACTAAGCAGAACAAGCTTGTACATTTTCAACCCGCTGGCAGAATGGGCCTATTTTCCCTTGCCTCTGAAAAAATACAGGATGTGACTCTTCCATCTGCAAATGAATGGCAGAAGTAACAAGCGAGTTTAGTCAAGCTTAACAGTAAGGAAAATGAGAACTGCATCCTAAATGTCAGCACATTCCCCCTAGATTTTTAGTACTGCTTGGCACTTTAACAGCACTTTTTATTGGAGGACTCAAAAGGCCAGTCCTTAGTTCAATCTTATAATACCCTTTTAAGGTTGGTAAAATGCCCAGATAAGGGAACTCAAATACAGAAAAGTTAAATGATTTACTAACAGTCACACACAGTAGCAGCAACCAAAGGCACAAATGCCCAGACCTGTGCTGTAAATATAACAAGCAATAAGCAAATTATGGACATTGTTAGTAGATCTCCATACTTACTCTTTCATAGAATGCATTGACTATGCATCCTTTGAGCCTTAAATGCTCTATAAATCAAACTGAGTTAACACTTGTTTTAAAGAGACGTAGATTTCTAAAACAAATAATAGCATTCACTCGGAAAAGTGAATCATAACTCACGGACCTGCTAGGCTGTTTATTGGAATGAATAATCAACACAGCAAAAGAACTTCTAATGTATTTTCTAGTGATAGTTATCACTTCCATACCATACTACTATTCACTATATAATAGTGAACTCCCTAGTGAAATTGCAGCATCACAATTCTTTATAATGTTTCTTTCTGGAGGCTAGGAATTACTACATTTAGTTTTCATACAGGGAAGCTGATGTTCATTTGGAAACTAGAAAAGAATTGGGTTCAGTTCAAAACATTTTAAATTCTGAGTGCCTCAAGTGATGATACCAGAAAGAAAATGGAGTTAAAATGCTAACACATTTAAGAATCTTGTCATACAGGACTTTCATAAATAAATAAATAGATAAACAAACAAACAAACAAACAAACAAACAAACAAACAAATAAATAAAATATATAAAATCTGGACTTGTGGAGTTCTGGACTTCTAAACCAATACACAACCAATGTGAAATCCCTCTTAGTATCACGTTCATAATTACTGAAAGAAAGAAAAGTGAACTAATGAGAAAAAAAAGAAGTAAAGAAACAAACCCAAAGCATCAGCATTCATATGAATAGGTAAATCAGCAATAATTTAGTTACAGAATGTATTCAGTTTTGTTGTTGTTGTTTTTCCTGTAATACTGATATATATTATAAAAATATTATTAGACTTGCAGGTGTCACAGATATGGTAAGAATTGTGACTCCCTTGCAGAACAGTATTAGAATTCAAAATGATCATATTTTACTGTACAAATGAACAGGGGGAAAAAAAAAAGGGGGATGTATCTCTATGAG
The DNA here is from genome assembly GCF_951394365.1 of Tetrao urogallus. Taxonomy (NCBI): domain Eukaryota; kingdom Metazoa; phylum Chordata; class Aves; order Galliformes; family Phasianidae; genus Tetrao; species Tetrao urogallus. Next base: position 12,654,249 of record NC_136820.1, read on the forward strand.
AATAAATCTGAGGATCTGCAGTTAGACAAGAATAATTAACTGCATAATATAATTGTACTATGAAGGGCAACTCATTAGAAAGGGATTCTTTAGCAGTAATTTGGGGTTTGTAGTAGCTCAGAAGACAATGTCACGTTAAGAAGAAAAAGGCAAATATAGTACTTGGGTTCCTGTATAAATCAAATTTTAAAATATGGGAAGATATCCTTCAGTTTCATTTGGATTATGCTATATGAATTCTGTATAAAGTGACTCCTGCATCTCAAACAGAAAGTTGCTGCTGCAAACAAAGGCAAAATTATTTTCTATCTGTGACTAGTAAGCCTAAAGTATGGTACAAAAGACTCAGGATGAGCATCAGGAGGAGCTTTGCAACAAGAAAGTAGACCAGTGAAGTAATAAGAATGTACAGTATCTCCAGCAATGGCTAAACATACATCTGACAAAACAAAATGGCTAGGTGGTTCTGTTCTACTGAAATAACAGTTACATTTCTTTAATACTTCAAATAAAAATATGCAGGATTTTCTGACAGGGCGAAATGATGCTTGGTCACATCACTTGATCCAGTTCTTCAATCAGGAAACGAGGGATAATTTACCTGACTCAAATGCACAATTCACAATCCAAGTAACTACTGGAGTACCAACAAGCCATGAGGAATCTGAAGCAGACATTACCACCAGAAGGGCTGTATGCTGCAGTTGTGGAAGTTCCAAGGAAGAACTGTGAGGATGAGTTTAAACTTGATCAAGGTGACACTTTGTTTTTCTTATAGTTAACAAGGGTGATAAGGAGAAAACAATAACCTAGAGCCATCTCATATGCAAGTAGATCACACACCATAAGTTCTGTTGGTAGAATTGCTAAAATGCTGAGTCGAGATGTTTTAATGTAAACAATGCTTGGCTTTAATCATGTATATGATACACAAAAGATATTTCGATCAGAAAAAGCTGGGTACATGGTGTACAGCCAAACTTACTTTCCTTCAAAACTATTTTTGCTTTGCTGCTGCTTAAAATTTAAGCTGACAGAGGTCTTTACACTGAGGGTTTAAACTAAGGTGAGATTTCAAAAATTCTTCCAGCTATTCCTCATCCTCTTGATAGCTTACAGGACTTAATGTCCGTACTGAAGTAAACAAATGTCAGCTGATCCTGACACCAATTACCCAGAACTACAGGAGCTTTCTGGAAAGACATCCTCAACTACAAAAAAAGCTACTTTTTTGAAGATTCAAATTATGTTTGCTACTTCAGAACAGCTTTTTATATATCTCTACTTGCATGGACAAGAGAATAGCAGTGAGAGGTGAAGAAGAGAGAAAGAGAACAGGAGTGGAGAAAGAGAGAAAAGGAAAGAGCAAAGAACACTCCTAATCCCAGTACTGCATCTTTGTTTTCAGGGGACTTTGTGTTTTGTGTAATTGGCCTAAGAGAGTCCAGTAAGCTGTAATCACATTGAAAAAAAAGCACTGCCACATAATTATAGTTGATATTAATTCAATAATTTTTTGTCATTGTTAATGAGGTAAGAATTTAGACACCAAAGTTTTAGATGCTTATTTGAATTTTATGCTATTAAAGAACTTGAAATAAAAATATCTTTTTGTTAGACTTCTGTAGCACTTGCCATCTTAAAGAAGATACTCCTCTGCATTCTTCACAGATTTCTTAAGCTAATTCTTGCTAAAATCATACTGTAGCCTGAGGGCTTATAGAATTAGGTACTTAACAGTGTAACACATAGAAACTTGGGTCCCATATGTATGCTGAATGAACCAAGGCCAGTGTGTACGTCCTCCATTGTGCAAAACTGAATGTGTAGTTAAATTAAGAACAATAGGTATTCATAAATCAGCACGAGTGCCCATGAGAAACAAGTCTTCTAATTAAATAAGAAGAGAATCAGGGTTTCTTGTTCCGGGAATTGTTGTTTGGTATTGAAGGAGAATATATTGATAGTAGAAAGACAGAATTTGTTAGAAAAATTATTGAGTTTTTTTACCACAAACAGCTCCCTCCCTACACATTATTTATTTTCAGTTACAAAAATAATTAATTTTTAAGAAAATCAAGTGTTCTTTTTTTTTTTTTTTTTTTTTTTAATCTTTTATTGCTTCTACTGAGAAATAAAACTTTATAATCAGAAAAAAAAATAGAAGTAGTACTTGCAAGGAAGTGGTATTTTATTTTACTTAGCTTTTAAACTAGAAAGAAAGCAAAAAAGAAGTAAAGAAAGAAAAACATTAGTGTTCGTCAATTGAGAGGAAATTCTTAGAGCAATTCTGTAACAATTTGAAAAAGTATTGGATATTTTATTTATTTAATCGTTTGGAATTTGAGTGGTACTATTCAAAGTATAAATTACTAAGAGACTAAATGTGGTTTCAGGTTGACTTTATAATTTCCTGATCTTAATGCTTGATATCTACAGTCTGATAAATGCAGCGAGTTATAGGTTTTCCCATTATCTATCAAGAGATAGAAAACAATGCATTAAAATTTTTTAACTCAAGTCCTATTCTTTGTACTCTTCACAGAATCACAGAATGGTCAGGGTTGGAAGGGACCTCAAGGATCATGAATCTCCAATCCCCCTGCCACATGCAGGGCCACCAACCTCCGTGTTTAATGCTGAACCAGGCTGCCCAGGGCCCCATCCAACCTGGCCTTGAACACCTCCAAGGACAGGGCATCCACAACCTCTCTGGGCAGTCCGTTCCAGTACCTTACCACTCTCTGGGTAAAGAATTTCCCCCTGATGTCGGACCTAAATCTCCCCTCCCTCAACTTAAAACCGTTTCCCCTCGTCCTACAACAACAATTTCCTACCTCGTCCTTCATCCCCTCTTCAAGTACAAAGAAAAGCCTGAGTAGGCTATGCTTGGCAATAAAGTCAAGAACATGCACATTTAAAATGATCGGGACAGTAAACAACAGATTTGCTTTAACCCCTTCAAAAATTAAATACAAATTCTAAAGAAACTCAGAAATGTGTCTACAAGTTAAACAAATTAGCAGTTATAGAAATACTTAATTTTTAGTAGGCCAGATTGACGTAAGGAATCATGTTGATCACAGATTGAAGGAAGAAACTACGTATTTCCTGTACAAAAAGTGAGTAGAGATTAGATCATCCACCCAGGATTGGGATTCTCACAATCACTCTGAGTTTCCTTTGAAGGCACACTAATTTGTTGTGTAGACACATTTACATAGAATAGAGCTAGCTTTAAAATTATGTGTCTTAATCTTTATTTGAAGTGCTTGGAAAAGTGAATACAGTTAAGTTGTAGCCAGTTTTCTTCCGTGTCCCTCAACATACCAACTCAAAGTACAGAAATTCCACAAAGGCCTCAAATTGGATGAAGTTTAAACTGGATTTTGAAATTGTCTTTTGCAGTATTTCCATGTAAATGAACATTAAGCTGTCAGTGTATTTTTTCTCGTCTAACCAAGAAAGCACACCATACAAACTGAAATACAGAATTTATTTGCATAATATGTTTGAAAGTTTCTGCGTCTTCACAGAGGATAATTTGAACACACTTTATCATGTGTGGAATTTTAAGTCTAAAGACACCTTTCTGCTCTTTATTTTCCATGTTTAAGTGAGTTTTGGATCAGATTTTTTTTCTACTGAAGTAAACCAGCTTCTAGAAATACATTTGCCCTGTGAATTAGAGCCCAAAAGACATTGATTTGTTGATGTTTTATATTAGAGTTCACAACAGAAGTATTTGAATGGTCTGGGTTGAAAGAGCTCAAAGAAACAATGTTTTTCAATGTTTTGGGTTCCCATTGCCGTCCTGTAGCGAAGCTTTCTATGCCCCACTAGACACATTGCATCCTTGTTTTTTGTCTACTTAGCATTTTTCAACTTCTTTTTTGAGGAACTTGGGAATGAAACCACTACTTGCATTTTATCAAACCTACCATTCAATTAAAAATAATTAATCATTATTACAATCATTAATTAACAACTCCCCCCACTCTTGTGACTGTTGCTTGTCCAGGACATTCCCCCTTGAACTTCCAGTAACCAGAGGATAGTAACAGACAGCACAACAGCGACCACTGAGGGCATTCTTGCCATTTGAAATCTTTGATTATCAGACTGATAACTATATTATTTTCTGTGCTTGCAGCTTTTTCTGCAGAATGAACTCATAGCCCATGTGTGAGAATTAATGGAACAATTCATATAATATTTTGACATCATGTCACAAAGGACACAATATTGTCACTGCCATTGTACCCAACTCCAAACACAGGATGTTGGTCTCCTGAGAGTGCAGCACCAGTGAACAACATTTAGAAGGCAGAGAAAAGTAGAGACTAAAGAAACTGAATTTAACACACAAAAAAGAATCAACAACAAAAGTCCACCCGAGCAAGCATTGCTAAACTGAAAAAGATTAGGACGACATGACTACTTTTTCCCCCAATTGTTAAATGTAAACTAAGCTAATGGTCAAAAAGTCATGGAGGACGAGAGAGGGAAGTTGTGGATGATTGCTGCATTCTTTGTTACGTCCCCTCTCCATCCTGGTGAGCTGGAACATCAGTGCAGTTCTCATGCCAGTTTCCGAGTAAACAACACGTACTTCCTGACTATCTCTAATCTGGGCAGCAATGTGTGTGAAGGGAGAGTGCTAAGTGATCTGTGGTTTTGACCAGGTATCCTGTTTTGACAAGGGTGTTTGTCCTTTACCCAACATATTGCAGATGTTATTCTTCAGATTTCTGTGTTCTGGGTTGTTGTTTTTTGGGTAATGCTTAATTAGGTCTTTTGGGAAAGATTTAATTTGGATTACTGAGATGTTTATAGGGCCAGAGGTAACAATTAAAAAATAACCAAAAAAGTTGTGCTGATTAAAATCTTGTTTTTTCTTTCCACTCAATATTTTAAACTGCAGTTAACTGAAAGAAAATGTTTCCTCTAATTGATATTTTGACCATAAGCTGTTTGACAAAATGCGGTTCAAAATCAAGTTTTAAATTTGCCTCTAAAAGTTTTTGAGAAGCTTACTGAATTGCTTTAGCAGCTAGCATAAATTTCCATTGCATAAGCAGAGCTGTTCAGAATTTTTTTCAACAAAACTCTTCTATTTTGGAAAAACAAACCATTAAGCATGCCCTCTGCCCTTCCTGCTATGGTAAAAAATGTATCCAGGAAAGCTTTTACTGGTAACGGCTCACAATTTTAGAATAAAATTCTGAAACCAAATTTAAAAGTGAACAATATAAAGATTCACGTAATTAATTACCTGATACTTAGATGAGATATGGTCAAGGATCATGTTTTAAAGAAGAAGCTCCTGTCTCCTAAGTGAGTAGTCTACTTTGTGGGCTAAAGAGATCTCTTTAACATGTCCCAGTGAGTCTTTAATGACACTGAGCAGAGGAATGCCCACAAGAGAGAGTTTTAAATGTGGACTTACTCCAATGATCAGAGATTATGTCACCCAGCTGCCATGCACAAGATTTGTTCCTCTTCTGTCTAATGTAGAGCAAAGACTTGAACGTGCATTTCCCATATCAATCAGCTGTCTGCATGCTGACTTCTTCTCCATAGGAAAAAGGAAAAATCCTGTGGTCCTCATGTGAAATATTCATGAAATCAGATTTGTATTTCCAAGATTATAACCACTCCAGCTGTGACCCCAGTCCTATACCAGTGAAAAGCAAAGGCTGGACCGTTACTGACTTCTTTGTCAGAGGAACCATGGCCTGTATTCCCCAGAAAGCTAACCATTTGTTATTTACGAACTTCAATTTTCTAACTTTAATTCATTACAGATATAGATTTTGCTAATAGTAAATAGTACTGCCATTATGTCATAGAAAGAGGAGATCACAAGAAAGGTTACTTGTGTTAGAGGCATTTGAAGGATGCCTCAGGCAAGCTCTGAGATGAGGGATATTTAGGAAGCTAACAATTCTGGATCATCTACTCTGCATCCAGGAGATACAGTTTAATCTTTCTCAATCCAGCTTTCTTCATTTACTATGTTTGCTGAAAAAAAGTATCAATTTGAAATGTGAGAACTTTCAGTCAGCTGCAGAACTTGTTGAAAATGTTCAATGTGCAGAAAAAATTAATTTGTTAAAACTATCCTGTTAAAAAACAGCTAGAATTTTCTAAGATCCCCATGACACTGTGTTAAAGAATTTTTTTTTTTTTTTTAAAGACAAGTTGTTCCTCTGAATGTTTTAGAATTGTCAAGCATCTCTATTGCAGTCAGGAAAACTGAAGCAATACATTTCCTTTAAATTCCATGTGATCACACAAGACTGAGATAGATATGAACTTGTCCATTATTCCACAACTTTAGAGTTTTGTCTGATAATTTCCCCTGCATTTAAAATCCCAGAAATTCAATGATCTCTGAAAACTATAGAAATGTTAGAAATCTGATTTGAGGTGCTAGGTTTGTAATATATATATATATATATATATATATACACACACATACATATGTAGGTTGTCCTGAAAGCAATGCATATTTCCATGGAAACTACAACAGATATGACAAGCACGCTAGTTCTGCACAGTAGAACAAATAGCTACAAAACACTATTTTTCAACACAGTCACCACCGCTGAATATGCATTTTCACCAGCAATGAACAAGAGCCTGCGTGCCATGTTCACAATAACCTGCACCAATGGAGACAATCTGCTGTCACTGCCACCACTGCTGAAACACAGCACCTACCACTTGATTGTGCTCACATCCACTGTTTGCTCCTCACGAACATTCAGCAAGCACAGAATAAAGTCAAGGAGTGCTATTTTTTCTATACGGAGGAATTCAATTCCACACCTTTTCTTCAGATGGACTTCTATGTCAGGTAGCATTTTGTCAGACTGCTCCTCTGCTGCCATCTGTGGCATCACAGCAAAATGTAACAGGATATTGGTGGGAAGGTTCAGACTCTGCTGCCATACTGCCAACATCCACCTCTGATGTCATGGGCCAACATGATAAAATAGAAGGCATTTCTTTCAGAGCAACCTGTATTTAATCTATCTTCCATTTCGAAAATCAAATGCCCGTAGTATATCTATTTTGTATCAGTTCATTTTGTTGTTGGAATAAAGGTAATCCACAGGTATCAATCCTCATTATCTGATGAAAAACAAGACTTTTCATGGAGGAATATGCGCTAAATATATGGACTGACAGTGCTCAAATAAGGATCACTGAAGGGAACTAGTTAAAAAGATTGACTTAGAAATTATCCAGTATGAACTGAATATATTAGAAATAATGAATCATTACAAGCTGATGCCCTAGAATTCTAAATCCTCATTTTAGTTAAATATATCGGAGCTGCACAGAAATGATCTTGGAGGGTAATGAAAAGCAAAATAATGACAGATTAGCCAGTTCACTAACTTCACTGATTAAAATCTTTCTCAATAATGAGCAAGCCAAATTAAATGGAGGCACGAGGTAAAAATATAAAATATGCTTTCCTCTTGAAGTTTTAAGTACTTCAGCCAATTTGTGAATACATTTCAGATCCAAAGACCAGAAATCTAACTCAATGTCCCTCCCTACATTTCACTCAGAATATGAGAATGTTCCAGAGATAAAGGCTAAACAAGTTAGACAAGGAAGACTCAAAATACTGAATTTCTCAGACTGTGACTAGGAGTCAAGATCTATATTTAATCACATGGCTGTAAAAGATTAATAGAGACAGAGGAATTTTAACCTTTAACCAGCTTAGGCTTCAGTGTGTTAACTCTGCAATATTCTGAAAAGAACAACTTGAAAATCTGGAAAGAAGAAATCAGTTGTTTTCTTTTTGCTTTTTTTTTAATTTCTGTTTAACACATCCAAATGCAGCTAATTAGATCACTTGGGGAAGTACCATTAACAACCAAACTTCCATTAGAGAAAAACATGCCTTCCAAGAAAATGCAAAGAAATCCAAGATTTGCTTGGAAAACACTGAGGCCTCAAACTGTTTTCTTAGATCTCGTATGGTCTGTCTGCCTGCACAATCTACCTAGTAAGATTTGTACAACTAATACATTCTTATTATTTCACAGTCCCAAACTTGTAATACTTTAATTTCATTTATACTGCAGTCACTGGGCAGCATCCTGACTCTTCTTAAGTCAAGGACAAATCTCCCATCTACTTCATTGAGGTTATGAGATCTATCTAAATTCATTGGAGTTATTCCAACTTATTTCAATGCCATCAGCTCACTGTCTAGTCTTTTATGTTGTTGGGTTACAGCATAAATAAGGCAATAATTAGAGATGCAAAGCAAGTTTCAGTATCAATCTTGGAAGCAGAATGTGTCACCCTAGGAAAATAGAATCCCAAATGACTTAGGCAGAGCTGCCAAAGTGAATATCTAACATTTCACTAATGGAAAAATTGAATGTTAGATGGTAGGCATAATTGGAAAAGTACAACAACAGTTGAAGCAATATCACTTGTTTATATGCAGTATGACTTCAAATATAATCCACTGTTATTTCCGTTTTAAGATCTACAGCAGGAAAATATTGGTCGTTTTTTCCAGGGGTCTCTCAGATAACAACAGATATGTGGGGACATTTCTCTAGATACTGTTTTTGAAAACTGTTTTATCACAGTCTTTTGTTAAACATGAAAGTCTGAAAAAATGACACATTTATTTTCCTTTATCTGTTTTAGGCATAGCAATTATATTGGGTATTTTAAGACCCAAGGTTAATCAAGAACAAATTATTTTAAAGAGAGAACTAAAGCTAAAAACTAATAGTAAAGGATATGCAAGCAACCCAATACCTTTTTGTTAGCAAAACTGAGATGTCTGCATATCTCTATCAAACCTGGCAAAAAAGAGTACAAGAACTCTTGTTGGAAAGACAGCAGCTTTCCACAAGTTGCAAAAGGGTAGTATATCCAAAATTTTCACTGTCAGGGAAATTTCATTCTGTAGGAAGATTGTGCTAGACTATTACCTCAAGGGTCAGTTTCTGAGCCTTAGACATCTATCAAAATTTTACTGTGGAATTTTAGATTATGAGCGGACTGCTTGCATGCATGGCAAAATAAGATTTCCTTCAATGTTCAGCACTGTGTAGATTTACATTGCATGAGCAGTGTGGTTGTGTTTGTCTCCCATACCATGGAGCTTATGGGCAATGGAGATAGGGAACCTCACTGACAATCATACCTGAGCTGATCTGGAGACCTCACTGCAGTTAACTGCTACTATAGATCAGCTCAGAACAAACTGGAGAGACAGTATTTCTGAGATGAGATAGAGTGCTCTTCAGAACTTTCTGTCCAGAACTGACTTGAAAGGCTACCAATCTGATCACTTTTCACAATTTCTAAAAGAAATAAAAATTCATTTATGTTACAATAAAACATTTTTTTTTCCTGCATTCTGCCAAACAAAAATAAATTAGAGATCAGAATCATACCTCTAGTAAAGAAATAAATACTAGAAGTGAATCAACCATGGTTTTGACCGGACCTGTTCACATAAAGGTTGCCACTGAAGTACACAGTGAAAGGGAGTAATAAGAAAGAAAAAGAACTTTAAAAAAAAGTTTACATCACCATCAATATCTTAATTACTATTTGTATTTCTCAGTATGAAGTAGCTCAAAAAAAGAAAGAAATCTCAATCAGCCCGAGAGGACTTATTCCATAACATCGTACCCCATGGTCAGAAATGACTGAAGGCAATGTACTGAGGAAACAGAGTATGAGCTTTGCAGCAGCAGAGTAAGGATTAAGGGGCAAGCAGATAAATGGGATGCCACAGCAGGAGTCTACAATTGGCCACTCAGCCAGGATGACAACACTGATTAACTAATCTTTAAGGAACTAAGAGAGATCTCTAGATCACCTGCCTATGTCTTTATATGGAACTTCAACTTGCCAGATTTTAACTGAGAACACCAGACAGCAGATATAAAAAGGTCCAGGAGATTTCTAAAGCAGTTTTATGGTATCTATCTGGTACAAGTATTGAATTGAGAATTGATGGGGAAAGGTGCCCTTCTGGATATTTTGCTTGTGACAGAGAAGGTCTCATGGGTGAAATGGCAACTAGCGGCTGTCTTGGTCATAGTTACCACGAATTAGTAAAATTTAAAATCTTTGGTGATACAGGAGGAAAACTGTCACCAAAACTTCAACCCTGGATGCAGGGAGAACATATTTAGGACACTTAGGGAGCTAGTTAATAAGATCCCCTGGGAAACTGCTTTGAAGGCACTAGAGCCCATCATGATGATCATTTTTTAAGTACCATCTCCTAAAAGCATAGAAACAGGCAGCTCAAAAACATCAGAAGTCAAACAGGTGGTTTGTTTGTGGCAGGAAAGTTGACCTGGCTGAACATGGATCTTGTAGAGCTTAAGCTTAAAAAGAAAGCATATGGCCGCTGAAAGCAAGGTCAAGCAACATGTCAGGACTACAGCTATTCTGTTTGCCTTTGTAGGGAGAAAATGGTCACCTTACAAATGGGGACATAGACAAATAAGAGATTTTAATGTCTTCTTTGCCTCTGTCTTCAACTCCTATGAAGGGATCTTTGACCACAAGTGCCTCAAGTTGGAGGACTGTGACAGCAGTAATGACCAACTCCTGTCCAACTCTGAACTTGTGCAGGATTTACTTCTGTACCTGAGTGCATAATAATCTATGGAGCCCAATGTTATTCATCCCAGGGTACTCAGAGATCTGGCTGATGTTGTCACAAGACCTCTCTCAATTGTTTTTCAAAATTTTGGGTAATTTGGTGAAGTCCCAGTTGACTGGAAGCTAGCAAAAGTTCAAATACTCAGATATAAAGAAGTCTCTGGTAATTACAGGCCTGTAATTAACTCACTTCAGTGCCCTGTAAAATTGCGGAGAAAATCTTGCTGGGCATTACTGAAAAACACCTTAAGAACAACATGGCCATTGGTCACAGCCAGCATGGATTCATAAGGGAAGATCCTGTTTAACTAACTTAATTTCCTTTTATGACAAGGTCACCCATCTAGTTGACCAGGGGAAGCCAGTTGAAGTTATCTTTTTGGATTTCAGTAAAGTTTTCAATACTGTTTCTCACAGTATCCTTCTGGACAAAATGTACAGCATATGGCCAGACAAAAACACAAAGTGATGGGTGGGCAACTGCCTGGCAGGTTGGGCCCAAAGGATTATGGTAAATGAAGTTACAACAGACCAGTCACTAGTGGGATTCCCCCCCAGCTTTGTTTGACAGCAAATTCTCTTAAATGTGTTCATAAATGGCTTGGTTGTAGAACCAGAAGGCATTTTCAGGAAGTTTGCTGATGATATTAAACAGGAGATAGCTGTTGACTCTGTCTAGGGTGGGGAGGACTTGCAAGGAGATTTAGAGAGCTGAGCAATCACTAATTGCATGACGTTTAACAAGAACAAGTGCAAGATTCTACGCCTGGGAAGGAGCAACCCTGGCAATATATATACTGACTGGAGGTTGAGATAGTAGAAAGCAGCCCTGCTGTAAGGAATTTGGGGATCTTGGTCAGCAGTGAGTTGAAAATGAGTCAAGTGTGCCCAGGCAGCTAGAATGGACAACTATATCCAGGGGTGCACCAAGCACAGCACAGCTAACTGGTTGAGTGGAGCAATCTTCTCTCTCCACATTGTATTGGTGTGGCTTCACCTTGAGTACCACATGTAGTTTTGGGCAACACAGTACACAAAAGACATAAAACTGTTAAAGAGCAGCCAAAGAAGGGCTACAGATATAATGAAGGGTCTGGAGAGCAAGGGGTATGAGGGGTGGCTGAAGTCTCTTAATTTGCTCAGCCCAGAGCAGACGAGGTTTAGGGAAGGCCCCAGGGCTGCCTCCAGCTCCTCATGAGGAGAGTGGAGAGCCAGCGCTGATCTCTGCTCTCTGGTAACAGTGTCAGGATCCAAAGGAATGACAAGGAGCTGCATCAGGAAAGGGTCAGATTGGGAAAAGGCTCTTGAATGAGAGAGTCAGGAGCACTGGATCAAGCTCCCCTGGGCAGCGGTCATGGCACTGAGCTGCCACAATTCAAGAAGCATCTGGACAACGCACTCAGATACATGGTCTGATTTTTGGGTGGTCCTGTGCAGAGTCAGGGTTTGGATTCAATGATCCTTATGGGTTCCTTTCAACTTGGAATCTTCTGATTCCATGATTTCTTTTAATGTGAGAAATTGGTGCCTTCCTGTTACATTCCTATTTTTTCAACTTTTTACACACTTCTATTATGCACAAGTCCTCCTTTTCTCCTGCTCATTCTCCTTTTTATATACAGCTTGATGCATCAGAGATGATATTTTTATGCCAAATCTGCATACCCACAGAGCATAGTATATATTTTGGTCTTCTATTGGATGGCATGTGTGAAAACTGTTCAAGTGCCCTCTAGTGACTGAAACTCACAATAAATTTTTTGCTCTAGAGTATTTGAGAAACCCAGAAACAGCAATAAAGTGGATGTAACATATTGAGGTCAACAAGATTTTCCATTTTAAGCTTTCACTTTTCAATTGCGGTGACAAAAATTAGAATATCTCACAAGCAACAGACTACCTGCAAGCACTGAAGTAGGGCCCGTCAGCCTAATGTGGACTACAAGTTAATTGATAAATTGGCAGGAAACCGGACATATTTATTAGCTGGTCCACCTTAGAACTACATAATAACTGAAAGAAATAAAAACCAATAATCTATTTACAGTTTCTTGCATTCCTCATTAAATCATTTCAGCTACTTTCATTGCTTGATTTAATCAAACAGTGGTAGAAAAGTAATGTAGTAGTTGTAGATGAAGTTTCCACTTCACAGCCCACGATAGCAAATGAATTGTAAAAATTATGACCTTTGAATCAGTTCAAATTTTGAATACTTGAATTATGCAACTAACCCACAGGCTAACAGCTTATTTACAGAAATGTACTATTTATTTATCAATTTATAGGCTCATTAACCTGGAAGCTTAACCACTAGAATTGGAGAAACAGTACGATACATGTAAGTTTTAAAGTCAACACAGCCTCATAAAATGAATACAAGTGATAAGCACTGAAGTACGAAAAATAAAAAGTATACCTTTAGCTTTAAATTTCAACCATTTACAAAACAAAACAACAACAACAAAAAAAAACCACCACCACAATGATACATAGGAATATACCTGCCATTTTAGGTCATAAGTAGCCTTTCTAGCTCAAATAATCAACCAGATAAGGGCAACAAACACATCACAGAGACTTTAGGCTCACGAGAAAATAGCCTAGTTTGTGGGCTGGTACAATAAAAACAAACTGGCCCAGGAATAAAGATGACCTTCTACTATCAATTTATGTACAAATGTCAGAGAAAGAGCAAAAGATACTCAACATGTCCATTCTGGCATCAGCAAACCGACTGCCTCTCTCCTACCTCTCAGGTGTACAGTATTTCAAAATAAAAAGCCATACTACTCTGAATTAGACAAGAAAATCATACTTATTTATGTCTGTCTGGAAGCTAATTTATACCAGATTAAGTTTGATTAAGTCTTTTGTATCTGTAGAGACAAAAGCCAACTCATTCTCTGAGGCCCGAAGAACAGAGAAAAAGAAAATTCAACAAAGAGACAATTCTGGGTTTTTCATATTGATGAAGTATTCTTCCATATATCCTTGGAGGGTCTAGTATTGTCACGGAATGAGCACTGCTAATAAAGATGTAGTACTTCAATTGAAATATCCTACTTTTTGAAATCTTGCTTAAAGGAATTAGTTTGGGAGTAATTTCTGAGGCAGAATGATTGCTTTGACAATGTATTTTGGAAAACACCGCCCTTCTGTACATACTTCAGTTTTCATGAGTTATAGCAATAAACATTCATCCACATATGGATGACCTTGAAAATTTCCTTAGTGTATGCTTCAGTAAACCAAGAAAGATCAGCAAAAAATAAATAAAAAAAATTAAAATGCAAGTGGCCACAGCTGCATGCTTAAAATTATAGCGGATGAAAAGTTTTGTTTTCTCGTAACATACATTAAATCTGTTCAAAGCTAAAACACAAAATGAAAACAAATCCTCTACAGATGTGACAGTTCTGTGATTCATTGTCAGCTCTTTAAAATATTGTTGCTTCTCCTCTTTCTACATCAAACTTTTTTATCCTACAAACCATTAATTGATGGCACCTGCTTTTTCCTCTCTTGTTGTCCTTTCTCTCAGTATGTAGGACACAATGTTATATCGCTGCCCTCTTACAGCCCAAACATTCCTGAAAACAAATCAAACTCAGATATAAAGTTTCAGAGTAAACCCTAAAAACACAGAGTTTCCATTGGTATCCAATGATCTGCCCCTTAACCAAACCCAAACATGCCCAAACCGGCAAAAATCACAGAACCAGACTTTAACAGGAATCACAGAATCACAGAATTGTAGGGGTTGGAAGGGACCTCTGGAGATCATCGAGACCAACCCCAGGTATGTTTTGTTATTGCTGCAACTGGGAAGGATTTTTTTTTAATTGTGGTTTTGTTTTTCAAGTTCGCCTTAGAGGAATTCTAAAATGCTTTCTATCCCACTTGAGGGTCTCTCAAAAGCAATCTTTTAGCACTACATATTTCCCTTTAGCAGCAGGACAGGTTTGCCTGCCAGAAAGCCAATTCTTTATGAGAATGAAGAACTTCTCATCAGTAAATGCAACACCTTCAGCATTGCGTTCCAGACTCTGCAGCAATAACATTGTCCTGTCATGGACTTGAAAATAATTAGCTGGCAGCATCACTGGTATTTTCTTCATTGCTAGCACAGCTCTTCACAGCAATAATTCGTCTCTCCTCAGGAGCATCAAGCTCTACAATTGGATAATGATGGACTTGGGCAAATACCAGTCTCACTGGCAGCAGTAAGATGCCTACTGCAGCAACCTGTAATCCAGCTTTCCTATGCAGTAATCTAGTGTTTTTAGAACTACAATCAAACCCTCTGTAAAAGTGATATAACTGTGTGTAACTAAAGCAAAGTAGTTGAGATCTAAGCATCTGAGCCCATTCTTTTTCCTTTCAACACACTTAAAACTAGTCAGCAATTCCCAAACTTGCCCATGTTACCATACTCTGAAAATGACAGTTCACTCATTGCAAATTCAGCAGCTAGCTTGCTCTTTTTGCAGTAACAACAAGCAACACTATGTCATTTATATCAGCATGGCAGTCCTCTAACCATGCTCCTCTGATGAAGACTTCAGTCTTCTGTATAGCCCATCTCATCTGCACATGAAAGAACAGTGCTGAAGCACAACTTGTGTCCCCATTCCAACACTTTGGTTTGCTGTTTTTTAAAAGAAAAAAAAAGGATTCACTCACACACACACACACACACACACACACACACAGATCAATATGAGGGAATATTTAGATTTCATTATCACCAGCTATTTCTTTTTCCATGCACACACTTTTTGCAGTCAGGCGTAGGACTGACGGCATATTTGTACTATAGCAGGAACAAACAAGGTGATACTCAGCTTTCTTCAAGTCTGCTACAATGTTCTAAACTGTATACAATGATTTAGAAATTACTGGTAATTAATAAAACTTATTTATTAAAGCTAAGCCAAATCTGGTTGAAAAATGACAGTGCAAAGTAACACCTGGAAGGGAACCTTACAGGACTTGTCATGGCCATGGTCAGACTGCTCAGCTGGATGGATATCCTATGCTGAGTAGCAGTAAATTCCTGACCTAGCAAAGGAAGTAGTTGAGGGTCATGGAGGTAATGGATAAAACAAGCTTGAAAACAGGAACAGGTATCCAGTGAAAAGGCAGTTTAAGTGAAAAATGAAAATGTAAGTTCTTTCTACGTTTATTGGCACTATTGTTGGAAGGGGTTTTTTTTGTGGTTTTGTTCTTGGTTTTTTTTTCAGAGTAGTTTTCTTTGTGAAACTTTAATCAAAAATTCCAGAAGTGGCTAGATATTTCCCTGCTATCTATAAAAAAAAAATAAATAAATAAAAATCAATTAAGACTGTTTGTGCATGCAACTGTATTTAGAATATTAATGTTGTAAATCAACAGTTGATTTCCCAATTAAGCTAACTGTCAGCAGCAATTAAGGTAGCAATTGCTAGAATGTAATAATGTATAAGAGACTATCTCCATTTTAACATTAAATAGACTTTGTTGTAGCCTTCTTGTAACTAAAAAATTGTGGCTTCTTTGACTACAATATTTTGATTTGATTTGAAAGTAAACTTTTTTCCTCTGTGCCAGTAGGAATGTCCTTTCAAGTTAGAGAAAAAAACACCAGACATCCCCCTGAATCCTAATTATCAAAGTGATCCTGAATGAGCACTGACATACATGCCTCTAAATGATGAGCTCTCAGATGAGCCTCAAAGTACAGCCTTCCCATCTCATTATTTGTACAACTAAAAGCCATTTATCCTCTCCCACCTGAACAGCTTAATTTAACTGTTGTCTAAGAGAAAGCACTGGCATGTGCTGCCCAGAGAAGCTGAGGAATCCCCATCCTTGGAGGTGTTCGAGGCCAGGCTTGATGGGACTCCTGTGCAGCCTGACCAAGTTGTTGGCAACGGCAAGGTGGTTGGAACTAAATGATCTTTGAGGTCTCTTCCAACTCAAGCCATTCTGTTTTCTATAATTACTGATTTTTCCCTTCCTTTCCTCCTGAGACGTCCATGCTCATTTTTCTATTCCTGCTTCAGTTCCTCACCAGGTTCTTCTCTGGTTACCTTTCAGTTATTGCTAGGAAGAACTAGCTGAAATTTGTCATTTTTAAATGCCTGCATTAAAAAAAAAGCACAAAACACAACAGAATTCAGAATATTGTCCACATGTTCACAAGTGTGGGTGCTTTCTCCTCTCCATTTTTGAATCCTTAATGTACTACTTTAAAGTACATAACACAGAAAGAAAACTGATTAGAATAGGACTCATACAGATTCATTTCAAACTCGTTTGCTTTGCTTCCTAATACACGGAACTGGACAAAATATTATTTTTAAAAGGCACACACAGCAACAAGAATGCTGACTGAAAAGAGCTATACCACTGAAGAGGCTGGCCTTATGGGGGGCAAGGATTCATCCCTTGTTACTTCAACACTTTACCTGAACTATAGTGCCTCTAACAGTACTGATTCATGATAGCACTGTTTCAACCTAAGATAAATAACGAGGTTATTGCTGTTCATTTCTTCTTATGCTTGTACAGGGAAGTGGAAATTCTTGTGCACTGACTTTTGTAAAGATGTTGCATTTGGAACTGAAAATGTTTCAGGAGTTTGTTCACAAATAGCAATGTTATCCATGGATTTAGGACAGGCTAAGTCTGTTAGCTACTCTCAGTTATGCCCTTATGCAGAATATGCAGGTCAGAAATCCACTACTGCACGGAATGCAAGTAGTTGCTCTCGTACTTTTGCAGTTTACAATATATGCTGGCCTTTGCCTAATCTAAAACAAAGGTGAGAATTCTACATCTTATGAAAGATTAACTGAAACCATAGAGGACTCCTTTCCTCTATCTGCCCTTAACTTCTGTCAAAGTATACAAATCTTGAAACCTAATTACATCTTTCAAGATCTTCAAAATAGTTCTTCAACATACTAAAAATGGAATAACTTTACAAACAAATCTGCAAACAACTCAGAGCTTTAGGATTATTCACAATTGTGGCAGGCAAAACAAAACAATAAACATACAAAACAACAGGAAAATATGATGAAAATGCCTCAAAACATCACAAGCTGAACATTTTGAGAGAAGTCATTCTACTCACAACTTAGTAGAATTCGTGTTAAATAAATACAGAAACGGCAGGTTCACTTCATCTGAAGTTACTCGATGATTCTCAAGTGAGAAAAGAAAAGTGTGTAGGACTCCCAGTTCACAAAATGCAAATTGCCATTCATTTTCTTGCAACTGTGACTGAAGAGGATGAAGACTGGGGGGAGTTTGCAAAATATTAACAGAAAAAGTAGGCAAGAGGTAAATAAAAATACCATAAGCTCCCATTCAGTGCTTATTATTTTTATGTCAAATTGCTCTTGGACTAGATGATGGTTAAAGGTCCCTTCCAAATGAACTTCTCTATTCTAGCTTTTTTTATTAAAATTCAAAATTCAGCCACGTGGGGCAAAAAAAGCCAAGAAAACAAACCATGGGATAAGCTCAACCACACAGTACACATAACCAGTCTTTCTCATTTGCTCAATAACTCAAAGATTACTTTCTGCTTGGGAGATCTGCTAGTTGTTCCCTCACATGTTCTCCTCCTCCCATTAACATCTCATGCTAATGGTTATTTAACTCAAAGTTCTCTTTCTAAGCAATCAGAATCAGGAATTAAGGTTTCTGAAATAAATTTCTGTCAGCCTGTCTGCAGAACACCTCATTCCTCAGCAGCAAGAACCACAAGCTACCATTTTGTTTGATTCTATCACTAAAGAAGGGTTATTTTCTATTATATTAAGCTGACCCTTCTATTTCTTAATTATTACTGTAATAATCTTATTGATGCTAAGTTCTTGGAACTTCTTTATACTTGCTTCAGAAAGCATACACAGAGGAAAGGAATTAAATATTTATTAACAGCCACCTTTTGAAAAGCAAGTATGTACAGCCACAACAATTCACATACCTGGAACATGACTTATGTGTATTTGAATACCTATTTGACTCAACATCTCAACTCTCTCCCTCAGTTAATTTGGCTACTTTCTTCAATCTGTTTGATGGAGTTTTCTTTCTTTTATTTTTTTTTCTTTTTTCTGTGCAACAATCCAGTTTTGTCTCAACCAGAATTTAATAGAATTATTTGCAGAAGTTATGATATAAATACAGAATGGTTTATATGACAGCGGTTCAGGTTAGGCCCAATGGACAGTTTTTATTTATCACTCCTTCCCAAACCAAGAATCAAATTAAAAAGAGTAGAAGCTTTGCCAGTAAAATTTATACTCCCATTTTGTTTCAACTGTGTGGATTAAATTCTATTCAAACAATCTTTTCACAGCACAGACAGTAGAAACTACAGAAAGGACTTGAAAGAACAATGGAAAGAAGACTCATTAGCCTGAAAAGATGGGGCTACTCTTGACAAAATTAGAGTATCTGGGAAGCATGAAGAACTGAACTTCCCTCTACTTTTGTGGAGCCACCCAGTGGGAAATTTAAGCAAAGTTGCAGGAAGACATTAAATCTAGAAGACATCGCAGAATAGGAAAAACTGAACAGTTAATATCATTACCATGAAGACAGCAGAGCAGCGTAACTACTTAATTTCAGATAGCCTTATTATGAATTTATTTATATTTCATTTTTTACAAGGCAGGGTAGAACAAAGGAACATGACCAGAAAGAAAGCAGTAAAATTTGGCCTAACTTCTACACAAATTCCACAGAGCATGTACTGCAAATGCTTAATTTCCACAGATAAACCAAAATTAATGCCTGAGTGAAAGAACAAAGTGATACTTTCAAACATGAGGTGACTGGGTCTCAGTTTAGTGTACAGTGCAATCATAACTTTCTGATTCACATTAAGGCGGATCAGAGAAAAGCTTGTTAAAATATTGCACTAATGAATGACTCGCTTATTCATCACTGTAAACCTTGATGCTTATCAGGAGAATAGCCACAGAAGTTCTGTAAAATACTCTGATGTTGCAGTTAGTCAGAAAAAGGTGAAAACAAAATCTTGACAGCTTCTCCCTGGAACGCTGCTGAGGTTATCGCCGGTGGTGCATCACCAGCTCTTTAAGGCTATGACTGCAGAGAAAGCACAGCAGCCAGACTGAGTCTCTACATAAAATGACAAGCAATCTGAGAGGCACCAAGTGCCGCATCTGCATATACTACCCAGCACAGGGACAGGAGCCTTCATAAAGCTGCTAGCAACAAGATATTTGAGGTGTTTTTTCAAGCTATTTACATATATTTTTTGGGACTGACTACTATCATAGAAAATGAGCTGGTTCCTCCACAAAGCAGTGCTTTCAGTCCCTCTTAAAAAAAATTTCAAAGGCAAAAGACCTGAACTCCAGCAACCTTTGTGGCCTTATCCTCTGCCTCTGGAGAATTAGCTCTGATACTAGTTATAGATTTGGGGACAGAACTTCACTGTGTGTCAAACATGTGACACGCAGAAAAATATGATCTCTATCTAAAGCAGCTTGCAATCCAAACTGAAAAATTTGAGATGGGAGCCAGGCACGATAAACAGCAGGGTATCCAAGAAAACAGATGATAGGTTGAGATACCAAATGGATTTAGGTCACACGTTCTAAAAGTCACTCATGAAATCATTGGGCAAAAGTCCCATCTTTGACTTAGGTCTCTAAATATACATATCAAGCTACCTACGATAGATTAAATAAGGGATATGGTGGTATCTTCGTAAAAAGCACAGCACTCCATGTTTAGATGCCTGTCAAACTCAACTCCTGCTTGAGTACTGAGAACCCTTTAAAAGACCAGAAGTCAGAATAACAAGATGCATCAAGATGCAAGAGGAGCATTCTAGAGGCAGCCAGCAGGAAAAATTAAACTCAGGATCCATTTGAAAGCTTCCATCTCTTTGAGACATAACGCATCAGAGCTTGGGCAGAAGTCCACACTCCTTCAGGATTAAATCCTCTCCTGGGAGTAGATGCTTACAAAGTATGATTTTCAAACCAGTGAGTAGGGCTCACTTCTAAGGATGCAGCTGTGGAAGAAAATAAATAACATCAGCTCTCCTATTTCAAGTGGAGGCCTAATTTAGTAATTATAGCACTCACACAAAACTTCCAGGCTCTTAGAAGAGCACATAGCGAGGCAAAGTGTATGTGAAATGGGATGCATCCTTCACCATTTTAGTAGATACCAGGCTGCTTGTGCAGAGAGGTGTATGAGAGCCCCAGGGTCAGGAGAAAAGCAGAGAAGTGTTAGAGGTTGCTGCTCTGCCTCCCAAGACCATATGCATGTTTAAGATACAGAAAATGGTGTTTCTGGAGGTATAATATAAAACTCAGGACTGACTGCCTATGCCTAGCTGAGTGCCTTAGCCACAGAAGCTCCAGATTTAAGTCAGTGCCCTAAAATCAGACCAGCAGGTTAAATCCAAACTGTTCTTGTTTCAGATTCATTTACAACACTAAAATTAATTCACTTTCCTTTGGGAATAGCTGCTATATATCATTTCCTAGCACTCCCACAACAAACAAATGAATAAAAACAAACAACAACAACAACAAAAAAAGCAAACGTAAAAAGGAGAAGGGAAGGGAGAGATTCTTTAGCACTAGATTAGCATTCTCTGCTGAGCTGTTCCTTAGCTGCTGATTAATGCTAATGGCACATTCTGGGAAAGCACAAAGAAGACTCCAGGGCAGTACACTGTACCTGGAATTGTAAGATTTCTGTTTCCTGAGATTCTTTTTTCCTGCAGGAAACAGTGTGAGTCAGTAGGAAAATCTGAGTCAGTACTGAATTACTGTTCAATGTGATATGAGGGGGCAGGAGAGCATATGCAGGCTTTTCTTTTTCTTTTTTTTTTTTTTATCTTTTGAATACAGCTACTAAATTTAGATCACAACCATTTTAATGATCAGGTGAGTCTCATACAATTACCCATGATAGCTGCATTTCTAAGGACATTTCAAATGGATACAATATTTTGCCTTCTATATTGTGTTGTCTTAGCAGCTAAGAAGCTCCATATCTGATGGGGAGATAACATTACAAGAATGGATAGGAACAGCGGGAGAGGAACTGTCTGTTCCAGTGCGAGTCATAAGTTTGAAAGATCTGGAACCAAGCTCAGAAGCGAGATCAAACTTATTTGGTGAAGTTTGATCACTTGCTTAAACACGCATTCAAAGGGTATGTTTCATGAAAAAATCATGCTCTCCATCAGGCCCATCTGCCAGGCTTCCTGCTCATTCTCAGAAGTTCTCATGTAAGTAACCTACTGCAGAGAATGCCAATTTTGATGCTGCCCATGGAGGAAAAGTAGATAACTTTGTTTCTTTAGCTAATGACTACAGCAAATATGGAAATACAAAGTTCCAAATTCCTGGTCTTTCTCCAAAATCAGGACAGGTAATTTATCCAATTGCTGTTTTTTTGTAAAATGCAAACCCTCTCCAAGGCAGTAAGTTACACCCGCTCTTCTTCTTTTCCCTGATAAGTGTCCAAATAATTACACTAAGAGTCATTTTGCCCCTCACTTGGTCAGCAAATTTACAACAGATTCCTGTAAGTGGAACAGATTCAACAGAAGGGAGGGGAGTGAAACCAACAGCCAAAGTGAGTCCTCCCTTTTGGAAGATATGGCTGCGTTCGTCAGTCATGTGAAGATGAGCACCAACTTGGATCGTGTTCTCTCTACTGAGATTGCCCTACTGGAAGTCTTGCTTCTCCACGCTGAAAACAACTTTTTTTTTTTTGATTGATAGGTTGCAGGCAATCTAATTTAAGGAAAGGGTATTAGGGAACACAGTTCCTAAACAGGGAGTATTTTTTCTTTGTAAAGTTGAACGGATGGGAAAACAGGATTGGGTGCAAGAGGGAACCTAAATATCAGTTTGCAGCTCTCAGGCTGCCTTATGCTGGAAAAGAAACACAATGAGCTGTGATCTGCCTGGGGTCTCTTCACAATTTGTAAAACGCTCAAAGGCTATTTCAGGACGAGACATTATATAAAACACAGGATACTGCTGGACTGATTTCAACACCAGAAAGGAAGCAAATTGTCTCCTATTGGTGCTTCTGGCAAAATTCTTTCCTTTATATGACAGCAGGAAGAGGTTCTAGACTACTAGAAAGCCAGTGCAATGAGCCAGGGTAAAAAGTGTCACTTCAAGAAGCTTTTTATCATGCATGATTTCTTACTTTATTTGTACTTTATGTTAAAGGTTTTTCCCATTCAGTTGCCCACGGTCTAGAGAGCTGAGGGTGTGCAGTACCCAGAGACGGGTCAGTATTTGTCTCTTAGCAACTCTTCTAGCTGCGTGCAACTGCCCTGCTGAATCCACTGGTACAGGAAGCCTAGATGGCAATCTGGGCACACAAATTATGGAAACAGAGAGAAAGGAAAAAGAAAAGTTGCCCCAGATTTTGCAGTGGTCAAATACTAGTTCTTTTTAGAAGTGAAGAATTTCACTCATCTGTCTTGTTTCTTCCAGAGGTTTCAAAAACAAAGCTTTCACTGACACAAGTTGTCAGCCCCAACTAAGAACAATTACTAAGTAGGCCCTGGACATCACTTTTCATGCCCAGAACGTGTATCATTATATCATTCCGTAGGAAACATATCCAAAGCTTTTGGATATAAAGAATCTCTAAAGCTGTGATATGAACAATGGTATGTGCACTGAGCTAAAAATGGCTTGGACAATCTGTGCTATCATCAGAATAGATAATTCCTCTTCCCCCCTAGCAGTGGGATATCAGAAATAAGGAAGTGATATTTCCAAGACAAAATGTACTTTCTGAATCCCACAAAAAATTAGTCACAAGCAGTAATGTGTTAGGAATACGCTGTTATTAAACAACTGGAACATACACTCAAATAGGAGCTGAAAGAATGACACTGATGACTTAAATCCAAATGTATGAAATTCCCGAGACCCCTAAATGATATCCTCAAATCTTAATAACTTCAAGCATTAGTGCAGATAATAAGGATTACTTTATAAATATGCACGTGGCTGCAATAAATTATTCTCATATTAGTGCTATTCTATAAAAACAATTTGAATTGTTCAGAAAAACAGATTTCAACACCTCAGTTAAACAAGAAAACCTTAAGTAAAATGACCCTAAAATGAAAATTCATGCAAATATCCTACCTTCAAAAGTGAGTGTGTCCATACACTAAAGAAACTTGTTAAAAACAAACACCTATTTTTGACAAATTTCTTTTTTCTACCTAGGTTGATTGTACTCTAAATCCTCAAGGCTGACTGAACCTAAGAGGCTTTGTGAACAAATTATGTGATCAGAAGCAGGGCAACACAAAGCCAAAAGATCAGACACTTAGAGTCATGTTTTGGACTGATGTGAGTTCTTACACAGATGAACTACAAAGACCTAGAAGAAACAGAATTCATAATGCTCATGTTGATAGCCCACATCTACAAAGGAGGTGTTACTGTAAAAACATATTCTGGAAGAAAGAAAACCATAGCACATAAAGAAGTCCTGAGTGAGGTCTTGTCCATTGGTTAGAAACCAGATGAAATATTTAGGGCTTTCAGTAGGCTATCTGGCTTAGGACAATTTCATGCTAATAAAAGGAGGCTTTCCTATTAACACACAATAAAATGTATTTTGCCACAAGATAGATTATTCCATTTTTTAAAGAAGCTTGGCATGAGTATTCTGGGTTTGAAGAACATGTTGAGTTAAAGATGACAGTAAAAAGCATATTAAAAGTTGGAGAGATATGTTCGTTACCTCTCTTCATTCCAGCGCTCTTGTGGGATTCTAGCCACTGTCTGTTTGTTTGTTATTTTCCTTAGCAGTTTTGAATTAGGACATTTTATTCATGAGTTCAGATATGCAGAACAGAGGTCTGACCTATGACTTGGATGTGTCATGAAGGAGAAGTCTGACCCTTCTCAGGACATTTTATTTATTTACTAATATTTTACTCTCACTATCATCTTGTTTTGCTTAAAAAAGGCAGGCAGTGACATTATTTCCTACTCATTCTTGGCTCTACTTGCCTGCCCCTTTAATTAAGCTACAGTTTTCTCTTTTAATAAGCACTGAAGTCACTTGAAAAGTCAGTTTTGCCCACTCTGCAAAATGAAAGTAGTTGGTTAATCTGTTCCACCTAATTCACAAAGCGTTTTTGGCATTTTTAAGTGGTTACAGCAATAATTCGCAGATTCTGTTACAACTCTAAGACAAGAGTCTTACTTTATATGCTGCAGGATGGGTGTACAGCACCATCTACATTTTCTGCAGGATCTGTTGCTTTGGTAGACACCACAGCGAGATATAGCAAATTAAGGTATTAAACAGAAGCCAATATCACAAGAAGTGTGATGTTGATGTATATAATATGGTTTGCATCCCAGCCTTTTTAAAAGTTATAGTTTGCTTCCGGAAAGCATTTAGTTCCTTATGAAATATCAGAAACCAACATTCATAGAGCAAGTGGAGAATTTTTTCCCTGAAACTAGTATTACAGTTCCAGTTATCACAGATCGCCATGTCATCTGTGAGCAATTACCTTTCATTTCCTGCTTTAAAACATAGTCAGCTTGCTAAGTCAGACGTCAGTTCATTCTTATGGTTTGGATGCATTAACAAAGATGTTTGATATGAGATGAAGTTCTGGCCAAGCCTCCTCCACTTTGGTTCTATCCAGAGATATTACTCAAAATTTCTCATTCTGCACTCTAAATTCTCCCTGCTTTTCTGTCTCTACTTCAGACAACCCTTAAATATCCGCAAGAAGAACAGCAACTCTGGATGATTCTTCTCTCTTTTTATGAGCTGTATAAGAGATTGTTTCTCCAGGGGAAAGAATACTGCAAATCTAGAGCGATTTCTGTCCCATTTTCCAGGGCAGTCTTCTCCATCTTTATATGTTACCAAGTTTGCTCTTACATCAGCACATTAGCAAGAATAGCAACCCTGGGGGCCTGATTGGCATTGCAGATTGGAAGAGAAGAAAGAATACATTACTGTTTCTGTGGCAGTTGAACTACATCTTAGAGAAAATTAAAAGCAGCTGTCAAGACATGGTCAGTGCTGTCCACACATAAGAAAGCTCCTTTTTGAAGTCTTTATCTATTTTTCAATCCGTCCAATCATTTTCCCATATTTTTAAGCATTCAGAGGATTGATTCTTTGTTAGCATTTACAATAAGAACCAGCAGAGCTGCAAACCATTGTAACACATGCTATCTACATGTATTCTATGAATATAAGTCTCTCAGAAAGACAGTAAAATAAATCCAACCAATCTGAATGTTCAGAGCATCTCAAAGAAGCTTTGAATTCTTATCAGAAACTCTCCCAAGTATACATTCTCTAAAATTTCTCACTTCCATAACCACAGGAATATATGTTAGCACTCCCTTATTTTTAATCATCAACAGTTAACATCATTAACAGCATTAGCATCAGTAGACATTGTTGCCAACTGGAAACATTCTCCACAGAGATGTCTGATTCCTATCACCATTGAACGACAAAATCTCAGCCTCAAGATATATAAAGACTAATTCTTATCGCTTCAATAATGCTCTGACACAGTAAAAACTTCTTTAGAAAAAATATTATCTCAGCTGTGATGGAGTCTCCTATAGAGTCAATGTATGAAATTTCAGTTTTTCAGCTCCTTTGACAAGAAATTAGTGCTACTTAAACCACAGTGATGTCTACAGGTGTCATAGCATAACTTCCTGTTCTTGCTGAACCAGCTCTCCACTAGTCTCAGTTTTGCATAGCATCAATCTAACTTTACTCACAAGATTTTTATGGTGGCAGTTTTTGTCATTGTGAAACATTAGAACAAAAAATAACACTTCATTGTGACATCCTTATTGGATAATTAAACTAAAACATACAGAAAAGATGCAACTGGCATAAAGGCACAGGAGAATGGTATTAAAAAAAAAATAAAACACAGAAACCGGTAAAATCTGGTAATGCTACTATGCATCCTCTCAAAACCTAGCATACACAAGAAATAGTACAGTCATTGAATCATTCAGGCTGGAAGAAACCCTTAAGATCATCAAGTCCACTACTAAACCATGTCCTTCAGAGCTACATCCACACATCTATCAAATAGCTTTAGAGACAGTGGCTCCTAGAAAGCCTGTTCCAATAACTAAGAGCAAAATAAAAAGTACCATGTATTTCTTGCAAGTGCTCACTCTTCTGTTCACATACATGAGCTGCCCACTTCAATTCCACATAAATTATTCCAGCAGCCTCTGCCTTCTAGGACATACATTTATACTCTCATTTCTCAACTTCTACAGTCAGTTTCAGCCGCATATGAAGGCTATTCTAAAATCTCAATGTGTTTTTTTGTTAGGTATTTCTTCTTGCTGTTTCGATAAAAGAAGATCTGTCTGAAGATTTGGAAAGTAGCAAGGCCATAGTTTTGGAAACTCTTTAGGTAAGTATTTGAAAAAGAAAAAACAAAAACAAAAACAAATAAACACAACCAAGTAACTGACTCACTTGCTGTGTCAATTCCATCAAAGACGATTTATAAATTTAACACACACTGATGTGTTTCTAACTGGAATCTCTGACTGCAAAACAAGAAGTGCTTTGTTGTACTTCCTAAACAAACTGCTTTGTTTCCCTCTGATACTTACAATTCCCATATAATCTTTAAAGCTGGTATAAGTTTTCAAGGGTTTCAGATTTAGCCGTAGGCAACAACCACACCAGATTCCATAACAATATTTCCATGGTCTCTTCTTTGCAATTCCCAGTGTAGTTTCACTTGTTAGTCTTTGTACAACCAATTTCACAAATCCCTTCTATACTGTGCATGACATTTCTTCAGCAGGTCTTTAGTTCTTCCTCAGAAACTAAGATGCTGCATTTTCACTTAAGTTTCAAAGTTGTTTTACACTCCTGTCAAGACACCACGATGCAAAGAGGCAGTTCTGCCAGTCAGCATCGGTACTAAATCACTAGAAAGCTATATTCATGGGTAGGAGGTTTGAAGAAGCTTGAGGTGCTCCTTTACCAAAACTGACGTGCTGGACATTAATAATAATAGTAAAACACATGATCAGAACTAGAGCGTGGCTGCGAAATGAGACTGCTCAGAAGTCAGAAATGAGAAAATAAGTAGGATCTTTCTATATTCAAAGTGCACAGGTACTGAAAAGCTCCAGCTCATGCACTGAAGTGGTGGGTCAGGAACTGACTGTGAAAGCATTCTGCTCAGTACCATTGCTTGTATTCATCATGAGGAGTGATCACCTGTCCTTCTGCAAGTGAAAGGAACCACACTGGCACTTCAAGCTAAGAACCTCCAATCAAGCATTTTTCAGCAACCAGTAATCCAATAAGGTGAAGAGAGCAGCGAATTTTCAGCCAACTAGCAACATTTAAGAGCTAATTCTGCTACTTGCTCTTAATTGCCTTCTCTGCCACCTGAGTGCAGGTATACTCCTGACTTTTTACCCCAGCTTTTAACCCTACGCCTCTTGGATTTGAACCTTGGATTGTTCTGAACCTTCATTTCTTGGTTCTTGACAAAGCCTTCTCTGACTTCCAAGTTTGTCAGGTCAAGAACTAATTATGAGGTGTACTTTCCAACTCACAGCTTATAACACAGACACTGTATAGTACATGTGCAAGTTGCATAGATGAAGAAATATTAGGTTCTTCCCAATAAAGAAGCAATCTCTAGGGTCTTAAGACCAGAATTGCATCATTTGAAGGAAGTGAAGGGCATAGTACCACTGTGCATAAGACAGCTGGTAAAACAATACTGAAGTGCTTAAACTCCTAGATTATTTTAAGTCCTGTCAATAATACTTAGAAACTCATCTCATCATTCAAGTTCTGGGCTTGGTGAGGAAAGTACTGGCTATCCCCAAGATTACACCAGATTAGTACAAAAGTTCCACCTGCAAGGAGATGAGAGTTCCACCTGTATGAGATAAGAGAGAGGCTGCTCTATATTCTACCTAATCTGTGTGAGCCGAGTGAAGCTGAGGACCAGCCTGGGCTTCCCATGCCCATAACTCTTCTTTTTTTGCAGTCTGAGCTATAGACACCTATAGATTCCACCAGTCCTTCAAGCAGATGATATCTGGGCCCTTTGAGGGAAGTCTTTGGCCACACTGTTTGCCCGAGGCTTCTTTCATGCTATTTTTGAGAGGGGAAACTGAGTGCTAGGCCTATCACAGTGCAAGCAACTGTACAATACACAAGCTCAGAATGAAGAAAAGAGTGTAATAAGACAAGTTTTATTCAGAATTTCCTGATGCCAACTTACCCAGAACCTAAGCAAAAGAGTGGAATAGACAAAGCCAAACTTCACATTAAACTTAGCCCTACTTAAAAAATCTCAGAACAGTCAGATATTTTACAGTATCTAATGGAGAGAAATAGTTTTACTTGAGTTAATTTTCCTGATAATGTTTCTTCATTGTTTCAGAATTTTTGTCCTGATTGTCAGCAATGCTCTTGCTCGTTCTTCCTCTCCTCACGCGTGTGAAGAAATTTAGAATAAATGCACAGGTTTGTTCGCTCACAATAATCACCTTAACACAAAAATTGTGTAATTCATTTTAAAAAAAATCTGCACAATAAAGATTTCAACTTTTTGGTATTACTCCACTGTAAATGCAATGTCAGAGAAACAATTTCCAATTTCAATCTTTCTGTGAGATGAAGCAATTTTCCATGCTTAGTTTTATCACCCATGCCTTATTGTATTGGCAAAATCTCTAAAAGAGTTCCTTTTGCCTGTCAAGATAAAAGAACAAAACACAAAAATACAAAGCCAAAGCGTGCAAAGTGTGTTTCTTTGGAGATCTGTTTATTTATTTTATTTTTATCCAGTGAACCACTAAATTCTGGATAGGAGTAAATAACATTTCAAATTAGCTTATTACATGAACAAAGAGAGAGTTTATTTCCAGAGTGAAAGACACGTACAAAATACATCATTAATTTTAAGATCTCTTCTCAACTACACATTGTGTTAGGGGGAGACTTCGGCTGCCTTGCTGTGTTATGTGCAAGTATATAATACTCCCTTCTTTGTAGGGAGTCAGATCTTGTTCTTAGCTCTTTATATACACAGGTATATGAATGTCTCCCCTTGAGTGAACTATGGATGGGGCATAGATTCTCTTGCTTATAGCATTACTCATTTGCAATCCAAATCCTCTGATCTGATTTTGGGAGAGGAAGAGTTGAATATAAATAACATGAAATACTGTGGGACTAAATTACAGCTGAAGCTTTGTACTTTTTTGTACTGTTATGTCCCACTATCCCCACTTCTTGCAAAGATACAGTCATATCTTTGACACTGTTTGCTGCTGACTCTCCTAGATTTCCGTCATGGAGAATATGAGACACAGCAGTTTAGTTACTTTGCCCTGTAATCTAATCAAGAGGTATTTTGTTCCAGTTGAGTATCAGTAATTGTTGCCCTGCAAGATAACAGCTTTAAAGAACTACAGAGAAAAATTACTAAGAATTTACTTAAAGCTATGATGTTTTGATAGACTTTGGTAGTAATGAAGTTCCCATTTTTTAATCAAGTAATGATACCAAAAGTACAAGAGAAAACTATCATGCAGTTTCGTGAAAAGAGTCAGTAAGCACAAACTAATTAGACTTGTTTTGAAAGGGAGTGGTTGGCTAACAAGCAAAACAACAGTTCAAAAATGGGAGGTTTTTCTAAAGCAGAGAGAAAACACACCAAAGAACAAATCTACTAAGATAATAAAAGAGCTAATTATTATCAGAAATAAACATTAAGTAAATCTCTCAGAAGATCTGAACTAGAGTAGTGAGAGACTGAACAAAGAAGTTATCTTTCCCTATATAAATTGCAAACTTGAATGCACGCAAGTGAACGAGGGGGACTTGACAGATGATCTATATGACAAAAAGTTAACAGACTTCTTGAAAAAGCAAATAATCACGTTTTTTTGTGAGATAATAACACAAGACTCTTAAGTGAGTACTAAATGATCAAAAATATATTATCATCTAGCAAACACAAACAGATGCATCTTCTTTGTGTGCCCAGAAACCTAGAATTCTCTAATTCTCTAAAACTGCACCATGCTGCAATTCTAAAGTCCAATGTTAGCAAATATTCCTATACTTTCACAGTTTTTCCTCAACTGTTGCTAAGCAGGCAAGGTTTTCGCAAACCAAGCTAAACCATTGTTTTTACTGTTATGTTTGTAGAAGAAGTAAATGATAATGACTGCATCACAGCAACAAAAATTCCTGAAGATAGCATTTGTGGCTTATGAAGAAATGATACTCGTTCCCTTCCACTGAACAGATCTCTCATAGAGGGGAATTTTTTTTTCCCCCAATAAGAGCTCATGGATGTTGGGTTACGTGATTATGTCCAAAAAGAAAAGTGTTCCCTCCTTGAGGTACAGAAAAACTTGAACATC
Organism: Tetrao urogallus; assembly: GCF_951394365.1. NCBI lineage: Eukaryota > Metazoa > Chordata > Aves > Galliformes > Phasianidae > Tetrao > Tetrao urogallus. The sequence continues at coordinate 12,685,403 of NC_136820.1, forward strand.
CATGTGGAAACACCTACTAGTTAGAATATCAGAGCAAGCATAGGGAATACACAATCATATTTTATGCCAACCCTTCATTCCTTTCACGTACGTGCTTTTTGGAACACTGGATCAGAAACAACTCTGACTCACAAGGAATTTTAATTGGAGAATTTTAAAACAGAGTGACTCTGTGAGAATGGTAATGCTATGCTAAAAGTTAATAATCTAACTGTGCCTCTTCCCAAGACAATGAAATAAGAGAATTTAGTGTCCTCTTTGAATCACAAATTTGCAATCCATCTGTTAGGACTTAAATATTAAGAACACAGAAATCCCAAATCCCCGTTTTATTTTAAAGAGGTCAAAACTGTCATTATGTTCCTTACATTCACTAACAACAAAAAACTATTGATACAAAGTTTGTTATGTCATTCCATGAAAAGATGTAAAATGCAGCTGTAGATACATTCTAAACAAATCATACAGCTTTTTTACTTCCTTCTTTACCTTTCCATTCCAGTTCTACTATTTACTGTGACCTAGTAAGAAACAACAATTAAGGATCTTGGTAACAGGAGACACATCTGGTCAGTAACGGGTTCTCAGGAAAGAGCACTTCCAAACTCTATCCTCCCATCACATAATCTGTGAGGTAGCCAACGCACTACAATCTAGGGTAGTGTATAATCTTCCTCTGTGCTGGTTGATTATAGGGGAAAGAAGAATATTTTAAGTCAGAGTAAAGTGTTCTGAACTGGGAAAACAACACTACAAAAATCAGAAAGGTATTCAATTCATTGCCAAGCTTACTGTCTGGTACAATTCTTTGTGACCTGTTAGGAGGAATTGAGGGAGGAAAAGAGTACATTCTCAAAGGAGAGATGCCAGAAACGTTTGGGCCAATTATTTTCACAACAATATTAGTTGAAATTAGCCTCTCCAGCCACTAACGCACTCCTCCCCTCCACCTCAGTATTTTGCAACTGTTAAACTGAAGTAGCTTTTAAGTTTCTAGGAAAGAAGACAGCAAACAACACTCCTGAAAGAACAACTCTTAGTTTCCCCCAAACTGGAACCAATAAAGAAATCTGTATTGATATCAAAGGACAAAATGTTCTCAGAACAAAGCCACCCTACCACCAACTGTGTCAAATAGTAGCATAAGTTTGTTTTCCAAGGGAGGACATTCAAGACGAGGCACTTTTCCTAGGAAAAATTTAATTCTTCTAACTTACGTCAAACATGAAAAAATAATAAGCAAACTCCTGAACCCTGAATACCAGGGCATAAACTCAAAGAAGGGAAATACTTTCCCCAAATCCAGTAGAAAGCACATCAGAATTAGCACATCAGAATTTTCAGACTTTCTGTAGCAAGAGCTTATTGTACAAGCAAGCTTTGTACACACATGACAAAGAAGCATAAATAAAAAAGGGGAAGTACTGACTCAAGGGAAACTATTGTAGAAAATGTCTGCCTTCTTCAAAGATCAACAAGGGACTCTGTGCTTTAGGAGAGCTGTGACAAGGACCTGCAGAAGCACTGGATCTTACAGAAACAACCTTACACACCTGAGCATCCAGACGTGTTCTGTGTGCTTTTCTGCATTCTAATTCATAGAAGTTTACAGCTCAAGACTAAAGAAACTTCAGTATCTCATCCCAGCACATTTCAGTGCAGTAGGTAAACACAAGTGATGTGTTTTAATTGGCAGCCACCAGTGACCTGTGCTATGACAGTACAGGATGCAGGTGGACGTGCTGTGAATACAGAGAAACAAATCCAACACACATGCCATTGTGCTGGGACCACACGCATAAACACAGAAATTTAAAATACCCTTGGATGTTTTGAGATCAGGCAGAACAAAATCTGGTCTTTGCTTACATAAGTGAACTTAGCTGAGAATGAACAGAGTATGCTTTCCCCTCTGTTTCAAACCTGGAAACCACCAAAAAGGATTCCAGCTTGATATTCCCTGCATGCCAACATGGGGTTCTGACCTGGAAATTACTTTTGGAAGTCTATAAGGCTCCTAATCCTGTCTCCAATGCCATGGATTTGTTCTAAGAAGTACACAATAATCTACTATTTGTTGTGAAAGAAGGAGAACCTTTTATTTTCCATGTTGACTGTCAAATCTGCATTGCACCATTCCACCACTCCCACACCTTCAAGCAGCAAGGAACTGAAAGATTCTGTAAATGCTTCTAATTGTTTGTTTCACTTTGACCATATCCACCTCCTTAACAGCAATCTTCCATGACAATTTACCTGCAAGTCAGTACTTTCAAAACTAAAGTAAAAATAACCATTTAACTCAAAAAGCCACAGACTGGTTTGCACAAGTCGACTCAAGGGTAGAATTACAAATCAGTGTTTGAAAACATACTCCTGCTACTTGAAAAGCATTCATGTTTAAACTGTGCTTTATTTACCACTCTGCAAAAAAAGCAAAAGAATAAATGTGTGAAAGCAGGAACAGTTACACGCTCCTCCCTTAGCATGTATAAAGTACTGAATTTACAGAGAGTATTTTTAAAATACCAGAGCTTTCCTCCCCTTCTTGTAGTGGTTTTACTTAGCAATTCTCCAGACAGCAGGAGCACTAACTGGAAAACAAGAAATTATTTGCATTTGGATGGTAGGAAAAACAGAAGTTCTTTTTGTACAAAACATTTTTAAATTTTTTTTTCACCTTTTGAATAAAAATTTAAAGAAAACAAGCACTTTATTGATGAGTCAGTTCTTAAAATTTTACTATTTTATTATCAAAGAAACCAGAATTTCAGAAGGAATAACAATTTTTACTGAAGGTTTTTTATATTATTATGTGTGTATATATATATATATATATATATATATATATATACTTGTGAACTAATGTAATTAAATTTTCAAAATCTACTGAGCAAGACCATATGCAACCTGAAGTCATTCGTGCTTTGAGCACGCATTAGAATCTGATTACAAATCCAAATTTTACAAAATTTCTAAGTAGTAGAGACATTTCTATTAGGTTTTATATTCAAATTAATTGGTTAAAAGCATTCAGGTAGGCCAGATTCAGAGTAAGGCTGAAACAACCGCTTAGTCCCAGTGTCAGTACAACTGCTAACAACCACCACATGACCCTATAATACATGCTGTGGTCATATCCTTGTTCTCTTTCTTGCCTCATCTTTATGTTTTAAATTACCACCTATTTAATTCAAATTCTTGGCAAATCCTGGTAGAAAATATTTCTTTGTGAAATGTTTATTGTTCATATTATCTCAGCCAAAGACTGAAAAATGATCAATGTAAGCTTGACTGTTCTTTCAACAAATTACAATGACCAACTACATTAACAGCTGCAATGGCTAATCCTGATTACATTTATAAGATTAGTGTCTTGTGTTGCTTCCACGTTCTGTATTGATTTACTGGACTGAGATTTTTCTTCCCGATTTTGAAGTATCTAAGCTGTAGGAAACACTAGCATCTTAAAAGTAGGAAGATAGATTTAACACAAAGCTAATTAAAGCATTACATTTTGGTCTTACAGATCTGATGACTAGAATGTGCTTATGCTTTTACTGGCAGACAATGGATAAATGCCAGCATAGCCTTTTTTTTTTTTTTTTTTTTTCATAAACACAGCTGTTCGTACTGAATCAGTTCTCGTAATTTCCCAATTGACCCATAATGAAAGATAACAACCAGCTTTAAAGCACTAGTTAATATTCATTCTTAACCCAGGTTTGTGGGAGTGCCTTTGCAATAAGCATAGTTTGTGAAGGTGAAACTGGAGATGCACGTATGCACATAGAAAATATGTATGTATATTCTTTCTATAGAGAAAAAGGAAACATACAGTGCCATTGAAATGGGATGGCAAATACATGAAAATTACCAGATGGACAGCTCAGAGAATGAGGTTCTGCCTTGGTCACTGAGTAACAGCCACCCAATCAATGGTATGATGAACATGTCATTACACTATGCTGTCTGCACCATAATCTGGAGATAATTCAGATTCCAGGGATTTAAAGACTTTCTGAATATTTCATTAAATAATTATTCTACAGGAAAAAAATAACTCTTCTTCTTATCTCTTAGTCATAACAACTGGGAAACTCCAGATGCCATGAGCATGGACAGTGACAGTATTGTTTTGTTGATGTTTGGGGAAAAAAAAAAAAACGCCAGGATAATCCACACCTACTTGTCAGATCCTACCTGTAAGCATATTTGCAATCCTTAAGATCATGACCATTTCAGCTTTTTCTGCTGCAAGAAGTGAAGGTAGAGACAAATCTGCCATATTTAACAGATAAAGCCAAAGGTGGAGACTCCTGAGTAGATTAAGAAACAGTAACAATACAGTATTTGCTGATGATTAATATTTTTTGCTGTGGAAAAGTCCAGTCTTTGACTGATCTTGACTGCGCAAGATCTGTTGATGTTGAGACTGTGTTTTGTGAAGACTGAGACAGTAGTTCATTTAAGAAACTGTGTAACCATTGCTGCATTGAAGCATCCAGAATTTTTCTGAGATTCTCTCTTCTGACCAAGTTTAAGTACCCACCAAACAGTTACTTTGGTGTGTAGTGAAGCAAAGATCAGGTAGGCAAAAGGTACTCAAAAAAATATGCCATCAGAAGCTATCAGACTTAATCCACACTCCCACACTGGATCACAGCATGCAATGAATCTCCGTAATAGATAGTTAATAATTTTCTTTGTCTATTCCAGTTGAGTAACTATGATGGAAATAAGGACAACTGGTTTTGAAATTATTTTCTTTTGAAAGTCTAGGTAAGAAGAGCTGGCAATGCCAAAAGTGCACTGCATGTTTATGAGTAAAATCATATTTTTAACTGCCCCAGGAAAGGAAATTTATTGGTATATACTACAAAGAGAGCGAGACTGTTAGCTTTGAATATATTTAGCTAATAACCATTTTAAATATATTTTTTCGTTTAGCTCTGTGAGAATCTGGCATGTGTTTTCCAAGGTTGGGTGATATGCTTCAATTGGGAAGCAGGTCTCTCTAATGGAAAGGATTTACTGACAACACTGGTTTTGTTTTTATCTGCATCAGCTGGGACATAATACTGAAACGTAGCCCAGAAGACCTGTCAGTTAGAGATCAGCATTGTTAGGAAGTAAAAAACTTGATGATAGCAAAAATATCTCAGGCACGCACAAAGAAAAATATGTTGAGTTGTTCCAATTTGCTAATGGAAATACTATTTTGTTCAGTGGCTCTCAAGCATGTGAAGAAGTGTAAGGCGCTTTATTTGGCAATGCATTCACAGATAGATTAAAACGGGAAGGAAATAGCTCTAGTCACAGGCATGTCCCTTCTATCAGAATCATTTTGATAAAACTCGGTAGTGAAAAATTATGTCATTAGCTTCATACATTTGAAGACAAAGGTAATTTAGGCAGCAGCCCATTAACAGGTGACCTGAGATGCAGCTCAGCAAAAATAACCAAATTAGGATCAATATAAAAGAAAGATCACCCCGTTATTTCCTTTTTGACACTATAATGCAACTGTGCTATGCAAAGTTCCCTCTATGACCTCAGCTATTCTCCCAGGAACCAGAAAGCTGAAAAGCAGTCTAGAAGTAAAAAGCAGTTTTTAACAAGCAATAATATCTCATTACCTCAATGCTAAAACAATATATATTCTCACAGAAAGTAACATATTCCTTCATATGAAAACATAACCATACACACACTGAGGTCATTTGAGCTGTTATTCAGAGAGGGCAAGTTGTAGTAGTCACAGGAATAAAACAGTTAAACAAAAACAGATCCATCCATAGGTACTTGTTTGTACTAGATTTGGTTTCTGATTTTTCTGGACCATCAGGAAGACTGTAGATGGAAAGGGAGGGAAAAGTTAACTAGAAAATTATGCGTAACTTATCCTTTACCTCAAAGAGAAAATGAGTACAAAAGGGCATATCAGATAAAGAAAAGCCACTGGACACAAATCAACAAGAAAAAATTAATTGTGGATTATAATTGTTAGTTTGGTCATCAGCTGCTGTATTTGCAGTATTTATGTGGTTTTGTTTTCATTTTTTTCCCCTCACAGCAAGGTCTACATTAGAGGGGGAAAAAAAAAGATGAGACAAAACTGTGTTTTGGAAATTTGGAAATACAAGGGCAAGACCTAAATTTCATCAGAACTATCTCCCTATGAGCTTGTGGAAGAACATAAGTTCAGAAAACTGGCATCACCAAAGAGAGCATAAACTATTCATTTCAGGGCTGCAGGACTCCATTTAACTTGCCTTTCTGAACACATAAATGAGTGACTGAATGAATGATAATTTAATTCAGTTCTCAGCAGTCACACAGTGACAAAAACAGTCAAAAACACACTTAGTAATACTTTATATAAGCAATATCATGGCCACTTAAAGGGGTTGAGTTTTTCATGGTGATTTGATCTGCCTCACTTACATGCTGTGCCATGAGGAGCTGCAGGCTGCTTTTGCCAGCAGGTGGGTTTTTAAGCCCTGCTTTCAAGAGCATTTCAACGGCTGGCACTTTCAAGCTTACTACAAGGGCAGCTCGAGCTACACAAGCATGGCTATACTCTCAAAACTCCTGCTGGACTTGCTGACAAAGTTTTGGTGCTTGAAAACCTGTATCACCTCATACATCACAAACTGCACCATCAACACACACCTCCTCTACAGCTGCAGACGTATCCAGGACTTTTTCCCCACTACCTTTGTTATATCTGGGACAGAGTTGATTTTCTTCAATAGTGGCTGATATGATTCTAGGTTTTGGCTTCACAAGAAAAACAAAGTTCATAGCACGGTGATATTTCAGTTGTGCCGAGCAGTGCTTTACAGAACAAATGATCTTTCAGCCTCTCTCATTTTGTAAATATATACACATATATGCAGAAGATAAACAATAGGCTTCTATTTTTATTTTTTGACACTTTAAAGGGCTTCAGCCTTGCTGTGAGCATCTCATAGGCTTTCATATACTACTAGCATTAACAGAATTAACTCCTTGCATTTCCAGCAGAAACAGGTGGATGCAAAGAGTAAGATTGAAAAACTAGGTGGAAGTGATACATTGTAAAACATTTATGAACCAGCTTCACATAAAGTAGTCTGAATCCCCATATGTTATATGTTGTATATGTTATATATGTTATATTAATCTGAATTGTTATGCTAGAGTACCGCTCCTATGAAGAAAGGTTAAGGGAACTGGGCTTGTTTAGCATAGTGATATGACAAGGGGGAACCATTTTTAACTGATAGGGGAGGTTTAGGTTGGATATTACAAGGAAGTTTTTCCACACACAGAGTGGTGAGGCACTGGAACAGGTTACCCAAGGAGGCTGTGGATGCCCCATCTCTGGAGGCATTCAAGGCCAGGCTGGATGTGGCTCTGAGCAGCCTGGTCTGCTGGTTGGTGTCCTTGCACATAGCAGGGGGGTTGAAAGGAGATGATCATTGTGTCCCTTTTTAACCCAGGTTATTCTATGATTCTTCCCTCTTAGTGGAAGATCTTGGTGAGAAATTTTAGCAGACTAGGATATGGTTTGTAGGAGAAAGCTATGACACTTTTTTTTTTGTTATGATAGCAGATATTAAGGAATAGCAGAATTTCAATAGGCCTGACTTTAAAGTTCTATATTGTGTGTAAATGGCAGTGATTTTTGAGACAAACCCACATATTAAAAGCTACAGCTCTAACAAACAAGTACTTTCCTAAATGCAGTGATAATTCAAACTATATTAACCAAATGTTCCAGCCCATTCAGATCTAGTTTTGTCAGACATTCCTAAGCCATACTATGTAAAGAAATGCACACACACCAAACACCAAACAAACATAAAAGCAAACAAGAAACCCCAAGGTAATCACTTTACAAGACTTATTTATTCTGTTATAAAGTCAGGCTTTTGGAAAATTTTCAAGACAATGCTAACTCTTGAATGAATGCCCTTGCAAACTTCACAAATATATAGGACAGGCAAGCCAATCTCTGAAGACACAACGAACAGGCATCCAGCTGAACAAACCACAGTGCTCCACTCTCTCACTCACATCCCTCAATCCACACAAAAGTTGGAAAATAGAATTATTCTGGATTAAGTGAGTGCTGACCGATTGCCTTGCCTATCCTTTGCTTTTTTTTTTTTCAGATTTTAATTTTATAAAACAAATAAAAATGCTATCTTGACAAAACCCACCCACTTGTTGTATTCTTACATACAGTCAAGACTGTTTTTTTGAAATGCTTTCAAATTGCACTTACTGACAGGATAACTGAATGCCTGGTCTATTACTCTCGAATCCCCATAGCCATGACATTATTCAAATACTGCTGATACAACGGTCTCACATACAGCTGCTTCTGCTAACACACTCCAGGAAGAATTTTATTGTGACAGCTTATGAAGAAATTTACATAATCAAAGGAAATGTGATAACACTTCAAGTGTCCAGTAACCAGTGCTTCATCACAGCACAACACCTACAGGAAGTGTATATGACATCCACATGAGTACTAAATGAGTCCATAAGGATTAGTGCTATTAAAATGAATACCAGATGCATCAACAAGGGACTGCGTAAAACAAAATGCTGCACAAATGTTTGCATCCCGATCCCAGCTTTCAAATAACATCAGCATATTACCCTAAAATCATTACTTTGCCATTCTAGCTCCTTTCCTAGGGAGCTCTAATGATAGTTCTTGCCCTACAGTGAATTCATATTGCATCTGGCACAGGAAATTTGGCATTTCAATTTACATAACTGTTTTCAATTGCACAAATTTGCTGTTCCCTAATTCTCAGTGTACTTTGGACAATAGTTTTCAATGCTTGACTGAGAAAGAGCAAAACTCTGAGCCAAACAACTTTTATTTCCCTCCCTCCTCTTCTGTAGAGAAGTTCTCATGCTGTTTCTAATGGAGATAAAAGCAGGTTAAAAGTCAGATTTCAAAGAATGCAGGTTGTCCATCATTTTGCCTAGTTTAATTTGGATAGCTGTGACTGATTGACAGAGACTGAATTGTGTATTACAAGTGAGAACTGTAGTCTGGGTGAAAATCCAGACAGCAAGATGTATGACATTTCCCAGGAAATAGCATTCTCATTTAAGTCTGATCAAAAGAGACAAAGATAAAGGACAGTACTTCCGTAAGACCAAGCAAAATCTGTACAGCTTTATTATTAGCTGAGTTTCAACTGCTGCTATGGTAGGCAGAATATGTACAACTCCAGGGTGCACATTTCTGAATTTTAAAGGAATAAACTATGGAAAAACAGTGACATACACCACACACAATCTGTGTGAAGTGTCAGTGCAGGATTCAGAATGAAGACAAGGGACAAGAGGCACAGGTAAACCGGAGAGCAGGGAATGCGTCACATAAATCAGAGCAAGTTCCAAGTGGCTATAGACCCTCCAGCTTAATCAACAGTAAAAGAAAGCCTGAGGAATTCTTGTAAATCTTGAGAAATGCCATTCTAGTCCGACTAAGGGTGTCAGCTCACACACTGCAGCTATTTACATTTGTACAAAGAAGAAGAAAGCTGATATGAGGAAATTATATAAAACTACAGCTAAACAAGCCAGAGCCTGGTTAATCTGATTGACAGTTCCCCTGCTGTAAGAAGCACCAGCAATAAAATCATCCTTCTCCTCACCCTCAACATCCCATTGTTTGCAGGTATTTTGCTCATTTTTTCACCACTTGCTACTGTGATATATGGCTTGCCTGTTATTACCAGCCTGTGGCACAACATCTAGTCTTTTTGCAGCAGCAGCCCATTCTCAATGTTTTGTGTGTTTGGGGTCTGAGATGTGAGAACCATCAACTGGGCTTCTGAACAGAGCATGAGCAGCACCTTCCTCATCCAGGACAAAGAAATCTGCCAACAGGGCAAACATAGCCACAGAGAATGGTCCCTGTTACCAGCTCGCAGTGAGACATGTGGCTCTCCTTGATGAGACAACAACAGAGAATGATAAGCAACAGATCTTAAGGGAAGCTCAATGTCCGAATGGAGAGCAGTGTCTGGTGCTTTCTGGCTATTTTGAAGACAGCAATGGCAGTCACAGGGAAGTCATGGGACAAGGAGATAATCAGAATTTCCAAGTGGAGAAGTAGAATTAATTGAAGCGGATCCATGAATGGAAACACAATGCCAAGTTTCTGAAGTACATCTCAACCACAGAAAAGATGGGAAAGATTGGTCTGTGCAAATACCTTCTGTCGTGCCAAAGCCTCCTTGGCAGCCTAGGTTTTTGTCTGTTACTAATATGTTTTTGTTAACTGCTGCCACCATTCCACACACCACAGCTGTTCATCCATTTCCACACCTCACTGGTGTGTCTCAGTATTTTCCATGGCCTTTTTATCTACTATCCCCTTACCGGAAAGAAAATACCCCAATCTTGGCAGTGGCAGGATAGACAAGAGACTAAATAGGTAGATTTAACTTCTTAGCCAAACAATCTCTGCAATAGAACCAAACAAAGCCAATGAAACACAAACTGTAATATATGTAGCTTAGTTACTGCTTTCACAGATTTTTCTGTTTGATATTTTCTTGTTTACAAATTCACTTCGTAAAATAAGTGACCACTGGCATCTAGAATGCCAACTAAATTGAACAGTTTTAAGAGATCCTGGGGCGGTAGTTCTGAAGAGAAGTTACTGTTTTATTTAAGACAAAGTATAAACACATACAGAATTCTCCTAATAATTGCAGGTATAAAGTGCACTGTGAAATACATATATAGACATACCTGTGTTTCTATATGGGCATAGAGTGCTATGGACTTGCTGCACTCTCTTAAAATACATACGAGTTTTGGTTTACATCATTGAGGCCTTTCAATTATGAAGTAAGAGAATAAATTTTCATCATTAAAGCAGAAATCCACAGAAGGTAAACGAATTGAAACTATATTAGTTGCTTTATTATTGCAGTTAAAAACAAGAGAAATAGATCCAAACCCTAGAGTCTGTGTTGAGTCTACTAATGCTGCTGCCAATGAGTTAAAATTTCAGCTCCTATGCTTGCCATTGGATACAGTTCAGATTATTTTTACAATATGTGCTTTGACAGGGAGGTCTGAAAGAGAACTGCCAAACTCCTCCATTCCCATATTCACAAAATCATGAATAATCAACTCTTCCTTAACTCTCCCAATTTTTTGTTATTATGGAAATACAAAAAAAAAAAAAAAAAAAAAAGCAGTAAAGAGCAATAATATATAAAAATTTCAGCAGTTTTCTAGTGCTAGCTTTTTCAGTTTAAATGGCTGCAATGGTTTAAGGCATGGATATAGAAGAGAAATTCTGTTCTGAAGACTTCTACAACTCCAGTGATGTCAATAGGATTTAGATGAATTTTGCTGTTTTATATATAATACATATGTGCATGTGTATATATATTTTAGCTTAAAGAATCTTTGAGCTTGAAAAACTGCAAAAATGTTATTTATGTTATCTCATTAATTTACAGATACCGTAGGATTATGCAACTTCTGATCATTTCGTACTCAGTAAATGATTCAACACTTGATCAAATCCCCATTCAGAAATGGAATAGAGAGCATCCACTTTTAAATTCTTGGAATCCCAATAAAAACATATTGTGTCAAAGACAGCTTGATGAAATAACCTATTGTTTATAGTAATATTTCAGGGGAAAAGAGAGAAGATTAAACAACCCATCATTTTGTAGACTACAAAGACCATGTATTTGAATCACATAATGTGGTTATAAAAGGTCTATTTAAATTCACATCCAAAGGCAGAGTAGTTCAGATCAGCTTCAATGCAATCTGTGTACAGGCACTCAGGCAGAATCACAAGTGAAAATGGTCCATTTTCCTTTTCATGATTTCTGAAGAGCAGGTACAAATGACAAAAAAGCATTTGAGTTTTTACATGAGTCTGACTGAGATCTGAAAGCTGAATGTCAAGAACAGTATTTCATAAATCTCTGTGGCAGTGCCTCTTGCTTTCTCTGTAGAAAACAGCTGCTAATAGCTGCTCTATTTCGGTGGTACTGTGCTGGGCTTTTTTTTCCTGCAGCTGTCCTAAATGCAACATTTTCAAAACGTTTAAATAAACTGCTGGTTTTGGTAGTAAAGATGGTACGGTTTGAAGAATGCTGAACAAGTGCCACCAGGCCAATAACAGATTGCTTTCTGATCCTGTCTGAAGCAGACACTATCAAATTCTCCTGGTTTCATTACAAAGAATAATTATGGATTGAATTCCTCCAAATGGGAACAGTATCAAACATTTAATCCTACCTTTAGAAGTTTTTCCATACTGCCTACAAAAGCCACTGCATTGTGTACACCTCAGTAGAGCCTCATAAAATGAGGTTAAAGGGAAAAAAAGAAATTCCACATTGCTCTATAAGATTATCCACTTTACATCTGAGTAATTCTTCCAATATTTCAGCTATTAGTGTTGGTTTTTTTTTTTTCATTTCTCATGTAAGAATTGTCTTCCTCTACTTTTGGCCCTTAAAAAGTTGTCTATGACATGTTAGCTGAATGTTGGAGAATTCCAGAATTGACAGACATCAGTACATGACTCTACAAATCCTTTTCAGCAGGCTCAAAACATCTTGGTAAGCTCACAATCAAAAGGAAATTTTGCCTAACCTTACCCACACAATCAAAGTGTTTCAGTGAAGGGAAAAAAAAGTAATCTTTGACCGAATAATAGTGGAACCCTGAAGGTCTATGCAATTGAGAACTCCTCTTCTAATCTACATTCATTTCAAGCTGAGCATTTCATTAAAGGAATGTTGAAAGAAAAGTTTCCATTGAAACAGGGGCAAAACAACTAACCAGCTGGAGTTGCTTGTTCTGGCTACTGCCTCCGTCCTAGTGCTGCCATTTGGGGAAATATTATGGATGAAGAGACAGTTGCAGAGCAGTTCATGGAATAAAAAGAAAGGAGTAGAGATGGAAGGGCTTGTGAGACTAACTTGTGCAAATACAGAATCAACCAAGCTACGCAGTACCCAGCCTGACATCAACATGTCTGAGGAATTTCCACTATTGGACACACTATTGATTATCAAAAAGCACTAAGACCAGAGTATATTTGAGACAAGTTTGAGAGAGCTCCTTGTGGAAAAGAGTGCTCCTACAACTATCACAACATAAAGGCCAGTTTCAGCCTTGTTTTCTTAGGACTCTGCTTCATTTTTGTGTTTGATTAGTCCTTAGGAACTTGTCTTTCCCTAAGAAATCAATGCCAATCCTCTTCTGTGGTTGGCTGATGTAGATCCAACTTGAGTCTACTTTAGTAACCAGCTCTGAGAACATCAGGAAGGGTTCATGGAGCAGGACTTTCACATCATTCACAATTTATGGATTGATGCTCATGGACTTCCATACATTCCTGTGGACAGACCCTCAAAACCAGGAAGAAATGAACATGAACAAAATCAAGAAAGGATGTAATATGTTCAAACCCAAGCTTTGATCTGTAGACAACTCTATGAGCAAATACGACGATGTCAGTGGCAGCCTACAGCACTCAGTGTATTTTCCACAACTGCCTCAACATCTGCACCTTTATATTAATTAATGCTGAATCTGGAAACTCTTGTTTGCTAAGAGCAGACAGGAGCTCCTCCAGTTCATAATTCCAAATACTACTGTTAAATGTTAAAAAGCATCTTTACCATTTTCTAATGCTTTTTATGATACGAACTCCTGTTCATACAATGAATATCCTTCCAAGATTTTTTCTGTTTTGCCATTTGTGGCTTCCTACTCTCCTTGTGAACAGTTTTGCAGATGGTTTTCATTTGGAAGCTTAAGTGAGGTGATCTTCTACATTGTTATGACTGGCTTTCTTTCAACAAAATGCAGTATTTGCTCTGGTCCCCAAGAACATAACATGCAAGAAGTTTTCTCCAAAATTATTAGGAATTTTGGCCAATTTCAATCTCTATATAAACATTTGTCTACTCTGCTTCATTGTTTATCCCTCTTAAAGAGAGGGATGAGGTGCAACTGAGTGGTGAGGAAACATAAATATTCAGTTAGTTATGCTGCTATAAGTTAATCAAAACAGTCAGGAATCGGTCAAGGGAGGATGATAGTCAAGTGACACATCTTATAGAGACATTGATAAGCCTATCTATTCAAAGTAGATTGCTTAGACTAGCAAAATATGTAGGCAGTGTTTTACATCAGCCTTTAAGAGTTCAGTGAATCTAGCAGTATACTTAAAATTGGCACCAGATATTGAACTGTATTCAAATTTAGAACAAACCTAGGAAAAAAAAACAATGCCTAACTACAGTTGTAACATTTAAATGACAGTGCTCTCTGCCTTGGGATCCGTAGCCTTAGGGTCTGTCTTCTACTAACGTGAAATACACATACTAAGGAAAGCAATGTTACCTAGTATCTTTTCTATAGTACAGCAACCACTGGAGTTGGAACAGTGAGAAAGTCTGTTTTATATCACACCTGTAAGCAATCATATTGCTATTTTACCTTTGAAAGACAGAATTTGATGTGTGATAATTGTTTTCTAATTTATAAAGTCAAAGATGATGTTATTAAGGATTAGAATGATGTTACACCAGATGACACTTTTTTACTAACTAGTTGTTCTCTCCATTGGCTTGCAGACCAGTCAGGTAATTTGACAGGACTTGTAGTCAAGAATTTCTGAATCAGTTTGTCAAACAATTATCAGATAATTGTAAACTTAGAACAATTCTGGGCAGAAGCATGCTCAAGACTGATTTCCACATGAGAATCATTTTTAAGAAAACTGATATTTGTACTGGAACAAATAAGCACATTAATTACAGATAATGAAATATTTTGTGTACAAAAAATTAAGACCAGATTCCCTGTTAGAAACCCTGATGGATCAAAATAATCTGCTTCTCCTTAGGTGTCTTATGTACCACCTATAGCAACAGGTCATGTGGGCAGATCAGAGTTCTAGATCTGAGAAGTGGGGCTCTAAAGATACCTGACCAAGTCTGTGGTGCAGCATCTGCTTGCTGAGGAGACCTTAATATCATCTGGGAAAACTTCAGACTACAGAGTCTGCAAGATTTTGTTGCTGCAGAAGTCACTTAATGGTGTATGCCACTCCTTTCCATGAGTCATCCCCATAAGCAGTGCAAAATGAACTGGGCACTTTAGCTGAAAAGGGACACTAAATGTACAACAATATGAGTAAACTATTTTAGATTTCTTTTCCTTCTGCCTCCAATCTCAAAATACTACTACAGCCAACAAGACCAGTGACATTTAAAGGACACCAAGCAATTTTGCTGTTGTTCAGGATCAGTCTTCAATTATCAAGAAACACTGAGTCTATGAAAAATGATGTGAAGCCTCTCTGAAGATATCAATGCAGAGAAGTCTAGCCAAAATTTGTCAATAGCTATTTTTCTATTTATTATCCCTCTGCTTTTTCAGTTGGATACGTTGTCTACAAGCACTTTCACCATCATCTTCATGTTGTAAGCCAACTCTTGTGCTCCACCTCAGGTACAATAAGCAGGAAAACCATGCTGAAAGTATCCACATGAAAGACAAGATTGAATACCTGACAAAGCGTTATTATTTAGCAATACTAACTAACATGCCAAGAAGAACAGAATACTAAATTCTTCTATTACTATGAGTTTAAGGAACAACTGGAGAAGAGAGATGTCCTGAGGGAAAACTTTCAATTAGCCTCACACAACGTGGAAGAAGCTATCTCAAATTTTAATCCCTAGCATCCAAGATGGAAGCAGAAAATGACTGTGTCAATTCAAAGCTAAAACTAAGCAAATCTCAGAGTTCAAAAAGTTGCAAATTTTCACTTCCTATTAGCCTGGCTGGTTGGTGAGGAAGATGCATCTGCCTGCATTGCAGTTTGATAACACCACAGGCATTTTTGCAGGATTTCATAGACTAGCATCATGACTATGGTTTCATGTACTATTTAAAAAAAAGAGGGAATATCTGACCTTGTATTTTTGTATTTTATTCTGCTCAGAATTTAAGTCAGTTCTGTTAAAGCTCCTGAGTTTGTAGGTTTTCTTATGAAGACATAATCAACGTTCTGTCAGAAAAACAATATAAGTATATGTACTTAACCTCTTTTATTTTTTTGTACTAAACATTCATTTGTATAAGCATAATAATGCCAAAAAAGATTTTCTCAGTGCATTTTTCTCTACTGGAAGAATTTAAATTCAAGGTCTAAATGCTCATTTGGTGGGTTATACCAACACAGATTCGTTTAAGTACTTCTGAAATAGGTGCCAACAGATGCTAGGAATCATAGGGAAGTACAACACTAAATAATCAGTGTATCAGTTCAGTCTACTTTCAGTGATGGTAGAAAGCGCAAGGGCATTCTCTGCTCATTTAATGTTGTTTATTTTTTACGTATTCTCCTACATCTTAACAACAATTCTTGGAATTTTAGATTTTGTAGTCATTTAATGCATGTCTTGTCATTTACTTGATGACTCACATTTCATTACCTTGATCATGACTCTTCATAGCCAGCGGTCCCGTTCATCAGAGAGTCATGCTGTGAAGAGAACTGTCTAACTTGATTGTACCCAAGAGACAAGAGGCAATTCATGATATTACAGACATCATTGTTGATGTCAACAGAATGAGTTACTGCTAAGATAAAGCTGGCAGATGGAACCCAGACAAATCAAAAATTGGAAAATACTACAGTTGGCTGCCAGTGTGAATTACTTTCAGGTGGTTAGGTTTATCTCTAATTAAGATGGCACTCTCAGCATGCAATCCTAATGAGCCCTCAGCAAAGGCATAGTCCTAATTCTCAGTTTATATAGTTACATTTCTCAAAGGCTGGTTTCTATGCAACAAGTGAGCCATATCAAGTATCTTGCCTTTGCTAAAGCATAGTAGGAGTCAGAAGAGATTAAAAATTTGACTAGTTTGTGTATATGCCCGTTTCTAAAAAGTATTGGAGGAAAAAAAGAAAAAAGAACATTTGTAATTTACCATATCAGTACGCTGGGGGAAATTTGTCATTTTTGAGAAGAAATCTGAAATATGGAAGTTTATACTTACTCAAATGCTATAAAGATACTGTAATACATGATACAAGATTCTTCCTTGAAAACCTTAGGTTATTTGAAAGCAGATTTCAAAAGCCCTGAAAAATAATAGACTTCCAGCATGGTAGTCTTGTGGTTAAGTGAGCTGTGTAACAAAGATCTGATACAGAAAATTGACGAAGTAGTATAAAGGTTAGGTATTTTGTAGGGATGCATGCTGAAAAGGTTGTAAGGCTAGCAGGCAGAAGACAAGAGCTTTATTCCTGGCTGAATCACAGAATTCTTCTATTGCTTTTAGAAAAGCTATTTTCTCTACTACAAAGAGAACAACAACAACAAAAAAATTAAAAGTAAATATGCAGCCTCAGTAGCTGTTTTCCATCTGTAACGCCAAGATACAATTCCTTGTCTCCTGGGCACTTAATGACAGCTGTTGTTTACAGCATCCTTGAGCCTAGACTTCAAACATGTTAGTTAATGTGATACCCTAATTATAAGACAAATGTTTGTCCAGAACCAACTTAACTCATTATTTTCAAAACAAGGAGCAATTTTGACTCAGAAACATATTTGAGATGAGTAGATTTTAATGTATTGAAATAAAGAATAAAGTAATATTTTTGAAATCTATGGACAAAAAGACTTACCTTCCCTGTCAGCATCATGGTAGATCCATCACTGTGTGGCTTATCTAGTTTACCACGTAACAGTGGTGATACTAAGCAAAATGTCTTTCAAATTTAGTTTCCTCTAAAACGATTCCTCATAAGGCAATAAGTACTTCTAATACATTTCTAGATTATTATCAACACAAATCAACTTATTTAGAAGTGCTCATATTACAGGTATAAGTAAGGATCTGCACGGTCTTCATGCTACATTAGTAGTCAAATTTACATTTTGTTGAAAAGTCTTGCCCACTTCCAGTTTTCACTTAATACTTTCTTACAGGTACCAATACTTGGAGCATTTGGGAAAAGTCTGACTCAGGTTGGTGAAAAACACGAAGTGCCAGATGTTCAGCTAATGTGATTCAATGTTGAAGAAAATTAGTTTGGCAAGGAAATTTTTGTTACTGTGTCCATGCTGGTGTGAGCAACTGAACCCAGCATAACATGGCATCAAATTTCTTGCAACAAGGACTGAAAATACACAGGTTGATTTACAAGAAAAGGCTTCTCCATTCCTCCTCCCTTTGCTCCCCCTTGTCAGTACCTCAAAAAGATACTAACGTGAAATACCAATACCAAAGAGAGTTCCTGGAGTTCTGATCTAACATGGATATGCTAAATACTGATTTAAGAAACTCATCTTCTTGAGCAACTGATTTCTCTCACTATAGATTAAACTGGTAACAATTTCCTTCTCATCTCTCCCTAGCCATGAGAACCTTCATCTTCATTTACATTCTTTCACCTTAAAGTTAAGCATTGTCAGATGTTAACATAGACACTAAGAATTAATGTCACTGTTAGAGCTGGTTGGGAATTTTCTATGATTTTATCATGAGGAAATTCCAAACAATATTAGATAACAGGCAAGTCAGTGTTGCAACGAAAGACTAGGGTTAATACATGTTATGCAGTTTCAAGAATCATCTTATTTTGATATTTTCAATTTGAAACACTTCATCCCTTGGTCAAGAAGTAATCTCAGTTTTGAAATTCAGTCATTATATGAAGATCTCTCATGAAAATTTACTGAGAGTATTCAGAACACCATAAATAAGTGAACTCTAATGATTTGTTCTGAAATGCTAAACTGTAAGGTATGAATTTTTTTTTCCCTTTTTGTTTCTCTTGATAAACCTTGGAATATGGCTTGCAACACAGAAGAACACTTTCTTGTGGTTGCCAGAAAGTACTGGGACAGAACTACTCAGACTCTGTTCAGTTTACAAAAAAAAAAAAATAAAAATCCCCAGACAGGAAAAAATGATGCCAAAGTGATTAGAAAAGCTTTGTATGACAGGGAGCCAAGAACTTAGAATCTTGTGAGACTCCAGCTAGAGCTGAAAGGCTTCTCACAAGCATCTTATCGTATCCTGAAGATTAGATCAAGTGTCCTTAACTAGGCCTGAGAGAAGTTCCTGTTCATAAGAATGTCAACAGATGGCAATTCTCCAGTGATTCTCTTCCAGATTTCAAATATCTCCAGCTGTACAGATGCAGCTACCAGTAGAACCCCATCTTTTCCAGGCCCTGACCTTAAGAATTAGCTTTGGAAACAGAAAGATTGAGAATCCATGCCTAATATCCACTGAATCTATACTCAAGCCTTACATTACAGAAGTCTTTAGAGCCACAAAATAGGTGTCAGAACTGGTCAAGGATTGTTTTAGAACAACTTATTAAAAGAACTATACCTAATAGGTTTTGTTTGTTCCTGCTCATAACGGGTATTCTTTGGGTGAAATACACAGAAAATAGCAGTGGGATAAGATAACATGACCATACTTCTCTGTGACAACTAATTTCTGATGGAGGGATTACTGTCCTGTTTTGTCTGCTCCTGGAAAGGATGGTTCCAGGCATGGAAAACAATAATCCAAGCAATAGATGAATACCTGCTACCCAGTGAGACTGGGAAAAAGTTGGAAGGATTAGGTTAGAATATAGAAGCAGCACAATGGAAGACAAAATCCTCTCTTTTTCCTAGGGAAGATCACAAAAAACAGGCTGGTGATTTTACCGGAAGGTTTTAGGATAGATCTAGTAGCAGCAATTGCAGGGAGATGATTCCCCATTCCAACAGCAGCAACTGTCACTGGTGAGATTTCCTTAACAACAGCTGGAATAACAAATCTACATTTTCCAAAACTATCTGTATCTCAAATTAATCTTATCCTCTGTCCCTGGCTATGACTGGATGAACTTTGCCCTTCGTCTTTAGGGTAACCAAGTTCAATTTTGCCTATGCTGATGAAAGGCTCTGAGAAAGTTCTGTTTTCAGAGCAAAAAAAAAAAAAAAAAATGTAGTCAGGCTAAATGACATTAGACAATCTCTTTTTTTTTTTTCCTCCTACCAGTTTCAAATAAACTTAAAAGACAAGCTGTAACAACAACACTCTTCACAAGCAAATAAGTCATCAAATCACATTTCATAAAATTAGAATCATGTGAACGATTCACAGCTTCCTTAGATAGATTCTTCTAGCTATAAATGTTAGAGATTTTGCTGAACATATTTATGTAGGTTCCCAAGCTTAGCATATTTCTCCATAGATAGGATTCTAGTCCAAGGTACAGCTGAATTTCACCATATGACTAAGGAAGCTATAGAAAAACCTTCAGCATTCTTGGAATCCTGAAGTTCATAATAGAAAAATTTTATTAGCATCCCCAAAATTGCTTTCTCCCAGCTGTAGGTTACAAAACCAATTTGTGAGTCACATAACTGTAATTTCAGTTGTTTACTACAATTAACTGTTTGGTTTAAATGTTGTTTACTGTTGGAGTTATAGGATTTAGTATCAGCTGACAATGTACTTGTTTACTATGAGAAAGGAGCAAAGGCACAAGGGATTTCACTTTCAAAAACTACACAGTTGTTCTTGGTTTTGCCATCACAGTCCTTGAAGTACTCAGGAGCACATTAAAAAAAGACACAGAATTCTACTGGTTCCAAGCTTTGCTTTTTGATCTGTCAGTATTCCTCCCCTGTTAAAAGCACTTGGCTTTTTCCTTCCTACTTTTGGGAGTAGGAAGGATGATGAGAACAAGAACTAAAATTCCAGCCCTTGCATTATAGTAATGCATGTTAGAGGACTCAGAATTTGACTGTCTTGCAGAAAAGTACATACAGAGAATGGTGTGAGTTTTCATACTTCATACAGCAAATACACTTATCTTTTTTCCATTAGCTCCAGACCTGCATAAATCAAGCAAGAGATGACTCCAATACACGATAAAACTATTGCACGCAGGATCCAGTGTCCCACTGCAACTCCTAAGTATCCATGGAACTGACTGAATCAGTTATTCACCTCATAAGCTCAAGGGAGTTAAAGCAGTTGTTGAACTCTCTGCTGATGATCATAACCACCCTTCTCATGCTTCCATAAAAGTGGCTGTTTGAGAGAGAATAAATGCCTGCCTAGATAGCATGCAAGCAGTAAGAACTCTTACCAGTCAGCCGGAGAAACAGCACTGAGCATCATCTAAGGTTTGTTTTACAAACCAACCAGTCCTGAGCAGCAGAGCATGGAGAGCAGCAACCCATTGTGCCTCCAGGTCCCTGGCACTACAATAAATACAGTGTATTGGCTGGGAAAGGGCACAACAACAACTACAGCTATATCTTCCTATCCAACCATGTCTGTGAAGTAAAGCAAAGCAGACTCAAAGTGTGGTATTGACCAAGCTGGAAGAATGCATAATGCCCAGTTATAACAACAGTTGGATGCTGCTCTGTATTTCACTTTAGGAAAGCATTCAGGAGATTTGCTTTTACCCAACCTTAAACAGTCTGAAAATGAAACTATGCATCTACATAAATGATTCACCTGGAAACTGTCATCACTCCAACACATTCATCTATCAGCAGCCCTGATAGAAATGAAGTTTTAGCCATAGCCTCTCCTCAAAATGAGCAAACTTCCAAAGGCTCAAAAGTTGTCACAGCAAGAGAGATCAAAGATCTTGTAGCAGGTGTTGCAGCAGCTGATTCTGTCCAATTTCTGCCTAAACAATACACAGCTGGCTATGAAAGGCCACAAAGTAGTAGTTCTGGGAGCTATTCTGAGTTGAGGAAAGCCCTTTTTTCCTTTGATTCAGGCACTCACTTGGTTACAGAGGAAGTAGATCATTACTACATAACATTTTCAATGTAACTGCAAGGGGAAGAATTCTTCTGTTCAGCATTAGGTTAACTAAGGACTGACTTTGACTGAGCAGTTGCACTGAATCCTTCTGTCTAGCTAAAATGCGTAGGAACACTTACTTCACGTGCAGTGGAGGTAGGCATAAAAGCAGCAGAAAGAGCAGAAAGACTAAACCCTGTACACAGTGCCAGGCATTGGATCTCACTTGAAATCAAAAGAGATCCATTCACCTCCTGAAGCTCTTGTGACGGGTTGCAATAGCAATAAGTAAACATACACTGCATACCATATTCTGCCCGCTGCTTGTTAATGTCTGTTCATATTGTCATAAAAGTGCTATGTAACTGAAAGGTACGTGGAATGTACACCTGGTGTCACAACTATTACTGCTGGACTGCCACTATTCTCTGTGGCAGGCAGAACAGCATTGTGCTGAAGTAACTGACAATATGCTCAACTGTCAGTGCACATCAAAGTCATTCACATCTTTAGAAATACGTAACTTCATTAAACAAAAAACCCACACCAAACCAATACACCACCAACAACACAAATACCATAATTTCTACCACAGAAAAAAAGCCACATGATTGATTTAATTGGGGTGCTCACCAAGGGTTTCTTTCTTGTTTAGAACATTTCCTTTCGGCATGAACTTGAAAATTACATTAAAAACTGAAACACAGATGTGAAATGAAATATTAGATTGCTTCATTCACAGCAATGTCAGCACCACTGAAAGTGCTACACCGAGATTTTTCAAAAGGAAGTGTCATTAAAAGCTTTGACAGAAGGTTCTGATTTGACAAAGTTGCTTTTTTCCAACAGCAGACAATTGTTAGAAAAAAGATTAACACTCCTTTGTGACCTCTGGAGTTGAATGGTGTCGCATAGACTTTGACTGCAACTGCGGAAATTAAATACAGTCTACACTACTTAAAAGGCAGCAATTTTATAAGTACATTTATTATTTTCCCCCTTCAACTTTTATTTAAGCAAGTTTAGCACACCTGCAATGAGTCAAGGGGACTGTCCTAGAATGTGACCTCTTTTCCCTAGAGAACAGTTTGAAAGTGAGGAAAAGCAGAGTTTGCTTCCTTTTTACTGCCTTACCAGAGCAAAAAAAACCCTCACACCTGGGTAGACCATCCTTATAAAAAGATAGCTCAGTGCTCAATACATTTCAGCTTCTTGGTATAACTCCTGAGATTCAGTCACTCTGCCACTTCCTTCAAACGCATAATGTTCAGTGGGTACTAATTCAGCAGTTTAAAGGAAACATGACAAGTTGGCAAAAAAAGCAGTGGAACAGATAGTCATGAGAAGCTTGCTGACCTAAGCAAGACTAAACTCAGCATAAACAACAGGCGAGTCATCACAAACCAGGAGATGGATTCCATCCCAAAGAGCATGATTTTCTAACCATGTTATCATAACATTCCACTTAAACTCTGTTATTGAAATAACTTAATCATTTTTAAAATTCAGAAAGTTACAGGTTAAAGTAACTTGTAATGTTATATTTTACTACTAAAAAAAAAAAAAAAACGGATCCTAGCTTAAGGTTTGAATGACATTATGATACTTGATTACATGGCACCAACTGCACTATTAAGTAACTAGCCACAGGTAAACAATTTCAGGGAATTCACACCACAATGAAGTGTTTAAAAATACCATTCTCCTACTGGAGAGAAGAATTAAAAAAAAAAAAGTAAAAGACCAAATGAAAAATCCACAACCAAACATAGCTCAGAACAATAACAGTGATGCACACACTGTAGAAAAATTACTTTGGGATTTAAGCCACTAGTGCAAGGAATTTATATAAGAACATATATAAATATATGTGTACCTGGCATATTTCTGTATTTGGATAAGCTCATGAGGTTTTGCAGTTTCATACCATGTTACAGCTGGTGTTTCAGCTGAAAAGATTATCATAGTGAAAACAAGAAAAGAAACAAACAGGGAAAGAACGCTCACCTGTACCTAAAGATCAAGGTTTACAGGAAAAACTCCACAAAGGAGAGCTCTCCAGAAAGAAACCCTTCCCCAGTGGCAGTCAGCCCTTGAATGGGGTCTAGGAGAGGTGCAGCCAGGCTTCAGCCCTTCCATCACACAGCTGAATCGCCTTCACCTGTGCTCCATGGCTGACTCAGTGCTCGCCTCAGGTGATCAATCAGTGCTTCAGGCCATGACTCAACAGTTCCAATGCACATCTATACAGCAAAGAATGTCTGAGGGGTTATTTTGTGCTTTGTGAACAAGATAAATAATCACCTTAGAATTATTTTGTGAGCCACAAACAAGTATTTCCAAAGCTAAAATACACTACATTAATGAGAGTCTGGAATAAGTTGATTTATAGGCATACATAAACTCTCCAGATTGCTAATGGGGATGATAGACTCTGCTCCCGCATTTCTAATTAGCGTTGCTGAGTGTGACATGTAGTATGTGGTAATGGATAGAATTTAAAAATTATAATAATCCAGCTTCTTACTGCTCTGTGTTTTAACTCTAGCTTCACCATTATAATCAGCCCTTCTCTAAGTGGCACAGAATTCTTCCTTTTTGGATACAGATAGAACTAAAATGGGTCTGTAACTACTAACTACATCCTCATGATGAAGATACTATCAGAGGCAAGAGTTAAGTTCAGTGACACAGCTATACTTGCCTTCTCCTCACCTCAGCAGTTAGTGAAAATGAGTTTCTCTTTTATCTTTGCTTTCCTCCAGGTCTTCAGCCATCGCATACTTAGCAAGCTACTCATATCCAGTAAGCTATTTAATGAATATTTTAAGGGCCTTTTCTCTACCTCTTCCATCAAATAAATTCACCCCATGCTTTAAATTAATTCTTCTAAATCGGCTTCAGGCTAAAGAGTAATGTCAGGAATAAACATGGTTATATTATGAGGACATACATGTGGTTTGAGGCTGTCATTCTGTCTGTGGCTCTTCTGATCTTGGCCAACAACTCATACAACATGCAGCACCAAGTCAGTTGTTAGAACAAGTCAGTACACACCAATTCTGTTTTCCATTGGACTAAAAAAAAAGAAGACATCCACAATATTTTGCATTGTGAGCCCAGGGATCTGCAGCATTCTAGGTCTTATCTTTAAACTCAAGGCTTCACAGGGTCAGGAGACAACACAAACCTATAAAGATCTGAGATCCTTAGAGAAATGCCCAATAGCTATGACAGTATCATTACTTTTCAAATATTACAGTTTGGTAGAGTTTTGCCTATTAGAAGATTCATCTACTGCAACTTCATCTTGACCTGAAGGCAAGTCATGCATTACTCTGCTGCCAAATTTTTACAAGTGCTGGCTACCTGCACCTCATGCTGAAGTCATCTCTTGCAACTAGACTTCATCTGTAATAAGTATAGGACTTTCAAAGTTGAACAATGAGCATAGGGTCAAATGAGAAAGACAGAAGCATACAGGAAAGTGCCTTACAGACAATTGCAACAGCACTTCTGTAAACTCTGGATAGGGCCTCCTGCTAACAACTTTCAGACCAGATTCTGTACCTAACAATCCCTACCATACAGTGAAAAGAATTGTTTTTGTAACCAATGTCTTCTCCCAGTCTATTAAAAAAAAAAAAAAAAAAAAAAGTGATGCATAAACCAGATACCTGACATCAGGTCCATCAAATCCAAAGATAAAACATTGTCAGATGATGTAAACCCCAGCCTTGTAACTGAATCTGCCTAGCCAGAAGGGTCTTTTGCAGAATTCATGTGCAGAATCAGAGCTTTCCTCTGTAAGCAGCCCTCCTCCAGCCCACCCCAAGACACCTGCTGACAATATTACAGAACAGACTTATACCAGTCTGCCTTATTCATGCAAATTTAACAACATGAAAGCAAATGATCTTCAAGCAGCCATTTAACTCTCAAGTTCAAGCCCTCTGGATTTTCATCCTAAGGGCACTGTTCCCTGACTAACCCAGCTCTGTTTCCTACATCCCTGCCAGTAAGTTGATGGACTCCAACCTGACTTCACTGCTTAAAGAAAAGAATAAGGTGAAGGGATGAAGGCAGGGACAGTGGTTTTAGTTCCCATAATGCTGCTGCAGGTCTTCTGTAAACGAACTACTTCAAGACAAGATCATCAAGCAGGAGATAGCTGGGTTGAATATGTGATGAGCACAATGATGACTTGCCTCTTTTGCAGACATCCTAGTGCAGTAGACAGCTTCACAGAACTCCATGTTACCACCCATGATGAAACAGGAGCACATTAGAGGTACAGTCATATAGTTAACATTCCTGTCCATTCACTCTGTCATACTGACTCTCATTTTCTTTATATCCTTGTTCTTTATGTAATACACTGACATTTAGTTTGGACCCACACATGCTTGGGTGATACGATCCAGAGTCCAGCTCTGTGTGTCAGAATCAAGCAGTTTCTCATCAGTGACAGCTGTGAATTGTGTCCCCAGAGTAACTGTCACATTCCTATAAGGTGGAGAACTTATAATTTTGCCTGATCTACAAATACTGTTGTCCTGAACTGTTGTCTTATACCAATACCTACAAGAAAACCTTCCCTGGACATTTTTTTTCCTGTCATACTCAATACTTCAATGTCATCATCTGCTGCTATTATAGTAACAGGAGCAGCAAGGATGAGGGCAGCATTACAAGCTTCCATTTTACTGCATCTGGATTTTAAAGCACCATGCACAATTATTAATTGCCTCCTCTGCCCATTTCCTTCATTTATTTTTCTCAGGCAAGCAGGACTTGCAAACCTGAAGTCGAATAGCCTCAGAAGCATCAAATGGTGATTTATTAAGTCAAGCTGTAGGTGCTGTAATATTTACCAGGTGGTTAATGAATAGGCTTTGTGAAACAAAACTGAGGAAGAAAAAAAAATCAACAACCTGTGGCCTTTTCTTTGGATAGTTTCAAAAACTAGTGCAGGCATGCACTTTTTTTTTTTTTTAGTAGTTTGACACGTGCATTGAATATCAAACAGACATAAAAGTGGTATCTTCTAAGTCACTATAACTCTGCAGTGAAGAAAGGGAACATTTGCTGTAGAAATAGTCTCCCTTTTGTGTGCAACAGAGTTTAAGTCCATAGCGAGATGGTCTTACATGATGAATTGCAAACATAATCCAAAGGACAAAGAGGGCTTTGATCATGCTTCAGTGGAATTCCCAAGCTGCGGTGACACAAGGTAACTGTGAGGTTGAATAATACTACAGCCCATACACTGGGAGAAATTGAATCAAAGATATGCCTTCTTCTTTTCTGCACTAAACATGACAGAAATTACTACAAAACCACAATCCAAAATCTTTAAAACTGTGGAGTAGGAGTAAAGGTAAGGAAGTGTGCTCCAGACTGAATAAAATCTGTCTTATTTTAACAGTCAGAAAATAGCCTTTCAAGAGAGATTGTCTATCTTGGGCATATGAAATGCTTAGACAAGATAGCCCTCATAGCTTGGCAAGACTACTGTAGATCCCAAATGTCTAAATTTTCATGTTCAAAAAAAAATTTTTTAATGGGACTTAAACTTTTCCAGAGCAACAAAACATGAAATCTTGCATTAATGTTTTTCTGTTTCGCATCACCTGCAAATTTCAGGGGAATAAAAAATATTTTAGATATAGTCTATTGATTTTAGGAATCATAAATGAAAAGCAAGAAAAGCCAACAAAGAGCAAAAGAACATAGTGATAATAGCAATTGAAAACTAATGCAGCTTTTGATTCCAGAGATACATCTGACTGCATATACCCAATGAAGAAGCAAGAGGACTTGTTTTTATAGACATCGTGCATTGTCATTCAAGTTAGCCAGTAGTCAAGGTGACACAGATCAGTTCCTAATGAAGCATCTGAGAACAAGCAGCACCCTCTTTAGATGGCATTTGGAGTTACAGCCCTGTCTTTGTGCACAGGCGAGGTTCTTCATCAGGTTTGAAGCTCAAGAGTTCATTTGTACAAACGACGAGAAGGAAGACTACTTCAGTGTGTCCAGCCAGTGAAGTGGCTTTCACAATTTCTATTATCCACTGTGCACCTGTTTTTTTAAACGTTGCTGCTAATCAGCAGTGAGAGAAAAGAAAGACCATCCTGTGATCATGTGTGTCTTAACACTGTACAATCTGCGCAAGGCATTTCCTACAGACTAGGACCTGTAAGGGCATTTCAAAGTAACACATACAGAAAGTACTTTGATTACAATCAGAGATGTTCTTTTCCTAGGCCTACAAGTCGATTACCATGTTTGCCAGACTGGGACATAGGCAAAAACTGCATTAAAAAGTTCAAGATTTTGGATCCACTATTGTCTTGCTAGGCCACGCATATGTTGTCACACCACAATACACTTATTACCTCTTCAGCACAAAGAATCCTACTTTTCTTCTGCTACTGGCATTAATTCACTGAACTTTCCCCACGTACATAGTTCCTTAACAAAGCCTGAGCAATTTGAGCAAAGAAACAAAAGCTGTAGTCCAAGAAGCCTTCACTCTAAAGCTCTAGACCAGGAACATACGGATGAAAGTACCAATGTTTAGAAAAGTACTTAGGCACATTGAATTAGAGTTAGATATATTTAAATGGAAGCCAGAAGAACTCCAAGTGCATCTCTCAACCTGCTGGGAGACCTACCTGTTTCAGAGAAGACTCACAGATGTGCTGGATTTAATTCTCTTAATAATCTTTTTCTGGGAAAAATCTTGTCTTCAACTTCCCTTCTGTTTTAAGTACTAACACTGAAGACATATTAATTGCTGTGAATACATTACAAAAGGGGACATGAATACATTTGTAGTAGGAGCAAGTCTCCAGCAAGGATTTCTCAAGATAGTAGTCGATCTGTGAGTATGCCTATGGTATAAACTACAATATGCAGAGTTTAATAATGTGATATATATATATAAATAAAAGCACTGTCCACATCAGAAAAACTTTCTTTCAAGGCCTCTGCCATCATTTGTCAAAGGAATGACATCACCGGTGTACAAAACAATGACCCCCTCCCCACCCCACTTTCAAATAAGGAATATTGACATGTAACTTGTTTACCTTTTCAAATTTATGACACACAGGGAAACAGTACTGCCTTCTGCCCCTACTAGTCAAATTCCACAGAAATGGGTTGTCACAGCTGACTAAATTTCTTTTGAGAAATGGCCTCTTTTCCACTGAAACACCCAAATTACCAGTCCCAGTGGAGACTACAGCATCACCCCAGAGATGTGAGACCATCAGGATAAATAACCAGACAGAAGGACACTCATCTTAATTCACAGGCAGTGCTCTGTCATCTTCTCAAGTTTGCTAAGTCCTGGGAGATTTAAAGTACTAACTAGATAAACTATAAAAGATGGCAAAGAATGATCTACAGTGACTTGTGCATCTTTCCCTAACCATAAATAACTTTATATTTCATTTCTGGCAGCATGACAAAGCAAGGAGGTAATGAGCCATTATGGAAAACCCATCTGTTGCTCATAAGGGGAAAGGCTTTGTGCTGGTAGATTTATAGAGGAAAATTTTCAGTGCAAGTCCCAATACTGTTAATGAGAATTGCACAGCTAATTGTCCATGCTGAAAGTGTACTCCATTATGTTCCTTCACTGTCTAGATAGCCACTGTGTGCTTAAGCAACATGAAAAAAATATTAACAAAAGAAAACCCAGTGCTCAAGTGACAGTGACATTCAGATAACAGGAAAAGGAACCTGAAGGAGAGAAGGAAACTGAGGGAAGTGTGAACATACTACTTAAGATTTTTAATAATATATCAAAAATTAGATATTTTTGACATGTAAATAGGGAAAATATTTAAAAATACAAAACAAACCGGGCAAGGATAATGCACTTGAACTACTAAAAAACTCCATGTTTCTTCTTGTCAAAATCTACATACTAACTCCCAGGTCAGAATGCCATTTTCCGTACTGCTTTACTGGATCATTCTTGAGAACTGCTCTAGGGAAGGTGCTCCGGGCAAAAACATCCTATCTATGCCTAATTAGAGTTTTCAGGCTTTTCTAGGGTACTTGAGGCCATCTTTGGACTTGAACACCTTGGCAGTACCTTTAGCTTTCATTTTAGGGTACTGGACAAGCTTGAAAATTGGGAAACTAATAAGGTTCAACAAGGCCAAATGCATGGTGTTGCACTTGAGTTGGGGCAATCCTAGGTATGCATACAGACCAGGAGAAGAGCTCATTGAAAGCAGCCCTGCAGAAGAGGTCTTTGGGGATCCTGGTGGACAAAAAGCTGGACATGATCCAGCAGTACGCACTTGCTGCCCAGAAGGCTGATGGTATCTTGGGCTGCAGTACTACCTACATTATTAACTTCCTTGCTGGGAACTGTTATAGAAAGAGTGAGCTCTGGAGCAGAAGTATTTATTTATTCACTGCTAGCTTGGGCAGATGATGACTGCAACATCATCCTTAAAGGTCCTCTTTGTGAGTACTAATTCAGACTACTGTTTTGAGAGTTGGTGATAAAAGCTCAGTAAGGCATACCACAACCAGTGATTTAGGAGTAGCTGCTCTTACCTAGATGAGGAGTGAATGAAGTCATCAAAGGAGGACTCTGAGGTAAGGATTCTCCAGTTAAAGGAACATACTCTTTTTGTTAGCCTGTGAAGACCAACATCAAATATCAGAAGACTATCAGTTCTATCACAGAAGACTATCAGAGTATCACAGTTTTGAAGGAAATGCCACAAAGAATAAGAAATTATTCTAGTTTAGTATTTCAGCCTGTAAGTATGAATTCATACGTGCAAGTATGCACGAGCTCTAAATTTATAATTAATTGGTAATTAGTTTGGATGAATTGGTAATGACCTAGCTGCAGATCAACATCATGACTGTAAAGGGCAATGGTTGTCCTTCAAGTGGCCAGGATGAAAAGCTGTGTGGAATTTTCCTTTTCCTTCTGAGTTTGCACATCATCTTCATACTGCCTGATCCTACAAAAGACTGTGGGAAGAAGCACTTTGCCTGGAAAATTCTTCATTTACACCCACCTATTTACCTTTTTAGGCTTTCATCACATCTAAATTTATGTCGCAGCATAACTACGACCCAGCATTTTGAATACAGTTATAGGAACTAGAAGTACAGATCATTCCATTTAAGAACCACTCTGATGATTCCTACTAGTATAAGCCATAATGCCAGCAGCAGCATGTGCTGTTGCAGTTATACTGGCATAAGTGTACTAGCAAACTCCTTTAAATTAAACAAGAACTTGCTCTATTAGTGGAAGGCCTGCAATTGTTTTTCCTCAGAAGACCTCCTCTCTTTCATTGCACATTTCTGAATAGGTTCAATTGCTGTCTCCCTGGGGACTTTCCATGTGCACAGAGGTTTTTTTGATCTCTACAGCAGTGTGATCAAATGGATGATTGAGGAGACTTGACAAGTGCGCAGCTGTGGGCTGCAGCTTCGCTGCCCCTTGACTTCTGAGCTCATCTGTCTCTTGTCTCACAGCACACAGACAGGAGGGAACAGGAGATTAAAGCCACATTACAGGTTACTAAATTATATAGGAAAGAAAGCAGATAGCAGAGGGTAGAGATAACGCTCCAACTAATAAAGCAGACGACAAATTATTTAAGTCCTCTTTCTCTGATTGAAGGGAAGACTCCATTTCATTATTCTCTGATCTGTTCGGATATTTTTGATCAGGTGTTGGCATGTTTTGGATCCTTAGGACCAAACAAATTAGTTCCTCACTGAAAAAAATTATTGCTAATAGAACTTTTACAAAAGACATAATCTATTTAGAAACACAAATAATCACCTGAAAAAGAAAAGATTATTTTTTCCCAAAAAAGCTACTTAATCTCTAATGATGTTGAGAAATACAGTGTAAGCTAAAAAATATTTCTCGTGGATTTAAACTAGCTTACTCAGTATCAGATGCAATCTAGCCATATCAGCATAAAGTGCAACAGGGGCTAACTTACTGTGAAGAAAAGTCCACTCAGGCCCATTATAAATATCAAGCTGTTTTCTTCAAACAATTTATACTCTCTGGCTGTATGAAGAGGAGTAATAATGAATCTCACATCAGGAGATTTACGTGATGTTAATATCCAATACAGTTTAAAACCTACATCTGCATCTCCAGAGTGGTACATCATATATCAGCTTGTATTTCTGAATGCTATCCCTGCAGGATTTAACACTGCCTCGGACTTACAACAGCTAGCTTGTGAAACAGAATATACAAAGGTGAGGATGGACATCCATACCATGAGAAGGATTCTAAAAAATGTAGATTTCCCATGGAAACAGAGAAATTAACAAGGCTAATTTTTTTTTTTTTTAGTATGGTTCAGCATCACATACACGTTTTGCATAGCGTCGTTGTGCCAGTACAGACATCTGGAGGAACTATGCACACAGTGAGGCCACATACACCTGGCTAGCCATAATTTGGATCTGAGTGCAAAAACCCAGTTACTGTACTGCACGCTCCTGTAATGAGAACAGCCTTCAGCATGCCCTTGTTCTCAGTTGCTTGGTTAAACTAAGCATTCTAAAGGCCAGCACCAGTCCACGTACATAGCACTGGCTTATATGTCATGCAGTTGTATGTACCAGCTTGAAAGAAACTTCATTATACCTTCCTGCTTTTGATACTCAAAGATTTTAATTAAGCAGTGTCACAACAGGGTGTGCATTAACAGACTATTGGTGCATGGCTTCAGTGCATTGTGAAGCACTGGACCAGAGACCAATTACCTTCTACCACCCAAGCAGCACAACAGCAGCCCATTAACACACATCCTAGTGTGGCCTGTTTCAATTACAGTATATTTGTGAAACCATGAAAGGGCGGGCACTTTCATACCACTGAGGAACCACTGAGGAAATCAGATGCTTTTAGGCTGGGATCCTGCTGATTATTCAAACTTTTACAAACACACACTGGAATTCAGTAAACAAATTGCCCAGCTTACTTTGTTACACTGCATAGTAAGGCTATTAAGGCTACAGAATGTTATTTCTATCTGAAGTTAGAGAATGTAAGAAGGAAGCTGTGGTGTCAGCAGTTCTGCTGTCTCCATTCCCCCAAGGGAGGCTCAGTTTCAAGAATTTGGCGAGAGATAACACTGAGAAGAAATGGGTTTTGCTCAGTCCTCTACAGGGTTTACCAATTAGAGCAATGGATTGAGTTCATTCAATTATGCAGCGCAGTTAAATTCACTAGCAACTTAATAACTTTCTTTTGTTTGTTTTATTCAGTTTGGTTGTTTCTTGTTTGTTTTTTAATTTTGTTTTACTAAAAATCAGATTTTTCATTTACATAATGCAAGACTTCAGAAAAGGTCATATACACGTATAGCAAAACATTTATGCTTGGTAAAATACATTTCAAATATAACTACAAATCCCAACCTGCACATCAGGCAAGTCTCATTTCTTCAACGGATTTGATTTCCCTACTCTCTCCCCACATTTATGTCAACAGGAAAAGTATGATCCCTTCTGAACTGTTCATACAGACCCAAGTGGAATGCCTCCCACTTTCAATGGGGTGCTTCCAGGTTCTCCAATGCAAATCACAGATAGATACGAACCATAGATCTGTTGCCAACCAGCAGAGTATAAATGTATATTAAAGAAGAGTGCAAAGCTACATTTTTTTACTGCTTCCCTTCAGACTAATTCAGCTGAGTAACAATGTCAACAAGAACCATAAAAATCTGAGTTGCAGAGAGCACAAAATAAGGTGGTAAAAAATTCACTGGTATTTAGTGGCCACAGAAATCAATTAATTCTAACAGATCAAGATCCAGAACTTTATAACTACAATAAAATCAATCACAAAATACAGGGCTGAGCAGGAGAATTAAATGTGAGCTGAGTCACATCCTGCTTTACTGTTTGCCTACCAGTACCTACCAGGGTAGGCTGAGAAGTGAGGGACTGGATGGTAGCCTACAAACACTTGACAACTAGAAGCACCAGAAAAACATCTACTGAGCAACAGGGTGTTACATTTTAAGACTGATGCAAAGTACAGTAATGTTCTGGCTGAGTATGAAACGTCTTTAAAGAGAAATGTGGAGATCTACTCTTTAGGCAGTTATGGTTGTTTTAATAGCCAGAGCACTGGCTATTAAACTGGACAAAACTCCAAGTAATGTTCTGTAATGTGTTGTCAGCAACAACATTACTTGGAGTTTTGTTAATGCAAGGCAATGCAACAGTAGTGGAAACCTTGCATTTACAGAAGAATGAAGTGGATGGCACAGAGAAGCTTTCCTGTCTCCATTTTGCTGTTTCTAAATGACTCATAGCCCAGACAAATAATGAAGTGAAGCCATATACATCAGCTATTTTTTCCAAGTCTCAAAGGTGTAGCTCGATCAATCTGCAGTACAGCCAGTTAGTTACACAGGCAGCACCATCACCTCTAGAGATTTTAACTGCATTATTGCTTATAGCAATTGAATTTGCCTCCACAATTCAAGATCTGCCTGATCCAAGTTCAAAATGAAAAGTGAGGAGTGTGATGAAGTCACATAAGTCACATGGCAAAATAATGATATTCTCTTTTTTTCCCCTTTAGGTATGCACTGATAAATGTAAAAGCAGATGTCATCTCATGTCAAATTCTCTTCTTTCTCTCTTGCTGTAAATGCAGGTTTTGCCAGTTAAAATTTCAAAGAAATTGTGATGTCTTCTAGTTGTGAGTCACTATTTAAGTAGTAAGAGAGTGCAAACTCTTCCATTGCAGTTACCTGTTGGGATGAGCACCATGAATGTTCTCAGCTTTTGCCCAGAGATGTGGTGGATTCCCCCATCTTTGGAAACTTTCAAGGCAAGGCTGGATCAGGCCCTGGGCAACCTGATCCAGAGTCATCACGTGGTTGAAATGTTAAATACTGGAATTCTACTTTTCTGAGTACTCATAAAAATGAAATGCAAACATGTTTGAAACCTATTTCTCCAGCTTTCAATTCTCCTGATCTATTATCTGGTTTTGAGCCTGCCAATCCCAGAATAGATTTCTATAATCTCTCTTCCATCTTTTTATTTTCATTCAAATAAGAAAGCAATCTTTCAGTTCCAGTCAAAGTACTCAGAGGAGATCTGGATTGTTCCTTCCCAGTCTGTGCTTAGAAGTAGTAAGTCATCTCATTTCTTCCATCTTTTTTTCCTCTACCACAAGAAAAAAAGGACTTTCCACAAGGACTTTCAGGATCATTTAAAAATTAAGTTCCATTCTTTCTTCTTTATAGATGAAATGATCCTACCACCTCCATTTTCTCTCATAGATAAGTATCCCATCAAATAAAACATGTAGATATAAAAATATAAATGCAAAACATAAATATATTTGCTATTTTCATGTGTATAAATAATCTATAAGAACAAAAAGTAATATTCATATTTAACACATAGATAAGTTACCGGATTTTCCTAAATCAATTTCTTTCTAAGATGAGGCTTATTAAGGACACGTTATTTCAGAAATGGCAAACAGATTTTCTGAAGAAATATTGTAAACCATCTCATTCTTCTAAAAGCTTTCCTAGAAGTTCTGTACAAGAACAGATCTGATCTGAGAAATTTGTAGATAATCTTGCCTCAGAATATGTAGGTCCCAAACTGATTAACTGCAGGAATCTCCCTATTTATTTTAACCACACTGAGGTTCAGAATGAGACCTCTTGCTTGTCAGTCTCGTTGTTACATTTAACAGTATGGCTTCGTTGTTGCTGTTGTCCATTTGTCCTATCTTTGCCTAGAGCTTGGAGTGAAAACAACAAATCTTCCCTCATTAAAGTAGATCAGATAGTTACATGAATGCTCCTGACAACACAAGATGTAATAGAATTGCACTGATTTGCATCATCCTTGCCCAGGAAATCAGAGGTCTACATGAATTGATTTTTCCTCCCTCTTTGATTAGGAAGAAATGCCCAAATGTCACCTCCTAGTTTCAGTTCTGAAGAATCAAGCTGTTCGGTGTTTCTGGACACAAGCATCTACTGTCAAAGCATTAGTGTGGGCTTGATGCAAACCAATACCTAGACAAAAAAGGTGTAGAACATTAAAAAATGAACTTGGTAACAGATACTGGGGTTTAATATCTATCTGATCTTTTTCCATTTTAGTTATAATACCTCATTTCTATGGTTAAGATGTAAATCTGTAAAAATTTTTCAAGTTTAATAACATCATACCGCTTATCTACCTTCAAAAACCCTTTGAGTAAATTTGCTTGTTCTCAAAAAGGTTTCCATTTGGGATGAAGCAAACATTAGCATGCTGCTTACAGTAAACATATCTGATTGATCACCACATGTACAACTTTCCACGAATATTTAATAGAATATTTGAGGATATCTGCTTCATTCGTAATTGTCTACTGTTTTCCTTCTGGAAATTTTCATATGATCAAGAGTCATTACCCCAGGGAAAGCAAGAAAAATATTCATATGAAGAGGACTAAATGTGCTTTCCATATGCATTTGTGTGAATAATATGAAGAAAAGATACTAACATTTGCATCAAGTCATACCATGATTAAAATACTACAGTTATTTTACAGATGGAAAGACTGTTGGAATGATTCAATTTGTAATATTTCCTAAAACTTTCAAAATGAGACCAGAGATAAAAGCATACATCAATCTCCTAAAAGCATTTTTCAATATGACCTAGGTTAGTCTCCTGAATATCTTATAACAAAAGTCAATTGTTAACAACCAAAATGATTAGATGATAATCTTTCTTGCTAATAATCTTTTTCCAAGAC
This sequence comes from Tetrao urogallus, assembly GCF_951394365.1. Lineage (NCBI taxonomy): Eukaryota > Metazoa > Chordata > Aves > Galliformes > Phasianidae > Tetrao > Tetrao urogallus. The sequence continues at coordinate 12,722,100 of NC_136820.1, forward strand.
AATGCAAGATAAAAGTTGAATTAGTTCTTCATGGTTCAAAGACTACCTGATAAAATTTAATATATCACAGAGTGATATAATGTCTTCCTGGCAGAAAAGGAACAGGAGGGTCTCTTTGGTTTAAGGGTATTACTTTACCAGCCCAGAAGAAAATTATTCTTCCTCTACGGGTGTCTGTTCTCAGCTGCTAATAACTGATTTTTACTTTAAGTCAGAGGTTCGCTGCTATACTGTAGCCACAGAGTATTGAAACTCTTCTGCCAACAAATATGGGAAGTTTTTTTAAGTTCTAGCATTATTTACTGTTAAAAGTTTATTACAGTATGAGGAAAAATAAAGAGTTCCTCTATTATTTTCCATGTATTGTGTTGACAGCACTGTTGCAGCTCATGAAATATTTGTAGGCTTCAATTACTAGCTCATGAATTTGTTGTCCTAACACTTCACTATTTTTTACACACTCATCTAAAAAGGCAGGGAGCGCTACGTTTCCATGTGTGTCTTTAAACAGCAGCTCATGGGGTTGATCACCATTTGGATTGATTTATGTTTTAATTTTATGGATGATATCACACAATTATCTCCAGATGGAATAATCGGGATGAAACATTTCCAAAGAACATTAGACACTAAAAAAAATCAGCCAATGCAATCCATTCAGTACTGTAATTATTTCTGTTTTGGCTTTAGACACTGGTACAGAGGCAGAATTGCATTCTGCTAAGGTCTCATTCAATATCTATTTAACACAATGGAAATCCATAGATTTCAGAAGGCATTGGCTCAATTCCCCAACAACATTCAATTCCTTCCACACTTTCAGCTATGGAGTATCTCATACATTGAGATGATCTCTTCACTGTACTTCCCTTCTTCTCTTTTGGTCTCAACCCCCACTCCTTATCTGCTTCCCTCCCTTCATTTATTTTTTCCACCCTTTCCAAGCAATTTGCAGATGCTATTTGGTCCCATTTTTGGTTGCTTATTAAACACAAACGGATTAAATTAAAGTTGCTTAGCATATGTAAAACAAAAATATTAATTCCTATAACAGTCTATTTAGTTCCAATTTGTATTCATTTATTGGAATTGCACCAATTATAACAAGATTGATCTATTCAGGTTTCTCAGTGATAAACTCAAAGAAACATTTATTCTTAAGTTAAATCTGACAAGTCCAATTGATCAACAAATTTATCTCTTTTTTTTTCAGGAAAAGAAACACACACCATATTTTAGAAAAGGCCTCACTTTAGTGAGGATCCAACATTTCAAGGCACTGAATTAGTTTTCCAGAAGTAGATTTTCAAAAGGACTTGCCTCAACCGACAGATCCTATTCAACATCCTCAAACCACATTTTGAAATTCAAGTAAAAGCTAAAAATTTATTTTGAAATATCTATTGTCTTCAGGTTGTGACTCTTCTGGCTGTAGTCCTTATAACATAACCCAAACAAGCACCATGGAGAAACACAGCAGATGGTCCTCTTTAGGCATGCCTACAGTGCTAAGTGCAGTGCTATCAAACCAATCCACTAACACGAGACTTGGAAGCAGTTTCATGACACCAGTGCAGCTTGCTGAAAGATAGAGATAATTACTGTGGACTCAGAGCTGGATCAGCATTCAGATAATGCTTTCAGGACACAAATGTTTCATAATGGGTCTGTAATTTTTCATTCAGATCCAGTAAATCAAGTATCTTCTACACATATACATGACCAGCCCATAGAGAAAAAAAGAGCCACTTTTTCTCATTGTTTAGTCATGGTATATCAAGTATGTTTATTTACTGTTATATATTTATATCTCACTGAACTGGACAATCTACACAGTGAGATAACTTGTGGAATTCTACTTTTGCTCTGGAATTGACGAATGAAGCTGCTTTTAGGCTTTAAGACTCTAAGCCAGAATTTCGAGTTTCACAGCATTCTCCTAGGTGTTTGGATCAGCTGATAGGTTATAATTAACAATCATTGACATCTGCAGAAAGAAAGCGAACATGGTGAACACAGAGGTTTTACAGTGTAATAGCAAGCTTGCTTATTTCAACTAATTCTCAAAAACAACAACAAAAACCTACAAATGTAATACTACTGTGATAGTCTTGTGGCAGGTCTGGAAGTCCCTTAATATCATTTCACTAAGATCCACTTCCTTCCAATTTTTTTTTTTCTGGGAGATTCTTTCCATAATGTCATTAATCTTGATACAATTAAGCAGCGTGGTGTCAGGGGAATGGGCCAGGTTGGATGGGGCTTTGAGTAGCTTGATCTTGTGAGTGGGAACTTTGGCCATGGCAGGGGTTGGAACTGAATTATTTAAGGTCCCTTGCAACCACAGCCATTTTGTGGTTCTGTGACCAGCGCTTTTGAGAGAAGCTGCTATGTTCTTTCTCTTATTACCAAGCATTCAAAAAAACTCAGTTCAGAAAGCTACAGAATTCTTAAAATTTTCTGGCAGCAGCAGTACAAAATCATGTCATTCTCTCCCATTTTATAGAAAATAAGTTTATAATTTTTTTTTAATTTGGCCATAAATATCTAAGATACAAATTTACAGCTTATTAGCTACTCCATGACAAGTGCACCTCTATGATCTATAGCAAACAGGAGGTTTACTCTTTAACACAGCAGCACTAAGCTATCTCAAAAGGTATAACTATCCTCTAAAGTTGTTCCCACAGATTTATCAAAGCTTTGTAATACCTGAGCTCATGCCAAACAAGCTACTTCCAGAGGTAGCTCTCAGTAACTTGCTCTATTTCACCATACCACATGGATAGGTTCTCAGCCTCTACAAGTAACTTGGCAGAATAAATCCCATTTAAGAGTCTGTTGTGCACAGTTACAGTACACAGTGTAAAACATGAAACCAAGAGCTGGGAACTGAATCAGAGACACCACAATCCAAGTTAGGGTACCTTTTTCACCAGAAACCACATGCCAAGTTCAGAAAGCGCTTACTGAATAAAGTGCTCTAGCCACAGTACTGGCAGGCATGCTAATAAGATGACAAGTATATGTATTAAAATGATATTGAATCTGAGCTAATGAATCTTGGAGTGTCCTGTGTGGCATAGAGATGTTCAGGTGGCACTTAATGAGCTTGGCTGGCCCTGCACTGCCTCTGCATCATCTCAGTCATCCTGTAAAGCAGGAATGCAGCATTGAAGCCATCCTAGTGACTCCATGAAATAAGCCCGGGTCTTTAGAGCTATTAGCTTGTGTTCTGCAGACACAGCGTGGCTAAACTGCTCGCAGATCCAAGCTGGCTGGCAAGGCAGTACAGCTGTCTCTTTCTGGCATTGGGCCTAAACTAATAAGTCTGGATGGCCCAGTGCTGGCTTGGTATGGGGAAAGCTCAAGTACCTTTGCTTCTGTGGTATGATTAAAACTCAAATTGGATAAAGCACTGTCTCGCTCCAATTTATAGGAGGGAGATGAGGTTCTTTTAATATCGGTATATCCAGCATGAGATAAAGAAACAACGGTTCATATGTTGGTCCAACCAGTTTATTACAAAACCTAATCAGGGAGACGGGGAAGGGAAGGAGGGCGATAGAAAATATAGGAAAGATGCAAGAATTGCATAAACCGGGGATAGTCACCAGCAGGATCCAGCAGCGGTCCCGTTGCACGACGTTTGAAGGTCCGAGACAGACGCAGCGGGGGGCGGGGAGCAGCAGCGTGGCCGGCCCTGGGCAGCAAGCAGGTAGCGGAGGCATTCGCGGAGCCAAGGCTTGAGGAAGTAGCAGCGCTCAGGCAGCAGGCACAGGATAGCCTGTCAGCATGCAGGTATCACTTCATGAGGAATCATTGCCATAAAACCTCTGTTCTGCTTCATGAGGAATCTGCTGCCATAAAACCTGTCCTCATGGTTTTCGGTTCCTCTTTTATCCTCCTTGTTCTCCTGCCTATGTGACAAGGAAAGGTCTTGCGCAACAGTCATTGAGTACCCCCTGAGATGGCCATCATCCTGAGATAAGTCCCCACAAAGGAGCACTTCACAGCTATTTAGCTGCAGCTCATCTCTCTCTCCTTGCCCCTGGTCTTGTCCATCTTGTCTCCCAGACAAAGGATTTTGCAACCCTCGCCCAGGACTTGTCCATCAAAGTTCTCCAGAGAAGGGATTTCACAACCTTGTTCAGGACTTGCCTGGACTTGTTCATCTGTGTCCCCAGCAAGCTTTGAGACAACGATGTAAAAGAATAATCTCTTACAAGCACCCACAGATAACTGAGTGTTGATTGCACATAAGTTCAAAACCTCAAAGAAAATGTATGGCAAAGTCAAGAGATGTATGTAGCCCTTCTGCATCTTAACTCTGTGCCTACAAGAACCAGTGTGCTGGGCTGTTTGCCCTCATCAGAAAGAGGTACATTTTCAGAAATACTAGATACCAAAGATTGCTTCTCATTCCAGATTGGTTAGTGGTTAATAAAATAATAATTAACAGAAGATGTCTATGGCTCCAGGTTGTTAAATAAAAAGTGTGTGCAAATCAATACATTTAAAAATAAAAATAAAATAAGCAGAGACAGGGAATTTTCCTTGCACTATTCACTGTAAACAGCAATCCTGTTTATAGGTTGTCTCCCTGTATTAAGCTGCTCATGTACAGACTACATAACATTTATTTCCAAGTTCCCTCTAGTGTTTCTATGCTCAATAGACATAACTACAAGCAACTGGTTTCATTTGAGACTCTTTAAACTTGTCAGTGTGCTGTAAGCTATTGGAGTTCATGGCATAAAGCTGAACACGTACATTCCATAAGAACATTATAAGGATACTTGGAGGGCTAAAGCCTAATAGAATCACACTGACAGAAAAGGCATCTAGACCTATGGCTGCCTTACCCACAAAGCTTTCAAGGGGAGATCACTTGAGTAGGTTCTCACAGAGCTATAAATCATGGAGTAGAGCAGAGAACCAGCTTTTGCCATCCAGAACAGAGCTGGAGTGGTGAGAGGATGTAGGGAGTGTGCTAATGATAACCAAATGCTAGATTGGGATCCAGTGCTAGAGTATCCTCTGCTTCCCTTTAATGGAGTAGTATGCATGCACTCTAATGTTCCCAAGCTCACTTGGTTTCAAAACAGACACTCAAATTTAAAAGATATTTACTTATTCTAGGAGTGTTTAAGAAAAAAAAAAAACACCAAAAAACTTGTGCATATTGCGCACTCAATACACATTTTTTTGTGTGCCATGCGAATAAAATTGCCTTTCATTGAAAAGCTTGCTGAAGATGATTTCATTTCCTTTTCTAGGACTATGCCTACTTCTAAGAGTACACACGGCACTTCCTAACCCTGCCAGGAAGAGATCACAAATATTCCTTTCTTCCCATCCCTTCCTACTCAACTATTAAACAAAATACGTTTTATGGTCGGAAAAAAATCTGAGAGAAAAACATCTCACCAGTACATGTATTTTGCTGGCAGGGGGAGGGGGGAGAGGGGAACACACAAGAACAAACACACTACCATATAACAACCATTCCATTGTGACAACAGAACCCACAGTGCTTCAGTATTTGACACACACACAGCGAATTTCTACAGTACAGCAACCAAGAGTGAGAAGAGTCACCTTTGATTCCTCATCATACTCACCATAGGTTGTACAGTGAGTATGAAAACTTCCATTTACTGGCTTATGACTTTATTAATTGCAGAAAAAAGTACGTACTAATAGAGGGGGAAAAAAAGGTAAAGAAAATGTGAAAACATTCAGCGTGCATGCATAACAAGTTTGGAAATCAAAATGCAGCACTGGAGGTAACAATAAGTTACAAAAGTATTGCCTGAGTTTTCAGTGAAGGCCAGTGGATTTTTTCCTTGGTATTCACAGACTTTCATTTCAAAGAAACACACCAATAGAGGGAATATATACGTAGCAGAAATAAGATTACAGAAAAATCAGCTATGCCCTTTGATTCCCAAGTGGATGTAGAATTATGTACAGACACATTCTAGGAATTTTGAGCTCAGTCGTAAAATTGAGCTACTGTTGATGAAAGACCAGGCATACTCTTAAGCATTAAAGAAAGGATAAAATTAAGTGTAGGAATATCTGTAGCAAAAAGTTAGGTTCAACATGTCTAGTACTTAGGGAACAGAGGACTAGCTGAAATTGGTTTATCACCAATGTTTTACTCTACTACCCAAAGGAGATGATCACTTTTCCTCTTTTGAAGTTACAGTGTAAAAAACAGCTTGTTGATTGTTTTAGTTCTTAACAAATAGTAAGAATTGTTTGTATGTAATACTTCCACTGGTGTTATTTTGTTTACTTTTCTGTTGAAGTCAGTAATAAGCAACTAAGACAGCAACAAAATATAAATTCAGTCTGGAAAAGCACTTCAAATTGCTCCCGGAACTCAAATCTTCAGCAGATGCAAAGATGCAGCCAAATACCATTAAAGGACTTACAGCTGATGCTGTTTATTCAATTATTGGCAACATACACCCCTCTAAGATAACACACTGGAGCCCTTAAAATAAGGTACGCACATTGTACCAATCTGCAAAAATATGGACCACAGAAAAAACATCATGAAGTAGGGCAGAAACCTCATAGATTTGCACAGAAAGTTCTGGTACAGTTATCCTGTATAAACATGCTCAAAGTTGAACAGCCCTACAATGGCTTTCTTAAGTTTGTCCTTGGACTCCATCTCCATACAGTGCGTAAGTACTTCTGCTTCACATCAGATGATTTTACACTCCAGAGTAAACTCAGCATAAGCCAAAACGCAGTTTAATAAAATACATTAAGAAAGCCATGCCTTGCTTCTGAATGAAGAATAGAAATAAAATCCTATACAGGATTTACTTCTAAAAGGTCTGGTAGGACCATGTATCCATGTATCACAAGGAACATGCATAAACCAGTCTGACACCACTTTAGTGTGACTGGTCAAATCACTACTTAGACTGGCTCTAGGAAACCTCCCATAGAACAGTGAAATGAAAAGTTAGCCAGAGAAGTGAAAATGGCATTTGCTATGCACTACTTGACCATGTCCTGAACCTTACAGACACCAAGTCAATCTTCAGAGTCTAAACATAAACAGCGTGCAACAAGTATGGAAAAGTCCTGGAAAGTCTTTCTGCATATCACATTAGATCAGACAAAGGCAGCTGCACTGTTAATTTTGATGCTCCCTGAAAGTGATGGACTTGTCAGGAACTTCTTGTGGACTTGTGCCAGTAGGCTACAGAAAGACTGCCATGACTAGAGCCCTTCTGAGAAATAGTGCTGTTGAGTAGCTCATATAGCAACCTCTGAGTTAACCAAGCTACTTTTGATTTTTCAGGTTTATTAATGACAGCACTTCTCTTAAATGCAAGCCTTGAAGCTTTGCTGAATCGAGACTTGCTTTTAAAAATATTAAAGAGATCCATAACAGGGTACTTTGCAAATTCTTTTTTGTGTGGTTTATTAAAGGAAAAAAAGGACACCCAAAGGGATGTGGACAAGCTTGAAAAGTGGGGCCATGAGAACCTAATGAGGTTCAACAAGGACAAGTGCAAGGGTACAAGGAATTGTACTTGAGTCACAACAGTTCCAGGTATGTATACAGCCTGGGAGAAGAACTCATAAAGAGCAGCCCTGCAGAGAAGAACGTGGGAGTTCTGGTGGATGAAAAGCTGGTCATGAGCCAGCAGTGTGCTCTTGCAGCCAGAAAGGTCACCTGTATCCTGGGCTGCACCAGAAGAGGGGTGGTCAGCAGGGTGAGGGAGGTGACTGTCCCACTCTACTACGAAGAAAGTCTGAGAAAGCTTGTTTTGCTCAGCTTGGAGAAGAGGAAGACCTCATAGCAGCCTTCTCCTACTAAAAAGGAATTTATAATCATGAGGGAGAACAACTATTTACACAGCCTGACCATGACAGGACAAAAGGGAATGACTTTAAACAAAAATAAAGAAGATTTAGGTTAGATGTTACAAATAAAATCTTTACTCAGAGGATGGTGAGGCACAGGAGCAGAATGCTCAGAGAAGTTGTGAATGCCTCATCCCTGGAAGCATTCAAGGCCAGGTTGGATGGCACCCTTGGCAGCCTGATCTAACAGGTGTCAAATCTGCCTATGGCATTGGAATTGGAACTGGATGGTCTTTAAGGTCCCTTCCAGTCCCAGCTATTCTGTGATTCTATGATACTAGCAATAGACATAAAATAAAATTTAAAAAAAGGAGAAAAAGTATATGTACCTCATTAAACATCCTCAAATCTAACCTTGGTATCAAGCATGCATAAAACTATTGGTGACTTATACAGGATCATTCACTCTTAATAATGTGGAGGCAGTTGAAGAGACCAACTTGGATTTTCTACAACAGTGTTCTCAGTGTCTCATATTCTCACACGGGATGACAAAGTACTTGCAAATGAAGGAATGAGAAAAATCCTCTTCCCAAAGCCATCTTTAAGGTTAGCTAATCATTGAAAGGATAGACACCTTTCCCTTCTTGTGGGACATGAAGTGCTCTGATATAGAGTTTTTAATTTATGTACACAATCAATGTCATTTACATACAAAAGGAAGTCTCAGAATGAAAGTTATTGTGAACATAAGAACAGACTAACAATGACTGGCGCAAGGCAAGCCTTGAGGCAACTGTTTGTCGTGGGAAGACATTTCATCAGTGCATCTAAGAAATTAATCTCTCCTTAGAGCTAAGCCTTATTCCAAGTGGATATAGAGGAAAAAAATGAAACAAATTAATCATAGCTAGAACTTTACACCCCTCCATCAGGAACAAAGCCTGGCCTGCTTTGCACTGGCATCGCCCCAGTTACTGTAGTAGCACAAAATATACAGCTCTCTACCCTAGTTCACACTGATGATGCATGCAGAATAGGAAATGCTTGCAAGGGTAATTTAATCTATCTGGCCTGTGTAAGGCTCTCTTGATAATCTTGGATGCCATGCCATGTTTCTGAATAAATGAGAAGTATGCCTCTGTGTTTTTTAATTGAAACAGATTTCAGTGCGCAGACTTCCATTACCAGGCCATTCCCCTGAGATTGTGCAGAATCCAGGTGATGACAGCATTGCCAGTGCTGAAGTTTATTTCCGTGCAATCTTGCATAATGTCCTGTTGGGAAAGAGCCCCCTGAAAGGGCTTGAAAAAGTAGTGTGAATAAAGACAGAAAGCAGGTTTCAAAATCTGAATTCTGACTGCTTGCTGCCAGCCAGTCCGAAACACTGCCTGATTGTCCAGGGAAGCCTGCAATCGTGTGGGAATACAAAGCTACACTTGTAATCTAGACAAGTGAATTGGCTGCTATTTCCCACACAATGATACAGATTCAGCTAGAATGCTCTCCACTGCAAGTACAACTGAGGTAGAAATCCTTAACGCTATTAGTCGGTAGCCTAGATTTTGGTTTTTCTTTCTCTGTTTCAATGGACAAGCACCAAAAGAGTGAACTGAAAGTACAGACATTTAAAATTAGGCACGTGCCTATTAATATTCAAAGTACATCTGTCCAAACCTCATTTTGAAAAGGATGACCAATAATGAGTTTCTCTGCAGGATCTAAGATGTGGTAGTCCCTGTTCTGATCACCTACTTAAAATGCCAGCCAAGTTTCTCTCATGTACCATCACACTTTCAGAAACAACTCTTTCTCCAGCCTCAATAAATACAATCTGGACCTCCACTTATGCATGCAAGGATCATATTCTTAGCTCATCCTTCTGTTCATCTCATGGTCTGTATCTCCTTTAATCCCTTCCCTGATTTTTTCACTCCACTGAATGAAATCCAACCATTTCCCTTCACTCTTTTTTTTTTTTTTTTTTTTTCCCCCCCTTATCTTATTTTTTAAATGAGTAAAAAAAAAAAGAAGAAATACAGTGCATCTCACAGCCTAACTTTAGTTTAGCTGTCACAGTGGAAACACTGACTTTTCTCTCACTCTCTATATTTGTCCTCCCTACTCACATTTGTATTTACTATTGATTACTTAGAATGAAACACTAAAACTGATGCAAGAACAAGGTTTTAGTGTCTGGAAGTATGGGATTTCATGTTGTACAAGTCTCAGGCTCTACAGTGATATTAGTTATAAGAGTTGGCACTAATCTAACACATGAAAGCAATCTCCAGTGGTCTTCTGGAGTTTAGTTTCTGGTTTAGTCTGTCATTTTATAAATAAATTGAACTGAACTTACTGAAGTCAGTAATGTCTTTAATATTTACTGTATTCAAGCACTCCAGTTCTCCTCAGATAACATCTCTGATAACGAATGTATAAACATTAACAGCATTAACAGTTGTTACTTCCTACTCTTCTGATCAAACGACCTGAATCTTGCTTGCCTGCTTTTCCTATGTGTCCAATCACTACTTCAGGACTGTTAATTTTTTCACATCACTTTGTAATATACATGTTTGCTTGTATAACATAGCAGCTGCTCTAGTAAACTTGGAACAAATCCATACTGATCTCCCAGGCATTCAGATCCCAATTTTATTTGTTTTAAAGCTGGTAAAAAACTCTTCCCACTGCCTCCAAAAGGGTTGCATCAGATCCCATTCATGGCAGCACATGTATTCAGCTTGCTTACTACAGATACTCTAGATTTTATATAATAGACAAGATTCTTCTCTTAAAAGACGAAACATTTTTATAATTCCCTTCAAAGCTGGGATAATCCATAAAGACAAAGAAGTAGTCCTGGTTCAGACATACACTTGTTTCACTTCAGCATTGCTTTTCTTCTTGTTGTGTATGTTTCATATACAGCACAGTTCTTTCAGCAAAGCTCAGAGGAGGTCACCAACCCAAACATCAAAGTTTCCTGGGATTCTGGTTGGAAGTTGGTCCAACACATTTATACTTAGTTGATGGGCAACCGAGTTTACAGAGTCTGTATATTATTACTATTATTGATACTATTATCACAGAGTCAAGAAAATTACTTATTATTTTCATAATCTATAGATGAGGCTTAAAATTATTAGCACTGTTTTATATGGTAGAATAAAATGAAATCATTTATGCTTCACAAAGAAAAAGCTAACTTGACTTAACATGTTTAAATTGAGTGAAATGCCAGATGTTTGTGACCTTTCTCTGATTTATAAAATAATTTAAAAAAAGAAAAAGGGTAGAAACCTTTAAGACCAAAAATCAAACATGGGCAGGATATCTGAAGAAAGAAAAGCTGAACTGAGCTTTAACCTTGATCATGCACAATAAATAAAAAGATGAGGTTATGATTGTATTTAACTGTACGGAGGACAATTAAAAAGTAACAACAAATCTTAAAATAAATTTAATGAAAGTCATTTGAGAGTGACGGTGAATAAAAACTGAAGCTAAACATTTTGTAGACACCATTTGGTGAAGATCCTTGCAATTTCTGTGTTTTTATTCAACAGTGTAATGGAAGGATTTAATTGTGATGGGAACTAGGAAACAACCACAATGATCAATGAAACTGACATCTGAAGAGGATCTTTTCTTAACTTTAAAGCTGTTTATAAACATAGCAGCAGTGAATTTTACTCTCTTCATATAGTATTACTTTTATGGTGTCTTTCACCTGCAGGAAATCATCACACTGCATGCTGTGAAATGAGTAACCCATGCCACATCTTAGACAGTAAAATTATCCTATTTCATCCAAGGTGCAAGATCAAAGGAGGAGGAAAGACTGTAAATGACTTGGAAAAATACTTTGCTACTTCACTGGTCATATCATATCATATCATTCATGAGTTCAGATTAGGAAAACTTCTGTGATGCACATGGGATAGGGCTACTCTTTAGAAATTGATTGCAGTTATTGTTGAGCCTAGTCCAGAATGAAACTCAAGTATATTTTTGTGATTGAAGATAAAAGGTGCTGTTGCAACAGCTACAGTTAGAAAGCCAGTTGGCCACAGATATTACCTGCAGAAGCCAATACAAACCATTGTGCTAGCTTGTTATGAAAACAGACATTAAAAAAGAAAGTTCATAATGATTAAGAAAAGCATCATCCAAAGTCTTTTCCTGTGGAGTAGGTGACGCAGTGAAACAGTCAAATCATTTCCCAAATGACTGTGATGCTATTAGCAGAGAAGGCACCGATTTATTACATTTTTACAGTGGCTTTAGTTCTGTCAGTTCTCCAGTACAGAAAAAAAATCCAGCTCCCTGGAGAAGGATTACAGGAAGTTCATAACAGAAATGGCTATTTCTCCTTAAATGGGAATTCATGCTGAGGAAAAGCCGCAGACACTGCCCCATGAACGCTCAAAATACATTCATAATTAGACAAAGGGAAGACTCTGCAATAGAGACAAATAAAACAGTTTACATATAATCAGTGTAGGCGAACAAATTGGAAGGATTATTAGCATATTCAAATAGAATTCTAGACCATACATCGAGAGGCAAGAATCACTGCAGCGATCCTTTTGAAAACTGCAGATGAAAAATATTCTGATTTCTTTAGACCTCATTCACAATAGGATGTAATACCACCATCCTTCTTAGACACACATATAGAAGACAAGAAACTGCACTGAAAAGAATTGGAGTCAACTTCCACCCATGCTAGCTTGGGGCGTGCACTCAGGCCTCTGCTCACTGCACTGCTCTGCAACAACTCCCTTTCAATCCTCCCAGCTGAAACTTCATGCATGTCTTCAGATGTGTTGAAATAATGACTCCTATCTCATCCCCAAACAGGAAAATGACATCACAAACTATCTGCCCCTTTTTTTCCTATCTTGATGACGTGACAGATGATAGAAAGGAAGGCAAGGATTGTGAGGAAAGGTATCTGTAAGGAAGGTTGTCCTGTGCATACAACCATTCCACAGCAGTAGCCTAACTCCTTGCTCTTTAGTAAGGCAGGCATCAGGAGCAAAAGTGATCAGATTACTCTTCAGAGGACTGAGTCTGGCTGTGGTGCTCTTGCCTTTAAATATAACGTACTTTCTTAAAATGCATTCCAGGAAGGTTTTAGCTAGCCACTCATCACTGCAACTCTACTCTTCGAAATACTTCAGGAAAGAAGAAACTTTTCTACTCCAAAATATCAGTGGAATTTAGGTCAGAATAGCATTCTACTACAGCGGCTATTAAATTACAGTAGAAGGCTCGCTTTCTCCACCTAGTGGCTAAAATGCAAACATAATAACCTATGCCATATAGATACCCTACAGAAAAGCATGAAATCCACCAGAAGAAAGAATAAGAATCACCCCTGCTTCCTAATACTTAGTGGGGCTTCATTATTTTTGAAGGCGTGACAAGCTTTTTCTCCTCCCTTGGCCATAATAAAAAGAATTTTGCCTTCTGAGGCAAATTAAGGGACACAGATTTTTGCCCTCATTGAAAGCTCAGGTTCCTGGAGATCCAAATAATTTGTTTGCTCACAGAAGAAACACGAAGCATACAAATCAGCCCACTACTATGATGCTGAGATTTTCCCAGGTACCTGCTGAGTGACAGGAAAGGAGGAAATGCAGAGGTGCTGTTTTTCTTACAGTTGTGCTCTTAAACTCTTTGTTGATAAGGATAGCTGACTGGCATGAAGCAGAGAAGCCCAAACCTCACACTGTGCTTGGTTACAGCTCCCTTGTCCCAGACAGGAAGACTGGAGGTTACAAGGGAAAATGGTTTTAAGCTGAAGGAGGGAAGATTTAGGTTGGATGTCAGTGGGAAGTTCTTTACTATGAGAGTGGTGAGGCGCTGGAACTGGCTGCCCAGAGAAGTTGTGGATGCCCCGTCCCTGGAGGTGCTCAAGGCCAGATTGGATGGGGCCTGGGCAGCCTGGTCTAGTATTAAATGGGGATGTTGGTGGTCCTGCATGTGGCAGGGGGGTTGGAGCTTAATGATCCTTGAGGTCCCTTCCAACCCTGGCCATTCTATGATTATATGAGTCACGGGAGGGCCACAGCCACGTACTTTCTCACTTGTGTCCTTCAGCCTTACAGAAAGGGGAACAAGTTCTACAGCTGCATTTGTCAAATACCTCCAACAGGATGGTCCTTCAGTGAGATAATTCTCCTGCTTCAACTGACTTTATGGGGACATTAAATGCTTGATCTGGTCCACAGGATTCAAATGATTTGTTTCATGATTGTAGCCAAAGTTTACTGTGCATGCAATTATTTTCCAAGGCCAAATGAAATTGACAGAAGGAAACAAGAAAGCTGATGGGTTCCTCTCTAGATTGTCAAGCAATCAGGAGAAGTAACTAAGCTGCTACTCTGAAAAGCTGCACTCACTGGCCTGCCTCTCCATCAAGCACCAATTCATGCCAGCATTGCCTGGAAGATTCTATTTGTATTTACTTCCTTTTATCAGCTAATCATCTAATCTAATGGGCTCTAACTTTCACAAAAATGAGGCAGGCAAGAGACTGATGAAGTACTCAAAATAAGTTTTTCCACTTTCTAATCTCCTGGTCTAATGATTTCTCAGGGAAGGCAGAAGTTTGGCTCAGCAGCTACTGCTTAGCTGTACATGCAGGTGTAGATGGAGATCCATAAACACATTGCCTACTGTGTCATAAGGAGCGTGCTGTGGAAGAAGCATCTTTATCATATCTTAGGCAACAAGATACGATAAGAAAAGTTTTCTTGTCTCAGACTTCCTGATAAACCCAGTTCCATTCAAAGATATCTCTGCTTATTCTTAATTATCCAGGGAATTCAATACACTGATGCTCACAAGGAAGAGAATCGGAGGAGTCTCAAGTTCTCCAAAATGAACTTCGTAGAATAACAGCATTTATTGTAACTACATTTATTAAAAGCATGGTTTTTGTTGTGCAAAATTCATAAAATCAGTTTGAGATAAAGGGATTTAAATATGTGACAAGCAAAAATGTTAAGTGCCTTCCTGAATCAAGATTGATTTTAAAATGTATTTAAATGTTTTACAAGCCTGGACCATTGATGACAATCACAAGCAGCACTTAAAAGAAATGTTCTTATTTAAAGATTTTCAACATTGTAGGAGAGTTACAAAAAAAAAAAAAAAAAAACCACCAAAAACAAAACAAAACAAAAAACCCAACAACCAAATGCATTAATTTTAGTTTCTAAACATATCATACACAGTGGGAGGAAGGAGAAGATTACTTTTACAAAATTTACACTCAGAACTTCCTATCTATATCTTAATCAATAAGTCATTTGCATCTTAAACTATGAAAAGATGAACTATACCATGCTTAGGGAGAGATTATAATTTATATTTTGTAAGGTGTGTCTGAGATATATTGCTTATTAATTGGCACTATGTCCTTTCAAGCTACAATACTATATCTCCCAATGTCAAAAGGAGGTGCTTCCTTAACAATATATTTTAAGAAGAGATACTGCTGACCTACTTCCACTCTTCTCTTCAGGCAGGGTAAAGGATTGAACGGATGCTTGCACCATTACGAAACACTGCAACGTTCATTGCAACTTCGTAAGCAGAATCACTCAGTGTCTTAGAATCTAGCTTCAAAGCAATAGTTTCATCTGTGATTCTAATTGGTAATGTTAGTAACATACATTACTATATGCCACAGTACCACATAGTACACATTAGTAATTTGTCTTCTGCACTGAGAGATTGTAGCTTAGATTTGTTTTCATACTACACTGAAGTGAGAATGCATCCTATACGTTTCCATAAACCAGGACAGAGTCAAAATGCTCTCTTCAGCCCCATCAGGTCAAATTACTGCTTCACTTCTCACCAGTCATACCTGCTGGGCAAAACAGCAGCAAGCCCAGATCCCAGAACTAGAACAAAAGATCCAGTGGACCTGCACAGTAGTGCACACAACAGTGCAAATCCATCAGCTTGGTAATGTTTGATGTAGAGATAAGAGGAGGAATCTGACTATGTTTGTGAAGAACTAAATCTTTCATTTTATCAAAGTTGAGAATCAAATTCACTGCAGTTTAACAACACCATTCCCCAGAATAAACAACATAAATAGTCCCTGTACAAGTGTCTGAATTAAATTACCTCAGAATCTTTGCTACAAACAAACCAAAAAAAAAGAAAAAAGTCAAAAGTCTTTGTTGACATGGTATATTCAAAGACTCGAAAGTTCAAGAGTTGCATTTACGATGATGCTTTTCTACATGATGCATAAGATCACTGTTGCTTGCTAAATGCAGTGAAGTATCCAGTTACACTGCCTTTTCCTCTATAATCTATCTTGGCATCTGCCTCTTCAGGGAAGGAGAACACCAATCAAACAGTGCCTAATAGCTGACGCTGCTGAGTTTAATCTCCTTCTCTATTCTACCAAGACCCACAGTGGAAATCCTGGAATAGCTCTTGTGTTAGATCCCTTACTAGCAATCTCTAAATTAAGTTCCCTCTACCTGACCAAAGGGATAGAAAAACACAGATCAATAGCACAGAGAAATAGAGCAGTATGACTCTTTCAAGAAATTCATAGCAGTGTAGGAAGAATTTGCACTTCTTTTAAGGAGATTCAGAGATAACTGCTCTTAACACACCTTTCAAGCAAATGGGAGAAAGGTGGGGATAAAGGGGGGGGGTGGGGTAAAATGCCCTCCCACTGTAAACGAAGATCACGTTCACAACCAACTGAGGAAACTGAACATCCATAAGCCTATGGGTCCTGATGAGATGCATCCCAAAACCCTGAGGGAATTGACTAATGTAGTTCCCAAGACACTCTCAATGATTTTTGAATAGGTGGTCATTGTGATCAGGTGAAGTCCCTGGTGACTGGGGGAAAGGCAATGTCACACTCATTTTTATGAAGAATAGAAAGGATGACACAGGGAACTACCAATCTGCTAGCCTTGCCTCTGTACCACAGAAGATAATGGAACTGATCTTCCTGGTAGGTACTTTATGGTGCATAGAAGAGGAGGAGATGGTGTAGGATAACCAGCATGGCTTCACCAAGGGCAGGTCCTGCCTGACCAACACAGCGGCCTTCTATGATAGTGGAACTGCATCTGTGGACAAGGGAAGAGCCAATGATGTCATCTATCTGGATTTCAGAAAGGCCTTTCACATGATCCTCCATAACATCTGGCTCTCCAAAGTGGAAAAATAAATACTTGATGGGTGGACTTCTCAAAGCATGAGAGGCTGATTATGAAGCTGTACCCAGAAAGCAGTGATGAAGGGTTCAAAGTCCAGGTGGAGCTCTGGGATGAACAGTGTCCCTCGGGGGTCAGTACTCTTCTGCTGTTTAATATCTTCAGCAATGACACTGACAATGGCATTGAGTGCACCCTCAGTGAGTTGGCAGATAACGTCAAGATGTGGGGTGCAATTGACACATCCAAGGGAGAGAGTGCCATTGAGGGAAACCTACACTTGTTCAAGCAGGAGAACTGCATAAAGTTCAACAAACCCAAGTGCAAGGTCTTGCACCTGGGTCACTGCAAATCTCACAGTTAATAAAAGCTGGGAGATGAAAGAACTGAGCAGAGCCCTGCTGAAAAGGTCCTGGGGGGTACTGGTGGATGGGAAACTGGACATGAGCCAGCAATGTGCCCTCACAGCCCTGAAAGCCAAACATATCCTGGGCTGCATCAGAAGAAGCGTGGTCTGGAGGTTGAGGAAGGTGATCCTGCCCTTCTAGTCTGCACTGGTGAGACCTCACCTGGAGTACAGTGTCCTGATGAGGAGTCCCTCAGAATGGAAGAGGCATAGACCTGTTGGAGCACAGCCAGAGAAGGACCACAAAAATAATCCCAGGGTGGAACACCTCCCTTTATTAAGACAGTCTAAGAGAGCTGAGGCTGTTCAGCCTGGAGAAGAGAAGGCTCCAAGGAGTCTTGAGAGCAGCCTGTCAATACCTAAAGGGAGCTATGAGCAAGAAAGGGACAGATTCTGCAGTAGGGTCTGCGTTGTCTGATGAAGGGAAATGGTTTCCAGTTGAAAGAGGAAAGGTTTAGACTGGATATAAGGAAGAATTTTTTTTTTTATGTTTTCCAGTGAGGGTGGTGAGGCACTGGAATAGGTTGCTCAGAGATGTGGACGCACCACCCCTGGAGACAAAGTCAGGCTGGTCAGGGCTCTGAGCACGTGATGTAGCTGAAGGTGTCCCTGCTCATTGCAGGGGAGTTAGACTAGATGACCTTTAAAAGGTTTCTTCCAACTCAAACAATTCTGTGAAATGCCTATACCCTGCTTCTTCTTTGTGAATTGCCTTAATAGCTTCATCTCAGTAGAAAATGGATTCTCTTTCCTTTCACTCCGAACACTTTTGTTTTGAGCCAAATCCACGTTATTGGACCCTGGGCCACTGCAGCCCCCACAAAACGATGCACCAAATAATATAAGAGTATTCACACTTTCATTTGAGAAATTACCCAAGCATCTGGAATCTAATACAGGGTGACAGAAGTCTCACATGCAGACTGCAAGAACAGAGCTGTATGCATTTCCCACTCAGACACAGGCTATTTTTAGATGATATTGGCTCACTAGCCAACTAAGATTTATGCTATCCTAAAGGTGAGACAGAAGGGCAATGCAACTCATCAGTGACTCAGTAGAAGTGAACGTTACCGTTGCAAACATCCGTGAGGTTTTACCTTGGCTTTTTTTTTTTTTTTTTTTTTTTTTTTTTTCTTTCTTTTTTGGTCTTCTTCAAAGATATTAATATTCCCCAAGTTGTTTAAAGAAGAAGAGGCATTTTGGTTTCTTTTTTTTTTTTTTTTTTTTTTCCCCCCCAAGGATTGCTTAACACCCTACTTAGGTATGCAAGTTATATCTGCATGTACACTACAGCCAGCAAAAGCAATCATGCGTTCATATCCCAGATTTCCACCGTGAAAGACAGTATGTTGGTGGTATAAATGACAGCTATTTGCATTACTTAGCCTTCAGATCTGGCAAAGGTTATTAATAGTCAATATGAAATGAAGAACTCTTTTTGTGTGTGTGTGCTCTTCTGCAGTACTTAAGGGATTGAAATAATGAAGCTGTTGGCAACGCCTTTTTAGAAGGTAGTTGCAGGTAAAAATATATTCAGAAATGCAAAATAAGGAAAAAGCACACCTAAAAATCCATGCATTACTTTGGGGGAGGGGAGAGAAGCTTCCACCATGGGCTCTGATCCCCACTATCACTACTCCCTCCCACACTGTCTCAATCTATTTCATTCTGCTGAACCAATTTCACATTGAGATGATTGAGACTTTCAGATGTCAATTCTCTATCACCACCTACCTTGTATTTTTGCAATAGAGCAGTTTCATTATCTGCTTCAGCAGACAATTAAAACATAGTACCATGTTAAGCTTATAGTCCACCACCCACTAGAAGAAAAGTCAGAAGATGAAAGATGTACTTCAAATAAGAGCTGCTGCAAACCAAGAAGAGTTTGTGCCAACAGGATCTCATGACAAAAGGGAAGCAGTTCATGGAAACTTGATTTTAATCCCCAAAAATACATCTTTCAGCATTCTGAACCTCCAAAAGATTAGGAAGTCTGATATAAATGGATACAAGACTCAAGATATACCTCAGTTTCAACATGGTCTTACAAATCCATATCATGCCTGACTATTCATATACTTAAAACTGCACATATTTGGAACATGTTACTATCCTGGATCTCAATGCAGCCCAAACGGATCCTCTATACAGCATCTCCTTTTTCAGTAATGTTTGGGATAGTTTGAACTATTAACTTCTTACCCATAAAAACTATTTATCTTCCAACTCCTGTAAGTTACACTGTAAAATGTCTCAATTACTCTGAATTGAAAGGATTTAAAAGATTTACCTCCAATATTCCTCACTACGTCTGTAGTACTGAGTTGCTGAAATAAGGCCAGTAGCTTTGGGTTAACAATCCGAAGGTACAGATTCCTGCCTCCTTCCATGACCTGACAGCAGAGTTGTGGCACTTTATTTGATGCATCATCTCCCTGCTCTTCTGTTGTAGCAGAACCAGTGAGCACAATTCTAGCATCTTTGCCCCAAGAACAGCAATCCCCTCAGAGTGACAGGGTGCCATCTCCTATCAAGACATGGAGATACACTACGCGCTCAAAGGAATTGTTTCTTACTTAGTGTGTTGGCCTTGAAGAACAGAAGAGCTCAGTTGAAGAGAGGTTTTACAAGTGGGCAATAAAACCGAGGAAAAGAGAAGACATAAGCATTGCAACAGAAGACTGCCATGGAGGTAGGAAATGCGGAAGATGAAGGATCCACAGCCATAAGAACTGTTGACTCAGACACAGATAATTTATTGTTCTCACTATTGTTTTTCAGAGTTAAAAACTACAGCTTCATTTACCTGGGTTTGCTTATTATTTCTTTGGGAAAGAGTCACAAAAAGACAGCAAAGCAAGTTTTTCCCACAGTTATACACATAACTTACATCCCTCTTCTATTTTCTCATGTGCTGTAATCTCAGAAATGCACTCTATGAGAAATGGACGGGCAGAGAGCTAATGTTTACTACATATTCCACATTAATCTGTAAGAATGAGATATCTACATATGCATTAAAATTCTGATTCCACAGTCTTGTGTGGTTGCACATTAAGAAAACAAAGAAAGGTTGAAAATTAATCGGCTCCAAGCACATTTCCCACTAAAAGGATGACCCTGTTAATACGTTCCTCTTCCTTAACAGCTCTAAAGTAGACAGGCAATTGAGCACCACTTATGTTGTATAGAAATTGATTCCATATTGAAATGGCAGTCCTATAAAAATACTGCAGCACCCTTGGGAGTCATAGGCAGCCATGTGTCTTAATTTTGCCTCAGAAGACATACTGACCGTGTTTTACCACTTGTTCTATTTCTGGGAACCATACCCTATTGAATATGTTGACAAATGTAATACACGTATATTAAATAAACACAGAATTATTTGCCCTCAGACGTGGGTGCACAGCTTCCTCTCACTCCACTGCATACATAATGGTGGCCATGGACCCCTATTTGCACTCTAAGATCACGTGAAGAATTAAAGGCCAACAGCCAGAAAAAGAACAGATAAGAAAGCAACAGTCTGAAAATAAAATAAAATAAAAGGAAATAATGGTGTATCTGTATATAGCTATCAGTTCATCCATTACGAAATGCTCAAGTATAATCACAAGTCTACTAGTTCAGTTAATTATAGGCCAGATTTTCAACAGATTGTTTGGCTACTTACACTATTATTAATTAAAAAAAAAAAAAAAATTATCACAGTTCCAGCAAATTGAAGGCATGGTTTCTGTTCTTGCAGAACAACCATCAGCCTTACTCTATATACTCATGGAACAACATGTGGTGATACTCATCGGATTTGGTTATGAATTAGTTCTGAGAAAGTCCCGATGGAAGTTGAATTTTGTAGGTGATAAGAGAAAATTCTAGTGTTTCAGTCACAATTCAGAAGTTTCTTCAATTTGATTAACAGTTTTTGGTGTAAAAGAGGGGTGGCTGTTTTTACTCCACATTCTTGTAATGCTACAGGGAGTCATACATGGGGTTGAAATAAACCACTTTAATACGATTTCATTTCCAGGTTGGAGGAAATACCCAGAAAAAAAGGCAAGGCAACATATTATTTTAGCCCCAGAAACTGTTCCCTCAGGTATTGAGAAACGTAAATATTAATCCGGTAGTATTACATTTTACAGTAACTCACTACCTCCATTTTGACTTTATTCAAAATCAAGTCACATGCTGTATAGTCATCTTTAACACATTTACCTGCCAAAGCAAGCTTTCCGGTCATTATACCCTCCCCCCAAACTGCAATAACAAACAGAACGTAAAAGAAATAACTAAATCTTGTAGCCTTGGTCGTCAGTGTGGAATTACATAACCAGGAGATTTTTATTTCCATAGTTTTGTTTGCTTTGGCAATTGATACCTCTTCCTCTTGTGTTTTAAAGGCTGGCTTTAATGAAATGACAACTTAAAAGCCCTCCTTACTCACAGCTTGATGTTGAAATGGAATCAAGCCAGAGCTGGAATGGCTTTCCAAATTAGCAAGGGAACCTACTGTTGAAGTACACTATTACCCTGCATGTGTTTGTGCATACAGGCTTATTTCTTCATACCCACAACTGGGCTAGCTATCATTTACTCACCTCACAAAGCTGCCTCTTCCCTCTTTTTCTTCTCAGAGAATTTAGTTAAAAACAAAAGAAAAGTCAAAAGGAAGTGTTATTGCACTTGAAAGCACTTTGCCACTTCAAATGCCCAAACAGCATCATATCATTTCAGAAACAGCAATGAAAGTGCCTTGAATCACTCAAGGAAAGCACAGCAGTCTACATTTTCAAAGAGGATGAGCATAAACTCTGAACGTCACATGTCTAGCGAGTGTTTATATAACATGCAAAAAGCCAGGGCAGCAATCACACCAACACACTGTGCAAATTGCTGCCTTCCAGAACAGCAAACAAAGCTCTTTATATTCTTATGAAGTCAAAGCTTTTTTTTACAGTGTGTACCCCAAATCAGACCTTTTGGGGAAACCAACAAACGCAACCACTTAATAAATTGGTACTTTAAGTCACAGAAAGGCAAAGAAACATAATAAGAAGTGCCACAAACAGTTAATGACAGAGGCAAAACACACCCTTTCTGTCCTAAATTTCAATGCTCTATACAAAATAATCCTGAATTTTACCGCAGATTAACAAAAAATATTTAGTTATGGGTCTGACTTGCTTGCAGGTACTCGTGAAGCAGCCTAGATGCAAAGATGCTGGGCAGTGATTTGCCAGACGTCACTGATTTCATTTCACACTAAAATCCAAATGTGTCATTGCTACTTAAAGATAGGCCCTAGAACTCAGGAGCAATGAGGAAAGGCACTGAAGAAAAAGTAGTGCAACCCTACGTCTCCCATGAGATGAAGGAAAAGTATCACATGCTATCAAGTGTATATATCTGTAAACTAAAGTCATGGTATAATTGCACCTTGCAACTCAGGAGCTCAGTGATAACAAAATTTAAAACACAAGGATCTGAAAGTAGGAATTTCGTAAGAGAGCAAAGAGCATGCAGAGCCTAAAACCACTAGAAAAGCTGCGGAGACAGCAACCATGAAACAACACATCTAGGACAATAAAGAAACAGCTGACAACAATTAACTACATTTGAAAAAAACAGCTTAACTCAAGCCTGCTAAATAAACTACCTAGAATGTTACCCCCCAGAACAAGAGTTACTACTCACGTGTTCTCCAAGCCACCTTGCATGCGCTCCTCAGTTATGAACGGTGACCCTGGGATGGAGCACCACATAGTTAGCTCACCTGCATGAATGAAATCCCTTGCGTGCTGAACAGCTTTCCTCATCAGCTGCAAGCACCTCTAATTAGAGTGCTAGAAATGGCATTCAGCTGAGACCATCTCAGCTTTTCCTTCTATAAGAACTAATCCCCGAAACTTGCTGAAACTTAGCACAGCCCAGGAGATTACCTTAATCATAGAATCATACCTACATCAGGTACTCAGAGCCCTGGCCTGCCTGACCTTGAATGTCTCCAGGGGTGGTGCATCTACACCTCTGAGCAACCTGTTCCAGTACCTCACCACCCTTACTGAAAAAAAATTCTTCCTTATACCCCATCTAAATCTCTCCTCTTTCAACTGGAAAGCATTTCCCTTGACTTGTCACCACTGACCCGCTGCAGAATCTGTCCCCTTCTTGCTCAAAGCCCTGTTTAGATATTGAAAGGCTTCTCTCAAGTCTCCTTGGAGCCTTCTTCTTCAGTGCACTGTTGCACTTCCCACCATTTCACAGTCCTGGAAGAGACTGACGGCGTGAATCAGATCAGGGAAGTGGAGTAGAAATGGAGGCTGCGTCTGGAAGCTTCTGGAAGCTTCTGGAAAGGGTGGGCGTGGCGCCGTGTGTGGCGCAGTTCCACCAAAGAGTTTCAAAAGCCACTTTAGGAAGAAAAACTCCTACTCCAAAGATAAAAACTGTATCCAACTGCAGATAAAAAGGTACAGGCATCCAGGTCGCTTTTACCCATTTTTCCTAGGTAGCTCCTCATCAGAACTGGGAGGTAATCTGGTGCTTGGAAATTTGATCCACTACAAAGCAAACTGGCTCATCTCTTTTCAAAGCAGTTCCCTCCTTAAAGCTGATTCTTGTTTAGCAAAACATCTCCACTTACCTTGAAGGTCTCTGGGCCAAAACAGAAGAGCACTTAGGCAGCAAGGACTGGAGCTGCTCTCAATCAGTCAGCCTTGCTTTGGCACTGAGAGAGGGCAATATTATTGATGATATGAAAGACCAGGGCTGCCAAACTAATATGGAAAAGAAACATCATATCTCTGGCTAAAAATCAGTATGGCATTTGGTCTCCAGTGGCATGGAATTTCAGTGGAAACACTCTTAAAATAAAAGGTATGTACCTATGCAGAGTAGTAAAGATTTCAAGCACATATTTTCACAAAAGAGTGCTGGCATGGAGGCTGTACCTTGGGTACTGTAGTCAGTTTTGGGCCTCTCACTGCCTGAAGGAGGTTGTGGAGAGGTTGGGATCGGCCTCTTCTCCCAGGTAGATAGTGATAGGATGAGAGGGAATGGCCTCATGTTGCTCCAGGGAAGGTTCAGGTTGGATATTATGGAGAACTTCTTCTCAGAAAGAGTGGTGATGTGTCGAAATAGGCTGCCCAGGAAGGTGGTGGAGTCACCATGCCTGCATCAAGAAACATGCAGATGTGGCACTGAGGAACACAGTTTTGTGGGCAGTATTGGTGGTAGGTGGATTGTTGGACCAGGTGATCTTACAGATCTTTTCCATCCTTAACGATTCGGTACTCTGTGATAAGAGTGCTTGGCATGTTTTGTCTGTCTGAAAGGGTCTGCTGTGTCCCCACTTCTTCTGTTTCCCTTCTCAGCCTGCTTTCCAGCCTCTCTCCCTTATACCTCCTTCCTTTTGTTCTTTTCATGTGTATCACACCTCTGTTACCAGAGTTTGTCCTCTGCTGCACTGAGCAGGTACTTCAGAAAGCACTGCAGCTCCACTCAGGAAGCGACTGCTTATTTCACATGTGGAAAGGAGAATCAATTCATCACAGCGGGGGAAATTGCAGAGCACAGCTGGAGTGGAGGTCGGTGAGACAGAGCACTGTTCTGGAGTGTTCACGCTTCATTTAACCTTTTAATAAAAGTATGTTAGAACATCCTGATGTTAAAGAATATTGTGAAAAGAAAAAAACAAGGAAAGCATTGCAAGAGCGGGGAGGAGAAGTATGGAGTCGTCATGTAAGAAACATGCTTGCAGGTAATGCACAGAGAAATTATTTCTGATGCATAGTATATAGGATGGTATTTCTCTGGTCATTCTCTGCTTAGCAGTTTGCGGCTATGTATTTTTTTGCCAGTGGTGGGGCTGGGCAGTCATACCTCTACACCTACATCTGGGGCAGAGACTGGGAAGAGACCTCAAAGTTGGACTTTTTTTTTCCCCCCCTCCCAGAAATCAAGTTCCTGAAGGTCCAAAGTACTCTGCAAGTACTATCTATTATTTTCTTCACTAAGATGTGAGAAAAGACTCCTTTTTTCCAGATATGGAAACTGCTGATTGCTTCCCCATAGTTCAAGATGGACATCTGGACTGACCAGGCATAGAAGAAGGGGTGGGGTGACGACTGCTGAACTGAATGAAATGTAAAATTGGGTGTTAATAGAAAATACCCAGAGAAATATGAGGAAGCTAGTGCTGTAATTTCATAACACTTACTAATGTAGACTGATAAGGAAGGAAAAAAAATAAACCATCAAGCCAAGAGTGTCTACCTGTGTTATGATGGATAGCTCTGATCCAATAGAGACATTTGAGTGGGATTTCGTGATATGTTATTTCTGTTTTAATCAGGCACGATGAAGCTGAACCAGGACTTATACACTTCACAGCCACTTCAGATTATTGAACGCTCACTAAGGCTAAAGGAGCACTCACAGCTCATCAAATTAAGCAAAAATGTATAAATTAAGTACCATCAAGCCTACAAGCCATTGCATTTACAGGGAGAGAAGAAGGGGAAACAGTATAGAATTAAAGGATGAGACATTAAGATGCACTTTGCAGTATGCTTTTAAGAAATGACATTCTTGACTGAAGAAAACAATTAGCAAGCATCTCAATTCATCCCTCAATGCATCCCTTAGCAAGCTAAGATCCATTTACACACACTTCCCTGGACAGCTATCTAGCTTTCCTGGTCATTGATTATTACAGTATTTCCAAAAAGCTTGATTTATTTTCTTGCACATACGCTGCAGCTTATACATCATGCCCATCATTTGAGGCAAGCTTAGCCTGTAGCTTAACAACTGCTACGTACATATCAAGCTCAGGATCTAGCATCTAGAGCTCATTCTGCAGGATACTGTAAGGACCAGAGGCACTCACTATGCTGTGTGCCAAAACAGCAGCATTCTGAATGCTGAACTACTCTTCCGTACCATAAAAGTTTAGTGATCCTAGGAATTGTGATTCTTCTCTGTCTTGCTAGATGACTATTGAGGGTACACAAACAGAGCCTCTCAGTGTGCTGTTGGGCATGATGAGCTTGCCAGTAAGTCAATCATTAATCCTCTGCTGTGCTGCTGGTTTCTGGAATCCACACATATCATGCAACATGAAGGCATTTTTAGTACTGGTGGCTCCCATGCAAGTTTGTGATACACTCAGGATTGCTTAGGTTCCAGGCTTGGACAGATAAGATGTTTTGAGCAGGAGATAGAGGGCAGCAGGTGTCTGGCCATTTTGGAAAGGGTTGGAAATAAATGCTTTGAAAGATTAGGGGGAAAAGTGGACAGTTTTGTTGTTGCAACACCTAATCAGTAGGGAGGGAAGGAACAGATGGAAACTGGCAGACAAAGAAAAAAATGCAGCAAGAACTTTTTTCACTTCTGCTACCTAGCACTGTAACATTTGTGTTGCACCTCTTATTGTGACAGCTAACAGGAATCGCTATAAAGCAGTGATAACAACAGAAGGTAAAATACCTTCCAAAAGCAAGGAGAGAATGATATTACAAATTATGAAGAGAGCAGAAATTAAAAATTGCCGAGATATAAACTGCAGACACAAAAAAAAAAAAAAAAAAAAAAAAAAAAAAAAAAAAAAATTTAACAGATTTGATAAACTGTTTGCAGTAGGACAGCCACATAACTTTAATCCATATTGCAGCATCTTTCCAACAAGAACCTTAACAATTAGTGCTGTCTTCAAAAATTGCACTATGATTTTGCATGTCTGTGCATGCCAGACTTAAGACATTAAGCAGTCTGCTACAAATCCCACTGAAGACTCTTCAGTAAAGAGATGTCTTGCATCTAAAGTGAACAAGGGAAACAAATGAGAATTAATTGAGAAAAACAAAGGTGATATCAAGTATCAATGAAATTTGTCAAGTTGCTCTTTTTTTTTTAATATATAGCTTATAATGCAGTCAACGTTAGACGATACTATTTTCCAACTTCTTTTAAAATGATTTTTCTGCATGCAGGACAGAATTCATTGCTACATTGTTCTTCCTTTGAAGGCTTTTGATCAAAATACTAAAGAAGCAAATTAAGACAAAGAAGGCAACCAACTACGACAGAAAAAGCATTTCCTTTCCATTTCCTATTAAAGAATTAGGTAATTAGTCCTTATTCTAAAGTGGAGTGGTTGGGCTGAAAGAATTTCAAATTTGTCTTCCAAGGAGTAACCCTTCAATGACAGAACTGCACTCAAGAAGGAAGACGTAGCAAGAATTGAAGCTTAGAAAAAAGGGATTGACATCAACTGTACTAGAAGGTAAAAACTCATTACATGCATTATGTGTTCAGTCACGTATATTTTGAATAGTACTGACTGCTGGTAGTATGAATATCCCAGACATGGAAGAACAATTTCTGGTGTGGTTGCAATGGAAAGCATTGGTTGGTTGGTCTTTCTGCTCCTTCTGTGATAGGCTCAGGAACATGTAATGTTGGTGAGATTTGTAGGTTTCACTCACACATTCATACCAGCAAACACATACCTATTCCTGTGTGTATTTGTACGCACGTTTGTACAATATATATACACACACACATATAGATTGAGGCTATGGATTACAGTCTGTGGTGCCATCTGGTGGAAAGAAGTCAGCAGCAGCTGTGAGAAAGTTTACAAGTGTAGGTATCCTTAAAATAAGGAAGGAAAGAATAACATCTGAAGAGGTGGCTCTCGGGCATATGATTTATAGGAGCTACAGTGTTCAAAAAAAAATGCAGTTCCTCCTTCCTTCCTGAGGCTGCCTCAAACACAAAAGCTGTTTACCTTGACTGTCAAACTCACTGATGTTGATCAGCAGTCATTGATGCACCACTAAAATCACAAAAAGCTTAAGTAGGTAGGTAAAGTTTTAAAGTTTTCCTAGTGCTTCTTACAGCTGTACTCATCCTGACTTGGTCTGAGATAGACAGGTTTAAGTCTTGCAAGTTTACCAGAAGAGCCAACATCTTCAACTGTAATGCATCTAATAATGAACCATTTTACAGTAAGCAAGTATTTACTTGAATTCAATTTTATTTATTTATTTATTTATTTATTTATTTATTTATTTATTTATGTATAATAAATGTCATCTTAATCTGGCATGCAATTTCTGTTTCTCTCAGTAGATGAAATTTTTGGAAGAGAAATAAGTTTCTAGAAAATAAAACAATCTGTCTTAAAGAATATTTGAGAGTAATGTTTGCCACATAGGCAGGGAGGGCAGTCTTCATGTTTTATTTGGAGAATTTGGGTTGGCTTTCTCAAAATTCCATTTAGTGTCTGAAGGAATAGTAAAAAAACTAAGGACTAGTTGCTCTCTAAGAGAAAGCTGTTGTCTTCAAGGACAGCACTCACATCCAACTAGACCAAACCTGAAGAAGTCTGCCCTAGAGGAATAAGGTCTAGTTCTGTACCACGTTATACAAAACTGGGTCATTTGGGAAAATTTATTTCATAAAGAATTATTACATGTATTTACAGTTATACTGAAGATTACGAATCAGGCATAACACCGTAATGGTTTCCATGGCAGAAGTAAAATCAGTAAAGCCAGGAACTGCTGTAGAGAAACAAAGAAACAGTCTTCTTTAGTGAGGACAGCTATGTTATTTCTTGCTCATATTCTTTTAAAGGTTGCTTAGCCTACTTCAGCTTTCTTATCTTCAGATGAAGACCTTGAAATGAGCCAGGAATCTGACATCAATTAAATGATGATATGAGATGTTTCAGAAAGTTTGCCAGTGATTCTGTGTGTCACAAAACAAAACAAAACAAAACAAAACAAAACAAAACAAAACAAACTCTGGAAGACGAGACTGTAAGCACACAGGTGAACGAGCATATGTATGTCCACATGCCAGCTAATAATCCCCTTCCACTGGTGAGCCACATGTGCCATCTATGTTTGTTTTGTTTTTCATTCCTTTTTGTTGTCCGTGCTCCCCCTATCCATTTTTCATTTAGCAGTTGTCTATCACATCCCTCCTTTCTTCTCTCGCGAGGCTCCGTCCACCTTTCTGAGAGCCAGCAAACTCCCTCAGTAGAGCAGATGGAAAGGCAGTGGGGAAGGAAGCTGATATGACTAAGCAATAATTCTATCCCTGTTGAGATAACATCCTAATCCAATGGCAGTTTTTCTTGAAAAGTACTTTGGATAGGATGTTATGACTTGAGCTGTGGCTAAACCATCTTTATCATCAGCAAATTAAATTTACTGCTTGCCTTCCAACAGCCAGCGTTGTCAAAATGTTCTCAAAGCTCAGCCTCCCCGTCAAAAATAAATTTCTGTTTCTACCACTGCTTTATTTCTGCTAGTCTTGCTTTTTACTCGTGTTCCTTTGCTTCTCACTGCTTATATTGTGATGTCTGAATCACTGATTTCTCCTTGTGAAGTCAGCCAGTAAATTCAGCAGAAAAACTCTTATTGACTTAACTGGGAATAGAATTGGATTTACTGTCCATTGCTCTAATCTGTTAGATTACTTCCCTCCTGCTATTTCTTTCTTTTATGTAAATAAACTATGAATGTAGGGATATTGTACTTATTGGCTATGATGCAGTTATTGGAAGAACCTGACAAAAGCCTGTCTTTGAAAACAATATTTGTATACTTTTAGGAAAATTTGTTGCCTATAGTTTCAAGTGGCTAAAAGTTGATCAAAAGAGACTTTCATTTTCTGCGGAAATGAAATCATTTTTCAAAAACTATGTTTCCCTTTTTTGCCGTCTTGTAACCGAGCTCCTCCCTGCTCACAACCACCATCAGTACAGTCCTTTGGGAGAAACTTTTGCCCCAGTTTCTCAATCTAAATCCAGAAATAGAGGCTGTGGGTGCCCCGTCACTGGAGGCATTCAATGCCAGACTGGATGTGGCTCTGGGCAGCCTGGTCTAGTGTTCGGCAGCCCTGCACACAACAGGGGGGTTGAACCTAAGTGATCATTGCGGTCCTTTTCAACCCAGTCCATTCTATGATTCTATGATACCATGAAATATTAAGTGGCAGAGGGGTTTTTATAGGACAGTTGAGCAAGTTCAGTGGTGAACGCCTGGAAGACTCTGTGATGTGTGCTGTTCTTGTGATTAATGACTTACCATTGATGCAGAACCATAAATTCATACAGGATGTTTCAAGTGTAGGTAAGAAAGCAGTAGGTTCTGCTGTGCAAAGTTACACCAGGAAAATGGCAAGGATTTATACAGCCAAATCTTAACAGGCACATTACAAAATTGTGAATATGTTTCTGTTCCCTTCGTAGTTCTGAGAGTGCTGCCTTTTCACTATTAGTGAGAGGGAGTCTGTGCCTGTAGTGGCTGTGAGAAGGCTGGAATATAAATAGAGCTAGCATTTAACAAGGTAGCTGATTCATTTCTGCATAAAACCTTGAAAAAGGTCATTTGAAAACTATTCGTTTATGAACACTCACCTGAATTGAAGTTTTGCTGAGGAAGCCAGCTGACAGTAAATGGGAAAGTGTCACAATTCTGGGAGCAGGGCAGGGGGTTGCTTTTAGCTTCAGTGATTTCATTGCTGGTTCACAAAGGAGCATTACTGTGTGCAGTTGCAGTGTGATCTTTCCGCTGAGGTGCTGCCATGCATCCTCACTCAGCAATAAACTCTGCTCAAAGGTTGTGACACAAACTTACCATGTAGAAAGTAGAGGTCAGTGGCTTTTGTTAACCTAGAAAGTATTTCAGCAATAAATGGCAAAGCAAGTACAGCTGGGGGTATGCCATCTACTTCGCTGGTTTAGATATCCATCTCTGCCTGGAAAGGCTAGCAGAGCAAACCTGGGGCCTGAAGGACAATCAAGGATCTGCGTGCTCCTTATTAACAATTGTGCTTATCCTATGGGTCAAGCCGACTTCTCTTTCTGTGGCTTCCTGTTCCATCCAGCTGCAGGAATGTCCTATGATTTTGTGCATAGCAGATGGTATCTCTGATGTAATTGCAAAATATGGAGAAGGGAAGAAAAACTCTAAAAAACCTCCAGCTGGTGTAGATGGATGTAGAAGTGAAATCTAATATCATGAAAGAGTATAAAATTAGAAAAAAACATCCTTATATATGAATGCTGTGTTAGCTAACAGGGAAAGAAGGGGTGGGATCAGATGTGTTTCAAGCTGAAGCAAGAGGGTATATACAGCACAAATCCTTCTTCAGCACCTCAAAGCCATAAGGATACTTTTTATATACACTTCCACACATATCGCACTTGTCCTTCTGAGACCATGATTGTACTTATGGGGTCCCTGCACTTTACTTTAAGGTGCAAACAAGTCTCGTTCATAACTGATCCTTCTGGGCTGCTGTTTCCTTATTCCCTCTGCAGTTCCACAAGGTTTCCCATTACATGTAGCCTCTAGTGTAGGGAGTGTTTCAGCTGGCACCTCTCACAGGTTGCTTCTGGCTCCATTCTTAGCACACCTCGTAGGTATTTCCATTGCTTTTTCTGAGCTTTAATTACTGAAAATGTGCCTGTGCAGTATCAACTGACACTAAAATGATTTCCTCTTTAATGTCAATTGACCAATGAGTTCCGTTTCTTGCTCCAAACACCACTTTCATGTCAGTTATTTCATGAGCCCAGGAGACTTTTACTAGAGCAGCCAGCTGCCATGAATGGAACTGGGCCTCTTTCCACCAAGCTCTCATTGCACAGCCTCAGCTCTTACCTATTAAGTTCTATGCTTACAGTGACAGTGCTCAAAACCTATGGGGTTATCCACTGTACATTGCTCTGCATTTGGTGGGAGGTGGAGTCATAGCTGCAGGGTGCTACTGTGCAGAGAAAAGGAATAATGAGGTCTGTTGAAAGAAAAGAAGGTTCAGAGGTTTCTTAAGTGAAGTATGGGAAAGGGCGAAAGTGCTTTTGTCTTGTTCATTATGGTCAAAAGATTCCCCTACTGGAAAGAAGGTGGGAATAGGGTAATGCTTAGGTTTATCTCTGACCTTTGCGCAGAGGTAATTTTTCCAATTTAGAGACTTGAATTCAAATACTTTTTATTCTCCATAGACCATATCTCTGCTTTGTCTGTTGTGCTGCATAGCACCTACAGCCATTAAGAACCAGAGCAACAAAGGCCAAGTTTACATTGGCAAAATTGAGGCGGCTCAAATGTACTGGCACATGTTACTCGTGTGCCTTTCTACCAAGAGGCTTTATTACTAAAAATTTGGTAGGAAGCCGTCCGTCAGCTCTATAGTTGGCTTTTTTTGTTAAAGCTTTGAGGAAAGAGATCCTGCTGATTGTTGTCAGGAGGAGCTGATGACATTTGTTGCCAACTTGACAGTTATTTAAAGCTTGGGGTAAATCAGACCCAGATAATTCAGAGGATGAGACTCCAAAGAGTTATGGTCAACAGCTTGTTGTCTGTGAGACCAGAGATGAGTGACATTCCACAGGCGTTGGTGTTGGGACTGGCACTATGTAAATCTTTGTCAGTGACATGAACAGTGGGATTGAGAGCAACTTCAGCAAGTTTGTCTACGACACCAAGCCAAATGGTGTGGTTGACATACAGCAGGGAAAGGATGCCATCCAGAGGAACTCTGACAGGTTTGAGAGGTGGGCCTGTGTGTACCTCATGAAGATCAACAAGACCAAGTGCTAGGTCCTGTATCTGTGTCAGGGCAACCCCAAGAACAAATACAGGCTGGCTGATGAGTGGATAGAGAGAAGCCCTGAGGAGAAGACTTGGGGGTGTTTGATTGATGGCTCCTAATTTGCTTCTCAACCTGAGCCACCAATGTGTGCTTGCAGCCTGGAAGGCCAGCTGTCTCCTGGAAAGCAACGTGACCAAGAGAGTGAGGAAGGTGATTGTCTCCCTTTACTCTGCTTTCATGAGATCCCATCTGGAGTACTGCATTCAGCTTTGGCGCTTCCAGCAAAAGAAGGACATGGACATGTTAGAGCACATCCAGAGGAGGGCCACAAGGATACTCAGAGGACTAGAACACACCTCATGTGAAGACAGGCTGAAGGAGATGGGCTTCTTCATCCTGGGAAGAGAAGGCTCCTAGGAGGCATTATAGTGGCCTTCCAGTACCTACAGGAGACTTAAGGAAACCTGGGGAGATAAACTTTGTCAGGAAGTGTAGCGACAGGACAAGGAGAAATAGCTTTAAACTAAAAGAGGGGAAAATTAGATTAAGTATTAGGAAGAATTTCTTCTCTGTGAAGGTGATGAGGCACTGGAACAGCTTGCTGGACGGCACTTCAGGCAGCCTGATCCATTGGGAAGAGTCCCTGCCCATGGCAGGCAGGTTGGAACTGGGTGGTCTTTAAGGTCCATCTCAGGACAAACCATTCTGTGATTCTATGATTATACAGATGTATATACACTGATTTACACAGTAAAATGTCTGTTTTAAATGGCCTTTTATAAATAAGCAAAATCAAGAGGAACTTCACAGAGGACCAAAAGGCACCATCTTTCTTCCCTCCTGTCATTACCTTAGCCTGCAAACAAACATAACATACATGTGAAGTTCTCTTTAGGTGTGCATATATTTTTTTTTAATTTAGGAAGTAAGCCATTTCAAGGTGTAGTTTTACCTTAACATCTTTGAGAATTCAGTTTATTTATTCATTTATTTATTGACCTTGGTTTTCTTAATCAAAATACTCTTATGCAGTCTTCTGGAAAAGAAAAGCAACAATTTGAAATATGAACAATATCAAGAAAGTTAAGAGACAAGAAGTCTGAAACACTTAGAGCTGCAATACTCATTTGAACTCCATTTCTACTGATAATTCTACTGAGGTAAAACTGTGCTGATTAAATGTCTAGCTCTGTGTGCTTAGGGGAGGCAGGTGAGAACTTCAGAACAAGGAAAGGGACCAGGGCTTTATTTTGTAAACTTTTTATATTGGATCTTTTTAGATATCACTACCAGAAAATCCTGCTATGAAATTTATCATCTGATGTTTCTGAGCCCTTCTTACTGACAAAGGGAATGCTTTTCTGTGCTATAGTGAGGGAGAGGCAATTTCTTGGGATGGGTGTTGATCCCCTGCTATCCGACATTTAAATTTCCTTGTTTCCTCACTGCATGCATGCATCTCAGCCATCGAACCAGCTCCAGTCCTTCCCTTTTATCCATGGATAGAAATAATCAAGATTACTTGCTAATTCACTCACCAGGGCAGTTCAGACTCAGTCTGTCCTACCCTTCCTAAACTGTAACTGCATGCAAAGTGAAATAAAATGGGGCAGAGCCTCACTAGCCTGGAAGGTTTTTCTCTTCCAAATCATTTCCTGTCTCTTCTTTTAATTAAGTTCCTCTGTTTTCCCCCTCTTTTTGTCCAGTTAGCAACAGCCCTTAATACTCCTATCCACATCTTCTCTCAGGTAAGCAGTCTAAACTACCACAGAGAGCTTTGATGCTGAAATTCCTATTTTTTTTTTTTTTTAAATGAGAATTCTTTCCAAGTCTAGTAAAAAATAACATACTTGGGAAGAAATAACCATCCCAGCAGAGAATATGATGTGGTTAATACCTGGATTTCATGTTTTGGGTACTTTGGAAGGCTTCTCCTAGGTGCTGTATAGGCAAATGATAGAAATCACCTGAAAAAGCTCACACTACACATGCCAGACAGGATGCAGCAAGTGGGGTGGGACAGATACCAGCTCTGCTTACCAGAGCTGAAACATATTATTATAATACACACATTTCACGCGAATGCATGGACTATTGCTGCAGCCCAGGGAAGTCCTGGATATGGAGGTATCCTTTGTCCAGGGACAGGGTTCTTGAGAGGCACATTCCTCATTAGGAGCGCAGACTCTGTTTCCAGTATGCAGTGAACACAGAACCACAGAATCACAGAACTTTTCACTACAGTGAATACAGAATCTCAGAACTGCAGGGTTTGGAAGGGATCTCTGGAGATCTTTGAGTCCAACCCGCTGCTGAAGGAGGTTCCTTATAGCAGGTCGCACAGGTAGGTGGCAAGACAGATCTTGAATATCTCCACATCCTGTTCCAGTGCTCCATCACTCTGACAGTGAAAAAGTTTTTCCTTGTGTTAATATAGAAATTCCTGCATCTCAATTTCTTCCTGTTGCCCCTTGATCTATTGCTGCAAATAGGTTGTTTTCAAAGGGAAAGAGAAGAAAAAACGTGACTTGCAGACAAACATCTCCATACCCTTCAATGCACATGTAAGGCCAAAGAAGGGACAGTTTTATGGCTAGCTCTCTGAACAAATAACGTAAGCAATTGCAAATGGCTCCTGTTTAGTTGAGAGCCTCTTCCACAAAGGCAATTCAGTCATCCTATGTAATAGAAACAACCTTGTCACAGGCATCAATACTCAGTCCTTGCTATAAGTAACATTGAGTTATTCACCAATATTTGCACAATGCTTTAGCATTGTTTGAAAGTCATTTGGGCTTAATCTTTTTTGGATTGAAGAAATATCTCAACTAAACCATCCCATTCTGCACAAGATACCACCTCAAGATAATTTTGGTAGCAATCATTCTGAATCTACCATAGAAAATACCATAGTCATAGCTGAAACTACTGTATCTTCTCAGCAGGAGATGCTACCCTTAAGTTCCTTCTGAAGCTTCTGAGCTGGATCTCTAAGAGCTCTCTAAGAACTGCTGTTTCCAAACAGCTGTTTACATTCCAAAGCCCTCGTAGTAGGATCAATATATGAAAAGGGAAACATTTTGGAAAGCAGTCCTTGATCTCTGTGCTACAGCCAACTATTGCTGTGAAAAGTAACCAGTAATGCTGAAGCTCATCATATTCAGCTCCAACTGAGAGTCCAATAGACATATAAATCTCTTACTGAATTAAGTGGATAATTTTTCCTTCACTTCATAAGCTTTGTAGAGCATGACTTTTTTTCTCTGGGGCCCCTGCATGTTGCCCTAACAAATACTTATTTGCTGATTTGGAAGCATACATTGGACATAATACCTAAGAAACACAGTTAAGAAACCAGTGGGAGTTGCTGTAAAAATGAAACTTTTTTAAAAGAAACTTCAAACTTTTTGGGCCTCTTGGAGACTTGCCTCCACAACGAGAAAACCAGATTGCTGGCGTGCTTGTTAAGAAGACAACTGA
This sequence comes from Tetrao urogallus, assembly GCF_951394365.1. Taxonomy (NCBI): domain Eukaryota; kingdom Metazoa; phylum Chordata; class Aves; order Galliformes; family Phasianidae; genus Tetrao; species Tetrao urogallus. The sequence goes on from NC_136820.1 coordinate 12,758,667, forward strand.
TCACTGCTAGAAGTTGCAGCACAAACTGAGAAAGGCAGCATTGGGCTGTGGATACTGGGATATCCACTTCTCCTGATGGCACGTTCAGTTCTACTCACTGCTTAGGCACAGGTGAGCAAGTGGTTAGGATCAGGAAGACACACGTGTATTTGGCTATACCAATGGGCTCATACTGCACCTGAGAATGGATATACACTAATTCTGTTGGATGGATGCACGTGTCTACCAAGAAGGAGAGAGAGAAAGAAAGAAGCTTAAAATGATTGTTTCCTTATTGCTTTACCTTCCTCAAAGTTCCTTCTTGCTTTTCTCCAGTTATTGATTACTGTGCCTTGGTATCAGTAAGATCTATCAATTCTGTTTCTCCCTATTCTTCTACATAAAAAAAGCTTTAAGTGTCCAAACACCTCTTTTTCACAACGCTAAGATTAACTGGCAAACATTCAGATCACGTGGAAAATCTAGGTGAGCCAGAGTTTCACTGCAGAGTATTACTATATGAAACTGTCATTGGGTAAAAGTTGCTCTAACTGAGGAAAAGAGTACCCAAGTGGGCTGCAGTGTGGTGCAGCATAATTTTTAATGAGGAAATGATTTCTGATTGAAAAATGTGGGATTAGATCCCACAGGAATGATGTTCAGAGAGCTTTTACAGTTTTCAGCTGGCAGTGTATCAATGGCTGAATTCTACACAAGATAGGGAATGTATTATCTGGTAACAAATGATGAAAAAAGTAAAATAATAAGTGCAAAATATGCTTTCTGTCTTTTTCTTGGACATTTAGAATTTTTCAGAAGTATTTCAGCGCAGCAGAACTTAGATTCCTCAGCTAAACACACTATGGACTCGAGCTTGTTTAGCTTTAAATAATTACTTCTTTGCATCACTTTAAACAGCTCAACTTTCAATTTCTCCATTTAAAGTGGTGTACACAACTAGAAGATTATTTAGTTATCATTTATGTCCCTCCAAATAAGTTCAGCGATGTATCACTGGATGTGCCGGGCAGCATGCTACTGCCGGACAGGCTTAATATTTGCCTGCCAAAATCCTCCTGTGTTGAGTGCAGCCCCAGGACCACTTCTGTCAGTCATGAGTTATCATGATAACTCATGTTATCTTGTTGTATTGTATCAAGTTAATATGTATTGTGCTCTGCTAAGTCAAATGGAGACTTGCACAGAATAGTCTTCTGAAGACTGGCAACAGTGGCACAAGGAGCAGAGGCACAGGGACCGAAGGGAATGAGCAGCTCACCTACGGATACATCATGGAACAGAAAAAGTGTGTGAGGGGAAGGGTGCAGACAACACCACAAACCACATGGAACATTGAAGGAGAAAGCCACACTCTTGCTAGGCTGGGAGAAGAAGAGCATGCTGCAGTTTCCAACATTGGAATAAAGCTCCTTGGCAGAAGGGAAAGTAACTGGAAACGTCCTGCCTGCCTTTGCCTCCTTCTTCACAGGAATGGCTCTCATGGGAAGATGTGTGCGTGGCAATGTGAGAGCCGCTGACTAAGGCAGCCATGGGGAAGCACGCCAAATGGCTTTCTTGTTCCCCATGAGATGTGGCCAACAAGGCGATTTATTTCCAGTTCCCTTTCAAGATGAAGTATGGCTTGCACTATCACTGCCTGGGCTGCACTTATTCTGTAAATAAAGATTTTCTGTCTTCCATGTGACAACATTTGCCCTGAAGTCACTCTTCGAAGAAGGAGAGTCACTCCTCAGAAAGAGTTCCTCTGGCAGGTGAGCACAGCCGAGGGCCCAGACAGCAGGTACCCACTAGTGTTAAACAGTCTCAGTGCAAGAGCGTTTCCCATATTTCACCTCCTAACATGTGGATGGTGGTGCTGCTGTTAGGGCAGCAGAGCCATCCCATCCCTCCGACGTTTTCCTGGCTCTTGGTGAAGATGCAGAGCAGGCAGGTGTTGCTGTGAAGCCACTGCTGCTCCCTCTGTGCTCAGCGTATGTGCCTCGGCCTCAGGAAACCTCTGCACAATGGTTTCATAAGAACACAGTCACCCAGCTCTTTTCTTTCTTTATTTTTTTATTGAAAGCTTCATCAAAGAAAACAGAAGTTTAAACCTAACATCCACTGATCTACAGAAAGCCCCAGGAGTGGGAAAATGGCAGCTATTAGGATTGTGGTACAAATGGAAAACATCAAAAAAAATCATAGCAGTACAGATCTTTCAAAGACATTCTGAGACATCAGCACACAGATGCCCATATAAATAAGATTCATAATTTAATGGATCATGGAGGTTCTGTATTCTACATTTTGGCTACAGTGAGGTCTGTAAGGGCTTTAAAGAACCTCTGTCCCATTTGTGTGATGCACATTTCTTGATAGGAAGTTCATCTGCTTTCTAAGCTGCTTTGATTTTCCTTATAGACAGAACCTGCTCATTCTCCTTTAAAAAGGAAACAATTAAATGTTCCTATATGAATTCTGTATACTTCCTGGCTTTTGCACAAAAATGTTTTGCCTCCAAAAGATAGAATTTTCCTCCACTCTGGAATACAGCATATTTCATAATACTTTAGTTACATAAACATCACGTTCTCTTCTCTAGGCTGCATTTTTGAGCTTTTAAAAATATGACTGCCTGCAAATTCCACCAAATTCATAACATTAGTATCCAAGAGAGAGACACTGAAAGGCAGAAATTAACATTGGGCAGATACTCTCTTAGGATAACAGTTCCAGATCTTGGAAGGTGCTTACACCTTGCAGATTCTGACTCTACAAGGAAACATGGATTTGTGAACCTGTTAAAGGCTGATATTTTTTTACTTATCACAAGTGAAAGAATGCGACTGTCACTGTTGGGGAATGAAATCTTGAGCGAAACAAAGACAAGCACTTTTGTCATCACGGAAAACTAAAGCAACAGTTTTTCTTTTCTTTCTTTCTTTCCACTTTTTTGACAACTTTCCTCTCAATTTACTGTTAATTTTAACACAGAACAGCAATAAAGGGGAGAAGAAAAGGTCTCTTCAGCCTGCTTTGAGGCACAAAGGTGAATAAATTTCTGGGGTACAGAGTTCTGATCTACGTGGGTGACAGGAGCAATATAGAAAAAGTTGGTGCTCTTTTTTGAGGGGAAACAACTCTCCTTCCACTGTATCTTTGCTATGTGCTAAGATTATAGAAATCTGCTTCAGTGAGGGAGAGGAGAAGTCTGCCAGTCACTCAGCCCTCCTTCTGAGAACGCATGTGTGCATGACTGTGTATATGAATACCAGAAATGAGAAGAATCATTATTATTAGAGCCAATTGTCATCTAACAGAAAAGACCAATGCACCAAACGCCAGTGTTTTTGTTATTTTCTGTTTTGCATTTCCATCACACCGTGACTGTTTCCTCAGCTCACATGGGTTACCTAGAAAGATCTGTAAAATCCCTTACCCTAGGGCACTTTTTTTGTTTTGGGATCAATTTCATGTTAAATAAAGATTTGAAAGGAAATGTTGACCATGTGTGCATCAAACATTACTATCTTCAACTACCACATTTGGTCTCACCACGAAAAATGGATTGATTCATTACTTTAAGCACATTATCACTCTTTAGCATGACTCTTACTGGAGGTGGAAGTTCAGTGAATCTGCCTAAACCTGTTTTGCTCATGTCAACCTCAGCATTAAAATGAAGTGGCATGAGGAGAACCATCAAGCTTAAAATCATGAAGCACGGCAATTTGTTAAACACTTTGCATCATTATCATCCTTCAGTACCATAAACAACATAATATAGATCCAAATACTATGACATATTAAAAATAAACTTTATTACAATGCAGGCTTCCTCAAATTTGCTGAGTTTTGCTACACATACATACATAAATAATACCCTTTGTTTGATTTTTACCTGTGTAAAAATCCATTTGAGTTCTTCAGCCCACTGCCCACTGAAAGTTTAAGCCCTCAATTTCTCTAATAACCAGCCTTTATCTTCCACAGTTGGGCATGCATCCATAGCAGAAGATAATACAATGTGATGCAATTGCTCTCAGATATGCCTCATTCTGTATTACAGTGGATTTCTTGACCAACACAACCAAGGCAGTCTCTTGGTAAACAGAACTATACAAGTAAGCACAAGCTAAGGACATTTCAAGAGTCTGTTTCACTGGAAGGCAATAGGAGGACATTCACAATTTGAGGCCTGACTGTCACAGGTGAAAAGTGCTTACAAAACCAGCAGTAGAGCCAGATAGGAAGAAGAGTCCCTCAGCAATCTCATTGGGAACGACAAGAATTTTCAGTGACCCGATCTACACTGCATCTGCAAATATAATACTCTCTTGAGTTCCACTGTATCCATTTTTTTCCTCAATCTCAAGCGACGAGCCCAGGTATTCAGATTTTCTAGCCATAATTTGTATTTCTCTGACACCCCTCCTGTATTTATCTTTTAAAGTAAAAACAAAAATACCAAACCTGAATATTCAGATTTGACTATTTACAAGAATTCAGGTGTGATGGAAAGTACATACGCAGTTCAGCTTATGGATTTGATGTTGCTTCTAGACCGCTGGGACAGGCACCATTGCCTTAGACTTCTGGAGTTGTTTCTGCAACCTTTCAGGAACCCTCATGATATTTAAAGCTAAATTGGCAAGACATAGATATTGACTTTACAAATTCAGATCTTCCAAATAAAAAAAACCCACAAAAAAAAAAAAAAAAAAAACCACCAACAAAAAAAACCCAACAACCAAAAAACCAACCAACCAACAACTGAAAGAGATAGCTATAGCGAACTTTCTGATAAATCTTATTAGCCTGAACATAAAGAACACCAGTTTTAGAGTTCAGAAGCCACCAAGTGTTCTAGTGCTATGACAACAACCATGCAGTGTATAGGTTTTCAACTGTTCTCTTTTATCTCAACTTGTAACTTTTACAAATAAGTTACCAATTTCCATACAATTTGTATGTTCCCAAAAAGTTTTTTTCTTACCTTAATATTTATGACTGTTTATAACCAAATGTCACATTTTTTATAACTCATAGACTTTCAAGTACCAGTTCACTGTTTTTGGGGAAGAGTAAGACGATCAATTGTATTTAGGGAATCCATTTTCTTTCCTCTTCTTCTTCCATTTCTTTGCTTTATTTCTTTTGATTTCAAACACTAATAAACACTGCAGCATGGGAAAAAAAGGAACAATTCTAACACGAACGCACTTGAAACACTTTAAAGTGACAGGCATCGTTATACCATGTTGCCTGCCTGGCTTAATAAAAAACACTGAGATTGCTTAAATTTGTTTGCTGAAAAAAATAACAAAAATGTTTCTGAATGTATAAATAAAGCAGCAGAGTTCTGAATAGAAATAAGAAGGTACCTCAGCATATTCATCAGCCACATGGTAGCTACCTTGTAGCCTCATTGTTGATAGTAAATGAGACTTTTTGTATGTCACATTAGAACTAACACAGAAACAAATATGTTTATTTTATATTGAACTGAATTGTGCCTGGGGTTATCTCTATTTGTACAAAGAATTCAGAGACAGAAAGAGAGTAAGTGTAGAAAGGAAGAAAATAAGGCTAGATTGATTTCTCCCCCATATGCCCTCCAAATAAAGAGGGAACCTTTTTCCAAGGCCAAAATTCAAGTGCCACTTTCAAAAAGCAACAAGTAATGTGACAGCATGTGGAACAGAAAGAGATGATTGAGTGTCTTTATATGTTTTTTTTTTTTTTTTGTTTTTGTTTTTCTGAATTAAAAACAGGCTGTGGGTATTGTTCTTTTACTTTGGCATCATCTGGTTTTCAGAAGTGCTGAATATCCCAGCTACTCTGGAGAAAGCATAAGTTTTACAACTTCTGAAAATCAGGCCTTCTTCCTATGATGAAGAACCACATGAACTCCCCTTCCTCTCTTTTATATGTTGCATATCTAGCAGCCATTTACTTGGGAAACCCCCTCCCCCCCATACTACATTAAAAAATATGATCTCGTTTTATCAATTTAAAAAAATAACTGTGTACTTTTTCCCCTAAAAGTCAGGTTAGGGAAACAGATCTCTTTTCAGAATTGTGTGGCTGAATCAGATTGATCCAATACATATGTTTTAATTTAATTATTTTTATTGGATACCCTGTCTCTAATGCACCACAATAAATGTGATGAAGCTTCCCCTCTCTTCTGGATGGAGAGAAGTTTAAAAATGTTTGGTTTAATTTCTATTTAAAGATACATGTGTATGTACGTACATATTTTAACTGCTGCTTCTCTTCTGCCTCCTTAAGGAAAAAATCCTCTTCTGACTTGTTTACCACTTTTTTTGGTTGCTTGGAAAAACCAAGGGCCATAATCCAAACTTCTCTATGGAAAACAATGTCATTCTTAAAACAAGTTTCAGTGGATTCAATTCAGTTAGTGTCTTTTCTTAATCATACTAATTAGTGATTGTCAGCCAACATATTAAGACAACAGAAATCATAGCAGAGAAGAGTAATTAACTTCCTGTCTGGATGACAACACTAGCATAAGTCATTTTCAACATTTTTGCTTGCTTGGGAGAGCTAAAATGAGAACAAAGATCAAGTTTGCTTTCTGTTGCATCTAACTGGCAATTCAAATGCATCACTGAAAAATGAACACAGAATTAAGGTGGCTATGCATGCTGGACGATGACAAAGACTGAGGTGAAGAAATGAATCTGTGGTGTGTTGGAATTCAGAAGGAAGACTGTTGTTTCAGTAGAAATACCAAAGATCAGGCAATTTAACAGAAAAACTCATCAAAATTAAAGCCCACCTGGACAGATTAGTTGGTAACTCACTCCACTTGCTTTGCGGTGTTCTCCAAAGCACACCATCAACAAACGTAAAATACCAACTATTCTGAAATTTCCACTAAAATCATATGCAGTATGTAAAACACCAGTGGAAGATAGTTTAAACAAACAAGAAAGTAAGAACTGGTCCGGCCATGTAGGTCAAATAAAGATAAAAAAAAAAAAAAGAAAAAAAAACCTCTATCTTCTGGACTGCGTTAGGGTGTCACTTCATCTTTGGTATAAAATAGGCCATCCATAGGCTGCATTTGTTCACAACTAGGAAAGACTACAGAAATTGTCAACAATTTCTTCTATCTATTGCTTTTTTTTGCACTTTTTTGACCATAAGCTCCTATCTACTTAAGTTTTTTTTAATGCTCTTAAGCTAGGTTTTTGCAATGTGACAAGCAAAGCAGACTAAAAACTTCTTAAAGCTCATAAAAAAGACTGCAGATAAAAAGCACTAATGCTTTCGCTAGCGATCACGCTTTGTAAATAAAAAAATCTGCATTCTGCAAGAAAAAACCCCTGCATTCTCTATAATGCAGCAAGTTTTTTTCTCAATTCAATAACTTTACTGTAAAATGCTTTAGCCTTCTAGATTTTTTTTCTGTCAACACTTAAGACAAAGTTCATAAAAGTCCCAGCATTTTTCCAATCCTTTCAGTTGCCACAGTTCCTTTATCATCAACTTTTCTTCAAAAGAAGAAAATCATTTTCTTTTAAACTGTACAGTTTATTTTTTGTTCACCCCAAAAACTCAGTCTATTAAACTTCTTCTGCACCAGCACCGGTGTGAGCAGTTTCAATTCATTCTCGGGTTTTCTAACAAGACGTTGACAGCTTGCCTTGAGAGCCTTTGACGTCCTTAAAATTAAGGCAATTAAGATTCAAGATAAACCTTACCTAAACATTTCTTTAAAAAAAAAAACAAACAAAAATAAAACAAAAGAACCAAAAAACAAAAAACCACTCTAGATTTAAAACAAGAAGAAAAATAAAATGAGAGAAAAAGAGTAGCTTAATTTTTGAGGAAGACAATTGGTTTTCAGCTCAACTTGCTCCCTCTTGACATCATCAGTTTTTCTGTTAAAAAAAAAATCTAGCTACACCTCCAGGTAAATTCTGAATTCAGATGTTTGTCCAGATGAAATGTCAACCCAGCGTTTTTCCTTCGGGTTTTTTCTTTAGTTAACAACAACAACAACAACAAAAAAAAAAAGCAAAAAATAAAATTGTCAGACTACATGACGGAACCATTTGCACAGCACATAAAAACACTGTTTTGTTTTCGTTGGGAAAGGTAGAAAAAAAAAAAAAGAAAGCATTCATTTGACGCCTGTGCAAACTGGAAGCCAACTTCTTGTTCAGTGAAGTTTCTCCATTCAAGGCAATGATTTCAGACCGACATTCTTCAGTCCTGTTTATTGTCTGTAAAAACAATTGAATTAAAGTGGTCATTAAGTCAAAACAACTTTGAAACAGGCTCCTCTCCTTTTTTTTTCCCCACCCAATTCTCTTTAAAAGTTATCCAAGCTAAACTAACTTTGCAGCTGTTTAAATATGATACCGACACTAGGCTGAAAATAGCCAGGCAGAAGTAGGGAACTCCTGCTTTGGGGATGTTAACACATCCTAAGCAGATGACTTTACTTCTGTTAATGCTATGCTTAATGGGCAGTTTAACTTCGCTGAAATGAGATGAATGTGTGGCTTAGCACTGTGTAAATATTTCAAGAGTAACAGAATAAGAGAGTGGATATTTTCATAATATTAAGTGGCACTATTTGTTTTGGATACTAATGATAAAGGATAAAATTACAATAAAAGGAATATATCCAATTTACTAACAAGAACACATCTTCTGATGGCAAGAACACTTAGACGATGAAACAACCTGCTTAATGAGCTAGTTATGGCTAAGTAAGAAACATTTGAGATGATATTAATTCAAAGCACTCAAGTTTTTTGAATGTATAGTGTCACGTGTTTCTAAATTTCGCACAAAGAACAAGTTAAACGATCAAAATTTTTTTTGGTAGGAAGATAGCACTCATTTCGTGTTTGTGAGGTTTCACAACATTTAACAATACATCTAACAAAACTTATACTGGCAAGACAATATGAGATCCTTAGGGAGATGCAGATCCTACTTACAAACACTGTTAAATGTATCAGTGAGCTATCAGTAAGAGCTAGTTGCTGGATCTCCTAAGTCCCCAAAACTTGCATAGAAATGATCCTTTTTCAATTTCAGTTCAACACAAAGCAAGCTAGCACCTTTACCTACGCAAGCATTAAGGCATTTGCCTCGCTTCGTTCTAAAATAATGATATTATTATAAGGAGTTAAATTGTGAAGAACGCTCATGACCTAACATTTGCCACAGAGCAACTACTTCTACAGGATGGTGAACATAAATGAACACTGATTTTAAACATTGAATTTGCCAAAGAACATTTTCATTGCACGAAGACTTAAAAATAGCATTTTGAATGTAACAACAGATTTAAATGGAAAAAAAAAAAAAAAGGATTAAATATTTTCTTTGGGCTTCTGAAGCATTTCTTTATAATTAACTTTGCTTGACTTTACTGCCCTTCTGAGTAGGGTGGACACCATATACCCAAAAGGCTGACTGCATCAAAGGGTCACAGCACATTCTCTAACGTAACATGGCATGGAGCTTGCCCAGAAAAGGCCCCATAAACTGCATTCACCCCACATTTAAAATCAGAGTGCTTTGTGCAGCACACAGTTTTGTTTAGGAGCAAGAGAGTAGAATTTCCAGGGGGAAGAATCTCCATTTAAAGCCACTTCATAGATTTCACACTCTTTTATGTGGAAAATTAAAGATTTATGAGGAAAAGAGGCACTGTGGGTCTAAAATAATTAAGGTGATTTCCTCACAGAGTTGAGTTCTCTGCTCAGAAACAGAGGGCTGCTTCTCCTATATTGCTCCACTTCTAGAAGCCGGGCTTTTGACATGAAGTTATCATTTCTGAACATCCCTGGGATGCTCTAATTGAGTATCCAGAATATTAAATGAAACAATGCATACACTGATGAAAAGAGTGGATCTTAAATTTTATCTTTGGTTCATTTTTTTGCACACAGAGATATTACAGGATCCTGTATTTTCCCTCCTTTGTTGCCTGCAATGTTATGATAGTTGCAAAGAAAATAAAAATAATGAAACATACTGTTAGAATTTGTCTCCTAACTAATCAGCTCCTGTGAAACCATTTTTTCAGTGTCTGCCTTTTTCTTTGCACATATATGACAAAACCATTATCTGGTTAAGTTAATTACTTCTTCTCCATTGCTTTGCAAACAGCTGTTGTACACTAGGCATGATGTTTGCTATTAATAAATGTGCCCTTCAAAGAGAAAATTAACAATGTTTTATTTTAGTTGCAAAAACAAAAAAAATTGTTACACATTGAAGATTACTGAAATACTCTGCCAGGAATTTCTTTTTCTTTCTTTTTTTTTTTTCTTTCTTTTTTTTTTTTTTTAAAGACAGATTGTGTACCATTTTGATTCTTTTTACAGCTTCCCCCATTTTGCATTTCTGCCCACAACTAGCAGACACAAATGTAGGGCACATTTCAGATAAAAAATGTTAAAATAATTATAATAAATCTGTAGTGGATCAGCCTGCGTGATTAAAAAAGAAATTCTTCTGAATACAAATGTTTGTGCCATTAGAACTGCAACAAGGCTGTAGCTGACATGGAAAGATGACGGATCCCATTCTCAGGGAAAGTGAGAAATCAGCTCTTGAGCATGAATACAACACTCATTTCAATAAAGAATTGCAGTGTAGCTTCTTCTGTGAAGGAAAAATGCCAGAAGCAGCTGATCACATTTACCTTAGGAGACTTGAGTGAAAGGGAACTGGAAAACGGGAATGGTCAGATCATAATCCTTTCAGAACACAGTCATCAAAACCAGTGAACAGGATGTCACTGTCACATTCATTTATCTGTTTGACTACTATATTCTGTTAGTATTTTGCCATTGCTTATTTACAGGTACTAGAGAAGCTTATGTCAGAGCAAGTACACATACACAGACTGTGTCTCCAAAATACACCACTGGATGCAACAGCATAAAGCTTGTGATCAACTGCTTTTGTGATATGTACATATGAACAAATATGGCAGTGACATATGAAATAGTGACAGCTTATGTTTCAAGGCAGTCAAAAAGGGCCATTGCATGATTTCACACATTTCTCATTCACATATTAGGGAAATAAACGTATCTTCCATTTCCAGAGGTCATAAATGAAGTAAAGCAACTGGCAGACTGGTGTAATTCTAATCACTTCTATATCATAGCATATGCCTCTGAGTACTTAGAGCACTATGAGCGCTATGTCATGATGCATTAACTGACATATCACATGATTTTCTTGTCTTTTTGTCTACTTTCTTCAAGATAAAAATTCCTCTTTTTACAGTAAAGTGATGTTTAATGTACACGTATTTATAAATGATAGCATTTGGAGCACATCAAAATTCCTAGTCTTTCCAAATTCCTGGAATCTACGTGTGATTGAGTTTTTGACTAAGCAACCTCATCTTTTTGAGGATCAATTCCATTATGGCAAAAGGAAAGATGATTGAGGACTACTCTGAAATTGAAAGTGTTCAAAGCACCGCCACTGTGTAGATCTTAAATTTTCCAAGATATTCCAAGGAAGCAAATAAAGCGAGCAGAGGATAGGAGGACAGAACAGTCTTATCATATTCGCTTCCCTTGTGTTTCCAGCTTCTGCCCACTTGGTGTCTGCATGGCACTGGAGTTGTATTCTCAAAAATACCACCTTGGGGCAATTTACACTGCTTTACTAACCACATTTTCAGAAACTAACTTTTACACGTGTACCATAATAATTTCACCATTGCAAAATCTAAGCTCTCTGTATAACCTCTGATGCCAAACACTGGTTTAACCCAGCATGATGATTGTTAATACAGTTGTTGAGATCCTTGCAAGTCCACAATAAGCAGAGAACAGCCAAAGAGCGTTGTTTGGCAAGCACAAACTCAAGGACAATTTGCTAAGATCAGGCCATCTACTAATGCTACATCAGTACTTCTATACTGCATGCTACAGTATGCAGCAGTGTTCCACATACACTACTATGTATAGAGAATTCATTTGAACTCAATGAAGCACCTGCTGAATTTGTATTGCTGAAATAGGAAGCAGATTCCTACTATTTTGTATGTCCTACTATTTTGAAGGGAGAAAACCTTTCGGCTAAAAAGCATATGCTTGCTTACTTAGACTGTTGGTAAGAATATGCAGGTGCATGTTCACTGGATGTTTCCACTGTCATCTGTTGCTGTTGACCACTGGCTTCCTGTGATGAAGATGCTACTGTTTGTGGAGAAGTATCAGCAACAACACCCTAAGGAGTCAAATAAAAACATGAAAGGTTACTGTTTTTACTCGCTTCAGTTAATTACATAAAAGAATCTCAGTACCAGATCACTATTCCTGTATTTCTCTTGGAGCACTGTACGGTTAAAAGAGCTTGGAAAAAGCAGAACCATATGCTAACACAACAAACTCAATTAGCTCACAAAGAGATAATCCAGCAGTGAGAATCCTCCTTAGTGTACCAACCTCTCCAGTTCTCACAAGCTGAACTGGGAAACACCTACGCATTTTGAAATGTTTCTCTGGTTACTGAAAGACAAAAATTCTGCTGACTTCAGTGAAATGTGGGTTTTACTTTTTGTCTTTCTTATAACGAATGTAAGGCTCTCTGATGTTCATGTACTTAGCCCAACTTCGCAGTGAAATCACTTTCATTTCCTTTGAATTGCAATGCGATAAAAGGCAGAAATTAGGTCCACCACCTTCAATCTATTACATGTCCAGCAGAAGTCAAGCTGCCTTAGAAAAGCACTGCACTACCGTACACAGCGCATTTATGCATGATCTCTTTCAAAGATAAACTTACCCAACTGTAAAGATTTTATTACTTAAGTCAAAGCTCCAATAAAGTTTTGTTTCAATTGTAAATTTGAAAAAAGTGATTAGATACACAAAAGTTGATGTGCATGGATTTAACATTACATTCCATTTCTTAACTATTTGGACAGTCTGAATCATGCTATTAAATCTAACAATTTTGCATGCTTTCAAAGCAATCTATTTTCTTGCCTTTACTCTCACATTTGATGTGAGACACAAAAACAGTACTATCAGATCTCTTCAGGGAACAAACTATTACTGTATCACATACAACAGAGCCAGAAGAGGGAGCACAAACCACTTGTTTTGTTTTCATTTGAGTCTTATGTAAACAAGAGGTAGTTTATTTCATATTATCTGTGAAAAAAATGATAGTTTCATTTCTCCATTTCTCAGAAATTCTTCATGTCTGTTGAGACTGTGTTATTTTTTTTTTCCTGTGTACTTCTTTTGCCTTTATGATTCTGCTATTGTCCATCTTGAGAATGTAAGCTCTCTGGGGCAGAGACCCTATACAAATAAACAATAGCAGTAATAGCATCACTAGATCAGATCAAGACTGGCTATATATTCAGATAATATTTGATTACTATGTCACATTATTTCACTGGACATGAATATAACAATGGTGAGAAGAGTACAGGAAGAATTAATCTCTTATAAGCACTGGTCATTACTGATGGATGAGCCGCTCTTGTCTCCACCCCACTATCTCCTTTTGATTTGGATTTGTACCTCATTTGTGCCTCATTTAGTACCTAAGAATAGCTACTAAAAGAGGCACTCATGCACCATTTGCAACCAAACAAGGCTTATGGGAGTATTATCTTCAAGCAAAAAACAAAATAAAACAAAAAAAAAACCCTGAAGATTTGACTGGCACAGCGTGACAAAAAAAGTAGAAGCCTTTTCTGAGGACTCTCATTTAGAAATTTCAGTAATTGCACAGAACTAGGAAAAAAAACATGAGTTCACTTGACTGCTGGTGGAGCCACACCAAAAGTATCACTAACACAGCAACTCCAAAGCACAGAACAGCAACAGTACCAACTCAGAAACTCCATACAGCTCAAGGCAGAAGTATGGAGACCCTGGAACACTTCGTATTACCCTACAGAAAGGAAGAAGTTATTAATGAAAAAGAGTAGCACCAAAAAGAAGCACATATTGAAGAGGATGACAAGGCACCCTCCTCTCACTGTGCTCGGTGGCCCTTATAATGCTGCACAGAAGTGGAGGCCGACCTGATTCTCCCGGCAGCTTGTGGTCTACAGGGTTGAGTAAATACTTACTCATTAGACTGTCATCAGCATGACTCAGCCCCAAGGAGGGAGGGAGCGAATCCTTCCTCAAGGATGAAAAAGCACTCAGTCAGTGCAGCATCCTCCACGTCTGTATATACAAGAGGAAGGTTTCCATTGCTCAATCACTTTTCCTGGTGGCTAAATATTTCAGCAATTACCTATACTTGTTAAGGACCACATCAAACCCTCTTGCAGTCTTCTTTTCTTGCAATCTCTTTTGCATTTGTGGTCTGCCTGCTGGGATTGTTTTCCTGTCGCTTCCCATGTCCCCTCCCAAGTACACGGGGAAAAAAAGACAGTCATAATCACTGTTGTTTTATTCCATGTCCTGCTGTACAGCAAAACAAAAGCAAAATAAGAGCCCCTGCAAATAATAAGTAAATTAAAAGGGAAAATAACGTAAAAAAAAAAGAATGTGAAATCTTAATTTTAAAAAAGCTGGAAGATGTACCATTCCATAAAGTGATTTTAGGCCCCTATCAAACAGCAGGTACAGTGAGGAATCATAGATGTAAGAGTTGTGTTACCCCCTCACACTGCTTTCAGGGATGGAGGTAAACTTACTTCAATAGGGACAGCTGTTGGAGGCACAGGAGTGTACTGGGGAATGTAGGTCCCTTGCATAGGTGCAGCAGCAGTCATGTACTAGAACAAACCAAAGACAAATTGACATTAGAAAACTACAGTTGCAAAAATAATCACACTGGAAGCGTGACACCGTTTCTATTTTCTGTATGAAATTTGCTGATTCATGTATAGTCTTGTTTTGATTGAGGATTTTAATGAATTGTAAGATCACCTTCTAGCTATTAAAAATCATAATCTTGAACTTCAAAGTCAGGTCACACTTGAGTACAATACTGTAATCAATATCTTGCTGATATATTCAGATTGTATCACTGTTTCATGTACTTCTTCAAATTGAGACTCCTATTTGTTTTTATAAACAAAATGGTAAAGAGTCATGACAATATATATATATATACATACACAATATATATAATATTTAGAGAAACAAAGAGTCTAAACAATCTTTTGGAATCTTATTTGTCTTATCTTACAAAACACAAAGCATGGAATTTGACAGATTTATTCCTGCCCATAATTAGCCCTATCATCAAGAACATTTTTGTTTATAGTTGTTTGTATCCAAGACAGGAAGACATGTTTGGGAGCACCTGCTTTTGTACACAGTAGTCTTAACCAGATTCTTACAGATCATTTTTAATATCCAAAGATCTCTTATACAGATTTTGAAGCTGCTCCCAATTGTTATTACAGCAACATGTGTTACTGAACTTCTTTAAAACATTTTCTCTCCCAAGTACTACAAAAGAGTCTTTTTTTTTTCCTAATTCATAAGTGCGTATGGATTTTGCAACAGATTGTTCAAGTTTTCAAATAAGGTATCAATTAAGTTATCAGATCCACACATACTTTTCTTTCTACAATCCAGTCCCAACTGCACGTCTTCACTGACAAGAATCTCAGGATGTGCCCAATCACACAATGGACTGTATGACACTTCCACTACATGTTATCTTCAAAGACACATTGAAGATCTGAATCAGCCCAGAATATATTTGATGAATTTCAAAATGAGTTAAATATAGCTTTGCTTCCTGGCAGGCTTGGGAAGTGTTTGAAGGATTTTATTCTGCTGTTTATAGTAAAATTTGCATTTAAAGAACTCACCTCAATTCTAAACTAACTGTCTGGTTTGATATGCCTGTCACAAACACGCATTATAAAATTACAAAGCAGGGTACAGACTCTGCAGCAGTGCTGGAGAACGGAAAATTGGGAGTCTAAGAGCTCAATTCTCCAATCTTCATTTGAATAAAAAGAAAAACAAGCATTTAAATGAAATTGGTTTCTGATGGAAAAAGCAATGAGAAATATAGGTGACATAAAATGTACACTTGCAGTATAAGCAGCATGTTGTTGTGTTGAAAATCATTACATTATTCGCGAATACAAATTCACAGCATTTTCCTTCCCTTCAGGCAGAGGGACAGGAATTTCCCCAGTGCATGTGTGTCTGTATCAGGCCACGATTTCCTGCAGCTCCTTTTTCTTCTTTTTTCAGAATGAGAACTTAATTCAATACTTTTTTTAATGAACGCTAACCCATCAAAGACATTAGGCCAATGATCCCTATTGTACTCAGTGCAGTTGGGTTATTATCCTGCCTTAAGGAATTACAGCAAGGCGTTTCAGAGCTGCTTCATTCTGCTTTGTAAAGCTGGGATTACATCTACTCTGCAGTATTGTTATGTGTCAATATTTAAGAATAACCTGAAGCACTCTTACAGTTCTGCAAAGACCTACAAGCATTTTAAATACCTGCGTAGCCTAGCTTCACTCGAATTTATAAATATTTTAATAACAAGTATTAATGTAAAGACTAAATTGGCCTTATTCATCTTAAACTTCCTCAGAGTTTTTCCCTGAACGCAGCAGATCAATGCAAGGCTCAAGAGGTGCAGTTATTTGCCTTTCCCTTACCTTGCACATAAACATATACAAGTTTCAATGCATGGATCTCAAGTTATTCACCTGACTTTTAATTTAGGCCTCGCCCCTTTTTACAAAATCCTCTGACATTGAGTTATGCAGTACAACAACTGAAACTGTCCAGAAATTACTTGATGTCTTTGCTGGCTCTCAAAGCACTGTTCTTGGTAGTGCAAAGGAAAGGAACATTCCAGTTGTGCCAGACTGTATGAGGAACTGCAGGAATGTGACTTCTCCCTGTATATGACATATTCCGCTTGTATTAATGTTCACTGTAGTGGTGGTTCAACCTTTTGATTAAATCCCTTGTAGCTCTGCAATTAAAACAAGTTATATGGGCAAAATTAGTTGCACCAATGGCATAAAAGGAATAATTCTTTTGGCAAATAATTTGATCCTGATAAAAGTTAGTCAAAGCTTAATCCAGCAGAGGAGTTCTGCTGCTTAACGACTGGCCCTTGAACACAACAGCAGACTGATCCGTATTACAGGTACACACATTGTGTCCTTCATACAAATTGAATTTCAAAATATTCCTAATGTAATTACCTTTATGAGTTAAAAAACACCCTCCTCATTTCAGAAAAAAATATCCGGGGCAATAGTTAAACATGTTAGCAGTGCTTGGAACTGATTCTCTGTCTCCCCATACTCTCGCATAAGGATCCATCAAGGCTTTTGTAAAAGACTGCACACAACTACAAAGAACAACTGGGGCTTAATTCTCAGAGATATATACCAACATAATTGGTCTTAAGTATTTAAACTCTGCTTAGGTACAGAGGGAATCCCAAATGAGATCACATGAATTCAGGAGTGCCTGCCCTGGTGGATCTATTTTCACCAAGGGAAGCTTAACACTGAGAAGCTGCTCTAAGCTAGTCTGTTTATTTAAAGTATGATGAAAGAGGAAGACAGATTCATTTTTGTTAAAACTCACATTAGCTCAATCAAATTCACATGCATTTATTCTGTTTATGAGGAACATAATCCTAATCCTTTCTCTCACAGGTTGAATACCTTAAAGATTACCTAGTGCTGAGGTACGGTATCAGTGGACTCTAATTAATACATTAATAGCTTTGGCTAATGCAAGAGATGAATTTCTCTTGATGAATATTCATGCTTAATAGTTAGCTGAAAAGTCACTATAGAACAGGACTACAAAGTTTCCTGAAAACTGCATTTCAGTTGCTTCCACGCTCAGCACAGACCGAGCCCCCTGGAGTCTGTCTCTCTCCCTGGATCCCCTTGTCACTTTACCTAGCTATTCTGTAAAATGCAATGCTCTAGATGGGGTGAAGTGACTTCTTCTGGAAGACGCTGGGAGGTGGAAAAATGGATCTGAAAACTGGTGAGATTCAGAAGGAAAGTTAAACAATTGATGACCACCCTACACAGTACCACACAGGATGAAATTCTGCTTTATGGACATACCCTAGTTCATATGGCTTCCCACCTATCTCAAGAAATGAACATAACCTGGATGTAGACAAATGGCAAAAAAGAAGACATCTCTGTCACAAAACTGTCACTGAGATTTATCTTCATGAACCTATAAACTCCATAAATGTTGCTTAAATTTTCTGTCCACATGTATGCGTTAGACAGCATGTCTCACATGATCAGCTTACCAGTACCCACTTAATTCCAGTAAGCATTACTATTGAAAGCATTGAAATAAGAGAACGTGAAAAATTAATCCAAGCCCGTTATTTCTTTGTCATACTTTTCCATCAGGATTAAAGATTCTTGAGCAAAAACGTGAACAGTTGTTCAACAAAGTATACACAAAGAAGAAGAAAATAACGTTAATTCTTCCTCAACCATACAGGCTTTGTGGGTCTAAAAGGAGAAGATGATCCTTCCTAGCAGTAAAATGCATAGTGACTCTACAGGCATAGATGATGATCTGGAGAGCACAAGGAAGCTTGTTTGGCATTTTGATTCTTTAAAAGCTGACAATTTCTACTACAAAAAAAGAAAAAAAGGGAGCATTACTGATAATTTACTTAACTTGTTTATAAACAAATAGTCTCTTCACAGAGAATATAGAGCCCATTGTTACAGTTGGTGTTACAGCTGGAAAGATTATCGTGATGAAAATGGGAAAAAAACAAACAGGGAAGGAAAGCTCATCTGTATCTGAATATCTAGGTTCACAAAAAAGACTCCACAGAGGGGGAATCTCCAGAAGGAGACCCTTCCTGAGTTGGCAGGGAGCCCTTAAATGGCATCTAGCAGGGTCACACAGCTGAATCGCCTTCACCTGTGCTCCCACGGCTGACTCAGACGTTTCCTCAGGTGATCAGTGGTTCAGGCTGTGACTCAACAGCTCCCATACAGCCCATGTTCTCCGCACTGAAGATGCACAGTGTTACAGTGTAATGCATGCTTTGCAGTACCTCACTGCTTCACTCAGATCGCACTTACCAGGCCACCAGTTTAGCCCATACGCTACATCAGAAATTCTGCTCACACCTTGTTCTAATGAGATTTTTGTTTTTACCTCCTTGAAATTCCTTGTGTGAAAAATACATAGGTAGAAAATAAGAAAGCAGTGATGCACCTGTTCTCCTTTTAGCTATTACCCTGCACAACTACAAGGAGTTAAATGAAGAGAGGTAACAGATGAGGTGCGATGAAAGGACAAAATGAAATTGTGGGAAGGATCATTATTAATTCAGAGGGCAACATCAGTTCTTACTGATCTGAAAACAGTGTGGTATCCCCGCCTGGCTCCAGCAAGGCTTTTTGAGCCTGCAGAAAACACTAAACACATAATAGTGGCAAAAGAGAAGAAAAAACAAGGATTAAGCAGCTGCCTGCACCAGGCAGTGCAAGGGAGTATATTGAGGAAAGACAACGGTTTCTCCCATCAAAGGTGGAATTGAGTGACATGCAGGGAATTTGCAATTTATATCAAGAGTTAGGTGCAGATAATGCCCAGTTATTCATTTGTCACAGCCAGCCTTTCTTGGGCCCAAGCTAGCAAAGAGTCTGGTAAATGCTAGCAAGTGAGATACATTGCAAATGCTTCTCATGCTAGCCGTTAATTGCTGAGCTTCAACTGAAACAGTGCCTGAAAGAGTAAGCAACTATTGCAAGATTTCATTTATACCCCCAGTAGAATTTGGACACACACAGTTTAAATTCTGAAGGTCACCTTCAGCAGTAACATAAGAAACCACTCTGAAGTACAGCTCTGTGTGTAAGCCCAGTTGCCTGTGAAACAGCACAGCTGTGATTGCAAGAAGGCTACTAATTGTATGCTAACTCTCTTGACCACTATGAGTATTGTGAGATATTACAGAGCGGCAACAGTGGATAAGCTGATCAACACTAAACATATCTTCTGGAACAAAGAAAATCAGAATTCACAAAATGTGACATTAACATGTCAGTTTGTCGTAGGTTCTGAAACTGAGAGCAACACTTCCTCAGGATTAATACGCTTATTAAGCACACAAGGAGCAACGAGCAAGTAATAAGCATAGAAGAAAAGGCTTTACAAAATCCATGTGAAAATTCATCTTTCTGCTGTTTGCTTTGTTTTTCTAGAAACATCTATCTGTTTCAAGAATCAAAGATGGCTTTCCTGATTTCATTGACCCGTGTGCTCCTGAAAAGGCACAGAGCCCTTTCAGCCAAGGTTAGAGACAAACTGCAGAATCCCTATACCAGTTTTGCTGGTGAGCATTTGCCCCCACAGCAGCCTGCTGTGGAGAGATTAAATGGGTCTTATGAGAGTAAATGCTAACCCATGTATCTGAAATGAGCAGGGATTCCAGAAACCAATCTTTGGTGATTATTTGTGGTTCCATATCACTGCATGGGCTACAGTACAGTGATAATGACATAGCTTTTAGGATTCTGAGAATTACTGCCAGGATTTGTTTGTACGTGTTTTTTTATTTTATTTTATTTTTTTTAAACCATCTGAGAAGTCTAGACACTGCATCACTAACAGAATTATGTGAAAACATTTGCATTGCTGGAAAACTGAAGAAAATGAGACTGTTGGCTGGATTTATTTTTACCACTTTTATTTTTTTTCCCTCATGAAGGAAACCTGCCCTCTCACTTTTAAATCTCTTTCCCTGCAAAGAAAAACGGCATCTCTCATAGATCCCTGGGAGGTGGTTATGACTTTAATGAAACATAGAATAAAACAGCTGTATTTTTTTTGTCCCTGGTTCCACCTTCTCATTTGAAAATACCCTGTTTTCCAGCAGAAAAGAACATTGTCCTGCTGTGTCCTCTTATCCCACAGTCCAGCAGGGAGATGCAGAAACTCAGAAGAAAGACCATCTACTTCATCAGTGCCGGTAGCGGCTCGATGAAATACAATATCCAGCAGCCACGGTTTTTACTTTAAACTTCAAATATCTTTTGCTGCCCAGAAGCATTCTCATCTTCCAGCTCAATCCTGTAATTATTCAATGGCTGTTATTAATCTTAGTTTTTTTCCCAATTAAAGAGTATGAGAATAAAAGCTATGAAGATTTTGCATATATTACAATATTTTTGCTAATAATTATAAGCCTGGTCTAAAATGTAAAGCTATTTTACCGCACAATTACCAAAGTCCTATCAAGAATAGCACTGTCATTCAACAGAATCTCATCACTGGGCCACTGCACTCATTGTTCAGGCAGAGAATAAAAATCTTTACAAGATTTAACCTTCCTTCCCTGCTGCTCAGTAATACGAATGTATTTAGGAACACTGGCTATCACTTCGCTTTCAACCTTCCTAATGAGATGTTACCTAATTCTCGGAGCAAGTTAAATGAAGGTAGAGAGAATAATAACTTTAAGAACTATATTTACGAACTAATCTCCTTTTCTCTTCAGGAGTTCTAAGCATCCTTCACAAATCCCTACCTTTGGAAATCAGAGTAATGCAAAGGTATCAAAGAAAGGAGCAGATAAGCTAAACCCCCTATAGTTAATGGTCTTTTCTTTTATTTCTGAATTTAGGCCTGCTACTAAAACAGAGTAATCAGGATTAATCAGATAAAAACTATTTAGAGTAAACAAATGTGAGAACAGTCAGATCACTGCATACAGCTGTGTACTAGCATACAAAATACTACGTTTGCAGAAACTGTAGGTAATGCAAAGAGCAATCCAGGAACGTCTACAGAAGCAGATAAACCAAAAATCAGCACATTCATCCTAAGCAGATTTTAGAGTCTGACGGCTGGTATTAGAATGAAAGCTAGTGAAAATCCCAGGTTGTATTCAGATATCTCACTAGTGTCCGAAAAGACAGAAAATGGAAGTAAAACCATCAGAATGTGCAAATGAAGTTCCCAATTTGATATCTTTCACTAAAGGCAAGTGAAACTCCTTTTAAGATAATTTCTTTACATGAAGTTGTTCACATTATGTTTTTCAGCCTGTATGTGGCTATGGAACGCAGCCTCAGATAGACAGCGATGCTGGTAGTCACTGTCAGTGGACCTAGTTCTGTGATACTTTCGTTCTTGTCGTCCTTGTGACAGTCTCCACTGCGAGAAGAGATCTAAGGGGACTGTATAGAACTGTACATGGACTCTCCATGTATGACTGCACATATGAATAGCCATATGAATATGCTTTTTTGCATAATTCTCAGTATCTAATGGGTCTGATGAATACATTTGCAAGAGAGCAAGAATACTCCTGTGCTTAAAAAGGAGAAAGACTCTGGCACTGCACTTTCAGTTCATGATTTCTCAATTTTTTCAATTCTTAACCAGTTATCTAGAAAATTAGCATTTTTAAGTTTTTCCTAATACCCTCTATGTATCTATTCTGTCAATGTACATTATGACATCTCAGGATAAGTTTTCTAGCATGGGTTAGAGCATGATTTATTAGACTGTCTTGACTGCAGCACCCTATATAAAAACAGGGTACAGTGACTATTCTGTTACATTCTTTTTTTTTTTTTTTTTCACATTCTGTATACTGAAAAATAAAGGTGTGATACAGCAGAATTATAGCTGCTTCTTCTGAAACAGAAATTCCCTATACACCCCAATGGCTAGAAATTTCTATGAATTTCCATCCGAATGCAATTCCATCAATTAATCCTTGATGAATGGCTGCTAGCAAGAACAAGGAAGCCCGATCTGCATATTATACTTTCAACCCAAGTAAACAAATAACCGTGTCAGTGAAACTCTCAACACATGAGCATGTTAAGCTATTATTAGTAACACATCCATTTATATGAACAAATAATTGCTTTTTAGAAGTAAACGTATCTTCCAGAGGCTATTACATCTTCATGAATTTGAGGAGCTAAAGAGGAGACGAGTGTCTCCAAACATCCACATAGTATGGATGAATCTGTTAATAAAACAAAATGAGAACTGCTTAGACTTATTAAACTATAGTTGTTCATTAATCACATACACCTTCCATTTGCTCTTTCAGATTAGGCTTAAGAGTGGATCAATTGTCCATAAAAAAGAAAAAAAAATAGTAAAAACACACACAAAAAAGGTACTTGCATTAGTACTTCTAATTAATATGAGAAATTTAGTATTTCTAGTTTTCCAGTTTCCCGGAAACAGGACTAATTTCTTCAACTATTGCCTGATCGAAACACAGTAGTAAGATAATAGCATCGCACCATCAAACTACACCTTGGCTATTCTTAAAAGAAGCTGAAATACAGTATTACTTTGTCTCTAGAAGACCCCTCCAATCTAAAATATTTTGATAAGCTGTAATGAAGGGTATCACTGGCTGTAAAAAAACAAAAAATCATCTCAAAGCTTCATAGAAAACAGCTGTCTGCATGCTGCATTTAGAAATTTGCCAATCCAATGAATACAAAATACCTTGCAAGTGTAGTGTGTGTTTCCTTTTGGGGCTCATACTGGCAGCTAACAGTGGCAGCAGGGATAACTTAAAAGCCAGCCTTCCTGTATTTATGGTGGACATGAAATACCAGGGTTGGGCAGGGTGAAATGCATTCCCTGTCTTCTATGGGATTTGCTGGGCCCTCACACCTTAGCACAAAAGCAAAAGCATGCTCCTATTAGGTGTGTTTAGCCAAATCTCCTGCCAAACATGCACTCAGGCCTTCCAAGATGCTCAACATGGTATTGGGATGGCTTAGCATAGAGTCTGCAAGCCCCAGGAACTCAATTCTATCCGGAACTTGGGTGAAGCTCTGAAAGATTTTTGTCTCCTCCTGCGCACCTGGGAACCAGCAGTCCCTGTGCAGGCTTTGAGCTGGTGTCCTGCTTTTCTTCCAAGAAATCCCACCATGTTACCTGCACAAAGCAACATTTCTAGTCTTTTCCAACTTGTCAGCCACATGCCTACTAGGACTCATCTCTTCCTAAGTGAGCAGACCTGTAAGGCAACTCATCAAGAGATCTGGAAGCCAGCCCAAATCATCGGACATGCTAAGGCTGCTCTGGAACACAAAATCCTGGCTGTGTTCTGCAGCTGCTGCCTGAAAGCTGACCTGGAGCAGGACAGTAACCAAGAGGGATGTTTATACCAGTTGGCAGCTGTCAGGATCTTGGGGAGTGTATTTTGTGTTGCAAACACCGTGAGTCATTGTTTCCAAAATTTAATTTTTGCTAAGAATTTCTGGTACGTGGGAGAATCTTTCTGTTTTGAGGTTTTAGAAGATGAATCAGAATGAAACCAAATTTTGTAAAACGAATTTCCCACAAACTGGAAATCCTGAATGTTACTCAGCTAGCTCCTCTTCTGTCTGTAACTTAGTCAGAAGTATCAGCCATGGTCACAATTGCTCAGGATAAGAAAAATACAAAGTTTTAACCTTTAAGGGTTGATGGCAACTTTAACACATCTAAAGTACTATGCTTAAAAATAATGCAGAACAAAAGAGAGTTTCTCGTTAGCCTATGAATTTGTCTGTTCAAATCTTTAAATGTATTTACATTGTCATTAGCTCCGTCACATGGCAGGGCTGTGAAAGGTGGCTGCAGAATTTTGTGAGGGCTTCATTTTCCCATTATCCACAAAACTCTGAAATTACCCTGGGAGAAAGGTCCCCTTAAAGTTAATGCCAATGCTCTACTGTGACAGTGTTAGAGTATTACAGAGGCTGTCAAGTCTCCTAATTACCAGCTGTGGGAGGATCCCTGAAACATCAGCACCATCAGCTCTGGGACTGCATAATCAAAGCAGAAACACTGCCTATTAACAGGGTGCTGGCTAAGTGAGCTGAACCACATCGCATGGCCATGTCATGAGCTTGTCTGCAATGGAATGAGTTACTTACACTGTTGAACTCCTGAACTTATTTTGTGGTAAAAGTTATACAGAACCTCTTCAAGTTTGTCACTGTTTAATCCAAATGACAACGAAAGGAAGGAGAGGGGGAGAGAAATACAAAAAAGTTTTTTTAAAAAGGAACGAAATGAAAACTGAAAGAAGGGAAAAAATACCTGATCAGTCAAAATGCAGTCATCTCACTTTATCTTAAACTTTCTTGTTTTGTCATCTAACTAATTCCCCCTGAAGGTGCCTTGAAGAGGTCCCTTCAGAATATATATCATCTTTAAGAACTGCTTGTCTTTCACGCTACTCCATGTACTGTTTCCATTTCCTGGTACAGAGATGCTTAATTTTGTTTGAGAAAATGTGATCAGCACAGCTGATGAGACACAAATGAAGCAATCACTTGATGCTTCAGCTCTGAATCCACTGTGTATGGCAACTGAAGTCTTAGGCAACCTGAGGTTTTTTGTTTTTTTAAGGGAAAGTAAACACCTTTTCACCATAACACATAATTTAATATAGCTTTATGGGTATGCTTAGTACTTATTTTTCCCAGAATCACATTAACAATGCTTGAAGGGGCCAATAAAACAGATGTGTCTCAGTGCTGGTAGAATAGCAGCATTCCAAAGTTGTTTCTATAATTCCTTCAGTGGTGGCTTTCCAAAGGAGTCAGAGTCAACTCATATACATTCAAATTATATACAATTACCAATTTGTACAAATCTGTGCTTAAACAACCTTTTACTGTTCTGAATAATAAAAGCACAAATGCCAGGGTAAGAATTTAAACAGTATGTTGTTCTTTTTTTTTCTTTTTTTTTTCTTTATCTGTTTTAGGGTTAATAAAGTCCAGGCTAAGTGAGAAACAATCCATTTCATTGGTAAAAAGCTCTTAATCAGTCTTGTCCACACTCTTGGTGTACTGATTATGAATAGTTTTAAGTAGGGCTAAAAAATGCATAGCCGTACTCTCAGGTAAATGCCTGAAAGATGAGGAAGCTGTTATGGTGGTTCTCATTGCTGTGTTCACAGCATATTCCAAAAGGAAAAAAAAAAAAAAAAAAAAAAAAAGGAAAACAAAGCACAACAACAAAATCTCTCCAACTTCCTCCCCACCTCAAATTCTGATAGGAGATGGAATATGAGAAAGATAACTCTCACACAGAACACACAGAACCAACACTGGGGAAGACATTAATGTACATATAAATGCCTCTATTTCCTCTTTATAAAGTGCCTTTTGTATGACTAAGGTGTCCAAACAGCACTTAAGGAGCCATAGCAAAATGCCTCACAGACAGGTGTGATAAGTTATGGCTCAAAACATTTGCCTGCCAGACAGAAAGGGTGACTTCTTTTTCTGTTTTTTATTCTGAAAATCCTTTAAGGTAAACTCACTCCATGTCCGCTGGCATGCAGCCATTTTTCTATAAGCTCGTATTACAATGCTGCATTTCTAATGGATTGGGTATGGTGCTTTTCCATTTTGCTAATGAGAAAAGCTAAAGGCCATTACTTGTGATTAAGATCCCGAGGGAAGAAATGTGATGTGTATATTACCAGGCCATACGTAAAGGAAGCATGTGGCATTTCTAATCAATCAGATGAAGGATAGACAGAAAAAGTCTTATCCTGTGCCTGCAGAGGAAGATATAGGGAGAAAGAAACTATAGAAAGTGTCTTTAAAAGGTGACTTACAGGAATCAGTTATAATGATATTAGTATGATCAATGACTATAGCTACTATCTGGGAAGGATGTAATTACCAAAATGAAAACTTTCAAATGGGAAGCCTGACCAAGGGCAGAGGTACTGTCATATTTCTCAGAGTGCTGGCAGCTCCCACCCAGGTAATGCATTACCTTGTCCCTCACAAGCATAACAGCACTGCCCGGCTGAGCCTGGGGAGCTCATTCAGGGACAGAAGGAGGGAGGGGGGTCTCAAGCTGTGCACCCAGATCAAAAGAACAGTGAAGTCTTGTTCCAAAGGCAAATTCACGATAAGAAAAGGAAAGGCTGGGAAAAGGGAGAATGGAAAAAGAGCTCCACTATGACTGGCTTGATAGAAAGTTTTGCAGTCCTGCATGTTTGAATAAACATTTCAACTGAAAGGAAATATTACAGAGCAGCAAACTATTTGTTGTGGAGGGGATCAAACTAAAAAGCATGCTAAGAGAGGAGCTCATGCATCTACATAAGGATACTCTGGAATATCTACAAAGATGTTTGAGTATGCAATTTCTACATGTTTAATCTCAACTGCATACATTGTTTTCCCAAAATTTCACCTAGCTGAAATGCAAACTCTAGAGGGATTTTTCCATCATTTTTGAGTGGCTGTATAGTTACAGCTTGAATGAGCTTCAAGACACATACTCCAAATGGCAAATGAAATGAATAGAGTTTGGAGCATTCTATGAGTGGACAAGGTGCTCTGAATGTGTCATAACACATAGTCAGAGCTGCAGACATAGTATTTATAATAAATTAATTTCCTTTAATACTATAGATCATTGCTCAGTATTAAAACTGACAAAAATTCTAACAAACTACATCCTCTCAAATGGAATACGATGTAGTAGGTCAATGAAGCATTACTGTCTACAGTGGCAAAACTGTTACAAGTGGTAAGGCCAATGGAGAGACAGTATAATATATCAGTAACTCTGCTTCATCTTTAATGCAATAGTCACCAGAAACGTCTCCTACCCTTCCTTAGATGAGGAGGCAACACTGAGAGACTGTCTTAAATGTCAGTGACAAGGAAGGAAAAAATAAGCGTCACAAGTGAGAAAGCCCATCTATGGCTATTAAATTGAAATTAAACAATCTTTAGCTTTCCTTAATGGCATATATTAAAAAAAAATAATAATAATGACGGAGGCCCTAACGAGTTATCAGTAAAATTCTCTGATCTTCTCTATTCATGTGAAAAGGAACAAGTGCTGCACCATGAGACCTCAGCCTGCACAGGCAAGTAAGCAGGACTGGTGAGAACAGCCTGCCTGCTTCTACAATCCACAGCTCATTTGCAGAACTGTTCTTCCCAGAAGGAGCTTGTAGCATCTGTTTCTAAGCTAGGTTGTCCTTTCTGGTACTTTAAGGCACTTCTGGCTTTGGCACATGAACTGACAGAAAGCTCAAAGCTACCTTTTGCATTGGCTCTCATGGATCTGCAAAATGTTCCCTTTCTGTTCTCCTTTTACACTATAAATAAATAAATAAATAAAATACTGTGCAAATAGTTGCAATGGAGAAAATCCTAACTGCATGGCAGATTTTTTTTTTCAATAATATGACAAAGATGACAAAGCGCTCATTTTTCCATCAAGTAAATTTATACCACCACCTTTAAAACAGTAGGACTTTGCATGATTTACCTTACAAAAAAGGGTCAATGCTGACATATAAGTGCTACACTGAGCTCCCAAGCCTCAATTTAAAATACACATTAGTATTGTTAACATTTAAAAAATGTAAAATTGGCTATTCACGAAATTGTAGCAAGGCATTTGCAGATTGCTCTCACTTAGTGGCTAATTTCAGGGGCGATGAATTTAATCTCAGGATGGGGTGGGGTTAGAGGGGATGTATCCAGTCTGTCCAGTGGTAATATCCCCCAATAGCCTCAAAGGAATTGTCATTTTGAACCGCAGCAGCATCTGCTTAACTGTTATCCTAGCCTCAGGACTGGAACTTTTTGCTTGTTGTGACGGATCGTGAGAAAGACTACACAGAGCATGAAGATGAAAACAGAGCAAGATTAAAGCCATAAAACACAACCACCAAGACTCAGCTGTCCATACTGTGACAGAACTCAAGGAAATAAAATATATCCAACATCCATGATGCACTTTGGCACAGGAATTTGGAACACTGACTTGATAGCAAGCCTTCAGTTTATGATCTTTTTCATTATTATTATAGAGGATATGCTGATACTCTGAGTTAACGACTCAAATCTCAAACGAGATTATTAGTCAAGAAGCAATGAGTCCCAACGCTAGGCACATTAAGAAGTAAAACCAAATTCAACCAAAACTGGAAGAATGTATTCTTTACATACAAGAAAAAAGGCAGCAGTTAGTTCAGTAGCTATAACCAGAACAGCTTATTGCTCATCACAAGCACAGCCCGGGCTTGCCTTGAATGTCCTGCCTGTACCAGCAGCACTGCTGAGCCATCCAAGAAACGTTTGGCTGAAGTCCCTCCAATGTGTGCAGATGGAGTTAAAACATTTCCACAGAAACTGCACAGCTACATAGGCTGAACTGGTTACAAAGGCAGTGCTTGGAATTAACAGCAAGTGTTGCAATTTCTTAATTTGCAATGGGCCTAACTGTGAGAACCTCTGTGGAATAATCATGGTCCAGAGGCAGTCATTCTTTACACTTCTGTGCCAGACTTGTAACTGCAATCATCTATTTCCATTCCTTGGAACACACATCCAGGAATGTGTGCAATAATATTAAAATCTGAACATTACAAATAAAGGCAGGACAATGTCGTGATGCCTAAGCCATATTCTTCTCCTTTGAAACATCTGAAAATACAGTGCTGATCACAACACTTGTATGAAAATTAATGAAAAGAAAAAAGTGGATTAATAAGCCTGAAATGTATCATTCTTTTCTTTGCCTTCTGCTGCAGGTTAATTACTTTACACTATTCCATCAATCATTTTTGATTTCCAACTCTTTAACATTCAGTTTGAAACAAAGGATAAAAATTTTGGGAAGGACAGTGGTCTACTGCTCTAAATAGTTCAGGCACAAGCCATATAAATAAAACAAGGAAATCTCCTTGTTCAACTCATACCACACACTGAATGGAATGTGTTTCTATTAACTCTCATTTCTCCATGTCCTGTAACAAAGTGATGAAATTTAAAGTTGTGGCCAATTGTGCTATTTACTAATTATTAATAAATCTTCTGGACAGTGTAAATGAAAAAAAAAAAAAAAAGGTATTTTTATACCAAAGGAGAAAACCTCAATTAAAATAAAAAAAATTATTGCCAACTTCGCAATGAAGCCATTTTATACCAAAAACATGTTTTTTTTTTGAGAAAAGTGTGCTGTCTTCACAAGAAATGAGCCTTACTAATAGGTAGTTAGGAGCAGCTGCTCATTAAAAGAAGAGCAGCAAAATAGCTTTTGCTATAAAATTACACTTGGTTGGTAAAATTCTGAGCACCAATTTGTATTCCGGGTCTAGACCAGGTGATAACATCTGTGGGAATGCCATAGTAGCCAAAAACTCAATTCACCTCATTATTATACTTTTGTCACTCTGATTAGCACTGTCAAAAATGATCATGGACGTAAAAGCAAATTCACTCATTTTTCAGCCCCATGCAGGTGTTCAGGTGGGAAAGGTTGGTAGCAGAGCAGAATCATGGAAAAAAAAAAGGAGAACACAGGAATAGTTTAGCCCTTATTGGCTGGAAAAGTATTGGTTGAAAAATCAATTGGGAATTTGCAACCTTTCTGGTCTATCCCACAAACCCTGTGCACAGTGTGGATTGGAAGGCAAGACGACATAAACAGGATGAAATTTTTGCATCAGTGAAATCAGTTTACATCTCAGAAGTATTACACTGATTTGAGGGAAATCCTCAAGAGAAACACATTCAGAATAGGAAAACAGGGAATTGAGATTGGCTGATGAGTAATAATTTGGGCATTTAGCTAATAAAGCTCTTAGGAAGCTGGCCACTGCTATATTAAATTTGATAAAAATAAGAAAGCAAAATTGAGCGTGCATGGGTATGCCTACCACATTCAAAAGCCATAACAAATCCCAAAGGACAGAGCAGTCCTCCTTGGGACTGGAAAAGGATTGCGCCTCTTTGAGATACAATTACTCCCTGGACTCATCCCGGCATGGTGCAGCTCTCATCTGCCACACAGCAGAAATCTGCCATGCTCAACAGTTCATTTACCTTGCTAGAAAAACAACTCAATTCAGCAAACTCCCAAATTCACTCGATGCAGCTGCTCTCAAACCCCTTGTTACAGTTTAATGAAATGTGCTGACTGAGCTGTTTCATAGTAAATATTAGTTATAGCAGAACTCACCTCCCAAATTGAGTCTTTTAGGAGCAGGAGGATTCTGCATTGCCGTAGCACTGACACAGAATCACCCATAACTCACAAATAATAAAATACCATCTGAGGGCATAGAGGTTATTGCCATCAGCAGCTCCCTATAGAATTGTAAATCATTTGAACAAAGCTTACCCTTTTTTGAGAACTTCAGGCTACACACACAAGACACCAGTGTCTTACACAGGTGCAATGAAGACTGCACCCTCAGCTACTTCATTTAACCTTGCTTCACAAATGAGTGAACCCTGAACAGGTTGCTCTTACCAGCCGAAAATAAGAAAAGTTCCCTCAAAACACTGGCAATTTGTCTTAGAGGAAGTTTAAACCTTAGGGCGATCAGCTTGCCAACCATCTGATAAGTCAAGTGGATTAACTGTGAAATACACTGTGCACTGAAGTTCAGTGGGAGTACACTCAAGAAAAAGACAATAAAATTCAATGGAATATCATTTTTGCGAGCATCTGCAGATCCAGACCTTTGCCCAATATGTAAGTTATGTTATTTTTGTTGCTGTCATTACATTTTTAAAAAACACCGAACATCATTCAAATTAAATTCACTTTCAGCTCCATTCTATGTGCTTTCACTAATGTGGCATTGTGTCACCTTCAGAAATGCCACAGCACTTAAAATCTAACGTTTCCACCCAGTCTCAGTGCTCCTGGAAGTGAAACTTTCCACATAAAAAAAATCCTGGGAATGTAATTCAAAGGTCGCTGCTCAAAGCAGAAACATTTTGCTTTACAAAATATATCCGCTCTACTGAATGAAAAAAACAATTAAAAGCAAGCAGTACTAATCTACATACGTTGAAATAAGCAAATTGTAGCTCTTGATCCCAATATTTTTTTTAATTAATTGAATACTGAGAATAGTTAACTTGCAGAGTATGTTACTTCTCCACTGTGTGAACTTGAGGTATTGAAAACAAAGTGTTATTTTGATTCACAGCTCATCGGAGTCTTGTTATATCATGCTCAGTAAACATTTTCTAAAGTTTTCATAATTTCCTGATTTCTCCACAATTAAATGAATAGAAAATAAGAATTAATTATTTTTAGTACTTGTTTTGAATTGAAGTAACAACGTTCCTTTGCAAATAAAAACAGAGATGAAAACAGGCTGTTTTGCGTCAATGCCAGAAAATCCCACTTGCAGGTGTATGGCCCAACAGAGTTCTGGATGTTCCAATTAACAGCCATTCCCAATTAATTTCAAAGAGCAGGCCAAGCTCTAGATATATCACAGATTTCTGCAAGACATTCATACTTTCCCTATTTTGTCCTTCATTTACCTATATTCTGCTGTATGCAACTGCTGTTGCCTATCACCTTCATGCTCTTTTGTTCCACCTAGAGTTTACAACCTCTTGATTGAAGTTGCTATAACCCAAATACCTCACCTTTAACAAAGCTGATACTATATAAAGGACCTCAATAGTGCTAAGCAGACGCTAGTCACTCTTCTGCATAATTCGTCTTTCTTTCCTGCTGAGGATACAACTCCTTTAAGAATTCAGAACTTGTTGCTGTGCTTACAGCTCAGTTATCAGCCACCTGCAGTTTATAGAGACATGACCACAGGATTGTTTCCCAACGCTTGGCAGAGCAGAACTGTGGACACACCAGCTCTGGAAGACACGCCTTGCCTTTCACAAATCACAGTTTGGCAAGACAAACCTCACCTCCCTAAAATCTCAAACTTGCCTTGGATTATGGAGGCCTTACAGAGTTTTTTTTTGAATCACTGATAAATTGGATTTCTTACTTTTCTAGAAAGCCATATTCATCATTTCTATCATCTGAGTCTACTTTCAATACAGGCAGGAAAATAAAACAAAGTTTCATCCAAATAAAGCAAAGAGTTATGTATTTGCTTACAAAATAGAGAACACATTTACAACAGAGAAACACATCAAGAAAACACAGATGACAGACCTGGCTTTCAGAGTAATTTTGTTTCCTAATTTTTGTTGAATTTGTCAGTTATGGTTCTGGCAGGATGTTACAAACCTAGAATTATTTCAAGCTCTTAACTTTTTATTTGTTCCTTTTTTCATTAAAATCATATCCAATTTAAAACCAAATCAAGTTGAACTAAACCAAGCTTCTCTCCCCCAAACCAAAACCTCCCACGTTATCTGTGACACCAACACAATTGCACATGAATGTGCATGCTTTGTACACTTTTCTTTCCTCTTCACATTCAAAGCATTTAGGAAATGGTCTACTAAAAGCTAACAAAATTTTGAGAAGACGTATGAACAAAGTCTGGGAGCAGGACTAAAAGTGAGCCTTTTGGGGATATGCTGCAGACCACTCTCTATAATACTACATGTTTTGTGCCTTTCGCTTTCTCTTCATTATGGCAGAATAAAAATGTTCACTTTATAAACAGTGCATTGCTATCACAAAATAACAAACTGCTTTAGAAAAGGTGGCTTTGAGCTACATATTTCCTTGTCTACACAAAGTTCTAGAAATCACAGACTAAAACTGCAACTGCCATATATAAGAAAATACTGCTGAAACCAGACTCTAAATATTCTAGCTCACGGACTCAAAGTCAAGCTGCAAAATACTCGTCATTTTTAGGAACTGCGTTTGTCAGATGAAGAAAATGAAGTTATATTAGCTATAGCTCCTTTAGATGATGCTTTTTGATTTGCTGTTTCATTATTCTTGCTTTGTTTTAACGTATTTTCACCACAGTCAGGAAGTCTTTCTCCGAGGGAATGTGGGCTACTGTTGCTTTGGAGTCAGTAGCTGACACCTCACAGAGAGGTGTGAAGTGCTCAGCAAAAGCATTTGTTCATTTCTGGAAGTCTTACATGAGGGTAAACCTTAACAGAAAACAAAGCCTACTAACATGCTGGGCTCATATGAAGGGAAGCTTGAACAGAAAGTAGAATTCCCTCTGTGTTTATTCTGCTTTTATGTTTCTCTTCTCTGGCATACTTGCACATAAAGGCAAGTGGTAAGCCACTACTGACACACTGGAAAATCAAGCTGAGCTGAGAAGAGTAGGGGAAATGCTAGTGAAAAAAGATAAAATCTGTGTACTGAAAAATGCCATCTAGTTATTCCAACTATGGTCAAAGATTGACTGCGGAACTCATGCGGAGACAACTGGTTAGAAAAATCCTCATCTACATGAGGGCTGATCAGCCCAGTTCTCACAAGAGTCAATGGGACTTGAAGATGGTCCAAAGGGTAAAAGAACACATCTTCTTTGTTCACTCTATACACCTATTTGGCCTATACTGCCAAATTAAATTCTACACTGCTGTTTGACCTCAAAATGTTTGCTTATAGAGAGACTGAATCTATTTTTAAGACTGATTGATAATCTATTTGTCTTAATAGTGGCAATAAAGTCCAGAAGCTGATTAAATGCTTCATCAAAAAGTTATTTGTACCCTGATGACGGCCTGAAATTTGGTGCTTTTGAGTTGCACAGAGCAGCCTTTTTATTTT
Source organism: Tetrao urogallus (assembly GCF_951394365.1). NCBI lineage: Eukaryota > Metazoa > Chordata > Aves > Galliformes > Phasianidae > Tetrao > Tetrao urogallus. Next base: position 12,793,142 of record NC_136820.1, read on the forward strand.
AAGATACATATCAGGCAAATGGAAGCTGCCTTTCAGGAGGCTCTTTGGCAAGGAGAGTGCAGGAGGAGTTTTCTATATAAATCTGGATAAGCTTATACTGTTTTCTCTTTCCCAATGATACCTTCTTAAAAGGATCTCCTGTCCCAGGAGATTAATCACTCGTACTTGACCTGGGCCTTCGCTGAATAAATGGACATAAGGATGATCTTCTCACTTTCTACTTGAACTACATTAATTTAATTTGTAATTGGTTCAGTCCTATATTTTCCACAAAACAGTAACTGAAACAGTCAGTCAATAGTTAAAACAAAAGAGCTCCAAGATTAACATCTGATAATGTGAAAGGCACAAGGTTGCAAAGACACTTTCCTCCTGTAGCTCTCTGGGGACCTTGAGACAGACAGAATAACAGACGTTGTATTTTTCTGTAATAAGGCCCTAAATAACGGGAGAAGATGATGATGTTTCTGCTCCATGTATCTGTAGTATGTGCAAATAGAATTGCAGATTAAAAAAAATAATAAAATAAAAGCACACAACCCTATCTAACAAAGCAGTTATTCTGTTGAGGCCTTTAGGTGACATTTCAAACCACTAGTGACCATGGAGTATCCAAACGAAACAGAAGATAAAAAGCTTATAACAAGCTTGTTGTTCCATAGAAGGGTTCTGTAGATACCATCAGCTCTACTGGCAACAAAAAGAGCTAACAAAGTGAAAGATAAGACTGATGTACCAGCGTAACAAGCCGGTTATTCCATGGAGAGATCTCTTTCAGGTTATACTCTAGATCAGGAAAGATGAGTTAGGATGGTTTGCAGTTTCAGCAGAATCCCATGTTGCATCAGTACAGTTCTTCTACCTGGCTGCATTTTTAATACAGAGGTATACAGAACAATTAAGCAATTTTTGATGCTGCTGTTTCTTTAAAAGCTCAATGGAGAGTTTATTTTACAAGTTGCTTACTATGTTTCTAAATTAGAAATTTAAAACTGAGTGATCCGTCTGCAAGTATGAAGAACAATTAAACAGCATGGTTGAGACAGCAGTTTTAGTAAAAACCCTCGCTTCTACCCATCCTTCTATTTGTGTGGGCCTCAAAGGTTTAAGATAAAACATGACTACACTGAGACACTACACTGAGTTTTGAAACAGAGAGAAAAAAGCTGTCAAGGAGGACTAATAAAGGCTGTTTCAATATGATGAAGGAAACTGGTACTCAGGAGGTACCTGAAATGGATGCTAACAACAGGAAGGAGTGAGAAACCCAGACTGGGAAAGTACAGAACAGAAAACTTCCTTCAGGAATGCACAGCAAAGGAGAAGGAATATAGCAAATCTCCTTTCTACTGAAACCTGTAGGTTACTGCTGCTGAAGGGCAAACTTATAAGTGCTGCAGTAAAAAGGAGCCAAGCAAGAGGGATTGAGAGCAGTGATCAAACTGCTCAGCTTTTATATTTCTAAAGGTTTTTGTATTATATCCATTCAGTCCATCAATCACAACTTTATTAAACCACAGAACAGATGTCAGATCAATGGCTGTATCGGAAACACTTTGATTGACAGGTTGATGATGGAACAATTCCAGCCTCCATACATTATTAAACACGTACTAATGCTGCTCTTTCAAAGCCACCCATACTGACTCTCTTCTCTCTGTATAATACCTTTTTCAATAGTAGACCTAATTGTAGATGAATATTACATAGGAAAAGCAAGACTTACAGTAATAAATAATAATAAACTAGTAAACAAAAGAAAGATTTCAAGGTTAAAACAGGTTGCATTATGCCCCTGGGCATTAAATTTTCATTTTAGTTCAATTGTAGGAGCTATGGTTGGATTGTCAGCTTTAATCAGAATATTCAGTTATTACCTTTTTGTTGTAATCATGACATAATTTAAGTTTAGCTATTCTTTACATATTTGCCCTCAGCCAGTCCACCAGTACAAATCTGCTCTTTTTGAGTGAAGAGGTATACATGAAAAATACATATAAATAAGGCAGAAATTGCCCCTCTGGCAATTTCTGTGCCTAACTCCAGATTTCAAGATTTCAATAGGTGATCAGAGCAGTATGCAAACTGTATTTCACTGGCAGAAATTAATCTGAATTTCATAATGGTAGAAAAGGATTATGTTCTTGGTGGATGAAGCATAAAGCACCGTAACAGGGAGATTCTGTATGAAATTCTCTCATGGCACGTGAATAGGGAGTGGGGCTGCCATGAACTGCAGTCCATCAGCTCCCCTCTGCTCTGTACCATTCTTTGGGCTAGTATACCTTGCAGATGTGTGATTTTGTAACGTGGCAGTGAGATCAGGTAGAGACGATCTGCAGTTTTTCACTTGGTCTGACATCTTGATGCATTCCCCTGATTGTGATCAGTATAGAAGCGAGATCTGATTTTACACAGACAGTTTAATAACAGATAAATAGATGGGATAAACATGTTAAAACAGATAATAAAACAAATATGTAATCTTCGGTGTTTTAGAGAGGAAAAAAACTTTATATTCCTCTTCATGGCAAGTGGTTTCCTAACAAAACTACTTGTGAGTTTTGGGGCCAGTGAGAGAAGCTTCCCATATGAGTAGTAGGAAAAGGCTGTAGGAAAACTGTTCTGTTTTAGCAGATGAAATGATTGTTTTCTACTTTAAGTTAGCAGCTTCATCAGCATTTAGAAACACCCATGTGGTTCATGTCTAAATAATCAAGTGAAGGAGTAACGGAAATGACCGCTTCCTGGATTCCTATGGGGCTTTAGCATAGGATTCAGGGCTGAAGATCAAAACTGGAATCCAGTTTTTGGTGTTAAGGTTGGAAGTGACAGAGGCTGCTCTTACTCAGGTAACTCTCCTAGCCAAAGGGATAAAGAGTGCTCCTGTGTGAAGAACCTCCCCTCTGGAATGGCTCCAACCTGGACTTCAATCTTTCAGACAGCATCAAAGGCCAGAATAATTCCCAGAAAGTATGAGGCATGAAAAGGTCTTTACACTATTTCTCTTGCTTCCTCATCAGAGAACGGATTTTCTGTTGAAACAATTTTAGAAATCCAGCATTCATTCTGAACCAGGCAAGTTTGGAATTGGGTTTGAAGTCAATTCTCACTTAAGTGACCACGAAGGTTTGTTTTGGCTGCAAAATATGATATGTTAATTAGCAAAATGTTTTTTCTACAGAAGTAAATGAATTAAAACCTTTTAATAAAAACCACTTTGCATACTTCAAGCTTTTAATTAAATTGAGACAGAATTAAAGCCAACACTGAGTGGGAACTGTTTGTGACTTTTGGGCTTGCTTGTTGGAAAAAATCTGGGTTGTTTCTTGAAAGACAGCTGGTGGGTCTTTATGGTGCCCTGTAGAACACTTTAAAAGGATAAAATTCAAAAATATGTTCATCATAGAAATGTACAGTTTATGTTTTATGTCTACCTTAAAACATAGTCCTGCTGAGGTACTCACAGTGGATTATTTTGGACTTGGCTCAATTTTTCATGGCTCTGTGCTCTCATTGTTCCTCTTTCTGGACTGAAATTCAGGCTTCAGAATAAATGAAGTGAAGATTTATTTATCTCTAAATAAATCATAGCTCTAACTAGGTTGTCCATTTTTTGCAATTTTTAAAAAATTTTTATTATTATTATTATTTTTTTGACTGGGCCATAAGATACCATTTCAAGTCAGGATGAGTACATTCAACAAAACTGCAATTGGTAGCCCAAATCCTGAAGCTATAATCTTAATTCAGGAGGAATTCCTGAAGAACTTCATGATTATGCTGCTTGCATGAGAACTGTAAATGAACATGGTGCTGCTGGTGTTTATACCAAAGGGAAATCCTCTGTGCAATAAAACGAGGTGTCATTTGCAATTTGTGAAAAACCCGTGATATTTTAACACCAATCAATCATTTACTCTTTCTTGAAATTTTCCATAAAAGAGTCAGGAATTTTAAAGATAGCAAACATAAAAACCTGTGGTGTATTTTCACATATATTTCATGAAGTTATAAGGGAATGCTGTGACCTTGAAAGACAGGACTGTGTAAAGAGCTAGTAACAGGAAAAAAAGATTTTATTTATGTTTAGTTGCACTACAGTAGCTCTAGGATCTTTTTATCAACCACTAAACTACCCGAGTTTTTCAGAGTCCTTTCCCTCTCTTTCCAAATAAGAAACATCAACATTTGCAATGGATTTGTTACTATGAATATAGTGACAGTTTTCAAGTCTGAAGGGAACATTAGCTTGGAATTCTCTAGTTTGCATTAAGAGTGTGAGAAAACAAGATCAGGAGACTTAATGTCTGTAAGAGTCATGGAAATGAAAATGACAAACAGAAAGAAAAATTCATAGTATCTGCCCAGCAGCACTATTGAAATTTGTTTTCCATTTCCTTACCATAGTAATTACACATGCAGAAATTCTCACTAGTCATACTATTTCCTATAATTTCATCTGTTCATAGGGAAAAAATGTTGATAATAACTTTTAGATATAACTGTCACCTCTTTTGACTACCGAATATTTTGAATAATAGGACTAAAAATCCATCATATTCAAGATTCCTTGAAATAAATACAGAAGTCCCAGATCTCAACAGAGTTTTTTTTAAAAACAGAGTGAAAACATACTAGAGTTAGAATTTAATTCCAACACATAAGAAAGAGGAGAAAAGGGAAAGGGAGCAGGTAAAGAACTGGAAGGGAAACGGAAGATAAAACTACAGTGAGTAAACATCTTTATTAGGATGTAAGTTTACTCAGTACCTTATTCAATTAGAAAAAAAAACCCCACACAACATGAAAACACTTGGAAAACTATTCCTATAGATTAGCATCAGGTAGAATAGAACAGAATATGGTAGGGGATGGGATAGGACAGGACAGGATTTTCAAAGACCATCTAGTCCAACTGCCTGACCTCTTCAAGGCTAATCAAAAGTTAAAGCATGCTACTGAGAGCACTGTCCAAATGCCTCTTAGCACAGACAGGGATGGCACATCTACAGGAAAACTGTTCCAGTATCTGAAAACCCTCATGGTAAAGAAATTTTTTCTAATGTTCAATGTAAGCCTTTGCTGATGAAGCTTTGTGCTGCCCCTGCATGCTTTGTTCACAGGTAGCAGAGTTCTGCACCTCTCTCTACTCTCCCTCCCCAGGAAGCTGCAGAGAGCAGTGAGGTTGCTCCTCAGCCTACTCTGTACCAGGCTAAGCAACACAAGTGTCCTCAGCCTCACCCCACAGAACATACCTTCCAGCCCAGCTACCAGCTTTGTTTCTCTTGTCTGTACATTTTTGGTGATCCTCATGTTCTTTTTATAGAGTGGAGCCCAGAACTGCATGCAATATGCAAGGACAGACCACACCAATGCTATATATAGAAAGAGAATAATTTCTTGTTGCTGACTGGCAATGATGTATTTAATGTCACCCCACAATGTGGGTTGTCCTCTTTACTGCCTAACAAACACAGTGCTGGCTTATGCTGAGCCTGCTCCACCAGCACCCCCTGGTCTCTTTCTGCTGAGCTTCTTTCCAGCCTCTCATCTCTCAGACTGCACCTGTGCCTGGTGTTACTCCCTTTGAAGTGCAGCACCTGGTATTTTCCTTTGTTGAACTGTGTGCTGTTGCTGATTACACAAAGCACCAGCCTATCTAGATCCTGCTGGAAGGCTCCACATCCCTAAAAGAAGTCAATAGCACCTCTCAGTTTAGTATGCTCAGCAAATTTGCTGGGGTGCCTTCAACTCCTGCATCCAGATCTATGATTACAATGTTGAAAAGGACTGACTCGTGAATTGAGCCATGGGGAACACCACTACTGACCGTCTGCCAGCCAGATGTAGCCCCATTCACTTCAGCCCTTTGAGCAGTACTGCATTGAAACAAAAGAAACAATTCTGAAGTACACAATAGATCCTTCACATAGTTGTAACACACAGAATGTGCTTAAAGACATATAATGTTTATGCCTGGATTTTTGTAAAACATGTATATATGCAGTGTGCACACATTCACATAGCAAATCACCATAGAGTGTGAGTAGACTGTTGGTATTACTAAAAGACTTTAGGAAACTTTCAGTTTTAATAATTTTTATTAGGACCATTTTTTGCTTTTCTTTGACTCTGGGGGAGTTAATTGAACCTGACTTGCACAGTTTAAAGAGAAAATAACCATTGAAATATGCATGTTTAAATATAATTTACTGGAAACATAGCTGACCTTGACCCAAAATCACATTTCAGAGCTTGAAGCAAACTATGTATTGCTGTCTGCTACGGGTTAAAAGTGAATGCTGGATCCTATCACAAAGCCAGAACTTCCATTTTCCAGCTATATAAAATCTTCTAGAAGCACAAGCAAACAATTTTGCATTAAATAACAAATTGTTAGAGGAGAACTTTCATATTTGCCTAAGAATTAATATGGATGACTTCTGCTAAGTAGAGAAAGTTTTGTTGACCTACTCTTTTACTACTTGTACTACTTTGTCCATTCTGTTCCGTATGACTGTGACTGTATAGTGGCTGTAGAACAGTATCTGTAGACACGTGTTACAGTGAGGCAGCAATCTGAGATATTGTTTGTGTAGGACATGATGAAAGGAACACTGACATGCTCACACAAACAGGGCCACGCATCTCCGGGCATAAAAAAAAAACATATGCAAAAGAAAGCACAGTAATATTAAACTGCTAAAAGTTAAAGTACTGAAAACCTGGGAATAAGAAGAGATCTCAAGAGATTCAGTAATCAATAATCATTTTGCAAACAGAAAGTAAATAGCATAAGCTATGATCTTACCGTTCCTGTTGTGCCCAAGGAAAGGTGGTTCATCTGTTGGGTCAGTGGGCCCATCATGCTTGCTGGCTGCATTGACATAGTGTGGTCCATTGTTGGTGTTATCACAGCACCCTAAAACACATATTATTTACACTTCAACTTTTTTTTTTTTTTTTTAAAGGGAAAACAACCAAAAAACCGCATTCTCTTATATGTGAACCTGGATGAGAACTTGACATGAATCTTAAAAGAGACTAATGTATCTGTCAGAGGAAACATGGTTTGTTTCTATTGACAGCCAAGCTACATACATATATTATTTGTACTACTAATGAGGCCATTTTATGTCAGTTCCAATTACGTGTCATTTTTTACTTCATTACTTCTGACAAAAAAATGCATATGTTCTTTCCATGATGAATGCTACTGTACATTGCAAAATGCCTGTCATTTATATATTTCCACATCCTATTCAGAACAATCTTACAGACAGAATACATATGTCCCCAATTTTCTCTGACTTCTAAAACCTCCAGTCTCTGAGATCTTCAACCTATTATGGTAATTGTCTTGGATTTTCCAGTCTCAATTAAGAACTCTTACTCAGGACATTTCATAGCTGATTAAGTAAGACTAGCTATTGACAGCGAGTGTGGCAGTGACACCCATTTAAAACACACATGCATCACTGAAAAGCATTTTTCTTCTCTGCATGAAAAACAAATACATTAATAACAAACAGCACATACACTAAAGCAAGAATAAGACTTTAAACAAAAATGAAACAAAAGACATGCCAGAGCTTTGGAGAGTCTCTGTCATTTGTATTCCTCTTTTTGCTCTTCCACTCCCCATACTGGTGAACTAATGCCTTAGTGAAGAGCTGATACTCTTCTGTTCAATGGTACAGAATGCTATTTCCTGTATTAGTTAGAGAAAGTCTGCCAGAAACAGTTATTTGCACTTTCTTTTCCAGATAGAGAAATACAAAGGTATTTTCAGCTATTTCTTCACATCTGGCAAAATGCATGGAAAAAGGTGAATTAATCTATTTTTGACATGTTGATCTTTTGTTGTTGTTGTTTGAGATTACTGATAAAATCTACTTTTAATTTGGAATCTAAAATAGACTAGTTCCAAAAAGCCACAGCACACTGTTGAATGCGTATCTCACATTTATGCAGACCCATCTGATTGCCATGTCAAGGACCAGAGTAGAACCAAAACTTTCAAATAAGTTACAAATAAGAAATAAGCAAAAAGAAAAAAGGCTGGGGAAGTGGCAACTATTTTTTTTTTCCTCACCTTGCAATGATATTTTGTCTGCACACATTCTATCTGAGAAGCTGAGATTTTGCAGTCTCTAGGAACTCATTACATGCACGCAATGATGAAGAGGAGGTAGACCTAACTTGGTCGGTCCTCTTTGTAATACCTCAGTGTACAAAATACATACACACTTGTTTCATGTCACATACTGGATTACACTTCTTGTGCTGACAGCAGTCCTTAGAGAAATTTGTCAAATTACTGAAATTGAATATCCTCCATGAATATCTGTCATGATTCCAAGTAAATACTTCCAGAACAAACTAGCCAGTGTGCAAGCATCAAACCCGCAGAACTTACAAGCACTTTTGTGCCTTTTTTGGCCATATTAACTTGTACTAGTTTACAGTAATTACAATAAACTAGCCACTGGATTAATTTACATTAATGAGCTACCAGTGTGATAACCTTTGTTACCATGGACTCTTGAAAATCTAGATAGTCAAAGTAGGGTTGGTAAATAATTTCAAGTACTCCCCTTTCTTACTTGCACATCATTCTTCTTTTTCATTCTGCTTCTCTCTCTTTATTTGAAAAATCTACTCATTTTCCTGAAAGTCTGAAATTGAATCTGCAGGACATACTCAGGACTTACTCAGCCCATTCTGCACCTACTACATTGTGCATTCAGAGCACAAGTCTACTTAAAGTAGCATCATGCCCAAGGAAAGACATGAGCAAAATTCAGCCATCTGGGATACCAGAGCTGCACTTGTAAAGGAACGCAGATCCAGACAGTGTCCTGGGGACTTGAACATTCACCTGCACTTTGATCACAGTAAGAAATCATGAATGCTTTTCTCAGAATGACTCATATCACAAACCAACACTTTCACTGCACCGAACTGTAAATGTGTAAATCAAATTTGTCAACTGTAAACTGGTTCTTAGTTTCCTTTCCAAGCAGTTTTCTTCTGCTACTTAGAAATGGACAATTGCCTTAGAGGTTTCAGCACAGATCATGTTGTGAAGTATAATGGGATAAGCAGAAAGTCATACCACAGCCTCCTGCAGCCCAATACTGCAATTAATTTAGGATGTCCCAAAGCCTAAATATACCTAGCACTCTTCTTAGAGATGTTTATTACAAAGGCATGTTTGGAGAAACTATCTGTGATTACAGATGTGACAGAGCAATAGCTATTTCTGTATATAAATTCATAAACTTGTAGTTGAAGAAAGGGCAGTGAAGAAAGTCTTGTGATTTAGTGCAGCAAATGCAAGGGCCAGACGCACAGTGGAAAAATCTGATACCAAAAGTCCTTCAGTGAGTAAGCAAGACAGTTTTGCAAATAAACTCTTCACAAAAATATGGGTTGGACAGAAAATATATTAAGGAGTAAAAATTACTAGTATAAGCTATACATATTATGTTAAATAGAGAGTGCATATATTCTGATCTCTAAATATACGCAATTTAATGTTAGAAAAAGAAGCTGAGTAAAAAAAACCCCCAAACCTGCAGCTTTCATAAAACAGCTTAATGCTTTTGAAGCTGACAGTTACCTAGAGCAGAGAATTATATGCATTTGCCAGTCCATTAATTCAACAGTTTGCAGAATCCTCTTGTGATCATGTAAGGAAAAAAATCATACTTCATTAAGGAAATATCGTCTGGTTGTTAGGGCGACAGCCAGTCTCCAGACCATTTTGCAATACATGCTGTCATGTCCATCCATATTCAACTTATTTATCTGAGGAAGACAACGATGTCTTGCAACAGACATTACCCTCACATTAAAAATAATTTGATTCTTTTCAGTTTATAATGGGCATTTGCTGATAAAAGTCCACTTGGCTACTGGCAAATGTTGCAGTAACATACTTTACATCTTCATCTACTTGTATGTCTGAGTTTACTGATGTTGTAAGCTTTATAGAGAGACATATTAGCATGGCATGATGCTACTGCCACGATTAATTGAAAAAGCAGTAGAAGAAATTATGATGATATTTTTGCCACTGTCTTTGCCAAAACAAGTTATTGGCATGCCAGTTACCAAGGTCTGCCCTTTTGCATCAGAATGATTAATTTTTTCACAATTCTTACAAGAAACTGGTTGCTATAATGTCCTTCAAATTTGGCAAGTTCTGTCAGTGTTATGCTGGCTTTGAAAGAAATGAAAAGGTCAACATGTAATGAACCAATGACACAGAAGAAAACGTATGATTTTCTCAGTGCTGCAATAAAACAAAGATAATTTCATCGATAATTAGACTTAATTGAAAGACCTTGCTGTTTTAAAATTCTCTGAGCTCTGGGGATATAACTTTCATAAAAGAAAGTCAAGATATTTATTTCAAAGTATTATCCAGTTTATTATTTGTAAAGAAAGATGCCCAGTTTTAACAACTACAAACACTGTACTTTTCTTGTATGGCAACAAACTGAAATCATGGGAAGAAAACTAAATACAACTTGTTTATTAAATTAAAAAAACAATCCTTCAGTAATTGCCAATACCAAAAGACACAATCAGAAATGAAGTTTATTTTGATGCAATGACACATGCCACTTTATGAGCCTTGAAGGGTGGGAAAGTGACATCAGATATCAAAAGTGTATTAGCAGGCTTTAGGAAGAGAGAGTTCACTAGTTGAGTGATGCACTTGGGGGCTGGTGGGAGGAAGGATTAGTCCCAGCTTTCTAGATAATGAACTGTATTAAAGGCTTCTCTTTTCTTCTTCTGTATTGGATTTAAGGCACAAATACCAGCCAGCTGAACAAATAGTTTTTAAAGCTTGTGGTAAGCATCTCACTCTTTAAAATTTACTTTTTTTTTTTTTTTTAAAAAAAAAAAAAGGAAGTTTTAACAAATTAAACATACCTAAAAATTCTTCCTTGTAAATTCTGGACAATGTGAAGCCAATGAACATTACAGCAGAAAAGCCACTTTCCAGATTTTTTTTTAGAGACACAGTGTGCAGTCATACAAGCACCCGGTCACTCCATCTGAAGAAGTTATTACCATGCCACCATGTGAATGTCTTCATGTTATCAAGAACATATTGTTTCTTGGGGTTTTATTACACTGAGTGAAAGAATTACTTTCTTCATACTTATCAGGCAAGACTTGTCTGTCAAGAATTAATATGAAAAATCCAACATACTTTTTTTTTTTCTTTCCCATACAAACATACACTCTCTGCATACAGAATAAATGACAGCCATATCTCTACTGGTTTACTGTTCTGTCTAGACTGACTTCTCTCATCTCCTTTGGCTGCATCTTATAGACAGCAGAAAAGAGTCCCCTTGCCAGGGCAGTGAGCTTGCTGAAATGCTCTGTGCTGACTGTTATTGGTCAGGCTTTCATGGCCACAGCAGGGAGACTGAAAGCTGTGAAAAACCACTCTGCCCTTTATTATCACCTTTGCAAGGGATACTTGTTGATATGCCACAAATACCTATCATATTTTAAAATCAAAGAAAACATATCTTTATACTTTTCCCTCTTTCTCAATGAAAAGTTACCAATTGCCTTGGCATTCACTGGCTAAGCTGAGGTTAAATACTTACATGAATATGATGAGGAAGATCAGCTAATGATCTCTATTCTGCAAATCTTAAGATTTGTTTTAATTTCATTACTCTGTTGAATTTAAAATCTTACTAAAAATGGAGTAAAACAACCAGGAAGCCCAAATACTGCACTGAATTCAAAGCAACTTTAACTTTGGAATGGGCAAGCACTGGTTAGACCTTTAACTCTGAGCCCCGTTTCTGTGGCAAGTACTAAACCACAACCTTGTATCGTAATATTTCTGATTTCGGGCATAGATTCAAATTCTCATCTGACATCACCTTCGTATCTTATTTAAATCTCTAGAAAACATACAAACAAGCTTTTTCATGCTCATTTTCCCTGTATGTTTGAGAACTTCTTTATTCTTACATGTCATAGGTCCAAAAGACTTCCCAGAAGTAACATAATTTAGTGCAGTATATAAAGAACAAAGGTGACCCTTTCATATGTTTCATCCTTCCTACAGCAAGAGCCAATATTCTCTATTGTTTTTTCCCCACTGTTTTCCTGTAGTTAACTATTCGTCCCATCTCTTAGTTTGAAAGAGTTTTTGAGAATAAACAGATATTAACCCACATATATAGATGCAGAAAAAAGGGATATTAGAATGGCAAAACCCAGAAATGAAAGAAGCAGTTGATGCAATAGAAAATGGCTTTTTTTTTTTTCTTTTTATCAAAAGCTGTGTGCACAAATAAAGCAATACTAGCAACTGTATTGGTTTCAGAACTGCATCAAGGAATATCATTGTGATACTATGTCAGCAGTTGATATTTCTGCCAGAGTACAAAAAAATGTAACTTTCACACAATATCTGTCTGTTATTCCAAAAGGACTTAAAAATATAAAGTAGAGATAGTGTTTATGTTGCAAACAAACAGTTCCCCATGTCATTTCATGCCTAAAGTGACTTTTACAGGGTGACTTCAATCTTTCCACACAAAATAAGATATCAAGAGGAAAGGCCATTGTACAAAAGGACAATGAAGAGAATTCTTTTAATTCCCTTAACATTTATGAAAGATAAATATACTTCAATGATTCTGAAGCATAGTTTGATAGTCCTGTGCTTTATCTTTGCTCTTATCATCTGTACATGCAGGCTAGACCACAAGCCCATATGCTTCATTTAGATTGAGAGGGAAACAGTGGTTTTTCATCCTTTTCTCCAACTTGCCACAGTAACAAAAAAAATTAACTATTACTATTTGCCTGGAAAAAAAAAAAGTGAGCAATTTCCCTGGGGTCTGCTAACTTGAAGGGGCCCACTGAAGTAAAGACATGACATGTCACAGTGGGCATTTGAGACCAGACAGCTCCTGGCTCCTCTTCTAATCCACTCTAGAGGGGAACAAGAAATCACAATTCTTTTGTTTTCTTCCTACCCTTCAGTTTATAAGTGCACTTGGGTGTGTTCTGGCTTCATATATCCATGCAGTAGTGCTTTTGCTCTTCCAAGAACAGCCATAGCTAACAAAAACATCCTCACAGTGCTCATATGAGGCTTAGCTTCCCCAGCAGACAGAGGAAACAGAGTGGCTGTGATTTACCCTAACCACTGAAACATACAGAACAAATCTTCTCCACTCCCTCCCTCTATCAGATTTCACAAAAATAACCATCATTTCATTCCATGTCAAAATAAGTACAGATTTCAAAACCTCAACACTATTAGTGGAAACAAATCTTTATTTCCTGCACAGAATTCTTGATCTATATCTCATTAGTGTGTGACACAAGCTAAAACGTTATGCTTGGCAATTCCATTCTGTTTATGCTCCTCAGCATATTTTCTCATGTGGACTAATTCCTTCATCCACTGTTTTCCAGAAGCTGGCATAAAATCCTAATAAAAAGAATCAGGAGTCTCTTTGCTCTAAACTAGCTTTTCTCAGGATCAGAATGGAGTTTCAGCTACTGAAATGAAAAGTAAACAATATTTCCTCTGCAAACAATTCTACTCTATTCTATTCCTTCATGACTACAGCCATACGTGAAGATTGACTTGATGGTAATTTCTAGTTCTATCAAGGTACAAAATGGAGTTTAAAGAACTGCACAATTAAAACATGAATTCGCATCAGCATCCTAAATTTTCACTTTCCTGCCCTAATGGGTTCAAATCAAACTTCAAAAAGGATTCTACATTTGCATCCTCAATAATCTAATCTTTTATCTTCATTTAATAATAATTGTATATAGGAATAAAAAGGATATTACTATTTCTATTACACTCTCTAGGGCTATTGGGCTAGTTATTTTGACACTTTTTTTTTTCAACATGAGGATAACTTTTTTAATGTGGTAGCATCCTGGCCTTCCCTAGGACTTAAGCCTTCTGGGCAAGGTGAGGCAGTCCTGCCTGTCTGTGTGTCTTCATGAAGTCATGGCAACGGACATTTGATCACACCAAATGTCTGAGGCACCCTACTGCTGATCTCTGCCTTTCTTGGCAAGATTTAGTACGCAGGTCATTTGGCAGGCACCAAGAGTGCCTAACTGGGTTTGCAGAGGAAATGTCTGTGATATTTCTTCTACATGCCCTTCTAGCCTCGTAACTGCAATGGCCAGTGACAGGACAGCAACTGTGATCTCTAACAGATGTGCTATGTTTCATATCCTGCCTGAAACCAGGAGGGATTTGCTCCATGCGAGCTGCAATTCAGCTGCTGTGCTAGAAGATTCACTTATTTGAAGGACAAACACTGGCACTGGGAATGTCAGAAAATCTGAGGAACTGGCTAACAACACGAGATAAAAAGCAACCAAAGCTGTATATTACCACGTAGGTAATACAGCCCCATGCATCCACCAAAGTTAAGATGGCAAAAAGGCATCCTATGCAACTGGAGACAGAGTAAAATAGTATGGCTGTGCAGGGAGTTAAATCCGCAGCACTAGAAGGACCTGATCAGAATCACAATCACTCTTAAATGGAAATGGCTGAAATGTCTCCAGCTTTCAGAAAAGCAAGGTAGTAGTACTCAATGAAGCACTGAGGAGATGTGCTAGTGTGCAGACAGCAGAGTGCTTCTCTATGAGCTCTCTAATTCCTGAGAAGACAACAGTCAAGGGAGAAGTAGGTAGCAGATTCTTGCAAGTCAGTTTACTACCGATGGTCAAAACAAATGAGAAGGAGCTCACGGTTCTTACATGTTGTTCATGGATTGCATGGTGGTCCTTGTAATGTTGAGCCTGAGATGATTCTTGACCAGTTCAGAGCTAACTCTAAATCCAGGCCCAAATCTGTACCCTCACAGACATGCTGTTGCAGGGGTTACCAGGTTTCCCAAGAATCCAGCAACAGGGGAGGAGAGATTCTGCTGAGGCTCAGATCGCTGTGTCACTCTGAAATCCAGATAAAAACCCAACCTCCACTCTACATAAAAAGTATGCTGAATAATAGTTTTCAGACTTAAGTCGGTACATGGAAATCCAGTACTAAGCCACAGATCATGTTATGTAACAATTTGTTCCATTTTGACCTTGTAATTGAGAAATGCTGCCTTACTAGAGAGGACCAATTTCTGTATTTCCATCATGTTCTGTTTGATTTGTAATCCCACATGTTAAATTTCAACGGAGCGCTTCTTAGCACAGTTTTCAAAACAAAATTATCCCAGCCCTGCCTTTCCTTTCATTAAAAAATAAAACAACAACTTTTCAAAGCATAAACACTCTATCACAGGTCCCAAACTATGTTTCATTTTCTCGATTCTTTGCCTCTCAAGGAAGGGTATGGGTGAAAGGCACTCCATTCTGTATTGAGATTTGCCTTTTGAATGCTTAAATTTGGGTACCTAGCAGCGTCAGCTTGGTGACAGCACTCAAAAACAAGACTGAGGCATAAACGTTCAGTAGTGACTTCTTACCTCATATTCCATCATAGCAAGCAATGTGACCCTATGCCTAACTCATGCCTTTACAAATTTTAACCATGATTTCTCTGCCAACAGACCACTTGCTGTTTGCATTCAACTGTACAAGCCAACTGTCAACAACACATGGCTTTTGCCACACCTGCATAACTCCACCATCTTCAGTGACTCCTGTGCAGATTTCCACTGTACTAAATAGCCAATATTACAGGCACAATCAGGAGAAAATGGTGCCGCAAAAATGTCCTTAGCTAATCTTGTTTTTCCCTAATGCATAGACCAAAAGAAGCTAGTAAATCTGATGGCAGCAGGCACAGGGAACAAGCAATTCAAAAGTAACCTCATTTAAATCAGTGTGGTATGACTTATGCAAACGAAATCAAACTCAAGTTCTAACTTCTGTGTCAATGGTCACAAAGCAGAAGTATATAAGGGCTGAACAGGTTTTCTAAGTAATAATGTAATATTTCAAGTCCTCATTTGCTTGAGAGTACTTTCAGTGAGACCAGCTTGTATATTACAATAAATTTTGACATTCGTAAGTCTCCCTTCTACAAAAATCTCTAAGTGCTTAACAAACTACGTGATATATAGAGGCCTTGAGTGCTAGCTTGTTATTATAGGGTCCTGGAATAGTCTGGATCACCATCTGAACTTTCCCAGGTTCATGAGTGTTCAGACTTGGGATGCAGCTTGGGTCATTACAGTTCCAGGCCCTAAAGGAACAGATGGTTTTGATCACATCCTCCAGTTCAAATTAATTATTAAGAGGAATCATTTAATCTCTCAATTCATACTGTGCAGACAATTTATAGAAAATGGTTAGTTTAAATCTACCTTGCTCCAAACATCATTTATTTTCTTTTCAAGGAAGATGAAAATAATGATAAAATGCACTTTAAACTGACCCTCGTGAGTTAAAGCTTCACCAGGTAAAACAGTCCAGTCAGGTTAAAAAAAAGAAAAAGGCATGAAAAGTTCAAGGAAGACAGATTTTAGCTATTGCTATGCTGAAAAGAGGGAAAAGCAACTGATCCTACAAGGATCGGTTATTTTATTTTTAATACATCTGTACTGATTAAGAATGAATAAATTGAAATATTTCTTGGGCCGAGACCTTCCTTATAAAGTTTCAGCCTGAAGCACATTTTTACAGCTGAATTATTATCCTTAAAATATGAGTTCATACTGGAAATGCTGGCAGCCCTCTTAACTATTGTATAGGACTGAGCGCAGCTGTAACGTGTTAAATATGTTGAAAGTACATGGAGGGAACAGAGTGGCTCAGAGGATCAGTAATAGAATAGGGAGTCTCAATGCTGTGTCACTGGGTTGGGTTGTTGCTGAAGTTTGCTGGGACTGAAAGTCATTATCAAACTACAGCTGTTCAGTTTTGTCCATGCATCAGCTGCCCACAGAGAGACACTCTCCATCCCAAAAGGACTGCAACTTGTGATGCCCAAAAGCATTCCCAAAGCACGTGAAGGGCGAGGGATAGTATTTTACAGGTTAGCTCCATGTAAAAGAACACTGATAGATGGAAGGGACAGGCTTGCATGGCTGCTGCCTTGCATGCTGACTGATCTAGGGAGAATGTCACTGCTGTGTCACATCAGGATGTTCTACTTTATCAAAAAGTTGCCACTTTCTGATGACTGATTCCCAAGCAGCCCACTTTCTACATTACCGAATGGATCACATCCATCCCATCCCGTTGCCAGTTTCAGAGGAATTCCAGTGATATTAGTTAAATGAAAGGCAGAAAGCAGATAACAAAGTACATTTTCAGCCACCCACATATTGCAATGCCTAGAGTTACCGAATACTTTATTACTACCTCTCTCTACACTGTGGTAATATCTTGCTTGTTATTTGCCTCTCATCACAATTCATTTCAATCCACTCTAAAATAGTCATCAATTTTGGCAGATGAATGCCAAGACTTCTGCATAATCTGGGTTCGGGCTACTTGCTTAAAAGCAATTTTCTGCTCATCAATGAAAGAGAACATCAAAGCAACGTGGACAAATTAAGACTGGGTTTCCTGCTTTAGCTTTCTAATGTGAACGGGTTTATCGGAGTAAATTAGCCAAATCTCTTTGGCATACATTTATTTACACTTTCAATTTATTACAGCTTTGAGGTGAACCACCATTTTCTACGAGTCACTATGTAAAGCATTTAACAGAACTACACAATGACAAAAAAAATTCACAGGTCTTAAGGATTATCAAAGAAAGAAGAGGTCAAGAACTGTCAAGGTCTTTTTCTAAATCCTTCTTTCATCCAACATAAGTCAGTTCTTCAGGCTAGCAGGTAGCTGACTGGAAACAGTCTACTACCAAACATTGTTTTCTCAGACAATGCTGAGCAACTTGCTCCACTGCCAGATAAAAATAAGATTGTTGCCCACTACTGTGGTGAATGTACCAGAGCAAGTCTTTGACCCAAGCTGAATGATCAGCCTTTTGTAACACAGATTAGGCAGCCAGGAGCTCAGGAAGACATCTTTTACACACAGGTAGAAGTGCTTCAGAGTTAAAAGACATACTAGAGGCTGGAGGAAAAAAAGGCCAGCTGGACAGTACACAACCACTGCTGAGATGAACAGTAAATTATTCTGAAAGAGCACTTTGAGGGAGTATAAAATATACTGTGAATTCAGGTCACACTTGGCACATAATTGTGACCAAAGGAATGAAAAAAATTGGAGCTGTCAAAATGCAGTGTTTCTACCATATTTCAAAATGACATGTCATTTCAGAATTTATCTAAATTTGAAGGAAAAAAAATCTAAAATTAGTTCAATAGACCAGAAATGAAAACAAAGATTATAGACATTTTGTCTTTGTTCTTCTCTCCCTTTTCCCACTCCCAAGCTGTCTCCTGGAGTTGAGTCAAAACAACATTTTCACAACTTTTTCCATGTCACTACCCTCTCCCTTCTGCAGATTTTCACTTCGGGACAAGTTTTAGCATTATTATTTGATTCAACCCACAAAGCCAAATTTTATTATTCACAAAGTACTATATATGTAATAGCCTTGTCAGTCCTAGCCAGAGGCAAAGGGTAGCCTCAGAGGAAAAGGAAACAAGAAACATCTAAAGGAAGATAAATAGGAGCAAGATGATAGGCAAGTGGGTAATACTCCCATCTTCTCTTGAGAGCTATGTGCATAGAAAAAAGAGGGCTGTAATTAATTCCAGAGTGATGGAGACTCAAGGGCTGGACTCTTTGCACTGCATGGTTGTGAATCTTCGTTCTGTTTGAACCCCCTTCCACCAAAAACCAAACAAGCCCTTGTTTTTTCTTTGACATCAAAAGACACAACATAACTAACAGCAGATGTTCCGATAAACTCCAATAGAGACCAACATCTTGGCAGCCATATTTCTGTTCCGCAGAGGCTTTTCCAAGCACACAGAAAATCCATTTGTGGGACTAAAAAGTACATGAAATGGTTTGTTTATAGTATTTTCTTTGTGGTATCTTCTTGTACTATTTCTACTATCTAGGAAATGCAGTATCATGAAAGATTCTGTTTTGTGGTGTTTCAGCCTTGCGTGACTGTGAGTGAATAAAAATCCCCCCCCCCCCCCCAAAAAAAAAAAGAAATGATAAATGCAATACTTGAAACTAGATAGAGACAAATTTTTAGCCATTTACAATTTCAGTGGTTAAAACCTCCATAATCCAGCAACAGCAAAGTACAGATTTTAGCTTAGTGAATTTGAAAATTTTGGCCTGAAATCCTGGCCCCATTGAAATCAATTAGTTTTGTCACTGACTTGAATGCTACTGGACTTTCACACTGTTTTAATCCTCAGAGATGGAAGCCAAACTCTGCATTACTATGCAGGTATCTAATAGATTTTTATACCACTTACAGATTGTCATTAATTAATTATACCAGGCAGGAATGATTCTGCTTTGGTCTTCAGATTTAGATTGTGATTCTCTCTCTCTCTCTCTCTCTCTCTATATATATATACATACATATATATATATATATATATATTTTTTTTTTTTTTACAACAGTCCAATTCTAAATTTTATGTTATTTTTATTTTCAACAGTGACTACTATATAGGTAACTGACGGCTGCCTGCAGACTTGTTTAATCAAGAAATAAAATCTTATTCTGTGGCAAGACAGTCATCTTGTCTAGAAGCTGAAGTAATTAATAAAGATAAGGACAACCAACCTGGGAACAGGAAGGCAGCGAGTCTAATAACAACTTCCAGTATGAAACCATCTAATAAATACTTGTTATGCACACTGAGAACAATCCTTAGGCTGAAATGTTGCCATAAATTATTCATACAAAAGTTTTGGACAGTAAACAAATTTATGAAGATAATGATCTCTTTGCAATTCATGAACAAAAAAAAAAGTGTGTGTGTGGGGGGGAGGTCAATCCTCAGAATAAATCTCAGTGTATAAATCTACCAGCTGTAGGCATAAAGTACTGACGCAGAGATTCACTGCAGAAATTTAAAAATAATCCCTGTGTGCTTTCTTCTTCCAGAAAGACAACTTTAAAGAGCAACTGTGATCAAAACGATTTAGCATATAGTCATTTGCTCTTCTTGACCAGAGCACTAATCACAAGTTAGGAATCAAAGCCCCCAGATTATAATGGTCGAATTAAATCAGAACTGTGCACAGCATTAGCCTCGGTCTGCACAAAACTAACAGCAAGCAAGCGTGAAACCTTCGTCAATACAGACTGCAAGGGGTTGTTGCAAATTTGGGAAACACTGATGTACATTTTTGTTTCATCTACCAAACTGCTTTGCCTCAATTGAGGATCCCTACTGAGTGACTAGGTGGTTTAAAAAGCTGAATGAATTTCACAATGGCAAAGTTTACTTCCAGTACATTTATTTAATGGTTGAGGCAACTGATGAAAGAGAAATAAAAATCTGATGAGGAGAAAAAAAAAAAAAAAAAATTAGACTAGAGCCCAGACTCCCCCAGGACAATTTCTTGTGCTTTGTATCCTCTGTACTGACAGACAACATATTTGCTTTCTAGCTAATTACCAACAAGACTAAAATTTTATATCTTTGATGTGCACGAGATCAAAGAATATTAGGAAATAAAAGTAAAATTAACATAATTGTCTTGTGCAGCTATAATAAACTATGACAACGTCTACAATGACACTGCTCATCAGGAAAGCATAAACTAGAATCAATTGGACTGAACAAAAATCTTAACTTTGCTTCCTCAGCAGCTTCCAGCCTCTCCAGACACCTACCACTTGATCACAGATGTACATCCAGAGCAAGATGCATTCTCCCAACAGGCTCATTTGACACCCCAAGACCCACGGGAGCACCTGTTCATTCGTTGAGCCTTCATGAAAATGCGCTCCCTTCTGCAGACACAGCAGGCCAGCAGATGGGGGAGAAGTAAAGGACTTCAAGGTCCAAAATCACATATCTCTACTACTTGATCTAAAAAATTAATTTCTATTTATTTATTTTACTACTACAATCCACCTCATGTGCACGCAGATGGGGCAAAACCCCTCTTCGGGAGCATACTTTAGTAGTGCTCCTATTATGCATGTGTTGTAGTTAGTATGCTCACTTCAGGAAAAAAAAAATAGAGGAAGTGGTATTTAAGTATATATTTGCCTCCAATTCATGACTAAAATACCATGTTAGCAGCACTGCATTTTCTTTAAACTGTCTACAAGAGCAATACTAACCTGTGAAAACCAACAAACGCCTTATTGATCTGTCTGACATTTATGCATATATCATGCGTGTTTAGGCCAAAAATATACAGAATTTCTACTTTCTTACCAGATCAAACATGAGAAAAAACAAAAGGCAGCCAAAAGTAAGTGCTTCAAAAGGGTAAAATGGAGTGGGAATGTTTGGATCAGTTCTGCTCATTAAGATGACATGAAAGGTTCACTTCTGTTTAGGAGCTGTGAGCTACTCCTCTGAGCAAAAACATTTTGAAGGTTTTATTTGTCATCAGGTGGCAGTGACAATGAAAAATGTCTATTGCACTTCAAGACAGCTGGTAATAAAGCAGTGTGGGGAACGACTGACAGAATAACAGTTATTGTACCAATGTAGCTTCTAAGTTTTTATAGCCACTCAGCTGGAATGGTACCATTGTATTAAAAGTGGTTTAGGGTATAAAAGACATTTGGTACAGAAGGACTCTCTCCCTCCCCACTGCTGTATCAGGAATCAGTCTAACAGCATTTGGGAAAAGCAGATCTTTTGCTTGATTGAATGAAGGTATTTTTACTGTGTAGTTTTGCTTTAGTTCATGCAAGGGCAAGCCTGAAAATGTTTCCTTGCTGACAACTGCTTCATTCAGCACCCTTGCAAGAAGCTCCCAACAAATCGCTGTCTTCAAAGGCACATTGTTTTTGTTTGTTCTCATTGTAACAGATGTTTTGTATCATGTACTTCAACGAACTAATTCATCTGCAGAAGACCGCCTACTCTGGCTGGTGTACATCCAGCTGTGGAAATAGCTCAAGTGTCATCTGTGGCCACTTTCATTCCATACTTCTGATCTCACAGGATCTCAGTGACCGCATCCAAGCCCATAAAAAATAAACAGACCTGAGAACATCCTTTTAAAAATTTTCCAGCGGAGGAGTAATGCTACTCCAGGCAGGAAGCCTTACTGGAAAGAATGTAACTGATGCTGAAGGAAGATTCACTCAGCTCTGGAAATCTCCTCCACAACATGCTGTTTTTGTTGTATGAACTACCCAGTCAGTATTAAGAAGCACTGGAGCACTGTCATGCGTGATTTTGATGGAGCTGAGAGCTTCTGACTAACTCAGTGCCATATCAATTAGCCCAAGCACCAGGTAATCAATTACCACTTCCCTAAATGTACTGAATTCCCATTAGGAGCTGCATATACCACAAGGCCAGTTCATCTCAACACACTGAGCACTTTTATATACTGTGGGTCTTCTACAATATATTTCTGAAGTAGAAAAAAAATCAATCTGAATTGCTCTGGAGTCGAAGCATATCCCAGTTATAGCTGTGCCCCAAGATTAAAATGTATTAGTGGATTAAAAAAAGTCTGCATCTGTAAGAAGTCAATTACTGTTTCCTTTAAAGTGACCAAATAAAACATCCAGTACTAATAAAGAATAGACGTTCTGAAAATGCCCTTAGAATCAGCTGGGATCACTTTATCACAAGTCAAAACATGTCTGGGATGGTGCAACCATTCCTTGATCAGCTTCCTTATAAGAAGGAACAAGTTGTGCTCTGAATTTGTTGAGAAGTCGACCACAGCTTCCCATAGGAACTGAAGAGTTCCTGATAAGATGCTGATCGTACACTTCAAGATCAGATCTACTGGGTTTGCTAATTACTTTCAAACCACTCAATCAAGTCACCCATTAAGAGGAAATGATTCAGTTGCAGACCTACTGAACTGAGAAACTAGGTGACCAAAACTCATTGTGGAACTTGAATTATCCACCTGTATAAGAGTGCTCACAATACGTCAAACCACGGAGTTAATTTCAGTTCAGAGAAGCAACTATGGCTGCATTTAATTAGGTACCTTGGCAGGATTTTTAACATTGTACAACGCCAATTATTGAAATATTTCAGAATCATTTCAAAAGCCTTTGAAAGCCTTCAGGAAAATTACAGCCTAGTACCAATCCTCAGAACTGATTCATCAGTTTTAGGAAGTTGCATTCCAACTCTGTAGAAAAGATTTTAAAACTTGCTGGCAACTGTCCTACATTTTAAAGCTATTGATTCATCTTTTCACTTCTGATCAAACATATTAGCTTCAGACTTGCTATGCAGATATAAGCATGGGTCAGCTGCTTGAAGGTCTAACCAGATCACAGCAAAAGCTCACTGCCTGAAGAGCTCACTGACACACATGGAATTTGCTATAGTTACTAAATCAGAGGTTGGCAAAATGGATTGCCTCACAGGGAAGCCAAACAATTTCACGTTAAAGTGCACTGACTTATCAGTACTAAATAACCAATGATACGTAGGGTAAAAATGGGTGCCAGTCAGAAGGCACTTTTGGGATTTCTTAGTTTTTCTCTGCCACACATTCTAACCTTCTGATTGTTCTGCTCTTGCTTGGCTTGGGTCCTCCTTCTGGAGCATGTCATAATGACAGATAGCACCCTTTGAAATAGAGAAGACACTTCTAAGAGGAAACTGCCACATTTGAGCAAAACTATTGTCCTTTAGAACATAAAACATATAAAAGCAATGCTTATGATGTGCCTAGGACATATACTGAATATTGGAATTGTTAACTTCAAAGAGTTTAATCACTCTTTAACCACAAGAATTTCAACAACACAAAAGAGTTAACATAGCCTTTTCTTCTGTGAGAAAAAGCATGAATTAATGTGGCATAACAACGGCTTACATATTGCCCAGCTGGGCCAAAAAGATGAAATTAAAGAGCAAGGCACTGTCACACACCACTTGACACAACTGCACTCACAGCACTGTCTTACTTACTCCTCTATATGCCTGTTGAGCAAAATGATGAAAGTAGGTTCAAAGATGATTTGAGTGCAATGGTGTATTGGGTAGACAAGCACACATAATCATCAAAGAGATAAGCAGCTACAGACACGTTTTCTCTTTTGTTTCTCTCAGCCTGGTGACAGTTTGGATGATCTTAACTGTGGATCATGGCTAAGCATCATACTCTCAAAGCCATGGCTTTCACTACTGATAACCAACTAGAGGAGAGATTTGAATGGCATGTAAAATGCTGGGAAGTTTGACAAATGATAACATCCTGGTTCCTGTAATACTAAGTTCTCTCTGGTTAAATTATGCCCAAATTCTCCAAGATCTCATGTTAGATCTTCACAATAAGTTCACTTGCCTTACAGCAAAATAATCACCAGTATTCTGAATGGGTGACACTTATATACAATATTTTATTTATATGATATCAGGGGAAACATCCGTGGTTACTATTCACTGAAGTACAAAGCCTAGAAGTTCAAAGCTGTGCACAACACCTACACAGATCCTGCAAAAGTCTTCTTAGTGTTAGAGTCAAAGCTGAATTCTCACCAGTGGATAAAATAGGTCTTGATTTACCACCTTGGAAAGTGGAGACAAGAGGGTAAAAGTAGCATAGAGGGACTGGGAGCTACTCTAGGAGAGTTGCACCTGACTCTACCATGTGAACACTGGTATAGATTAGAAGCAAGCTTGCTGTTGTAAAATCAAATCTGGGCACTAAGCCCCAAATCACTTTCGGTAGCAGCAAAGTGCCAGACCACCTTTTCAGGACCATTTTTCTCCCCCCACCACGTCCAAAGCACTGACTGAAACTGGCCCCATAGTCAACTCAGATTAAAACCAATATAATCAAGTTGTTGAGCAACCGTGAAGATCTAGGCTGAAATGTTATAAAATTCATTATCAAAAGAATAGTAAGGCATGTGAACTGGGTGCTATGCTCTGCAGAAGACAGCATGAGAGCAGGGGAACAACTCTTTCTCTTGAAATTCTTGTCAGTTCTCTGCTGTTTCTGGGGGAAGATGTGGCCTGTTGTAACCTCAGCTATTGTGATGGGCGGCTTTCATTGCTGGATCACATGCAAAATCAAAGAATTGTATAGGTTGGAAGGGACCTTCAGAGGTCTTCCAGTCCAACCCCTCTGCTATAAAAGTTTCCCTAGAGCAGATTTCATGGGAAAGCATCCAGGTGCACTTTGCATATTACCAGAGAAAGAGATTCCACAATCTCTCTGGGCTGCCTATTCCAGTGCTCTGTAATCCTCAAAATAAAGGAGTATTTCCTCATGATCATATGGAATATTGTATGTTCTGATCTGTTTGTTGCCCATTGTCCTGTTGCTGGGCACTATTAAAAAGAGCCTGGCCCTATCCACTTGACTCCTGCCTTTTAGACATTTATAAGCATTGATAATACACCCTCTCAGTCTTCTTTAGATTTAACAGCCCTCTCAGTCCTTCCTCATGAGGGAGATGCTGCAGGACTCAAATCATCTTTGCAGCCCCCTCCGGCCTCTCTCCAGAAGTTCCCTATCTTTTTTAAACTGACAAGTCCATAAATGTATACAGTACTCCAGACGTGGCCTCACCAGAGCAGAGTACAGGGGGACAATCACCTCCCTTGACCTGCTGGCCATACTCTTTTTAATTCACCTGGGATACTATTAGTCTGCATGGCCTTAAGGGCACACTGCTTGCTCACAGCCAACCTGTGTGCCACCAGGACATCCATGTGTTTGTTTGAAAAGCTCCTTTCCAGCAGGTCAGCATCTAATCTGTTGTATAACCAATGAATGTACAGATGTTATAATTATGAAATGTACCAGAGAGTTTATTATATCCAAAGAGAATAGACAGAATGCTTACCCATATCCTGGGCTCACTATGAAACTCCAGAGGAGGGATCTTCAAAAAAGATCCTTCCCTATTGATAGGCAGCTCTTAAATGAGTCTAGGAGAGGTGCAGCCAGGCTCCACCCCTTCCAGTAGCACAGCTGAATTGCCTTCACCTGTGCTCCTGTGGCTGACTCAGTGCTCACCTCAGGTGATCAATCAGAGGTTCAGGCTGTGATTCAGCAGTTCCCATACACCTGTACTGACGTGTGTGGTGAACTTAGAGCGAGAGTTAATGAGGGAACTACAGCTTTGCTACTTCTGCAGACATGAATCAGAGAGAAAGGCTGCTGCATCAATAGGATGAGAGGGAATGGCCTCAAAGTGGCACAAGGGGAGGTTCAGGTTAGATAATAAGAAAAAATTATTCTCTGAAAGAGTGGTTATGCACTGGAATGGACTGCCCTGGAGGTGTTTAAGAAACATGTACGTGTGGAACTAACAGCGGGCAAACACTGTCAGCCCACTGAGAAAGCCAGGCAAGCCAGGAGCAGTGGCAGCAGTATAGATGGACCAGCTTTACCACAGCATGTCTCTCCCACTACCTGCCACCAGGAAAAACAAGACTGCCTCTAGTCTCAGCCACGTCAGATGCAGGACATCTGCGAAAGTGACGCCTACGCTCTTGGCGAGTAGCAGGCCATAGACCAGTAATTTCCAAAGCTGCAAGCAGGAGCTTTTATTGATCGCGCTAAAGAGGAAGGCTATCAAGCTGGGAGCTGACACAGCCTCACATCCTGTGTGGATTGGGCAAAGAGGGGTGCATAATGATTTACAGATTGTCATACTGGAAAAGTACAAAGGCTGTTTGAAAGCAAGCCGTTCTCTGTGTGAATCATATGCAACCCTCTTGTCCCACCACAGAGATAAGTAGCGGGGTGTCAACCCTGTGATCCTCAGCTTTGAGCTGAAGAAATGTTCCAAGTTATTCTGGACCAAGGCCTGGATCAGGACTCTGCACGTGTTTTTTTCTGAGTGTTACAGTTTTTCAAGAGGCAAAAGTAGACATCTGATAGTGAAAAAATCAATTTTTTTTTTCCTGCTTTGGGATGTGTGTGTTGTGTGTAAAAGAAAGGGATATCTTCCACTCAGTTGCTTCCTATAAATGTACTACAGCTGGGATTTAGGATGTGAAAGACGAGGCTTCTTCTGGGCAACAAGGCCTGCAGGGATTTAATAAAAGCTCCCAGGTAACTTATTCAAAAAGCAGGGACTGGGAAAACTCTGCAGACATCCTTTAACTAGGTACATTCAAGACTGTTGTCAGTAATAAAAAATAACAAATTGCATTTAAACCACAGTTAGAAGCAGTGAAATTTCAAGTTCTGATTTCCCCTTTCCTTTTAACAATAGACCTTTTGATAAGAAAGCCTACTCTGCTGGAAGTGCGTCTCTCTTTGGCAGGTAGTCCAAAAAATAATCCTTCAGCAGTTTGACTAAATAACAACTCAGCACTCTTTCAAAATTCTTCTGACTTTGTTGATATATCACTGTTTTACACAACTCATTTTCATCAGTCTACTATGAAACAGTCAAGGAATGTTCAGTGTTTGTATTATTATATTTCTCTATTTGTTTTTGTAATCGTGTAAGAAAAAGAAGTTGAAACCATACTCTCAGCAATGTTCAGATACCACTGATTCTTAACAAGAAGCTTTTTGACACATACACTTGAATGCATGGACTTAGAACAGACATTCCTAATTTACACCAATTTGAGAAGAAAACACGGACATTCCTAATTTGCAACAGTTTGAGAAGAAAACAAGGGCATGAGGTTACAGCCTAAAAAGTGTAATTAAACGATCAGTCTGCTTAACTTCAACTTGATTTCAGGACTGAAATCAGTTTAGCAAAGATACACATGATTTTATCTAGAGCTGCCTCTGTACTGCAAAGCTTAGGTCAATATTACATTCTTTATAAAGACATTTGATCTGAAAAGAAAGCATTTCATTTAATAGAATAAGAAATGAATGGCAAATACAGTTAGACTATATTCAATAATGAGCTATTACTTATGATATCTTAGGAGTTTCTAACTTCCAGGAGGTCAAATCAAACTATATTTTTATGTTTGATATTAAAAAAAGTTAGCACTTTATCTGCAAAAATAATTAAAAAATAATTATGCTACTAAGGTGCTTCACCAGCCACAGTGGAGGAGGCATTAATTAGTCAACCACTTACTCAGACACCTAGGTAAGAATATCAAGAATGAAGACAGAATGAAAAATAAAAAGACAAAAAAGCTGCATCTTACAGACCAGAAGTAACATTTGCTAAAAATCTATGGGAGAGCTTGCAACAACATTCAAATGCCAAACAAAAGACTTTTCAAACAGGTAAGTGAAAAACAAGGACAGAACCCAGAGACAGGCTCCCCATTTGCTGAGAATCAGGTACAGATTAAAGGTAATTCAGAAGAAACCTGAACAGAATAAGGACATTGCCTTCATTTCCTGCATGAGTTATCACACAGCAGAGGCAGAAAGCTTTTTGAGAATGAAAGTTTGGGCAGAGGGATGAATACAGTCAAAGTAGATGAAAAAAACAAAGAAGTGAGTGAGCTCAAGGTGTGGGTACAAGTGAAACAAGGAACCAGGTCTGGATTTCCTCTATTTGGGAATAATGGAAGAACCAGCATATGTAATCACAGTTCCAGAGGCTAGAACTAGAGGATATTAATTAAGATAGAACATAGATAAACCAAAGATAGAGCTAGATAATCTAATTTTTTAAAATAACATGACCTATTTTCTAGACAAAGAACACAGCAGCTCTCTGAAGGTCAATAAAGTATTTCAGGTAGTGCTACACCACCAATTAATAAAATCTGAGGAAGATAAGGAATTAAGTGAAGAAGAAATTACAGCAGGTTGTGCTGAATGAGAAACTATAGTGCTTTGGTAGAAGGGTCACTAAAATCTCCATAAGGACTGTTCTCAGCAAATGTTTTTAATAATGTCCTTGAACAAAAAAAAAAAAAAAAAGATTTGAGGAAATGATGAGGTTAGAAGGCATTGACAATAAACCAGTAGATCAAACTACCTTACAGGAAACACTGTATTAAGCAGATTCGTGAAGATAATTACACTACTAAAGGTTTCCTTCATAACACAGAAACAATTGATGGAAAACAGAAAGCAAATCTAGGCATAACTGCAAATTGCTGGATGGCTGCAGTAGCAGGGTCGCATGCAATAAAGCACTCAAAGAGTACTTTAAAAAAAAAAAAACAGAGAGATACGAGTATTAATGCTGTTCTAAAAAAGGTTAGAATACTGTGTGCATTGGCTGTCCTAGAAAAATGAATTCAAAGCGAAACAGATCCGAAGAACAGTCAGTGTAACAGCCAGAGGTACAAACCTGCTAAGCGACTGCAAATGCATTGTGATGTTAGCATAATTAGCTCAGCAAACAAAGATGCAGGTAAAATTTTTGCCTATAAATGAATGTAGAAAACATCTAGAAGAGAGCTTTTCTGAAGAGAGAGGGGAATGTTTGGCCAGGAGCAGACAGATGTAAAATAAGCAGGAGTACATTTTGGTTGGAAATTAAAAATGCAGTTCTAAGCTTCAGAGCAAAGGTGTTCTGAAATAAGACTCCAGACAGAATTAGCAAGAGGCAAAAAAAATCTAACTATTTAATCAGGTTTTGGAAGGGATTATATATGGTTCTTGGGTATAGCTGGAATTCTGGGTCTTACAAACTGGCCACTAGCTCCCTAAAGGACAATTTTTACATTTTTTTGCACAATTCCTCTGCTGGACAATCATGATGTAATCACAAGTAATAAATACATTAGCTAATTTCTCCTACTTAGATAAATTGGTCCTTGAATGCACTTGCATAACCTAATGGTAATTTATGATAGTGCTTTTGTTCTAAGAATTATGTGTGTGCCAGAGTCTCCTTCATCAACTTTTTGCTGCAGGCGTGATTCTCTTCTCATTCTTACTACTTCACACCTTCATAACTCAATTTTCTAAAGTCAGGTTAACTCTTGATTTATACCAGCAAAATTAGACCCAACATTTCCCCTTGTAATCAAGACAGATTTATTTTAATATTTAACAAGACAACTCTAAATATTAATAATGTAACTGTTGTGCTTAAAGTTCTTGTTCCACCAGACATTTCACAAATGGCCAGTAAAAGCTATTTAGTGGTATGACAGTTCTGTAAGCTAAATAGGTGGTGGTAAGAAAACAAAAGACAAATCAGAAACTGAGGCTGAGAAGGAAGATGTTTTCCCTAAGGTCATGCACAAGATCAGTGGCAGAAGAAAAATCATTTATCATTAAGTGCTCTAAGTGTGTGAGTCTTCTGAAATCAGTGTGAGGAAAAGCAGGCTTAGGTCAGAAAGGAGCTCCAGCAAAAATGAATGTTGCCATACATTACACGTACATGAAAAAATATTCATGATTTCCATTTGGAATTTGCTGTCACAGAATTCTCTATGTCAAAAACCTCCATGAATAGCATATTAAAAAAAAAAAAAAGTTACAGTAATTTGCAAATTACACCTTGATTCCTTCATAACTCATTCCTCTTCAGTCATGTATAAAATGGTATTTTGTCAAAAGACTCCAACTCGACTTGTCCCTGTGCTAGCAGAAACTCACATTTGTGACTTCGTGAGGTTGTGTCAGTCTTCATAACTCTTATGCTGGAATCATCACAGTTACAGTGCTGCCCCAGCATTTCTCTAGAATCATAGAATGGCCTGGGTTGAAAAGTACCACAATGATCATGGAGTTTCAACCCCCCTGCGATGTGTAGGGTCGCCAACCACCAGAGCAGGCTAGCTGTACAATAATACTGTTCCTTAATACTGCTCTTTTGGGTTCACAGGGCTGCCCTGTTCCCCAAAGCTGCCCAGTGCCTCACCTCTAATGGAAATGAAATTTTTCTGCAATGCACAGATGTGGGTTGTGAAGCACAAAGGAAATACAGCTCCCTTTCTGCTGGAGAACTGTTCAGCAGCAACAACCTCTATCCTTATCTGCAGTATGGAAATGAGAACCATGTCTTCATCATGGGAAAGAGACCCACCACCGTGTGCAGCAGGCAACAACAGTAGATAACTCCCAGCCTTGTCACTAATAGTGCGAATCCTCAGTGCTGCCAGAGCACAGAGCTTTTTCAAAGCTTTTCGCTGCTGGTGGCGGATGAAAATTGCTGCCTTTCCTTTCCACCCTCACAGAATATGCACATTTGGCAATTACAGTATACAACCATCTGTGTTTCAAGGGGGATTGTGTCCTGCTTACTACAAGAATATCAGACAGAAATCTACATTCACTTAACCCAGTGCAGCAAAGCACTCACTGCAGAGGTTGAAGTATTACTATCCTCTGCAAAACAATGGACGTTACTGCAAAAAAATAAGAGATGGTCCATGATAGAGGATAATTATGACAAGACTGTACTACACCTGTAACCACAGGCCTCACTTGCTCACAGGACGCAGCATGCAAAAGCAAAGCACAATACAGAGGGAAAAATATTTGACGGTGAATTACACTGAAAAATCATCTGTCAAAATTATATCATATGCTTACCTAATTCATCCTTCTGCTGAGCCTGTTAATTTTTGCACACTCATCATTCTAACTCTTGGACTATAATTGATACCATGTGCTTATGTAGTCCATTACTCCTTACTGATCCTATCTCTTTCCTTCTACTTATTTGTCTACAACCTGGACAATAACTAAAATGGTAAGTGCTGATCAAATGAGAAATTTCTTGCTCAAAATGGCAAACGTTATATATGAACCTTACAGGCTGTGCTCAAGCTTTTGACTCCATAAATTTAAAACTTTGTGTAAATACAAATCTACATGCAACCCAAGACACACATGGTACATATGTTATACAAAGTACAGAATTAGTGATTTTCAGGCTTAGTAAATGTACGTGAAACTGGAAAACTTAAAACAGACTGCAGGCTTTGTACAAAATTAGACATTGATTTATTTTTTTTTTTAAACGCACTACATTCTTCCACAGAAGGTACTCTAACGTCTATTGATTAATAACTGTATTTTAAAAAATAGCCCCCTTTGATAAACCTTACTGCTTTTAAACAGTTGTCATGTCAAGATTTTTCTTGACAATGAATGTTGACAGTTAAGGTTACATCTTTTCTGTTAAAGAGAAATCAATATTCCATAACCACTATATCTCTCAACCAGAAATTCCTGGCTTCAGACTCTTTGGAGTATCTCTAAGATTTAGTGTCAGCCTTCTTCTTCAAACATCTTTTCCTTTTCCATTTATAGATTTGTATTATATATATATATATTTTTTCCCCCAGTAACATGAATGTCCTTTAAAATGTTTTAGACTGTTGGTTTATCCATTTAGTATTCATATTATCTGTAGAACACATGAAAATAAAATTTACTAGAACTCTTATGTCTTTTTAAGATTAAAGAGCAACACAAAAGTTCCTCAAATGCAATGGATTGTCTGCTGGAAAGGCTTGTGGTTCTCCTGTCCACATCTTCTAACTGAATCCATATGTGGTGTGTCTTTCTGCCATCACAAAAACACCCAATTTCACTAGGGGGCTCCAGCAGAGTGTCAAAAAAAAAAAGGGTTGGAAATCTAACTCGAATAAGGCTTTTTCTGCCATTCAGATTAATTCATACTAGTTTCTGCAACAGCAGAACAAATGACTGCATCAGTACTTTGATATGATTCCAGAAGAACTGGATAATCAGACATACAAGCCTCTATGCTTGAGCATGATGTGTGACCTGGGTAAATTGTTTACACCTATTCCCTGTTACAGAGGTGTGAGCTTGGGTGACGGGCACTGCTTTTCAAGCCTCGTCAGGCAGACAGCCCAGTACTCTCCTTACACCACTGTAGCTGGCACTAGACAGGGTCAGTCAGAGCATGCCCAGCTGAGGCTGAAATTACCCAATTAGTAGAAGAGGCAACTTCTAAAAAAGGCCAGTGCTGGGCAAGAGGCAGGCAGAAATGACCTCATGCAAGCCTGCTTGTCCCAAAGGAACATTGCCAATTACCATCTTGATTATCAGAGTTATAGAATTGGCAGTCCTTGATTTTCTGCCTCGGGAAACACTGAAATTAAAATTGTTCAGCAAAACTTTGGCACTGGTATTTGGTGAGTTATTTCAACCTCTGAACTCCTTAGCTTTAAAAGTTCAAGTAAGTTCACGTTCAAAGGATCTCTTAAAAACACACATCTAAAAGTTAAAAGAATAGCTGGAGATTCCAATTTCCAAGGATTATTTCCTGTTTACTTTTCATACCATCTAGCTGAACTCTCACATTTCATCTTGGATGCAGGACTCAGCTGTCTGCAAAGGACATACTTTGTTCCCTTACTTATACATCCAAATGTAAGATGGACTCCTGGCTCTGTTTGCTAAAAAGGTAGAGCAACAAACGTGAGGTAAAGAAAGCAGCCTTGGGAGAGGGACACCGAAGGGAGCACAAGGAACTTCTTTGTTCGAGAGTGTAGGAATCAAAACACTGAAACTGCTGTGGTATTTTGGGTACTGTCCAAAACAACAGAGTTGCTAGTGAGAAAATGAAAACTGATATATTTCAGTTGGACAGTTTGTACTTTTTAAGCTGCATTCACACACAACAATCAAAAGGCAAGATTCTGGAGTCGTTACACAGCCTCGCATCACACCAAAACAGGGGTTTCATGCTGCTTATGAAATAATTAATGTTTTTGTTTTTGATGTTAAAGAAGAACAATAATGACATTGGTTAAGACATCAACCTTTCTAAAAGGGCTGTACGGGCTTGAGAAATGTGCAGAAGAGCATTTCTCCCATGTGCACTTTAACAGTAGTAGATTTTTTGCATATTGCTGGCACATTCCTTCTCCACAAACCGCTCAAGACTGAGAAGAACACCTATTTGTGTACATAAGTTAATTGTTGTGGGAGCGCAGTTTTATTAGAAAATAAAAGCCAGTATGTACACACAGTACTGGTGTAGAGCATTTCTGTTGGTTCACTAAAAAACTGCCTTTAGAGGCAGGAGTACACATACGATGTGCAATAAAGACCTGTACAAAAATTTTTACACAAATGTCATTGTTAATAAAAATTGAAGATTATCTATATATGAACTGAGCGTAGATCATGGTTTTCAATGTTTTTCCCAAACCACCAAACGGCCTCTAGGGACTGCAGGAAAAACATATTAATATGGCAAATATTATACATCTCTATAATAACCTTTATCCCTAATATGTTTTAATTCTCTCATTGCTATCCATTTACCCTTATCCTAAGGCGGTGAAGAAATAAAAGAATCCTTTAAAGAAGGGATGAGTTTGAACTGTACTTTGAAAGATACAGTTGACTAAATGGAGCCTAGACTGTGATCAGTAGATTACATATTGTGCCAATACGAGCCCAACTCCACATGGCCATAACTCTTTGGGAGCTTGTCTTCCATTGGAGCTAACGTCACATGGAAAAACAAGAAAACTGGTGAAAGTGAGGCATTCTTACTTGCACACAGTATAATCAATATGGTCATAAAATGGTGAAGGCTCCATTTACAAAGAATGCATTTTCAACTGTTTGAGTCACACATGAGCTTAAAGGCATGCGAATCTGGGATCCTATTTCCCAAAACTCTGAAGGTTGCGCAAGCACAAAGATTTGGGACTTATGACCCTTTTATTTCAGCATGTTACTGGTTATTCTGAAACATCAGTACTTCCTCAACACATCTGATATTACTTTTCCATGGCTCTTTGCATAAAGCTAGTAAAATTCAAAGCTAAAACCAACCCTACCTTTTTAAAATGCTATCGCTCTTTGGCATCAACCTACTATATTAAGTTTAAAAGTTACAGGGAAAATCAAGAGTAAATGATGCTATAACTGAGGAGCCCTGGGCTGCCCCATTTGACTTGAGAAAAATATTTCCCAGTATTTCTGACTGTTTTCTTCTTACAGAAAGTCATTTTGATTACTCATTGTTTTAATGAGATCACAAAAGAAAGACAGACAAGGTTGGGGAGGGGAAAGCAATATCTGCACCTATTTTCCAGGCAATGGAATATGTTGCTGCTATCTATTAGAATCATAGTTAAAAAACTATAGAAAGAATCAGAGATAGAGTATTTTATATTTATTATAGTGTTCTTTGAATTCACCAAGTAAACAAAAACAGAACGCACACATCAGGAAGATGTGACTGAACTCAATATACAAAGGGAAATAAATGACCAAAACCTCCACCAGGCCAACCTACTGCAGAGGGCTATCAGCAAAAACGGAGCTCGGTGTTTACATGACAGTGGACAGAGAGGTGACATAGAAGCAGAGATGGGCATGCAAAGAAGAGGCCGGCAGAGGCAGGGTGGTGATGCTGCACAGCACAGCTTTTTCCTCATGTCAGCAAGCTTGCCAGTCTGGGAGCAAGCTGTCCTGTCTGTGCATGGCATGCTGAATGAAAACCTCCTTTGTCTCCTCTATAGCACAGGCCTGATTCTTTTTCTGTCACGGGGGACACTATGTGGTATTAAATTATACATAAGTATCAAGTAGGAGCTTCCTTCTGAAATGAAAAACTAATCATCCAGTAACATAATTTAGTGGATATTTATAATAAAAACAAAGAATTAACCGCTGGCATTTGAACAATTCAAACTGTGCTGTAAGAGTTCATCTTTATTCAGAAAGAATAATACAGGCTTAACAAAATGTTCTCCTTCCTGGGGCAAGGGGAATGTAATATTTATCTGCACTGGTTTCCAATGGGATATCATGCACCGCAATCAATCATCTCATAAAATACTGTGAAGTAAAGTGGTAGCAATTTAGATAATAACATGGCAAACTAAGTTACAGAAGAAACAAAAAGCTAAGTGAATTAGAAAGTTCCCAGTTCCATCAAATCACTGGGTCTTACATTCTGCCAGCCTTGTCACAATCTTTTCTTCATACTTTTTTAAGCTATGTAGTTGCCTAGAATAGTCTCCATACTTAACATGAAACTAAAGCAAACTTACTGTGGACAACGATTCTATATTTTCTTTCAAAATAGACCATCAATTCTCATGGTTTGCTGTGCGGTAATTCTCTGGCCATTTTTCAGACATTTCTAATAAAGAATTAATCTCTGAATGAAATCTGGAGAATGGTAGTTCTGCCTTTCTGCCTTCAGTTCTAAAGTCCTCCTGTCCATTTATTTAAGAACATAAATCTTGGGAAACACGTAGGAAAAATCTTTCAGTGAAAAGACTGGATTTGGTACAGACAACACATAGAGATAGCCCACAACGGCAGTGACACTGAAACTGAAATGTTAAACCTCTTGTCCGTTCTCCCTCTGCTTTTCCACATAAAAGTACACTTCCTTTCATTGTGTTAGCAATGAACACAAATATAACTTGGCATATTCAGGATGCTACTCACTATAAAAATTATTTTTCTCTTCACAGCCCTTTACCAAGGGGTAAGCACATCCAATCAGTACGCCGAAATACTCACTGCTTCTGGTAGTGCAGAAAAATGCTTTGCTGAACATGGTCAAATAAAACTCAAACACATCTATAAACAAAAGACTGGAATTGGTAAAGTGCTTATGTTCCTTCTTTTTGAAATGGAATATTTCCACAAGGATCAGAGATCCTTTGGCTTCCACAAGTCTTAAGTTCCTCATATCCACACTTCTCAAATTTCTTCTGATCTGCAAGTAAACCCAAATACTTAGAATACAGAATTGATTGTTCAATACAGTTTGGCTTCCTACAACAAACACAGCAGTAGCTTTATTCCACTGAGATGGAAATCTCTGCCAGGACCTGGAGAGTGGTACAGCACCAAAGAGGTGGGAATTGGGCTTCCTGGAGACAGTCAGTCACACTCTACAGTCACTGCCTAGTTAGACAAAACTGAAAAACTTGTCTCCAAAGAACACAGAACTTTTAACTTCCCTTCCAAAGATACGGAAGGGGACTTAAAAGTGGGATGAGAATCCTGCACTACTAAAAAGGTATGTAGGGTAATTGTATCCAGATTTTTGCATAGCTAATTCTAACCAGAAAGGAACAGGAGATGTTAATCTATTGTGAGGTCAAAACATTTGAACACAAATTAACATAATGAATATCCTAACGTACACATAATAAACAAGTCTGAACTATGGAACTTCATTTTTGTTTTACTCTCACTTGAATCGATATAGCAATACTCAGGTGGAATACACATTTGAATTTTGATTAATGACACTGTAGAGTGGATCCATGCCTGAAAAACCAATCAAACAGAGGAAACAAAACTAAAACAATCTGTAGGTAGTGCTGTTCAATATGTTCTTTCCATCTGAGACATCACTAATATTTAGGCAAAGTGCATCAAAACAGAGGTAAAAAAAATAATTCACCTCTAACAAATGGTATTACAAGTTTAATGCAGATACAAATAGCATCTATAAGCTGATGAAAGATAAAAATTTACTCAGAAATAAAAAGAGTTGAGTGGTCAAATCATAAAAGAGATTCAGGTTAAGCAGAGATTCTGCAAGACAGCTGTGTTTCACCCTTTTGAGTACTTGCAATATTGAGGCATTGAGGATTCTTTAAAGTATATACAACTACAAAGGACTTATTTGATGGATAAGCATATAAGGGAAGGCTAATGTGTTGAACCTGGCAATTCAAAGTATGCAGGAATGTGGCTACCTTGCAGACCGTGAAGCAAAGCTTCAGAAGTTCGACTTTAGATCTAGTTATTCTCTTATAGTCAATGCAGTTAGATAATATATCACCCATCCTCCTCTTTTCACTAAATCAAATAGTGTTCCTAAAAGAAGCAAAAAATTTGCAGCAGAGGGATCTTGTCAAAAGAGCAGCTGGCTGCTCTTACACGACCTAGGACTTTCCTGTGGCTGACAAGCAGTGTAAGGCTACAGTGTAAGCATTTTTAGTTGAATATTAACTAGTATCTACTTACTGTTGGTTGCATAACATATGGCGGATGAGGCATCCAGGAAGTACTCTGGACCTGCATATCAAATACTTTCTATTAGCACAGAAAAGCTTAAAACAGAACCCCAATAATTTACTTGAAAATATTATTTATATTGCAACTACAGAGCTAATTTCAGAAAAAGACTCAAGGCATGTAGCTCAATGTAAACATGATTTATGCATCATAAAGTTACTGACAAAGAAAAAAGCTTTCAAACTGTGTTTGATATTTCCACCAAATTCAGAAGTCCTAAAGATTGCACCACCTCTGTGATCCACATTATTTAATCTCATAGAGAATTATTCAATATTCCATGTTGTCTTAATTCTTCATTTGTATTGTGTGCTTTCATCCATCAACGTAACTGTGAACATGTCTTTGAAACTTTGAAAGGTATAACATTTTCAGAGATTCTAGAATGATTTATCCTGTTTTCAGGAAGAGCAGAAGATCTAATTTAGAGTTTTTGAAGCTCACTATGATTGAAAGCTTCCATAGCGTAGCTGACTTAAGATGCCCTTGTCCATAGAAGCAGCTCCTGCCTTGGGCATCATGGCATCCATTCTCAGCAGAACTCAGTATGCCTCACTGAAGCCTTTCTTTGTTGTTTTGTCTGACTACTGACATGTAACAGATTACACAGATAAATTAGTTTTACTAACAATTAAGTGCATTACAAAGTTCTTGTGTATTTGTGGAAGCATCTCTGAGCCATAACTACCTCTTCTGCTAAGCATGAATGGTCCACGTGTTATTGTAACTCAAGAGCCAATCTCAAGAATTGTGTCTTGATTCTTTCTGTGTCAATTTGGGGACCACAACACATGAGAAGTACATGAAAATATATCTGTGCTATAGCCATCAGTGGGCAGTCACTACCTCCACACTCACAGAAAAGGACATGTGGTATCTCAGGCTGAACACAAACAAGGATATGTA
The DNA here is from genome assembly GCF_951394365.1 of Tetrao urogallus. Classification (NCBI taxonomy): domain Eukaryota; kingdom Metazoa; phylum Chordata; class Aves; order Galliformes; family Phasianidae; genus Tetrao; species Tetrao urogallus. The sequence continues at coordinate 12,832,019 of NC_136820.1, forward strand.
GGAGAAAGCCAGAAAGTCTTGATTTTCCATATGCCTTGTGATTTTGTTCATGAAGCAAGTGAGAATTAATTGTGTAGTTTTGTGCTTTAGCATTTTTTGAAATTGGCTAAATCAGAGTTTTTATTGAAAAGCAAGTTCACTGTAACAGTTTTAGAACCAAAACCAGAGCACACACATGCAAATACACACTACTACAAAATTTTCTATTGTGAATCCCCAGTAGCTAAAAAGATTAGTGCTCTAATGAGCTTGATGCTGTTCAATGTTCCCCTCCTTGTAGTTCCTCCTCTGTGCCAAGGCAAATGTCTTTGGGCTTCAACTATAAACTACCAAGTAAGAATGATCTGGATTTTAGAAAACAAAACAAAACAAATGGCAACAAAATGTTTTTTGATTTAAATGCGTCAAACCATGAACTGATGCAAATTTACTGAATTCATCTCACCGAAGCAACTTTTTGTTTGGTGTTACATAGCTACCTAAAATGAAACAACACAGAAATCAAAGAAAATTACAAGAATCCTTTATCTTTGACGATCAGGTTTAAAGCACAGTTTGTGTACAACATTGCCTGTAGATAAATAAACATTATCTGAGGGGGGAAAAAAAAAACAACAAAAAAAACCATCCAAAAACATTAAACCTCCCCACAGAAAACACACACCAAACCAACAAATCAATTCCAACAGTAAGAACAGTTTCTCATCTAGGACTCAGGTCTGGAAGAGTGCTGGCAGCACAGGACAGCAATAACTAGGGCAATCCTGGATATATGTACATACTGGATAGAGAGGACCCTGCACAAAGTTATCTGGGGGTTCTAGACAGTGGAAAGTTGAATTTGAGTCAGCAGTGTGGCCAGGCAGCCCAAAGGGCCAACTGCACCCCAGGGTGCATCAGGCCCACACTGCCAGTTAGGTGACGGAAGGAGAGAGCATACAAAGGAGAGATACAAAGATGAGGAAGGGTCTGGAGGGCAAGATGTACAAGGAGACCCTCATAGCAGCTGCAGCTCCTTACAGGGGGCAGAGGGGCAGTGCTGAGCTCTGGTCTCTGTGACAGCAACAGGAGCCAAGGGAACAGCATGGAGCTGTGTCAGGGGAGGGTCCGGTTGGAGATTAGGGAAAGGTTCTGCACTAGAAGGTGGTGAGCATGGAACAAGCTCCCACAGGGAAATGAGCATGGCCCCAAGCTGCTGGAGTTCAAGGAGCATCTTTACAGTCCTCTCAGACATAAGGTTTGAATTTTGGATAGTCTTGTGTGGAGTTGGGAGTTGGGCTATACGATCCTTGTGATTCTCTTCCAACGCGGGATATTCTATGATTCCAACTGAAATGGTAAAATGTATGGCCAATGACCAGCTTTACATATGTTCCCAGAAAAAAAAAAAGCTAATAATAATACTATTCAATTCAGTTTTGACTTCCATCTCACACAAAGCTAGAACATGGCAATATTTTCCCAGTGGAGAGCCGGTTGGAATATGCTGAAAAGAGGAATTCTGAAAGAGAAAATGTGTTGGAGACTGAAGAAGCTTATGAGGAGAATTATCCTAAAGAATCTTGCTCTGTCAGGGATTTTTGGGGAAAAAAAAAGAAGAGTGCTGTTAAAGGATGCTGTGACTGGAGCAAATACAACAGAGGTCAGAAGGTCAATATATAATCCAGACAACATAAATTATGAAAAAAAAAATGTGTTTAAAACATTTGGCTCATGAAATGGAGTCAAAATGACAGAACATTTCAATAAGAATGACAAGCATCTGCTATTGTTGAATGGAAATGAAGCAAAAATGCTGTTTGATGGTGAAGCTGACTGAAATAAGAAAAATTTACAGTAGCTTTCATTGCTAGTGTTAAGCAGGAAACACTCAAAACCCTGCACCAAACGATACCTGAATACTTCTAGAAAGCCTTTTGTTTAAAGCATGACTCAAGAGCACAAGCTCTCATGTAGTTTTCTGTGGTATCCACTCTGCTTTCATCCACATCCAAAACATAATTAACTGGGAAACATAGTAGACAAGCACAAATCTGACGTACCTGATATGTAGAGACAGGGGAAGCAGCAATGAATGGTGTGATTGATGTCTGTGGAATCATGCGGTTTGTTGGAATACTGTACGGTGAGGAATAAAATCTGCAAACAAAGAACAAAAGCAAGTTTTTTGAACCTTTCGACTGCTAGGCGCTGAATGACTAATTCACTGCCTCCCAGGCAAAGACAAAAAGAGCCTACACAGGTAATTATGTCCACCTATTTCCAAAACCACAATAAGGAAGATGTGATGGCTTCACTGAGTAGATTTTGAAAATGGAAAGGAGGAGGAATATTTACACAAAGCATATCTTTTTTCACTTCAACTAGCACAAATATAGCTTCACAACACAAGAAGTAATTATATGAAATGCAAAGACAGCTGATTTTCCAGAGTGCTATCTAGTGAAAGGAAATTTCTTACGCGATATTGAAGACAATGATAACTGATTTCACTTTTACATGCAGCACTGTTTTCTCTTCAGATCTTAATGCTTCAGTGCTGAGAATAACACATTCCACATATACGCCTGATTTATTTTATTAAGGGATGGGTACAGAATCTCTGGCTGAAATTTTCATACTCATCTACATGAGCTAAAAACTTACCTTCTGGTGAAATTTACCTAAATGCCCCAGGGAGCAATGAAAATCCCAGATCTAGTTGCTTTTATTTCTGCTATTGCATGCTATGAACAAAAGTTTCACTATATCTTGCTTGACGATAATAAATGTTATATTCATTCTACTTCCCTGTGGGTAAATGATTGTTGACAATATTATCGAGTGGAAAACATCACTACTGATGTACTGTGTAAATACTTAATACCCATGTACTCATCCAGTTTTTTTGTTTCTGTTGTTCTTTCAGATTTAACTAAAAACATCAAAATAAATAAATAAATAAAACTGCCAAACAATGTGGCTTAATAATACAACGTTTGTGGTCTTACTGCTGTCAAAAAGCTAATATTTTGGAATCCTTAAGGGAGAGAAATGTATTCCTGCACAACCTCCTCTGGTCTGATTCCAACCCCATGCATACTGTTCTTGTATAGCACGTGGCAACCCTATGAATAACAGTAGCTTTTGCACATATGTTCTCTGTAACAGTGAAGTGGATTGCTCTCCCTGCCTTTTTGTGTTCTTTCTCCCTGCACTGAGGCAATTCTCCCTGCAACAAAAAAAGCCAACCCACTACTGGTGTTTAAATAAGCGCTCTATTTTCTGATCACCCTGACATCCCAGATTTAGTACTAATCATTCTAGTTCAGACTGGATGCATTCATTTTGGATGCAGGCTTAAGTAATCACTGAATTTCTCCAACCAATAGGCTTGGAAATACAAGCTGCCATCTCTGAAAGTTGGGTGGAAACATTCAAAGTTAGAAAGGGAGAGGGAGACAGAGAAGCAATCAGTTCTCTCTGTTCCAAACAAGATTTTAAAATGCCAAAAGCAGCAGGTGGCGTCTGAGTGATTTTTTGTTTAATAGAAATATATTGCTATTTTAGGAACATTTATCTGCTCTTAGAGACTCACACAGAGACTATTTTAAAACCGTGCCTTTGCCCAATTTTCTGTATATCCTATTATGAGAACTTAGAAATATTTATATCCCTCTGCTTGTATCCAGCACATTCTATTATGCTTGTACAAATTTGGGGCTGGGGGGGAAGGATTTTTACAGCACTAGACAGGTTTATCTATGGCTTTAGGATGATGTGTATTTTATCTTAGTCCTATTACAGGGATCTTCTTCCCAGATAAAGGTTAACCAGAATTCACTTTGGCAATGTAGTTGCTAAGTGGATGAACTAAGAAATGCTTTGTGCTGCAAATGAAAATGGTCCACAGAAGACTGGCAGAACTTACTCTACAGGTTAAATGTATAACAGAGATACGTACAAACCTCTTCGACCAAAGGACAGTATAAAAACAATACTCTTTAGAGAAACAACACAATTTTCTTCCGTCAATTCTAATTCTATCTGTCCTGGCACTGAAGCTGTGCTCACACCATGTATGAATCACCTGGACAAAGGTGAGTGCACGGGACAAAATTTTTCCATTTGGAAGTAACACTGGCCCTTTGGAATAAACTCTCCAATAAATCCAAGTAAACACTACCAAATTTATATGAAATGTGTGCTAAGCCAAGAACTTGACAGACAGCTAACCATTTCATTTTCAGCTTAGAGATGCTGTTATCTGAAAAGTACATAAGTTTCTAGAATATAAACTCTGGTAATGTGAAAAATACAACCCCTCCAGTACCCTTGCCAATACCATTTATCTGACCCAGTTTGGAATGCTTTCAAATAGGCATCAAATACAACATACTATCAGGACGCTCATTTATATTGTGAAAATGCATGCACCAGAGTGTTAAAGAAGAAAAGGAAATTTGACACAGAAAATGACAATGTGAGAAAATCCAATTCATAGATTTCAACTTAAATAATAATAAATTGAGTTTAACAATCTGAGTCACTGAGAGGCTGTAGGTCAGACATTTTGCGATCATGAATTCTCTGTACTTGGAGACAAAGGTTTTCCCTCCTGCCGCAGCATTATTTTGTGCTGGAAGGGTTGTAATTTGCCTTAGCAAATTCAACAGAGCAAGAACTGAACCAGTATATTCTGAAGCTGTCTCTGTCACACACAGAGGACAGTGGAATGTTGAGGATTGGCTCAAGAGAAACATCCTCCAGCTTTAAGATGCTCAATCTGCCACGGTGCTGCAGCTACACACACACCCCCAGCGGCTCTTGCTCAAAAGGAGGGCTCACCATGCTCTTGCCCATGGGATGTGGAGGCATTTGCCATATAACATTTACATGTAAACAGGCTAATATCCAGGTATGTAGTTGACATAAGTATGGACCTCAAAAAAAAAAAAAAAACAAACAAACACAAGAGGACAAAAAATGCAAGAGTGGTCTGCTCTGATAAAAACTTTTCAGGCACCCCAATAAGATTCACAGCTGCCGATTTAATCATACTTGATTTTTATACTTCTAGCCCTTTGGAATGCATCAACATTCCTTCAGGCCCAGATAGAAGTGAGATGAGGTGGAAGAAGGATATTGTAAATAAGTCCAAAGGGATATAGGAATCTCAGTCATTGGAATATGCACATTAGAAAGTGGAATGAAAAGAGATACGAATTATACTAGCTTTGACCCATTTTAGATAGACAGTTCAATTATGACCCCGTGTGTGCTTGCACTGAAACATATATCAGTTTCTGGTACTACATTTGAGAGCTATGAACCATGTGATAGTTAACGTGAGAGCTCTAAGGAGAGTTCTCCAGAAGACTCAGCTGCATTCTGTGCAATAGCAGCTTGCATCCCTACAATAGGCCATGCAGGTCTTGTTGTTTTTTGCAGGTGTGAGCTACCATCCCTGATCCTGGTCTGCAATTGTATTGCTAGAAGCAAAAGCACAGAGAGGCAGGTGGGGGGAAAGAGGCAAGACAGACATTGCCCTTGCATTTCAAATAGTCCTTTTAAGCACGCCTGGATTCTATAAGAATAAGAAAAACTGTTCACTAGGAGACAAAAAGATTTCTGGAATGTTCGTGAGGAAGGGCTTATAAAGGATTCAAAAGAAAATATTTTTATGAGTTGTTAAAAGAACCACATTCCCCAGTATATCATCAGCACACATAGGCAAGGCTTTAAGAACAGTTTCTGCTGCTTAACAGAAAAAGTACACATTCCGCTCCTACATCAAGCCTCCCTCTGCTTTTGGGGACTACATTATCTGGAGCGTCTGGTCGCTATTTCCCTGCCAAAAAAATAGAAAAAAAAAAATCCATATGGTTCCCATCCTGTGGGAGAACGTGCAAGCTTCCACACAGAATCTGTACAAGAGCAAGACCCTATTTGCACTGCAATAAACACCATTTGCTCATGCCTCGTGCCTGCAGGCAATACTGAAAAAGTTACATTCATAAATAGTATCCTGGGGCTCACATAATGTAAGAGTATTACCAAGCGTTATCAGAGCAGCAATTTTCTGTTGCAATAAGCCACAGAGTCAGATGTTTGAGATGAAAAAGACCTATCTGAATATTGAGCCCATTGGCCTGCAAATGCACAATATAGTCCCCCAGATATCAGATATTAAACTGATACAGTACATTGCAATCTTAGTCAAATAGCCAGGAGAACTCAAGCCTCAGCAACATTTTAAATGAGCATCTTTACAGTGCAAGTACAGGAGCTCTATTTTGTTCCTTGTATGAGTGCATTAAACCACTAAAACAATATTAATATCACAAATTGAAAAATCAGTAGCATTTTACACAAGGCACGCTGCTCCCCAGAATAAGGCCCGACTTCTTTTGTAAATGCAATTCAGAAAAGGCTGATTATAAAAGAAAAAAAGACATGGAACAATTGGCAGGGGAAAAGAGCTTATCTACTGAAGTGTATGACTACATCTTCAGTAACACATACTGCAATGTTATGCTATATGTTGGGCCAGATTCTCCACTCCATTACACCAGTTTTATGCTGATACAACTCCACTGGATGCTTAAACAGAGTTACATGGGCATAAAAACAATATAATGAAATGGGGAGTCATGCCTTACAATGCAATAGAATAAAAAAAATAATAATAATAAAAATAAAAATCTATTCCTTTGTGGGGAAAAAGCCTTTGCTATTTTTAGTGAACGTCTCCATCTCTCTCTTTTGTTTTATTTCTGTCATAGATGTTCTAGGCAAATAAGCAGTTATACTATAATAAAAGTGATACTACTACTCTGAGAGCAACAAGAACCCGCCTTTTCATCCAGAGAACATTTAAGAATCCAAATTCTTCCCTAAGGGTTGGTTATGCCCCAAAACAAACCAGTATAATCCAAATCTCTTAAAGAGTTGGAAATTTTAAATACCTCTTCATGACACATGCAGTGACACATTTCATTAATAGACTACCATTCACGATGTATCCTGCACATAGCAACGTACACGCATCAAAATGCATGAAATACAGTCTTATATGGGATTCTAATAAATGGAGTCATTATTGAGTTTCATTAGCAACTCATAAGCTAATCTGAATCTTCACCTTGGTTTACACATCTTGACGTTTCTCATCTCTAGCCTTGGTCTACACTGTGCTGGCAGGCACCTGAAGGACCGAGCGACTCGTGCTTATCACAGCATACCAACAAATCCTGAGCTGCACGCAGGGACAACATCCGCTTAACCAGCTTACACCAAATAGACATATTACAAGGAGATCATCTTTGTTTTATAGATCCCCCCATGCAAAATACATCTACTTGATCCACTTTACTACAGAGCATTAAGCAGCATTTCACCCACATAGTATGGGCACAATATCAACACAAGCAGGCTGCAAGCATCAGCTTTGTGTTCACTTCCAGACTGCCCTCACTGTGAAGAGCAATGTGCTTGCCTAACACACCTTCACTGGATGTTTAAGTTGACTTGTTTCACTTCATAGTTTATAAGAGTCTTTAAATTCATTCTCTTTTACTGTGGCCACACACCTGCTATGATCCCATCTGCTGTATCGAGAGTAACAAATCGCATTTGCACATTTTACAAGCAATGCACCAAATTGTTCTCAGACTTGGCTAAAATATAACCCAGAAACTTGTAAGTAAAGAGCTTATGAAAAATAGTGAAAAATTATAACTACAGGATATATAATGACTGTTAAGTGAATGTCTGGAGAGTTAAAAAAAATAATAAAAATACATGGAAGCAAAAGAGAGTCCTGGTGATCCTCAGGAGACTGCATTTTGAAGATGCAACCAGAGAATAGGATAGCAGCTATGCCACTTTTGGAGGACAAATCAATGTTGCCCATATTGTAAGAGCTTCTCCTCTTAACAGTGCATGCAGTCAGAAAAAAATCTCAGTGGAAGAACATTTGAATAAGAATTTGTCCTGATGAAACAGAAAATATTTTGAACTCCAGAAATAAGAGACATGTCCAAGCAGTAATTAATTGTCACTCTTACAATGGTATGTAATGCTGTAGTTTTTCAAGCTTTACAAGTAAAAGAATATTTAAAAGCCTCCATTGGTTACTATTTATTTTTCAAAAGACCATTGACAACGTGTTCAAACGACTGAGTAATCAAACCCCCTAGGCATCCATGTATCTAAACTAAGTTCCATAATTAAAAAAATATATTCTTTAAGTAAAATGATATTAATCTCAAAGGATTATTCAAATTACAGTTTCCAAATATTTAATGCAACCAGCATACAAAAAATCCTTTGAAATAAAAGCCATTTGTCTGGATGAAATACTGGTGGATTATGAGCTGGTGATGGTTTCATTTATAGCTTACAATATGTTACCAGCTGAAAAGTATGACGGTAAAGCAGAAAGACTTGTTTAGGGGGGTCAGGGAAGCAAAACCAGAGGATTGTGAAATCCTCTTTTCACAGCTGCGTGAAAAAAAATATCTTTTTTCTGAGCTGCTCTGTCTTGGCTGCTTTATCCACAACATGAGAGTATCACAAGCCCTACAAAGATATTGCTTGCGAAGGGCAATTAAGTAAAATACGCTAACTATTATTGTTGATTTTTTTTTAAACTATTCCCACTGTTAGGGATTTTTAAATGCTTCAACTAGCAGTGCCCTAAACAGCATTTAACAAATAAATCCACTCTGCTCAATATCAATACATTCAATCCTTCCACTGGAAAGTGCAGATGGGAATATGCACTGAATAATCATATCAAACATCACTCTGATCAAAGAGTGACTGTCAAAGAGTTCAGGGCTGAGCCTCCTGTTTCTCTTCAAATTATTGTTAATCTGTCTGAAATGGTAGCTGGATCTCAAAGATCTGTTTTTCTACTTCATGAAATAATTGGAAATGTAATCATGCACATAAACAATATGGTGATGTAACTTCTTTGCAAGTTTGAAAAAAGTTTCAGTTCTTCAGCAGGCTGTAGCTGGGGAATGAAAAGGAGTGCTGTTCCACATTCTACTCCTGAATCTCATCTGCTTGCATACAGATATAAGGCTTTTGCACTGTTTGGCATTTCTGTTCAGACAATGCCATGGAAGCCATCCAGGCAGCAGAGAGGACCCAGATTAAGTAACAGCTCTAATATCCAAAATATGCTGGAATCTTCAGTGATCATTTTAACAAAAGCAAAGTCAGTAAAGGGAAACTTTACTGGTTTTCATTTCATGAGAGAGAGAGAGATTAAAAAACCACTAGCATTTGCCAAAAAGAGATGGAAACTGTTAGGAAAAACAACTTCCCATTCAAATGGATATTACAAACAAAAGGACATAAAAACAAAAGGGAAACTAAAAGAAGAACTTGACAGTATAGCATCACATGCTTCAAACAAAATATGACTGAGTAAATTTGCTTCTGAATGAGTTTCACCACAGAAAGAGAATATGGTATTCAAAATAATTTTTAAAAAGGCATAAGAAAACATGCATTTCTTACCCATTCTGTATAGCAGCTGTTGGATCATAAGTCAAAGCCATGCCAGCCTGCACAGTTAGGGAAGAAAAACAGATTTTTACTATTATTAGAGAAAAAAAGAAAGAAAGAAAGAAAGAAAAAAAAGACATTAAACATATTATGTGCCCAATGAGAATAAAAACTGAATACAACTTAGAAGTAAAAACTTTTCCAGGGAAGCTCAGATGGTCCAAAGAAGCATGGACACTTTGGCTTCCTTCTTAGCCTGACAGGCTCCCGAGAAACAGATCTCCTTGGTGACGCTTTCCCATAACATTTAGGCCAAATGGTTCTTTTGCTGCCTCAGTATCAGTAAATGTCTCCACCCGGATCAATGCATTTACAGTATAACATGACAGGGCCAAATCTTCTTCTTGCAGGTCTGATAGGTAGTTTGTAAATACCCAGCCAACTTCATAAGAACTTCTCAGGCAAGAATCTCATCCTTCCTACTAAGGCAGACCCTGTGTGACTTGAGGCCTCTGCCATTTCCCTGGGTGATCAGTCATGCTCTCACCATGAGACAAGAGACAACAAGTGGGCTGTGAAGCACAAAAGATCAACCAAAACAAGAAAGTGCCTGGGCTTTTAAACAGGGCTTTTAAAGTACCTTAGCGGTCTAGACAGACCAATAATTTATTTATGGCCTACACAGGGCTTTTCAACTGCCCTTCACCACCAAGCAAATAGTGACCTGTGCAAAAAGATTTGGAGATGTCAAAACAGCATCCAGTTAACCAGTGTCGCCATCATCACCATTAGCAAACATACGTACAGAAATAGCAGGAAAGGTGGGAAGTGAGCAGAGCTGGAGCCATAATTTCCCAGTCCATTTCAGACTCAAAGACGGCAATTAAAGCTGGGTGGGAAGAGAGAGGAGAGGGCTCCTCAGGGTGCTCTGCTCGCATTAGGAGCAGCTGAAAAATGGCCAGGGCACCCTCTCACCCTGAGGCACTCTATTCCTCTCCACTTGTCATGCGGACCATGCATTGCCTGAGACAAGAGACAGAAGCATTCACTTCAAGGACAGGTGCTTCAGTAACTGCGTGGCAGGTCTTGCACTCCTGGTGGGAGCTTTTATCACCCCTGGAGCCATATACCGAAGTACTTTTGGATAACAGCATCTGCCCCCTTCCAGATGGCTGCTCTGTCAGGAAAGTGTCTGCACTTGGCTGGCTCCCATGCAGACAACTGAGCTGCAAGGGCAAGAGGATTGGTGAGGGACAGGCAGTGGGATGGCAGTGCTCATGGAAGAGACACATTAGCCTGACAGCTGCTCACCAGTCTACGAGGAGATGGCCCCAGTTTCCAGAGGCCAAAAATTATTTCTGATCTGAAAGCACAGACTTCACTGTACCCGACGTAGCAAAAAAAAAAAAAAAAAAAAAGAAAAAAAAAAAGAAAAACAAAATGTTTGGGTCATTATGAAATGCATGCATTTTTCTCATTATTCTTTTAAGCAGGTGCTAGGGCAAATGCTTTACTTACTGAAAATGCCATTGTTTCAATAAAATATGTACAAGCTCCCATGAAAAAGATTTAGAAGACTAGTGGCTAAGACACGCAGCTAGTTTTTATGAATACATTCAGTTTGTAAAAATAAAAATAAAAATGGCTGTTTCTGCAAGCTTAAAATGTCAAATGATCAAATTTAGGGTGAGCTAACCATTGCTAATTTTGACCTAAAAAATAAAACAGCATAGAAAACAATCAAGTGTTCTCTATTTAAATTACTTTCTTACATCTTAAACATGCTCATTATACTGCATTGTTTGGGAATAGAAAGGTACACAGTTCATCCCAAAAGCCAATAAAACTTTAAAATCATGAACAATTTTTTTTTTTTCTTGCAATACATTTTCTGGAAAAACACCACACTTTCTTTTCTCTTTTCAGCACTTCTAAAGTTTATTACTACTCTCTTTTTATATCCTGGTGCTGGTAAAGACAACTTGCATAGTACACACAAGCCCTACACAAAAATTAGTTTAACAAACAAACAAACAAAAACCAAAGATGTTCTTTATAAATCAAGGTGTTGACATCTCAACATTTCATCTAGCCAGAACTGATGAAAAAAAGGAGGCAAATTATAAACCCCTCAGAAAGAAAGGATCCAAGCTTTCTAATTAAGGGAGCTTCTAGACATAAAAGTTCTCAGGATGGTCTGGAGCTCACTCTGTCCATCAGTTTGGATCAGTGTGAACTAGGAACAAAGCCACAGCAAGGAAGAAAGGTCTGGGAGACGAGGGAAACACAGACAACTGCTTTTTATTTCTTTGATGAACATAAATATGAAGATGCAGAAAGGATAAACTGAAGCATTTCTTTCACTAGATTTTCACAGGAGCCCCAGCAAGGATCAGTATGCTACTTTCAGCTACATTTCCTGTGAACATTAGAGCGCATGTTAATAACGCAGACCCTCAGCTTGCCTTCCAACACCATAATGCTCCACGTTTGCATGTGAACACAAAATGCATATGCTCTGTTCTCCCCACATTAACATCACATGCTTACATACTACTGGTATTTGGAACAAGGGACACAAGCGACTGTTGTGGGCTTAGTGAGTCCAAAATATTAAAGTACAGATTTTCAACTCATCTAAACTCCATATCCATTCTAAAAGGTGAAGTGTTAGCAGAATCTGACCAAATACTTTGCAGTGATGACTATAAATATGATCAACAGTGAGAGTTTTGCGTTAGACAAATATGGCACTGCATGTGGCATTACATGCATATGGTACACCACCTACAGATCCCCGAGTAATGCTGCTAATTTCTGCCATTGCTGAATAGCCTTAAACAGCTGCTACTTCAAATAGCTGCTAACAGAGGACTATTTACTTCTTTCTCATCAAGTTGCATAATTTCTCCCTAAAAAATTATGCTGGCATGAAGCCCAGAAGAGGCAACAGTTAGCCTGGACTAGTGAAAGATTTATAGTCTGAAGCATCCTCATACATGACTAATAAAAGCTGATGAGCAATAGTAACTTACTGGAAAATTGTCTGCACTTTATTCCATAACATACAAACAGGAATTCCAAAAACACCAAATACAGAATATTAGGGTTGGCCTCAGAGTTCCATGCTACAGAGGTCCAAATTATTCTCTCAGAAACACAGAAGTGAATATAGCTGTCACAGCGCTTGATAAGGTATTAACTGTATTGAGGTGCTAACTGATCCCCTGTAGCAGTCTTCATTCATGCTGAAGTGTATCTTCTCCCAAGTCTTTTCACCACTGTTTTGCTTATGTTTCAGTGGAAGAAAAGGGATTCATTCCTGCTTTGGAAAGTGACACTTCCTGATGAAATGCCACCTGAGTGTAGCACTGATGATGAAGCGTTGCTTCAGGAATATATTTGTCAGATGAATCTTCTATTAAGGAATGACTGAGCCACAGAATTTTTATGCCAGATAACACACACATACTTCCTGAATGAAAATTCTGCATCCCAACATTTCAGTACTCAATTCCTTAAAGAATAAATTAAAAGGAATATCTACTACCAGTTCTTCACATATTAATAACTAACATTCTCAATATTTACTCAACTACATTCAGAATATCAGAGGAGGCAAAAGTAAAACCATATTGGTTAAAATTATTATTTTTAAAAAGATTATTTAAACCACTCATGTTTATTTACTGAATATTTTTACTGAAGTGTTTGAACATAGGACAGAGGAATGAAAAATTTTGCTATTCTGTTACTGCAGTTTTCTAATTATTGACACCACTGAACAAACAAAAAATAAGCCAACAAATTAAAAAGGGGTGAAATCCACTAATGTGGTGGGTTTTCCAAGCAGTACAGTCCCTGGGTTTCTCCTCCTTAAGGGAAGAGGCAGAAAAGCATTATTGTACCATAGGACTCAAGGGATTTCTCTGAGGTGAAAGTTAGAGGAGAAGACAATCCTCTCCGCCTCATCTCCTCTGACTCAGTTTCTCATCCTATCATGCCAGAAGACTGCAAGCTGCTTCCCCAGGGCAATGGATTTGCTCTAGGGTACTACAGCAGAATCCATTGAATTTTCAATACTGAATTTCCTGTGCTTGTTTTGTCACCACCGCTAATATCTGCCAGGCATCACAGAACAAGGATCTCTTGTGCCCTGACAACAGATACTCCAACTAAAACACTTTGAAGTAGTAAGAGAGAGGAGAGGGAAAGAACCAACAAGACAAATGAGATTTTTGTAAAATACTGATTTAATAAATAAGCTCAGTCAACAGGAAAGTTAACTTGGCAGAGTTCCTTCCTTTGATTATTTAGAACAGTTCTGTCAGAAATATTCCACATTATTAGGAAGGTTTCTGAATTTAATTCTGAATAAAACACACCATTTCTTCTTAGAGGAGGAGAAATCTAAAAACGTAAATACGACACTTTTTAAATATGTAGGTGAATATGAAAAAAAATGGGTCATTTCCCAGAGTTGTGTGTTGGGAAACGCTTTTTTTTTTTGTTTAACATGCATGCGCTCCTTAAGCAGCCGCAGCTTCTGAGAAGAAAGTAGTTATGGAGAGGAAAAATTCATTATACTGAGGTCAAAATTGGAAAGTGATTCATGAACCCCAGAAGGTCAGAGGTTCAGTTGCCAGACACAATCGGAAATTCAGAAACCCAAATGAATAACTAGAAACATTTCGTACTACAGAACTTGACTGGAAGTATGATCTACATAGTTTCTGTTCTTGCTGTTGAGCCACTTTGTTCCCACTTCAATTTATCTGATAAATTAAATGAGGAGTGCTGAAGTTTGAAAATTTCTTGGCAGGCCTGCACATTTTTCCTTACCAAAAGAATAACTAAATTGTCTAGGTACGAAACAGATTAGTCCTAGACACTGTAGATTATGGAGAACATCTAAGTACTGCCTAGTTCTTGGAAGCATAAAAGAAATCTGAGTTCTCTCTCAAAATACCTATTGTATGTTTTTCTCTCTAAGTAACTGTCTGTATTTGATAAAATTGTAATAAGCAGCAGAGAAAAAGTGAAACTGTTAACAAAAGCAATATTTCCAAACTACTGTCTTCTTATTGTTTCTAGAAACAAGTAAAAAATTTATTTATTTATTTATTTTTTAAGAAATTTCACCAGGTGATACTTAATTAAAAAAAATTGAAAAGAGGAAAGGAGGATGAAGGGGAAAGGGAAGAAATAGGGGTTGATTTATTGGCTAAAGAGAAACAAAAAAACAGAAGAAAACAATCAATACAGGAATTATTTTTTGCAAATTATTAGATATCCTTGTAGACATCAGACCAATTTAAATGACAGAGGGGTCACATTCAGTGGTGCATGTCATTGTTGTGATATATGCACCAAGACTTTGATGATATTCCCCTGGCAAGAAAGATGACAAATATATGTAAATGGTCTGAATTTTAAAGAAGAGTGCAATTGAAGTGCTAAAATGTTTCATAATAATGTGATTGTAAATCTCTTTGGGTTGACTAGATATAGAAAGGCTATCATTTCTAGAACTGTTCTTTCTAGAAGAACCTATGATTTGCTAGTTAACCTTGGACTGATTCAAAGCATTTCATTTATTATCAGATTATGTGATATTTCTCCCTTTCTACCAGATAAATTTCAATCACTTGAATGCACATATCAAAAGATTTTATTTCCAAACAAAGTTTAAAAAATCTGCAATAAAAGATTAAGCCATAAAACTTAAGTTGCAGTTCTCAATCCAATCTGATCCCAGTGTGGAACTACTCCTGATTCCCCAGATGCATTTTGACCTAATGAACTTTTTCTGGAAAAATATCACGCACATAAACAATTTAGAGGCAAATTAGATCAAATATTTTACAGATAGAATTTGAATATGATTAGTTTCCATCACCATTTCCTCAACACGATCTTGTCAGGGAAAATTTCAAAACAGAGTATTGAACTAAACTAGTGTGACTCAGATAAGTCTGTCCTGATTTTGGATATAAATAAAGTTAGATATATCGAGTTAGATATTAGTTTCGAATTTCGCTGCAAATATTTCCAACGTGTACAGGCATTGTATATTTTCTGCACCTATATATCAGATACATAGTTTAACAGCCTTTTAAAAAGCCGCCAGTATCCTAAACTCTTGGATGCATAGTCTGGAATTGGTCAGCCAGCACAAATTCTCAGTCAAATGTCTCTCTCGGTCTGCTGAATGTTTCCTGAGGCTTCAACCAAGAGAGGAAGGGTACGGACTAAAAGCGTTCTTCAAGGTCAAGCATTCTTCCCTCATTACAACTGGCTTTTGGTTAGAAACCCCAAGCAACAAAGAACTAACAAAAAAAACCTGAAAAGCCCTAGAGAAATCCAGTATATTTTTAAGGACTTGACTTTAAAAGGTAGAAATCCACCTGCACTCAAACGCCAGTGTAAAATTAGGTGATAGCTAACAACATTCAGTTCTTTTCTGACCATGTTCCTCCTTTGCTTTTTTTCAGAGTGCTGGGGCTATACGCTTTACACGGCGATGTGCAGCCTACAGGCAGCCAGATCCCACCTCTGCCTTTCTAACAGTTGCACAAACCATACATGGAATAAGAAATTTGTTACTCTCTACCCCGCCCCCACTAAAGAACATTTCTACAATGAACATTTCAAGCCAAATTACATTGTTCCTGGGATTTCAGTGGGTGTGTTGTGCAAGTGGAGCAGGCTGACAGAATTTAACAACCAATTAAAGCATTTCTATACAGTTATGGAACAATCTACAGAAATGTATGGTAGAAACAAGATTTTCCATTATATTCTGCAGTATGGCCTGAAAACTTTACAAAAAAAAAAAAAAAAAAGTATATTTCTCTTTTTATATTCCACAGAAGATCTCCATACAAGAGAGCAAAACCTCTGAGAATAGCATAGCCAGAGGTACCACTGCAGCAATCTGTTTCTCCCCACTAAATCTCCTGCCTTTGCCCCCTTCAACAAAGTACTTTGCACAGCTGTCTGTCTCTACTTGGTATAATCTGAGTGACAAAACTATCAGTGTCATTTCTCTGGAGCCTGCCCTTCTGAGCAATAATCCTCACATGAATTCAGTATTAACACTGGTCAAACCTCAGAAGTTTTAGAAATGCCCTTCATGTAAGTATTTAAGAATGCAAATGCTTATCTGAACAATAGCCAAATACATGTTGGCTAGATATCTAGATATCATGGGATTTGGCCTGGGTGAAATACTGAGGCAGTAATCAGTTGGATGGTATTCCATTATTTTTTCCTTTGGGTTAAAAACTCAGAAAGAACAAAGGTTCAGGGAACACTTTCAGATTCCATTTGTAATCAGAACTATGACGCTTGTCATATATCAGTAAGTTCTCACTACTCACTATCTGTTCTTTTTTAGAGAAATTAAAGTTGACAGGAATAATTGTAGGAAAGTTATCTGAGTACTGCTACACGCTGAACAACTTAACGGTACATCTTGCTTAGAGTAAGATCATTAATGCTAAGAAAACAGAAGATTAATTTCACAAAAGGATTTCATATAGGGAATAAGAAAATTATATGATAATCTGGAGGAAATTCAGCAGCAGGCATTACCATTGATGCTTTGAGTAGTAAATATCCAACTTGCAGCAAGGTATTAACCAGAGGTTATTAAATCTGAGAAAGCCAATTACTACAGAGCAGATTCTTAGCCTGAAACATTGTGAGTTTGCATCTTGACTAGCTTTGCACATGTGTAGATTATCCCATGACAACAGCTGCATAGTTTGATGGTTGACTACAAACAACAAGATGAAATTATGACCTCCATCACTGAAAAAGTGTTTGAATGTTGATGTCATTAACACATTAGCCACACCATGCCTCTTGGTAACAGGGATATTGTTGTCCTTAGTACTTAGTAGAGGGATATTAGTGTCCTTAGAGCCACTCCATTAGCAGCAAATGAACTACATATGATGTAAGAAGCTGATGTCCTGAGGCTATAGGCGTAAAGGTGGCTTGTTGGGTTTGACTTTAAATTATTTTCTTAATGGATTTGAACTCAAGGAAGTACAGAACAGTGGAGATAATAGCTGCAGTGGCATGCTAAAATGGGATTTAGAGGTCCTTAAAATACAGATTGTTGACCTTATTCAGGGATTGTTATTGCCTCCTATATATATGCCTTTGTTTTTGGAGCCCTGCACACAATGGCTCGAGTCTAACACTTGAAGTAATTCCCGAGTACTTGTTCCTCACACACAATATACTGCATCAAAACTTTGGAGGTTTCTGCAATCTCTTGTAGCAAATGTAGCTGTCTTTTGGCACTTTAAGCCCAAAAGGCCAAAATACTTTTACAGTGTTTTTTTTGAAACAGTGTCCAACAAGCAAGGTCCTGGACAGAGAAACTTATATGCTTTAAAGAGGACCTTACATTTCTTTTAAAAGTTCAACAATTGCACTATCATTTGTAGGTCATAAGCTAATGATCCTAAAAGATATCAACTAGCAAAAGGAAGAAGTTACAATAAAGCAGTAATCCTCTTGAAACACCTATTTTAGGAATACCAAATAGTTTTCTTATTTATTTGCATAGTAAAATTGAAGTAAACATAAAAAAATCCCACAAAGAGGAGAAGGGAGAAGAAGGGGGAAGGGAGGGGAAGGGAGGGGAAGGGAGGGGAAGGGAAAAAAAAAAGGAGGGAAACTTTGGTTTTAGTGGGTCACAGTTGAATAACATACTTTGTCTTTGAATTCTCATTCATAAACACAAAGAATAAGCATTTAGAATGAAAATACTTGTAAGTTCTTCTGCCTTTGCAGTTACAATTTTCTTTAAGAAGGTACTACGACCAGATTCACTACACCTCATTTATTCAAGTATCTTTATCATTTAATGACATTCAAGGAGAATAAACAAATTCTTGAAGAGTCAAAGATATTTCTTTTTTCACCCACATTTGGAGTCACTACAAGTACATAGAAAGGAAATTCCAGTAACAGCCTATTTACAGCAGAGCAAAAAGCAACTGATTGAAACTCTTTTTAAAAAAATACTTTGTATACATGTTAGATCTGAGGCTACTGTAAACAGTGTTGTTTCGGACAAAATGAAGATCCCAGCTCAGAGAAGCTTTTGGGAAGCTTTTACATGGATTATGTGTTTAAATGCATGCGAGTATATCTTTGCTTTTTGTAGATGTCCCCCAGTTCCTTGGATGACAAAAAAAAAAAAAAAAAAAAAAAAAAAAAACAACCACCACCAAACAACATCGTTGAGCTGCTTAGGTGCAAACTGATGTTGGGTTTACAAGAGGTACACCACAGGTGCTGACTGCACACCAGTAAAAAAAATACTTAGCTCAAGTTTGGCAACAGAGAGCCCTTGGAATAGGAGAAGGTTGTGCAGAGCATCACAACCAGCTTTGAAATTCTTTTTTCCAGTAACTTTACACCCCACTCACTATTATGAACCTTACTCTTTCCCCCACATATGCACTATTGGTCATTTTTATCTGGTGTGGAACCATTGTATTTTTTGCGCAATCCTGTTTCTTCATAGCCCTGAAAGGCAAACCTTCAGATCTACAGCTGGCTTCTTCCAAATCCCTGGAAAGTAATCACCACGTGGCACTTACCTCTCCTTCTCTGGGCCACGGCCTTCCGTTCTGTGTGTATTTGCTTTGATTCTGGCGCTTCTTTTGCCCTCCATCAGCAAATTTGCACAGTAAAGGCTCAGTGGGGGCTGTGAAGACAAGAAACCCAGTCTATATTAGCAACCCCCAAAGAAAGTGATTATACCAGCAACAGTAGTGCTTTGTAATACTGATCTTTTGAAGTAAAATCTTGCCTTCTGCAGATATTTTTTTGCCTCTTTCAGCCTTGACTCTACTGGCAGCTGTTCTTACTAACTAAGCTTCAAAAAATATATACTGGCAGCCCTTAAAAGAATTTAGCAAATATTGTTGAAAAAATAATCAGCCCACGCAGAATGTTAAGTTGCTGAAGTGAAATAGTCGAGTCAGGCATTAGTTCCAGCTAAGTTAGACACGTATTCATGACCAGCATTGCTGAAGGATAAACACTGTTTTACTAACGCAGCTTTCTGTTTTTATTGTAAAAACTTCTCAAGAATATCTTTAAAAAATAAGTGTTCTCACTATTTTTGTGTTTCTCAGCACTCAATATGTTAAATTCTGAATAAACAGAATAAAATAGACAGTCTTGCCAAGCGCAATACAATTAGATTTCTTTTCCTCTTAACTTCTTTAAGCAAGTTGGCAGCTGAGAAAACTCTTTTCCTCTCCAGCTGGGCTCTGATCTGGGAGAGCACAATAGTGAGGGAGGCTGGAACCCCAGCAATGATGGACATTCCCAGAGACACACACTCAAAACCCCAGTGCACAATAGGGACTGCTGGTAGAGAAATTGCTATACAATGGGTGCCACAAGATGGGAACTTTGTGTCTTGGGATCTTCTCCCACCAATCAGCTTTTAATAATCTATTCTAAAACACTTTTCAGCCCAAGCTTGGTACACGGCTTGGTAGTGGGAACTTGCCTTGGCTGCCTCCATCTTAAATGAGGTGCCACAGTCTACCCACTTCGTTAGGTGGATGTCAGGATCGTCTTTTATTGCTTATATCAATTGGTGACTAAAAAATTTTTAGTTTGGTTGAAAGAAATCTGAAAATGATGTTTCACATCTGAAAGTCTTTTGGAAAATGTTGGGTTCCCAGCCATTACAAGTTGAGGCTCTAATTAATTAACCAGGAGGTTTGATAGGAAAAGTCAACAAAAATAGCTTTTCTCGTCATTTTCTGTTTCTAGGATGCAAGAAGTGTTGAAAGAATAGGAAGAAAGACATAAGAAGGAAATGTTGCAGTACGTGGTTAGTCAAATTGCTGACATTTATTTGTAATAAAAATAATAATTTGCTTGGAGGATTAAATAAGCTTGTATCATATTAAAACAAGCTCTCCTCCTTCAACCTCTTAGTTATAGTCAGCTCAAACCGGATCAGAAAACATAGTTTAAAAATGTGATCACTTGAAAACAACAACCAACAAAGTACAGAGAATCTCACATCAATACCACGATTTCTTATTGGGACTGCATTATTTTGGCTACTTTCGAAGCTCTAACAGCTTTGTTTTTTTCATTACCATTTTACCAGGCTAGTAATTTCCAAGGTCACTAGAAAGTGAACTACAGGGAACAATCCATTATTGGCAGAAAGCTCGACTGTGTGACCCCAGAGGTCTTTCCCCACCTCTGACTTTGGTTATTGTATCATATTTTGGTAGAAGTAATGTTCAGCCAACCATTTTAAATTTTAAATAATGAAGGTTTAAAAGCATCCAGGTGGCTGTGGAGATTCTTTCCGCAATCGGAGAGATTTTATGGGGCTGACTGCCCTGCACTTCTACCAGTTTTACTCCACAATGCGATGCAGCATAATTTCAGAGCAGTTACTTACAATTCACTTTGATGTGATTGTGAGGGAGGAGCAGGTGCTAAGCCAGCATCTGAGAAAGTCCTATTAAATGTCACATTTGATGCTTCAAAAGCTTTTTATTTCAAGTGCTGAACAACTATCATTCAACATATGGTATCAGGAGTATCAGAAGTATGCAAAAAACAATCTGAATGTTGCGTGTTTACATGTGCCATGATCATCTGCTATTGTACACATGTGCTGTTAGTCTAAATGCTATGATGTGGTATAGCAATCAAGTAAATCATATGTCTTACTACATATCCTTCCTAGAAATTAGCCAACCACAAATGGGAAGCTGTTGCCATTTCTGAGCTTCCCATTATTGAGCACTACCATATGACAACCTTTTATTGCTAAGTTGGGCCTTCCTAAAGTTAACTGAGATTAGCAGACAATCATTGAACAGATATGCCAAACAACTTCACACCACACCTAAAAAAAGTGTGGAAAAAGAAACTGTACTGGCTTTTTTGGGGTTAAGGAAGAAGATGGAAAAGGACAAATGAACCATGCCCTGCACAGGAAAGTTTCTTCAATAGGAAGCATTTTTCCTCTATTAAAAAACTGACAGGAGTTGTGGGGAAAAGATCAACACATGCCAATCAACATTACCATAAGCAGAAATATGGGAAAAAGACATTCTGGCAGGAAGATAGAGTCTAGTTCAGATTTTCTTTATTAGTTGATTATTTTTCTTTCTTTTTCAAAAATTAGACAAAACAGTGGGATGTAGCAGATTTGCATCTAGTAAAATAGAAAATGATTTGAAGAGATTTAGATCTTAAAGATTTACACCTGGGAAAAACTATGGTAATAACCTCAAAATATAAAGAACTAAACCTTTATTTTGGAAGTAAGAATGTAAAAGAATCTCAAGAGTTCAAGTGTTGCTCTAAGTACACAGAAGAACTCAAGTCTGATTTATTTCAGCCCTTTTGAAATACCTTGTAAGGCTCTTAACCTTTGTAAGCTCAGATGCACAGGAATATTTGACTTTACTACAATCATTCTTACTAAACAAATGCATAACAACAGAGGATTCTGGAGAGAACATATCCTATTCCATATATCAGAAAAACTATTTCTAAGTAGAATTCTTTTTGAATGGTTTTAAGAAATGTCAAAAGCTTTGAAAACAGCAAATTTACTTCTGACAAAGAAGTAAAAAAAAAAACAAACAACGTAATAAGGTTGTCAATTCAAAAAGAAACTGTTCAAACTATATCAGTATGACGTGACTAAGAGCAAAGAATTGGGATATTTCACTCTTAAATACTTCTCAAGGGGAGGAAGAAAAAAAAAAAAAGGGAATCTTTCAAACTGTTCCTGTTTTTGCTGCCTTCCATTCCAAACAAATGCTCCTGAATATATAGATTTTTTTTTTTTTTTTACCTTTCTCTTTTATATTTTTTACATTTTAATTTTTTTGTTTTTTAATATGAATATAGTGACTGGAAATAAATACGCCTCTTCTCTCACCTGCTGACTTAATAGCAAATGTAATTTGGGTATCTTTATATGGTCATATTTTGAACTGATAAGCACATACTTTTTTGCATGGCTCTTGACAACCTCGAAGTTTTCAGCATGTGTGGTATTTTGAAGCATATCTGGAAAATCTGCTGTTGGTATTTTCCTGTCAGAAAAGTGAGAATTGATTCACTCAAGATAAATTTCAAGCTATTGCATACCGATAAACTCTTCAAGGTACAAAGCACTGCTCTTTCTTTGACTTCTACCTGACAGTAACAAATAAAAATATCAAGAATAAGTAAGTAACAGCTTTAACCTGAACAAGGTTCATTAAGCCATTACCCATTTTTCAAGGAAAAGATTTAAATGCTTGCTGCAGTTCCCATCCAGAGCCTGCTTGAGTTAATAACACATAAATAGCTCTGAACTTGGCTTTCAGTCCTGAGAAGGAAACGGAATCAAATTGATAGTGCTTCTAAACAGCATCTGCCAAGATATTCAGGGCTGTTTTAGGAGAGGGCAGTTGCTGCAAGTATTCAAATTCTCTTCCCATGGAACAAAATGGCTAAAGCCGTATCTCTCTTTAATCAGACCCTGAATTTACTCTAAGAGTTCAGTGAAGGCGAAAGAGAAACACTGGTTTTATGTCAATCAAGGCTGTCAATATCGTCGGAGCTCCTTTAGGAACTCAACTTCTCATGCTCTGGTACTTCAGTTGGATTGACTGAACAGACAGCACCAAACTGCCAAATGCCACTATACCTCCAAAGGCACTGGTCTTTAAAATAGGACAAACCCTTTAGATGGAAAGAGACTGGGATAATAGTGTCCCATTCCCACATTGGCAGCCTCTCAACAGATCTTCCAGGACAGGAAAGCAACTTCAATTAAACTGGAGAACTCATAAAAAAAAAGCAAACTCCTAACTAGCTCCAAATACATACTTTTGTTTTTCTTTCATTCATCGGAAGGCTGAAACATTCAAGCTTCTACATATACAAAAATGTATATATCCATGAACATGTGCTTCATAAAGGATTGGGAAGATGAAAGCTGTCATTTATGTTCAGTGAATCTGTTTCATTATTTCAGGTGCTCAGTAAGTTTTTTTTTTTATCATATACTGAGAAAAGATTGCCCTCCACCACTTCCAATTCACAGTCATATTACATCGTCTGTCCAGCAATAGCAAGAATTACGTATACAGCAAGGTAACAACTAGAACATATTTATGTATTTTAACTTGTTTCACTATGAATATTTTTGAGGACAATATTTTTCAGCATGTCCGGAAGAAAGTAATCTCATCTTGTGCAAAAATGAAGATAACGCTGCTAGCAGAGACCTTAGCAATAAGTGCGATATGAACTCGTATGGATCTCTAAACTCCTTCGTTTTGTTAATGTGATGAAAAATGATAAGAAAGTCAATGCCATTAATAAAAAATGGTCAGAGTACAGACAATGATTTTTTTCAAAACATGTTTTCAGGAGAAGTTTGGATTAATTTATTTTTCAGCCCTGGCAAATCCTCCTCCACAATAAAAAAGAAGCAGAGCAATAATTGAGTTCACGGTGACACCAAACATTTAAACTGATCGTGTTTTGATAACTTTTTTTTCTTTACTCACTTTCAAATTTTAATTATTCCAGCAGCACTTTCACGTACGTATTGGACTGAAATATTCATGCGAGCAGCACAACATTTGTCTGCCACAGATCAAACATTACTTCTACAGTAACACCAAATTCACTTTGCAAGCAGACCTGTTAACTCATACAGTAGTTGAGAAGGAGATGCTAGAGACATAAAAACTCTAAATGGAAGGCACGACCGAGCAAGTTAAAGTGCTGATATGGATGTAGCCAGCAAGAATACAGGCTCTTCAGAACCTACAAAGTTTATTTACAAAATGAATTTTGCAGCTCTAAGTTTTGAACTGCAGTAGGTTCCTGATCAATAGAGCAACTCATTGTGCTAGTGAGTCTAGTGATTTCTAAGAAGTTCTGACACACAGTACTTATTCACCCCTAAGTAACAAACAAAACTCTAAATTCAAGGAAGATTGTAGAACACTGTCATAGCTATTCTGCTCTTGGTGAATGAAGGGGAAAAATTACAAAAGATGGCACGTGACACAAAAGGACAGAAGTAAACATAAGGGCAAAGCTCTACAAACCATAAGTAGTGAAGTAAATAAATGCATCATCCTATTCCATATGAAATACTTGATGAAGGACAGAGTTGATCATTTTGTGGGGTAACAGATTTCGCCCCACATGTCCATAAAACTGGATATGAGATCACAGGATAAACTCTAACATATATATGTAAAAGCAGAATAAAAGTGCACTAGTACATGTTCAGATAATTGCTTACTGCTCAATGTTTTTGATTGAGCCAGTGATTCTATACACAGGCATCCTAAAAAAGCGCAGAATGGAAGCTGATATCTTTAGAATGTTAGAAATAAACTCAAGAAATATACATTATATTTGTCTCCTCTTCCAGTACTAAACTAGATGATATTCAGTGCACTTACACAGCTGATTATAAAAGCAAAACAAGGAGTTAATATTGCACATTGTTTCTAGAAAGTATGATTTTCACAATATAATTGTGGAAATTGAGGAAACAGTTTTGTATAACAGAAAAGTTATACCCCAAAGCAACAGTTAAAAGGCAAACATCTGCTTGGCTAGAAATAAAAAGGAAAAAAAAAAAGTGATTTACTTTTGATAAACTGTATTATAGCTGAAGTAATTATCTCTAGTTCACCTCTTTGTCTTAAGAAAAGGGAAGCAATCCTTTCATCTTTCTGTAAAATAAGTATTTCTAAAAAGCAAGAGTATATTAGAAAAAGAAAATAAATCCTAGGGGAGAAATAGTTCATCAAGGATAAAGTTAGCATTTCTATTAAGTGAAACACGAACTATATAGAAGAGGTAGAACAGCTAATTCTATGCACACGGTGGAGAAACAGCATGCTGACTGTGAAGTGCAATCCAGGTCTTACTGCAATCAATGGAAACACTCTATGTACTACATAAAAAACTGTACTTAATCATATAATTGCAGAAGCCCCAACCAAGGTTTGTTAGAACTGATCGGAAATGACAGTCTGCTTTTGATGAGAAATTGCACCATTTATTTTCAAGTTTGTTTCTGTTTAAAAATCTATTTTAGTTTTCAAATTTTCTACTGAACAGCAGATTGAGAGCATCTGGTTCAGGCCTATTAAAACGTTCCTTTCTAATGCTGCTGATAAAGGGGAAACCTTCGTAACAGAGCATTAACTAGATATGTATGTTATTTTATGGAGATGACATACAGCAACAGATGCTTCAATACAGGACTGGAACTTAAATAAAAATACAAAATCAATCCAAATAGCTCAGATGAAATAAAATATTAAAGTAATGCTGAAACACAGTAACAAAATAGCATAGTTATGTTTTCACAAACTCCATTTCTCAGCCAACTTTAGTGCTGGCTTCTGTAGAAGGGCATGAATAAGTGAGCAGTGAATCCAGTATAGCATTAAGAAGATTATTAATCATACATATTAACTAGTAACTGATTCATTAATATAACACACTTCAATGTTGCATTTTATATTTATTTTAAACAAAAAGCCTGAACCAGAGCTCACAGAAGTTGAGGAGAAACTCTCAGCAACTTCAGTGGAATTTGGAGTGCAAATATAATGAGCTGAATGTAAAAAATCTTTACTGCTAAGTACGTGTATTGAAAGTACTGGTACAGATTTTGGCATCAGCCTCAGTGCCATTTGACCAAAGAGAATTCTGAGCACAGCAGCTCTTTTTTCAGTCACTTGGTTTCTGTGCTTGATGTAATTCTTGAGTTAACAGTACGTCCGATGAATTAACATCCATTGTCCTCATATTCACCAGGTTAAGTTCCCATTTTCAGTCTAGCAACTCAGCTAAAACTACTGTGACTTTGAATCCAAAGCTACTCTAATGAATCCAAATGTAAATTTGAGGTAATTATGAGGAAGAGTAGATTCAGACCTGTGATTTTCGTCAGAGAATGCAGCCCCCCCGCAATTGTCGGTACAGGAAACTTCAGCCTTATTGGAGGTTCCCTGACATAAAGCTGAAAATATCATTGTAGTTCATACTTTTCACCCAGCGCTCTTTGCAACCTTCTGGATGAAATGGAAGTGGGATCTTTGAGAAGTGATCTGTTCTTATGAAGTACTCAAAGAGACTATACAACAAGAGAAGATGTCTTTATATGAAAGCAATCAAAATAGCTATGTGCATCAGTTTGCAGAACATTTTTAACGTGCCTGTGCTTAGACCTCTAATTTATATTATTTTAAGACAGTTCCCACAATCAACTGAAATTCTGAACGCATTGTTTTCATGCAACAATTACAAATCCTAGAATTTGGACTAATACTTCCTGCAAAAACACTATGATACATCCCTTTGGAAGAACTATGTACCAAAAATTTCCACAGTACCATAGTTCGGAGAACAATATTGGCTACAAGATATTAAAAGCACTTGTCACATTATATATCAGACAGATAATAAATAAATAAATATTGAAGTAATTTGATATAAAATCTTTTTGGTTAAACTGGAAAAGCTTTAACAGTTCTTAACAGAATTGATAAATGCGGAAGCTTAAGAATCCAACTCACTTTTCCATGTCGGATAAATTTCTGTGCGGAATTTCTGTGCCACAGCTCCTATCTATTTCTCTCATGTGAGATTAACTAAGAAAGGCACTGAGTTAAGCCAATCCTACACGGCCCTTTTGTAAAATAAGTGAACAATTAGCAGAATATAAGGATATGCTATTTCAGTAGTACGCCATCACGCTTTTCCCCATTGGTAAGAGTCAGAAGGTATGAAAGTTTTTTTTTTCAATTGTTTTTCTTTAAAAAGTTTTTCTACATATTTGCATACATAGCAAGGTTCTTCTGCCGTACTGTGTTGACTCTTGTACCAGATAGCATAGCAGCTGCAAGACTATGTTGCAGTAGCGAAGCAGAGGACAGGTTTGAGTTGGCTGGTCTTTGTAAGCAAGTAGCACCCTGACTTTAGCACATTCCCTTTGCACTGGTAACACCTGAATGCTCCTGTACCAAGACAGACAAGCTTTGCATGTTATCCCAGAACTGCAATCTATGCATAGAATTAACCGAAAAAAAAAAACAACCAAAAATACACCCACTAAAAGTGAACCCCAAATCATTTTTAAATTCCTTCTAGGAAGATATACCTTTTTGCCCTCTCCCACAGTCTCAGAAGTTACTTTGTTTGGATGAAAATGGAGATCTTGTATTTCTTACTGTTCAATTATTAAGGAACAACAACGAAGTCAGCTTCATTTGAAAGGCTCAGCGATTTTTAAACGATCTCATGTACCGTAATTTATAATGGAAAATCAGGTACAAATAGTGTGAGATGCTTTCTGGTTCCCCTCTAATGGAAATAAAATGAATCCCTGGTAATGGTGACCCTACTTGCTTCTGTGGTCACCCATTTTAGTTTTTAGTGTTCTCTTTAGTACTCCCAGGAGAAAAGAGCAAATGCAAAGCTTTTATCTATTGCTGTTTCTCAAAACAATAGGTCTGTGCTTCTGCTATAAAATCTATTTTTACTATTCACATAAACTAACATTATTGATCACAGAGACTTTGCTATTATCCCACTTAGAAAAACCTACTTGTACTGACAGTCCAGAGACAAAATCATTTGAATTTAATGCAGTAAAAAGAATTAATTCTGGCTTTGCTAATACGAAGTTATTTCATGTACCTGTTTAAGTATTTATTATTTCTCATTGAATCTATTTACAATTTTAAATCATTGCATTATTTATTAATTTTTATTCAGCATTTATATAAACCAGTAAATTATCATCACATTATTCCTTGTCTGTGTGACACTTCTAGAACTAATACTACAAGTAAAAAATAATAATTTTAAACATATGTTTTCAGTATAAACAAGGAAACCTGGCCAAATGTCTTATGTCAATAGAATGATTTTTTTTCCACCAGCATTATTATAATTGCTGTATACAGACATTCATTTTTTACTAATTAAGGTTGAGTCTTGGCATTTCTGCTCACACTCCAACATATGCATAGCATTAATGTTCAGAACAGCTTATTCAAGCCAGTGTTGAACTGCATGAGGATGTCTCAGTTATGATCACTAGCTTATTTAATTCAGACATGCATGTTTCAATAACTACATTTTGTTTGCAGATTGTGGGGAAAGAAACATCTGTGTTGTCTTTGTGAACGGTCCTTGCAATAAAGAAGTGGACATACGTATACATAATGTCTTCATTATTTGATGCACTAGGCATATCTTGATAAAAAGTAGCAATGGGAAACTCTTACAATAGGAAAAAAAGTTTGGTTTGCAAAGAAATGTGCTGTGCATGGTCAAAGCAGTGACACCTTGCCAGAATCAGAGCTCAAACAGCATATTCCTAAAAGCACTGATTCATGTTAACGCATGAAATATTCCTGTGTAAATGAAACACAAATCCCAATTTTTAATCTGCTCAACAGCTTAAAAATATTAAGAAATAATGTATTTTTTCTCAGAACGCCTAATGAAAATCCTTTTATTTAAATCAGTTCTAATTAACCCACATTCCAGCCATGACTGCTGGGTGCAGAAGCAAAAATTCCAATCACTTAGAATTTAAAACGTAGCTAAGCAATACCATTTTGCCACTACTGTGAGAAAGAAGGAAAAGCTGAAGGGAAAATTCCTTTTATTGTTATTACCCTTCTTTCATTTTATTTTCTGCATTCACTGAAAGACATAAAATGAGCTAGTTTGCTAGAAGTTAACACGCAGCATTGCCAGCTTCCTTGCTTAAACGTGGGATCACCTCTAAAAAGTGGAGTTGACCCTGACTGCAGCAGAAGTGTGGGCAGGCATAGGCTACACAGCAGAAAGCATTTATCAGACGGGTGACTGACTGATTCTTAGAGGCAGGAGTTCATTTCACCGCGGTGGAGAATACCCAAATCACACTAAGCACCTTGGACAATCTAATTACTGTGTGCTACAAAACCTCCCTGAGCACTCCACCATTTTCTCCTGTAAAGTGGCCCAGGGGAAGGCAGTGATTACTTCGGAAACCACACATAAGTAAGGACACCGATGCCCCTTCCCTCTTTCTCCTGGCAGAAGAGACTGCTGGCTGTGCAGAGCCATGGGACACGCTGCTCCTAAGGCTAACAAGCATGCCCAAGTCCATGGGGCAGGCTTTTCTGCATACTACCAAAACAAATCCCACTTCTCCCATCTTCAAACACCTGTGGGTTGGAAGCAAATGTGGCATTGGCACGTATTTGCTCCGAGAAGAAGGGCGGGCCATGGAAGAAAAAAAAAAAAAAAAAAAAAAAAAAAAAAAAAAAATCACTCAGCAACTCCATTTCCTGAGAGGGCAAGGTGACAATGTGCCCCTGAAACCTACCACTACCTGCAGATGCGGGGGGCTTTGCTCCAGCTTAAAGTACTTGTCTGCCTTCAAGGCATAACTGTACCTATGATTTCTATGACAAAACGCTGCACAGTAGAGTCACTGAGAATTCTACCGTAAGTCACCTCTTTTTCACAATATTTTATCCAAAAGAAAGACAAAGAAGTAAAATTATAATCTTTTCCCGAGGCAAAAGAAGACCTAACTCGTATTTCTTAGCTCTTTTCAAAATGCGTTGTTGATACCAATGCTAAATCTAATGTGCTACAAAAGTCAATTTCTAACCCTTACAGCTTAAAAAAACATTTATTGCCATCTGAGACAATATCCTAGAATATTAAATATATAACACTAAACCCTTCTGCATTTTTCAAGTGCAGAGCTCTCTGCTGAGTGCAGACAAGGAGGCAAGCTGACATATTAGAGACTGTGAAATGGCCTCAGCTCCTTTAACTCTATGTAGCTCATGTCTTGGGGGTTGTAGGAAGGTCATGCTACATCCTGCTCTACCGTGTGTTGAAAAATTAGGAAAAGAACATTATCTCAATACTAAGATAGGAAAAGTTAAAAAAAAAAAAAAAAAAAAAAAAAGGAAAATAAATCCTCTACTTTCCAGTTAAAAATACGGGAAAAACAAGAATAGGAGTGAGACAAGCACAACAATGAAAAATTGGTAGGGGGAAATAAGGTACAGCAATAGGCAAAGAAAAACATATTAAGAAAATGAAGAGAAACAGGAAAAGAAGGAAGAGTAATTCTTCTGAAATGCCTTTGAAAATGTTCTGGCTTCACACAAAAGTGAACACAATTGATATAATTTCTGGATGACAACAGGGCTGTGATGACTACCTGGGTCTTCACCAGTACAAAGATGACAGGAAAAAAAATTACAACTGAACAAGTAAATGAATGGGCTAAATGTTACTGCCTGTGTCAAAAAGATGAAGTCTATAAAATGTGTGTGTTTTTATTTGGAAATACAGACTGAAGACAAGTTCTGTCATACTATTAAGAACTCACTCATATTCTCACAGTAAGCATATAGGATTAAAACATAAATGAAACTTAAAAGACCGTAGAGTCTCCCCTACACAGAAATACTAAGGTCCAATTATCAAAGTCACTTGAAAGTTTATCTCAAAACCCGATGGATGATTCAACACTTCTATGCCACAGAGATAAAATTAGAGATGACTACACGATAGATGAAAAATAACAGACATTGCATACAGATGAATTAGGTTATTAAAAAAAAAAAAATAATATATATATATATATAGGAGCCTCTAACACTAACCCCCATGATTCTTTAAAGCTCCAGTGCCCATCTGGAGGGGATCCTCCCTGGGTTTACCAGGGATACAGCCATGTCAGCAGGATGCGAGCATTGTGTGCCTTTCCACTCAAAGCATGATTGCAGCCAAACAGCATTATCAGAATCAGGTCTGACAAAAGCTGTCTCCAGCTGACACGAAGCAGCATTTTTTCAGAACAAATGATTTCATGAATCAGCCAGCAGAGAACGACAACATTCTGCTGCCACTAAGTTGCAATTTCCAACAAGTTAATGAGCCCATTGCAAACTTGACCATATTTATCACTCTGCTGTTAACAGAAATGGTTAACTTTCAGGTTTTTTTTTTTTTCATTTTTTATTTATTTTTTCTTTTGCAAGCTTTATTGCTTATGATGTAGTATTTCCCTGGAGGCAGAAAGCAAAGTCTACCCCATGATGCTAGTAAAACTTGAAGACAGCACAGTAGAGTAAAGAACTAAAGACCAGCAACTTTTCTACTTTGAGTAACGTGGCAGGCCTAGCAGAGACCTCCTAGCTTTCTTCTGCCATGAGGAGGACAGCTCAGTACAGTTCTGCTGAACTTTGCAGGCTGATGAAAGACAAACAGATGTAAGTGAGAGAGAGAAAACTTTTCTTTCTAGAACATTTTCTGGTACAGATCCAGAGCTAGTAAAAAAAAAAAAAAAAAATCCCAGTCTTGAGGATGGTCAGAAAAGTAACAACAAAGTTCAAAGCAGGGATAAGGTAAAGATTGAGTAACAAAAGAATGAATACTTCTGAAGTTTAAAGTATTCTCCAAATACTACAGAAGGCATTTGCATACAAAAAAAAAAAATCTACATATAACAAACTACAATGCATTGTAGTCATTTTATTGTATATATACAATGCATTAATGCTATACTAGTAAACACAGTAGAAAAATACTGAACTTACTTTATGAGACTTCATTGCAATTCTAGCACATACTAGAAAGTCATTTCATAATAGCTTTAATAGTAGAGGGGAGAAATAATGGATACCTAGATTTTATTCAGCATCAGGATTCAAGCTGATTTTTGCTCCTAGACAGAACACCAAGATACAGTAGAAATGTTGCTATTAAACCACAGTCCCATCTCTTGTGCTTTTATCAGTGGATGGATGGGACGGAACCTCAGGCTCCACAACTCAGCTCTGAACTGAGGAGAAGGAACTTCTAGTACTGAAGCACGACAACAAGTGATAACAGGACTCCATGATCAGAGTGGAGGAAGAGTTATTGACAAGGCCATCCTGGACTTGTTGGAGAAGCAGAAGATGAAAAATAATATTACTTTTCTCCATTTCTGTCTGAAGTACCTTGGGATTTCGACTACTTGGACATGCTCCATATTACTAATTTGCATCTATCGAAGAGCACATTCAGTGGAACAGCCATTTTATATTTTTTCATAACTCTCTAGTCAACTACATGGTATGTGCACTGTTACTTTTTGTCTGCTTCTGTTTTGTTTTCCTATCCTGAAGAGGATATATTTTCTGGGCAGAAATACCAGTACATTTGACAACTGATACAATCACAGTGAGACAGCACTCAGCACAGTCTGCTTGCACCAGACTGCATTTGCCGATGGATAAGCAAAAATGAACGTGCATCTTGCTTCTAGGGTGCTTTTATGCCAAGGTAGAACAATACTGAGCACTTACTCCAAGGTTTACTTTACAGTATGCAAAAGAATATTTATTTGCAATGGTCAACTTGGATCAAACAAGCCTGCTTTTATTACCAATTCTTACTGCATTTGCATAGCATACAAAATGAACATGAGTTATTCCAGGTTTAATCAGAATCTCTTATTCCTGCTTTGTAAGTCCCTTCTAGAAGAGCCTATGATACTAACTGATCTATTCATATTTATATTACGCATCTATAGTAGCTTTGCAGGATTGGTGTACGGGCATGCACATACAGTTCTCAAATTGTCATTCTATACTCCTTCAAGCTAAGTCCTGCTACCACTTTTTGTATACTTAATAAGGTGGAATTTGTTTTTTGGTCCCTATCACAGGCTTTGTAGACATTGCAAAGACCTCAAAAGCAATAATGAATCCATGTTCCCAGTAAGTAGTATTCTCTTGCTTCACATACAGACCATCTGCAGAACAGAGAAACTGCAAGTTGTCTGGCGTCCCACAGGCTCTGAGTACAGATCTCTTGAGTTCTTGGCAGCATTTAGACTAATCCTCCTCAATAAGCTTTAGGTGCTTTATTTTCTCAGTTTCCTTTCCCACTCCAGTCTGAGCAAAGATTTCTTTCAACAATCTAAGCTTGCCATACCACAATCAACTCTCTAAAAGCTCCATCAGAAGACAGCTGTGTTGTACAGTGCCTGTGAAAATCCAGCTTGTAAGGATAATTTGGATTGGATGCCATTATAGGTATGTTTTTGCCTGAGCACATAACATATACACATCTATATAAGTGCATGCTACTAGGTGTCTGTGTAAAGTTAAATCACAGAACATCAGAACAGTCAAAGGGAATTAATTATAAACCTGCAATAAGACCCGTGCTGTTTAAGGTAACATTTAGCAATTCCTATCTCACAGTGCTATATATTCCTAAAGGGCAATGCCACCTAATAGGTTGCACTCATGTCCCTGATGTCCTAATATAAAGACAAAAATGGTGCAACAGAAAGACAGGGATAAGTCTGCACTTTATAAAATTTAATTTTGTTAAATATAGATTTGTTTCCATTTTCTTTCAGGAAGTTTTTCAGCCTTATTTCAAGAACAGCAAAGTACAACTGATTCCCAAAATCTTCGCAAACCTCTGGGATTTTCCTATCATATCCCTGTGTCAAACACTCTTAGGTAACAAGAGAAGAGACACTGAGGCCTTTGAGCATAGCACACACAAAACCAAATACACATGTAAGAGGAACTTGAAGGGAAAACAAGATGACCATTTTCTTCCCTACATTTACTGCTCTGCTGCTTTGCAATCAATATCCACTTTTGTGAAGCACTGTCTCTTGTTAGAAAGGCCCACTGCCAGCACCACATCTCCCTTTATTCTCAGCATTGCTCAGCTGGCTCCAACAGCTCCACCGAATGTCATTTCAGCGTTCTTCTTGAAACCCCTCCCCGGGAGTTTAACAGCAATGTGCTACTTCTAAACAGAAAAACAAGTTTGGGGAATTAAGTTCTGCTATAAACCCGCTGACAGCATGACAACAACAGAAGCTGTGACTGTTCAGTGTCTTTCAGAATCAGAATTATGTCATGTAGTTACTTTATAGATGGATTTATCAGCCAGGATTTAGTCCTTGAAACATAAAAATGTAGGCTTCTGGCTTTTTGTTTCTTTTCTTTTTTTTTTTTTTTTTTTTTTTTTTAAATGATTGATAATTATTTCACAAATGTCTTCCCCTGGCATTTGATCTGCTAGATAATACATAAACACGCAGTTTCTAATAGGTTTTCTGGCTTTTTAAACCTAATTTCTTTCCTCATTATTTTTCATTTCCAATTCTGCTATAGAATCTATTGTTCCTGAAGTTTTGTGTTATGTGAAGCAACCTCACTTTCGTAATGTAAGGAATATTTTAAACTAACAACAAAGTTAAAATCATTGATTGAAGAGAAGCTAAATTTTCCTGTATTTCTAACTTTGTTTCATGTTGAAGCACTTAGCACACATTCTTCCCAAAATGATTCCAAAATTACAGATTAAACTAATAAATATGCACAAGTCTTTAAAATACCTGCCACGTAAGAACAGTTGGGTTGGGCAAAAAATGACAGTTCAGCATACGAATACATCTATTTTTCTGTCAAATACTGACTTGCAGATGTTACTCTATTGCAAAAGTTTATTAGTTAATTAATGATTAGGCAGAAGGTAGATCATGGAGTTAATTCATCAGGAAGTACAAATTACAACATTTTTGTAACACAGAGAGGAAATAATGACTAGAAGTTGAGGGATATATATGAGTTCCAAGAAAACAATGAAAAAAATATGAAATTTAAGGCAAGACAAGTAGCAATTCATTATTCCAAATACAGTCACTAATTTCAGAGGGAGTGAATAACAAAGTCCAGTAATTCATTTTTCATCTGAGCATTTATAGTCTTTGGAGTTGCAGTATCAGTTGTTCTGAATATATAAATCTTGGATTTACATGTCTTACTCAAACTTCTTCTGAATGAAGAACTGGTTTTGTTGTTTTTTTTTTTTCCTCCTTTTTCTTCTCATCTTTCTTAACCAGCATAAATATATTGAACATATGATCATGAGATCATGTGATTATTTGCCTTATAGCGTTTATGCCCAATGCCAATTCCATTTATAAATGCATGAACATAGAAGTCAGCTTTCCAAAGAAAATGACTTAGAGATCTAAAGAATCACCATCCCCCCCCTCCCTCTTCATTCCTTTGACAAAAACCCACTGGACTAGGAGCAAGATGTTTTTTTTCCTAGTGAAGATTCTCAATATTATATCGTTCTTTTCACAAAGACCCGCCAAGATTTTCTAGCACTACATTAAACAAATTAAGCATGTTTTTTGTGTTACTACATTGTGTTACTACCAGTACTACAAAGTACTGGTCCATGCACTATGACTCAGAATACAGGAAGCCTTCTTCTAATCTGCCTATTTCTTCTTTGTAATCAGCCTATTTCTTCTTTGTAATCTTTTTTTTTTTTTTTAAAAAGGTGTGGCTTGGGTAGAAAGGATAATGCAATGATCATCTTCAAGCAACAAAACCTGCATTGTAAAATTGCAATTTATTCAGATGTCCTTTTCAGTGTAGCCTGAAGAAATAACCTGACATGCTAACAGACAGGTTTCTATTTAAACAAAAAAGAAAAAAGAAAAGTCCTTAAGAAATAGCCTCCAAAAACCACGTTTTTGACTTTCCTCCTTGAATTCCCCTGACAAAAGTAATGAGTGAGGTGACAGAAAACCTGATATTAATTCTGCAATTTCTAACTAGATGTGCAAGGGATCTAAGCCCAAGGAATAGAACTGGAATGCCGAGCAAATAGGCAATCATTCTGAGCCTGATGATGACTTGCCTGTCTCCTTTCTCCGGCTGCAGTTCTACAGAGACTATAATCTTCCATGCTGATGCCTATATTCAATCTTAATGCCTGATATTGAGTGATAGGAAGCTGTAGGAATTCTTGCAAGATTCATCGTTAATGAGTTTAAGTCAACTGGCATGTCTGCCTGGGATGTTTCATAAATACATAACCTGTAGTACGTGATCAGAATCATTACTTAGAAACATCCAAAGCACCCAACTCAACATATTACATTTTGTTCTACAACTTTTGCCACCTTCTCCTTTACTTTTATCTGTTAAATTACCTTTTAAAAATAATCATTATTAGTAGAAGATGTGCAATAAATCTGCAACGCACATACTCACGCATGCCTTCTGCCTTTGCCATCTGAGGCCTGAAGGAATTTGGCTCTCAGAAAGCAGTTTTTGCCAAAAACTGGGGATTGGACTGGAGAATAGGACTATGAAACTGTACACTAGTAGTAAACTGGATGAAAACAGGTTTTGTTATGCTACCAGTGCAGACCTATAGACCATTTTAACTCATGTGAGGAACATCCAGAAAAAGAGGGCTGTTAGAAAAAAAAAAAAAATGAAAGATAGTGTGATAATGTGATGATTTATTTCATAAAGGAAAAAAAGATCCTGCTTCAAATATGCTTTTCAAGTAGGTCAAATAAAAAAAAAAGGTGGTTTTTTTTTTTCATTATTTATTTTTCTGTCTCTTGGTCCATTCTTCTACAGATACAACATCTGCTAACTTTGTTAGAATACGACATACAGGAGATTTATTTGTCCATAAGACCTCTCAGTATGGAACAGAATTGCTATGGTTTCTGACCTATCTGAACGCTGTCATTTGTGGCAGACTGCATTCATTTATAAGAACAGACTCTCGTGACAAGGATCTCAATGACCCACCAACTGAAAGATTTTTGGTACTTGTGCTCTCTTACATTACTGTAATCAAAAAAAAAGAAGGAAATAATATAGGGTCCACTCCAGGGGAATGTATTCCACACCACTGTGTCACACCTCTGACAGATGATTCAGGCATGGTGACAACATGCAAGGCTCCTTCTGCTGTGCCTACCTTTTGTCTTCCCACTTACCCCAAAATTAAAGCAGCTTAATGAATAAAATATACATTTAGAACTACAAAACTATCACATGATGCAAAGTGTTCCTACTCAGTCTATACAAAGTATTCCTATGGTTCTTTTTTTTTTTTTTTTTTTTAATAGCAAGTGTGCTGCAAAATAACTACAATACAATCTTCACTTCCAATCCCACCTTAACACATGGACAAAAGTTATTTTCTGAAAGTGAAATCCCATTAGATCTTCAAAATCAGAGTTTGCAAGGCTTTTCTGGAGAGCAGTATGTACATGCAAGCTTTGGCCTCAGGGACCAAACAAGGCAAGGCTGACAAATAATAAGCTAGAAAAGCTAAACAAGAGAAATCATATTTCAGTTTTAAGACCACATTGATATTGGTTTGTGTTTGTTCTTAATAGTCATGCCTAGTTAATTCCCTTCAATTAGTAACTGCAGCAACTTTAGTTTGAGTTTAAAAAAAATCATATCACAAAGTAATTTAACAACAGTTAATACCACTTATATCTTTCAGACATGCAATTATGCAAATCCACCAAGCACTGTTCTGACTTTGTTTTCTTTACTTGGTCAAAGTCACTGTTAGAATAATGAATTTGCATAATGGCATCTGTTTTAAAATACGAACTGTAACAGGAATAGCAAAGTGCAAGTTAACATGAACATCAATTTCACTATTCCTGATATCAACTAGTTGTCATTTCAATTTCTTCCTCATTGTTTAGTGAGGATGTAAACGCAGAACTAAAAGTAAGCAAGGAATCAAGAATATAGTACTGGCAAATGTCCTAGTCCAATCTGATTTCCAAAGCACACAGTCTCTGAAATAGGAATTCAACAGGCTTCAAGTATTCAGCTCAAAATTCTCTTCTAGACTCAACCCCCCAGTTTGCCTGAAATGGGTACCTGAAGATTCTGGGCACTTCAGTACTATATGACACAGCAAGCTAACAAAATGGTCCTTTATACATACAGCCCTGAGCTTTAACATTTCAAGACAGCTCTCTTGGCAACATTCTTCTGATACAATTTACTATCAATCCAGTCTTTCCTATTCCACTGAATGACTCCATATTTGGTGACATCTTCGTTTTCATTATTCTTTTCCACTTCTTAACTGGCTGAATTAAGTCTAGCAGCACTCAATAAATCAGAAGTAAAAATCTTGACTAAAACAGTTTCATGTTTCAGTAACCTTATGATTTAACATACAGAATAATGCAAAGCGAAACAAACAGCAACAAATTAAGGCATAAGTGGCACAAAAGGCCAAACACCCTATCATCACCCTCACCATTATAACAGCTTTGAATTACTGTAATGCAAGGGAGTAATTTGTGTTAGGTTCCCTAGAACAAAACAAAGTGTTTACTACTGAAGTATGAAACAAGAGACAACAGAAACAGCAGACAATATATGGCAGCATTATTTGCACGGAAATAATACAACTCATGTCAATTTCTGGCAGTGTTATTCCCAGAAGTTTCAAATGTGGACCAGGAAAACTGTGACGGTGACTCAGAGATGCCTGTATGTATTCCAGATACAAACAACACAGGGAAAAAAAAAAGATTATATCTTTTAAGTTAGAGATGGATCAAGAAAAACATGTTACACCTCATATGAATGCTAGTTCAAACTGATGTTCAGTTTGAAGTATCTGAGGTTTCACTGGATGGTCATAATGCAGGAAATATTTGTGGCTCCTTGAGGAAAACAACACTATGAAAACCATATCACTTTAGAAAAGAGAAATACTTATTACTAACATAAAACATGGTACTTTTGTCTCCTTCCAAATTCTGCATTATTTGCTGTTGCTTATTTTTTTGCTTTAAATTTCTCTGTCATTGTTCTCAGTTTTTTAAATATCATTTCCACTTAAAAGTTTCCTTCTCAGTTTTAAATGAGAAAAATTCAGCTCTTCTTTTACAACTTGTCAACTTCTTCTGACTTCTGGAACAGGTGCCCTTGTCTTGAGATACCTGTCTTGTCTCTAACTTCTCCTGCTATTAGTGACAAAAAAATTAGATAAAAGCAACTAAACTTCAGCGTTGCTGTAGTTGTCGTCTTCCTTGCAAGTCCTTGTTCTCAGCATTTTAATTTAATTCCCCTTTTCTAGCTATTCCCTATGCTTTCATTAAAACATTTCATTTCTACTTCTGTCATATATTGTGCTTTAGAGGGTTTTTTGTATATGAAAACACTGAAATTATGTTTTAACCCACCTTATGAAACAAAATTCTTAAGTTACAAAACGCTTCATGGAATGGTGTTTCTATGTTTTCAGAATTTTGTAATTCTAACATTAAGTACAAAGAAAAAATGTCTGCCATTCAGTGGGTTTCTTTCAAAACAGCAAAACAAAGTAATATGTACACATTCAAGGACTTCGTTTCCATGTCCATTTACCATAACACCACAAGCATTCAGAATGACGCAAAAGTCAATTACTAATTGTTAGTCATCTGTATGGTATGAATCATATATGAAATCACCTTCCAAGCTTTTTGGTATTATGTAATTATGACTAGAAAAAGCAGTAGTAGTGTATGCAATGCTGCTCTGGAAATTAACTCTAAGATAATACCTATTGAGAAGACAACATAATGAGAAATGCAAACAGCCTAGAACAGCACATTTGCAAATAAATGAAAATAACACATACTTCATATAAACATTTCTTGCTCACTTTTTGTTAACTCTTCTAAATTGACACATCTTACCACGTTGCAGCAAGACTGCTAATTTTGTGAATATATTAAGACAAAGAAACTCTACCTAGGTGTTTATTTCCCAACGCATGCTATGAGCAAAACTGTGAGCTGTGTTAAATTCAGATTTCCTTAAGCCCACACAGTCTGTGTTTTGTTTTATCTACAAATAGTTCAAAAATCAGTTTATTTAAAAATGTAGATAAAAACTAGTATGCTACCTCATCTTTTGCAGTTTTTGTTGCTGTCACTGTTGTCATTTAAAAAGAGGAAACTTGCATATATGCTATAA
The DNA here is from genome assembly GCF_951394365.1 of Tetrao urogallus. Lineage (NCBI taxonomy): Eukaryota > Metazoa > Chordata > Aves > Galliformes > Phasianidae > Tetrao > Tetrao urogallus. The sequence continues at coordinate 12,872,455 of NC_136820.1, forward strand.
CCCTGGTTGCTCTTTACTGTTTATTCCACTTTCTCTCAGTGTTCCATACCAGTATTTATTGATTCGATAATAGTAACAGGCACTACCTACAGTATGACATCCGGTGAATCAATCACTATTACCACAGCATTACATTACAACTCAGTCCAAGGTTATTGTGTTCACTGTACAAAGTAAATAATGTTTATTGCTGAAAAACTACCAACCTCAAGCCAAGCATGCTGTGTTATCGCATACTTTATTACTACTTGTGATAGTAGGCTATGCTTAGCATGCTCATCTGCACATTGGCTTTCTGAGGGAGGATGGAGGAGTCTCATCTCTCTGCCAAAATGAACTGTATGAGATAGTCAATACAGCTAAGTCCATAATAAAACATTGTGATGTTCCACACCCAGTTCAAGTAATTTCTTGTATTCTACTGTACTCAGTATTTAACCTTAACAGTGAACTAGTTACTTTTCTCTCTCATGGCAGGTTTGCACCTTTCCAAACCATTTTTTAAGAGACCTGGCAAAAAGTAATGCTGCTGTTCTCTTTGCACTGTGCAGTCAATCATTTTTCTGTTGAAGAGAAACGCTCTTTGAACACCAGTCCAATATTTGTTGTAGGTTAAATTGATGGGCTCCTTTTCTGCAAAGTGCCTGAGGGAGGCCTCACAGGCTGATTTCTCTAAGCAATGCTCAGTGCTATGGAGATGACGACCGCCTACTTCTTCCTAAATAAAACGGACTACGCACGTTTCACAACAGACAACTGCTGAAATTAAATGGGGCCTCTGATCTCAGAACAGATAGTATCTCATCATATTTTGTACCTAATTATACCCTGTTTCCTATAAGGTTTATACAGAAACTTGCTGTGTTAAAACCCCACTTAGTGTAGGTGCCCTCTCACTAGAGGCAGTGAAAATGCAACAAAAGGGATAAAGCACATAAGAAGCAGCTGAAGTCACAACAAGAAGGAAGATGCCCTTTAACACAAACTCCATGTTTACTAAACAGGACCACCTTCTTTTTACTGAGCTCCTACTTTTGTTTGGGACTTGTTTACCTTAAAACAGACACATGTAGTACAGGCCTCTAGATGTGTGCTTGTCCTCCTGAGATTTCTCTATACACAACTGAGAAATAAAAGTGCAGACTTATGGCTTGAGACATACATCAGCTTTAGACATCTGCTCCATGACAAGATAAAACACCACTTGGTGCTTCCTTCTATTAACTGCAAGAGGAGATCAGGTGATGTAGTGGGATGCAGGCTTCTACATTCAGCCTGGTGACCAAATTCAGTCTCTTGAACCTGAAGATTAAAATTATTACTTACAGAGCTGCTCACCAAAATGGAGTGAGATTTATTATTTTCTCATCTGTCTGGCTGTCAGCAATGTACTTAATATGCTGAACATGTTAAAAACAGGCAGAAAAGAAAAAGACAGTTAAAACATACATCAGGTATGAAAGCAGGAAATAGCACTTTCCATATGGAATTTAGTGATACTGATTAAGAAAAACAGAGTTCGTTGACTGCTTGCCGATGACATGGTTGTAGTTGATGTCATTATTTTAGACAAACACTAAGGGTACATTACTCTGCTGTTACCATAGAATCATAGAATCACTAAGGTTGGAAAAGACCTAAAAGATCACCCAGTCCAACCGTTCACCTATTCCCAATAGCTCCTACTAAACCATGTCCCTCAGCACAACATCCAGTCTTTCCTTGAACACCCCCAGGGTCGGTGATTCCACCACCTCCCTGGGCAGTCCATTCCAGTGCCTGACCACCCTTTCTGAAAAGTAATACTTCCTCATGTCCAGCCTGAATTTCCCCTGGCGTAGCTTGAAACCATTCCCCCTGGTCCTATCACTAATGACACGAGAGAAGAGGCCGACCCCCAGCTCACTACAACCTCCCTTCAGGAAGTTATAGAGAGCAATAAGGTCTCCCCTGAGCCTCCTCTTCTCCAGGCTGAACATTCCCAGCTCCTTCAGCCTCTCCTCATATGGCCTGTGTTCCAGACCCCTCACCAGCTTCGTTGCCCTTCTTTGAACACGTTCCAGGGCCTCAATATCTTTCTTGCAGTGAGGGGCCCAAAACTGGACACAGTACTCGAGGTGCGGCCTGACGAGTGCTGACCATGTTAAGTGGTCATACTGTAAACAGAAATCATTTTCCAAATCCAAAAGGAAATCAAAATTTGATCTCATATTAAAAATATGCATGAACATATAAAAACCTGCACGTACGCATGGGCATCTCTGTGTGGATGAGAGCCTGTGTATGTAGGAGCTTCCCATAGTATCTGAAGCTGCTTACACACAAGGACATTCTCTTTGTTTGGGTTGTGCTACTGTTAGATTAATTTATCCCTTAGTTTAACAGCTCTTATTTCTGACATAGTGATGGATGAATGCGAGTGAGAGCTGAGGGTGAAAGATTCATTTCAGCCTCTTTTTCTGTGCAAAACAGTGAACAGGACCTATTTGAAAAATAATAAAAAAAAAAAGATTTTAATCAAGGTGCCATTATCTGTCTTTTTTACTCTTTAGTACTGTGTCAACAATCCTCACCATATGAGTAATATAGGCGCATATAGCAGAGGGCTTGAAACTAGATGACCATTGTGGATCTTCAACCCAGGCCATTCTACAATTCTATGAATAGGTGAAAAAATAATAGAAAGTGTCATTGTTGCATTTTCTCAACCTACAGAAGACATTCATATTTGATCCACATCCCAAACTCTGTTCCTATCTACTTCAGAATAGTCAATCCCTTGCTTCTCTCGGTCATTCACTTCTTATACTTTCACATCAGTCCAGCACAGCAGTTACTTCCAGTGAAAAATGCTGAGAAACAGATGACTGCTGGCTTTGCCCAGAATTTGGAAAGAAACTCAGTTTGAAATCAAAATGGATTTAAATGTCTCTGGCAGCAGTGAAAGAAGCATCACTGAAGCTTTCCTTTTTTTCCACCAAGAGTTTTCAGAATAATATATATTAATGTACTTTCAGTATTTGACTGTTTCTCCGAGAAGCAATTTATGTTTAAACTCCAAGGCTGTAGAGGTCTGAAGAATGGTTAGGTTAACTTAATCATGGTAAACCAACACGCATGAGGATTAAAAGCAAAAGGCCACAGATTACATGCAGTACATTTAGAGAATTAGCCACACGGTAGTGTTAAGGTGGGGTTGGAAAAAAAAAACAAAAAACAAAAAACACACTCCTAAAACTTCCAAACAGATTTTTAGATCCAGCAGGCTTGATCCTTGTGTCTAACAAAGGTAACTATTTACATTCAGCACAAGAGCTTGTTTGAAAGCTTGTCTGATGCTTCTGATGCATTCAGAAGCCTAGTCTGACCCCTTTTTGAATTGAAACAGATGCCAGGGAAGAAGCTGCCACAAGAATTTCAGCTGCCATGGGCAAAGGTTTTGAGCAAACTGCCCTCCTCCATGGATGACTGGTGCATTTACCTTATTTCCATAAAGTTTGAACTAGCAGTGCTCATTGGGACTGCAATAATGGGGAACCCTGGCAAACAGCCAGCAGAAGAGGAGAGGGAAAGTGTAGCTACTGGAGCGAAAGGAGATGCTCAGCCAAACAACTACTGGTAACAAACACCATACATAGAGCACCCAAACAAGGAATGCTCCTGGGAAAAGCAGCAGAAACACAGTGGAATGGGACTCGCTTTTTAGAGGTTCGATTTGAGACTCCTTTTTACAATGACATAAGAGGATTGGACCACTTCCCCTGTCAACAAGGGATACTGCCCAATTCCGTTATATTGGGTTTCTTTATTTTCACGCAGCTGCCTTTGACCATGATGACCACTGATTTAATGGTAATTTACACATCTATGCAGAACAGTAAGCAAAGTGTTAATACAGAAAAGTGGCAGGTTTCTAAGTGGTCTATTTTTGTTTCTGCATTTTTTTTCCCCCTCTGAAAAAGCTAAAAATCCTATTAAAATAATTTGGCAGGCTTTCACTCTCTTCACTAATCAGACCATCTAGTAAGTAACTACTTGGTAGCTGAGAAATACTGTTCTTCCAAACTTCACTACTAACACCAATTAACACAGCAGGAAATATAAATATTTCTACCATCCAAAAAGTCATTGCAACATTCTTTGTTGATCAGGGTGAATAATGACTCACAATACCTGTGCAAGTTTCTAAGGGAAAAAAAATAGCAGAAATATATTTTTAACTTTTTCCAAGCAACAATAGCTGAATTTTTGTTAGAGGGGAAAAAAATTCCCAAACTATATTTATTAGAATGTGAAAATGCATGTGAGATGTAGTGTCTATTAGCTTCTATTTAGCGTCTTCCTCACACTAGGGAACTTTATAATAAGAAGCAGCTGCAGAGAAATCAATGTTGGCCTCCATAGATGTTCTGCATTCATAGGGATGGCTCCTCTGATTGATTTGTTGGCAACATGAGATAAAAACAATTTAAATTAAAAAAGAGCCTAATGAGAGTTAAAGTCTGTATAAGATCAGAGTGGAAGAATAACACCAAAACAAGGAAGAGATCCCTAAGAGTTCCTCTGACCACTAAAAGTTTTGTGTACATGGACAAGGACAATGGAAAGAGAACGGCTTCTCCCTTAACTCTGACCCTCCTGAAGGCAAAACGAACAGATCACTTTAGTCAGTGCAGAGTATGACAGGGATTAGTTGGCTGAGATAATAACAGAGCTATTTATTCTTCTCCAGTTTACAGGCTAAACAGAACTATTCCTATTTTTTAGTGTTTATAATGATAACTCCCTACTTGCACTGTGAAAAGCTAATCTTAAAAGCTCCTCCATGGCAGTATGGGGACAATTCAAGAGTGAATATATAGCAGCTGCAAGTCAATCCTGTACCCAGTACTGCCTTCAGAATACAGTGCCCCCAGAAAATAAATGTTTCCCATAAATACCAAAGCACTATCAGAATGTCCCTTACTCCTCCACATAGTTTCCAACACACTGCACTACATACACATATGATCCATAGCCAAAGATACCCATCTCAGCAAATATTGAGAACTTGAAGGAAGCAGAGGGGGACCTGGACAATTCACACAGGCATAGATGAATGAAGCTTGAAAATGTTATGAAACAAAATTTCTCTTTACATAAATTCAGCTCAGTGTCACTCTCTATGCAAGAAGCTAACTACACTCTCTTGGTGAGAAATTTTTGGATGAGTATTTTCTCTCTGATAGGCAGTGTGCATCTTGTAGCAGCACCACAGGTCTCTGCTGAATATGCTGATGGTACCAAGCACACAGAAATCCTGTTGAGATCAATGAAACTTCTATGCATAGAAGGGGCAGGGAATGAGCAACAGAGATCCCCAGGGTAGATAAGAGTCTTAAAAATCAAGTTCAAGGACGGCAAGTTTGCACTGCGTTCTACTGAAAGCCTGCAGTTTTATTTGTCATTGCTTTCTGAAGGAACACCAAGTTAATAATTGCATTTAGAGCCATATCATACAGCTCTTTACATTGCCCAGAAAAGAGCAGGAACAGTGGACTTCCTACACAGATCCACAGTCAGCATATAGATGCGCTGGGGTGAAAAAAATTCCAAATGAAGTAGGATTCTCATGCCTAATGTACAGATGTTTACTTAATCTGAAGAACTCTTGGCAGAAAAGAATGAAGACATAACATTTAGGCTTAATACCAACTCAGTTACTCTTGTCTGCTGGTGGTGGTGAAGTGGCAGAACAGAGCTGGTTATAATGCAAAGTGCTTTCATCCATGCAGGATTATGTCCCTTCCTCTTCTACACAAGTTTTCATTTGAAAGCTCTCCAAGATCAAGTATATTTTCCCCAATCCATGGCATAATGATAGAGGAAACTGAGCACACGGAAGAACCTATACCTTATTTTCACTGAACTTCATACATTTCACTGAATCTTAGTATTTCATGCAGACTTCTCTAGATCATATCTTCTATAAAACACAGCAAACTCTGAAAGACATCAGCTAAAAACAACTCCAGAACAGTTTCTTTATGGAGTATCTCTTCAAGTGATTCACTTTGTCTCTAAATTTAGTAGTTAGATAAACGTTTTTACTTTATCTAAGTTACTAAATTCCAGTGTAGCACCAGTCTCCGCAGCTCATCCTCTAACTCACCACTGTAATCAAAATGTTAACATGGATGACCCAGAAAGCATGCAATCACTCAGCACTGACACAAAACTACCTCTGTCAGGCCACATGGGCTTACAAGGTACAAAAGAGCTTTTTGCTGTGAATGACAGCAACTGCAGCAAATACACTCAACTGAACAGCCACCTACAAAAGACAGCTATTCATCACACAGTTCTGATCAAGCAAGTATTCCCAAACTGAGAAAAAAGAAATGCCCTTGTTCTCCATGCTCTGCAGCATGCTTCCACATACTGTTAATCAATTCCATTGGAAATGGAAACATCTCAGAAAGTTTTTCAAGCTTCAAATCCTTTTCCAATTATCTACATACAAAAATGCATTGTTGTATATGGAGGATAGAGAGCTTTTGTCAGTCAGTGATGACCGCCTGGGCTGATGTATACTCGGGAGCGCTCACGGAGGATTTGAAAAGTGGATGTATCTTCCCTAAATGTGAATTCCCAGTCCTGCATTGAGTCTGTGGAGTCATTATTCTTCATGATTCATTCAACGCACCTGAGGATACATCTGGTCAAAACTGCCAGGCAAACCTTGGGAGTTTGCTTCCCCAAGATTAGTGGTGCAATTTATTTATATACACGTGATGGAAAAAAATCAGCTCAAAAGTTTAATACAAAAAAAAAAAAAATTCATATAACCAGACTTAGCTGTCTGCCACAAATAAAAACACTCCACTGAAAATCAGCAAAATACATATTTAACAGAAATGTTCCAAAAAGCACAGATTCTAGTCACTTATACCAAAGTCAGTTCTTATAGCACTGGGATACAAACTTCATTTTGGGATTACCTGATGCGGAAACCGTGTTTGCAATTCAGTGCGTAGAGATGTAGGGGCTTCAGTTCTCCATGCATTTCACAAAGAGAGCAGGAAGGCCAAATCAACTCGTGCACAGAAGCAACAAATGCCCCATCCATCACTTCACTGCATTTATGCCTCAGTCCCTTACTGGGGAAAATGTGATATATTTTCCTCTTATTAATGAACTCAAAAAGCTAAAACAGTTGATACTTGGAAAACACTCCTCCAAATGCTGATGACTAAAGCAAGACATCTTAGCATTTAAAAAGCTTTGACAGACAGGAGAGAACATCCCTGCAACCTATCCTAAACACAAACAAATTTGAATCATCAGCAGCAAGAAAGGAAGTCCCTGTTTACCATGCTGTGGTACCATCAGCTACAGAACTCTCCCAAGCCCCACCCCAGCAAAGGTTGGATTCTCATATAGCTTCCACCCCATAAAATGACTTCTGTTTTTAAAAACTGTTCAATTTCTTCTAACATGGATGCTGATATTTAGGACTGAACATTTTACAGATCTGAGATATTCCATATTTATGTTTGGGCCCAGATGAAACTTGAATGCTGAAAAAAAACATGCCCCAAATCTTCATGGGGAATCAGTAGCAGACCAACTCATTAAAATTCCCTTACTATTGATCACAAAATACCTACAGGCAGAGGAAATCATTTAAAGTCTTGCAATATTTTTACCTAGAAGCACTATCTTATTTTGCACCTGCTTTGTATATACTTAAGATGTAATTTCTTTACATGGTAAGAACAAGATCTTCAGGGATTCAGTAAAAGAAGTATGTTTGCATTTTTACTCTCTTTGCCAACTGCTAAAGTTGGTGTTACAGCTGGAAAGATTACTGCAGCAACAATGGGAAAAGAATTGGGGAAGGAAAGCTCACCTTTATCCAAAGACCTAGGTTCACAGGAAAGATTCCACAGAGAAGATTTCCAGAAAGAGATCCTTTCCCATGTCAGTCAGCCCTTAAATGAGTCTGTGAGGTCACACAGATGAACTGCCTTCACCTGTGCTCCCATGGCTGACTCAGTCCTTTCCTCAGGTGATCAATCAGTGGTTCAGGCCGTGACTCAACAGTTCTTATACATCAACCTTTTTCTTTAAACATATAATGAAGTCTAAAGGATGATTAAACAGGTAATGGAATGAGGCATAATGTGACGTCTTACTGAAAGATAGTAGGGCAAACACGATATTTAAACCTTTTTTCAAGCTTGTGATAGATTAAGAAAGCACCATTATGTAGAAAAGTCTTCATGTTACTTTAAATATCCTGTAGATCTCCCATAAAGCTTTTGAGTAAAATTCTTGCCTGCATATATAGAAATGAATCATATCACATTATAGCTGGCTATGCATTCTTCCCTGAGCACACTATGCTCTAAATTGCAAAATCCATTTTTATTTTCTTTTTCATTTGTCACCTCACCACTGGAAGGAAGGTTTCCTGGAGCGTATTCCATTGCACGTCTGACAATATCAAGTCTGCCTTCAATACATTAGTATAAAAAATTGAAGATAAATGATTACATTTACATGAGGTCACTGAACAAGCACAGGAGACAGAGAGCCTACAGGATTCATTGTATCTTCTGCTACAAACCACTCAGGGACTTCTTGATGAGAATACAGATGAAGAAAATTAGCAGGGAAATTCCAAAGGGAAAATAACTTATTTTTAGTGTTAATTTTTAGATAATTTCATGAATATTTGGGTAAATAAGCATTATATGAATATTTCCTCTTGTTGCCTGCCTTCTCACAATACAGCAGCATGCTGCACGGTGTTAGCCTCTCTTTGTCCTTACTGTAAGTCAACCACTTGCAGATGAGGCACTGATGGATTTTACCTCTGAGGCATTCTGCTGCTTAATACACAATTACTACATCATTCCAATCAGTGCATACATTCTCAACATGTTAATGCAATAAAGCATTAAAAGTGGTCAGTATAACCACAGTATAATGCTTTATGTCATATATGTGATCAAAAAGAGAAGGAAAAAAGAAGAAAATACTTGTAAAATCTGTATAAAGCAGACAGGCCAAGGATTTTTTTCTGGGCAGAAATACATTTTGGGATGCTAAGGAGAATCTGTAAATATTTTAACATTGCTACAAGCAAAGGGATTAACAGAGTAGAGCTCTTTGATCAATACTTGCAGCACCATGTATTATTTCCAATGGGCATGGACAGCAAAATGCTATTTATTGATTCAAGTATGCTACACATCATTGAAGTTTAATACAAGGGAACATGAAATTCTCTCTTGATCAGGAGTAAGCCACTGCTCTGACCTTAGCCTAATCAACCATTACTTGTGCTGCAGTAGCACTTGATGTTTCCCGGCCTCATTTTTCTGGGAGCTTTCCAAACCATAGAGAAATCCAGTCTCGGATATCAAGAGATTAAAGCAATAGATAATTTAAGATGAAATTAAATAAAGGTTGTGCAACAGAACAAATGGAAGTGAGGAATGACCACTGAGAGAGTATAAAGCTTGAAAACATTCAGCTCATTGACTAATTAGATGTTTAGTAAGTACTACAGGATAAGAACCATTTATTTTTTTTAATATTTTTCTATTTTTCTAAATAGAAAGGAAGAACTTGGTTAGCTTTTGTACTTTCATTTTCAGCAGTGCCATGGAAGCCCAAAATGAACAGCAAATGGGAGCACAGCAGGCAGACAAAAGTTGGTCTTTGTAGCAAATCGAATACCACCTGATAAGACCAATGCCCAGTCTGCTCCAGACAATGCTCTGTAGCTGGAGCACAATGATTGAGGGTTACCAGTTTTCAGAAGAGATAGGCAAGGAAAGAAGGGGGGGAGAGTTGCCTACTATGTTAAGAAATTGATAGATTGCAAAGAACTGCCTCTGAGAAATAATCATGATTAGATCAAGAGCTTGTGGGTAAAAATCAGGGACCAGACATATAAAGGATATCTAGTGGTCAGTGTCTACTACAGGCTGACTGATCAGAGGGAGCCTGTAGATGAGGCTTGCTTTCTTCAGGCACAATAAATGTCATGCTTGCAGGCTCTCATTCTGATGGGGGTTTCAACCACCCAGATGTCTGCTGGGAAGAAATCCAGGAGACTCCTGCAGTGCATTGAGCATAACTTTTTGGACCAGGTCTTAGACAAAACAACCATAGGAGAAGCACTACTGGACCTAGAGCTCACCAATGCAAAGAATCTCATTAAAGAGGTTAAGATTGGAGGAAGTCTGGCCTGTAGTGATCATGCTCTGACTGAGTTTTTAATCGCAATGAATATGGGCCTAGCAAAAAGCATAGTCAAGACTCTGAACTTTAAGAGAGCTAACTTTTGGATGTTTAAGGAATTATTGAATGAGATTCCCCTTGGAAATTATCTCTGAAGACAAAGGAGTAAAGCAGAGCTGAAAGCTCTTTAAGGACACCTTTCTGAGAGCATGAGAGCTCTCCATCCATCAGAATAAGAAATCAGGTAGAGGAGGCAGGAAACAAGCATGGCTGAATAAGGACAATCTGAGGGAAAAGAGGGACACGTATAGGCAGTGGAAGCAGGGATGGGTGGTCTTCGGAGAATATAGGGATATTTTCTGGACATGCAGAGATAGGATCAGGAAAGCCAAGGCACAGATAAAACTGAACTGTGCGAGAAATGTGAAAAATAACAAGAAGGGATTCTAATGGGTACGTTGGTCAGAAGAGTCAGATCAAGGAGAGTGTAGCTCCTCTGATAAATTAAAAGGAAGAATTGCCTACAACAGACACGGGGAAGGCTGAGGTACTCAACAAGTTCTTTGCCTCATTCTTCACCGTCAGTCAGGCTTCCCATGCCTGCCATGTACTTGAATGTCTAGACAAGGTTTTGGGCAGAAAAATCCCTCCCACTGGAAGAGAAGTGCAAGTAGCCAGCAGAGAGAGGAGAATGTCCCTCTCCACTCCGCCCCATCAGGCCCCATCTGGAGTAGTGTTTGCAAGCCTGGGACCTCAGGCAGAAAAAGGACACAGAACTGCTGGAGCAGGTCCAGACGAGGGCCATGAAGATCTTCAGAGTGCTGGAGCACCTCTCCTGTGAAGACAGATTGAGGCAGCCGGGCTTGTTCAATCCAAAGGAGAGAAGTTTCCGGGGAGACCTCATTACAGCCTTCCAAGACGTAAAAGGAGCTTATAAACAGAAGGGAGACTTTTTTTGGTCTGATAGTAATAGGAGAATGGGGAATGGCTTTAAACTAAAAGAGAGGAGATTTAGATTAGATGTAAGAAGAAAATATTTTACTACTAAGTGGCAAGGCAGTAGCAAAGAGTGCCCAGAAAAGCTGTGGATACCCTATCCCTGGAGGTGTTCAAGGCCAGGTTGGTTGGGGCTCTGGGTAGCCTGATCTAGTGGGCAACAACCCTGCTCAAGGCAGGGGAGTTGGAAGCAGATGATTGTTAGGATCACTTCCAACTCAAGCCTTTCTGTGATTCTATGACTCTATTCAGTACATAAAAGGAAAGTTCAAGAAAGCAGACCATAGACATTTGTGAAATAAAAGGCCTATAAGAAAACATTATTTGTCTTGTCATTCTGAGTCTCCTAAGATACATTGCAGGATTCTCACTCATTCATCTTACTGGAATACATACTAAATTACATGGATTCTATTTGGGAAAAATCAGTTTATTAACCCAATTCCTCCTTTTTTTTTTTTTTTCTTTCCAATTTCTTCCAGTAGCTGAAATGTTTTGAAACAAATGGTGTTGCTCTCACCTCTCATGCAAAACCCTGCTGCACATGTGACTGCAAAGGAGTAGCACAGGCATATCAAAGGCATTCCTACTGTTAAGACCTTTTGAAGACAAATTGTTGCAGTCAGCTTCGAAGTTCTGCCCTTTCTGTTCTTTTATTGTATAATATTTCTTGTATTTTCAAGGAAGTTTGAATTATGCTAGATAAGAAGGACATATAATACAACTGCATTACTGTAAGGACCAGTAACACGTACTTGTAACAGGGCTAGCACAGGCAGCAGACTGAGCATCAATGTGAACCTCTTTTGTTCTCAACACTGAACATTGATTAATTCATCCCACAACAGTCTGTGCCTGAAAATTGTGCTCACCCACTGCAGAAGAGACCAAATTCTCACTGCAGTGTGAGAAGAGGAACTCCCAGCACAAGCCAGCCCCTCAGCCCATAGTTCTTAATCTACGTTTGATAATGCTGTATGATACTGAATTCAAACCTACTTTGCCTATTTGAAAGTAGGTAATCTGAATAAAATGAAATAACTTTTGCTCAGAAGGGAACTCTCTCAATTTTCCCTTCACAGCTGCCTTTTTTGTTACTCAATTTCAAGGAAGTCAAAGTGACTCAAAAAACCTAACCTAATCTTTTTAAAGGGCTCATATATTGGCCTTTAATCTCTTCCTTAGGGACTGATTGTATCTAGGAAGCAAGAAGGAGTTTCCCATGTAAACTTTCAAAAAACTTTTAAGGAAGCATATTGCAACTCCCGTTGTTACTGAGGAAAAAGGATAGTCAAGGAGAAAATCACTATGTACTCTTCATGTTTTAATTTAATATATCATATACTCCCCAAGAAGTTTGTAAGTGATATACATCAAAAACTGAATGTGAAAGTCCAAGGAAACCAGGTAAACACAACCATATATCCCTTTATATAAAATGTGATGTATTCCTAAAGAATAATTCTTGAAATAAACTTCCTTAAATTATCATTATTATCTTTTTTTTTTTTTTTTTTTTTTTTTTTTTTACAAAGATGAGTCTCCTTTTCCTGTCAAAGCATTTTGAGTTTTCTTCTGTGGTTACAAACTTTTCTTACGATTCATCAAAAGTTATGCTAACACTTCATGAGTGGTTTTAATAACCTTATTACCCTCTACTATTGCTATTACCAGAAATCACACATAATCCTAAATACCAGTGAAGGATTTCAGAGAACAAATTTCATTAGTATCGCTGAAATATCCTGTCACCAGCTTTAAAATGTCACCAATTCCAGCTACCACCTGACTTGAGCCCTCTCCAGTGCTGTAGCCAACCTATGAGAACTCCTTTATGGCATCTGAACAAGTGATAGATGTTCTCTTGGCCGATTATAGAACTGATTCACAGACTACATTGTTTGTATACATTTATTGTTAAGTGAGTAAAAAAGGCTGAAGAGGAGAGAGGACCACCTTTTCTCCTTTGTAATGCAAACTTTATATGTAAACATGTGTAAGGAATTTTAATGAGAGGTACATTTTTAAACGTATTAAAATGAATTATGCAGGAAAACAGCAGGAGAGTAACAGATGTACAGATTCAAGGGTGACATGCTTAGTTTCACTTGATGAATGTTTGTTTTGTTGTTTTGAAAAATTAATGTAATGAAATATTTAAATTGAACAAGGAACCTTAAAATTGACTTGGGGGATGAGTTACTTCCATGCAAGGACAAGGTTTTATTACAGAATATGTGCTTATGGCATCTGAATCAGGACTCTATGAACAACTATTGCATTATTCCAGACATTTCACAGATACCTTAGAGACAGCAGAAAACCTCATGTCTGAACTATGGTAAAACCTCTTGCGGACAATGAGGCCAGAGTACAAAGTCTTCACAGCAAACTCAGAAGACAGTGTTTCTAAGTAAAATGATGGTGGGATGATAGTCCTCCACAGCTTCTGGAGGCTGGCAGGTGACCTATGGTCCAAAAAATTATGGACTATGCTTTTCACCTTCACCTGATAGTGACAGAAATAGCAGTGAAATTTAATTACCTTTCTTTCAGGTACTTTACCAAAGAAAAGAGTTAGAAAATGATGAGAACCATATCCTACTTCATACTGCTATCCCTCTAAAGCTTCTATTTGCTTTTTCTAGTTCCCAATCTATGTTTTTTTTAGATTGGTGAAACTCTGTCTTCGAAAAATGCCTTCCAGGTATTTAAATTTGGGCATCCAAATCAAAAGGACATATAAAAACCAAGCAACAGATTCTCTGTGTAGCTTCTGCCGCTTTCATCACCAAGAGCTGTGAGGGAGTTGCGTGTGCTTAACTCCCCACTGCAGCCCGTACAGCATATATAGAAAAAGTATTAATTTGCTGATTGCCCGGCTTGAGATCAAATCCCAGAATTATAAATAAGAGTGAGGTTGTAATGCCCAATGGAAAGTGACTGTGAATGAAGCAATAAACAGAAATTATTAACCTTGCCCTCGGTGCCTCAGAAAATCAGAAAATTATTATTTGCAAAGAGTAGGAATGTTCCTGAGAATATTCAGCCTCTCCTCCATGTGAAAATTGCTCATGAAGCAAGTAAAGAAGAACAGAGGAGGTTAGGATGACATAACTTGCATGCCGAGCCTTTGAAATGATAGCCTTGTGAGAAAGAACATGAATCAGAAGGATTCTTAGACTCGAAACAGCAGAAAAACAAAACAGAAAAAACCCTCTCCCATTTTCCAGTACTATGTTCTTTACCAGTTAGAATGGCTCATATCCAAGAAATGCAAACTAACTGCATATGACTGATGCAGCTGCAAGGTTGTTTTGCAAAAACAAATGAACTTTTTGTGGCCCAATAACGTGCCTTAACTCCAACTATGAACAGATCACTACCAATAACAGTACCAGCAACAAAAACCCTCCTGGCTAAAATAATCTAAATTGCATAATATGTGGAAATTTCATTATTTTTATAACAATTTAACCTCAAGAATTATCTGTGTATCTGCCAGACACTCTTCTCTCTTACTCAGTATCTTTATTCCTGATACACAAGATCCAGAAGCAGAGCACATTTTTCATGGTGGACTTTACCAAACGTATATTTTAATATTATGAAAATTCAATTAAACAGCAGAGTACAATTATCTGTTCACTGGCAAACAGGCAGTGTGCATTAGTTCAGCTCTGCTTTGCTGAACTGTGTTCAACTGCTCAAAGCATTCAACTGTTTCATTATGAGATTTCATCAGACACCCTTGGCTCCGGCACAACAGCACAGAAAATGGGATGCACAAAGTCCACTGCTCCCTGTGTTTTGTCTGCTGCTGCTTGAAAGATGGCTACATTCTTGATGGAAATGGTTTTATAAGTATTTCACATGTTAGCATAGCTTCATATATGTATGGTTTGTACTAGCCATGTCTATTAGCGATTTTCTATCTTGACGCTCCCCCCTCCCTTTTAGACCATAGAAAATTAAAATTAACTGTAGTGGTTTTGCTTTCGCCTCCCATCAGTCAAAATGCCTTATAAATCAGCAGTGATGTTATTTTATACCATGTTAGCCACATGCAGCCTTATGTCCCGGTGTAACTTCCTACCAGTGCACACAAGGCCACCCTGTCCCTGCACAGCCGAGCTGGCAGCCCCACGCTGATGGCACACAGTACATCTGATTTAATTCCCATTTAAATCTGAAACTCTCAATAGAGCCAGAAAGAGCCTTGATCCTTGGAGATGTTTCAAGGGAGCTGCCCCCCTCACTGATGCAGGCTGATTTCAGATCTGAAATGTCATGCACAATTACCCCAAAGTCCTTGACTCTGAATCTCCAAATAACTCCCAGCACTATGCAGGCTTTTCTCTTTCCCCTGACAACATTCAGAGCTTGATTTGAGTAAAGCACAAGATTTGTCCTTCAGAAGTACTCGCTAAAATGGGAGCCCTGAATGTACACAGAAAAAAAGTACAGTATTTCTTTAAAGAAATTAAGCAGAAGAATCCAAACTATTGGGAAATAGATAGTAATAATGCCTCACAATGCAGGCAGCCTAAAGATTTCCGGACTGTTTTTTATTCAATTCATGTTTTGAGATCTCCCCAATTAGGACAAAACCTCCTTCTTCATGTCAGAGGAACGTGTAGAGACGTGTTATATTGAGTTTGTATATTATACTGGTGTATATATATCAGCTTTGTATCGTCTTTCAGCATGATAATTGTATTGCTCCTCTAAGTCACAATCTCATGTAATGTCAGATATCTCCAAATAAGTAAATCAGGTATTAAAAAATTGAACACTTCTCATGTGGAATACCTGAAGGAATCTGCTCGAGGAGTATTGGATTCTGACAATCAGAAAGAGTCTCAGAAGGAAGGAAAAATAATTTTATATGGCTGTTGAAACTCTTTCCTACAGTCTATAGTACAGAGACTCCAAACTTGCCATTTTTATTTTTATATGCTGACAAAACTAATAATCATAACAAAGACCACAGAACATATCAGAACCTCCTCTCAACCAGGCAGCAATAGCCATGGGAAAACAGTTATAATGCCATTAAATGCCTGCTCCCCGGCCTCGCCTGTCTGTTAGCTCACCAACCCAAAGACATTCTCAGCACTCTGTCAACTTGCTACTCACGAAAATAAGAATAAGCACACAATTTTACAGCAAATAGGCAAAAAGGGGAAAAAAAAAAAAAGAAAAAAAAAAAGGGGGGGGGAAGTCTTTAACCAGGAAATTAAAACCAGGATCTAACAAAAGTTTGAAACATGTTTCTAATTTTGGCAAAGGAGGAGACTCGGAATCTTAAAAGCTGTCTTCTTGTCTGGAGTGGAGCTTTGAGATTTCCAAACAGACAACAAACAGTGAAAAAGCTTAAACACACAGAAAAAAAAACAAAAAAACCACTAACAAACAAACAAAAAGAATGAGATATATCAGGATCTCAAATGCAAAGGAATGTGCTGAGAATTGGCTGTTTTTAAGACTGACGCAACCTGTAAAAGCTAGCACGGAAGATGAGGAACTGTTTTAAATTGACAGATGCTTTGGAGTTCTGAGCAAGAGAAAATAGGAAATATCTAAGAAATTGTTATTTTGGTTTTGGCAGATATTAGGGACAGACCTTTAAAATGCCACAAGAGCAAAAAGATATCCTCTTTGAAGGGAAGATGAGCACTCTTCTAAGAGCTGAGCTCAATTGCTAAAGCCTGTAAAAAAGGATTGATGTGTGTGAATGTTAACATTCATGGCTCAACTCTCTATTCAACTCGTCTGAGATTTAATTCCAAGAGTCAGGTATTCAACAAATTAAAAGCAGTATCCAGATGGAAGATGCAGACAGCAACAATCTCAAAAATTAGCACACACAAGTAAAATGTCAGGGAACTAAATTCCTTAGAAGCGATTACCTAGAAGAGCAGATTTGTAATATGTAAAAACAAAATAATACCCATGAAAACAAACACAATCTGACTTTAGGAGGTAATGAGCTTGAACTAAGATGTGGGATTAAAAATTAGATTTCTTTGAGATCTGCTGGTCCCAAAAAATATTTGGAAGAGCTACGCACCAATTGCTTTTATTATTCTTAGTACTCCAAACTTGCTATGAAGGACCAGGTAAATCTTTCTGTCCTTGGTCTCACCTTCTCTATTGTAAAAAATGGCCAAAGACCACTCATTATAATACCCTGTGAGGCAATTCACCTGTGAGATGTTCAAGTACCAACGGCATTGAAGGAAATGGAAACAGATAAGAGTATTGAACAACAACAGCAACAAAAAAACATCCAAAGCTATCCAAGTAGAAA
The DNA here is from genome assembly GCF_951394365.1 of Tetrao urogallus. Classification (NCBI taxonomy): domain Eukaryota; kingdom Metazoa; phylum Chordata; class Aves; order Galliformes; family Phasianidae; genus Tetrao; species Tetrao urogallus. The sequence continues at coordinate 12,890,000 of NC_136820.1, forward strand.
AAGAATAGAGTTTTTTTTAATGTAAGTGGACACTGATATGCCACTATACGTTTGGTGATTCAGAAGAGTTCTTAGCTTGCCCAAACAATTCAGAAAAATTGATTTTGATCTGTCTGGAATGATGAACTTTTAAGACAAAGATTCAGAACTACTGTTCAGAACCTCTCTGAATGTAAGGCTCAGCGTTGGGAGAGAGAGACCATTGCTGTTTGGGACAAAAATAAAGCAATTTTGTAAGGGTGATTTCAGCATGCACTGAGAAGCCTTTCTCGACCATTTCAGGAAAAAAAAAAAAAAAATCATACGTATACATGTATGTATTACTCTATTTATATATATAGAAGCAGTGTTGCTGAAAAATGGATTTGCAAGCAATTCTGGTACTACCAGAGCTCAAATGTTGGACCACAACTCAAATCTTTCCAAGTTGGTAGCCTGTATCTAAATCTATTGAAATCAACAATGCAAAGCATATCCAGTCAGTATCTTACGTACGTATCAGAGCTCAAAAAGCCCAAGCAAAACAGACAAAGCAAGACAAGTAGCTGTCATACAGGCTTAGCTCTGATGATATAAACTTGTTATCAGACAAGGTTATCAGACGACAGAAGGTTTCTCCTGTCTAATGTGTCAAAACATTAACACAAAACATTAAGCAATTTGGACTGCACTGAGAAGGAGACAGCAAAGGATCATCTCCAAGTCCTTGCCACTGAGCCCCAACTGAGGCACTGCTGATCCAGTATGGAGGAATCTGTGCCACCAGCAGGCAAATCCTTCCTGTAGGAGCAGGGAACTGACAAGATGCAGATGGTGTCTGATCTAGGTCTGCAGGCACAGGACGTGCAGATGCAGGACTGTATTTACAAGGTCGGTGCAGCTGAGGTTGGCTCAAAACCCAGGAAGGAAGTCTTTGAAATGTTGGCATAAAAAAGATGGTGACAGCAAGGCAACACTAGCTGTGAGGGAGACACGCTGCACCAAGCTGTCTGGAACTGGGAAGAACGACAGGGAACCATTTCAGCAATGGAGGCACTCTCTACAAGCTGCTCAGCAACAAGGAAAAAGGCATGCAGTCAGCTCTTCTTCCAGTAGTTGCTTGTGCAGATTAAACTTGTTCACACCAGGGAAGAAGCAGGCAAAAAAACACTGGAAAGTGACAAAATGAGGATTAAACCAAAGGACAAATCTATGGTAGTTCTAAATGCTGCTTTTCTCTCACAAAAAGTGTGCACCATGAAGTTTCTATTATGGTCTGTAACAAAAATCTCTCTGCTCAGATGTGTGGTGTAAGGATTTATATCCTAACTTGGCATTGTCTCTTCCCCTGAATAATCTTTCTTTACTACATCTGCCTTCAGTGGTATACACTGACTGCTGATGGACCCAGAGTCAACAATGTGTGATATTCTGATTTCCTGCTTGCTGGTTGTAAGTCCCGATAGCTACATTTAATTTTATTAAATGCACTTGTGCTGGCTACAGCCTTTCACAGGCCTCTGCAGGGCTCTGTTACAGCCTTCTGTTTGGGACTGGACTACTCCAGATTCATCACGTCCCTGGAAAAAGGGCTAGATTACAATGTCATTTTCTACAGCAGTTATTGCTGGTCACTTCCTACATTGCTCTTTTCCTGCAGAGGGCCAGAAACACGAGGATAAATATAATTATATGTTGGTTTTGTTGTTATTGTTATTTTTTTTCTTCTTTTTTTTTTTAAATTGAAAGATGTGCAGCAATCAGGCAGAAAGGTTTTCATGTTCACTGCTAGGTATGGGATACGATGCATGAGAAATGATAATGAGGTATCAAATTAGCCATTGATTCAGCTCCCCTAGTGGTAACTGAAAACCATTATGTGGCGACTGCTCTTTTTCGGGGGTCTGTTTGAAGTGTGTTGGTGGTCCTCATGTATCTCCTAGGAGACAAACATCTGCAGAACAAAACCCACTATCAAAATCAATATGATTAACATCTTTTTGAAGTGCTCCACTTAAAGGATGGGTGGATCTTCTTCCTGATCTTAAGAGTTGATCTTTCTTGTATGACAAATATAAGCTTTGAGCTTCTAAATTGTTGTGCTTTTTTTGTATAAAGAAACAGTTTTTTTGCCCAAGTCTGACAGTCTGGTTTGACATATTAATTTTTATATACTTGGTAATACTAACATTAGGAATCAACAGTTTAACTACCTCTAAAATACTTCAATACCTAACTACCAATGTAGGTTAATGGGGCTGAGGTACTTCTCAAACTACTTTAAAAACGCCCATGGTATTATATTAGGAAGAGATACCGCAGGGTTAGCAAGGAGCCCACTTGCCAAAAACCAATAAAGAAAAGTCTTGGGGAAAAAAAAAAAAAAAAAAAAAAAAACTTTTAAAATTGAGTAATGCTTACTTTCTTTATTTTTTTCCATATTGAACTGCTACTGTCCCAAGTATGTCTTCTGTTTTCTTAGCACTGACACTAAATCCCAGTTTGGATGAAATGTCCAGTAGACAATATCAAAACCAGTCACCAGAGCCACACAATGCACAAAAGGACTGCATTTCATTGAAATTAGGGGTAGGCAAAATGTATTTGTACAAAAATGAAAAATTAAAAGGATATCAGAAAAAAATGCATTAAGGATATTAATGACTGTAAGGTAGATGGTGTTCATGGTGCTTCTGCACTGGGTGAGCTTATAGATGGAAATTCACACAAGGATATAGTAGGCTGCTGGGTCATATTTTCTTAACTTGAATAGGAACTACACATCAAAATGGTGTAAATAACAGTTCTGAACTTCAAAACTTTATTCTCCATCACAACATTATGGTATTTGGAGAAAGAGAGACAAGGGAAGGGAACGAAAAAATTAAGGCTTATATTCAGTCAATTCAAAGTATAATCATTAACCCAATAGCAGAAGAAGCAAATTGCATTAAACAAGGTAATACTGTAGGTGAGCAGCACCCACAAAAATTGCAGCATTTTTGGTTAGCATTTTTGGAAGGGTTAAAATCTGCATTTTTTGAAGATGAAAGTCATACATGCAGTGACACTGGTAAAGCTTGCTCTTTGCAAACTACACTTTTATATCATCCCAATAAAATCAATGCTAAAGTACTGCTTTCTCTTCCCTTTTCTTATTTTTTCTTTTATTTCTTGTTTGCTGAACAGTAGCAATTCAGAAATACTGTATACTCAAGGATTTTATATAGGGTAGTGGTAGAAATGCTACATACAAAATGCTGTTTTAATGAGCTTTAACAAAAAGGATGCATATAGAATCAGACATCCAGCACCTTTCCCCTCCCTCTTGATGTTTCTCACATTGTAGAAGGCAAATTGCAGGCACATCACAGACACGATAGCAGTTACAGTAAAATGAAGGCTGTTTTGCCTCTTTAAAGTTCCTGTGATTTAACCCGGGAAAGACCTTTCTATGATGTTATGATCAAACACTTCCATTCAGACAAAAAAGACTAACAGAAATGGCCAAGAAATTGGGATTCTGCAGCTGCTAAAGATGGCTGATCATCATAATGTCATTGTTAGTGGAAAAAAAAAAATCAAATAAAACGTTATACATCAGTTTTCTCAGCAGTTTCAAGCTGAATTGCTCTTCTCTGTTTTGCAGTACCATTTGAGGAGGAAAAAAAAGAGGGAGAGACTGTCTTCAATTATGCAAGAAGCTCCTGGTATTCAAAACAAATGGAAACTGCTGTTGTGATAAGCTCTTCTTTTGTCTGAATGAATTACAAAGGGAAAGATCTTTCTGCTCTACTTGAGAGACTTCATGCCACTCCGTGCTTTCGACGTGGGAGCTGTGCAGCAGAGTCCTCGATGTTCCCCCTGGCCAAAGGAAAGATTTATTTTTTGAGGGATGAAAGGAAAATGGCAGAAAGGCAAGACCAGGAAGGCAGAATATCCCGTTCTTGTTATAAGACACAAGTACCAAACATCTACACAAACTACTTGAGCACACAGAAGCACCTGGAAGATTGGATAAGTATTATCTCCTTTGAGCCAGTTTCTCTGCAAGAACTAGCAAGAAAATTTGGAGAAAACGCATCATACAGCCCTGATGGAGCAAAACTACCTCTGTGAAGTGCCACCTCAATGTGTTCAGAGACAGAATCATTCATGTCACCATGCTGAGTGGTGTCAGTGGCAGGGACCAGGTGCACATCACCTGGATGCTTACTGATTTACAGTAGTGTTCCAAAATAGGCTGAAAAAAATCGATGCCCCAGTTTTATTGGGATATCTGAAAAGGACAGTCCCAGAGGCTTCCAGTTCTAGTTGAAATATGGACTTCCAAAGCAGTAGATCAAAAATCTTATACTTGTACATTTTTAAGCTTCAATAAAATTTTTGTTTTCAGGTTAGTTGGAATTTACAGGGCAAAGGTTCTGACTGAAACTTCTGACTGAAACTTCTCCATTCTTCAAATTTCAAAATGTTTAATCTGACTTGAAAGCCAGTGGAAAAGCTAGTGGAGAGTGAGGGAAGAATGAGGCAAGAAAGGGTTTGTCTATAAAGGAGCTGAAAGGGAAATAATTCCCCTTGGTAAAAAAAAAGAAAAAAGAAAAAAGAAAAAAAAAAGAAAAAAGAATAAAGAGAAAAGAGAAAAGAAAAAAGAAAAAAAAAAAAACAACAAAGAAGAAAAGAACACAAACTGATTTCTGGATATTATTGAGCATAACACACTGTTAGCTCAGGAGGTTAGCCTCCGTTATCCTGTGCTCAGCTAGATTGATGCCCTTGCTGAAGTTAGCATTTTAGTTGGCACAGGTGTGACAACACTCTACTGCAGCAGGAGGGCTTGCAAAGCAGATGTACTCCATCATTTAAATTGTCCTGAAGGGACTAATAAAGTAATGCAGGAAAAGTTATGCCAAGGGGAAGAAACAGGAGGAGTTTTGCCACTGCTGGCCAGAGTTGATGTGAAAACAAAATTCCTCCCTGAAATCTGAATCATGTACAAATGAGTTTACAATGTTCCATGCTCTTATTTGCATGCTTTTATTTGTTTGTTTTGCTTTATTTCAAATCGCCAGCCCTTCAGACCTGTGCAATCTGAAATTCAAGCTGTGAATCTTTCTGGCTCATAAATTTTGCCTGCTATAACACCTGCGCAACTCGTCTGTCTGGTCTTGGATTTTGCAAGTGCATCCCAGGAGCAGTGCTGTCCCTGCACCAGAAACTTGTCAACACTTCTATGGCTGACGTATGAGCACGATAGAATTCAGTGCACCTGCTCTCAGCTGTGTTGCTTACACAGTGTGGTATTGTGTAGAAAAGTCTTTTTTGCCCATCAGCAGATATGTCTGTCTTTGCATATAAGGGGAAGAGATTTGCTGAATCATTAGATGTACATAGTCACTCTCCAAAGCAAAAATTCACTTTGAGGCGAAAAGAAAAATGTATATATTAAAATTAATTTAGATAAACTGAGACACAGTTCATTACCACTAGATATTACAAATGATAAAAGAATGCAGTTCTCCATTTATGCTACAGGCTTCTGGAGATATTAGGAAAGATTTGACAGGTGATACTGTGATAGGAAAAAAAAAAAAAAAGGAAAAAATAAACCAGAATGATCTTTTCTCATTTATATGCCATATTGTTCTCTAACTTCAATCTTATAAACCAAGCCAAAGATCTTAATCCAAACCACATTAATGCTGTTTTGTACATCACTACATGAATTACTACAATACCGCAGACAAACTGGTCTTACGCATTTTTGTTACTTCCAGATACAAAGTAATAACAAAAATTGTATGAAAGAATTTCTCTTTAATTATACAGCCAGATCATGAAACTCAGCGTTTCATAATAAGGTTATTTAAATTCAAAAATATATCGCTCTTTTCCTAAGGACTTACAGACCAGTACCAGCATAAATAAGACAAATATGTACCACATCAGATCTTTAGACCTTCCCCATCATCAGCATCTTTACGTATTTCTGGAAAACCAGGTCTTAGACAAACTTGGTACTACGTCTTTTCTCACACAAATTCCCTGAAGAGCCCAAACTATGCGATTTAGCACTGATGCAAACCTCCTAATGTCTGAAATATGAATTAGCCCAACTCACGTTTCTCCAAGATATAGATATATATAGCTATTGTGCTTTACTGCATTGATATCTAATTCTGTATCATGCTAGAAAAAGGGAGAGTTTGTTTGAACTAAATGGAAATGAGATGAGGGTTTGATTGGATGGGGGATTTTTTTCCCTGTAAAGTATCCCTTTGTCGTTAAAGAATATATAATCTTCAAATTCTAAAAAACTCTAGGAAATCAGGAATGGAACTTTACAGCAAGACATGGAAATGTGTGATATGAAACCAGAAGCATTTACCTGAATGGCAGCTCAGCAAGAACAACTGGTTACATAAACATAACTCTGGAAAAGAGAAGAAAGGAGCTAAAGATGGAGAAACCTCTGTTGTTCAGTGATCAGAAATGACACATTTGAAATTCCTATGAATAGTAAGGATCAAAACAAATATTTTCTGACTTTTAAAGGCTTGTCTTTGAAAGGAAGGAGACAATCCAAGGAACACTTGATTTCAGCTGAAGTCATAAAATAGTGGACATCTATAACTTAAGAGTGTATACAGGTTGGATTAAGGTCAAGTTGCATTTGGCTGAATATTAGAAGAACAGAGTTGCAGCACTGATGAGGCTGGCCACACCACAAATACCTTCATAAGCCACAAAACCCAGCCACAGAGACCTAACTAGGGAAGCAGCAGGTTGTATATTTTCTACTAATTCAGTATCCCTCCTATAGTTCCTTGGGAAGAAAGCCTATTTTTATGGCCAAAGTCTATGTGGTTTTAATTGTTACATGATGTTTGAATAATCAAACTATAATTTTCCAGGGACTCACTTTTCTGATGGCTGTGTTTGCACTGAGACATCTCCTAATGTCTAATGTGATCTAGGCAAAGAGTCCACAGAGCCCATCCTGCATTAAGCAGTTTTCCATAGGAGCCTGAGCTGGGCACTGCTGCATGCACACTGCCAGGACACGGGAAGCATCTGGTGTGCAAAGTGGGATGATTTACAATGACCTCATGGTCATTCACCAGGACTTGGGGAGGACAATAAGGAAGGCATTAGAGACTCAGATTGTCTGTCAGAGATAAAGATTATGAACTGACAGAACTAAAAAGGATGTTTTTAGGGTTCAAGATGTAAAAGAAGTTTCTGCTAACAAGGAGGTGAGCACATGCATTCACAGAGCACAGAAATTGAAGATAACAGTGGTTCCATAAAAAAATAACAGTCAGGTATTGGAGACAGGATAAAGAAACAGAAAATCTGTTGAACAGTCATTTTACAAAAGTCTTTACATGGATCGTATTTTCTGATATAGTAGGGAAGGATGTTGACTGCAGTCATCAGATAATAATGAAAATATTTACATTACTGAATTTACAGAAGGTAGAGAATGTAAAAGATTCAGATAACATTAAAATCATAAACATTAAAGGAAGTGAAGATACAAATGAGGGAAATTTTATTTTTCTGAACACAGATCTTTCCTGAGGATAACAATATGTATAAGATAATCTTTTTAAACCAGCTTTAGTGAGTATTACCAGTATGAAACTTAGCAAAGCATGGTTTAAATTCTCTGTAGTACTCAACAAGTGTTTTAAGCTAACTACAAACCAGTACCTAGTTAGTTTCTCCCTTTGACTCCTGTTTTGTCTTGTCTAAAAGTCACATACATATCCATGTATATACATGGAGAGATAGAAAAACATGGATATTTATAGTAATTTATTACTCACCTCAATAATGTGAAGTAAACTCCCAAGAATACAGTTTTGGAATAGTTTTTAAGTGTTTTATGCATACAGATCAAGAGACACAATTAAACAAAAAGATAAAGAAGCAAACTAAAAGAAAGGAGCTAACAAGTTCTCAAACAACACATTTTAGGTTAATACATTCATTCAGAAAAACAATTAACATCATCACTAATGACATATAAGATACCATTTGTTCATCCAATCAGAAAGAAAGAAAAATAATGTAAAAATGCTTCCATCCATTGCACATCTAATCCTCAACTGAAATAGTTTTTTCTCATGTCTTAGTCATGATCTCCTAGTAAAAATGTAGTTAATTCCATGTTCTAAGTCTACCTCTCTGAAGCAAAGATTAAGTATGTGAATTTACTCTTTGTGTTTAAGAGAATCCAAGAGATGACTATGCAGAATACTGAAACTAATCAGAGAGGTAGAAAATACCTGTTCGTTCTGGTGAAATGAGTCCACAGAAATGCAGTGCTCTGGCCCTCTTCAAGAGAAGAACGTATGACTAGTTATTATTTTTTTTAGCCATTATTTCAAGAACCATCTTCCTGCCTGAGGTATTTGCAAATATATCTGAATCACTGCAGATCATTTTTCCCTGTTTAAGAGTTTCTGTTTAAGTAAAGTTCCAAAATGCCAGTCACTTGTTCTTGTGCGGTTCTTAACCTATGCAAAAATGGTGTTTACTTCTGCTTTCTGGTCATCAGGCATTTGTAACCTGGCAGTAAAATTACAGCTAAAGTCCACATAGAGCTACTAAGAATCATAGAATCACATGGTCATGGAATGGCTTGGACCGCAAGGATCATAAGGTTGTTCCAAACCCTCTGCCACACGCTGGGTTGCCAACCACTAGATCAAGTAACCAGATCAGACTGATATCAGATTGATCAGGTAGACTAGATAGAAGAAAGAGGAAGATACTTGAGCATGTATTGCATTCATGTGTCTCACTATCTAGAAGTTTTTGCTGAAACAGGAATTGGACCAAAGCCCTCTGACAACCGAATGTATTCAGAAAGCAAATGAAATTTAGGAAGTACTACAATTACTAGAAAATGCTGCGAAGAAGCATAATGGATAAATAACACAACTGAGGGAAATTTCTGTGAAATTCCAGAGAGAAAACTAAGAACTTGTTAAGCTTCTGCATGTATGCAGGGGAGAAAATATATATATATTTTTAAGACATCCAGGTATACTGGGAGGTGAACACTTCAAAAACTGCAAAACTGCACTCAAATTTCACACATTGAAAAAGAGATCAAGTTGTTACTGACATAATTAGGCATTTTTACTTGAATTCTGTAGTTGAGAATATCATAGATTAGCAGGATTTCATTTTTAAGTCCTCTGTGTACCAGTAAAAGAAGATGTGGCATTGGAAGACTCAGGGCGAGCTACCTTCATCGTTAATAATGCCCTAAACACCTTGATTGAGATGTACAGTGCTGTGTTATGATGTATTCATTTGCTAACTCCTCTTTTTAAGGGGAATAAGGGACTATACAATTATTTTCATTTGGGGCTGCACTTTTCAGAGTATAAAGAAATGCAACAGGAAAAAAAAATGAACCTGTTAGGCCCTGGTCAATTTATTTCAAAAAAGCACTGCTAATAAATGGAAAACAAAAACAAAACACTAAAAAATCAACCAAGAGCTACTCCGAATATTTATGAACTTCACATGGAATCTGCTGAGCATTCATGTTTTGCACATTTCTTGAGACAATTGCTCTTTCTCAATCTGTAAGAAATGCAAAGATACTAACTAATTATTTATGGGACAACCAATTATCTTGCACTATATTTCTAAGACTGAACATCATGACATGCCTATTAGTTGAGCAAGCAGGACAGTGGAGCAATTCCCTTTGGAATGAAGTGAAGCCAAGTAGTTGGACAGAGAAGCACCCTTAGCAAGAATAATTCACTAATAAAGATGTAACAGTGCTCAATTTACTTAGCCATTACACATCTGATCAGCAAAACATTTTGAGTGTCAGAAAATAACCCTTCCACTGTCACTGGCTTGAAGTAGTGCAGTCTGAAGTTGCAACTGCTCAGCTCTATAGGTTTTTTTTCAGACAACAGGCAGACAGTAGTTGAAGTCAGAAAGTGAAGAATGATATACTTTTGCCTTGGGCACACACAGAATAAAGAGCATTCAGGGTGGCCTGTGTGTGCAGAAGTGAGGCTGCTTTACTCTTTTCTGATGTACTGTTGGTCTAGACCAGCTTAGATGTGCCACTTCTGCTTGTGTTCAAATGCTGAGGCACACAACAGTTGAAAAAAAAACAAACCAAACCAAAATAAAACAACCTGAAAATGATCTAAATTTACATCTCATTTACTATGGAAACAATAGATGGGAAAGAACCTGAAAAGAAGAATGTCTGTGGTATACTTCAGGCCAGCACAACAGTGGCCTACAGGTTACCCATTGTGAAAGCCAGAGCTGTGGGGCTTTACTGACAAAACTGCTCAGCAGCATGTGGAAGCTACCTACTCCAGTCCTTTGATCATGACTTGATAATCAGGCACAACTGCACCACAACACATGCATATTTTATCCTCCAGACACAGTATATGCACACACACATATATATCCTATTTCCTCACCAGCACTGCATCTTAGGGAATGCAACTGGGGAAGATGGTATGGATGGAAGCTAGCTGCCAAAGTGGTTTGTCTGGTCCATAATACCACTGCCACAGGAACCAGGGTAATACAAAGTAGACTACAGCCAAGCCAACTTGTACCTGGGATTGTTTAGTCTGAAGAAGAGGAGGCTCAGGTGTGACCTTACAACATGTGCTCTCTTACAACAACCTAAAAGGAGGTTATAGCATGGTTGTGATCAGCCTCTTCTCCTAAGTAACAGTGATAAGACGAGAGAGAATGGCCTTAAGTTATGCCAGGGGAGGTTCAGGTTGCATAGTTGGAAAAATTTCTTCCCACAAAGAGTGGTGAAGAATTGGAACAGGCTGGCCAGGGAGGTGGTTGCGTCACTGCCCCTGGAGGTGTTCAAGACAAGGGTACATATGGCACTGAATGACACACTTAGTGGCATGGTGGTGATGGGCTGATGGTTGCACTAGATGACCCTACGATTCTATGACTTTTCTTGCAGGCCTAATCCAACCTGTTTCTAGACAGCAAGCTTGCACTAAAACATGAGAGCTTAGGTGAGAAATGAGGACAAAAACTTAAGATGCTCACAATTGCCTGCTGGGCCAAAAGGAAATCCAGCTGACTATACACGATCAATTTCATTTAACCCTAAAAGGATTGATTAGCTTTCTCTCACAGTAAGATCATGTCTTGACAAATAGAGGTTAATAACAGATAGTGTTGCATACTTCTGCTAATGTTCTCTGGTTCCTCATGTTTTAACTGAAATCTATAAAGAGGTCACAGTAATAACTAGAGATGATTTTCTTTCTATGTCAATTATTGAGATGCTTGAAAGATAATTTTCAGAGTCTGACTGATTTTCCATGTACACTAGGAGATTGTTTCTCCTGCCTTCTCCATGCAGGAAGATAAACAACTGCCCAGAGGTTGATAAACAAGATGCTTCTATTTTTACTAAGAAGTTTAAGTACAAGTACATAACAGATACATAAGCTGAGTAGCAGCTCTAACAGAAATTACATGAAGAAGAAACTAGGACTGACTTGTTTTTTTGCAGTTGTCAAAGATAAATGAGTGGCTAGTATCACTTGAATTGATCCAACTGCTCTAATGATGGTGTTTGTTCTCTGGCTTCTTAAGAGGAAGACAAATGAACACAAGAAGTCTTTTAAATATGGATTCAAAGAGTGCCCTATACTAATACTGAGATGCAGATATTCTCTTTTTTGTGTATCAAATACACTCTGATAATTTCTAATTATCTGTGTTTGCAGCCAAAGAATTTGTCCTCCCAAAATGATATAAAATGGGGTCTTACAAATATATAGCAGATAATTGAGTTCAGCTACTGACTTTACTCCATGCTGCATTATACTTTATTTACATCTAAATGGCACTCAGGTAAACAAAAACTTCTAAAATACTCAGTTCCCAGATAATCCTTGCAACTAAGTGACATGCACGCACTGCAATTAAGAGAAAATAGTATCAGACAACTTTGCCACCTGGAAGTCTTCTTCAAGAAAGTAAGAGTAGATTTGAGTACTTAACTGAGAAAGCAGCAAAAGTTACAACCATTAACATTCAACTTCACTGTATGTTTTGGAACAAGAATAATATTGTATCACACAATCTTATCCAGACTCCTATTTTGATGTTCCACATTGTGTCTGTCAAATATCAATCCCTGACTAATTTAAAATAAAAATAAAATAAAAATAAAGTAACGATTTCTAGGCACTAGCTATCATTTGTTATTACATAGCTCTTGTTGCGTCAAGCATTGTAAAATATTCTATTTCTTACTCTGGGTCAACTGGAAATGTGAACATGGAGTATGCATGATTCTAATGATGAAACTGCTCTGCCCAAATCCTTGCTGTTCACATTCCTTCCATTGGGTGTTGCTATGATATTAAACAAATTACAGCTGTGACTTAATGTATGCACACAGAAAAGTATGCCAAAGGTTTGAGGTCTCTACCTACATTGCTTTGCCCGTTGTTTTAGACAGCTGAGTCTGCTGTACATTACACAGATAACATTTGTTAGCTGATGCTAAGAAAATCTGTCAGTGACTACTTGTGAAAAAGAAGGCCAAAAAATGAAGTATTCCAGCTTGCACTAAAAGTTTTATATTCTTTCATGAAGGTGATTTGACTGCAATTTATATGTACATTGCGGCACACAATTACTGTATGCAGTAGCTGTGCAGATGGCTCTCTTTTAATTAGAGTATTTAGTGCATCTTCTGTATAAAGAATCAGGAAATGAATAAGGAGAAATTTAATGAAAGTAACCAAAAAAGGAAATAGTATAATGAAAGTTTAAAAAAGAAAAAAAAATAGAGGATTACTTAAGGCATAATTATTACGAGGATTTTTGTTCACTTAATGCCAGAAACTCTAAATAGCTCTTCAGACAGTTTGAGGAAGAAGTCTTTGAAGATCTGTGGCCTTGGGGAGGTCTTGACAAACACTAAGAATCAGGCACCTGATCACTAAACTTTACAGTCGATAACCATAAAGATGACAGCTGAAGATTTCACAAAGAAGATATACTAGCTGTGACTGACTTTTTGATATGGCTGGGGCACACCACTGAATGTATTTTATGAAAATCATCAGAAAATCGCAAGGTTTCATGAAACTATGGCAAGTGCAAATGGTATAAAATCACTTTGTATTTGAACTATCCTCAGTACTAAAAGCTACTACTATTAATATTAGTAACTGTAAATAATAGAAGCTACTATGACCTGAAATTCTGGTCTTTTTATAGCCTTTAATGCAGTTGCTGATCTATTTATACTCTCAGGTTGTTAGAAAAGCACTGGCATTTACCTGAGTGGTCTTTGCTCTAATTGGAAAATATCACACACAATATACACATTAAAGAGGGAGAAACAGACCAAGACAACATGATTTTTATACACGCTTACATCTGCAACTGTCAGACACAAATGCCTGAATATAAGAACTTGGGCAGGGAATAAAATATTATGGGACAAAAATGATTGGTTTCATCCAGGTAAATCTGTAGAACCTCTTAGAAGGGACAGTGACATCAGCCACTCTCATTGTACATTCCAGCATTTCTATATTCAAAACTCTTATGTAAATTTTACATTTCAGAATGATGGCTACACTTACCTGGTAGACCAGGTGGGGTTTTCAGATATTTGCCGTTAAAATGCTGAATTACTACTTCACATTTTTCTGTAGATTCCATTCTGGAAAAGAGAAAAGGATGGGATTAGGGATTAGAGGCAGTAAGAGTTACTAGACTTTCACAAAAATGCTCAGTCAGCAAAAACAAAAAGGAAAAGAAGGTAAAAGAAAGACAAGCACAGATGCTGAGAGAAATCTTCAAAGCTGTTCTTGCTGACTTCTGCACAGAAACTGGTTGAGCTCATTATGGTGTAGTATGGCTTGTAAAGAGGACCTGTCACCCTCAAAGCCTGCAGCTGTGCTCCCGGCTTGTGTGTGAGCTACTGCAGTGTCAATGAGCAACTCCCTCCTGGATCTGAGGGATCTCTCTGAACAAGGATGTTCTTTGTGCTCTCACGTGCTGCCTGGAAAGGCAAACGACTTGTATGTAGATTCCTCATGCACCCAGTATAACTTCAAATGGGTTGGGAAAAAGAAACAACAAGCTTTGTAGAAGAACCCAGAGGATTAAGCAACAATTATTAAGGATTGCAATGTTAAAAAATAACCTGCAAGGATGAGCTGTAGAGCAAAACCAAAAGCCAAATTCTGGGTAAAGGCAATTTGCATATAATACCAGCAGGTGAAATGACTCGCTATTCATTCTGTGTGACCTAAAGATAACTTTCAGAATTGAAGCATTACAACATTAACAGTGAACTGTGTACATAAATTATTGAACAAACTGCCCAAGAATACCAAGCCTTTGGTCAAATCCTAAACCATGTCTATATCTCATCAGGGAATTCACAGGTTGTTCAGGTCTTGTGAACTGACAGCATGCTAGTCCAGAGCGGTCTGTGACTCTGCTACACAACTGGGATAGAAAAATGGAAGAAAGTAAAACTAATCATAAAGCTAAAGCAATACATTCACTTTGTCTCTCTTAGAAAAATGGTATTTAAAAAGTGTTCAACATTGCTTCAGCATGCTACTTCTTACCTACAGGTACTCCCCACAAAGTAACTCCACCAGTATAAGTATTTCTTCTCACTACTCAGATATTTTAAAAATTATCTTATCCTTCATTCTTTCTGTCGCATGGTTTTGGAGAAAGAGTAACATGCATTCTAGATCGCTCACATCACTTTACAGCAGAAGTTTGACTCCTATGGTAAAAGTTTGCTTAGAGTTCAAATGGACAACCTTGCTCATACGGAAAAAAAAAAAAATCACAAAAACAAACCACAACAACAGCGACAAAAATTGATTAATATTCAAGTCTTTTGTCAGTTTTTTTTCAGATCAAATCACTAAAAAATGTAATTTCTACGTTGTAACACTGCTTTCACGGCATGGCGTGTGGGCTGGGCTGTTTGTACAAGCACATAGCAGCTTAGATTGTTCACTTTGGCTTCATTCAGATTTAACTAAGCGAATGTCTGCACTGAGCCTTTAGAGAATCTTGTCTCTGGAAGAATAAATGCAATAAAAGCCTGTTTTCTGTAGCTGCAGGCGCTTAGTGTCAAACCATGTTATGTTGCACCACACAGCAGTGACAATTTCATTTTAATACATGGGGCCCATTTTAACAAGCCAAAGCAGTCCCTGCAAAGAGTGCAATATATAAGCTGCCAAGTGAAAGAGACTCAGTGCACTTTGTGCATTTTGTGTGGGAAGAGAATAGAAGTGAAACCCACAGTGTTCTGGGATAAAAAGGCCATCATTCGAAAAGCAGCCTTAGAAGGAATGTGCACATTTTCTTCTCAAGTTTCACAATTAGCAGCTCTCAACTTCCATTGCTAGCTATCTGTAATCTGGCACATGCTTCACTTGAAACCGACACTAGCATTATCAGCTCAGTTTGAAAAGGCAGTGCAATAGACAAAGCCGCCAATACACGCACGCTCCCTTCAGATGAGCTGCTGAGGAACAATGGCAGCTGTCCCTCGTCTCTACCATCCCAGTGAATCCCTGAGTGCTCTCTGCAGCAGCCCTGTGTGGGGTAGGTTTCCTCCCAGCTGCTTGTTGGCGCCTGCAGCCACAGAGCGACCAGGTCTGTGCCTGTCCCCTGCAGGGCCACCTAGGGATGAACTGTGATTTTTATTTGTCCAGAACTCCTGTTTCTTAGGTAACTGTCTGACACTTGTTGTCACCCTGGTTTTAATGTAGTTAAAACTGATCAACACCAATTATTTATGATAGATGCCTATCCATAGGTCAAACATATCTGTGTACACACTGACTCCAAGATTCCATTCTGTTTTTATTTGCATTAGCCACAAAGAATAGCCATGCCTGGGAAGAGGCCCAATAAAAATATACTTCTGTTGGGTTCACACTAATAAATTCTGCCTACTATTTCTTCAAAAAGCTCTGTCACTCTGCTGTAGAATGTCTAGAAACTCAAGGGAGATGGACAAAATACATTTTTTTTCTCATGCGTTTATTAATCTTGTTGGAGAGAGAAATGTTTCAAAATATGTAATGGTACAGAATGCTATCTAATAACACTACCAATAACTGGAATGCTACATTTTAAAAGCTGATCCCCATGGGGACAAGTTTCTAATAGAAGAAAGTCATCAGAACATGGGTAGACTTGGGGGTACAGCCCTTCTGAATCCATTTTTCAGGTGCTTTTTTGTTTTGGTTTGGTTTGTTTTTTCCATAATTGATGGAACAATAATAGGCAAATTATAACATGCTGGAAGACTGATGAAAAATTATGTTGAAAGATAATGGCTACTCAACTTCTGCTGGAAATGTAAGGACATCACCTTAAGTTTTACATGAGGGTAAAAAATCTGCTTCTGATGACATAAGTCACAAACTATTATTTTCAAACTCTTCATCACAGCATGTTTTTGGTATTGAGGGAATCTTAGAAAACAACTTATGCTCCAGGATGCACCTTGGAGATAACTATAATATATCTAAGTATTGCTTCGAGTCTAGAAATGCATTGTGGTAAAAATTATCAAAGCCATAGGCCAGATTATTCTGATATTTTTAACATACAGATAATTACCAAAATAAACCAATAAAACAAAGATAAAAGTGAGAATTGATTTTCAGTTGCTTTTGTATGTTTCCCGGTTCTGGAAGCTGAGAGATTCTCAAATACAATATAAGTAATTAGTCTGACTAATCCAAGTGGAAATGAAGTTCATTTAAAAAATAAGAAAGAAAGGATGGTTCTTACAATTTTTCTAGTCATGGTTTACAAATTTATGATGATACAACAAGACTAGTAAAACAACAAAAAATATGACCAGTTAATATTAAGCAAATATCATGACAAAATCATTTGAGATTCTTCTTTCGCTATCAATTACTCATTTCAGATAATTTAAAAAACTCACATCATTCTCTTTACATAATCCAGTCATTCCAAAGTAGTCATTATGTACTATTACATGTGATGAGTAACCTTCATCATGAAAAAAAGAAAAAGGGAAAAAAATAAGGTCTTACAAGTGTTTATTTTATTATAAAAATTGATGCCATGCCAAAAGGCAATTTAATAAAATTTATATATGATGATTACATAATTACTGCATGTGAAATACTCAGTACTATGTAATCCATGTAAGTACCAGTTAGCAGTAAAATGTGGGTTTGGTTTATGCATGTCCTATAGTCGCTTTGCTTAATAAAAATAATGTAAATGAGAATCACCTGTGTTTTTTTAATATCACATTTAAATATTAAAATATTCAATTATTATTATCACATTTATACTATGACCAACAAAGAATACTGTTCCTCTCGTGTATAAATGAAAGCAGAAATAGTTCTTCCCTACTATTTAAGGCATTTTTCAAAGATGAAAATAAGTAGGTAGTAGCAGTATTTTGCAGCAGATTGTCTGAAGAACTGAGGCCATTGTTTGACTACACAACAGAGATCTCAGTTTCTTCAGCCTGTCAATGAGAGGGGCAGCCTGATAAGGGTGCTTAAGAAACTTAGTTGGGAGAATGTACTAGATATAAAGTAGTTCCTTAATCTGGTTGAGAAAATTGTGACAAGAGCCAGATAAATTTAAAAGACATATCAAGCAGAAACTTTTCACTGCAAGAGAGATAATCCATGGACACACATTATGAATTACGAAATTTCTTAACACCCAGTCCTCCTTATACCCTACTCTTAATCAATAACTTATTTATTTTGCAAACTTAAAGCCAGGCACCACAACACTCTGATATGTGTGCTACTTGTGAATTTCTTTTCCTCTCTATCCAGGTACATTACATCCCCAACTTTTACATCCCCAACAGTTGGATATACAAATTATGCAAAAACCATTCCAATGATGACAAGTAAGAATGGAGGCATACGGTCTATCCATGCAGCATGGCCCATTATGCGCAGGGGACCCTTCTGATCTCCCTGCACAGAGTCACAGAGCTTCCACTCCACAGAGTAACCTGTTCATATCAGAAGAAAGCTAATGCAACTAAACGATACCTATATTACCCTGAAAAACCCTGGAAGATGCACAGCTTCCTTTGAGGGAAAGAATATAAAATTAAAGGCTTGGCTCTTTCATTTTGCTTGAGTGGAAACTGGAACAGATCCATTTCTACTGAAATTCACATGAAACCTCTATAAATAGAATAATGATCCTGTGGAGCTCAAAATTTCAGTTGCTGAGTTAAATACTGTTTCCAAAGACTAAATTTAATACATGTAAAATGCAGATAAGTAGAAGATAAGTTTAATAAAAAAAACCATTTGCTGGCAGAGAAAAGCATCCTTTTGGAAGCTCCACCAAGAGAACAAGGCAGGAAAAAGACAAGAATAGAGCCCAAGCTCCAAAGGATAAAATGGGTAGATGCGGTAGATGCCCTACTATAGATCCCTCTGCGTTTTCACAAAGGGACATCTCTTCATTGTTACCTTTTTGATCTGAGGTAATAGAGAAAGCTAATTGAGAATCTCCTGGGTCTTCCACTGGGAAGAGCATCATAACATGTTTTTATGACAGTTTATGTTGGACACTTTTTCTCCTGTTACTGGAAAAAGAATAGTATGAACACACAGTCATTTCTACCTAGTCCCTGTCTGATTTATGTTACAGTCTTCACCGTCTCAGGTTAAATATTATACTGGTGCCTGCTAGCAGAGCAATACTTGACAGTCTGACTGCAAGCACTTCCATCATAAATTTCTGTTTTCAGAGGCTTATGACTTTGTTGTAAAATGTCACTTGGGGGCTCAATCTTGCAAGGTCATTTTAAGTTACAAGACAGTAAACAAGAAAAAAAAAAAAAAAAAAAAAAAAAAAAAAAGTAGTTTAATCTAATTCTTCTTAGTCTAATTCTTTGCAATTTATCATTTAAAATGACCTGTAAAATGCTTTCTCTGCTGTTCAGTTGAGTGTGGTACATGTATGTATGGTATTCTAAATATTGCCATCACTGTAGGGAGGACACAAATAATACTTTAATGCTACTTTACTATGGAGCTCTGTAACCCAATCTTTATTTCACTAATTCAGTGGCATCAGTATAGCAGGGTATAGCAGAGTATATCACAGGGCCCCCTTCTTCACATCCCTAGGAGTTTTTCAATTAAACTCAAAGTAGGGATTGGGTCATGAACATTGCTCAACTAAATCACCTGATAACTTCTGATTTTCCTCTTTTCTTCATCTTTAAGGGTTTCATGCTTATTTTTCATCTTATCGGTTCCCAGTGACATTCATCCTGGGACCCTGCCCTGTCTGTGCCTCTCTGGAATTTGCATCTCCACGTAAGCACAGACCCATGCCTGGCAATATTCTCGGGGATGTACTGAATCTACAAAAATTTCATCTAGGTTGCAACACCAGATGGAAATGTAAGGATTTTGAAGACATATGCTCCTCATAGAGGACTTCAGCATTCTGCAGGGAGGCTTTTTGATGAAAATTTATCACTGCAGGCATTGGAATATCGTACTGATATCACACACAGTCTTTGGGGCATGTTTGGGATTTCCAGTTTCATCTGAGATATCCAATTATAAAGCAATTTCCTGGGGAAGATGTAGGATTTGACAGATCACTCTTCTGACTGAAAGAAGGAATGATCCTCATCATATCTAAGCCTGCACTACTGTCTCGGATGATGGATTTGTTCAAGTTAAATTTATGGCACTTTTTAGAACATCTTTTCAATCATCTTCAATTAAACCCTTGAATAAGGAAGAACAAAGCATTTTCCTTCTTCAGAGATGTATCCTTAAACTACCTGGATGTTCTCTATCCCCTGTTGCTGCTGATGCTTCTATGCCTCCAAAAGAGCACCATCAGTGATCCCTACAAGTCTTCCTCCAAACAGTCCCTCTTTCATTTAGCAAAACATTTCCACTACTTTGGCTCCACTTTGATCATGTTACTACTGCATTTCTTCTGACATTGAAACATGGTATTCACCCTTCAGGTCTGTGGAAGAGCCAACTCTTCCAGCACATGGAGTTACCTGTATGTAACATGACATCTTCAGGATGGAGTTGAATATTTCCCTCAGTGCTCTAGGCACCTTCTGCTATCAAGTATCTCCAGCCTAACTCCAAGACCTTTCTTACTCCCTACTTCTGACCTGCTTTTTACTCTCACCAACAACATTGTTAATGGCTAGTTCACAAAGCTCGAATCATAAGAGATGACATAGCAGCTTTAGAATGATATCTCAGAAAAAAAAGCCTTCAAATCCAGTTGCTTTGGTTTTTGCTTTTTCTTTTGTTTTGTTTGCTTCTCTTGAGGATTAAGGACTTTGTGTTCACTTTAAGCTTTGGGGAATCCACTTAGGCTTTCAAAAAGATTGATCAAGCGGTGAAGCCACTAAACAGCTCATGGCAACAGGGATTTGAGAGAAACACCTACCATTTTAAGTCTTCTGGTGAAATCCTGTGCCTCTTTGTACAAGAAATCTCACAACAGACTGAACACAAGGCTTCTCATCTGCACCTTCTTTTTCCATATTCCCTGCTTATAGGAAGCACTGCTCCCTGCTACTCTACCACATTTCTCTTCCTGCCACGTGACCAGCTGTGTTCAGCCACAGCTCTGCTCATCTGTGTCAGCAGAAGCCCCGCTGACAGCAGCGAGGCAGAACCTGCCAAATGGCAGCTCCCACAGTGAGCCTGGAGCCAGGTAGCACCAGCCCTGAAGTGCAAAGCCAAGGAGAGCAGCAAGGTACAGGTGGGTGTCCAGAGGTTACATCAATTCCCTTTCAACAGGACGGACTTCTGTGGAGCCACAGCTGGAATCCAGTTAACCTTCATGGGCCCCTTGCTAATAACTCTCCTTCCAAAATCTCTCCCGTGGTGTGCCCGGGCACAGACGTGTTCAAGCCACAGTGAAACATTCTAGAAAGTTTCAACAAAATCTGTTCTGCTGCTTTTGAGGAATGGAAAAGAAAAAAATACTGTAACAGCTTAAAAAAAGTGAGCTAGTTTTCTATGTGTGTATTTTGAAAGAGGCTGAACTTTAATGTGGCTAGACATTACTCCAATCTAAGAGTTTGATCCAAGAACATTTGAAGCCACTTTGATTATAAATGATTAAGTAGCCACCTGCATACTATGATATTGCTAATCATACCCACTTAGGAGAAAAATCTCACAATAGTTGTCTACAGGAAGTCTTTACTTCTTGAAAAAGTCTTTACTTTTTGAGAATACTTACTTTGACATTCACTATTCACCTAATTGGGCAGTGTCAAAAAGGGATTTTTAACCCTCACAGCACTTAATTAATAATTTTGAACCACCTAACTTAAAAATTGCTGGGTTCTAGTGTACAAAAAGTTGACTTCTTCTGAGCTCCTGTGGCTCGTGTAAGAGTTGTGGAAAGGAGCATGAGGCACTTTCACAAGCAAGCAGCTCCACTGTGGCAAGAGGGCCCCAGCCAGAAGATGTAACAGCCAAGATCACCAGATGGGTTGCTGATCAGAACTTCTATAATCTTGTCTGGGCTGTAATACAGCTGCCATTCCCTAGATATACTGTATTCATACCTACACTCTGTGTACTTACAGTATAGGTACACTAGAATGAAACCCTCATGATTACAAGCTAAGCTAAACAAATTCATCTCTTGTGAGTGACATGCAGTAAAATGATACCGAAGAGCATACTTTTACCAAAAGAAGATCGGTGGTCGTGTAATTACAGCTTGTACTGGTAATTCTGCCAAGACAAGAGTCAGCATTCAGCTGTAATTATACATTTTTGGATTAACTCTGTCCTCACTCAGGGTCAGGAAAATCTCTGCTATACTTCAACTTCAGAGCAAAGTTTTTACTACTCTGTCATTTGCATGATGAATTACAAAACCTTCATCTTAGCACATGAAAGGCTTTTTGAAATATGTTACATTATTAAATACATTTTCACAAACAAATTCGATTTTTAAAATGCAAGTTTATCCATGAGTTACACTAATTTATATTTAGTGAGCTAGAAAGATTCATGTTATTATCTGCAAGAATGCATAAAGAACGGTGTGCCCTCTGTCAGTATAAATGTTTTGCCTTTTTCCATGTGAATTCAAACAGTGTTATCTTAACATTCTTTGCGCATGATAATCTTTCACATCAAGGACAAAGGTAACATTACAATGTCACTTATCCAGCACGCTACCTTTTTATCGTACAGTACCCCATTCCACTGAGTGGTGTTATGACACTAACATAAGTGCCATGATATGCCAAGATATGGCATATTTCAAATAAATTCAAAAGATGTCTAACTCACTTTGCCTCCTCTACAAAGGACAGTGTTATGAATATTCTGTACAAACAATGATTTGGGATTTTTATTTTAATTATTATTTTTGATTTTTCTCTCAAAGCAGAAGAGTGATTTACAGCACAGTTTTATTTATCTTCTTATTTGCTTTTTCAGTATCTTTCTACATACAGCTTTCCATTCATTAGCTTTTCAAAAGAAAAATGTTTAAGAATGTTCCAAGCTGTGGAGAATCTGTGTAAATATTCCTTGAGAGTAAACATTGAATCTTGCCTTTCTATCCTGACAATGACCCACACGGAAGTAACACGCTGCCCATTCTGTCCAAACTACTCTAACAGGGCAAGTTAGATGCAAATATTTCTTCTTAATCTCTTCTCATAGGCTTGAGATTTTTTTAGTTGTTAAGGAACCTGTGGATTTTTTTTCAATTGCAATCTCTTCCTCTTGCTCTTGCAAACAATTTGCAAAGTTGTTTTTAAATATTTAAACAATTTCCTCATCGCGTGGGTTCTTCTGGCTGTAGGACATTGACATTTATTATTATCCAAGCTTAATATTGCATGGATAGCTCTTTATTCCTAGCAATTTTTATTTCCATATACATACATACATATAACAAACTTTTTTTTTTTTTTTTAACAAATTTTTGGAGAAATGAAATGAACATCCTTCTGCACTGGTATTCCTCAGCTCAGTGGAAAGAACAGATGCACAATCTGATAAAGGTGCTGCTTTGCATTTTCCATAGCTACGAGGTGTTAGAGTTATGGAGTAGACAGCATTTGCAAAGGAATAAAGCCAAAAAATACACATAAATCGAGTAAGGATTTCACCTGGCGAAGCCAACTCCTCTGCTGACTCCATTTGCATCTCTTAATATCCTGGTGGAAATGACGTGTCCAAAAGGTTTCAGCATGTTCTCCAGTTCCTGCTCATCCATGGAAACAGGTAAATTTGAGATGTATAGATTTGTGGGATCTTGCTCTTGTTGCTGTGACAAAATGAGAGAAACAGCCTCAGTTAGACTCAGCAGAATGGAATAGCTTATTGCTCCTGCAATGACGGCTACTCATAAGAAGACCAAGCCAAAAAAATTACAGCCGCACTAGAAGCGAAGCTGGGCAACCTGTTTACAATGACAACAATTTTTGCCAAATTTCTGCAAACTCTCATGCATGTGCTTAACTCTGTGCGTGACTGCTCTTACTGAACTCAGTGACACTAATCATTTGTAGAAAATAATTCTCATGCACAAATGTTCTTGGGTTTGTGTCCTAAGTTAACAAACATTGTGAAGGAGACATCATTGTCATAAACGTGCTCACTGTTAACGTAAATAAATAAAACCCAACACATGTTTTCAGCAGATGTGCTTTCCAGCCTGCAGACTTCCCATCCAACCTGTCCATCATCAGCAAGGTTGGTTCAAAACACAGAATGTTTTCCACATTATTTTTCCTTCTTTTTGTCCCCATTAGAAGTGGTAGGTAATACTCAGCAGGCCTCATCTGGATCACAGGCATGACAACTTAATTTTAGTTAATGCTTAATAAACAAAAACATAAGATACAATCTTTATGCTATGCAGCAAACCAGGCAATACATCACTGAAAGTCTTCTGAGATAGATTTAATCTTTTTTATTACACGTTTCAATGGGCAGAAAGTTCTTTTTCAACAGGGGCAAGAAGTTCTTTTTTTTTTTTTTTTTCCTAGGAGGTGTCCTGAAATGGGTTAAACAATCTTGCAGCAGCACTACAGCTTACACTGAGGAAATTGCACACAGTCCTGAAGCCATCTGCCCCAGGTCAACTACACTGGCTTCAAATTACACTCCATTAAAAGCAGTGCCGACATATCTTGTCAAACACGACGAATCACAGGTTGTGTTTCTGGAAGATGTATGAAGACAGCACAGAACCAAGATGTCTGCCCTTTCCCTGCCTTACACACTCAAGGTTTTGCAAAGAGAAGCAGAAATCTGAGTTTCAAGCTACGATTCACACAGCCATCATTTCATGGATAACTAAACGCAGTCCAGGTTAACGAAATAGAATCAAAAGCCAAAGAAAGTATTCAACTTCACCTATGCAAGGTGCAAGGGATATTTTAGGCCTTTTGGATGAGAAGAAAAGCTGCAAATGGGTATGCCAAAGGTCCCAAAACCAAGATTCCTGTAGTACTTTTTTACTGCATAATTTGGATCCTGATCTAAGAGTTGTTAATTCTTGTCTTTGGACACATTGTTTAATGTCCATTGCATTCTACTTTTGCATCTCCAGATCCATTATCCATAAAACTACCCATTACCATGCAGGTTGAATCCTCTACTGTTTTACAAAGCAGAAATAAAAGAACAAAGTAGGCACATTTTCAAGGTACTTTCCATAAAACCATATTCATTATTACTATGTCTTATGGTAAGGTGCAAAGGAGAGAAAAAAAACACACAGACAGTGAACTTAATGCAAATTGAGCTGAAGTCACAAAAAAATCTAGAAAAACATGATTTCCCTTTTCCAGACCTCTTCCTGTGCAGCCACTCCCCTTTCTTTTTCACTGCAATTTACATGCATACATGTCAAAAAGCAAGCTCCTTTACAATCACAGGAAGATATTAGAGAGAGATCAGAACAGGTACAGTACTGACAATGCAAGTGTAATCATGCAAACTGTCCTGGAAGGCAAGAAAAGAGCTTCAGCTTATACTTTTAGCTTTGAAAGGGGAAAAAACAAAAAACAAAACAAAACAAAAGAACAAACCAAAACAAAAAAACAAACAAAAACCCAAACCGAAATGTTTTCTTTTTTCTTTCCTTTAAAAAAAAATAAAAATAAAATTGTTGTTTTTAATTTTTTTCTTCTTCATCTTTTTCGTACTATTTTAAGATTTATTGCTTGTTACTTTGTTTTCCCTGCACAGGCCACAAGAGGGAAAATAAAAGGAAAGATATAGGAGATTAGGAAGACTCTTCACTTTACTAAATACTTTGAAAATGTGAGCAATGGAGGCAATTAAAGCAGAGGCATTGTGGAAGCAAATCAAAGCAGCACTGTTTGCAATTCCAATAGGTATCGTTTTTCAGAAATGATCACACCATTAATGCAAACCTGTACCAGTTGATTGGTTAAGGACTTTGATTCATCCACCAACCAGTGCTCAGGGACTGACATCCCTTGTCAATATTAAGAAAAACCCAGCAGTATTATGCAGATGAGATCACCATAGCCAAAGGACAGACTAAAATGGAAAAGGCGGCGTTACGCCTCAGTAGCTGAACAACATCCTTTACTTTCACTGAAGCAATTCATTCCATGGGAATATTAGAATGAGAACTCTTCTTTCGACTACTCAGTTTTCAAGCTGTGGCAAACAAATAAAATAAATAAGAGCTGCCACCAACGTGTCTCACTTCTGGAGTAAGAACACATAAGCCTTTTAACTGTGTTAGAGATTAAACGCTGTTGTTTTAAATATCCATGGAAAGTTTAGCTATACTTCGAGGATGAATGAAAGGCTAGCAGGATGCAGTCACTCTCTCACAAGGATTTACCAGTCCTATCTTTTATCGACGTAATAAACAAGAGCCACAAGCAGAGAGACAGATGAAGCCACTCAAGCTACCTCCACAATACAGCAATGTTTTCAAAGAAAGGGGAAAAAAATCCACATTATTTCTCCTCACTATACAAATATAACATTTAGAGAAATACTCCTTTCCTTTGCAGAGAAATATAACCCCAAAGAAGCCATATCTTACACCACAAACTGAAACTTGACAGAAAGCCTTCCCTAGGCAATGAAGCCTGGTAAAGCACATTACGCTTGGAGCAAAACACACATTACAAGAGCAGTACAGAACCCCCTGTCCCCAGTGTGGCTGCAGAGCTTTTAGGTTAAAAGGCAGGCATCCCACAGATCCAGGTGTGCTTATTGGCTGACAAGATGAGCCTAACCAGAAACATGAATGTAAGCACCCTGGAAACTACTCTCCTTTCATCATCTGAACTAGGTTTCAGTCAGGTTTCCATCTACAGTAAAAGCCCACACCCCAGGGCTGCAGGATGGGTGGGCACTGTGGTGTCTGAACACATGCAGGGTGGCCCAGGCTCTCCCTGTTTCATTTAGGTTTTACCATGACTTTTCACCAGATGTTAAAAAGTGCCTCCTTCCACTTTGGAATCCTAAATTCCCATTTATTATTGTGTCCAATCCCAAACTGACCAGCCATCAGTACAAGCTCCATTTTCAAGTGAGAGAGCTTAAAATAATTTGGCTGAGGCTCAACATCACTTCAGAACTACATCTTATGTCTAATATATCAGACGGGAGAGTGAGGCTCGGCAGCAGGAAGCCACATGTCCCATAGAAACCTCCATCTGGCTCAGACACCCCACATCTGCCACAGTGGGGCAACAAGCAAAGTGCAGCAGAGTCCCTGCTGCCATTGGGGTTTTGCAATCCCTGCCCCTCCACACCAGGACATCAAGCTTATCTCCAGATGACAAGGGAGCTCAGAGGAAGCAGATCCCTTCCAATCTAAGCTATTGTACGATTCTATTATTCTTGTTTTCCTGGACCTCATGCACGAAAGACTGCTATTTAATGTGTGCAAAGCCAGCCCAAACTGCTGCTTTGAAGGAAAGGGAAAGGCAGCTCTGGAGCCTGCTGTATATGCCAGCTGCAAGCATATCATTTTTAAGGCATGTAAACTTGCAAGTGCAGTCTCAAGGCACCATTAGCAGTCTGCTTCCAACCATTCTCATTGAAGTTCATCTTTCTTAAGGTCTTCCACTTAGGAGCCCAAGGAGGGCCACACTTCCCAAGGACAGCTCGCACTTGCACTGAAACTCCACAGAAACAGGGTGAACTTATCCCAGCAACCCTAGCCCTTTGAAATCTGGACTCAGCCTCACACCACAGACCCAGATCTTTCTGGGTCCTGGCACATGCCAGTCTGCATGTAGAGTGCCTCAAAATGGGTCATCAAGGAAAAAAAATAAAAATGAAATGAAGCCAATTAAAGCTTCTCTCTAGCCAACTGCAGAGGTCTTTGCAGCTCCCTCTGCTCCCATCCCAGCCTGTTTCACTGTCTTCATAGCCCAAATACTGCAGCTGCTCTGGAATGTTAGCTTCAGGGACACTAACTGCAAGCACACAAAGCTAGGCCATTCTGGCTGAGGGTATGCATGTTAGGAACTAGCCAAGAACACAGATAGGAAGATTTAAAACTGTGAGTATTGCAAACAAACAGAAGGTTAAGCCCGAGTTTTTGACTAAGTCCCAGCATCAGAGCATTCCCAGCATTCGGCAGCAGGCATCTTGCTGCAAGGCTCTGAAGTTCAGCAGTCAGGAACAGTTGTACTGGGGAAACAGCCAGAAACTTTGTCTCTGCCTTTCAGCAAGAACTAAGTCAGTCACTCAGCTCTCAAGGCCTGTGCCAAAGAAACAGAAGAAGTTTATAACGCAGAGGATTTGTAACATACTACACCAACAGCATTTGAAACATACAAAATGCAGCAGAGGGTGTGCTGGAGATCCCAGTTGCCATTTCCTTTGCTGAATCCTCCCAGATACTCCCTTCAAGAAAGGACAGTGCTCTGATGGGACTTTCCCTCCCATACTGAGATAATCTTTGGAAGCAGTGCATTAAAAGCTGAAGGAAGAATTTCAGCTGGTCTAAGAGGCTAAGCCTCTTTATGTAGGATATTTAGTAATGCATTCTTTAAAGACAAATGTAGGGAGGGGCTGGCAGCTTCTAACTACATTATTTTTTTTGCTAAGGAACTGAAACCTCCAGTAATCTCAATAGGTCTAGAAACCAAGAGTGTTCGGTTTATTCAGGAACCCCATGTACTAATTCTTTTAATTCAACCTAAGTTACTTCTCCTTGGAGCAGTTTGCTCTAGGAAGTGAAGCACTGACTGTTACTTCAAACGATTCCTTTTCTATCTTCCAAAATAACCCTCGGAACATATAAGAATACAGCTTTGTATTTGGATCTGCGAGAGATTCTAACGTCTTCTTTGTAAAGACACATTCAGGGTTTATATTCACAGATTACATGTTTATCTTGTCTCTACTAAATTGAGACATCATCACATTAATATTGATGCAGATCGATATTACAGATTATTTTAGAAGCATGGTCACATCTTTATGAACATTTCATACCCAGGTTCAAATTACTTCCAATTCATATTTTCCCCACACTAGTTCATCTCTTCATAATAGTCAGTGCCCAGATCTTCAGGCTATGCATGCCACTTTATTCCTTTAAAAATCCGCACTGAACTTCTGTCAAGCCCTGAATATAAAAACAGTCACACCCTTTATGTCATTTATGTGGAACCACTTATACAAAATCAGACCACTTACACACAAACATGTATATGACATTTTGAAGATTTTCCAGTGTTTGCTAAGTATTTTGAAAATCGTAGTTACATCTGTAGCATCTGCCTCATATTCAACTTATGACACTGGTTCTTAGTTGGGTTCTGTGTAAGCAACTGAGCTTAAATGAAATTCAGAGGAAACGTGATAACTTCTCTCAGGAGATTCACATTCAATATCTCTTCTTAATTTTTATTACTTTAGTTATCTTAGATAGGATGAATGTCAGCTGCTGGAGTGAGAGTTAAGGAAAGGTTGCTCCAATTGCACCAGCACCTTCAAAGTGCTGGAAGAAAATCCAGAGAGACTGGGAGGGAGGGCTGGGCACAAGGATCCTTCAAGTGTATGCCCACATGGCTTCTGTGAATCAATGGAAATGCACTGATTTAAGAAGCAGTAGCCTTACTTTCAAAGATTTGTCATATTATAATTTTATTTATTAAAAAAAAAAAACCAACAAAAAAACAACAAAACATTCAAGCTAACAAGCCACAAGAAACACACAAACCCCGTACAGAAATGGTTCAGATTATGTAGTCTTTTAGAACTGCTAATGACATATTTTACGCCATTATTGCAGTGACACAAGGTGTACAGGACTCCAGTGCAGCTGCTAGGGTTTCCTTCCACTTTTTACTGGCTTATTTGCTTTCTTTTGGGTGGGCAGCAGAGACAACTAAATCAATGGCCAGTTAGCTATTGATCCCAGACTGATCGCACACTTGTGGCGTGCAGCACACCAAAAGGCTTACAAGACTGTGAAGAGATCCTAAAGTTTACATGGATTTTATTATCAAGTGCTAATAAGTACTAAAAATCCAGGATGCAGCAGAAGGAAACAGGTAGAAGTGGTGCAAGCCTTATTCTCAAGAGTCCTTCCAAAGTTCTTTGCATTTGGACCTCCCTCAATAACCAGCTACCTCACCAGCTGAGACTGTGTCTAAACATGAGAAGTTTCAAAGGGGAAAGTACTGCAGAGCAGAACACATGGGGTATTCAGAGGTTTATTTTCTCATAGGGACCTTCAAAAGAATAGGGATGTTGTCTGATGGCCCTTCCAAGGCTCTAATACATCAAGATATTTAACATTCTGAGATGTTAAATGTCTCTTCAACCCTGCTACATCTGCTTCATGGTAGTCCCTGTGCCTTTTAAGATCGAGTGCTGACGACAAGTTTCATAAATTTCTTTCGTACCCAGCCCTAACCAACTTTTACATTGCCATGGTTTACAATTTATTAGCCCCTTCATTGTAGGACAATAGCCCTCAGCAGCCTCAGCATAATTATGCAACTATTGTAGAGCAATAATTAAGCCCAATCCATCAAGTGTTATAAATAGATCTAAAACTAGAACTGCAGCATACATTTTCTGCATAAGCTTAATTGTCAACAAGTCAAGTCAACGGCCTGTTGACAATAAAGGGATGCTTTCTGAAAAGACAGTGGTCCCACACATGAACACATTTGTAAGTGCTATTCTGAAGAAAACCATGTTCCCAATTATTTTCAGAAGCATTTCATTCTTATTTGCATAAGTAAATTTGAGCACATCCAAGCTTTACAATGACCAAAGAAAATAATTTCTGCCATAAGGCCCATTATGTGTGAACATCTAATCAGAAAAGAGAGCTGTGACCCAGGCACCTGGGCTTAACTGTGCCATAGCTGAAATGCTCTGTGTAGTTACTTTTCAAACAGGACATAGGTTAACATTTGCTCTACTAAATTTTGTCAAAAAATTGCAAACAAGCAAATTCCTAAAAACTGTGACCTATGCAGAGAAAAAGAACACGTATCGTAGGAAATTATTTGCCACAAATACCTGTATCAGCTTTACAGCAAAGCATTACAAGTACTGTTTTAATTAAAAACATGAACTTTAAAATGAGTTCACCATTTATATATGCTCAGGATTTCTTCTCACTGTGCAAACTATCAGAGTGCTGTGCAGTGCAGTGTAAGCCGGCATCAGCTTTCTCTTAATTAAGTTTGTTCATGGGCAGCACAGCATTTGCTAAAACTAAATATTGCTGGAACCAAATTGTTATTGGTCTGTTCACCACAGAGCTGTTGCAGAACTTTCCATCATGCATTTTATCTGCCAACGCTGATTTGATTTGCCCTTCATCTTGGGTAGCACATACAGACCTGAGTCGCTATGGTTTCCATCTTCATAGCACTGCATAAGATACATGGTACCTTCTTTTATTTGCACAAAATGCAATCCTAACCAGAACTATCAGAGACTGATATAAAAAGCCATTTCTCATACTTGTGCCATTAGGAGGTGAGATTTTTATAGCTCTTTACTTTTTAGTTTTCTTTGAAACAAATTTCCACACTTTCCACCTCGTACAGTTTACCAGAGCCAGAAAGACAGTTCAACCTCTGATAAAGTCACTGTGTCACTCAATCTCCAAAGGTGTTCACTTGCCTCGTCACTCACTTTTGTACTGTTTTAATGACAACACTGCTATTTAAATTGCTGTTAAGAATCAATTCATTACCTCAGATTACTCCAAGTCATTCTATAACAATTTTGAAGAATGCTACGCAATCACTGCACCATGAACCCCAAATTAGAAACTCACTGATGACCTCTGGAAGCAAAAGACCAATCTGCCAGATGAGCTGCAGTCTAAGTTTAACACCTTACCTATTTATTTTGTTTTGTCACTGACTTGGTTCTAGCGAACTTAAGACATGATGTCTTATTGCAAGTTAGACAGTATTGCATTCAGTATGTTTATTTGCCATGTACTGTGCTGGGTTAATGACACACTCACTGATTGATGTATATTTTCCAGGACTTTCTTACTGATATTTAGACAGGTGTCAAGTCCTTTGCCCCTGCACTGAGTCAACAAATCTTGCAATTTAACTCCTACTATCCACATTCTCACATAATTGTATTTTACAGAATGCTATCCCACAGAAAAGGTGCTTTTGTATTTATGTGTATATACTTACATAAAGAAAGAAAGAAAAGGTCACAAGACAGATTATTTGGTTTACAGAGGACACAGCATGCAATCAGAGAATAGTATAATATAAACCTTCCATTATCAATAAATGAGGAAAGAAATCTAATTGTAGCTAAAAGGCCATATACACTAAATAAATAAAATTAAACCTAGAGCTTAACTTCAAGTGGTCTTAAAAAGATCTTAAAACTATGTACAAACCATATCCCACTACCACGGGTTATTGTGATTATTTGGTATTTTGAAGGACATAATGTGCACAAATCTGAGCTGCTTAGTAGCCCTCCTTACTTGAATTACTCCAAAATAAAATCTGTTATGCAAGGGATACCAATTGAAATGCAGATTTTTCGTGTAGAAATATTCAATGCAAAAAAAGTCCAATCATAATTACATTTAAAAAGGAAAATCACAATTAGTTTTGTTCTCCTTAAAACTATTATATTCCCAAACGTCTGAAATAAACACATAGATTAAACATTATAAAACTCTTTAATGAAATCTACAGTTCTCTTTTGCATAAACTGAACTCTGTAAAATTATGACAGCAGATTCCAAAAGGCAGGATTTATATAGAAAGCAATGAAGATTCCTGAGAGAATAATTCAAATTATTACAGAATTTCTAGAAGAACTCATTATTTTACTATATGCATTTGCTATGGCAGCAACTCTCAAGACATGGTCTGGTAACTGCTGCAGCTGTCTAAGCTGAGCTATTTTCTTACTTCAAAATTTCAGGCAGAACGTCTCTGTCCAGTAACACTGGACCAACAAAATTGCAACTGGTAGTGGAAGTACATGTTTTTCTCCCTAATCTCCCTCAAGACACAACAATACCAATTCCTCGATGCAGACAGAATGCAGCGTGCTGAGGAACACTCTGGGTTCCTCAAAGTGAAGATGTAAAGATATAAGATAAGTCTATCAATAAACTCTTCCTCTTCAATTTCTGGAGACTGTGGGAGAGGTTGCCTGCTGCTCATCAAGCTCAGAAAAGGAGGGACTAAGTATTCCTGCATCACAGGAGCGTGGTGAAAGGGATGGATTTGCTATCTGTTCTTC
Organism: Tetrao urogallus; assembly: GCF_951394365.1. Lineage (NCBI taxonomy): Eukaryota > Metazoa > Chordata > Aves > Galliformes > Phasianidae > Tetrao > Tetrao urogallus. The sequence goes on from NC_136820.1 coordinate 12,922,816, forward strand.
CATTTGCCATAGGATGCCATAATGAAGCAGCAGAGGCACAAATTATCAGGTGTTTTCACGCACGTGCAACCAGTACTTGGCCAGCGTGGCTTTAGGACTCTCTACCCACTGTTTCCAGCAGCTGTTCTCCCAATGGACAGAAGTATTTGCGCTGTCATGGCTTGATCCTTCTCTAATTGAATTCTAAGTTCACACTGATCTTACTTGGCAGTATCAGGATCTGTGTTTAAAAAATGTTTTCAAAACTATACTTACATAGATTTATAAAGAAAAACAAGCAGATGTTCATCTTTTGATGTTTTTCATGTATTTATTGTTTGCCTTCTTTTTTTTTTTTTTTTTTTTTCTTTTAAAGCTGCCAGCAAAACAAAGACTACACAGATTTGGAATGTTACACATGCTTGGGTACATTCCTCACAGGGTTAAACTATTGTCCACACTGCATCTATTTGTAGATCAATGGGAACTTAGGTGTTTTTGTTCAGAAGCTTCTCTAAGCTGGGGCTAACTCAGGAAACTGAGATTTCTTCATGTAAAATTCAAAGGCTTAGCATTTAACTGTCTACACTTGCACTGGAAAAAGACTGCAGCTACTATTAATGGTAGTAAATTATCAGCACTGGGAAAGCATTAGAAGCTGTAAGAGGACTTTTTGGGACAGTATAATGCTTTTTAATATTTGACCTATTGACCCAAAGGCGAATTCAAGCAGCACACAGATCCCATGTGATTGCTTGTGAAGAAAACTGAACACTTTCTTTTGTCATGGTTTACGTTACTTCCTATAAACCATAAATGAAGTCAGAATTTTCTTGTCTGGGAATTCCTGTTGGGATAAAGGTTGAGGTCTACTTACCCTGAGTCCATACAGACTGCTAGAGAACTGTTATTCATCTTGATGCACATGCCAGAAATGGAAACCTACTAGTCCTTGAGGATGCATCAATTTTCAGGGAGTCTGGATTCTTCTAACTATTACAGAAACTAAGGGAAAATATCTACATAGACATCACTTAAGAAAAACAAAACCTACCATAAAGCATAGCCTTGACAGTTTTATTTTGAGAAATCTGTATTTAACACAGATAAAAATACCGTTCCCTTTTAAGATCAGGCATAACTCATGAAGCACACACTACAGAAATACCTACATTCTTCACAATGTATCAGATATAGAAGGCAACCAAGTCATGCTTCAAACGTGACAGGGGCTGTTTATGGCTCAGAAGCATGACAGACACTGAAATGTCACATTTTCCCTGTGCGTGGAATTCCTGATGCTGAGTCAGCAAGTCCCAGTGGTGGGTGAGGAAAGAAGGCCTTGAAATATTCATGTTTTATCCTCCCAGCTTTACAGTGGGGAAATACTAGCAATTGAAGCAACTGAAGCAACTGAAACTTTATTTTAAAAAGAAGAAAATACTAAAATAGAGCAAAACTCCATTGCACAGAAGCAGTGGAGCTACCTGCAATCTTGTCAGAGCCCATCGGAGCAACCTTTGATGCTGCTCATGACCCATGTCATGAGACTGTACTGATTAAGTGAGGTTGAGAGTAGGAGCCAACAGGAGGTAAGCAAGAAAAACAGGTTAACAAAGGGGCTAAAACCCTGCTTTTCTACCATATAAAGCAGATGTGGTTCCATAGTACCACTAGAGAAGTCCACTGCACATGAAATGCCTAAGAGTGGGGTTTAGCCAGCATGTGGACTGTAGGGAGGTCCAGGAGACGTAGGACCACTTCACTGCCTGCTCTGGCCTCAGTTGACCTGGGGCTTTGTCCGGCTCACAGGGAGCAGCACAGACTATAGGTAACAAAGGAGGAATGCAGAGCAATGGCATGGGGTGAACCACCACTCATGATGACCAGTGAACAAGCAGCAGAAGGGGAGACATATTGTCAGTCTCCAGATGGACAACAAATGGAACAGGCACCAGGCATCTGTCATGCCTCACCAACCTCTCAGTAGAAAGAGATGAGCAAAGCATTGAGGATTTCCTTTTCCAACACACACACACACACACACACACACACACACACACACACACACAAAACAAAAAACCAAAAAAATAACCAACAACAAAAAAACAGAAGCCAGAACCAGTGAAGGAAGAAAATATCATTTAAGGATATATTGTGCTTTATTTATGCAGAAAATTGGGGCCTAGAAGGCACAGCACATCACCTAGAGGTTTGTAGACAGCAGGCGGAGAGCAGCAGATGCTCCTACTACTCCATAATGCTGAGAAAAAAATACAGAAAGACCAGTAAGAGAAACATGGCTCCTCTCTTCCCAGTCAGTGGAAGCAGAGAGCAGAGGGAATTTTATTGTGCTTTGTTGTCTGCAAGGAATGTAACTTCTGCACAAGATGTGAGGCAGCTAAACCTGAAAGTAGCTTATGAGCTCCTTCCCAAAACCAAGGAAAGTGTAATGTTTTCAAGTGAGTTTTCATACAAACCTACCATTAGTGCCTTCCACCTCTCCTATCAGCTAGAAGAGTGCAGCAGTCTGAATTCTGCAGGCTGACTCAAATTTTCCAAACCAAGAAACTTTTCAACTTGCATATCAATACAGAAAACACAAAGTCAGCAATTTTATGCAGAACAAAATAGAAAACCAACTCAGAAAATTGAAAAAGTAGACCAAGGTGAACAACATATCCAGATCTGTCCACCTACAAAAGATCAACAGACACAAATTTTTTTTTGAGTCATAAGGCTTAGCCTACTCTTACCACAGAGAGGAAAAAAGGAATTTCCTTGAGTTCAGAAAACTAATGAGAATGGACACTTATGTTGCTCTTGTGGCAGAAGCAAAGAACATCAAGAAAGCTGATAAGCAAAGATGTCTGGAATCTGAAATGAAGTAATGCATGCAATGGCCTGCAGCCAGCTGGTGAGATACAGCAGAACTGAGCTGCCCAGACAGGAGGCCACAAGCCAGAGCTGGCCACTGAGCAGCAGGGACAAGCTCAGAGGTATTGCTGTACCAAGTGAGCCTTGCCATTGAAGCTGGTGCAATTCAGTTCCTTTGTGATCAAGCGATCAAGAGACAAACACTATTGGAAAGATAGGAAAAGATTTAAGACAGCCGTATAGCAGAGACTGAAAGATACTGCAAGTGGAAATCCAAAACAATGCATAAACTGGAGTACTTGTGATTGGTCCCTGTGAGAATGAGGAAAGGGAAAAGTAAATGTCCCAACTCTGCAACTCTATTTTTCCATCTGTTTCAAGAAACTTGAACTCAGTCACCCTGCCTAGCACACAGCTGGCTGGGACTGCCTGCGTATCACCAACGCTGCATTGTACAGAGCTGACCTATGAGAAAATGCCCTAGTGTTCCACTAGTCAGCTCTCTGCGGCTCGTGCTTCTTGTATCTACGTAGTATACTGGCTGTGGCTAATCATACATAGAATCATATATCATTAAGGTTGGAAAAGACCTCTAAGATCACCCAGTCTAACCATCAGCCCATCACCACCATGCTCACTAAATCATTTCCTTCAGTGCCACATCTACATATTTCTTGAAAGCCTCCAGTGATGGTGACTCCAACAACTCCCAGGGCAGCCTGTTCCAATGCTTCATCTCTTTCAGAGAACAATTTTTTTCTAATATCCAACCTGAACCTGCCCAGACACAACTTGAGGCCATTACCTCCTATCCTATCAACTGGGGTAAGAGGCTGATCGCTACTTTGCTACAACCTCCTTTCAAGCAGTTATATAAAGCAATAAGATCTCCCAAGCCTCTACTTCTCCAGACTAAATCCCCAATCCCAGTTCCTCCAGCCACTCCCTGTAAGACTTGTTCAAAGCTTTGTTGCCCTTCTCTGGACACGTTCCAGGGCCTCAATGTCTTTTATTGTGGTGATGTGCACAAAACTGTATGCAGAACTTGAGGCGTGGCCTCACCAGTGCTGAGTACAGAGAGATGATCACCTCCCTGCTACTGCTGGCTGCGCTATTTCTGATACAAGCCAGAATGCCGTTGGCCTTTTTGGCCACATTGTGTATATATGTGCCTGTGTGTTTGTCAATATCTGGGAGTGATGTGTTAAAGTATGCAAGTGCGGGTCTATTTTACATATGCAACAACAAATTACATTACACACGTAAAAGTGCATTTCAGTTTAGGCATGCTTTCAGCTCTGAAAATATGGGTAAACAGATGTCTGTGTGTAAAAACATACAAGTTTATACACAGATTTCCAAAAAAGGAGGAACATTTTCAAATATGCTACATATGTGTGAGTGACTGTGTATACAAAGAAAGGATCCACATGCATAGACACTTAATGTGCTTTGCTGGTGGTATGTTTGAATGTGATTAAATATATCTGTACGTAAACATATTTTTATATACTTGTATATATGCATAAGACATTCATATAAAAAATGACGGCTACATCAATCCAATAAATGAAGGTTCTTATTACCCTCTTTCTCACTTATAAATCATAAGAAGCTCTAACAACTTATTGCAGAAATAAAACTGTGAGACAAGATACGTAAGCATTTCTTGAGTCCCCGACTGGAAAGGCATTACAAAGAAGTCTATGAATCTTTCTGGACGCAGCTGAGGGCTGGTGACTAAAGGCAAAAGGGAACCTGCTGCCGTACATAGAGAGTGGTGCGGTCCTGGGGTCCATCTCCTCCAAGGATGCTAAAAGCTGGGCCTGGCTCTTGCACAGGTCCTTAAATAGCCTGAGTTGATTAGCTTTAGCTTTAGAATATTTCCATAATAAAAGAGACATAATTAAAGAAAGAAACTTGAGCTACTGTACACTTAAATGTTCTGGATTACCTTTCCCAGGAGCTGTATTCACAACCTTTTTTTCAAACCAATTGTGGTGAAAATCTAAGCTAACCGCTTACAGTTGACCATTTTAAACTATCATGTATCTAATATTTAACCGACAGACTTGAATGAGAGAGAGCCACTTTATCATGTAAAATAGGAGTGCTTTTATCAGACACAGACTCCTTATTCCAGTGCTTGCTCTTGTTGATACTGACATCAGCAGTTGATGACAAATGGAATTTCACCCAGTACTTGGAAACGACTTCAGCCATTTTTGAGGAGGTGAAATGCAGCTGTTCCTGAAGAGTTAGGACCAGAAAGTACAATTTACAACATCTTTAAATGGATGTCCACGACATTGCAGTTTGCTAGTGAAGTTCTCATCATGACTGCAACAATTCCTGGTGGTAAAACACATACATCTGTGGACATATTTCACCAGCCAGGTAAACACTTTAAACCTAGGGGATCGAACCTGATAGTTTGCAATCCTGTGAAAACTGTGCTCGGTTCAAGTTCACTTGACAGACCAAGTTTATGTTGCATGTATTCAGTGGGTCACTTGCAAAAACTAAAAACAAAACAAAAACAAATGCTTTGTGTTCTAACTATACAAGTTGGTATATTATATATACCCAAAATCCCTTGTAAACTTATAGGTTCCCTGAAGAGAAAAATAAATATCCATTAGATCTCACCAAATAACATCTCAGCTCGGTGTTGACTCAGTTGTGGATCTGCAGATCAGTGACTGTCGCAGACAGGCACACAGCCAGAAGCCTCAGAGTTAGATTTGGCATTCACAGGCTTCCCAGCCTCAGCCCCCAGGGAGGGAGGAGATGAGGCTGGCTGGAGGAGAGAAGTATCAATAGCCCTTGTGGATTGCTTGCTTTTTAAAGGAAATAGTTTCAAGTGATGTGACCTTATTTTTACAGATCAATCAACTTACCCCTGCTAGACTGCCTTTAACAAGCCCTAGAGATACTACACTGTGTTTCGAAAGGCTGAGCAATTCCCAGAGAAAAAGTTAAGAAATAGAGACATTTGCATTTGCTCTGCTATTTAAGACCTAACATGATAATATTAGAGAGTTCAAAACAGTAAAGTGTGGCGAAAATATTTTGGGGGATTCAACATAATCAGAAGGTCCTGCAGTGAATCAGGAAGAAAAAAAATCAAAACATACAAACCAGATTCTGTTACTTGAGATACACGTGTAAAAACACGTTGCACTATCCCAGCACTGCTGAGCCTGCTGTAAATATAAAAAAAAAAACAACCCTACTTTTTAGTTCTGCCAATCCTGCCACACATTCTGAAAGTTCTAAAATTACTATTAAGAAAAAGTACCCAGAGACTAAGCATACTTGAAACGAAGGCCCCGACTACTTTGGGACAATTAAAGAGCAGCCTGAGTATATTAATCACAGCCTTCTGGGCCAATTCCAAATTGGGCAATTACAATCTGCCTACCTAAAATTCTCCCCAGAGTTTCAAATTATTTGTGATTTCCTTCCTATATAAAGTGTTGTTTAGCACAGTCAGTAAAGACTAGTTTCATTCAAGTGATAGGTGAATGACCCACATTGACTATAGAAAATGTGTAAAAGCACTTTGGGATCCTTCAGGAAGAAGGACACTACATGGCCATTTTACAGTGCTTTTATTATTATAAGAGGAAGTACTCCTATGTAGGTGTTTCTTCACACGCTTCTTAGTAACAAAGGCATTCAGAGTTTGGTCTGTTTTTCTAAAAATTAAACGAGGTTTTTTTTCTGTAAATGTAAGATGATAGATTTGAAATGCAAGCACTGTATCACTAAGACGTTTTAGGAAAACATACACAACTTCTTCTACTTTGAAAACTATTCAGATCATTTGGTGAGCCAAAAAAAGATTAATGATTTATTATGGGGCTCATTAATCAAAAATTGTGTGTGCGTGTTTTTTAAAGGACCAATTCCACTGTTCAAGTCAATTAGGTCCTCTAAAGCTATTACACTGGGAAGGAGCTGCGATATTACCAAGACTTCCTGCAATATTATTGAGACTTCCCCGAGTGTATTTAGACTATAAAATAAATGCTATTATTCAGGAGATACTGAATTGCTAAGCTTCTTAAATTTGTGCAATTGGGAACTTGAAGTACATTAAAATGCTGAAACTCATTAAGAGCCCTTTTCACAGCTGCAAAATCGTTGGCATTCACAGCACTGCTCAGAACAATAAACCCTCCCCACACCTTTGAGCAGGGCAACTTCCGCTCCTCCAGCACCACTTTAATGAATCACTGAAGCAGAACTGGTATCTAATCTCTTTGTCAACCTCCTCTGTCAAAAGAGAGAAACAAAAAGCCACAACAATGCCAATATTCTGAGCAGAAAAGCAAAATGCACGAGCGCACTGTACAAACTCTCCCCCAGCACAAAAACCTTAGCTATGGTTGATGCTTTGTTGGAATATAATTTAATTTTCCCCATCAATAACAAATGAAATACCTTCAGAGACAGGAAAAAATCCACTTTTTTCTTCCAAGCCACCCATCAAACCACACCTGCATAGACGTGAGTTTTGTTTTTCTGGAACCAAAGCACAGGACTCAGCAGTTCTGCAGATGCAAAACTGCGTTTATGCTGGCTGTATTTGGTCACTCCAAGGGCTGAAAATGTCCTGCTCTGGTCACCACAGGGCTGGATTTTACATCAGCCAAGTGTCATCCCAACAATCAGCCTGAGGTCCCAGCAAAGCTGTGGACACCTCATACACATTTCCTACACACAATCTGCCAGACAGAGGAGCTGATCCTGCTGGACAGAAGTCAGCAGATTTCCAGGCATCAGCAAAGCCGCAACTGCATCAGGATCACCAATGCTCAACCTCACTCAACTAGAAGGCAGCCATGTTGTAACTGCAAATGACAACAAGGGTTGAACCAGCCTTTACCTCTGATTCGGTGGCAGCACTTTTTGTCTCCTCAGACAGGAAGGTCACAACTGTGCTTGCAATACCAAAGGGTCTCACCAACCCAAAGGCAAAAAGCCCAAATCTTATCAATGCCAGAGTGCCTCAGCCTGGTTTTTCCAGCTGTAGGATTTGTTTCCAAGTAAATCTCCATTGGGCCACCTACTGTGCTTCCTCTGGAATTTGAAAAACTGACAGAGAAATCCACTAACTGACCAAAAATTAACTATGAGTAAGAGCTCTGGGAATAGTGACTCCTCTGGAGATTTCACAAGATTCATTGTAAGCTCGGTGCTGGACAAACCTGAAAAAAAAAACAGTCTTGGGACTAACATTTATCTTTTAGAAGTCTATGAGTGAACTGTATCTGCTTACTGCAAAGTAGACCCCAAAGCAACAAGTGCATTGTCTCCCTGAGAGGGGAAAATTGTTCCCTTTTGCTGCTCTGAGCATTTCTGAAGGAAATGCAGTTTAGTGCCATGTCAAACTGCTAAAGATGACTGAATTTCAGAACTGGGTTTCAAAGATTCAGCGCAAGATATTGGCATTCAGGATTACAGAACTAATTGTGGGAAAAGATGGTGTGGTTCTGTGTGGGGGTTCCCATCAGCATCAAACAAACTCTGAGAAAGCAACAATATGAAGGAAGCTTAAAGTATGACAAAAACAAGGCATGTGGTTTAAAGCAAAAGATGCTTTGATAGCGCATGAACTGAGATGGTTTTGTTCCTGCTAACCAGCAGCTTGGCCCCCGGGTTCTGCTGAAGCCCTCTGGTTCTCGACAAAACACGATATGATTGCTACTGAAACCCGGATATTTTGACGTGTCTCCAATTCTGACTCCAGATTTTCAGTCTGTTATGCCCAACTTGCACAAAGTGAAGAGTGCAGGACTACCTACTAGCTGACCAATACAAGCACATACACCCATGTACCCTTAAACCCATCATTTCCCAGCCACATCCCAAGACTTCCATAGTCTGTGCCAAGGCCACAAACTTGGCAGCAGTCATCACCACTGCATAGCTGTTGGCACCAGGAGCAAAGGGAGAGACACAGCAGTGGCAAATTCCAACTATTTTGGGGGGAAAAAAAAGCCCAACAAGGAAAGAACAGTACCAGTTTCAGCTAGCAAGTTGAGCAGGACTTGGAAATCATAGAATCATAGAATAGCTTTGGTTGGAAGGGACCTTAAAGCCCATTTAATTCTAATCCCTTTGCCATGGGCAGGATTGCCACCCATCAGATCAGGAGGCCCCATCCAACCTGGCCTTGAAAGCCTTCAGGGATGCAGCATGACAGCTACATGCATGGAGAAAAGGAGGAGTAAAAAGAGAGCCCTCCAAGTTCTTTAGCACTGATGTTGTTGGAAGATTTTGCCATTTGTTTAGAGAGAAAGTCTCCAAGGGAAAGAAACAGCATTTCATCCTTTAAGTGCTTTGAGTTTCCTTCTTGAAATCATCTTATTCTTTCCATCAGATCATTTCAGGGCTTTCCTTCCCCTGTTACTTAAAGTGCTTGAATATTTGCCATCTTGTATTTTGTGAACACTTTAAAACAGAATGATAGCTTTCTAGCACAATCTTAAAGTCAATCTGATTTCAAGATAGGTTTTTGTTCTCCTGGAAAATAACACATCGAAGATTTTGTACAAGAAGTGCTACTAAGAAACTCTTCTTGTGCTGTGTGATCAAGTACACTTTCACTGAAATGGTAATCTCATTCATTTTAGAGTATGGTTCAGTATTTTTACAGAAAAATAATCCTTCTGGAGAGATTTGTCTTCCAGAGATTTTCTTAGGGATTTTTTTAAAAACACAAGTTATAATTCTCTGCTTTGCACCTCAAATCATTACATTATATTAAAAAATATAAGTAACCTTGTACCACTGCAGTTGAATAATACTGTCATTTGGAGCTGAAGGTACATAGTTGCACTTAAAGCTAATTGCTAATGACTGAACAGCACGCAAACACACAGGTATATATGCAAAAATGTCTGCACATGCACATGATGGTTTTATGCGTAGCACCAACCTGAATTCGAATAGTGCAGTCTGGTCCTTCAAGGAATGGGTGAAATGAGACTTCAAACACAGTGCCTTCAAGCATAAAATAGTTTCTGTTTTTCAAACTGACTTTTAAGAACAGTTTGAGTTATTCGTTTTATTCATTAACTATGCTTTGTCCATTAATGCAGACTTTGCCTATCAATCAATCAATCAATCAATCAATAAAAATCTGAGTATTTTCCAGGCATTGTCCAGACAGCAAAATGTGGAAAGAAAAGCATTTCCCAATGTTTAAGGCTCACAACAAAGATATAAATTGTTCTGTGTGCTATTTTAGAGTATCTAGCTAAAGCGAACACTGGTGTATGTGAACAGGCAGCTCTGGCCAAACAGAAAATGGGAGCTCATTCACATTCTATGCTTGCATTGGGACACAGCAGCAAGAAGGACAGCTGGGAGTAAGCTTCTCATCACACACAGCTTTGTTCCAGCGTATGTAAGAGACATTTAGCAGTTTTTTTAAACTTAAGACATTGTCGATAGGGATCTCAATTCTCCTAACCCCAAACTACTTGGCTTTAGCACCTGCACCAGGTACAAAAGCTCATGTGAACAGGTGAAGAGGACTCAGGGGACAGCAGGCTCCAGATGACTGTGAAATTTTTAAAGCTATTTATTTGCACTGCATTTAGAGATATAAATGAATGTAAGAAGTCACTCTTAATGGCTATGCTACATGTAACTTTGCTATCTAAATCAACCCAAGAATTTTTGGCAATTTTTGGCAATTTTTTTTTATTACGTTTGCATTCACTCTTAGTAATTTCAGATCCATCCTGGAAATCATTTGCAGCGGTTAAACATAGCACCATCTTTTTGGGCATTGTCCTCAATATTATTTTCTGCAGTCCCCTGTGGATTTGTGCATTTGGCCCTTCCTTGCCAGATGATGCTGAAGAGACTAGTGCAAGACCCAGGGTGGGGAAAACAGCTCATGCCAATCCTAGACTAGCCAGTGTGCAGAACCTTTAAAGCAAAAGAACTCAGCAGAGTTTGGGAAGAACTCATATTTTCATATTTTATATGAAAATATAAATGCATAAATGGATTTCAGCATCAGCTGTTTCAAGTATAGAAATCACTCATGTCTTACTCAACTGGTGACACTGCTGGTCCAACTTATGTAAGCCATTTGAAAACCACTACCATCACCAAGACCAAAACTTAGCTACAAAGGAATACTTAACTACACTGGAAATGAAAGACTTTTGAAACTTTTTATACAAGAAAGCTAAGACTTTGTCCAGCTTCATTGAAGCTGTTTGTCAATTATCCAGGGTTGAACTGACAGTGCAGACCAAACAGAGTAAATATTAACTGGCTTGAGCAGGTTTAACACCAAATCAGACTGAATGGGGAAAGTTCTATACAAGCTAGAGCGCCATATTTGTTTGTAAATCACAAGATAAAAAGGCTACAGAAACAATGAAACAGCACACATTACTAATCTCATAAGCTCCTAAGGAATAACTGAAAGCAATGAGCATTTTTAACCAAGATGAAGAAAGCATGTACCTATATCATTTTGAAATACTTTTAAAAATGTAGCATTGGTTTTTTTTTGTTTGTTTGTTTTGTTTTTGTTTTGTGCTCCTGCCTGTTCCAATACAAAGAAACAGTCCTTTTATTTTTTAACACTGTCAGATTGCCAGCTATATTTGGGCTACTGGACTCCTATTTTCACATGGTTTTAATCAAATTCTTTAGTTTGCTAACACAAAGAGAACCAAACTTAGTTGAAATCTGATCATGAAAGCATGTTCAAAGCTAGGAAAAATTTCTGTTCCTAGTAAACTGGAAAGAATTCACAAGTTTCAATGTAAGTGTAACTCAATCCCCATAAGAACAGCGCAAGACCACTCTCTTTCTGAAGATTTATAAATAGTTAATAGAGGAGTTAACAATAAATGATGCTTAAAATGTGGATCTTAATTCATGGACTTTATGACAATAATAAAACATAGTGATTGGGCTCTTTAATGGCTTCTACAGTTCAGCCATCATCTCTTAATGGATAGGACCTCAGGTCTTACAGTCAAGTATAAAAAGGCAGCTTTTGCCATCCTTTGTGAGGCTGCTGGTGCACCTAACCTGGAGACTGCATCGCTTTAGTATCAGTTTTGTCATTGCTGTGCAGGACCAACAGCAGATTTTGCTAATATAACAGCAGTGTTCTGTCTATAAGGAAATCAGAAAAAGTGAGTTATTGCTGTTTTGTGTAGTAACTACAAAATAGCTCAAACTAATCTGCATTTTCAGACTTAGAAGTTTCTCCAAGGCTAATCATTGCTATTAAAATTGAAGGCTGGGTAGGACTTTCCAGAGCTGTATGTGCATTGTGATGCTGCTTTTGCCAGGCCTGGCCCTGCCTGGCACAACAGCCATTTTGGATATTTGCTTCCCCCTGCTTTGGAGACCCTAGGACAACACCATGACCTCTGCTGCACAGAGGAGTGGCAAAATGCTTTCAGCAAAGGGAGTCTTTTAAGTCAACATAATCATTCCAGAACATGTCAAATGCAGCCACTAAAACTGTAACCTACATATGGTCTCGATTAAAACTAACAAACAAGCCAGCCCTTCAATTACAAGGCCTTTCAGAAGCAAGGAGCCAAAAGCACAATAATCTCTATACACTGTACTTCAGGGACTGACAACAAAGCCTCCCACGACTTCATCCCCACAGCATCTCCAGCACCATTCAGAAAAGAACCATAGAACCAATAGGGCTGGAAATGACCAAGACTGAGATCATCTCATCCAACCATCCACTCATCAACACCATGCCCATTAAACCATGTCACTCAGCATCACAATGTGGGCTTCAGCTTTTGTGCATGCACTGCAACACAGTACTCACTCCCACAACACAAGGGCTGTTAGGTGCTCACCTCCTTGCTGCATACAGCGCCAGGAGCATCTGCATTAATGAAGAAGAGAAAAACATCACGTTCCTCAGCCAACCAGCCCTTGGGAAAGCCCTCCACACAACCATGGGTAACGCACTGCTGACCTCAGCCCCTGGGAGCCAAGAGCGTTCAGAATGGCTTGGGATTAATGGCAAAAATGAAGAAATTAAATTTGCATCGCTTCCTACATTTAGTAAAGGAAATTATGAATTTCCCACAAAGCCTAATGCTGGCTCTGCAGGGATTATATTAGTATTTATTGTTTTGTTTGCTCAAATAAAACACCTGTCGAGGTCAGCTATTCGAAGAATTTTTAATATACCAGCCTTACACTACAGAGAGCGAGAAATGTTTATAGAGGCACTCCTGGTAAGATTGTTGGCGTTTTCTCCCCCCAGGTAGGTGCATAATGATTTAATAACAGAAACAGCATGCCCACAAACCTCTGAACCTCAGATTTAAATAAAAACTAATATATCTGAAATCGGGGTATCAGTCTCTGCAGTTTCTGTGTCTCTCTGTGTTATGAAAGGAGGCGTAACCCTAGGATACGGCATCCTTCCTTTATAAAGTCCCGTCTTGGAGTGTCAGAAGTCAAGGAATTAAAAACAAAAGCGGCATATATTGCTGTCAATCACTGAAGTCTTTGATGTGCTCCTTCCTTCACGATGTATTATGCTCTCTAAGTAGAGGAATCAATCACCATGCGCCTGCCCCTCTCATGCCTTGATGCCAGTGAGGAGTCAGCTGACATAGGCATGGCACAGCCCATGCTTCAAACAGATGGAGAGAAAAATGCAAGTGGGAGCATAAAACAAAACTAAGCTAAACCCTCAGTGCAGCTAAATGACACAACTGATTTCTGTTTCAGCATTTTTCGAGGTTTTCTCTTAAATGTCAGCTTGTTTCAGCCTGTCTTGCCTGGTATCTCATCTCTGGTATCTCCAACAGTGCTATTTCTCACTCAAGAACTGGATTTTATTTTTTAGAAAAAAAAAAAAAAAGTAGGTAGCTTGAAAGTAATGCCTCTGACAGTTTCCACGAAAACTCTAACAGCTACAAAATCTGCAATAACGCTATTTGATTGAGCATATTTCCATCTAGAAAACACTACTTTTTAACATAGTCATCACCATTAGCGATGCATTTTAACCAACAATGACCAAGAGCCTTGTTCATTGAACACGAACATGGTGCACTTGTAAAAATCTGCACGGCTGTCTGGAACGTGGCATGTCTTTCACATCTCTGTCATCACTGCTGAAATGCACCACCCACTGTCTCACTGTGCTCACATCTCAACTGGTTGGTCTCCATAAATGTTCAGCAAGCATCAATGAATATCTGTGGGTGCCATTTTTTCCTGCATGAAGAAATTTCAGTTCCACACCTTCGCTCCATATGAACCCCCATGTCAAACAGCATTCTGTCATACTGCCCCTCCATTGCCATCTGTTGCATGGCAACAGCATGTGATGGAATATTGGTGGGAAGGTTCGACCTCTACTGCCATACCATTGATGTCCACCTCTCACATCATGGGCCAACATAATAAAATAGGAGGTGTTACTTTCAGACCAAAACTTGTATTTACACTCATCCATAATCAAATTACACTGGCTGTCTTAACTTTTTGCTGTTTTTTGTTTTTTTGTTTTGTTTTGTTTTGTTTTTTACAGTAACTAAACAGATTGCTTACTTATCTCTTCCTCAACTGCAAAAAAAAAAAAAAAAAAAAAAGAAAAAGAAAAAATAGCATATTTGATTTGCCAAGAAGATACTGCAGTTAAAGTTTAAAAAAAAGGCAAAAAAGAGATGGACTTTCCCACAGAGAAATGTAACAATTATACTTGTATGCTGACTTGAGAGCCAAACTTGAGCCCATCCAGGCCCCACCATCCGGCAGGGGAGATACTGCAAGAAGACTGCAGACAAAAGCCCCTGTGATGCTCTATAACTGCACAGGAAGAGATGGAGCAAATCTGGCAGGATGAAGCCCCTATGCTATGCTATGACTGATAAGAGTCAAAAAACAGAACTGTAATGAGAGCAAAAAAGGAGCAACTGCTGGCCAAGAGACGAAAAACCTGTTGAGCAGGGGTGTGCTTGGCCTGTGACAAGAGTTAATGAGTTTTTCATCCTAACTCAAACAGGTTTGTCACTTGAAGGCTGCTATTCTTCACATGTCTAGAAGGACTGAATTCTGTTGCCCTTCCTCACTTTGAGGAGCACCCTACTGCATAAACACTGCCTCTAATTTCAGATTATGGCAATCATGGGCACAATCTGGTCCTTATAAACAGGGAATTGAAGAAAAAACAAATGTCAAGCAGAGATAAAAGTAGCATTGTACTTTTAATTATCAAAGTATTTTATTTCACTTAAAGGAACAGATTTGCTGGTCTTCTCCAGCTGCCTTGCATCATCACAGCAGTGCAAAGCATTGTAAATCCAGTTCAGTCAAATGGTTAAAGTGGGCTAGCAGCTGCTTTACATCACTGTAGCAGCATAAAGCTGCAAGCATTTGAACCTAATCCATACTCTTTCAAGGCACTTTTCTTTACCAAAAAAGAAAGAAGCTTTTCTTCTCCGTCAGTGACTGCTGCTTAACCGAGAGAGCAGAGCCATCCAGTTACAAGGAACAAAACATACCTGAAAAAATCTCTGCAAACAATTTGGAGGTAGAATTTGCTCCTTTTACTCTCCTTTGGCTACCAAGAACATTTCAATCTCATCAGACTGCCAGCAATGGGAGAAAACTGTTTAAAGTAATATGCCTCATTCTCAAGTCTGATTTTAGACAGATCACAATACAATGCTTCAGCACACGTTAGAAGGGCAGATTCACTGTTATTTAGGGCTAGGAGTATAGAGAAATCAATACGCAGAGATGAAGACAGATAAACACTTTGGGCAGAGATGAAACAGGAGGGAAAATACCACTTTCCAAATGTTTCTGCATAGCTAATGTAATGCAGAAGATGTGCAGTTCCTTCCCCAAGGTGACTACTGCTTCTCTCCCTGGTTGCAGTCCCATGTCTGTCCAAGGCTCCCTCTGCTCACACACTGCACTACATCATGATTAGCTGAGCAATTAACCATGCCCTACGCTGTTTCTTTTTCACCTAATTATTGCTTCATTTCTCAACCATGTGGAGCAATCACTTCTATTTGGCCAAGCGCCTAGGAACCACAGCTACTCATTTCCCTCAAGTTTTTCTAGCAGAAGCCAATCTTCAGCTCAGTGTGAGCATTTGCTTTCACCTGGGTTTGAGAAGAGAGGGAAACAATGCCATGGGGCATCAGTGTATGCACATGTGTGCGCACATGTGGCCATTCACTCTCAGCCATCTTCTTGTCCCTCGCCATGGCTGCTGGAAGGTGATCAGGAAAACAACTGTAGGCACAAAGCCCATCTCCTTTCAGTAAGCAATGCTGTCTCACAGTCAAGTCCCTGAGGAAATGAGACAAACACACTGACTGCCTGTATTCATCCAACTTATAATTTCTGAAGATAATGGCAACTTACTGCCAAACCTGACAGAAAGCAAAGGTTTTCTGAAAGTAACAATAGTTCTGCACGTCTTTTGCAGTAGAGAAAAGGGAGATGAGAGACCAAGCAAATTCTCCCAAACTTAAAAGTGGTATGCGTTCAGCAGAAGTGCCTCACAAATGCTTCCGATGGGAAAAAGCTTCACTCAGATCTTGTGAGTTCTGCAACACCCCCATCAATCAATTCTCCAAGATAAATCTGCTGGAAACTAAGCTTTGTTAGTCCTGGTGCTCAGAGAATGACATGCTAACAATCCCGCTGCCATTAACCGTGCAGGAGCCGTTCTTGACTCCCCTCTCTTGTGCTCCAGTCCCAAGAGTGGCTAGGCTCCAGCAACATGCAGGTTGCCTGAGTTGCCTCTGTATTTGCAACCCCACTGATCTCACCAAGGCTGCAAGAAAACTGAATTTCATTGGCACATGGGGATTCTACTCGTGAACTTGGTCATCCCTGTGTGTCTTCCCGATGACTGTGGTGCATTAGGTGAGACTGGGCTCAGTGCTCCCAAACTGATTCGTGCAACACTTTTGATGGATGCCATATGAGTGCTGTACTGGCTTCCCTGTCCAGAAAGCAAATGTGGAAACTTGAACACTGACAATACTGTCAGAAAATGACAATTATTCGAGTGTCTTCTTGTAAGCCATTTCAACTCAAGTACTCCAGTGAGTAGTAACATTTAATTTTACAGCCTGGGAGTATTGCAACGCTGTAATTTAAATGTTCCTGGCAATTTCAATCATACCATGGTTTTCATGCAATTTTCTGTTCCTGACACCCACCGCCAGAAGCTGCAGAATTGATGCCACTTGCCATGGCTGTGCACACATAATTGCACTGTCATAACAAGCAGGCTGCCTGGCCCCCATGACACCATGTCCAGAACACACCTGTAGCTCAGTGTCTGACCACACGAACTGGGAGAATGCAGAGCCCTCACTAACACACTTGTTGCTATTTCAGGAAGCCAACAGCACTAACTATTCAATTCACCCCTACAAAGGTCTCAGTTTCCAGGTTCCTTATTACAAACTAGATCCTTATAAGTAGTTTGGGCCTTCAGAGACAAGTGGAGCAACCATCTTGAATGGATCAGAAATGCATGCACTCGAAGTGAATCTGCATACTTTATCACCAGAAAAAGTAATTAAAGAAAGACATCCAATTTCTCCGGCAAAATGATGGCTTTTAGACCTGTCTTCTTTTCCACAGTCAAAAAAAAAAAAAAAAAAAAAGAATTTAATTTTAAATTCCATTTTGAATACCAGTCATTAAATATCTCATGACTTTTTGGTATCCAGTCTGCATTCTTTGGACTCTTGGTTTACCAGTACTGATACCCTCACTTCCCATTTCCATACCTAAGCAAGGTAGGGAGAACTGGTGGACAAAGACAGTTGCATCTAACTGATACAACATAGGCATCAGTTAGAAAAATAAAGACTATTTCCTTTCTTTCCTTACCACAGCAGTGCTAGGGCTTATTGAAAGCAGCACTGGCAGCACTACTGCTGTTCTGTATCAACTCTCTCTTTCCTACTGCAGCAGCTCACCTGGTTGCCACATTGACATGGCAAGCTGTAAGAGTAGCGAAGAACAGCTGCCCAGCCCCAAGCACGGGAAAGTGCAGGGATCATTCAGCACAAGATACAAAGTGAGCATCTATCATTAGGAAGGTCACTGTAGAAACAAGCCATGAGATTCTTAAACTGGATTTGCAATTAGTGCATTTAGATAATGCTGGGTGCAAGTCCAAGCCCTGCAGAACAGCTTCCATGCAAATGCATAGTGCTATAATTAGAGTAATTGCTGTGCCCAGTGAAATAGCTTTAATTTCACAGGAATTTAGGCAAAGCCAGAATGCATCTTCCTTTCACTGAGACAACATAACAAAGTCTACTGGTGTGGGACTTTTTTCTTTTTTGTCATTTTTATTGGCTATTATTTTTGAGAAAACACCTCAAGTGTTTCCTAAAATATGATCAGATCTATTATGTTTTGGAAAATATGCAACTGAAAATAATTAAAGATAACTGTAAAAATGTACTAAATCAAGTCACTTCTTCCACAGACAAAAATTAGTCAACCTCCAAAAGAATATTTTCCATTTTAGTAGTATTAGTCAAAGAAAATGTTTGGGGCTGGAGCAAGTACTTGTTCTTAAATGGCAACTATTTCTAGACAACTCTCCCTTGAAGTGCTGATGCAAAAAAAAATAGCATAATAAGGAAATGAAAAGTGAAAAAGCAGAGATTCAGTATATGACATCGGCACTTTTTTCTTTACCTACACCTTATGAACTTACATACATGGTAAATTCAATTTAGGAATATCAGGTTATATATGTTCTTTAAAATGGTTGACATGTCCACATGTAAATCCCAGCACAACAATTGCTGGATTAATTGTTTTGCACAAATCATTTGAATTCATGGCTCGATGTTTTAGATTCACTGTGCATTGCAAAACAGCATGGTGTGTATGGCTAGTGGTTGCAGCCATACTGCACAACATGGATTGGATTTTGGATTGGATTTTGTGTTGTATTTTGTGTTGAGGAACATGGTTTAGTGAGTACTGTTGGGGATGGGTGGATGGTTGGACTGGATGATCTTGAAGGTCTTTCCCAAGCTTGGTGATTTTCTGATTTGTGAACATCTGCACGCTGTGGATGTGGCTACAGAGCATAGCATCACCCCAGAGATCCCTGAGATGACTGGCAGCAAAAGCGAAGTTGAGTTTAACAAAGGTCTCAAAGACTGTCCAAATAAAAAGCCTTGGAAATCTCCCCAGAGAATTCTGTTTGGGAAAGAGAGACATTAATGGGAAAAGGTGGGTAACACTTCTTTTATGAACTGCCCCATTCTCTGGTTATCAAGGTTGTGCTTCATACAAGCAGCAGCACTGCCTAGGTGGTTATCTGTTTCCCAGGGATGGCACAGAAGCTGTCAGCAACATCCCAATACCAGCAAAGAAAACTCGAAACATCTGGAGTATTTCTTTCCTTTCTTCCCAAAGAAAAAGCAAGTTAAACGTTTAAGAGTCCTGGGAGAGTTGTCGTTGATCCACACATAAAACATCCCCTCCCTCCAGTGTGTGAATCAGTTGCCTGACAGAACTGTGTGGAAACCAGGGGCTGGAAGAGCTGTTGGGTAGAAAGGATAAAAGTACATGTTTCCCTGGGGCTGTAGTTTCAGTCCAGCTCCAGAGAGCCAGAGCTGCTGCTGCCAGACACCATTTCAGTTATTCCTGCACAATGATGGATGGCCTCAGCCCATTCCCTAATGGAGAGGTGACTTCATCAGGAAGGCCGCCATCATGATCAGCTTCTTTTTTAGGGCAGTCGTAAAAGATACTAAAAGAGGCTTAAAAAGGGAGAAAAACCAACCAATCAATCAAACAAAAACCAACAACAAATGGAAATCTCACAAAATCCACCTCCCCATGAACTGAAATGGGGGTGATTTTGTGAGCCTGGGGTTCAAAATAGTAGATCCTTGTGAATCTCTGCTTCAACATCACAATCCATACCCAATCCACAGGAAGAGAATGGCCCGTGCTGCTGATCTCTCAAACCTTCAACACATACTGGGAAAACCAGGACCCCAAAGTTTCCACAACCTCTACACACTTCTGAAAATTGAAGTGCTAAATGGCAGCAAGGACCCCTTGGAGAGCTTTCTATGTTGTGTTCACTAGTGCTTTCTTTGTTTACAGGAAGAGAAGAGAGCCTCTCTGATAGATGAACAGATCTCAATTCCATCCCAATAAGAAAGGCAGTGTTAAAAATGCAGCACTCACGAAACACTAATGAAAGGTTGAGGAGCCAAATTGTGCATGTGGAATAGTTGCACTCAAAGCTTCCTCATCTAATACTAAGCATTCAGGAAGCCAGCTACTTATAATGACAAGGAATTTCTATTTCACAGCATCACAGTGGTCAGAATGAAATAATTTCTTTAAATACCCCTGGAACAGCTGCTGCTGAGTGTGCCACCAAAGCCTCTTATTTTCTCCAATGTGTTTGAAACAAACTTGGCCATGCTTGGTCTTTTAATTTAGAAAAAGAGGTTCACAGAAGGCTATACTCTTATATACAAACCTGTATACTCTGCTAACTTGTAAACTCACCATAAAGTAGAAATACAAAATAAATGTCTTTTGGGTCTTTTTGATCACAATGCCTGCATTAATTGGAAATGCAAAGAAAGATAGACTAGAATAATTAGAACTGAGAGTGTTAATCTATACAGAAAACTATTAATGGTTTATGTATTATAGCCTGAATGATGCATTCAAAAATAGCACCCCAGAGAACATCACTGTATTTGCTGCAGTGTGCAATGTTTTTGTACTTTAAACTGACCTGGTGCTCCATTTTGACTTTGGGGGAAAGAAAGAAAAGAAAAAAGAAAAGAAAGCAATCTATCCTGCTGGGTGCTTTAGGCCATGAAATATGTTTTTCATGTAGAATACATAAAATGTATAAACCTCTGAATATTTTAGAATAGATCTGTCTCATTTGATTCACAATCCTGCAGCTGTTGTTCACTAAATTTATATTCCCTTTTTTTGACACAGTCAAATAGCCCTGATTCTCAGATGCAGAATGACATTCAAGCAAATCAATTTCATTACAAGTTAAACTATTCTACTTGATTGCTTTCAATAAACAAACAGGGTATGTGCTGTTTACTTCTCTGTCTCCTACAGATCATTAAGGTCTACCTCTTGCTTTAGACACTGTTTACACTTATTCATGATCTTCCAATAAAAGTGCATACCATTCCACCTCCCCATGCCAATTCTGGTTACGGCACTTAGCACTTGGAAAGCATGACAGGCACACATCAGAAACTAGGTGATACAAATACATGAGTTACATTCCTACTGCCTATTAAACTGATATTTACCTTATTCTCTTCCTCAAAAAATGGGCCACCCCAGCTGAGGTCTGTCTATGACAGCCTGACTCATCCCTCCACCCTGATGTGTTTTGATCTAGCAATTCCCTCTCTCCAAAAATCTTTTCAGCATGGAAGACATCCATCTTGGCCAATATCACAACTGTGTTCCCAACTACGCTGTGTTATTACTGATGCTTACAACTGCCTCTTCCAAATCTCCTGACGGGTCAGAAGACAAAAAAAAAAAACAACACACAGAATTGCTCAGAAAGGGAGTGAAGGCTCTGCTGTTGCCCAGGAAAATATACCAAAGTACAAAATTGGAGTTGTAATCCGTATGGTTATTAGCCAAATTTCTAGCATGTCTGTGGCTGGTTGGGTTCCAAAAAAATGAATGGTGGCTCAGAACATTTCTAATATTGTCTGAAACAGGGAATGCAGCCCCACTTCACATGAAAGGGATATAGCATAATGAAACATAATATTATTTTAGCTGATGAAAATAAAAACAAAGAGAGAAATTCTTACCTTAAACAATCTCCTGTTTTATCCAGATACAACAAGTACAGACCAAAAGGTCTGCAGAGTGAGCAATATAACCAGCCATCTAAAAATTCACACTTTTTCTGTTAGCCATATTCTTTTCAACTCAAGTATCATAATCAACTTAATCTGTTTTTCTGGGAGGAGGAATAGGTGACTAACCATTCCCCAGGTTATACTACTTTTCCAGTTCTTTGCCACAGTGCTAACTAAACAAGTTAAATGCTATACAGTCATCTCCTCTGTAACAACATTTCATGCAGTCATTTTCCTTTTCCAGATTAAAAACAGAATAATTTGAGTAAATGCATTTTTATTTTTTTAAAGAAAAGAGCACCATCTCTCCTAGAAGATAATAAATTTCTAAGCCTCTCCCAAAGCCAACAGTTGAGTATGAAGGGCACCACATTATTCCCAGCATCTTAAGGAGTCATGCAATCTTTGGGCTTTCAGAGCTTAAGCAACATTATTGCTTTTAATGTATTTTCAAAAAATACATCAACTTTACATTTCTCCAACTGTAAGTGGGCACAAACTAATCATACCAGCAAAAAATAAGCTGCATGTTTGATTTTAACACTGATCCAGATGTAAATACAAAGTGAAAAATGAGTATAGCTAAGGAAGTTACCATTTTAAGAGTGCTGAGACCTATGGAGCCCAATGCACACAGCATTTACCCATCTTCTCCTTTTCATAGCAAGGGGAAAAACACTACAAAGGATATTGATAGTCACTGTTTTCATGGCTCAAAGCCTAATGAAACATCATCGTTTCACTTCAATTCCCGTAGCTATCGGTTATGAAGAAGCACTGCTTCAAACAACAAAAATATTGATAACACCAGGCTTCGTAACAGCATTGCACACACAGTGACTTCAGGGCATTGTAGCCGAAAGTGCCTGACGCTCTGGATGCACAACCATTAATAATCATAATTTTGAGTTCAATATGAAAACTTTGAGGAAAACAAACGTGTCATCAAGATAATTTCACAAACTATTTGGAAAAATAGCGCTACACCACAGACATCACTTGTTCAAACTAGCAGCCCTCCTCCATGCAGTGGTGATATACTCTCTCTTAACAGCACCACTTGCCACATGTTAAGTCAAATCCCACTCTCAGGCAGCTGTTTTGGGGTTAATGCAGACCAGTTAGGTGAGACTGTAGGGTCTGTTTTGTGCACGAAGCCAACTGCTGCACCAGTATCCATGAATACTTGGGATAAATACTGCATTTTGGAAGACCTCATATGAAGAGAGGTAGCTGCTCACAAACACACATTTTTCCCACAGAGCCTTTACATTCTTTAGCAGGTTTCTTCTTATTTAGTGCTTCCCTCATATCCACAGCATATGTGAAGATGTAGACGTCACCATCGTAAATACGGCTGGCTGTTTTAGGAATGCGTTAGTGTTTCCAACAGCCATATTATCTGTTATGTTATTACTCACTGGTTTCCTGTGTGGATGACCTTTCCTTGCTAAAAAAGCACCCAACAAAAGGAGGGCAGAAAACAAGCACAACTAAAGTTGTTCTTAAACTTTTACTGAAAATTGTTTTTTCCTTAGCAATAATGTCAGGATTTTAATGTCTAAAGTAACTCAAGGATTAAAACAGTTCGTAGATAACTGAGATCGGTTGCTTCTCTCCTCAATTTATAGAAAAAAAGTTCCCCTTCAAGCTACTCAAAGGCATATTATTATATCATACATACTTCCCTAATAATCACTCCTCTTCCCAGAGCATCTGCTCACAGGCACTCTGATGAGCCACTGCATTTTGCCAGGTGCAGTCAGCTGTTCTTACAACAGTCCAGTCCTCGCTGCAACACTCAAAATTGTAATTTCCATCCTTTTGAAAGTGAAAATGAGATCACAACCGAGAGCGCATCCTGTCCTTTTCAGGTAATCAAAGTGGTGTCTGTTCAATGCAGTTCAGAGCTTTCAAATATAAAAAACAAATCCCTGGAAAGATGAACTTGAGGAATGTGCACGTCTAATGTTCAAAATTCACCTGATACCATGCTGGTATACTGATACTTTATTTTTGTATGCTTACTTTCCTTTACATCCAAATGCAGCTTCAGAAGTACTTGTTATATTTATTCTGCAGACATATGTGTGTACAGTGACTTGTATAGACACAATATTCCCTTCTCTGGTAACTGTTAGTATACTCTAGAGTACATTTCTGTAAATTATACTTCTTTAAATAATTCTGGTTGCTGATTTTTTTCCCCCTGTTTATATTAACCCAAATTTCTATCTAAATGCTACTTTATTCTTACTTATCAAATCCCTTTATGAAATAAGGAACTGGAAATAGCTCTCCTTGCTAGCCTATAATATAATGCAATAAGACTAAACTCTAATAAAAGAAAAAAGACAAACTGTAAAAGACGACAAACTCACATGGCTTTGTAGCTCACTTGGGCGCTGTGAGAAGCAGAGCTAACCTCAGGAAGTAATGCTCCATTTCAGCACACTGTAAAGCTGTATCACATTGAGACTGAGGGAGAAGCTGAGGCTTCCATTCAACTCAATAGGCCATGGTAGAAATTTATCCAGCCTGGCCTTCTTTAAACTTGTAAAACATGACTGCTAGAGTGCAGTGCATAACCCACTCTAATAACATGGCTTTAACACCAGTCAACACAATAGAGGAGGTAAAGAAATGTGACAGAAGTATTAAAGCTAAGTCAGCCCTGAAATGTCTGGAGTTGTTTAAATGTCTGTCCAAATCTCTTTGGACTTAGAAGCAAAAAGAGAAGTCTTGTGTGAACACAGTAATATTTTTCTCTAGTCCCTGTTTGCAATCAGGCCTAAATACGAAGAAAAGAAAAAAAAGAGATCAAGATAGCAAGAAAAATGTTTAATGTTTGGATAAAAAGTACCATTTTTCCCTTCCCACTGGTTAAACTCATTCTGTCACTCCGCAAAATACTTAATTCCAATGAAAAAAATTCACTTCAAAGAGTCAGTGCGTTATCTTAAAAAGGAAACATGATGTACCCATTCTCCATGGGAGTGGGAAGAGCAATCTTGCTTGTTGCCAAATTGAAGAGTGTGAGTTGGGAGGGACAGCGTTTGGTAAAAACTTAAACCAGCCCCCAGTAAATGGAAAACAAAAGCAAGCGTAAGTTATGACTTCAGTAATAAGGCAGATCATTTTTGAAATAAAAGGCACTTTGCAGATTACTACTTTTAGCAATCAAGACAATTTCATAAGAAGACCATATTGACTGATTGTCTCTGAGCACCTAACCAGATAATTAGCTAACAGCACTATGAACTATAAACTGATACAAAGTGGTTTAGTTTCAGAGAGATGTTACACAGACTTCCACGTTTTGCAGGAAAAAGCTTGTCTTCAAGGTTTTTAATTTTGGGAGAATTTTCCCCTTTGAGGTGGAGATCCATAACATTTTGGTGCTGTTGACAGCACAGAGTTTATTTGATTTCTAACTTCAACATTAATAAAAAAATGAGTGGAGACTGAAAACAGGCTGGCTAAACTTATCTCAGGCTGCATTGATGGATAGGAAAGTAATGTCCAACACATAAATACGTGTACAGATAATCTGTAAGGATCTTTAAGACTCTCCAAAAAGAATTGTTTCTTTGTCTTTTTCTATCTGTCTTGCTTAAGTACTAAAGGCAATAAAATTATTTCCACAATGTTTCTTCATAAAATAAGTGTTCAAGTGAATCAGTACTTGTAAACAAGCTCTACTGAGAATTCATGCTGCCAATTCAAGATAAACTATTTTGTATATTCAACTCCATTTCTCTGGTAAAATTTCCCTAATGAAATGTAGTAAAACTCACAAACCATCAGATCAACATACACTAGCAAAATTAAACCCCTGAGATTATTCACTGCTTTATTTTTATTAGTACTGTTTTAAATATTCAAAATGTATGGGTCATAAAATTATGCTTAGGGCAACATTTTCTCACAAGTTCATTTGTGCATGTTTTAAAACAGATTTAAAAACTAAGTAACTTTAATCTCAACTTTAATGCAGAGACAAAGAGCGGAAATAGTGATGGATGTGGATCTTAATATTCCCCTCCACAAATTGTTAATTTTAGGGTATTTTAGGACTAAAGTGTGCCCCAGGCAGTGAAAGGAATGTGTTTAAATGCCCAGAGCAGTTTATATAATGCTTCAAATTTCTAAAGCTGCCTCCACATTCCCTTCCTTACAAACACAAGATAAAATTACTTGGTATTTCCTTATATTATTACTTAATATATGACAAACAATAGCACCTCAAAAGTCAGACAAGGTGATCCATGATTATTTTTCATGGAAAGATCACAGGACAGTACAAAATCTGACCAGCTAGTCAGAAAAATGTGTTTCCACCTAGTTTGCACATACCCCCCTTGGCATGCAATTTATCATGTCATTACACTGGTCACAAAATCCAAAGACAAAAATTTCACATCTCTACTTTCTCATGGGAGCAGCTCACCCCAGGACAGCTGAGCACTACCAGCAGCACCCAGGCTTGGCCCCACAGGCTGGTACTGAACATGGCAAACAGAGATATTGATCAGCACTGCTGCAGCACAGAGTAAGTGATGGAAAGCCACAATGTGACTTGAAGGGGAGATTCCTGAAACAAACCATGACAGCCTGTGATACGGCATGGATAACTTCTGGAGATAAGAGATGCATTATCTGCATTCACTGGGAGAAGGCTGTCCTCGTGTTCATCCCAAGAATGAAAGGATGCTAAGCTGCAGAAGACAGCTTTATCACTACTCTCATTTTGTTTATTTATTTATTGCCTCATCTGAACATAAAAGCAAGGATGAAAAAGAAATAGATGTAAGCAGCAGGTTGTGTAAGCTGGAAGACGCTGGGGGAAGAGAAGCGCTGCTAGAGTGATCTTTGGGGCACAGGACATCCCCTATTTACCCACAGCTTGGAAGCACCAGACGATATTGAGCGTAAGCTGAACATCTACACATGGACTCTGGCCTGAGCTGCAGCCTTCCCAACTTTCAGGCTAGCAGAAGCCAGCAGAAAACAGGTAGATGCTGAAACGCGGCACAGAAGGGACATCATGAGAAGGTTAGCAATAGGTTGTCCTTTTTTAGCCACTGGGTGAGGGCAGAGAAGCTGCAGGAAAGGCTTCTGCGCAGCCATCTCAAACACACCACTGAGCTTTTTATTCTATCCTTGCTTCCTCCTTTTTCTTTCACCTTCTTTTTCTCTCTTCCATCACTCTGTCCTCTAAGAAAATGCATTCGTTTCCACTTTCTTTTCCTCTGCCCAATACCGTGAGGGTAGCAGTACGTTTGGTAACAGGCTGGAGACACCGAAAGCAGCAAGCTGCCTGGCTGGAGCCTTTCTGAGTGCTGGGACAGGCTTTTGTATTACCACAGATAAGCCAACTGAGAGCCCAAAGGGCAGAACTGCTGAGGAAGCCTGGGAAGGAGCAACAGGTCATGGGCTTGTTATCACCTGAGGTTTGGAGCAACCAGACTGCTCCTCTACCTCGAGTCACATTTAGGTACTGAGTTTCATCCTTCCACATAACAAAGGTGTGCATCTAAGCAAAGCCTGCCTTATCTCTCCCTCACAAGTCCTAAGTGCAATTTCACAGGAAATCATTCTTGAAGAGAACATGAAAGTGTTCATCTGATCATCCCAATAGACCTGAAGTGCAGAAGCTAGTTTTTCTAAGCAAAAGAGTGACATCCAAAGCATATCACATAGTGCCCAGCTTTTGGATAAACAAATAAACACAAAACACATAACTCACACAGCTTTGCTTTGTTTTCAGGCTGCCTATGCCAGAAAATGATTTTAAGACTAGCCAAACAAAAACCACTTTATTTGACTGTACAGAGGCAGAAGAAGAAATTTGTAACTAAGAATTCAAAAAAACTTGTCAGAAACTCCAATGAAGTCACACGGATGACAGCAAGTAGTAACAACACTGGGGAGATGCAGAGTGTTACAACGTTTCTCTATGAAGTTGTCAGTATTCGAAAGAATCCACAAGTGAACATGTACAGGGACCACCCGAGAAACACTGTATGATGTTGTAGCTGCTTGAAAAGCACTTTTAACAAAATAAGCCTTTCCAATGCAAGGGTGAATATAACAGCTAACAAATCACCTAAATGCTTTTTATAACAGATTCTCAACAGAGTATTATTTAAATATTAAGACTTATAATTGATGAAATTGCAATTATAAAATATTATGTTAGCAATGATATTTCCCAAAACCTCCTCCTTGAATTATACTGCTCTTTATTCTAATTTCAGTCAGCCTTTCTAACATGAAATGCCAACATGGTACACATCAATGGCCTCGAGGGTATAATTAACACTTGTTATTTACATTTATTTTTTAAAATAATTAACTAGGAGCATGTCTAATGAATGGTAATGGGGCTTAAATTGAGACACAATATGTCAGCTACCTTGCCATTTAGAGGAGAACTCCCATGCAGCGCCAGGCAGAGCAGACTGGTGGGCTGAGCACAGTGCTGTTCCACATCTCAGCCCTCTCTGCCAGGATGAAGTTGATGATACTGCACATACTGCCTGTATCCTGGTAACTCTGAGGGTTCTGACCGTCATCAGCTGATATAGCAAAGATCAAGATGTATGAGCACCCATTTCTTTTTAGAGACTTCTGAGATTAAACTGAGGTTTACCCATACAGTAAGTTAAACCCTCTACAGCCCTTCATCACCATGCTCTTTGCCTTCCGTAACTCATACGTGTGTCCTCAGTTGACACAGTTTGTAGGACATGGCATATGCAGCTATGCAATCCAGAATAATTCTCTGACTCAGAAAGAAGCTATGCATAAAGAAAATCCTCACACAGCGATGTAATTTTAAAATGCATGACCTCATTCTTCCCCTGTACCGCTCTGAAAGGGAAACAGACCCAAACAAAACACTGTGTGGAGTCAAACATGAAACCTGTGTCTGCTATTTCCCCTTCAAGAGTGAAAGGCAAGTCGCAAATGCGTAATCAATGTAACAATGCTCCTGTCCACTCAGTAAAAGCATAAATCCATTTTCCCAGCATTCTGAAAGATTTTGCCATCACAGTACACTTGGAGTAAGAGCGAAGAATTGACTTATAAACATATTCACTCAAATCCAATCACTGGTTGGGGCCGCAGTTATTTGTCATATACATGACTTAAAATAAAAAATATGTGATTGGTGATGCTTCATTTCTCAGACAGACTCATACAATCAGTTCAACTCTTTTATAAGTCTAGACAAACTCCCTCATTTTTCAAGTGTGGATTCAAATGTGTTTTCATAAATGATTAGCAAATTTTTATACGTAAAACATGTTCCACAAAAAACATCAGAATGGGAAGAAAAATGGCTTTTTTGTCAAAAGCAAAAACCTACCACATATCAAACAACCATATTAATGAAGCTCTCGGTTGTAAATACAATAATGAAGAAAGTAACAGAAACATTACCTTTTTCAGATATAGACCCTTAAGCAGAAGAGTACCTTTAAATATATATATTTCAACAGCTGTTTTTCTCCCCCTGCCTTTAACTTCTCCCCCTATATCTGTCCATTTCCAGGCAATTTTTCCTTTTAAACTAGTCCTCCCTCTTCCCAGATCATTTATCTGTCCTGCTGTCATGGATTGTATTGCTGATATTTACTCAATTTAGGCAGTTATTTCAGATACTGATATTGGTGAGTTGACAGTAAAAGGCTGAAATAACCTAACACAGCTGAGTTTACATCTGCACAACTACTTCACATAGCACTAAGATAACAATTTAAAGAAATGCACAATGAGGATTAAAGAAATACATAGATTTATCTAGATCCATATTAGCTTATATGCTACATACAGGGATATGTTACAAAATGTCCCAGGTTTTTAGCAGAAAACCATGAATTCATTCCTTACCAGAACTAATGTAAAACTGCAGCCTGTACAATTATCACTGTAGACTATGGCAGTCTATTCTTTTGACCAGAACTGTATACATTCGGTCCTTCTGTATATATAAACATACATGTATGTGATTCAACTCAGAGTAAAAGCAATACTGTAGGTTTCAAACCAGCCAAATACTTTTGAATAGTTGCAGGAGCAAGGGCAGCTGCAGTAATTAAAGAATGACTGCTTTGACTACAACATATGATATACAAACAAGAAAGTGTAGCACCGACTCATATATACAACCCTGTGCATTTCTATCCTGGAAGCAGGAAAACAGCAAATATAATGCATGTAGAAACTAGAAGGTGGAATTCTAGATAAAAAAGTACTGTACCTGTAATATCTGTCAGTGTGAATAATTTCGTGGCTGCTGGCTAGAATATATTCTGCAGTTCATTTTGTTTTATCACATTATTCACACTTTTTTCTGGAACAAGCAGTTCTCTTCTTATAAGACTACAGTCTAGTGGAACAAACGAGCTCAAGCCTATGATTGATTCTCTAACATAGTTGAGATGCTATAGCTTTATTCACTTTTTTAAAATGGCTTTATTCATTTACTACCTCCAGCATGACTCCAGAATGTCGGCTGCTGAGAAACAGCATTGTGAAATGCTCACTCTGCACTCAAGGAGGTGGTGGGTTTCTTTGCTTTTCTTAATAGTAAATTCCATGATAAGGAGGAGTCGAAGTAGCCGATACAGCCAGACTGTCTCTGCTCACAAGTTCAGAAAGTGCACTCCCAGAAATATTTTCTAAAAGCTTATCAGTCTAAATATTTCTCTTCAGCCCTGCTTCCCTGACGAAATGCTGTGAGAGTCTGTTTGGATCAAAACAGCACCCCCTGCTTTATTTTCTGCCGGAGAACTCGCAGGGGATGGGAAATCAGCAGCAACCTCACCAGGGCCCCTTAATAAACTAAACCATGCTATGGATGAGAAGGTTTTGCATAACTCGGTTCTGCTCTAATGTCATCTCAAAATAACCACTTTTTCCAGTGCCCACATCTTATTATTATGCCTCTGTAATAACCAAAGAAAATAAATGTATCTGAGGGAAACACAATTTGTACAGAAGTCATTGCATTCTCCTCTTGCATGACTTTCCTACTAAGAGCAGAGTGAGCTGGACAACTGTGTTCCTGCTTTCTGTTTGGGCTTGGACTAAATGGATCATGCAGAGATATCTCTGGAAGACCATGAGGAAGCATGGGACAAATTTATGCATTCTCATTTTCAAAACTAGGCTTTCAGAAAAATCCTGTACAAATAACTGTGCTCCTGACACATCCTAGTAAAGTAGAAATTTCCAAAAGGCCACCAGGAATAAAAGTTTTTTCTATCATCTGTTGGTTTTACAAATCACACAAGCAGTAAAAAGGTTAAAGGAAAACATGGCTGTTCTTTAGGTTGTGGTACAACCTCCAAGAGACCATGCCATTTTCTTTAAGAGCAATGATATCAGCTCAACTGAGTTGGGTTCTGTCTCCTGAATAAATGCTAGAGTCAATTCTACAATATAGATTTGAAGATGCGCACAGATGAACTACAGTGGCAAATTAAACTGGTTTTAAACTATACGTTAAAAATAATACTGCACATGTGATATAATAATACCCATTGATACCTGATGCTATCATGCTTTTGCCCAGAATCTGGCATTAAAATTACTTTTCTATGTATAAATCTTTTAAATGCAGAAACTTTAAAATGCATAGTGAACACAGTTTACAAAAGCTGCTTAAGTCTCTA
The DNA here is from genome assembly GCF_951394365.1 of Tetrao urogallus. NCBI lineage: Eukaryota > Metazoa > Chordata > Aves > Galliformes > Phasianidae > Tetrao > Tetrao urogallus. Next base: position 12,954,290 of record NC_136820.1, read on the forward strand.
CAAAGAAGACAAGAAGTAAAGATGTGTATGAATGTAACTCAAGCTGCAGGTCACAAATTGGCCTTTGTAAGTCCCACTTAAAAGCAAAAGAGAAGCAGCTGCACAATTTATACTGTCACAATCTTTAAAAGGTTCAGAAGGTTGGATAAGGAACCTAATTCAAATATTTGGAATTCAACCACTGGATTTTGGACTCCTTACTTTTCCAAAGTCTTAAGTTTGTTTATCAGCAAGTCTCCTGTTGTGCAAATAATATTATAACCAAGCAAGCAAGAGACATTTAAATCAGAAGTGCTCTGAGAACAGCAGCGTAGAAGTAACATGCAAATGACTGGGAGTGGCAGCAAGCTAAATTAGCTCATGAGCTCAATGATTTCAAGAGAAGAAAGTTTTCTTTCTCCAAGAGCTCTACCCCTCTACTTTCTAATGGAGGGGATGTGAGAAATACAATGGCACAGAACTTCCCAGGTACTTCAGAAACAGAGACAGATGAAGCCACAGATGGTTCTTGCTTCTGCTCACAGAAATGCTCCCTCCTTTTAGGAAATGTCTTGTTGTGTCAGATGCTAATCCTGTTGTGGAAAAAGACTGTGTCTACTCTTATGCTATAAAACTAATATTCCCTGGCTGGTACACAAGTTTAAGAAATAAAAAAAATAAACAGTAGTAAATGTTCCCTTTGTCTTTCCGAAGGATATAAGGGTAAGAAGAATCACTGATTTTTCACAATTTCTTTTAAACCCATGTTGTAAGTAAACTCCAAATCCTTCTTCTGCAATAAGGGGGTAGCCTTGCAGCATCACAGAGTTACATATTTACTTGCCATTTTGTGCTACCAAAGTTTATATGATTCAGCTCCGGTTTCTAAGAAAGGTGAAGCTTTTTTCTTCCCATATTTTATATCAATAATATCATTTTTGGCTTAAATGAGAACCCTCTGAGCTAGCTAGGAGCCACCCTCGTGTTGGCAATATGTGGTTCACATATTTTCTTTACTCTGTCTCCTTAGAGGTCCTTGCCAGAAGTTTCAGATGAAAGGCTGGGAACCAGAACCCCAGCTCCCGAAGGACCCGGAGCATGTCCAACTCTGTCTGCCAGCAGCCTGATGCTGCCATGGGCATTGCTGTAGCTTCTTCAGTTTGTGGCTGTATGAGAGGCTGAGGATTTAGCACTTGTGAACGCTTAATTCAATTAGTACTAACAGGGAAGAAATGTGTACTTGATCTTTTCGTTTTCCCTCCCACTCCTCCAGCATAGCACTTCAGAGCACAATTCTGGCCGTATGACACATGGATTGCACTATCACTGCTCCATAAACTACTGTTCTGTTAATTGCACTGTATGGCTCTTTGTGTGGAAACAATGAAAGAAACGGGATATATATTATCTAATGACCAGATTTCTGCAAAATATGTTCAAACAGACACGTCAGCCTTGCTGATACGTTATTATCATCAATGAAATACAGACAGTGTAATGGTGCCATGTATGTACCTCTCGGCAGTGAATGCAACTGGAATGTTTCTGTTTCAAACTCCGACAGCTCCTTAGTCTCAGTTATTTCAGTTCAGCTAAAGATGACATGCTAAAATGAGGGCATTTATTACTAAGTGGCATTAAGAAGGGGGATATTTAACCTACCATTGAAATGCTTACAGCAACGTGTGGAGAAATCAGCTAATGTGCGCTGGCAGTAATTTATGACATTGGAAAAAATGCTATCATCTTTTTTTCCACCGTCTGTGGTCTGGCTTTGCAAACTGCAAGCCCTGAGGAGCAAGTTTGATATAATACGGCTAATGAGAATAAGTGAGCACACTGCAATATTCTTAAAGGGTTACACCGCTGAGTCTTTGACTCTTTATACTTTTTAATTTCCTTGTACAAACAGTGCAGCGAAAACGGCAAAATCCATTTGGCTGGTCTGTGCTACAAATTAAATCCTTGATTAAATTTTGGCAATTACTTCTCTGAGTCTTTTTCATTTAAACATTTTTAATTCATTTGAATAAGCTTCTTAATCATGATTCTGACAATCCATTGTATAGCAAGAAAAAACTCTAATAAATACTGTAAAGCAGCAACAAACAGAAAGACAGACGGCTGCTGAAAAGGAAGTGTTCTGTCCTTTTTTTTATTTTGAAAAGTGTTGCTTATATCCATCTTTCATGAAAGTTGTATTTCAGTCTTCTCTGATGTTGCAATTTATCTCATTATGTGTTGACATTTCCCTTTGTGATGTCAAAAGCTAATAAAGATTCCAGGTAGGGTTTCAAACTCTCTTAATAAGAGGGTGAAAGATAGACTAAATCATCCTTAATGCACAAATCAATACTATAGCCAACCAAAGGGTACAAATTAAGAGAAGAATGTGAAGGGCTGTCACTCTTCTAACAGGAAAGATGCTAGATAGACATTTTCAACAAAGATGCTTTAATTTAGATTTTCAGCTTTTACTGTGTAGAATTATACTACCTACTGAAAAATTATCCCATAATTTGAGCTATTCTTTGGCATTGTTTTGTGGGGTTTTTTTTGGTTTTTTTTTTGTCCTCTGTGAAGACAGACATGAGACAGCAGGTGTATATGTAGGTGTATATAAATATTTCCTCATCAGAGAGGAAGGTCCAGAACCCTCAGTGTGGACGGTGGCAACAGGTAGGAAAGAATGTGGGAAAACAATGGAAACTGGATGAGGAGAAAGAAGCGGGAAAGAACAGAAAAAAATAAATCTTTCAGGGCAGGGCAGACAAAGTCGAGTACAACTAGTTAAACGTTAACCGTTTTTTTCTAATTGTGCTACCAGTTCACTGCTGGTGCAATGTGAAGAAAATGTTGACAGACTCAAAAATTCACAGATCGTTTATCAGTGGCTGTAGAAAATAAGGGGTTAAAGTCTTACTGCAAGGCCAGCTCCGTCCACATGAAATATGCTAATATACAAACTGCAGCATTCCTATTCCTGCAACCTCGAGAAATGCTTAATGTCACCAAAAGAGAAAAGACTACCTCTCTCATTCTGAGAGAATAAACAAAGGGATTGCAGATGCTGTTTGCTTCCCCTTCCCTTCAGCCAGAAGACACCTGTAGATGATTTGCTTTTTTTTTCCCCCACTGTATTCCAGAGACCTGGTTTTATGTAGTTCACAAAGGAGAACAGTCAAAAAGCTACGCATTTACATAATGCATTGACATGCATTTAAGTGTATTTTCCCTTACATCTCACATTGCAAGCTCAGTATACGGTGAAGGCATAAAGCAGCCAGACCAAAAAAGAAATGAGATGTTCACTTGTGGCAAGCTGTCCTAACGTTTGTGTCAGCCCCTTTTGGGATGAAAGATGGTGGTTCTAGGTACTGAAGGGGAAATAAAAAGTGGGTAAGCTCACCTTGATATAAAGCAGTAGAAAGTATGATATATTATCCCAAATGCGAAGCCTGTCAATGCCATATACCTGTGCTTACACCCTATTTCACCACTTTTTAATCTATAAATGTTGGTCCACACAATTCAGTCTACAGGTTAATAAAATAGTGGTTTTCTACTTAAAGCCCCTTCTCATATCGGAATTTAATTCTCTAGAGTGTTCTTATCAAATCTGTGTGTGATCTCAAAGGAAGAGCTGGTGCCTGAATAATGTCACTATGAAGATGGAGTAAGAAGTCCCAAACAAGGAACAAGAGGAAAAAATTTACCAATGTAAAAACTTGCAGCATATCACAAAAAATCATATAAAGCACAGATGACAAACACTGTAGACCCATCACCAGGAGAGAAAAATAAGTTACTATGATCTATTTATACAAGCACACTGAAAAAGAACAAGGAAAGAAGAATTCACAAGGAAATGACAAGCTCCGTGTTTCTAATTTTGCAGATTATTGTCATTTTCTCTACAGATGCTAGAACAGAGAGGCTTCAAAAGCCAACTGTGACTCTAAATCTTGTTCTTGTGTAAGTGAGGGACCATGAGCTCCCCCATATAAGATTCAATATAATCTGAAAATTGCATTTAGCATAAGTAAAAGCAAAATGTGATGCATAAATGCTGGTGTATCAAATGTTGGGCCCCAAACATACATTCAGATGATAGAAAGGGGAAGACCCACAAGTCAAAGATAAAACCTTCAGGAAAAGTATTGCAAATAGATTTTATTTCTGTAGAACTACTTTGCTAAATTCAGACAAAAGATGCAAGGGAGTTCTCACCACGTTGAGAACCTGCAGCTCCAATCATTCTTCATGCACAAGTGCATGCATGATTGGGGCTGCAGTACAAGGGAGAGATGTACAGTTTCCCATCTTATATTACTAACCACATGACAACAACTAAAACAACAACTCCAGCAATTCAAATTCTGATTGCAGATGAGTCAACACAGGTGCCTATTTCTACTTTGGTAATGTATTTCTATTTTCTACAAAATCTGAACTTTACCTCAGTTTGGACATGAAGGAAAAGCTCATCTGTTCAGAAAGTAATGAGAAATACAACTACGGCCCGCATACCTGATGTATCAGTACATTTTTTACCTTAATAAATATGTATTACAGGCTTTGCTGCAGGATAGCTGTATACCTTCCATAACCAAAAGCTGAAGAAAGATGCCACTGCAGTCGGACAACTGCTGCTCTCAACTAGCCAAGATCTGGCAAGCTTTTTTTACAGCTTTATTATATTTTTTCTTGTTAATTTTAAATAAAACCTTACTATGAGCTTCAGATCCAGCATATCATAGCCTGCCAAATTCATCTACTTATTGCCTTAGGCTATAACATCTTTTAAAACTCAGTTGCTACAGAAAAGACAAATCATACCCCATGTCATCTCCACTGTCCTGCCCAGCTGGCACATCCTGCACACCCACAGGGGCACCTTTAGGAGCTGGCGGCTGCCAGAGGGACCCTCTGTGAATAAATGGTGGGGCAAGCTGCAGCCTGGTGCTTGTCAGGACATTACCATGCAAGCCAGCATGTTACTCTTTTTCTATTCAGTCCCTAAAGGAATTGTGTTTGACAGAACTGAACAGCTGCTGTGTATTTAGAGATGTGAATGTATTGCATTATTTAATGAATTGTGTCATTTTAATATAATTATTACTAAAAGTCTGAACGTAAGCCTATTTTTATTTATGCTTTGAATTTTTACCCACTAAGCATTTTCAACTCTGTTTGCAGCCAAAAGTGTTTTCTCTCCTTTGCAGACTGCACCAGGACTGTAGCTGTGTGGCTTGCACTTCAGCCAGCTGCCTCCCCTGCATGCCACTCATACTGCTGTCTTGCATACAGTATTTCTGGGCTTTTAACAGATTACATCCGTGCAGTGATTCTTGTTCCTCCCCTTTTGTTTGTAAAACTTTTTTATTACTACAGGGCCTCCACTTACATATTCTCTTACCTAATACCATGACAGTTATATATATGCCAGAAAGTCTTGTGCGTGAAATATGCCCTCACGAGCAAAGCCAGCTCCTCACATAGAGGAAGGGACAAACAAAAAGAAACCACTTGATGCTACCAATTCCTTAAAGTAGCAGCCTGAGAGGCATCCCTACAGTCAGGCAGCTCTTGGACAGAACTCTGCTCCCACCATGCACAAGGGCAGATCTCACAAGGGCACATCTCACATCAAAGGCATTTACTGTCCCTTTGGAACAATAATACACAGGAACTCCCTGGGTTATCTGAACTAGAGGGAATGGAAAGGGAACACAAGGCACAGCACTTTGCTTCCTTGTGACTGGCATCCACAGCTTGGCTAGACCCTCTCTGCTCATCCCTGTAGAAGCTTTAGGCTTTAGAAATGACATAGGCTTCAACAGGGGATGGATACAAACTGATTGGTCACAAGAATCTGGTGGCCACATGCATTTCCAGGCACCTACATTCTCATTTTATACACTTATGCAATAAACTCATTTTTGAAAGTCATCTGGAATCCTTCTCTGGGGCCCAGACCCCGAGCTGGACACATGTTCTTTTTGGAAGATATTGCTGCTTTCCCAACTGTTCTGCTGTATTGCTTTGGGGCTTACAGACACTCCAATGCTGGACACGGCCTCATGTCTCATTCGCATACCTTTATATTGCCACATTACTGGGTGGATACTGAATTACTCATCACCACGGGTCACTGAAATGTTCACCTATTACTTCATTTGCAGTAGATGTTCCTGTGGATGTAAGCCAAGCTAATGTTGAACATGTTTTTTCACTTGCAGCATTAGACAGAAGATGCCCTTGTTTTTTTTCTTAAGTGTCTGTTACTATCACAAGAAAAAGATATCTTGATGTATGTTTCTGTATATGCAGCACACTGCTGACATTTGAAATCAATCAATTAAAGAAATGGATGCTGCTAGTACACCTCCCAAAATGTTTAAACGTATAATGTGTGTATAGTGAGTCATGCTACATAGGTGTTTATCATTTCATTGATTATTATTTTTTAGGCTACAAGTATTTCTTTAAAATAGACTGAATGACCTGCTGGCATACAGTTCCAGATCCAGTTCAAGAGTAGGTGCTCCACTGCCCAGGGAAGGTAACTACAAAGGGGCAAGACACTGTTTCTCTCTATAGAAAAAGTAGAGGTAATCACATGAAACCATCAAGCAACTGGTTTGGAACAACTCAAGAAAAAATAATTAAATTGTGGAACTCACTGCCACAAGACATGACAGATGTGTGCATCCACAAAGAGCAACGTACGTAAAAAAGATCAAATCTTCATTGGGCAATCCAGCTCAAGGACCTCCTCATATATACTGCCTGTATTTGCGCACTGTATGCTTACATGCCTCAGAAGAAAGACACAAGCACAACGAAAGACTCGCATCAGTGCATCCAGGCATGATGCTGCTTAATCTGTCCCTTGTTACCAGTTTTCATTTGCAAATTGAAAAGGGAAACTCTGGGCAGGGGAGATTTAACTCGCCAAATGGGTGCTTCAAATGCAGTTCCCCCTCTTGAGCAGCCGCAAGTATAGAAGGCAGCAGAAAAACCCTGAATGACACTCTAATGAAAATGCAGTCTGGTGTTATTCCCATGATTAAGAAAAAAAATCAAAGAAAAGTGGCAGCCAGTGGGGCTACACAGAGGACTACTTTGAGAGTATAAAAAAAGTGGGTACACTGGAAATAGAGAGCATCCACGCAGGACTACAGAGAATCAGTTGAGAGTTGCAGGGAGAATAAGAGTAACCAGTAAAGCAAGGAGACTTTGTGCTAGCCAAGGGGATTAAGGGGAATAAGAGAGGCTTTTACAAATACTTTATGTCAGGAAGAAAGAAGATGGAGGAGGTTCACTAATAAATGAAGGCTGGGACAAAGAACAGGCAGTGACTCTGAAATGAATAAATCGACTTTTAACAAGGGACATAAATAAGAGGAAACTGGATGATAAAATGCGAGACCAGAAAAGAGTTAGGCGCAGGCAAGTCTGGCTGCAGTATGTAGGTGAGGTGAAGGCATGGGGCACTGGAAGAGCTGCTGTGTAGTGGGGCAGAAGACATAGCACAGCATGGTACAGGGCTCCGCATCAGCAGTTCAGGGCACAGTGTGTGCCCTTGTGGGTGAACGGCTCCTTCTGCCATAGCAGCAGCCCTCCTCCTCTTCATCCTTCTCTGTCTCCTTCTCACCTAACTCAGAGCTCAAGGAAAGGATGAGGAGTTCCTCCTGAGATCTTGCAGAAATTAGTGACTGCACGATTGCTTATGATGGGAACATGTCAGCCAAAAATCTGTGATTGTGACCCAGAACCATGTAGTGAGGCCGTGGGGCAGAGGATTAAGAGGGGACTCCATGCCTCACTGTATCATCACTGTAACATCCAGGCATCTGACATATGCCGTCTCCCTGTGAAAGAAGATTCACTGGCTCCAACACCCTGGTTTATAGTCCAGTCCTGCTGTGCTACTCTTGCAGCAACGCCCCCTATGGAAAGGATCAGACTTAGCCTGATCTCTTTATTTTTTGACTGCGAACGCTGCAAGTGAAATGGAAACTTATGGGCCACTTAGTTGCTCCCTAAAACTAGGCCAAAATGATAGAAGTGCAATAAAAGGTCAGTGCCCGAGGGCCTGAAAAGCCTCACCATTTCTGAGAAACCTTGAGAAACATTCCCTCAGCAGTAAGATATTAAATAATTCAATAAATTTATGGAATTTTTCATGATAGTCATCTGACCCAATAAATAAAACATTCATTAAATGTAAACATGATATCACTGGACTCTCCTGCTTAACTACATTAATTTTTCTCTGGGGAAATTTTACAGTTTGTGAGTGCAGCCCAGGACCAGGCAGGACAGCAGATTACAGCTCCCAGCACTGCCAACCTCCTCCTTCTGCCCCTTCTCCGTCTCCTCTACTTTCAAATGCAACTTGCGACTGTAAATTGCTAATCAGAAGTAATTCTGATTACATCCTTTTAATTCATCCAGCTTTCACTTGGTTTTCTCTATTGCACCCCCAGATAAATAGAGAATTTGTACAAGACCAGATGAAGTCCTAATACAACTGATACTAGAGTAAAAATGGTCAAAACAGAGGTATCATGTTGTTGGAAATTAAATAAAACCAGCCGTTTACTCAGCATCTTACTCCATATGTCAGTCTCTCAGCAAAAGCTGAAACTGCTTCTCCTATTTCAGATTATACAAATTAAATTTAGTGAATATTTGATGGATTAAAATCCTGAAATCTGATTTCAAGCACAAATGGGACTGTTCTCAGTAATATCACAGCATACATTAAACAGTACATGTCAAAGATTCCAGAAATCTGTAGGCATTAAGACACAGGAGAAACAAACTGCAGATAGAGCAGTGACTCGGATTAATTATTTGACAGGAAACCCAGCAGCAGTCAGCATTACTCTAAGAACGGACACACCAAACTATGTCAGAGAAAGGAAAAGTTTCCTCAAAGGCTACCAATTATTATTTGTTAATACTTCTAACCTTCCCCTAGGTTTTTTTTGATGAGCTAATGACACAGGCTGCTGGGGGAAAAAGAGTTTCTGCTGTGAAGAGAGAACTGGGTAAAGTCAGAAATTACATTGCATACAGATGTCAGAAAATCAAAAGCCTTTTTAGATATTTAAACAGACTAACTTACGCGCTGACTTTGCTGTTCAGAATAAATTTTCTGCTGAGGCCCTAAGGATGCCTCTCACCAAGTGAGGAGATTATCAAACAGGAATGAGTGCTTTGCTCTCTCCAAATCCCAAACAACTCTGAGAAGCTGAAGTTTATTTACAACTACCACTTGTGCATCTTCAGCCATGAGTAGCAGATTTCCATTAACACTGTGAAAAGGAGCATTTCATTTTCAGAGGCAAGCTACAGGCTGTACTTAACTTTGAATTCAGTCAGTGACCAAGCTAGATGCTTCAATGATTACATTTTATAGGAACCACAATTATTATGAGAATGTCTGTGCTGTTTTCTTCATTTTCTGATTTCTCACATTCATGTATTTATGTCAGAGACTTCAACAAAACAGATTTATAAACACGGTCTTGCATTATTACCTCTGACTCTTTCATCTTCTGAAATAATCTAAAAATCTAGTGTAAACTTGGACAAAACCAATATGATCTACACAGTTTATCTGCTCACAATAAAATTACACAGAATAAAAATGACTTAAAGATTAGTTCATCTTTTCTTATCTTTCATGTAAATTGAATTTTGCTACATTGAGTCTTTCTACCAACACAGGGGGGAAAACAACTGCTCTGATGGCCTAATGAACACTTACAGAACTACAGAGAGAGACATTCAATTCCATTTACATTTGGCAATTATTTAATGTCACCTATTAATATCCAACCACCATCTCCTATAGCTCTACCTTGCAAGGTGGCTGAGCTTGCTAAATGCACTAAAAAGGAATTTTCTCCTCATTTTCATCTACCTAACACTTACCCATGGCTCCCACTGTACCTGTGCCTTTACCACAGAAACACAGCTCACACTGAGCTGCTCCCTGAGGCAAGCAGCCACTGTCAGCAACTCCAACAGATGCACTGCTCAGCTCCCACTGCTGTTCCTCTTTTTGTTTTCACATTACTGTGCTTCCTCATTGCCTTTTCTTCCTATATTCAGTGCCCTGTTGTTGCCTGGGTTAGCCTTCACACACACACACATACGAAAAAAAAAAAACAACTCAAAAACAGGAAAAAAACAATCTGATAACATAATTTGATTTCATCAGATCTCTCCATCTAAGCAGTTCTGGAAGACAGAAGAGCAATGTTGAGACTTGGAGAGCCAAGTTCACATCATGCCACTGATGTTCCAAAGATAATTTTCCGAGAAGCAGGTATTTGCCTAAGCTGATCTCATGGCCTAATTCCAGTGTTCATAGTTGGACTCCTGCCCACCTAACATTTGAGTACTTCTTTTCACTGAGAGGTACTGCTGTGCCTTGAACACATTACAGTGCATCTGTAGAAAGAGAGGTGAATGTCATCAACAGATACGTATGTAAATCTGCATGCCAAGCGCTCTGTGATGCTGCAGTTTTACAGGATGTTGTTAATCTTCAGAAGTTTTGCTACATTACTGATCCTTTTTTCACACTTAGACAGTCTTTACTGCTACCATTTCTTAACATACTTTCCTTCACCAAGTCCCCAAGATGACCAGCATCTCCCTGAGGAGAACCTCATCTCCCCTTAAAAAAATGAATGTGAAGCCAGACTGCGCTGGTCTATCAAGTTCTAAAGGGTTCAAGTATCAGGAATTACTTGAAATCAGTGTTTAAATTTGTAGTGACTTCAGCAGCACTGTGGTTTCACCGGTATAAGACAGCTTACACAAAGCTTGCTGCCTGTGGATCTGCCTGGATGTCCAAAGGTGGGTGTTACATAGGAGGGCAGGCAGAGCAATGCTGGGCAAAACTTCTTTCAGACAAACTTGTGGATGGACTTCTCACTATGTTGCAAATAAGTCCCAAAAGACAGAAAAAAACCCAGCTTTCTTCCTAGTGTCATTTCACTGCTGATGGCTGTCAGCATCTTTCAACTCTTCTCTCCTGTTATTTATTCGGAGTCAAGCTATTTGCTCTACGAAGACTGTGATAGCAGAACAAGTCCAGTACCTGAATCCCTGACGACCAGTGCCCTGAGAGATGCCATTTATAAACTCACACTCAGGGATGCTGTGCAAGTGCAAAGATGTCAGCATCACTGACGTGGGGAGAGCCCCAAGCAGGCTGGGGATCTGCTCATCAACAGCACAGACAGCTCATGTTAGGGATGGCACATCACATCAGCAGGTTTGCCACCAGTTAAAATTAAAAACTTGAAAAAACCTTTATTTCTGTTCTATCAGTTCAGTGCTAATTCTTTATTATGTTGTGTTCAAATTTGGATATGATAGCAAGACCCTACCCAATGTCCTTAGTGTCTTTGAAATGTATTTATAAAATCCACCAAAGTCTCCAAATGTGCAGCAACCTTTCTCTGCATACAGTTCTATGAGTAAAAAAAAGTAGTAAACAAATGGAAATAATTAAGTCTTTGTCTCGCCTGAGCACATTTTGTATATAGCAGTTGCTTCTTTCATAATAATCCCAAATATTTTTCTCTTCCCCATAATCCTAAAGGGTTAGCAGCATGCTTAAAAGGTCAGCAGATCTGCTTTGAATGAATGAGAATCAGAGTAGAACACAGAGAAAGAAATCAATTCTCACAGAGAACACCACATAGAAAGAGATTTCTTTTATATTCTAACACTTTTGCATGCATCAGCTACAGCAATCTAGTATCTTATAGTGCAGAAAATCCAAAGCCACTTAGTTCCCCGGTAGAGAATAAATTTGCCTAGTTTGAATTAAAGTCAAGCTCCTTTAAGGCCACTGGCAAAACTTCCACTGGCTTCAGTGCAGGCAGGAATTCATCCTGTATGTTGCGTTCAAAAAGCCACAGGCTTACTCAGTGCTATTCATCTGAAAGCTCGTAAACTGATGTGGGCCAAAAGCTGTAAAATTCCTACAACTGTAGTATGATCATGATACATTAATAGAATATATTATATTCTATAGCACAGAAAATACATTATTTTTTACTTGGAATATGAAAGCTGCAGAGCAAGGCCTGTTGCAGACAGGCTTCAAACTTCAAATTATGAGAGATCAGCAAATGTTTATGAAGTATTAGCAGCGTCTTAGCTCTGAGTAACTGTTGTAATGCTGTCCCTTTGCAATCATACCCAGTTTAGTTAAATAATTTAATTAAATAATAATTTAGTTCAATAATAAGGTGTTGCACTTGGGCTGGGACAATCCTAGGTACACATAAACAGACAGGAGAGATGAACTCCTTGAGAGCAGCCCTGCAGAGAAGTACAAAAAACTGGACATGAGCCAGCAGTGCGTGCTTGCAGCTCAGCAGGCCAACAGCATCCTGGGCTGCACCAAAAGGGTGGGGAGAGGAGGACAGCAGGGCAAGGGAAGTGACTGTCCCCATCTACTTTGCCTTGTGAGGTCCCATCTGGAATAATGTGCCCAGGTCTGGAGCACCCAGCATAAGAAGCACAAAACTTACTGTTGGAGCGGGCCCAGAGGAGGGCCGTGAAGACTATCAGAGGGCTGGAGCACCTCTCCTATGATAAATGGTTAAGGGAGCTGGGACTGTGGGGAAGAGGAGGTTCTGAGGTGACGGTTATCTTCCAGTACTTGGAAAGAGCTTACAAGCAGGAGAGGGACCAACTTTTTATGCAGCCTGATAATGACAGGACAATGGGCAATGGATATAAACTGAAAGAGGGAAAGTTTAGGTTAGATGTTAGGAAGAAATTCTTCACTCATATCGTGGTAAGGCACAGGTGCAAGCTGCACAGAGAGGCTGTGGATACCCCATCCTTGGAGGCGTTCAAGAACAGGCTTGATGGAGCCCAAGACAGACTGATCTAGTGGCCGGCAAACCTGCCCATGGCAGGGAGGCTGGAACAAGATGATTTTTGAGGTTCCTTCCAACTCAAGTCAAATATTCTGTGATGGTTTCAATGCTTTCTGCCTGGATGGAAATTAATTTAAATACACAGACCTGGAAATCAAATTTAAAATCCAATCCATTCACATGCAACATACCTCTGGGCATCTTAAATGATATTGAGAATAGCAATTGTTGGAATTCATTGTCAGAGACCTCACTTTCTTCCCCTGCATTATGACTAAACTCCTTGTCTGGATTCAAAGTGACTGATACTGAGAAGTAGTTAATATCAAGCAGCTGTTTTCCAGACTCCAGCTTCTTCTGCAAGCTCATCAGCTGGTCATTTTGATCATGTGTTTTTTCTCATTCTGTTCCTTCTTTCTCCTTATTTTCCGCTCACCCACATTTCTTCTATGCACATCTCCATAATAACTCTTTATTAGGCACTATCATTCCCTGTCTTCCAATTCACTGTGCATCACAGACAACACAACAGAGATGGTATCTTACAGAGTAGCAAGTCAAAAGCCATTTCATTCTCTGATATAATAAATTCATAGGTGTTTAACTTCAGAATTAGTAGAATCCCAGGTAGTAGAACTGATAATAAAAGATTTGTTGTTTAAAAGTCTGAGTAACTACAGCATCAGGGGGTGCCCTCATCAGGCCCAGGCAACACTGCAGTCAAGATCTCAGAAAGCCTTCCAGGTGCCCTGTTGTATAAATCTCCTTACTGCTGGTTATTATAAAAAGCACTGTGTGAGGAAAGCATCCCACATTTTAACACTTTCCAAAATCTTTGCAAAACTTCTGCGTATCTCTTTGGAAGAGGATTGGAAAATTACTGACAAGAGACCACAGAAGATTTCCAAATCTCGAGCACTGACAGAGCAGGTCAGCAGTTTGTCAAGAAGTAATTCTGAAACACTGTGAATATGAAGATCATGAAGTGCACATGAAACAACCACACCAAAAAGTAAAAATGCTGAAGAACTCATTTGAATAGTGCAGAGGACTCTGTAACATCAGCACAGAGCCCTTTCTTTCTGAACTGAGTAATTCTCAGCAGTTGGAAAACAGCAATACTTCGATGAACATAGGAAAATCTGAGATGCCATTTGAAAGGAAAAGCTTTCGAAAGAGGTCAGCACTACAAAGCCTCTGTAATTGCTTCTCTGGGGGAATTTTGCTCCTTTTGCTTCCAGTCCCAGACAAAACAAGGAAGGAAAGTTCTCAAAGATTGAAATTCGTATTTTAAATAAATGTCCTACTGTCTTGTGAGAAATGATCTTTTGTAGGGAACAGCATCCCTCCCTCATACTGGGAAAAAAAAGGGGAAGTTTTAGATCTTTACTAATAATATGAATCTATGAAATTCTGATCAGAACTACTCCTCCTCACAAAATTGCTACACAAAGACATCATTTTATGTTGCTGATATCTGACCAAAGGAAAAGAGGCTGAGCAATGGACCTTCATGTGAGGAAAAATAATGCAATGCTTAGATTGTGCCAAGAGTGTGGCAGCCTCTGTGGGGATGTAACGGAGGAAAAGCAAACAATAAGCCTTCAGTTTCCCCACTGCACAGCTCTGCTCTAAGGCTGATTCTAAGGCTGACTACCCCAGACCCACTCCAAGCACTGCCTTCATAGCCAAGCATTCTGCCTTTGTCAGGGCCAAAGTACCTATGCCTTCCACTGACCAGGGATAAGTGAATAATAATACATACTTATTAACAATCATGATAATGACAGTAAGAGAAGAAAAGTACCGCAATCATAAATCACAGCTCACCCTTCTTCCTTCTAGTCACTAGGTTTTTCTACAAAATCAAACAGGCAGAGTTTTGGCCCAAGCATCTCACCCTGACATTGGTTACATTCTGGGATGCTCCCACAGGTGTTCAGAAGACTTGTGATGGTTTGCCTGATATTCCACTTCCAAACTCACATCTAGAGTGAACTTATAACAATTTAAAGCTCCAATGCAGCCTTCTTGCAGATTAAGCTTAGAAAAACTTAACCTGCTTTTTAAACTTTTTTTTTAAATTAAAAAGCAAATTAACATGAATTAAAGTTATCTTTGAAATTAACCCATTTACCTCTTAACTGAACAATTACCTGCAGACAAAATTGTTTGTAACACAAGTAAAAATGAATATTAAACTCTTGGTATGGAAATACCTCCTGTGGATTTCAATTTTGTCTTCAGACTCCTTCTGGGAAAACTGTTTTAAATACAGGTGCAGATAACAGTAGCTTAGATACAGAACTGTTTTTCAATGGTTCAATGCTGGTTTAAGGGCTAGTAATTCCTCTATAATGCCATAACAGTAAAGATAGCCTGGATGGGCCTTGAAAGCACCCATATGGACCTTATAAATCTTGCACAAGATTAGATATAGTTCTCTAGGGTGTTAAGAACCTGACAGAACTCCCACAGCTATAGTAAACAGAGCCGAGAAAGGCAACTAAAACTTGCAGCTTTGGACACCTTTTCCTCCCACAAGAGGCTAAATTATCTGAGAGAAACATTCAGAATGCACCATTAGTCCAAGACTTTCCAAAAATTCACTGTGAGGTCGGGTTTTTATACATTTCCCATACATAGGAGTTAGATACAAATCAGCTTTTAAAATCTCCCTGCAAGCCCATTCGCATCTTTAGATATCTAAGAGATTCTGAAATTCTGGCCAATGGTGTCCCATAACTTAATCAGCCAACTCATCACTTTGAAAGCAAGAGCAATTAAATCCATGTATTAGAACTGTGTCCCATTAGATCTCCTCCACCAGAACATCTTCTTAAATGAGATGTGCAGGAAAAAGACATCTGCTGGAAGAACTGGGCTGTAAATTACTCTTTGAATGCTGATAGTGTTTGAAAAAAAAAAAAAAATACTAAAACCATTTAAATTTCTACACCTAGAGAGGTATGTTTTTTAATTAGATGCGAGAGCTGACAGAGCTTGGAAGAAAAATATTTGCATGTGCCGTGCCTGCAAATACAGCTCTCTCTTTTCAGTTTTAGGAAAACTATCATTTGGATGAGACTGAGTGCTAACTCTATTTCTGGTGCAGTTTAACACATTCCACTAATGTGTTCCAAGAGACAGCTCCCTCAGAAGAACCAGCATTCAAGCGAGCAATGACAAAATTTGCCTGTGGAAGCATGCCTCGCAGTGCATGGGGACAGACAAGGCGTTTGTGTGTGCTGCTCTGCTGAGTCTGTTTGCAGATAGCACCCAGTTCTCTAAAGCAGTTAAACACCTCCACTATGATAGCACTATGATAGCACTATCTATATTAAATCAACATGTCTTGAAGGAGGCTGTGCTAATTACAGCAGCAAAAGTCCCATGAAATCTCACTCTTTGCCTAGGAGGACTTCCGAAATAAATCTGTGGCACCAGAAACATTTGTACCTGATCCAAGTGAGTTGTTACTGAATGAGTTTGACAGATTGATAACGCTTCCTTTAATGAAGTAATAAGAATTTTCAAACAGAAATCAAGATGCCTCCTTTCTGTTTTACACAAAGAGAGATCCAGTACATTCAATTCAGTATTCCAGATGTGTTCAATTAAGAACACATCAGTAATAAATATTTGTACTGTAATTTAACAACTGCTGTGGAAGAACACCTATTATCAGCATAACCTGTAGCTAGCACACGGTCACACAGTAATGAGCCTGCATGTATAAATGGTGGTGGGAAGCCCGGTGGAGATGCAGAAATTTCTTCAACTGTTCTCCCACTCATCCAGCAGTACAGGGCTGATGGTCACTCACTGGCCTTCAAGATCAGGAGACAAATTTTGAGCACTGGATAAGCAATACAGATGTTAGAGGAAGAATCAGGGTTAAGGAGATGGTTTGAGGGAGTGTTATTATGCAAACTGGATTTGGCAAACCCATTTGGCACACCATCTGAAAGGAGGCAAGGGAACGACTTGCTCCCATTAATCTGTTTGGAGTTGCAGTGCAACTCTTGTGATGAGCTTCAAAGGAGCAAAGCAAAACTCAGTGACTACCATCTTATGTACTTCCTAACATGAAACCTTTCCTTTTATTTATTTATGAAGTTTTTTGACATTTAGCAACCTCATGGGGACTGGCAGGTAAGAAAGTAGAAGATGTGCTACAATACCAACCCACAACCCTCTGACCTGAATTCAACTTTCTTACACCCTGGGAGCTACAAGAGCAGCATGGGTGATACTGTCCTGTGATATAAGCATGATTGGATCAGATCAGTCACTGTCTGCCTTTATGATCCACATCTAATTTTTCATCACATTTGCAACAGCTAGGTCTTAATTGGAAATACTTCATTTATTTTGAGGATTTATGTATTCGGTATAGCCTCCAGGGTCAATGAAGTTTCCAGCTTTCTCTTTCCCAAGTCATGATATTATTCCAGTCTCATGGGAAAATTAAGCTTTCTTGTGAACAGATGCAGGAGCTCTCAGAGAGGAAGGCAAGTAGGAGGGAGAGGGGGCAATTTCTCAGCCTGAACTCCACCCCATCCTCAGAATGTCTGTTGAAGGGGCATAGCATGAGCTATGGGTGCTCGTTCCCAGGGAGCTGACAGGAAGATCAGGCTAACATGAATAGCATTTCTTCCAACATATAGACTGCGATATTGTTACTCCTTCTCAAATTGTATAAAACCCAGTTTTTACATGTTATAGTTCACCTGGGGTGCTAATCATTGCTATTAATAATTCTGTTCTTATTTATGTTTAGCTTATTTGAATGATTCACATTAGGAGAACAAAGACTGTTTAAGGAAAATAATATTTACTTCCCCTCCCCAAATCTATTCATGTTATTATTCATCAAAGACCAACGAAGATACATTTTTACATCACAGCATTTTTACTAAAGCCTGCTCACTTGTCTTGATCTGAAGTCAACTATTCAATGTCTCAAAGATTCAAGTTCCTTAAACCAACATCCCAACTTCTTTTACAGAGTTTTTGACCAGGCCAAATTGCCAAATTATTTTGCCTCACAAAAACAATGTGACAGCTTTACAAGTCACATTTTACACATTTAGAATAATACAATAGAAGATCACCAACAGAAAACTTACAGAACAAAATACATAGGTTTATAAAGCAGAATTGCATACACATATATATTTAGCAAAGTAATTTTTATGCACAGATATTGAATATCTAAATACTTAGATATTTATTCATTCATCTTTGTATGTTGTAGCTGCCAATTGATTTTCTCAATCTGACTACTTTAAAAATGTTCATTATTTGCATTTTAATTTAAACATGACCTTCATTCTTGATTCATAAAGGGTTAAAACACTGTAACTGTTGAGCAACAATAGAAAAGAAGTACGTTTATATGTGGTAAAAAGAGAGAGAAATGAATGGATGGAAAAAAAGTTGATCGCAGATGTGGAAGACTTAAACATCTGTTGAGAAAACCATTTGTTAAGAACTGCAAAGCAAGATCGGAGGAAAAACGATAATAAATGGAGTAATGGTTAAAAAGCATTATGAAACAGGGAGAAAAGACTTTTAAGTCATTTTAAAAGAATGAAAAATTATATAAATATCAAAGGAAACCATAGGCAAGGTACAGCCTGAAGTAGAGGTTGCAGATGTCAAAATGGAGAACACAGAATGCAAAGGAAGAGTGCTGTTAAAAGGTCAGAATTTCCATCTTTTGCAGAAGTTTGATTTCCACATATTTCCCAAATTTGCAGCACTTTCCGTGGCATGTTCTGACTTTTTAGTTTTGTCTGCTGTAGTATTTTCTTTTACTTCAATACTTTTCTTTAACTTCAATATTTTTCTTTAAACATTTTGAATCAATGATTTAATGTCCTGTTAGTTAGAACTCTAGTAAAAACAACCCCCTGCACAGAACAAAAAGAAAATTCAAGAAAAATAACCTTTCTAAACAGTTCCAACTTTGGCTCTGACTAGGGACATAAGACTCCTCCTCCACAAAGCTGGCCTACTAGAGTTACTTGGGTAACTTCTGTATCGTGTTGAACAGCTGCCTGAAACAAATGCCTTTAGATATGCACCATCTTTTAGGTCACTGAAAGCTTAAATGTTGACATACCAAAGCCATACCTGTGACCACTGTGGCATCAAAGACTTTGGCTTTGACTTTGCCACTCCTGACATCAATGGCCAGGCGATATGTATTCTCTGGGACCCTTTCACCTCTTGTCATCTTAAAAAGACTCTACAGACCTTAAGCTCTTTTGGGGCAGAAAGCCATTTCTCAGCATCGCCTGCTCACATTACACCTATCTGGAGATGTGCAGACACCAAATAGGACCAACTGCTGATCTTTAACGAGAAGAGAAGGTGAACACTTTCACACAGAGCAGTGCTATTCATAGTGTTAGCATTTATGGTCTGACAACAGCATTTAGCAAGTCTGACAAAAACCTCAGTGAATAAACAAGGCTTGAGAGTTTGCTGTCTGGTTAAAGAGAAATGTTGTACTTCCAACCTGAAGTATTTCTACTTGATGGGGGAAAACAGATTGAAAGACCATAGCTACAACATGGATTAAATAGTCAGGACTGTGACCACACATTATTAATATGAAAAAGCACAGTGAAACAAACAAGTTAAAAAACAGGTGAAAATGGAAAGTTCTGTATGTTACATCAGGATTCAAAATGATAACTGCAAAATCATTTCCCAAAGTTCAAACTCCACAGTTTTTTCCTTGTACAGAAAGGCAGGCTGATAAGTCACTTATGTCAGTTAAGGTCTTTTTTCTCCTTACTCTTTCCACAAAGCCCTTCTTGTCACTGGGAAATTCCTTAGACAGTAGCAGGCCCTCTTGTTTAGAATGAACAAGACAAAGCTCAACTTCTGCAAAGCATTGCTCATTCAGCAGATATTAATTTGAACACTGAAATCAAAGCGTTGACAAACAGTTAAGCATCACTGGAGAAATGTAAGACCTGAGGTATACAGCAGTGAAAGAACCTTCAGATATGTACATACCTATGCACAGTTGCCATTTTGTGAGGTTTTTAAAATGAATGCTCTGAGCCTCAACATCTCTTTTGTTAATCAACGTATTAAAAATGCATCTTAAAAGACAACGAATCCTTTCATTTCTCTTATATCTCAAGTTTAAAGCTCTTGGGTTTTTTTTGGATTTTTTTTGTTTGTTTGTTTGTTTTTCTATTTACCAAGATTGGTTCTACTGGCCTCTGTCTGCAAATTGAGGTAATTTTACTGAGAAAAACATTTTAATTAAAAAAAATATCAAGCAAAGCACTTCCATCTTCTTAATCTACATAGGGAATATGCAAAACACAGCAAACATCTCTAAATGCAGTAAGAAACCTTGTTTCTTTTAAAAAGCTGGTTTTATGCTCTTTTAAAGTCTATCACATAAGTAAATTGTGTACATAGGGTAAACTGTGTACATAGGTAGCAGATCCAAGAATAGGAATTTATTTGTACTTCTTTTTAAAGAATAACAATGAAAGAGTTCATGAAGAACTCCAGAAGATGAGTCTCTATAATATTTATAGAGGTTGCAGATTAATATTGACCAGGAAAAGATAAACTAGAATGAGACTGAGGATCCTGAATATGAAATAATGCTTACAAAAACACATCTGCATATTAAATACACTGCTGTTTGTTATAAAAATGTAAATATTTTGTGCACATTAATGTTTATTAACATGATATTAGAAGATCTCAGAATATAATGTTAACACCTTCATTTCTTAGAGGAGTTGAGTAACTGTCGTCTCCACTAAGCTAAAATTAAAAAGGGATCAATGTCTTTGCAAAGCAGAGACAAAGCATGTACTTCGTTTTCCATCCTGGAAAATATATTTTTGAAGATCAGTTCTGATCTGGTATTCACTTTCAAGTGAAATGCCAAACTTGGCATGATTTTTAGCTTGATTCATCATTCTGGGTCATTTCTTCCTATTTTCCTCCTAGTTATCTGCTATTTAGTGACTAGTGTTTCGAAGGAGACATTGCTATCTCTTTTTATGAAATTACTGTGATTCGTAATTGGAGCCATTTGATCTTTTGAAAAGTCCACATCCCTCGTGCCAGCTCCTGCATTTCTGACCTCCACCACCTCCCTGTCAAACTAGAATGGAAAACAAGCAGTTCTTCCATTTAAATCAGTTGCTGCAGTCCACTCAGAGTTGCACAGGTAACGAGAAAGCTGGAAAAACGCAAGACAAATCTGCATGAGCTGCTGCAGAAACTGCCTTCACTCAGTTCACTCTCTCTAATCCAAACAAGGTGAGAAAGATGAAAGGTATTCAGACAAAGCAGAAATCAAATTGAACTGCAACATCTGGATGCAAAGCGTTCTTTTTACGTCGCTGCTGGAGAGAGATATGGGGAGTTTCAGGACTGAACCAAGATCCAATTTACAGCCTGCTGAAAAGGAAGACCACCAATCTTGTAGATTTTACTAAACAAGCTTTTTCTAGAGATAGGACAAAATCCCATTCCCGCCTTTCCAAGCAGTCTGGTGGGCAAATCAGACGTGCATTTTCCTTTTCTTTTCTTTGCTCTCCCTTCCCTCCCCCTTATTTTTCAAATCAAGATTTATTTCTGCTTTATGTGAAAGTATGTTATACAGTGATACTGCCTAGATGCAAACCATAGCAGTGCCTCAAGGACCACACCAAGTTACAAGGTGCTCAGTGACATCTAAACTTTCAGGGAGTTCAGACCCTCACCTGTCACAGGGAGAGCTGAGGATGAAGCACAGAAACGCCTTCTGGCAGCCCTGAAGAATCCTCTTTCAAATAACAAGTTGGGGAATGTACACATTTGGAATATATCTTTCTTCTTCCAGTGAAATAAGAGCAATATACATCTTGCACACTTACGAGAACAGTGGGCTGGACCGCAGAAATAAATACACAACAGCACAAGGTCTGCTGCCCTTGCAAAAAATGATGAAACATTCAGGGATCAGCATTTTTTGCCCCAACTACTTACAATCCAAACTAGATATTTCAAACTGGCAAGTTATACCTCTGAGGACAGAGTTATGAAATAATTTCTCCCCCGGCTTGACAATAAAGTGTGTGGGGGAGAACTGACAGGCAGGATAAATGGGCCTGTCACACAACTAGCAAATAGTAGAATCAAGCCTTAAGCAGTGTTAAATAAAAACAAAACAAAACAAAACAACAAAAACAAAAAACCCAAACCTCTGAACTTCTGCCACAGAATAAATGAATTTCTCTCTCTGAGTAATTCCCCCCCCAACCTATGTTCTATACAATAGATATGTCATGCTGTTTGGCACCTGGCCTGATGTCAACTTGACAATCTTTATCTAAACATCAGTTTTTTATTTTATTTTATCGCCTTATGCCATTTAGTTTACCACATCGCGGTCATTAGGGAGAAGAAATAAAGGATGGAGAAAGGGCAATTTCTGACAGCATCATCAAGAACAGAGGATGATATCTCTCTTCCTCCATCTTGGGACATTCAGCATTAAAAAATATCTTTTGTAGTTAATGATGAACTACAGACGGTAAACTGAGAAATTATCAATGGAAGGTTATCTCAAAGAGGGAAAACAATTCTGAACAGAAACACTTCATCATAATTAAACAATCCGACAACAAACAATATCCCTGACATGATGCTCCTCTTGTGTCTACCGTAGGCTACGCTGGCTAAAAGCTCATCCCTAAAAGCCCTGCATGTGCAGTACCTAATGCATCGGAAATGTGATTAACTGACTGAGAAAGCCCTAGAATTACTCTCATTCTGACTAGATTACCGGATAATTAGATTGGTGGCACTCTTCCCTTACTGGGCTGTCAGATTAAATCCCGCTGTTTTTCTGCAGATAACTGTCATGTTCCACAATAACAAACAGGGACTGACACCAAATACTTTTCATGTTCAAAGGATGTAAATGCCTTTTCTACCTCAACCAGACCAAAAAGAAAAATGCCCAGTGCACTTTCTGTTTCATTGAAAATGTCATTAAATTTGATTAGAACATACCTACTTGATAAATGTGGTCAGAAACATTTAATTTGACTTGATAAATGAGAACTACAAGGCTTTGAATACTCATCTGGCTCGATTAATGGAAGGGTGCGATTGAATTACACTTTAAAGGGGGAAAGAAAAAACATTTCCAAGTTTTGCCTACACAGACACAACTTTCTATTCTGCATGCTCTTTTTTTTTTTTTTCTTTTTTTTTTGAGCCTGATCAGTCCAAGAAAAGAGATGGCAAGTATTCTTGGATCTCTCACATTAGCTTGAAGTGGGAAGTGAAGACTTTTCATATTCCTGAAGTCCCACTAGATGTTGTCAAAACTGTAACAGGCAGATTTACAGCATTGTGTTCCTCCAGTCTCTATGCCTTTAAGGCATAACATTGTCTGTATTACCTGATCAGACAGGTATCAGTTCCAAAATGCACAAATAATGATACTATTGTCAGTTATTGTCATACGTGTGTATCATGAGTTTGAATAATACAAACAAAAAGCTAGAGAAGTACTAAATCATCTATAGTTTAATTATTTGTTTGCATAAAATCAAACCCGGACATCTTTGATACTGTGAGACCTTAAGATGTCAAGCTTTTAATTTTTGCTGCCCCTTTTTCTGTTTACACACAGAGGCCTTGCAACAAAAGTCTCTAAATAACAAGATTTGTACAAAAATTGCAAGGCTGGCAAGGGTTGCTTTCTTAATTTGCTTTTGTGCAAACAAAAATCTAAATTTCTTGCAGCACTTCTAATTCTAAAAAAACGAACACCAATATAAATGAAGATCAATATCCCAACTTCATTTGGCAAATCCACCTACTTCAGCAAGAGCTTCTCTTGAGTAAATTTGTAAACCTACGGTAAAATGAGTAAAACACCAGTCATCTGCTTAAGAGGATCAATACATTTAGCTTTTCTTCCCAAAGAGACTACTAGATGGGAAAAGTCACCTGAAAAAAACTCAATGGGCACAAACAAAACCCAAACCCAAATCCTGATTCAATTGCAAACAAGTGGTGAGTCTCTCACTGTCCTAAGTAGATCAGTGCAAGGACAAACCAAGAAATTTTACTACTGCAGTGATTTTCATTTCTTCTGTATTCCAGGAAGAATGCTAGTATGGAATAAGGTGCAAAAGTTAGTTAACTTAGATAAGCCAGTATTTTTTCTCCTTGCTTTCTGCAATACTGCCATACGTGGATTCTTTATATGGCTGGCTAATAAAAGGAAAGCTTTTTGTATGGCTTCTCACTGACAAACTTATGTAATGTGATGAAAACCGTTTCTTTTGAAGCGTGCATAAGGAAAGAGATTGAAAACAGAGAAAAGGCAAAACATCTCTGGTAACGTATGTCAGGATATCAAGAACATTTGAAGCTACAAGAATGCATCTGCATTTTCTTTCTTCTACCTTCTCATGACTTTTGATTTTTCTCTTTTAATTTATTTTTAACTGGAAAAGTAGTTTACACTTGCATGAGATCATTTTCCTATGAAATGGTAAAGGGTTAGAGTTATAAACAACAATGGCAATGAAGAAGAGACCACATAAGCAGCTAAAACTATAAATGTATGAATCACTACGCAGCAGGGTGGGATTAGAATTGACACAGAAAGGAGTTCAGAGTTGTCTTTTAATAACCAATTCTTCATCTGGAGAGAGGAGAAAAAAATATTTTTTGACTACTTGACAGAAGCAAAATGGCATTTGTTTAAGGTCGCTCAGGGAATTGGAATGTCAGAAAATGACCTGAGAGAGATGGATTAATATAAAGTTAATGCAGACATAAGTATAAATACATTACTCACCTGTCTCTGCCGTTTATCAGATGGATAGATACATAGGCACACAGTCCAGAACTCACAAAACCTTGTCTAAAATCTGAAATACTCTGCTTTTCCTTGATTACACTTTGAGGCTAATCTGATAACCCCATCTGAAGGAAAGCTTTACCAACAGAGGCAGCAAGGGGACACCATGGTCCTGGGCTTTTATCCTGACTTGGGAGCACATGTGCTGCTCCCAGTCTCCTCTACCACAGACACCTGTCTGAGATGAGCTAACAGAAACCACCAGCAACTTCCACGGGGTCTAATGACTGCCAGATGGCAATATATTTTGACTAGCATCAAGTGGGGTTATGACTGAAGCCAGCATAGAAGAAAGAAGAGAATTATAACCCTGCTTGTACATGTGCTGGGGAGCAAGAGCCCTTCAATTTGAAGGGCTATCATCCAGTCCCTTTACAAAAACTAAATGCACTAAAACAATAACGTGAATAGTATCTGCCACTTCACCTACTTTGGGTGGCCTTGTTTGAACAAAAGGTTATTCATGAGGCTACATTACGAGGACCCCTAAAACCTCATTAGCAGCAATGAAGCAGATCCAGTGGCAGTAATAAACTCCAGCAAAAATTAGAAACACCTACATTTTGCACATTCATCTGCATTCACTCCATTTACTGATAACCCAAAATGACCAATTTGTTAAAGTTTACATAACTTAAAGAAGAAAAAAATAATAAATAATTTTTGCATCTAGAGCAATAAATTCTTTGTTTGTCATACAGTTGATTAATTCCCCTGATCATTAAGGAACAACTAATTAAAACAGTGCTTCATACACCTTTGCAGAAAATTGCAAGCTAAGGTAGGCTCACATTTTCTTGCATGTGAGTGTGTGGTCCCAGCTGTGAAAAAGCACACAACTTGGAAGAATCACTCACTTTTAAAATATTTCCAGCCTGAACACTCCCTGTTAAGTATTCTGTCTGTATGGCATAGTAAAAGTTCCTTTTAAACACAAAAGGAATGCTTTCTGTTTTACAACACCCCTTTCCCCTTCTCTTTACTCCACTGAGAAAACCCACTATGTACTGTAAACTCAAATCGAGTCAAGCTTGCTTTCCTCCACAAAGATTTCTATTTCAACATCACAACCACTATTAACTTCAAAGGAAGCTGACAGTTCTCCAGTTATTAAGTTAAAAGACAGCCAACTTTCAGCTGGAGTCACTGCAAATTAATTGTGCCTTACAAGGCCATATTAGGTCATTTCCTGAGCTGATGATAATAAATAGCCCTTTCCATAATGTAAGAACAAATGATTATAGTGAGGTTGTCCTGAGGTGAAATAAATGAGGGCTGGGCTCAGGGTTGTGGTGCAGGGCAGCCTGCCCAAGCAGCCTCCATCTAAAACCTGGACCTGCACCTTGGTGTACAGTGAATTTTGACACACATGCATGCAACAGTACCGGTGTAGTCATGGTGTGACTGCATCCCTCCTACAGCCCCATTTGCTCTCTCATTCCACATTTCGTCTCATGTACTGGAACGAGGCACCTGCCAGCTGCAGGACAGAGCTGGCAGCCTGCAATCAGAGCAGCTCCAGCTCAGCAGGTTTGCTCTTACAAGCTTTCTCTCTGCCATGTCCTCAGCTTTGAGGGGCATTTATTTATTAATGGACATACAAGAAGAAATCGAGTTGGCAGGAATACACTGTGCAAACAAGCATCAAGCTACTGACCTTTTCATTTCTTTGCTGAGTAGTTTGCCACAGTCATTTGAAAACATTAGTTAACAAAGAGCCTTAAAACCGAGGATTTTCACTTCTTACTTAACTATTCTAGTGGCTTCATTTCTTGGAATGCAGTAACTTAAAGGGCAAAATATTTCCCCAAGCTGTGAGCAAAATCCTGTGCAAATCTGGCACTGTCTGTAGCTTGTGCAACCTCCTTAATTTGCACGGGGGCAACAGTGATGACACTGACATCCAGGGCCCTAATACAGGATGAGCACCCCACAGCTTCTCCCACCTGCATCTCCATCTATCTGCAGCAAGGGTCGCTCTTTTCTCTTGAATTGTAAAAGACACCTAATGGAGTCGTGATCCCAATCCATTCCCACCCTAACACAAATATCAAAGGCTCCATGGTATCCATGTTAAGGTCAAGATCAAGTGACACAAGATGGTGCAGAGCTTGTTTTCTGAAAGCAGGAGCAAAATGTATGGGAATTTTGTCATTAACTTGAGCAAAGTCAGCACTTAACCCAGAAAGTCCACAGCTCTTACTGAAAGCTTAATAGCAAGAGGTCAATGCTAGGTGTCTGACACCTGCCTCTCATTATGGGAACACATATTTCCTTTGTTGCAGTTATGCTGTTCATGTCCTGAATCCTCTAGGTCTGCGCTCTACACTGGTGAAGTGAATTTTGGTGAAGAAGACACGGATTAATTCTCATTTTAAACAATTATGATCATTTTCAATGACTTTGCATTAAAAAAAAAAAACAAACGAACAATAGCAACAAAGCAAACAACCAAACCAAACCATAGCAAAACAAAACAAAAAACCCTCAAAGGCCAGACTCCCTGAGCTCCAAATTAGCTCTGGATTAATTGAAACAAAATGAGTTTAATGGTAGGTTTTTGCACAGTCCCAGAAAATCAAACCAACAGGTGCGGTTTATGGTGGGAATAAACTATTTTTTGTTTTGAACAAAAGAAGGAAGCCTGAGAGCCTGGAGACCAATATGACAGCTCCATGGATTAAATATTACGTATTGCAGATAAGTTCTAGTAAGAAAACATATAGAGTCACACAGCCCATCACATTATCTCTGAGCATGTGATGAAAATGTAGGGTCTGTAAGAATACAGCCAGAAAACAGCATTAAAGCATGGGCCATGATCTGACAGTGCAAAGTCCCAGGAGGACTCAGGGTTTCTTCAGCAGGATGCAGGAGATCTGGGTTCAAGACTCTACATCCTTGATACCTAGCAGGCTGGAGCTTTAATCTCTTTCACTGCCCCAGCCATTATTCAATTATTCATACAAACTGGAAAAGGTCTGGGTGAGAAGCTTCTTTCAAGAGAGCCAATAATTTGATGGAGGGCAATCACCTGGCATGTAAGAGGCCATCCTTAAGGCCCTTGCTTCAAATTATAGACTGACACAGGAATGAACCCAAGTCACCAAATCCTAAATGAGTTCTTAAGCTCTGAATTATTAACAACTCCAAAGAAAAGAGGCTCTTTCATCATTAAAATTCACTTTGGAAGCTCTATTATTTTATTTTATTTTTTTTGTCTCCGTACATTTTAGAAACTCTTTTGGTAAGGATAAAAGAAAAAAGCAAAAAAAAAAAACAAAAACCCACACACACAAAAAAACCAACAAAACCCACATTTTCACCATTTTATGTTCTACTGTGATAGATAGGGAAAGCAAAGTGAGGTTAAGTGGTCCATTGAGATCTGTGATGAAGGGTCCTGCACAGCAATAAGAGATATTAAAAAAAAAGTTTTTAAAGTCCAGCAGGAAGAAGGGAGAAATATTGAAAACTGATAAATAACTTATATAAACTGATGTTTAATTGATTCAGCATTCAGAAAGTTGTACTTGGAATGACTTCAGTAAAGAATTGAATTATTAGAATGTTTAGGGTCTTTAAAAACATAATCTCTTCATGTAAAATAAATTCAACTAATATACTTCAATGAAGAATACAGCAGTAATCAGATGATAGATTAATATATAATCAGAATCAGGATGAAGATAATTTGTTCACACGTTGCAAAATAAATCAAGTTGGCTGTGTATATTCTCCTACGCTGAAGTCAGAGACAATTGCTAATACATTGGTGTGCATTATTTATCATAATATTATGTCTTCCCTTTCCAAAAGTAGCCACTCAACGCCCTTTGAAAACATTTAGTCATTTCCATTGCTTCAGGATCTTAATATTCTGGTTATGATGGAAAATGCATAATGGCTACCACACAAATCCTTTGCAATCACAGTCAATTTCTCTGAAAATGGAAAGAAAAACAGCGATATAACCAAGTGAACTTTGAGGGGCCCAAAGCCCCAGGAGAGCCGTACAATGCAGACAATTAGTTTCTGCTTACTGGCAATGTTATGCAGGCAAACGCATGGGAGTCAAACAAAACAAAACAAAAAATCCCCTTATAAACAAGGAGAATGGATAAAAACTCCGAAATGGGCAAACCACAAAGCATAGCAAGAAAATAAAACATACAAGTTTTTGAGATCATCAGATTTTGGTTGTATTTCAACTCTGTAAGGTCTCTCCATATACTTCTACATATTGACGTGAATCTTGCACCAACGTTTTGAAAACAATGCAGAACAAAACAAGTATATTTGGAATAGCATCCTTCATTATTTATTTACTTATAAACCACAAACTCCTATGTAATGCATTTGTTGCAATTGGAAAAAATACTTTTTACTGCAGTCTGAGTCATTTCCTATTTTCTTCCATTACCAAATAATAATTTAACATAGTAAACAAATACGCATTCATTAAAGTTTCTTAGCAGACTAAAGCTTTGAGTCATTGTTCTGGCAAAACTTACTTCTCAGAACTCTTAGAAGTGCTCTGTGAATTATCTTACACAGGTAATGAATATAGCACATGAAGATAAATAATATATCTTTTGTGTTTCAGCATACAGAAAATCCTACTGTGAGCTTCAGAAGAGAATTAGACTCATTAGACTGCACTCATTTTGCAGTCCTCCTTTAGATGCTCTCTGACCAGAAAGCCCAAATGCTGTTGCTGGCCAAGGCTGGCCCCTGGGTGCTACGGGGGATCCATCAGGAAGCCCTGATAATTAGCAGAGCTCAGGGGATGCAGCCTGGGGTTGACAGTGGCCATAAAGACCAGGGGAATGATCCTGTGAACAGCACTCATAACATGGGCAATGACAAAACTGCCTGAAGTTCATGGTAAATGATTCAAATGTGCCTCCTGCCTGCCTCCATGAAGCTGAATTCAAATGAGCTTCAAAGCAGCTACCTCTAGCTACATGAGGGAGAGCAGCCAGTTTTGGAGGGGCCTGGATAAGCTCTTGAGGACAAGTCTGCATAAGCAAGTGCTGAAGTGCACCGATGGAGAAGCAGAACAACAGCTGGCAGGTCTTGGTAGGAGCAGGAGAGAGGCAGGGAACAACTTTTTGGTGCCGTCCAAGATGGTGTGTGACAGAGATCACAGCAAACCTGAAGGCATTTGGCCTTCTCCTGAAGCCAAAAGGAGAATGAACGTCCACACTTATCACATGGATTTGTGCTCTCTTCAGGGCTCTGGTTCCTGGGGAAACAGCACTTTGGTTTAAGCAAGCTTTTGGTCATTTCTGACGGTTGCAATCCATGGTGCTCCCAGACGGTAGAACAGCAGGTGCTGAGTCTGAGCTGGGGTGATGAGATAAGCTCCTATCCTGCTTGGCTGTTAGAATCCAAGCACAGAAACACTGCTTAGTCCTGTCCCAGGACAGGAGCTAACCAGGGGTCTGAAGGATGAAAAGGACACCAGGAAAACCAGGAAGTGGCACATATCTGCCTGCGGCACAAACTACTGAAAATCCTGATTTTAACATTAGAAGGTAGAGAATAAATCCTTTTGTCTTAAATATTTACCTAAGCCTAAAGGTAAGGTTAGGATAAGAAGACACATCCCTATATCTCAGCAGACTAGAGTGAGAAGGACAAGTGCAATCCAGCCCAGACGACTGAAGCTAGCCAGCATCCCAGGCCCTGGAGTCCAGGCTGCAGGTTTATGCTGGCAGGGAACAGATGGAGTCACACCTAAAAAGCCCTTGTGAACAGAGCAGGGAAGACAGGCAGCCCCAGCTCCACACGCCCTTCCCCTGAAGCATGCTTGTAGGACTGCTGCTGAGGAATCCTCCTCCAGCTTGCAGCAAGAGCAAAAGGAAAAAAAATAATAGGAAAACAAGCAGAACAGGCCAGACGGTCTGGCACAACTCTGTTTTTCCATATGGTTCCAGGCAAGGGTTTTGAAGCCATGATGCACTGCCACAATGCAGCACAGCTGTCCTGCAGGCAGCTTCACTGCAGAGGGAAAGGAGGTGTTTTGCTGGCACTCTGGCAGTCACGGCAGCACCAGGGCACACAGCATGGGGACACACTCCTGCCACCAACTTCATCACTGCCACAGTGGGGACCAGTGCCCAGCATCCCCCCCAACTCCCACTGTTCCTTGCCAGCCAACTCACTTGGCAAAAAGAGGAACAGGAAGCCTCCCCCTGAGCCACTACTACAATTAAATCAGATATCACTGCTGTGGGAGATAGCAATCTTGCAGTGTTGATTTATTTCAGGTTTCTTGCTGCAGGGTTAACACGTCTAGCAGGCTGAAAACGCACGTGCGCACAGACACTGTCACATACAGCAAGACCGGAGGCACTGCAGAACTTTGGGAGCTCTCAGGATTTTTTCAAGTGTCTGGGACTGGTTATGTCTACAGTCAGGCAGGAATGGAGCAGAGGGCACCTCTTCTCCTCTCCTTCAACTCCTTGCCAGACTTTTATTTTCCAAACTGTAATCAAAATTTGTTCAGCAGGTATTTTAGTGTCTGGGACTGAAGGAGACTGGGGAGAAAGAAACAAGCCAACAGAGATAAGGAAGGAGAGAAGAGACAATAGGATTTGAGAGGGAGAAGGAGGTTAGGCTGGTTTTGCACGTTTCAAAATTTTTTACATTCTAAGATAGGGCTCCAAAGCTCCAGATGACACAGAGATCTGTATACTCTCCACCATTGTAATTCACAGTTCTGATATAAAATAGCAAGGGAAGAATGTATGTACTACGCAACCACTATAAAATAAGCAAATATCTGATTGTTTTTTTTCTTTTCTGCCCAATTAAAAAAAAAACATCTTGACAACTCAGAAACTGCCAAACTTCTGCTCTCAGAAGTGGCTCCAGAGACTTTTGAACTCCGTTTTTATAAAGTAACAAGTTTTCCTTGTTAGTTTTGCTTCTTTTCTAGTTCCCACTACTTCAGCCTCCTGTCTCCCCACTTAATTATATAGGTGTCAATGAGGTTGATTAGAGTACAGTTTTTGGGAGCCAGGGGACTGCCATGATAGCATATCTAAGGAGAGACAGCCTAGATGAGAATCTTTTATAAATAGCTTCAATCTGAAAAAAAAAAAAAAAAAAAAAAAAAAAAAAATTTAAATCTAATTAAGAAAGGAGGCCAGAGGAAAAAGGCAACTTCATAATTCCTGTATAATTCCTGTTTCTCTGCCGGTGACCAGCTCATGCAGCATACAGGTCACTTAAATACACTTCATGGCTTAGCCTTTGAGTATCTAGATGTACCTGTTTTAACAAAACTCCCCAAACTTCAAAATGTAGAGAGCAAAAACATTACTGCTGTCCTCTAGTAAATGCATATTATCTCCCATTGGGTACCTGAGTCTGTGAGCCTGCAACCCTACTCATCATGAGTACTGGACATCTTAGCCTGAATTATACAATATTATGCTTTGAGCTTTGTGTACAGCCCACTGTATTGTATTACAGCCCTATTGTAACAGACATGAAGACAAACACTATAATGAGAAAAAAAATCACCTCCATGATAATGTTATGCAGCAATCATTAAAGTCATACTCTACACAATGTAGGTTACATTTTTTCTTCTCCATCTTTTTAGGTAACTGCTCTTTTAGACAGCACACAGCATGACATTCTAAGGATATTCTGGGAAGGAGTTTCTTGCTAAACAGCTATTACACATCCAGATCTGCTGTAACCATGAGTCTGCACTGTAATCTACAGATAACAATAGAGGATAAGGACAATCCGGTATTTCCACTTACCCTTATAAAACAATCTACTTGCTCTATTAAGCTCTTTTTCTTACAATGGCTGTATTAAGGAAAAACATAAAGCAACGTATTGGCCTCGATTCTCACTTGCCCAGTAAGTAATTATTCTTATAGCCTTATCTATTCTCACCTGTCTTCTGCATTTTCCAAGAGCTGCAAGGTAGCCTAAAAGCAAGCATGAAGCTCACTGAGTTTGTGTCTACCTTTGTATTTTAGCGCAAATTAGGAATATGCCTTTGACGCAAACATTCTAATTATTCCCACTCATCACGTCTTGGTTCACATTACAAAGCAGTTGCAGAGCACATTCAGCTCTTTTCAGATTAAATTTACCCAGATGATTTCTCCAGGACTACAGCTGATGTATTTCCACCATTACAGACTACAATTCATCTGAGACAAAACCCTGCTGCAATGCACGTGATGGATGCCAGTTCTGCAGCACTTTTTCTGTCCACAAGCCCACTCCCATTTGACCACATTTTTTCTTTCTGAAGACAGAAAGTGGACACTACACTTGGGCGAAGCTCTACAGTTCTATGCTTGTTATACATTGCCCTGCTGAAAACAACAGACCCATCTTTCACTGATAACCAGTTTAACAGGATTATTCTGATATCAAGATGAAACAAGTGAAGAGGAGTTCAAGATCAGAAAACAGTTTGATCTGCATCACTCTGGCATCATTTTTAGTAGCCATGTTCATGAAGGTTATACATAACATCATTCATTTCTCACCAACTCAAGGGGGTTTCACTGCTCAGCATTGCCCAGGTCTGGATGGAAACGCTGAGTACTTTGGACAATATTGGTGGTATATGGTAGTAAGTGAATGGTTGGACTAGGTGATCTTAGAGGTCCTTTCCAACCTTCACAATTCTATGACCAGTTTAAGAAAACATTACATGGACTGTCATGCTAAAAATTCCTTCATGTTTTCCGTGGGAATACTAGCAGCCATTTCCACCAAGATTTCCCCTAGAATTTGTACTCTTCCAGTGACATGAAATGAAAGTAACCATTGAGTCTGGTTTTATTAATCATGACAGTGGTTTTCACAGTGAGCATGTCATGAAAAGTACTACAACTATGAAGCAAAAAACATTGTAGCTTCCAGTCTGAACCAGAACTTACAGCAATGTGGTCTTAGTCACCATTAACCAAGATCTTCCTTCACGGTCATGACAAATGTGTGTGCTGGTCAGAGTAATGAAAACATATTCATTGGACACAAGCTGTAGGACATACAGTAGGACTGAAATTGTCAAAGTCAGCTTAAGTTGGTGAGAAGCAGCATATCTGTACCTAACCCTTCATAAAGATAGCAAGCAAATACCTGTAAAGTTTGCCCACGTTTGCTGTACTACAAGACACAAAGCAGCACCATGCCATCCTAGGGAAAAAAAAACAAAAAAACAAACTTGTCTTTTTGACAAGACTTTTCTACGTCAGATGCTGTACATCATGAAACAAAGATCACAGAATAAAATAATGCACTTGGAAGAAACCTCAACCTATCAAGTGACCTTTCTGAGTATGAAGTATTTTGCTTAACACTCCAAGTATACCTTGCCTAGTTTGCCAGCTCCATGCTATAACTACATTAATGTTGCAAATTTCCTGGCAGTTTTACTATAAAGGATTTGCAAATATTCAGGCATTCCTTTTGCTTTTGATCTGTGCGGGTTCTCTCACTCCAACTCCTCCACATCTCTATTTGCCCTCGTAGAATGGAACGGAAGATTAAAAAAAAATACATCCAAGAAAACATTTTCATGT
This sequence comes from Tetrao urogallus, assembly GCF_951394365.1. Taxonomy (NCBI): domain Eukaryota; kingdom Metazoa; phylum Chordata; class Aves; order Galliformes; family Phasianidae; genus Tetrao; species Tetrao urogallus. The sequence goes on from NC_136820.1 coordinate 12,988,693, forward strand.
TGGTAAATTCTGAAAGAAAAAATGTACTAGTAAAACATGATTTCATCCCCCCCCCACACACACACATTAAAAAAAAAAAAAAATAAAAAAAAGCTTTCCTTTTTCTTTTTCTTTTTTTTTTTTTTTGGAAAGGCTAAGCAACCAAAGCAGGTGCACTGGGAAAAACAGATCTGCTGGCTTTGCACAATGGAACAGAAGGTCCACTTTGTTTTATTACCATTTCAAGCCATTTACAAACTAAAAAATGAAAGGAGAAGAAAAAAAAAAAAAGGAACAACAAAAAAAAAAGGAACAAAATCCAGACTTTGCTTGCATATTCTTTAGGAAATTCCTTTGTTAAAGCAGAACAGTCGAGGTTCTCTAGTGTTTCTCTTCCTGCTCCTCCCTTTTGAAAGAACTGTTGTGATCTTGAAAACTCATTCTGAGAAGAAACATCTGGCCTTCAATTTTTAATTACATTTCAATCACCTCAAAAGCTTTGCTGGAGGTAGACATACCTACAAGGGCTTACTGTCAAAACTACTGGGCTGATCTATAAATGGATCAACTATAATGGTGAATTTGGGACCAATCTAAATAAATAAGATCATGCCATGTAAAACTTACTCCTCAGATGTAGACTGCTCCCAGGCAGGCTGCTAGTTTTTGACACTGATAGAAGCGTGGTGCATGGGAAATCTTCCAGGGAAATACAGAGCCAGGCGGAGAATGAAAATCCAAACAGGATAGCAGTGGCATCCCAGCTGCCTGCCTTTGGCCACTGCCCAAACCTTTTCACACAGGGAGCACAAGCAGCCTTTTCAAATGGCAGAAGCAGAACCCTCCCTGCCCACTTGTGTATGTCTCCAGACATAGGCAGATAGGAGAGGGAGGCATAGGGGGCAGCAGTGGGGCCAGGAGCCAGGCAGCCGTGCAGGTGGGCTGCAGCAGCTTGCTCTCAGCTGGTACGTGCTTCCTGAGCCTCCCCCATCCCAGGTGCCGACACTCTGGAGACTATATGGGGGGAGCAGGAGAGCTGCCAAGTACAAGGTGTTATCCTGGACACTTGCTCCAGCTCTGAAACATGCAGTAATGTAGATACAAGAGGATGAGGAATTCACAATTTGTTCCAGCTGGGATCCAGCAAAAAGCACTTAAGCAGGTGTACTACCAGCAAAGTCACCAACTCCACCATTTGTGGGAAGAAAATGTCCAGATTAACAACTGCTGGATCCACATAATGTCAAAGGAGGAGGTGGATTGCTCTGAGAAAAGCCCTTTTCCTCTTTCCTTCAGTCCATTTCCAAATTTCATGTTAACCTGGCCACAGTATTCCCTAGAGTGCAATGGAAACAGCACCAAGGAACGGCCGGAGAGAAGAGCTGTTCTCTGTCTCTTTGCTAATATTTATGCTGCGGTAATTGAAGCCAAGAACAGGGCTGCTCTGTGCTGTGTTTCATACAGATAGAAAGCAAGGAAGTGTCCTGAAAATTATCTGAACAAAAGGTAGAGGGAGTAACAGAAAGATGGCAAGAAGAAATGAGTTGGCTCATGGCACACAGACGAGAAACAGAGCGGGGAACAGCAGCCAAATTCGTGTCCAGCAGGCTTAAACCAAAGAGGTCTATCCGCTGCATCATCCATGCCCCAGCAGAATGAAGAGAAGAACCAAAATCTGAACTATTGAGCATAGGTATTGTTTCTGTACAAAATACTTCATTCCATACTTCAGAGTATTTCTGATGTAACTTATCATAAACCAGAGCTCTGAATTATGTAAAGTATTTTACTACTTAGTCCTGTCTCTTTCTAGATTTCTGTGTGTAAATATATATATATGTAACAATGTGTACCTATGTACATATTTAGATATTAAATGTAAATAACATATATTGGCCAAAAAAAGTAGTTTTCTCTATTTTTCCTTTGCCAGTATATGAATTTGCTGAGATTCTGCAAGGAGGTTATGTCTCAAAGGACTGTCAGTAACAGAATGGTAAATAAATAAGTGTTTCATCAGCACCCCTTTTTAAAAACTTTGCTCACAATGTCTCTTGCTGGTAAGGTCAACCTGACATAAAGCAGTTCTCAGCAGGCAACTCCTGGTTTTCAAAGAAGAAACAGAACTTAAGCTCTGCAGATGATAAAACACCTTGTGTCAGAAACAATGCTTTGTGACTTTGGCCTTGCAGTTAAATCTCAAAGATCTGTTCCGAAGTGATGTAATTCACAAATTATTTTTGTTCATTACTGCTCTTAAATTTCATAGTGGCAAATAAAGAATACCCTCTAGATTAACAGAAAATCATGGCAAGTTAGAAAAAATGCATATGGGTAACAAAATGACACCAGGGATTATTTTTACATTTTCATTATCCTTCCTTGCTATAGGTAATTAGCTATATGGAAACAGTCGATGCACTTCTAAGTAGCCTAAGGCATGATAAACAAAAGTAGTTATATCTCCCACTCTGATTAGCAAACCAAAACAAAGCTCAGTAATTTCAGTTGTTTCATGTGCCTTGGTAGCAAGAAACAGAAATGACTTTTCTTGTGCAGAGCAGAAGTCTGATGACCCTGGACTTCACTCACGTTCAGGGGATGAAGGTTTCCCAGCTTTTACATCTCACGTGTTATGTAGCCTTCAGTTAGATACACAAGCACTTTCAGTACTGAGCTAGCTCCATATTCCACAGTCTAATAGTTATTTTCTAAGAAGGAGTGGCTCTGATTATACAACACCCTTGCAATGTGATTCTGCCAATGTTCATTTTCAGTGGTTTGAACTGTGGAGGCAAAACACTTCATGCACATAGTGCCGCCTCAGCTAGTAGCCTTGCATGTGGCAGTGATGGCCATTGATGGCAGGCAGTGCACTTGGCCCAGTCCAGCCATAGAAGAAGGCCAGCTAGGATGTGTGTGTAGTTTCTTCACTACACTGATTAATTTCAGCAGCTTAGATGATGTGTGATATTTATGGATTAGAGGAAAAGATGGGAAACGTTTATTTACGTTTTAAAACTACTTAATCTTAAATATGGGATGAGAAAACACACGAAGAAGCCTAGCTCACTGGGCAACTTGCTTTTGAAACTGCTGCAGCCAGGGGAAGGCTTGCCTTTTATTCTCCGGTACTTGGGGACTGTGCAAGAATAGGGAGGGCCCTGTCATATTCAATCCAGAAAACCTACAAAGATGCAGTCAAGAAGCCAAATTGCTTTGTTTCCCTTTTGCTCCTTCTTCAGAAATCCTGTTATGCACAGGTGACACTTTGTATGGAAGGATGTGGGGGAATTGTTGCACTGAAGGATGGAGATGGTGCAGAAAATTGTGGTTGAGCCCAGCTCAAAGGACAAAAAGGACAAGCAAGATGTCTCTAATTCACAGCAGACAGAGAAGCCAATGAAGCCCCAAAGGTACGCTCACATACTATCTAACTAACCTTTGACTTTGAGGCAGAAATAAAAAAAAATCACAAACAAGGCCTAAGACTGAGGTCTCTAGAACATTTCTGGGAAAAAACTTTCTAGGAGTAGGGGGCCCATATACTTCACAGAGAGTAGTTGTTAAAAATACAGAAGATATCCCAAATATTTAAGCTAACTCTGCTACTTCAGAAGTGCTGAAGTCTTGAAGCGGGGTATTGATTACACTGTGGGAGTCTTGGTGCATGAATTCTGTAATGCCCATTTGGACTTCCACAAAGAAAAATCCTGTGAAGAGAAATATAAATGCACTCAGAAAAGTGCACAAAAAATGAGAGACACAGTGAAATACTAAGAGGCTAGAAATGACGGAGATCTACCAGCACCAGTGTTGCTGCCGTAACAGGAAAATACACATATAGTGCTTATTTCCTGCACCAGACAGCCTGAGACCTGCAAGCTCATCTGAGAATGAGAAAGACGGTAAAGAATTTCTAGTCAGAATGTATTCTGGGCTGAGCAGCCGTGAGGCTTAACTAGCTGCAAGGCACGCAGCGTTTTGGAGGTGACATCCAAGCCCAGGGCAGCAGCCCAGAGCCTTGAGGCAGTGACATGGCCCAGGCCCTAGTGGTTGGCTTCCATGCTGAAGGACTGGGCTTCCCATCGCTCTTCCAGCAATCAGCAGCACTTCAAATAGAAAGGCAGTAAGGGGAATTTGTTTCATTAGCCTGCTACGCAAACATTTACACGTTTCCTCCTCACTCTTTTAATCTTAAAAAAGGAGCTACTGATTCTAAAGGTCACTGGCATCTCTCCCTTCTCCTCTGCTGGCTGATCCAGCATTAGATGAGCTACCAACACCTTTCTTTCAACTTCCAAAAGAGTCTCTGGTTTCTAAAAAGAATGGAAAATGAAAGAGACGGTATTCTTCCCTAAAATCTCCTTGGAAGTTTGTTTTCTCTGGATGACTGTTTGCCTATACTTTAGCTGGCGGCCCGGCTGTGCAGACCTCCCCCTCGGCACCTGGGAAGCACATTGTCAACTCTGGAAGTGTTTATTCTCTGTAGATTAAACAGCATTTGCTGGATGGTGATCACACAAAGTTGTAAAAACAGATGGACAATGATCTGTCCAGACTTCCAGAGCTCACCATGAGAAGGCTACTCGCATAAAAACATTTTAAGGAAGGATCAAAGGATTTTCTTCTACCCCCTCTCTACTCAGTTACATGAGGCCTGTTATATAAACATGGAGACGCAAAACAACCGGCTTGAATAACGCCAAAACTCTGACTTTGAAAAGTAATATTCCAAGTTGGTCTATTAGCATTAATTAATTGGCTGAATAAGATAATAGTCCCACTTGTGACCCTTTTCCCACTTCACCTGTATCTCAAAGTGTTTTTTCTTTTTTTCCAGATACACCCTCTTTGTTTTCAATATAGACAGAAACGCTCTTCATTTTCACTAGAATTTAAGATCAAACTGACTTAAAATTTCATATAAATGCACTCTCTTATGCATATAACCAAACAATATGCTGTTTTAAAAGTCTACAGGTTTTTATCATATGAAAATGAGCGTTTTTACAAAAGATGGGGAGCTCAACCCTGAGAGTCCTTCTGACAAAGTCCCAAGGTCAAGCTAAATAACGAGAGGAACTCTAGTGTAATTCCTAGTGCAGTACTGTTCCAAGAGGCAAACACTACGAAAGGAGATACAGGATATCCCTGCCTTCAGCTCTGGTGTTTGCACTACAGGAACTGGGAGGTCCCAATTCTCACTTCCACACTCAGAAGGACTTTGAAAAACTGGAGCAGTTACAGGGCAGAGCAAGAAGAATGATGAAAGGATCAAAGCGAATGCTTCACAGTGTGAGATGCAAGATGATCAATTTATTTAACTCATCAAAGAGATGGTTTAGAGGTGACTTGATCAGAGCCTATGAGAATCCATATGGGAAACAGAAATCTAATAGAGGGCTCTCCATTCTAGGAAAAATTACAAAGATCAAAAAGTTAGAAACTGAAGTTTGTTCATGTTATAAAATCATTTGCTCTCTCTCTGCCACTGATCCCAATTCTATATCCATCTGGCCCTTCTTTATATACTTCATACGGAAAACTAACCAGCAAATTCCAAGCAAAGAGTACTGACTTTCCTTCCTATGTCATGTTCTTCTGCTTTCTGTGTTTCTATTAACATTAGATTATTAACTCCTTTGCCAACACTCTTTACGCATGTCCTCATGCAAGCATATTTCTATACTAAATGGGAGCTAAAGATGAGAAGTACCTTTATCTTGCTTATGAGAAAGCTGAAGGTAATCTCTAGCCTCAACAGAAGTAGTTTTTCAACTGAGGGGATGGAAGATTGACACTTCAGTGGCCCCTGAAAGGATTATGAAAGGGACAGGAAAACTAGTATTTCTGTTCTTAATAAAATATGGCTTCCCATGCTTCCAGGAATTTGGGGTACTGTTCTGGTGCATGCATCTTTGCACAGGCATTCAACCAGAGAAGAGTCTCGGAAATATTACTGTAGAAGAAATGTGATAGCGTTGTTGCCGAGAAAGTAAGTGGTATGAGAAACACTTTTTGCTTTTTTACCAACAAGGAATTCTGTACAGGGTATTAAATGGTCTGAGTAACACAGAACATCTGCACATGCATCTTTCTGTATGAAGCTTATTATTAATTTCTGACAGTAATTGTTGTTTTTGTATGGCTTTTTTTTTTTTTTTTTTAATACTGTGGTAGCTAAGCACTTGTTTTTGATGGTCAGTTCAAAGTAAAACACAAGGAAGATCCCCAAATAGGTATTTACACCATCCAGATGCAAGGATGAGAAAAACTTACTGTCAAGAACACTTTCCTGCCTGGCATGCAATGTAAGCAGTATGACTGTTTGAAACTGCATGCTTTCTTAGTCATATCTTCAACACCATTATGTTCAAGCCAGAAACATAAGGAAGCAAGCTCTGTGGCAGTCTTCATCACAGGAGAATGCTGAACGTTTTGGTATTCAAAGCCATTAGTGCAGTATAGCTGCATGCTGCACATATTTAATCAACAAGCACCAGCACTGTGTAAGCTCTTATGGAAAAGTATTTTGCCTTGCGTTTCTTACAAAACATTTTAAACACTTTGTAAGAGTAATAGTCCTGGGATACATACAAAGGAAAGTCTTTGCCATACCAGTGCATTAAATCCCAACACTGACAAGCCGTGTTAAAAGGCAGAAAGGAAGAACACCATACACTTGACTTATCAAAGAGCTCTTCACAAATAGCAGAATCAGACTCGAGGCCTTTCTAGGAAGGCTAATTAAGAGCTTTCTGTTACAAAAAGCTGGGAACAAATTCCAGAGGAACAAGTGAGGGTGAAGGGGTATGCAAGCCCATCTCTTCACCTGCACGGACCCTTCATGGTACTGGGCTGTGCGAAACCCAGGGATGGCCCTGTACCTTCTCCCAGCCCACTAGCAAGCAACCTACCCTGTGCAAGGAGGGCTGTGGTGTCCTCCTTCCCTGTCTGTGCCATCACACAGGGAAAGCTCAAACATCCCCTCTAAATGATTAAATAATAGCTCAGCTCCCCAGATGCAGGACAGAAAGAGGAAAGAGTCACCTCAGCTGCTCCCTGTACTGTGAGCTGCCCCATGGTGAAATGAGCATGCCTTGACAAGGTATAAATTAGATGAATGTCCTTAAGGAGGACAAGATGGATCAGCCTCCTTTTCCAGTGGTGGCATTTGTAAACAATCCCCCTCTGCTCCTCACTGTCCTCTCCTGGCAGCCCAGCATGAATGCCCCACCCCAGGGCATCAGAGCACACACACTCATTTTCTGATTAACACAGTGCAAGCTGCTAAAATGGCTCATTCTGCCTTGTGTGTGTGTAAGCATAACAAGATGTACAGAAATCCAGCAGAACAAAACCACGAAACCTACGGAACTGGGGAGGAGTTGGGCCTGCCTTCCTCCTCTCTAATGAAGTAAACACACCAAGTTCATTCTTCTTTTCAACTCATCTGCCTCTGCCCTTCCTGTCTCCACTAATGCATTATTTATTATATATTAGGCATTAATACAAGTATCAAATGGGGTCCTTGCTCCTGACAATCAGTGCTCCTCTTGCTCCCTGCAGCAAGAAACATGAGATGTTTGGGTAACTCTGCTCCTCTTGTAATTTATGGAAAAGAACTACAATGCTGACTAGCAATTATAAGCAAGATTAATGATTTGCCAAGAGACTCTTTTGTACTTTCAACTACCTATACAAAAGCTGTTCTTTGTTTACAGAAAACAAACAGTGTTTTGAGAGAAAATATAAGAGTTAGCAGCTTAGAAATTTTCCCCAGAAAATACAGGCTGCTTTTTTTAAAATTACATAGGGTAAGCCCCACTTTGCACAGTGCCTGTGTAAAGTATGTAATACCATACCTCTAGCTTATTAAAACCCTAACACCACAATGTTTTAGAGAGGAAAACCTGCATCACAAAATAGTGAGCATGATGCAGCTATACCATGTCTCTTTATTGGTCATGTGCATTTTACTCAAAATGCTGCTATTCCAGAACTTAATCAAGCAATCACTGAGTTGTTGGATCGAATAATTGTAAAATCAAGCTAAGATTACCCTCTGTCATGGAGAATACTTTTTGGAAATTTAGCAATTTTTGTATGAAAAGGGACTGAACAGAATGGTGTCCCTCTGTAGTACTGCAATAACGAAAAACATATTATTTTTTCTCAAGTCTCTCGAAAGCACCAGTATGCTTTCTAGGTGTCACTGTGTTGTGCTGTGAGGCATTCTGAATATTCTTTCTTTGTGTTGGAATTTTCAACTTACTATTAAAAAAAAAAAAAAATCCTTTACATACTACAGCTTGAAAATAAGCCAGAGCTCTACAAAAAATGCACATTGTTGCTCTGTTAGCTAAACGCATCTTTTTTGCTGCACAGGTTTTCACTTAAAAAAACAACCACCTACAAGCAATACCGAGAAAAAGAAAGAAGGGTTATTCAAAACATTTAGTGTGTTGCAGAAAGCTAGATTTATATTCAATAGAATTATGCATAATGTTCTTCAATAATGTTTACTTCTATCAAATACAGGTCTACCATCTCATATACACATATATATGAAAAGGGTAGATATTTTCATTCTACACAGCATCTTTCAAAGAATTGGAAGCTTTCAAATCCCTCTAAAATCAGAAAGAATTACTGACAATTAATCATATCCTGGAATTATTCAGTGACTTGAAAGAATAAGCGCGAGGACAAAAGAAATACACTCAGTCACTGGTGTAGAACTATGAGTGATTTGTTAATAAAACAAAACATCTTAACAGGGATCATTTTCCTGTCTCTATATCTTTTTTTTTTTGTGAAGTCCGTGAAGGGAAATGACATCAGAGAGCCAATGTAGGCATTCTCCTTGTGACTACTTAGCATTCCCACAACAAATTTATGCATAATTTCAGTTAGCTACCTATAGTTTCTCTTTACCAGCATAAAGATCTGTATAACAAACAACTGCATTTGCTTTCCAATGCACACAGTCATGCCGCCTCAAGAGAAATGCATCAGAGCTTTAAGCCCCTAAAAATCTCTACTATTTACCTAGGAATAATTTTTCAAGAAACTCAGATTTGTGACATTTTACTTTATGTTGGGTACTAGGCAACTTAGGAAAAAGTGATTTTCTCACTCTCTTTCTAATATGAATATTAGAATATTCCTAATATGAACATTACTCCAGGTGGTTAAACCAAGTGCAGTGTAGTACTTTTTCTCTCATGCAGGGTTGGGAGGAACAACAGTCAGTTAAAACACGCACTGAAGGCTGCAACCAGTGTGTCAGTGTGATGACAAAGAATCTGCCATCCTAAACCACTGCTCAAGTTAACCCATTTCATTGGAAATCTCTCATCCCATGCACAGACCAATCTCACTACATAGGCAGGCTCAGACCCTTTTCTTAGTGAGGTGTCTCGGTTTCTGTGGTACTTTTGTAGGAGTTTCCCAAGAAACCACCCCTGTCCATGCTCCAAGTAAACTGCAACTCAGTTGCAGTTAGTAGAGAGCTGAGCTAGAGCTGGAGGAGCTGGCTGAGCAGCTCGCTCATTTTATACATATGGTTAAGCTCAACTTCTTCTGAACAAATACATAATTTATTAAAGCATTGCATTGCAAAAGCTGAAAAAATAGTGACAAAAGATCAACAAAGAGAAAGATTTAATATCCTTAGAACAACCTTATTTTGGCAAAATGCAAGATTTTCTTTTCCCCTCCAACCCCCTTCCCATCAACAGTTAAGTTAGAAGACCATGCAGAGGGAGTTATCAATGAAATGAGCTTTTACACAACGTTAACTGCACATAAACTTTCACTTTTAAAGATGAAGTAATTAAACTTAAAATCTGTCATTTCAAAAATGGCATGGCAAATATAGTTAAAAATGTTTCATTAAGATAAAGCAACTCACAATCATTTTTATGAATCCCAGAGTGGAATCTGCAGAAACCAAAGACAGTTTTTAACCAATTCTAAAGTAAGACTTTTGGAAATAAATGCTTTATATGAAATAAACAATTCTAATAAATGAAAGCAAGCAGTCTATTTAAATAAATTCTTTCTTTCATCATCAAATAAAATCCCGACTGAACATCAGTCTTCCTTACAGAAGTGTAAATGAGCGAACTAGCTCCTCCCTCAGTGACAGGTATAGGAGCATTTCTTCGCTGGATGAGAAAAGGCTAACAGTTCAAAGAGAAGTCATGTTAGTCTCTACATCCAGGTTATTACCAGCTTTCACTTGATACGAAACAATTCATACACAAGGATCAGTATTTTTCTGTGGAAAAAAAGAAAAACCCTGCAAAGTTCAAAACATCATATAACCATCTCCTATCATTTCTTAACGCTGGAAATCTTTCTGGGGATTACATACACAAAGAAGAAAACTTGCTGTGAGAGCTGTGAATTCATATCTTTTTATCTGTCACCTGAGGATCTGACTGCTCTCTCTCAGTACCGTTTGCACATTTGAAAGTTCATCTGCCTATAATACGCCAAAAAGAAAAAAGTATTTATTTCTTTAGTTCCTCTCTTAAAAATAATAATAATAATAAAATTAAAATTTCTATTCCTTAATCTCAGTCCTTCCTTAACATTCTTTTATTTTCACTTGCGTCTTTTACCAACTCTCCAGTAAACATGTTCAGGAAACCTGTCGCTGAGAGGGTTACAGATCTAGGAGAATTAAAAAATGCATAGAACCAAAGGCAAAAAAAAAAACCCAAAAAAAAAAAACCAAAAAACAAACAAAAAAAAACCTACAAAACAACCAAAAAACATGAAACAACATGAAAATTGCAGAGCAGGCAAATGCTCTCTCTCTCCTTTCAAAGTTTCCCACAATCAACTCTAACATACTTCCCATAAGTAACAGTATCTCACAAACTGCATAGATAAGGCAAAAACCTTATCGTGTAATTACACAAAATCTTGTAGTGCCACAACTTGCACTAATCATCTGATCTGACACCCAATAAAACATGTGGGGGATTTCCATTTACTTCAAAGGTTGCTGGACAAAACCCTGAGTGTTTAGGCTTGCTAATGAGCCCGTCTTCTGCCTGTAAGTCAGAGAGATGATAGCTGCAAGAAAATGCAATCCCTGCATCTGAGAGCTGTTCAGATACTGGAAAATTGAAAATCACAGAAAAGAATGAGCTGGTTGAACCACAGTCCACAATACAGTTGCTTTTCATGTATTCAACTAATCAAAATTTGTGACACGTGAATGGGAAAAGATTTAGAAGAAAAATGTGCTTACATTTGTTATCTAGTGGATTGACAACTCATTCACAAGTTAAACAGGAAAACCCAACTGTTAGCAATGGTGTGAAGACTGCAGTGGGGCATGCTTCAAGCATGGTACACTGCAGTACAGGAGAAACCCGGCCATGGCAGGGTAGAGCTCTCGAGCTGATTTAACTTGCTAAGAAAATTAGAGATGGTTCTACCCGGAAATATTTTCTGAAAAGCAACTTTAACCCTCACACAGCCAATATGTGGTATCACTTAAGCTTCTTAAAAGTATTAAGTCTTGAAAGATTAAACTGAATTACAAATTTGTGATGGGCACTTCAATTTACTTTGTGCTAAAATACAGCCAGCACACAACATTGGCTTTTTACTGCTTTATGTAGTATACAGTTACATGAAATACACATCAAATTCATTGAAATAGCTGGCCATTTAACTGTCTGTTTGGAGCAGTTGCATCGTCTGTCACATTGTGTGATCTAAAGCATGGAGTCAAATCTGGCTGCTGTTTATAATTTAAGGCAGGTAGCTCTGAACAACAGGGCCTTTCCCCCTCCTCCCTACCAAGAAACAGAAAGCTCTTAAAAGGTCAGGCACCAATGCAGTTTACTGAATAAAGCTCAAGTTTGAAGAATGTGCCTTCTAAAGTGATTTTACTACCTGGGATGTAATGAGTTTTACAGGCTCTCTTTGTTAAATTGCCCTGACAATTTCCATTTCCACTTACCTCAATCATATTAACAGAAGCTAAAGTTCACATGTAGTAAAATATTTCAGTGTACTGAGTTGGGCCTCTATAGAATAGATCACACACTTGACAAACATACAGGACATAATGCTTGGCATTCCATTTCATGTTTGGCTTGGCATGTCTCGTTTAGGGCAGGACAAGATGCCCTACCACCGTATCTCATTATTCATGGAAATAAACCATTGCTGCACCAAGGAGTTGACAAATCTGATTATGTATGTCAGGACAAGATTTTCCCAATGAATTGCTGAGGGAAGGAAAAGCAAAGTACTGGAGATGCTCCATTGAAAGGAAATGTGTTTAACATCCTAAGACTTAAATATATGAAAGCTGGGTAAATATTTAAGAATTAAAACAGGAAATCCCCCCACTGAAGTGAACGAAAAAGAGAAGACAGTGGGGAAAATTGTATTTCTCACTAGAGAAGCACACAAACAACTCTGCTAACACCTTACTGTGTACTTGCCTTTGCCTTTCCAGATTGTGCAATCCTTGAGGTATAGGATGGACATTCCTCTATCTTTGTAAGTGTCTAATGCAACTTGGAAGGTTGTGCAGTGTAAATAACAATGACCACAAATAACAACTTTCTCTTTACTAGTGCTAAAATACTTCAGAAAGTTTTATACAGTTTGCAGAATATTGGAAATTTCAGTGCACGATTATATGATGCAAAGAAGGATTTCAAAATGATCCTGCAGTAATTCAAAGCAACAGTTTTTAACAAGTAGTGCAACAAGCTTTTGTATTTTGATTTATAAATTTTATTTCCTCATTTTTTTTCTACATTATAGTCTTTCTAGAGTGCTGAAACTCTGATTACCCTTCAAGATACATTAGCATTATACTGAGATTTATATCAATTTACTGTGACTTCAACTGGTGCAACAGAGTGGGCTGAGATGTATTTTTGTTAAGAACAGCCACACCAGGAGATACATGAAATATCTAGTTGTATGTGGAACATTCAACAGAAATCTACAGGTTCAGTGAGTGAGGAGGTCTGACAGAGATCTTTAGGAGGCAGAATAATCGGCTACTGGTGCCCTATGGAGGCAAAAGGGTAAAAACCAAGCCAAATCAAGAAACCCTGTGTGTTATCATAGACATTAATAATGCTGAAGCAGATTGGGATACAGTCAATACTTAATGTAAGGAAGAACTAGTAGTTAAATAAATGCCATACTCATCACTCATGGCTCCTCTCAAAGATCAGAACACAGTAACTGCCTTCACAGAACAGCAACAAGCTCTGATGTAGAAGATCTTTATTATAGATTCTTATCTAATGGCAGTGACTGAAGGTGGCAGGCAGTATGTGAAGGGAAGATGAGTACATAATGGGAATACAGTTCCCCAGATCCCAAGAGGAATAAAAACCTGTAGCAATTGAGGTAAATCAAAGCTGTATGAAAAGAAATGCTCAGCTCATTTAGATGCAAATACATCCTGACACCACTATGCAACACCTCTAAATAGTATTGCACATCCAATATTACTTCTATTGTGCTGATGAATGCCTGTCTTCTCTGTAATAATGTTCTCTTTGGTCTACATGCTGGGAAAGAGTTCAGGCATATTTATATTCAATCAAAAAAACTTCATCAGCACGGTGAGATGAACAAAGATCATATCCATAAGAGGAGACTGACCTTTTCATATCTCTATCTGTGCACATACGCATGACCAGGAATGATACATAATGCCTGAAAGCAACTTCTGGTCAATCTATCCAAGTTTTTTTTTTGTTTGTTTGTTTTTTTTTCCTTCCCCTGCAGTTAATATATTACTCACTAAATACTTAAATTTGTATTGCACGCAGAGCTCTGTGCAGACTTGGTGGTCAAGTAATGAAGGAAAATAGAAAATGTTAAATCTAGTACATTTAAAATAAATTAATTGTATTTTCACAGAACTACATTTTGATCTAAATCACCATCCTTTATGAAACATGCTTACTTCTTTACTGATGCACAGCACTCAGTCACCTGCAAGGAGATGGCCTGCTTATCACAGAGACCTGACAACAAATGCATGCATATTACAGGACTTTGACCCAGGTTATTGCATGTCAGACACTTCAGAAACCATCTATCTCCATGTTTTTCACTTAAAATTTTTGCAGCAACTCAAGGAAGGTTATCCTTCAGTGAAGGAAAATCAAATCACCAATTTATTACTTTGAAATAGATGGTTCATGTGTCAGAACCTGCATACTTCTTCCCAGGAGCTTCCTGATCTGATTTGTCATTCACCATCTAAAAGCAGAACCTTTGCACTTAAACTGAGCAGTACAAGTTAACAATACTCTTGGTACAACCGTTTCAGCTTGAGCAGTGAAGGACTCAGAAACCAGAAATGGCCTGACAAGGTGCTGCTGGCCCGTATTGGTTAACAAGGCCCAATTCTTAAACTCAGCAGTCTGTGGGAAGCTATCAACTTCTAATTTGCAGCAAGTACATTAATTGGGGGCAATTCCACTTTGTTAAGACTGGGTAACTGTAATTTTACAGAAGTAGCATACCATGTTGGAAAGCAGGATGACAAAATCTTGAGACAAGCGTATTTCCTAACAGAACTTTGTATTCCATTACTACATGCTGAATAACTATGTTGACGTAGGGTCAAAAATATAGGTCTGTATTCTAAAACTGCAAACTTCAGAATCACAAATTACTACTATGTAGCTCTAAGCAGTATGATAGTAAACATGGTTAGAAGCGGGATCCCCTGGGAAACTATTTTTAGGCACACAGGAAAGGAGCAGAGCTGCAAGCTCTTTAAGGATGATTTTCTGAGTACACAAAAGCTCTCCATCCCCCATCATAAAAAATCAATTGGGAGGCAGAAAACCGGCATGACTGAGCAAGGACTTGCTGGTCATACTGAGGGATAAAAAGAAAATGCACTGGAAATAGAAGCAGTGACAGTGGCCTGGGAAGAATACAGGGGTGCTGTCCAGACATGCAGAGATGGGATGAAGAAAGCCAAGGAACAGATGGAACTGAACTTGGCAAGGGATATGGAAAAAAAAAAAAAAAAAAAGTTTCTACAGGTATATTGGTCAGAAGAGACAAATGAAGAAGAATGTATCCCTTCTGATAAATGAGAAGGGAGAACTGGCTTCCATAGACACACAGAAGGCTGGGGTGCTCAAGAAGTTCTTTGCCTTGGTCTTCGCTGCCAGTCAGGCATGTCACACGTCTCATGTCTCTGACACTCTAGGGGATGCTGTGGGGGAAGCAATATCCCTCCCACGGTAAGAGTGGAGCAAGTCAGAAGCTGACTCATGAGACTGAATGCGTGCAAATCTATGGGGCTGGCTGACATACATCTCAGGATCCTTAAGGAGCAGGCTGATGTGGTTACTAAGCCATTCTCCATCATATTTGAAAAGTCACAGCTCTCAGGCAAAGTTTCCAGTGACCAAAAAAAGCAAAAGATCACTCCCATTTTTAAGAAAGGGAGAAAGGAAGACCTAGGGTACTACAGGCCAGTGGGACTTGCATCTTTTCCTGGGAAGATGGTAGAACAGATCCTCCTGGAAAAGATGTTAAGGCACATTCAAGAAGAGGAGGTGATGCAAGGCAGCCAGTATGGCTTCACCAAGGGCAGATTATGCCTGACAAATCTGGTGGCCTTCCACAGTGGAGTGACAGAATCAGTAAAACAACTTGTGTTTTCTGTTGTTTTCTGATTTTTTCTGCCTGGACATGTTCAAGGCCTGTGACATGGTCCCATACCACGTCCTTATCTCTAAATTGGAAAGATAAGGATTTGAAGGCTCAGCTACTTGCTGGATAAATAATTGGTTGGACAATGGCAGCCGGAGGACTGTGGTCAATAATTCTATGTCCAGGTGAAGGGCAGTCAGAAGTGAGTGTTCCCAAGTGGTCAGTCTTGGGACCAGTACTCTTCAACATCTTTATCAATGACATAGTGAGATCAAGCTCAGCCTCAGCAAGCTTGCTAATGACAGCAAGATAAGTGGTGCAGTTGATATAAGGAAGGAAGGAAGGAAGAAGGAAGAAATGCCACCCAAAGGGAACTGGAAAGACTCAAAAAGTGGGCTCACAGTAACCTAATGAGGATCAACATGGGGAAGTACAGGGTGTTGCACCTGGCTCGTAGCAATCTGAAGTGTACACGCAGACTAAGAAATGAACTCCTTGAAAGCAGGATAAAGACTTGGGGGTCCTGGTAGATGAAAAGCTGGACATGAGTCAGCAGTGTGTGCTTGCAGCCTGGAAGGACAACTGTACCCAAGGCTGCACCAAAAGAGGGGTGGCCAGCAGGGAGAGGGAGCTGTTTGAACCCCTTCTGCTCTGTCCTCATGAAGCCCCATCTGGAGTACTGCATCCAATCCTGGGGCCTCCAACGCAAGAAATTTGTAGAGCTGTTGGGGCAAGTCCAGAAGAAAGACATGAAGATGATCAGAGGGCTCGAGCACCTCTCTTGAGCGAGCACGACTTGGTCAAACTGGAGAATAGAAGGCACCAGGGAGGCCTCTTTGTGGCTTTTCAGTACCAGAGACAATCTTATTAAACAGGAGAGATACCACCTTTTTGTGTGTTCTGTTAGTGATAAGACACAGAAGAATGGTTTTAAAATAAAGGAGAGGAGATTTAGGTTAGATGTTAAGTGGAAATTCTTTACTCAGAGGGTGGTGAGGCACTGGATATAGATGCCCCAACCCTGGAGGCATATACGGTTAGGTTAGATGGGGCCCTGGACAACCTGATGTAGTTGGTGGCAACCCTGCCCAAGGCAGGAAATTGTAACTAGATGATCTTTAAGGTCTCTTCCAACCTAAACTACTCTATGATTCTGATTCTATAAGTGTAGTACAAACAAGGCTGAGGGTTATCTAAATCACCAAACTTCCATATTTGTGCTCCTGCTCACAGAAATCGAGTTCTTTAAACAGTCCTGTCTTAAAACAACTGAAATTGATTCCTTGAAAAAATATTTGTACATGTATCTGTCATCTGGATATTATATTTGGACAGCAAGATTTCATAGCTGTCTGCAAGAATTATTAGACACAAATATATTTCAAGAGTGCATCTCTCAAGAGTGCCAATTTTAGCAGAGTAGATAACTCTTAGTAAATAAGTTTTGCATGTCTCAAGGTTTTTTCTTCGTAATATTTACATGAACAGTAATTCTGAGCAAAAAAAAAAAAAAAAAGAAAACAGAAGGGATAAAATACTTGTGTACTTCTTACAGAGATTGTATTTATAACTCAGGCCTACATTTCTCACCATTCTATCTTCATGTTAAAACTGTTTAGAAGTGAAATATTTGCATAGATAATACAAGGTGAGTTTTTAAAATAATTTTAAAGGTAATAAAATAAAACCCACCAACTCCACTGAACCTAAGTTGCATTTCTTAAAGGATCTGAGATTTTATCATGCTTGAGGTAACTTTTGTTTAGAACAAAAATATCAATAACTAATAACATGCCAGTAACTCATCTACTGGCATTCTCTCATTTCCAATTTTCTTTATCAAGTGCTGCTTATAGAAAACATTTGAAGTTTAGAAACACATATTTTTAACTGATATCTCCTAAATTTCCTATTCTACTTATGATGTTTTTGGAATTATACACAGATGGAAAATAAATGTTATGGCACTAGGCAAGAATTCTCTGGCACAGCTCAAGAAACTGAACTATCATATTTTTAATGTTAAACAACAGCCAGACAGTAGATATAATCTTTAAAAACAAGCCAAATAATGGAACTTTAGCCATGACCACTTGCATATGCTAGGAAGGTCACTTTAAAACTTGTGCTTGTAAATTAGAACATCTGCATTTCACTCAAAACCTTGTAAAGCATTCTGGCATTTAAGAGAACAGAATATAACACTTCAACAAACAAAATAACGCCATTTTTACACTTGCTAAATTCAGAATTTCTGCTTTAAAAATATTGCTTTTCAGTAGACCATTAGGGAGTAAAAAACATCCATTAGGCAAGGTACTTCCCAACTGAAAGATGGTAGCATAACACTACAGAGACCCTCTCTGAAAAACAGTGTACAGCTCTGCTCAACCACACTCAAGAAAGATAGAAAGTGGAAAAGGTATAGAGAAGTGCTACTGGTCAGTGGAATCAGAAAGAATTGATCTCTCCTAGAAACATCACTTTGCTTTACTCACCATGTGCAATGTTCAGATGCAAACCTGCTTGAATTCCAAATTAATGAAACCACAGTGAGACACTGAGAATTGTGTAGGAGTGCCCTAAAACGAACATGGTGAATTTACAAGAGCAAAAGGCAGGATGCAAATGGGATATGCTTGTGCTTTGCAAACACTTCATTTGTATCAACAGAAGTAGAAAAGTTAAAGGACTGTACTAACATGGGAACAATGGAGGACGACATAGAAGACACCTGTGAAGGCAAAGATTGTTATGAAAACTTTCCAAACTATTACGTAAAAATCTTCATAGTTATCAAAGAAATATCAGCAAATGGGCAATAAATAGTATATACAGATATCACTCTATACTTGATGAGATCTACGGACTGTTAAGACCAGGCAACACGGGCATGATGTTTTGTGAGAGGCTGTCATCACAGTATAAAGCATTTCAGGTCTGAGCTACCACAAATTCAAAGGATTCTTGATCAAAGGAATGAAAAACCTCTAGTAAAATCCATTGTAAGGGATAAGATACTAGATGACTCTCCTGGGAGGAAAGTGGTACAGTTGTTACTGTGTCAGACAGCATCCTTCAGAGGAGTGAGCATCATGCTGCCCAGATGCCTTGCGATCAAAGAGCCAGTACAGCAGAGGCTTACATGAGTGCAGAGAGGTGCCCTGGAAACTAACCTAATTGCTGACTGATAGTAAGATGCCTGGCCTCTTCAGTGTACTCCTGCAAGCCAATCTGTACATTACTTATATACTCGAGAGATGTGAATAGCACGCAATAATGCAATCATGTGAAATGAAACCATTTATTTGAACTTCAAGCAAAGCAAAGCAGAGTCGGCATCCAACACTCCTTTTCAACATAGAAAACCTAAGTTCAAGAAGAATTAGAAAACCGATCACACAAAAGAGAGCCATTAGGTATTTCAGCCCATGACATTTTTATTCTGAAAAAGAAATATTTTCACTGCTGCAGGCTCAGCAGCCACAGGAGAGAGGGCAATGCAGTGAGATCCTCGTGACCCCATCAGAAAGAACTTGAACTGGTTTGGATCTGCTCTAATGCCTTTACTCAAATCATGACTTTACCATGTGAAATACGTGCAGAACAGTAAGAATGAGGTCTGACGTGAATTCAGGCATGCTGCTATTAGAGGTGACTTATCACTGGTGAACAGTTTTTAAACACGAGAAAAGTTATTTTGGAAGTTAAGACACTGTGAAGACCCCTCCTTCCGCATGCTGCTTTAGGCTGCATTGCTATAATTGAACAGTGCTATATAAACAATAGTCCTGGTTTTCTACAATAGGTTATCATTGGAGTAATTACAAAACTATTTAGGTAAATGGTGGGATCATAATATTTTATGCAAATAAGTTACAGAGATATCTGAAAAACCTGGTGCTGTGTAGCACTCTTTCAAGCCATAAGCACAGTTAAAGCAGACAGTAAATCACTAAATCTCATCTCAGACTTTCCAATTTTGTTGTTGTTTTGGTTTTCACCAGTTTTTGCTGATAGGTTAAAAAAATATTGCCTGAATGTGAGCAACATTTAATTTACCACCAATTTCCTTCCTATTTCTACAGCACATTCCTAAAAAGCACACAGCATTTTATTTCCAGTGCTCAGAAGAATTACTATTAAATAGTCAGACACCACCGATACTTACCATAAAAATACCATTCTAATACTTTTTGCTACTCAAGAGAATTGCAATGCATTACAGAAATTCCTCTGGAATATTTTGAAATCATCATCCATAACTATGTGCATATAGTTATACAAATATAGTTACTTTAGTATGTATCAACAGTGCTTGCATATATTAAAAAAAACATGTATCTACATACAGAGGGACAAAATTGTGATATCACACTGAAACAGCAATGTGTATTAATTGAGTGGGATAGCAAAGATGCCTTTGAAGATGTGGAAGCCTTTCTTCAAGGCATCTTCTTTGCTTATCATCAGCATCATTTAAGAACTATAAATGATTTAAGTGCATGCAAAAATTATGTCTGAGGCACAGGTCTCAATGACAGGTCCTAGAATATACACCCACTTGTTCTGAGGAATTCAAACTTGAGTTTTCTAGCACCAGGCCTTATCTAGTTCGACTCCCATATCTTCTGACTTTAGAAATGAAACAACCCATACTCCATTTCTTCAGTATTTCTCTTTTTTCGGGAAGCGTCTTGATAAAATTATCAAGCCTGAGGTTGACTGAAAAGTGTCAGTTATTGGGCATACACCCTGCAACTTTCTGTCACTCATAATAAGCACAGATTTATCCATTTTAACATGCGGAAAAATTTGCATCCTATCAAATGCTATTAAAAAATCCCAACGTTCTAATGCTGTATTTACCAGTGGGAGGTCCAGTGTTTCCAACTAAAAGTGCATTTACAGAACAGCTGCTGTCATTAAATTTTTCACTGCTTTCCACAGTTTACGAGACTGCTATGTTATGAAATAACCTGCAGTGGAAGGAGTGGCTTTGGTAAATATCCCAGAGGTCCTCAGGATATAATCTTGTTTAGGCTACCTTGGGATGCAAACAAGCACTCCAGTCTAGTCAGCTAGAGAAATGAGCAATTAGGGTACCTAGGATCTTCCACATATCTACTGTTTTGGATCATGGCTCTGCCTCTCAACATACAAAAGGTCATCTTCCTCTCTGAGCACTAGAGAAAGCAGAAAAGCATTAATACACACTTCTTAAATACAGATTCATCTACACAGTGTGATTCTGCTGCACTCCTTTCCTCCTCTTAGATGGGAAGGCATCTGCCTCAAGATCACTGGTAACGTTGCAGAAAGTGCAAGGTAGAACAGACAGGAATACCTACAGCAGTGCCCAGCAAAGGTAATATCTCCACATTGCATGCCAGGATTGGCCAGAAATTGACCCACTGATTCCATTAGTCTCAGGTGCTCTTCAGCAATATGAGAAATACCAAG
The DNA here is from genome assembly GCF_951394365.1 of Tetrao urogallus. Classification (NCBI taxonomy): domain Eukaryota; kingdom Metazoa; phylum Chordata; class Aves; order Galliformes; family Phasianidae; genus Tetrao; species Tetrao urogallus. The sequence goes on from NC_136820.1 coordinate 13,009,825, forward strand.
TTGATCCAACATTCCAGGAAAATTGAAATCAAATAAACCTAGAATTAAAGGCAGTCATTTCTAATGCCTCACTTACATACAGATATGGAATGAGGTGTGTGTGCATCCACTTTCTTTTAACATGATATTAAAAATGTCTTCATACTTAAGATGTACATTCTTCATTTGCAATTGTAAAAGATTTTTTAATTTTTTTTTTTTAAGAAAAAGAACGAGAACACTTGAACCATTTCTAGGGTGCATTTTTCTAAAGCTAACTGTTCTTTAAGAAAACTACTTTCCTAAATTTAATCAGGCACAAAAAATACAAAATACATTAATATCTGCCAAACATACTCCAAGTTCTCTGCACTCATTTCCCAGGCTGAAGCAATGTGCAGCATTAACAGTATGGCCAGCCTTTCAACATGGAATGACCCTCTAAGCCCTGTATCTATCACCTATGCTCCGACATTACAAAACACACTTTAAACTGTGCTTCATGTTCATTACTTAGCAACTGGACCTCTGCTGTAAGTACTGCATCCTTATTTACGCATGCACATGCACATGCTGGTGCATCTTTCATAAAAGTACAAAAAGAACAAGGATTAAGGGAAGCTATGATCATGTGCTATAAAATCCTAAGTGGCACGAAAAAAGATTCACAGGGAACAAGAGCCTTCTGTCTCTTTCAACACAAGAATTAACAGGCAATCAATGAAATCAGCATTGCAGGTTTAAGTTAAGCAAAGGAGATGCTCTTTGAAGAACGCACAGTTATACTGAAGAATTTCTTCATGCTGTGCTGCCAACATTTTAAATCAAGAAAAAGGGGAGAAAATCTTCATTTGGAAGCAGGGAAGACTGATAGGTTATTAAATACAAGCTCAGGAAACTCTAAACCACAAATTTCTGGATGCTCAAAGGGCATTCTGGGTAAGTATTCTCAAATACTTGCCTGCTCCTTTTACTCCTCTTTTGGCAAGTGCTCTCACGTGCTATCAGAAAGTGAATCTGATGTTAGACAGACCATTGTTCTGACCCAATATGACCTGTTTTACATTCTTCATCACATATATTTATGGCAATGACTCCAAAGTCAGACTAATGTGACTGCAAATAGAATTTGGGCCTTCATTTTGTCATTACTTCCTTTTCTAAGCATAAATAAATAAAAGGAAAGACCAAGGACTGAAAAAATGAAATTATCCGTCATCATGACTCTGTTGCATGTATCACAAGAAGAGCTAAATCTGATAATTTTATATATAGAAAAATAGAGGGTTTTTTTTTTTTCCCCCAGTGGTAAAAATTATCATTCGTTAGTGAAGAAAATTGCATATAAACCTAAATTTATTCAGACTACAGCCCAGTCACTCAGACATGACAACTGAATAAGAGGCATTAATTAATAAGGAAAAAACAAGCAGAGTATTCACTGATACTGTAACATTTAGATATTCAGAGGGGGGTGCATATGTGCACCAGGAATATCTGTGTGCATTAGTAGCAGATTTGAGTTAACTGGCAGAAAACACACCTGTGTATTTCCAGACTGATGAACAGTCACATAGCACTCACAAAGAAATGCTACTGAAGTTTGCACACCTGTTTTCCAAATCAAACAAAAATAACCCAGTGGCTTAATTTGAACAGAAATTGCATTGCTTTATTGTCTCAGCCCAACTAAGTGATACCCCAAAATGCATGCACGTATCCTCCCATTCTGGGTCACGTGAATCATCTCCTCCTGAGGAAGCATGCTAGATACAATGATGTTTTGTTTCTCAGCTTACAAAAGCATTGTCCTCATGCTGAGTTACAGAAGAATGTAATTAAACGATATGTCACTAAAAGAAAGGCTACGTACATTTTCTACCACAGGAATATTTTCTAAAACCACAGTTTTTTGATCGTTTTGGTGTGGACTGGCTTTTTCCTGGTGAGTAAAGACGTGCCTACTGAATTTAGAACATAGTTTCTCAGCCTGAGCTGTAGATTCCCAGGCTGCATAGTTGTGGTCAGATAACTCCTCCACGGGGCGTTCGGAGTTTCCTGAGTATGGAGGGAAAAATGAATTAATCTGACTCCAGTGTTTAACTCATTTGCAAGACTCAGATTTCCTGTTCTGTAAACATAAAGGTTTTGCAAAGAGTGTGTAAGAGCTTCCAAGATGTATAGCTATGTGAGTGCTAAAGATAGGGAGCCCCATTCTTCTTTCTAGCTATAACTGCCAAAGCTCTGTGGATTTCAGCAGTATTATTACCAATTCAAATCTGTTCCAAGTCAGAGGAAAGTCAAGAACAATGTGTGTTTATGAAAAAAGGCCAATTCTTGTTTGGCTGAAGTTCATAACCCGAAAAGAACCCAGTAATTCCAGTGTTCTTCAGCCTAAATGCTGGCTATGTCTTTCACTTACCAGCATCTGTTCTGTGGTGCAGGGCATTAGGAGCATGGAGATGGATATATTTGCTGATTATTTACATTGCAACTTTCAAAGGCATAGGAATGTTTTAATCATAGATGAAGTTACAGTATGAAAAAAATTAAGTCAATCTAGAAACTAAAGCAGCACTTGAATAGGGAAGTAAAATGCCATGGCAAGGTCTATTTGAGGTGATAGGTAGAGAAGAAACATGATTATATGTGCCATAAAATTTGTCTAAGCTAACTTAAGTGGTTAAGAAAGGTGCTGAGCTAAGATCTTTAGGAACAAAGGAACATAGCGCTGACCTAATTCCTTTCCATTAATCAACGGCAGAGTCCCATTCACTTCCAGGAGAGTAGAATTATGCTAAGTTAAGCACTTCTGAAAACCTCCGAAGAAATTTTTGTGTATAAATTTGGCAGATGTGGTACAAGCATTGCCTATGAATATCCTCTTCACGGTGACCTACATCATTTCAGGAGAAATACACACGTGTGGGAAAGGGCACTTGGATTTTAATATCCTCGGGATTACTTGATATTCTTTTTTCAAGAATGGCTCCAGCTAATGCACTCCATGTTTGCTAGTGAATATCTAAAAACAGGAACAGTATCATAAGCTACCAGAAAGTTCTCAGATAGGAGCATGACATTTTTTAGGCTGGACAAGATTATGAAGTCTTCCCATCTCCACTGTCATCTCAATCCATCACATTAGATGTTATTTACAAAGCTGCTCACTGCTTTAGCCGTAACTGTTAGAAAACTCAAAAGACCAAATCATCTGCTGCCTCAGATTTCCTAGAACTTAAAGTTAGCACCTTGCTATAGCACATTCATTCCTGAATTCAATGTTCCATCTCACAAAAAAATATCTGGGTTTGAAGAACCACATTTTCATTAAAATAAAACAAAACAAAACAAAATCTATAAAACCTACAACAAACAAATAATTTAGCATCTCTACAACGCCTTTGTTTTCCTTAACCACTATTCTTTAAAGAATGAAAGAATATTCTGCATTGATAAAAACTGTACCTAGGAGTCAACTCCAGCAAGAAAACTATTGCTCCCTTTAGAAGAGTGAAAGGCAGCTCATGCAAAACAACCACAGACAAACAGGTGAGAAGATAAGGATGGTACAGCTTTGCTGGGCATGTGGTTTTGCTTAGAAAGAGCTCTGTTGGTGTGACTGACTTGCTTAAAGAAAGGAAACAAAAGAGAGGCACTGGCATCTCTAATTTACAAATCTGAACTTAACCACCTTTCACGTGTTCCCAGCTATAATTTTTCATTGTAATTTAACCCAGGCTTGTTATTGATTCAGCTCAGCATTGGACACACACTGTGCACAAGTACAGGGTGAGACAGTAAACGCTTTAGCAAGACAGCAAGGAGCATTCACAGCGGAGCACTCCTCACAGACACACTTGGTTGTGCCAGATTCTTCTGTGGGATTTCCTTTTCCTTGGAGACAAACTGTCTATTTAACTCTAGAGCAGCCACTCTCTGCTCCTTTCACAAGCTTTTATACTTGGCTCTGTTCTGTGGGAAAAGTTTCCCTTTCACATTTCAACTCAATTGTGATTGCTCCCTGTGTTTAAGCTTCTGCATGATGGAGAGATGAGAAAAATATCACACAAGAAGCAAAATTATTTTCTGTATTTCTCTCAAAGAACAAAACCCATCAGAGTCTATTGATACAGCCTTGTCCGATCTAAGCTGTGTGGCATATACTCTGTATGGCAATTATTGCATCAGAGTAGCCAATAAATGTTTCTTGGATTTAGACAACTACCAACACTGATTAAATATTTCCTCAGTGTTCACATTCCTGACACAGGTAATGAGGATGTCTGAAGGAATTATTACATATAAAAAGCAAACCCAGAGAAGACAATTATCATAATAACATGATTAAAAAAACTTTCTTGATAATCAGCTGCTAAGTAGCCATTATACTAGAAGCCATTACATGCTCTTTTCAAGAAACTGTCTTTGCTGGAACTTCCAGCCTTCCATGGCCTTTACACAGACCAGAACTGCAAATAAAAGATGGTAGTGAGATTCCCAATCCTTACAATAGCACTGTACGCCAGTTTCAGCACTGACAGAAGTTCAGATCCTCAAAGTTATTTAGAGAACTAGCTTCTCTTGAGTCAGTAGGCAAATTCAGACTTAAAAGCTTACCAACAAAGCAGATTTAGAAGTCTCACTACAAATATACTGTACAGGGCTCTTCAGGACAGTTGCAAATGCCAAAAATAGATGTGCATATAGATTTCATTAATATGTTTTTCATACTCTACTAGTATAAGCCAACTCATGTGCTAATAAGATTCTCCTAATTAATTTTCCATGTTCCGTCTGTAACATTTTTCAAGAAAATGCCTGAAATAAGCACACAGAAAAAATGAAAATGACGCATTGATCATGCACACAAGCATCATCTTTTCAGTGTTGTGTTTTTGTGGTTCCAAATGCAAAGAGAGAAATAAATGAACTATTCCTACAGGACTACCCAGTTGCATATCAATTGCAACATTTTCAGCATGAAAATAAAAGCCAAAAAAATCACCAGGACAATATTAGCCCAGACAAGTACACTCACACGCAATGAATTTGCATGTTTGAACTGATTCCAAAGATGACCAAAAACATGTATGAAGTAATGTTATCAGTCAGCAGCTCCATACTACTATTATTATTTGTTTTTTTTTCCCCAATAAATCAAAGCGCAAGGAATTTTGCTAATGATGGACAACTTAGAGGAAAGTCACTGAATGTAAGAGAGTGGAAGTAGTCAAAATCTCCACTGGGTGCTTATGTGAGAGAAAACCAAAGAGGAAAAGAGAGTGCATATGTTTAAGAGAGCCTAGATCTGATGGTAGGAGGCTAGGATTGTCCCCATCCCACTGGATGGGCAGCCATCCACAGGCTTCTGCTCACCCCTGCAAGCATAGCACTGCTGTTCTTCTACTGAATCCTTTCCTGTCTGCTTTGCACCAGGCTGAACAGCATCCAAGAGAACAAAATGAGAGATTCAAACACGTTTAATGGTGTTTTTCCCTGCATAGGGTTACAGCAAGTATTAGCCTTGACGGGACAAGTTTTCCAACAGAGATGGGACTTGGAGCATCAATCCACCAGAGTTTAACCTTCTTCCAGAGGCAGCACTGAAACAAAATCAGCCAAAAGGATGTCCAAATGCTATAAAAATGAGGGAGGTGGCTGTATTTAAACATCAATAAAATGAGCATACTTTACTCAAGTATCCACAAGATACTTCTGTTAGCCAGCATGGGTGGGGGTTCAGTTCTGCTTTTTGTTTTTTAAATAAGATTCTGGATTTCTATGAGAAAAACTATATCGTGTTAAAACTGAGAAAGAACTTCTCTTTCCGAGCAAGATCTCTCTCCAGGAAAACATCACAGAATACGCCGACATTTCAGTATACTTTTCCTCGCTACTGGAGAAGGCTAGTGCAAAGAAAAGCTGGCCAACACCTTGTTCACCTTCATTCAAAAGCATTCATGTCTGAACTAAGATTTTTGACATTCACTGAGCATGGATTTCTGTCTTTTCCCTGGCAGTTCCCCTGTTTTGGAATGTAGAAGAGAAAATAAAGAACTTTGACTCTGTTTTGCAAAGGAATAGCATGCAAACATTTTGTGTAATTTCTTCACACTTAAGTCTTTTTTCATGAGACTGCCACCACTTACTACTAATTTAAGCAGTTGTCAGAACAAAACTGCTCTGGATAAATTTCCAGAAATTCTTCTTCCACCTCTTTTTTTTTTTTTCAGAGCTCATTGAGCATCCACTGTTAATTCAGACACTGGCAGGTAGCGGTGTCTTTTAGTCCTGTTACACAACTTGGCTTCCAACACCTGCAAAAGCTAACTTCTTTCTCCAGATAGACTTGCTTTCCCAGGCTCCTGACTTCTCAGCAATGTGAGGTACTTTGTGTAAAGCTGTCTCAGTTCCCGTTGAATCCGTTTTTCTAAAAAGTTCCTGATTTTTTCAGAGATAAGAAAAGTCAGTTGTATATTTATCCTGAATTATCAAACACGCTACAAAGGACCTATCTCAGATTCCAGGCACCATGGCTAAATATTAAAAATACAGTCATCCTTATGCAAACAAGAAGTATACGTGCCAGCCTCCTCGAAATCACAAATGGCTCCAGTCACAGAACCTCCAGAAAACAAACCTCAGTGGCTTGTTCAGGCCTTCCCAGTCTGAAAGCATCAGACTCAGAGGTTAGCTCCCAAAACACTGGGCATTCCAAAATAGCATTGTAAGTCACATTTAGGTTTCAGTACTTTCACACATGCAAGTGCTCACTGTTCTGAATCACAACAGATATGTCCTAATGTTGTTGACACCTAAGAATATCGAATATAAGTTTATCTTTTAATCTTACACTGAACATCTCTAATTTTAAACCCACAACTTTACATATTTCTGTAGTTATAATTTCAGTCCCCCTCAGAAACAACTACTTGAGATCAACCAGAAGCACAAAACATATTTCCTGTCTTTGGTTTCTTTTTCACAGCTTGACTAACTCATCAAATTGTCTATATTTCAACAAGGAGATTCAGTATATCTGAGGAAAAAAGATAGCAGAATCCTTAGTAGATGTTCACATTCTTCATCTTGCCATCTTTTATCCATTTTGGATCCATTTTATCTTTTTTATCACCACCTGTCAATAAAAACTAAAAGCTAATAAACCACCTTCTGACCTGGAAGTCTGGACTGGGGAGGAGAATAAAACCCCCATGATTCAGGTGGAGACAGTTAGAGACCTTCTACTTCATCTCGACTGTCAAAAGTCTATGGGGCCAAATGAGATCTATCTGAGGGTGCAGAGGGAGCTGCTGGAGGTGAATCCCAAGCCACTTTCCACCATCTGTCTGTGTTCCTGGTCAATCAGAGAGGTTTCAGGGGATATGAGGCTTCCCAGTGGAAGAGTTGAAAGAAGTATTGGGACAACTACAGGCCTGTCAGACTGACCTCAGTGTCAGGTAAGATAGAACAGATGATCTTGAGTGAGATCACATAGCATGCACAGGACAACTGGGGGATAGGTCCAGCTAGTATAGGTTCATGACAGGCAGGTCCTGCCTGACCAACCTCATCTCCTCCTATGACCAGGTGACCTACCTGGTGGAAGAAGGAAAGGCTATTGATATAGTCTACCTGGATTTCAACAAAGCCATTGACACTGTCTCCTACAGCATTCTCCTAGAGAAGCTAGCAGCCCATGGCTTGGACAGGTATAATCTTTGCTGGGTAGATAACAGGCTGGAGGGCCAGGCCCAAAGAATGGCAGTGAAAGGAGTTAAATCCAGCTGGCAACCACTCAGTGCTCTGCTGGGGTTGGTATTATGGCCTGACCTGCTTAATATATTTATTGATGGCCTGAACGGGGGGGAATGAGTATACTCTCAGTAAGGTTGTAGATGATACCAAGTTGGGAGGAAGTGTCAATCTGCCTTGGGGTAGAAAGGCCCTGCAGAGGGATCTGGACAGAATGGATAGCTGGGCTGAGGCCAATGGGATGAAGTTCAACAAGACCAAATGCCAGTCCTGCACCTTGGTCACAACAACCCCATGCATCACCACAGGCTCAAGGCTGTGCTGAGGAAAAGAACCTGGGGGTGCTGGTTGACACTTAGCTGAACATGAGCCAGCAGTGTGCCTTGGTGGCCAAAAAGGCCAGTGGCATCATGGCTTGTATCAGAAATAGTGAAGCCACCAGCACCAGGGAGGTGATTGTTCTCCCGTACTCAGCTCTGGTGAGGCTGCACCACAGATACTGTGTTCTGCTATGGGCACTTTACTATAAAAAGACATTGAGGCCCTGGAACATGGGATGGGCAATGAAGCTATGAAGGGTCTGGAGCACAAGTTTTATGAGGAACATCTGAGGGAACTTCTCCAGACTTGTTCAGTCTTCTCCAGACATCTTCAGTCTGGAGAAGAGGAGGCTCAGGGAAAACCTTATTGCTCTTTACTACTCCCTGAAAAGAGGTTGTGGTGAGTGGAGGTCAGCCTCTTCTCCTGAGTAACAGTGATACAACTACAGGGAATGGCCTCAAGCTGTGCCAGGGAAGGTTCGGGTTAGATATTAGGAAAAACTTCTCCGAAGGAATGGTGAGGCATTGGGATGAGCTGCCCAGGGAGGTGGACAGGTCACCACCCTTGGAGGTGTTCAAGAAACATGTAGATGCAGAACTAAGGGACATGGTTTAGTGTAGGGCAGTATTGGTGGTAGGTAGACAGTTGGACTAGATGACCTTGGAGGTCTTTTCCAACCTTAATTATTCTATGATTCTATAAAGCAGCTTAGCTTGTGTTCTGGGGCTCTGTTAAACAGAAATACATGGATCATACCCAGTTATTTTAAGGCATTGTGTGCATAGTTCCGTATAGGGTAAAAGAACCCCCTTTACCACAAATGGTTTTGGTTTGTTTGTTTGTTTGTTTGTTTTTAAGATGTTTTTAGTATGATATTGTTGAAAAGTAAAGGCTTAAATCATCAGTACTCCTTTAAATTGAAATGTTCACGTGTTGTGATTATTTATTAGTTGATTTGTCTCTGATTTCATATTACCCATTTGTTTTCACTGTTCAAGACTCTAGGCTGGTGTCATTTCTACACAGACAAACTCAGGCAATACTTAGGGCTTGCAGTGACTCTAAGACAAGGCATTTCGAAAGTACAAAGCTGAGCCTATTTTCATCAGCCGACACACTCTAGAGCCCAAAGACACATGATTATGCCTTTGGAAAGGCAGCAGCTGGAGCACATGATAATCATTTCCCGTAACCCCTTCGACCCCTTGTGAACAAAGGATGTTTCCAGAACCAGAGTATTTCACCTTGCTGAATGCTTGCTGCAAGATGCAAAGCATGGCTCCTGCAGCCTCTCCTAACAACACATGCCAATGCCCTTCAGGCAATCTCTAGCAAATATTCTTTCAGAAAATCTTGTACAATTTTATTTATACTCTTAAAATAAAGGTACAGGAAAAGCCAAACTGAGACTTCTCTCCTTTATAGACCTGTACATTCCAAGGCAAAGGAGCCCAATGGAGACAACTACATAATTCCTTCCCAGTGAGCCAGGATAAGGCATTGCCAGCTCTCTGCCACTGCAGTGCTCTGGACCTAATAGCTCTACTCCAAGGGAGTTAGAAATTGGGAATCAGAGTAGAACCTCTCGCATAAGACATGGCCCTTTGAGAACACAGATCACAGGGCAAACAAGGCACTGGAACCAAAGGACGAAACATTGAAATACGCAATCCTAAAGCCGACAAAAAACAGGAATAAAACAAACGCTTGGAAATCTCACAGCTCAGAAATGACACACAGCTCAATTAAACTAGTAATTACACAGTTGCTCTTACCTTTGCCATCTGCGCTTGCACGCCATTTGCTTTGAGAGATGCTACTGCTTTCTGTGCTGCTGCTGGGCTGTCAAAATCTACAAAACCGTAACCTAAAAAATAAACAATAAATACATATTACCATTAGCCATGAGCTGCACATAGATCAAGATTTAATTGCTTAAGGAAGACCTTTCCTTCTCTTGCACTGTCACGGTTTTCTGGTAGCATTTCCACTACCAGCAGCCATCACTCCTCTGTTTCTCTTGGCTTTCTTCCTGCCTTCTTTAGAACTAATTAGTCCTTTCCTGACCTAATGAGATCTAAAGAAATGCAATGACTTGAGGCTCCAAAGGGAAGCAAGGTGTGCAGGAGAGGAGACAAACAGCAGCCCTTTGCCTGTCCTGATAGAAAAGTGGGACACTTTCCCAGTCAGAGTTCTGGTGCAGTGGGTTCTTGCCCTATTTCTTCCATAAGAAGAGGCACAGTCCTTGCCACCTGCCCAGGTGGGCAACCACCATCTCCATGCTGGGCAGCTGTCCCCATTTCATGTTGCTGCCTGCATCCATTTTGTGATACAAGTTTACATAGAAATGGTCTCTGCAGACAGTGTGCCCTTATAGAAAACTGTTATAAAAATCTACAGCTTGCAGTGCTTTAGATCATGAAAAAACAGCCCTCCTTCCCTGTTCCTTTAACCAGACAAGGATGAAGCTTTGTACGAGGGTCTTAGGTCTCTACAACCAGCTGGAGCCTGGTGTGTGGGGCAGGGAGCCCACAGCAGACCTCCAGCAGGTGGGAGCACTCAGGAAACCTCTGAACCTGTGCTGGGCCAGCATCCACCAGACAGCTGCAGAAGATAGTAGGATAACCACAGCCTGCTCATACTCCATTCCTTTCACCTCGTCACCTGGCCCCACCAGGAGCTGCTTCAGGGCATTTGTTTAGCATTAACTTAGAGAAGGTGCATCCAACAGATTGACAAGAAGTGGTTGTCTGCAATTGGTAAGGAATGGTCATCTGCTTTTAAGTGGCTTTACTACGTCAGTATTTGAAGTTCAGCTTATTAACCACTCCTATCTTCTTTTCTTCCTTCACTGTATCCCTCCCCATTTTTTTTTCCTCCACAAGGAAGACTGGCATGCTCAAGCAGAAGGACTAGTGCTGTTACGCCCCTACTGGACATCAGCCCTGAAGTATTATTGTTTACCTAGCGACACAAAGATGGGCAAAGAGGACACAAAATGAATTTTTAACAACTTCTAAGCACTTAACGGCACTTAAGTCTTGCACATAAAGCTTTCAGCAGACTTTGGAAGACTTAAAAATCTCACCAAGCAGCTGCATGGATTTTACAATCCATCCAGGGAACCCTTTGAAAACCTGAGCCTACATCCCACTAAGCAATTGAGACACAGGTAGGCACATGCTGCTCAGCCAAGCCGTGTTTGGACTCCACCTCTCCCCTGGAAGCCGTATGCTTGAAGCTGAACTGCCTGAAAGCTTTAATAATATTAGCACAAGCATATTTATAGTATCACAGCTCCTTTGCAGACATCTCCATTTACTATGTCAACACATATAATACAGGAGGCAATACCTCCACAGATATGCTTTCCTGCTGTATCCATTTTTCTCTTGCCAGCCTTTCTTCCTCCTCATGTGAGGCCTCATTGCCTTCCTCTGTGTGCCACATCTGTGCATGAGAATGTGTGCTTGCGATCACCTTGCCCCAGGTTATAAACATCTCTCTCTACTTCTTTGGTATGTATGCATTACCAATGATGAGATAATTTTGTGTGTATGGATTTTTGTTGTTGTTGGCTTAAATCTTATTTGCGAAAGAAAATGAAAAAGAAATTAGAAAAAAAAAAAAGCACCAAGATTGTTAAAGAAAATGCTGACAAAGCCTAGGAAGATGCTGAAAAGCACTACTTCGATATCAAAGTCAGATCTGAACCTTTCTCCTCAATCTGTTTTTCTGTTGTTCTTTTTGGAGTACTTCGGTGTGTTGTTCTTGTTTTGTTTTTGTTTTGTTTTTGTTATTTTTTGTTTGTTTGCTTTTGGTAGGGCATTACTACAAATTGAGGGAAAGTCTGAACAACTGTGTATTGGACAGCATACCTAATAAGCTCTGTCATAACAAGCACACCGGAGTTTGGTCAATCGGGAGAAGGTTGCTTTATCTATTCAATTTCTCCCATTTAATTTTCCCTTTTTTAAAGCTACAGAGCATACCACCTGGAAACCAGCCTGTTCTCCATGGCAGGTTGCTCTGCCTTGTTCTTCAAGCTGCAGAGCTACAGAGAAACTGATGCTGTTTTGAAGCAAAAAACCTCTGTTACAGGAGAGCAAGAGATCTCTCTGGCTTCCTTAGTGCCTCTGCCCTATGGGAGGGCAGCAGATCAGAGGCAATTGCAATCCTGCTGAAGGAGAGATCCTGTCAAGAAGCCAGAGCTGCCAAATGGGAAACCTGAAACGCATTGGGAAGTCATGGGGTGGCTTGGATCAAACACAGTGCAAATGATTTTTTTAGGGTAGCAAAGTGCTCTTCTCAGGACATAAAATTTATTTTTATTTCTCACTGAGTTCATTCCAGAAAACTTGGAGGTGACAGTGCAAAAATAAGCTAACACTTCCCTTAAAAACAGATAACAGCATCAGAATTTGACTTTTATCATCAGTGCACAGCACACTATTCATGTATGCAGTAATAGAAGGGAAATGATTTTTTAATATAAATTTCTAGGCAGCACAGTAAGTATTCTCATCTAAGTTATTATTGCTTGTAAATATAAACTGGATTATTGAAGAGTGTTCTGGTGTTGTACTGTAGGGATCAGGCACATCTAGCAATGGATTATTGAAGATTAACATCAGTCCATAATGTTTAAAGCAGTGGATCTCTCCTAAACATTTATTCAATAGGCACAAGTGGCGAAGATATCCATGTCATAGATCCAACGACAGTCCCAAGACAAAAATCTTGCATCTTCAGCTGGCCATTATGCATTCTGGCATTAATACTACTTGCATCACTGCAAAGCTGCTCTTTCTCCTTCCCACAAGCTTAATTTCCATTCCAAGTATCTTTCTGGCCCTCCCTGCTCCCGACACATCTCTCCACCACACACAGAACATCAGGACAAAATCACTCCATGGCTGCAAAGTACTCCAAAGCACATCAATCTGCTGCAGGGGAAGCCAAGTTCCCAGGCTCCTTCAGCATTCAAGTATCCTTACAAGAACTTTGTAGTGCTATGGAACAGAAAAACAAGCATGTTGCCTTTCTGCACAGTTTATGTTCTTCCCTATAGATGTCTATAGGCTACGCTGATGATCTGTACTTGAGTTTTTCATTTGTTTAGAATCTTACTTCATTTTTATTTTGTTGTGGTTGTTGTTTTGGGCAGTGAGGAAGTAGCACAGGTTATATATATATTTACATATATATATATATATATACACAAGCAAACAAAAATATGTAAATATATATATATGTATTTATGTATGTTTATTTTTAATGCGACTTTCAGGGTTGATTGAGTTTAGACAGCAGCGAAGGGTGGGTGCTGTGACATTTCCTCCTGATCTCCCCATAGCAAAGATGAGCACCCAAGATGCAAGAGCCCTGCCCTTTGGGCCAGGCTAGGATGTACCCTGGCCCCTGGCCAGGCTGTGCTGGCTGCCCTGGCAGGTGCAGAGCCAGCTCTGGCCACTCAGGCTGGGCTTCCTGCTCAGCCAGCCGTTCCTTGGCTCTCCTGGGACGAGACAGCGCGCGGGCTGGAAATGTCCTTTGGGACAGATTCAGACTGGGGTCTGCCAATTGGATGCTGTTGCTGTAAGAAAATGTCTGCACTGCTTCTCCTTGTCTGAAAAACAAATGCAGAACCTACCAGCCCCACTCTCTCCTATCTTCAAATTCCAGTGCCTGGCTTTGTGTTTTGTTTCTGGTTGTTGTTGTGCGTTTTTTTTTTCCCTTATTATTTTGATCACTGCCTCATGAATATTCTCATCTATGGACTATCTTTTCCAGTTCTTGTGCAGAACATCATGTAAAGCACATGCAGCTTCTATGCCACGACCTCCAGATTGCTCGCAAGAATCAATCTCCACCACAGGAAACCAAAACCAAAACTATTTCCTCTTATGAGGCATCCTGCCCTTTTCCTTTAAGATCACAAGGCACAAATAGGGAGAGCTACGTTATCACTTGCTGCCGGGAGAGTCAGAAATTGAACTAATTACCAATGCAAGTCCCTTAGATCAAGAGCACTTACAGTGCAGGTGAGTTTGGGTACATTGATTGTGGGATCACACACACAGAATCACAGAATGGCTTGGTTTGGAAGGGACTTCAAGGATCATCAAGATCCAACTCCCCTGCCACAGGCTGGGATACCAACCTCCCCATTTAATACTAGAGCAGATTGCCCAGGGCCCCATCCAACCTGGCCTTGAACACCTCCAGGGACAGGGCATCCACAAGCTCTCCGGGCAGCTTGTTCCAGCACCTTACCATTCTCATAGTAAAGATATCCAACCAAATCTTCCCTCCCTCAACTTCAAACCATTTCCCCTTGTCTTGCTGTTATCCACCGTTTTAAAGAGTTGAGATCCCCAGTTCTTTTGTGGCGTGACATGTACGACTAGTTTGTAAATGTGAATACACAAAAAAAAACCCGACAACCCATACACCAGAAAACAAGACAAGACTATCTAGATTAATTGTTCGACCTTTCCTACAAGAAATAAAACGCTTGTAATTTTGTTTTGGCTTGATGCCATTATAGCTAAATAATTAAATTTCAGGAATAAAAGCAGTGATTTTGTACCTGTGGGGGAAAAAAAACAGCTAAGCGTCAGCAAGCACAAGTTTATAGCTTGCTGCAGTAAGTGCTACCTGAATACCCCAGCAGACGCTAAATGTCTCAGTCTCCTACAACCCCAGCGGCTGGGGGCCTCCTGCTCTCCATTCTGCAGCTCCATAATTAAGCTTGGCAGCAGGTTCAAATGAATTAAAACTGAATGTCACTATTTCCTCAACAAATCCCTCATCCTTGTTTTTTCTTACTTGTCAGGAGAAGACCAGCAGAACAGCAATTAGTGGTAAGCAGTGCAGTGAAAAAGAACCAAGTATACACTAATTAGGTCACTCGCCAAACACATTCATTTCATTGGCAGATTTAATCAATGTTTTCCTGAAATGTCTTAAATCTCCTATGCTAATTTAAAGTTTTGTTATTGTTGTTACTTTAAACACAGATGGGATGCCTGGAGATTTTCAATTGCTTTCCGCAAATCCATTTCAAAATAACAACCCCTCATATACTATATCATCAGAATTTAGGCACAGGTTTTAGGAAATGGCCTCTAATTTTATGCCAACATTTTTTGTGCCTGCAAATACCTGTGGGTGCAGTTTTGTGGATTTAAGTAATTGCAGGTGTGTGTAGCTCTAAGACATCAAACTCTGAATTGCCCTGACTGATCGGGTACTCAAGGGTAACACCAAATAATTTAAGGGGCTACCTGCCACTTGCTGTCCCCACAATTAGGGCAGAGTGTACAGCAGTAGCACAGATGATGGTGTGCTCCCCCAGTGGGCACGAGTCCTTCACACATGGGAGCCACAGCGTGCAGTGACATGAGTAAAAATAAAGGAAAATGAAAATGAGAAAAACAGCGAAGGCCAGGAGATGTATGCTTTCCCAGCAGCAAGGTGTGGAGCCTAGGCATGCAGTGGAGCTGGAGATCTGATGCCTCTGGCAAGGCATGGGAAAGAAGAAGCTGTGATAAAGGACAGAGGATAAGCTGGGATTGGGAAACACTGCTTTACCCTGCCACAAGGCCCAGTGTCACATCTGACTCCTGGCCAGGTACTGCTTTCAATCACCTGGATTCAAGTCAAGTAGAACTCTGCATTTTACAGCAACGTGCTCACACAGAAGTAAAGGGAAAGGATGGATGATGCACAGTCAGGAGATGGAGGAGATGGTATATACAAACTGGATTGAAGAAGTGTGCATGTTCTTTTAGCTAATCTTGGTTTTTTTGTTGTTTATTTCTTAGAGAAGTACATAAATATACTGATGGGGAGCTTATGCATACTGTGGAGCTCTTCTGGTTCCACTGAAGTCACTAAGCTCCCTTCATCAGAAGTTATAATGCATTGTTTCCCTTAGCTAGGATCTTTGTAGAAATAGAATGCATCCAGTCTGAATGGCAGGAAACATAAAATGTGTGTAAATTTCACATAAAAATGGAAATATCTCACAGTCATGTAAAGATGAAATAAAACTTGGTCAAGTGCAATTACAACAGTTCCATTATACTGAAAACTGATTTTCTTCTGCTGGAACACCAGACCATCTGGGGTTCTGCTTCCAATCAGTATATTTTTAACATAGCAAAGTTCCTACGTCTTGTTTTTGGACATCTAGAAGTCTACATATCAGACCTCAAATCCAGAACAGACAAGACCAAGGATATAATTTACATCAGGTCTTCAAGAAGAATTAACTGTGTAGAAAAAACGAGACATTGATTTTAAGACAACACTTCTTTTTTTTTTTTTTCTTTTTTTCTTTTTCTTTATCAGTGTGTTTGTTAACGTTGCTCAAAGTTTGGCAACTGAATATCACTTCCAAAGAGGGCTCTGGAAAGGAGAGAAATATCTGTCTTGGGAAGGGACAGTAGCCAAAAGTACCTGTTGAACTGGGAAATCATCAAATGAAATATATTTATCCTAAATACATTTTTATTCTTTAAGAGGTCAGCATATCTGTCTGAGTATATTTGAAGGCACCAGCACGAAGTTTCTACAGCAGTACTAATACATTTACACATATATAACTCAGCAAATATATAATAATCAGTGAGGTGGTTGTCCTTAACGCCTAGATGGAACCACTTGGATTTCATTTAAACATAAGTCAGTTTTAGCTATAAAGCTCACTTTGGCCCAGCACGTAGAGTTCTCTTAAAAACCAGTGTTCATTTTGACAATCAGGTAGTCCGCAAAGAAGCGATTACCCAGTAATTTACTACGCAATTCTCAGCCTTTGTTTTATGCTCAGATAAAGAATCAAATTAAAGTCTTATAAGCCTTGGAAAATTAGACTTACGGAGCAAAGAGGTTGAATCGCCCTTGAACACAAAATTACTGAAAACAGATTTTTCTTTCATTGTTCAGATTGTGCTGAAATATTTCTCCAGCTCCAAATGCTCAGAATAATGGTAGAATTGTCTAAATGATTACAGTATTTAAAGCCCCACTTTGTAACAATGTTCTTGACTAGAAAGTGGTGAATCCTCACATTTTAATTAAAACAGCTAACAGATAGTTAGGAAAATAATTGGAAACTGAGAGTCTTAAATGCAGGAAAGAAAAGACAGTCCCTTCATTTCAGATCACCCCCTAGAGACACACCTACATTAAGTATGAGTATACAGCTTTATCTTTTGTTTGCTTTAGTTTGATATGGAAACATGGCACAAAACTGTCACTTAGATTATATTCCTGCAGTGATTTCTTTTACTTCTTGCTTTATTTGAATCCCCTTTATCACAACAGAAATTGAGAAAAGCAACCCTGTCAGTAACTAACAAACTATTTTTAGACATCTGTTTACAAACACATTCTTAATTTGAATATTCAATTACTTTGATTTAAACAGAATTTATATCAATGCAGGTTATTATTAGTTGCACAACTAATTAGTGATATTTACAGACAAAAACACTAAGTATGGAACTTGTGATTATCCTTTCTTATACTTTAAACTGTTAATAAATTCAAACTTTTTGCAATCTCTAACAAGTAAATGTAACAGTACGAGGAATGCTATAAAATTTTAGGTTGTGGGAAAGAAATACTTATTAAGTAAGCAAATATACATCTATTTATATTCCCTTGGAAAGTAATTATTCAAAATCACTCTCTCAAGAATAAGAAGCAGACCTTACAAAAACTCTTCATGAAATATGGTTGCAGTAACAACAGCAAGAAGGAGAGGGAGGAACAGAGCAAATTTCACAGGTGCACTGATCAAGAAAGTGATATTGCACTCAAAGACCCTCGCTCACCATTAATGCTGCATTACTGTCAATTCAGAACCATGAAGACTGGGAAGCTGAAAAAAACTCTGGAAAGTACACAAATACAACCCCCCAGAAATCCAATAGAACTCTTTGATTACTCCTAAGAAATATGGCAAGTGTTTGAGGCCATAAGAGTGACCCTGAATGTGAGTGAGTTCCTGCCGGTAACCAAATTACAGAATATGATCAGTGTAAACACTGAGGTGTAAGACTTCACAAGCACCTGCCAAAGAACAAAAATTATGGCCAAGAGAAAAGTTAAGAAATGTTTCCTTGTATTCTGCTAACAGTGCAAACTTAGATGAGTTGTACAAAGCAAATGATAGAAGTCTCATTGCTCAAGTTACCAAATGCAGGCTGACTGAAGAAGAGAACATATTGTAAATCTTGCAGTGGCAGAAGGACAAGAGACAAATGAGTTTTTCCATCATTGCCTTTGGAAGTTACTCTCTCTGCAAGACCCATCAATTCATTGTAAAAATCCAAAACCAAGATAAACACTTTTTAAATAGGGTAATAGCTCACATTTAAAATTTCTGTATACAGAAACATGATTTCATATTACATCTACTTAGTACTATAAATTTCTAATTAAAGTATAAGTCCTGTAATCATTAAGATTATTTTTACTACATTTGTTTAGCATAAGGCATTCCTTGCTGCTCAGGGGTTGAGCTAAATTTCACATACGAAGTAGCGGCCGAAGTAAGCAAAATGTTCTCCCAAAACACAAGCTCTCCAACAGCAGTGCTAAATTCCATATTTACTTAAAAGGGAGGGAAAGATACAACAACAGTTTCTTCCCTTGACTAAAGAAATACTGTGACTCACAAGCATTAGTGTTTTGCAATAACCACAAGAAGACAGCCAGAACTTGCACTTCAAATTAAGTTCTCACTTTCAGATCCAGATCTATGATATCAATTAATAGCTTCACCAAAAACTAGACGTGAGCCTCACAGACAAAAGTTAAAAATGGTTGACTTTTTAAACAATTATTTTTCATATTTTCATATTCACTTTCCTCTTTGATTTCACAGCTGTGTCCAGATGCTGAAGTTCGAAAATACCACAAGAAAGACTATTTTCTTGGTATTTCTAGCCAGCAAGAAACACTGACACTCTCACGAGAAAGTCTGTTCTTATGAGGTTTCAAGCTCAGTTATGTAGACTCCAGAGCTTAACTTAGCTTGGATAATGTTTGAGTAAGATATGAAACCAAATCTCTTGAGATTTGTCCATCACTTATTTTAGAGCTGAGTAACTTGAGTGAAAAACCTGGTCTAGAAAAACAGCTTAGAAACAAATCATTCGGCCGTAACCTCTGAAAGCTTTCATCCTCTGTGTAGACAAACAGTTTTCTCTTCTGACTGGACCAGAGGTTACCTAAAGCTAAGCAAGTTATTTGCCAGCTGGGCAGCAAAGGGGCATGTACCCTAAGAAGCTGTAAGACTAACTGCAGTGGACTAGTTAGACATGTTAGCAGTCACGCTAAGCACTCTACAGGCGTGGCACATCATTCCAACAGTATTTATGGGACAGAAAAGGAAAAACAGAATGTCAATAGGAGTTCTGCTTTCAGTATATGTGTATTTATGGGAGAGAGCAATGAAATATTGCAGGGAAAAAAAATGAAGTCCTTGAGTAGTCAGCTTTTCCAACGGTAGACTTAAACAGTGATAGCATTCTAGGAGGCAAAGAAGGATGTCCTGAATCACGCGACATCTCTGCCAGAAATGAAATATTCCATTCTCTTCCTCTTGATGCAGGATTGCTTGGCAATCATAACATTAAGTAACTGCAAATACAAGTGGGAAGAAACAATCTGACAGGAGAAGATGCACTTGGTAATCACACGGTGATTACTGTACTTTATTAAAAATAATTTTCATTTCAGCATGTTTTGACAAGAAAATAGAAAGCATCTTGTGCAGACTTCAGGAAATATTAAAATAACCCAAGGTGATGAACATGTTATTATCCAGCCTGTTCCAGAGAGATGATGCTCAAGTACTGAAATGGTTTTCATTTCAAATACATAATCATTTTCAAGACACCACACTTGAAAAATTGGATTGTATATTTGTCATACAGTAAGCAGTGATAAAGAGCACAGCAATTTATGTTCCTTATGCAAACCACTTGTAATTCAGAAAACAACTATAGTTTCTAAGAGGCAGCAAAGAGATAGCACTTTCCGAAGAAGTGAAATGTTTTTCTTCATGCCAGTTGGCCAATTCTGGCATGTCAACCTTTGCTATAAGAAACGTTTCGGATAACATGCAAAGAGCTGCTTTTCCAACTCATCAACACTCAACATGCCTGGGAGATCTAGGCAGAGAAAAGCAATATGTTGTGAATATTTCATTACATGGATACTAAGAAAAGAATCACGACGCTACCATCCTGTCAGTGCTAAAATACCAATGACTTTTTGAGCATGAGGGAAGTGTGCTTTCAAGGAATGATTTCTAGGGACGGTGCTTCTTTCATTTTTCTTTCCCACTTCTCCTTCAAGGGAAGATCAGATCATGTAGGGATTGACATTTTACAGAAACCGCATGCCAGAGCACTGCAATCCCCAAGAGTGTCCAACCTGGATTAAGTTCTGCAGTGTAAATTCTTCTTTTATCTGTTCCCTTCCCAAAGACCCACTGAGCCCTGTGGCTCTATACCATTTTAATATTTTGGCAATGAGAGTCAGAGGGAAGTAGAGTGTCACCCCTCCTTTAGCCCTCACCATTACTTCTGTATGAGCAAGGATGGGGTTTGCTAGATGGGCAGCACAGAGCATAATAAGCCATAACATGCAGTTCAGAGGAAAACCAATGTCACAGAGACAGTGCAGGTTCAGTGTCCACAGATTCTGGTCTTAGATGGTATTTCAAGCAATTAAAAAATTAAGTATCCCGAGAGTATGACAAATATATTGGCCATCACTATTTATAGGGTGGTTTTTTGTTGTTTTTTGTTTGTTTTTTGTTTTTCAATAGATCCTTCTGTGGTTAAATATTAGTTTCTCCCTCTGAGCCTCTCATTATATGTCTACCACATTTATCTGTAGCCTGAAGTTCAAAAAATGCTATTATTACAGTACCCTAGAAATAGCTATGATTTTTCCAGGCTGAGAAAGAAAGAAAAGGAAAAGAAAAAAATTGAGAAGAAATCACATCAGGAAATCTCTGTCCAAGATCTCCAATCTATTTTTCAGATTCAAGATAATTTTACAATCTATGTAAGCTGAAGATGCAGATAAACTAAAATGTTGTTTAATCTAATCTGAATTTCTGAACCTGTCAAAGTTTTCCTATAATTACAGGCCATATAACTCAAGCATATGAAAAAAATGAGTAATTTAATGTTTTAACCTAATGCAAAAGCCTTCCTTTTTTTCCTGTGATTTAAGGTAGCTATTTAGTGTTATTTTGACTGTCAGCTTGCATTTAAAATCACCTACTGGTACAATACCCAGCAGTCACAGACTGCAGAGGTAGGAAGGACAAAAACTAGAGAGTATATTGAAACTGCCTGCATGATGGCTATGAAGCATTCAAGGTTAGACCAGGCAAAGGACAACTGCCTCTGCTCAAGTACCAACATGCAGAAAGCTTTCTCGCGCTGATACTCATGTCTACAACAAGCCTTCACAAGCTCATTGACCGAGTCTAAAAGAGGCATCTTTGGTCTTCCTGTAGGATGGATGACTATTATGCAGCACAAGGTGACCACAAGGGGTTACACCAATGACTCAGAATTTCACTAATATAATTGTTTATATACTGGAAAGCTCTCCAGTGATTTATCCTTTTATCACCCATGTTGCCTTCAGAGGTGTGTCCATTTTTTGGCTTTGGCACTTAGAGGATCACCTGTGTTCAGTTTTGGGCCCCTCACTACAAGAAAGACATTGAGGCCCAGGAGCATATACAGAGATGGGCAAGGAAGCTGTGAGGGTCTGGAGCACAAATCTGATGGGGAGCAGCCAACAGAGCTGGGATTGTTTAGTGCAGAGAAGAGGAGGCTCAAGGGAGGTATTCTGGGGAGGTCCAGATTGAATATTTGGAAAAAATGTCGTCTTTGAAAGAGTGGTGAGACACTGGCACAGGCTGCACATGGAAGTGTTAGAGACACCATTCCTTCAGGTATTCAAGAAAAGCACAGATGTAGAACTGAGGAACATAGTGGGCATAGTGGGGATGGGCTGATGGCTGGACTATATGATCTTAAGAGGTCTTTTCCAACCTTAATGATTCTATGATATTATATTTGTTATTCTTTTTCTTTATTCTATAAAAAAACTTGCAAATTCCAGTGCACAGTTTTTCCTATTACTTCTTAAGTGGATACTTTTTTTCTATTGGATTTTCCCTGTTTCTCAGACTCCAGGATCACCTAACTACCTTTCTGTATAATTGCCTTACGCTTCTCAACTTTGTGTAATGAGCAAGTATCAAGGGAATTTTAGTAGCAATATCATCACAGATGAGATGGGAAAACCAGCACCTGCCTTAGAAAGACAGAAGTAATCAGCTGTTGCCAATGAGGCTGATTGACATGTCTAAGCTGGCAACTGATAACAGTGTTATCATCAAGGAGGTATAACACTCATGACTTTCCTCAGTAGTTCTGTTGTTCAGGCATCTTTTGAACATACAAGCATTTTGTTGATGGTCTCTGGGGAACCTTAAGGGTTAATCATTGCCATATATTGCAAGTGAAACAAAGTATAGCAGAGAACAACTTCCAACCCACAATACCTTAGAGAAAGGTATATACATAGGTCACTCTGAAAGTAATGCCTTCTATTTAATGGAAACTACAAGAGATACAAAAAAGCACAATAGAACTGTTTGCTAGAGCACTGTTTTTTTTTTGAGATAGACACCACCTTTAGCTACACATTTTTACCAGTGACAGACAAGAGTCTGCATGCTGTGGTTGTAAAAATCTGCACCAGAGGAGGTGACCCATTGCTGTCAAAACTGCTGAAACACACCACCCACCACCTCACTGTGCTCACATCCTCTGTTTGGTCTCTATAAACATTCAGCCTCCAGCAAATGGCAATGAATGTCAATGGGTGCCATTTTTTCCACATGGAGGAATTCCGTTCCACCTCTTTCCTTCAGACACACTTTCAAGTCAGGCTCCATTCTGACAGATTACTCCTTTGCTGCCACCTGTCACATGGCACCAAAATCTAATGGAATATTGGTGGGAAGGTTCAATCTCTACTGCTGTATCTCTGACATCATGCGCCAACATCAAGGCATTACTTTTGGAGCCACCCTCATATAGTTCAGTGCTTAACGACAGAACATAAATATTTATGGTGTTATTTATTAAAGTCTTAATCTTTTTTAAAATTGAAAGTGAGGGTGATTCAGAATGTTATAGTATCTCTTATTTATGAGATGCATTTAATTTAATAAAAATCCAAGAATTGTAATAACAGTATAAAGTACATGGCTGTGGTAGGACCTAAGTTTATTTTCTGATAATAGCTCTGTATCTGCTTGGTACATCAAATAAACAAGACTTAAAGAGAAAGCAGGAGTGCGTTTTGTCAGGACACATAAACCATGAAAACATATCCTATCTAAGAAGCCAAAATGCTTATAAAAAGATATTTTACATCTCATACACCATATCGAAGAACCAGCAATGTGAAATTATTTTTCAGTCTCTCAGGAAGCAGAAGTGACTCTTCAAACCCCTCTGCATCTAGGTTTTTGGTCAGTCCGTGGGTTGATGGCCCACTCACATTCAGTGCAACAGCTGACATGGCTGATAGGCAAGGCGTTATAGACACCAAATAGATGTTGGTGTTGTCAATGTGGAGATGTGTAAATGTTTTGAAAGTGAATGTCTGATCCCTGTCAACAGCAAGAATTAGCCAGATGAACACTCGGCATGCATGCGCTTTCTCAGTGTAAAAATGTTGTACTACAAAGATTGCACACTGCTTGTTTTATCACTGGCCTGTTGCTCTCTGTCCTTACAGCTTTACCCCTCACCTCAGGCAATCATTTCCCAGTGGTACTGGTTCCCTCAAACTGGGCTTGGAACCCTTGAACAAAATGGGGAGTGCCTCTCTAGTACTTTGTGGAGGGGCAGAATAGCCTCAATCTCCCCAGCTCTCTTCCCTGTGTTGAAAGACAATATGAGGCTCTAATAGCAGACACATTTGGAAAGAGAAAGCCTATAGTATCTGAAGTTCTTAGCATCTCTCCTAAAATTAATAGGAACAGTCATAGAAGAAATCTTCACCTTAACCTGAGAGATATACTATTTTCTGATGTATTAACAAATACATGGCATGTCATACAGTGACATCACACCACCCTACTCTCTTATATATTGTTGGTGGGATTTTCTTTTTTGTTTTAACCTCTATCAGTGGCTGAGACAAACACTGCACACAGAAAAAAAATTAGCCTTGTTTTCTGCCTTTATCTAGAGACAAACAGATGGAAGGTATCATGCAAAACATGATGGTGTGACCGAATGGGAAACAGCCTACAGTATACTGCAGCCTTTCCCTCCCTTAGGCCACACACTACAACTTCATCTAACTCTGCCTAGTTTACTGTTCTGTTTTGTCACTGAGGAGATTTGCATTTACTGCATCAAAGCATTTTTGTCATAGATAATGATGACCAATTTAAAAAAATCCCCACCAAATAGCATATTTCCAGCACCGCTGCGTACATGCGGAACAAGTGCATTGCACTTGCTTAATGGGCTAACCAACAGAATCAAGCCTCCCTCAGGAAAGTCAACATTTCAGTACACACTAGGAAAACTGGGAAAGAGTCAGCTTCCAACCAAAAAATAAACTCCACATTTAATAGCTTAAAATGAAGCCACTGAAGACTAAACATCTGGGCTTTTTGGATATCATCCCAGATACTGCGTGTAGCACCAAAGCTCTTCATCACTGTATCCTCTTAAGAATTTGAATAAAATCCTTCCCCCAGTATACACTGCTTCTCTGCAGAACATCACAAAGAAAGTGCCTGTTGCTGTAAGATCTCGGGGCAAGGCCTGTTTTTTACTACTCGTGAGGAGAGCATTCAGAATCATAGGGCTTTGGTTCTCCTCAGGATCTCTGGGACCTCCTGTAATAGAAATCACAGTTCTGCAGCAGTGGCAACAGCAACAACCCACGTGGACCACGGAAGACGCTAATTAGAAGGGGATTATTAGAAACACTTCAGTAAATCTGTAGCACTTCTAGAAGTGCCACTGGAAGTCAATGGGATTTTCTGCTCCTGAAGAGCAGCAGGCAAAGCTAAGCACAACACTCCAGTATCCATCAGAAATCTGCTCAGCACTGAACAACACAGCATACATAGCACAGAGCGGGCCACTAACAGCACATCCAAGATATTTAGGACTCTCATCAAGATCTAGCAGTGATGTCACCAGTTGCAGGGCTACATTAGATAGGTATTCTCAGCAGAGCACTGTGCTGTGTGGCACCTCCTGCTTGGGAGCTTCTGAAAATTCTAATTCTCACATAATCTGCTTTGAGATCTCCACTTCCAACAGCTGCTGTGCTTTGCAGTTGGTTCCAGATATGGTCTGATGCAAACCTGGATTTATAGGGATTGCTCAGGAATGACCACACAAAATTCTGATGCTGGTTGCGCGCAAGAGATCAGGTTAGATCAGTACATACATACAAATTCTGAACTGCTGAGAAAGAATGTATGGAACATGGCCACTGTAAAGCAACTGAACCAGCACAAAATTTCATAAGCCAGAGGCATGCAGATTATAACTAGAGCCAAACTACACAGTACAAGAGAGCCACACAAAAGACAAAAAGCATTGGATAAGGCTGAAACAGAATTATCCTTAATAGACAGTGCCTCCCTAGAGCTTTTGTGCTCACAGCCAAGCAAAACGGTTCTGTGCAGGAAGACAAGAACTGCAGACTTCTGGCATGGCTCTGGAGACGCAAACAATATTAGAGACTCATTCCCATAATGGAACAAAGAGGTGAAACAGACCCCCTTGAAACAAACAGTTCCTGGCCATTGTACTATCAAAGCAAGTACAAATAAAATTGAATGTTTCATCTGTATTTTTATTTTATGTATGTGAATATAAAGTGAAATAAGACTAGCAACTTTCTTTTTTATTTCTTTTTTTTTTTCTTTTTTCTTTTTTCTTTTTTTTTTCCAGGAGACCCTTGTCTCACAAATGACAGAAAATCATACATCACCCCACCCCCACTCCCCACCCCCCCAGCCCTTCTTTTTTTTTTTTAAGGAATATATTTGCATTAGGTTTCATAGTAGGTTGTTCCTTTCTTTCCTTCTTTCTTTCTTTTTTTCCCCAGCCAGTTTGTCCATATTCTTTACAACACTGACATGATCCACTTCTGTACCTTCCAGCTACTCCTTTTCTCCCTGCTTCCAATGGTTGCTTAAAAACAAAAAGACCCATACTATGTCTAGAAAAATGGCTTGGATAATGATACTTCCAGAAGTCATTTCAAAGGAATCATTCTATCCAGGATTGACAACAGGGAAAATATTTCCAGAAAAACCTGCACACTTCCAGCAAATACACAATCACATCAACAAAGGCATGAAGAGTGTGAAGACCTCATGCTCTGATAATGCTTGCTTGCTTCCTCTGTCCATGCTTTCCACACATTCAGGTTTTTATTCCCCATATTTGCTGCTGTTTCAAACATATTATTCTTTTACTCCATTTTATTTATTTCTTCCACTATCTTCTCATCCCTAGCTTTTTTGTTATAGCCTCATCCAGCCCCTTGTTTGCTCATGGCAACAGCAGTTCTCAAAAGAAAAAAATGTTGCTTCTTAAGTTGAAACGAGAAGACTGCTGAGGAAATAGATATCTTAGGCGTTTAATACAAAATAAGGGGTCTTTGAAAAAAGTGAAAAGTAACCAGAAAGGTTTATTCTTAAATGATAGAGCAACAAAGAAGCCAATTACAGAAGAAAGCAAAAACATAAAGCAAAAACTATTCCAATTCTTTGCTTAAAAATGAAGCTTTTTCAATTAAAAAACAAAAAACAACAACAAAAAAAAAAACCAACAAAAAAAAACCCCAAACTATTAATATATTACATTCATTATTTTTGTTGTTCAATACGTTTCTTTGCTTTCTGATTTCATCCAAAATTGGGAGCATGCTTGCCAAAATAATATGAGAACCTTTCTACCAATGAAACTTTTAGGCAGAGAAAATGTCAGAATTTCTAGATAAATCAGAAACAGAACTTACTAGATACTGAAAGGCAAAATTTAACTCTGGAAAGAGTACAGTCTCATATTCCAAGCAAGACCATGCACAAGGACATTTGGCATTTTATTCAACCTTTAAGGACAAGATAGAACAAAGAAACTGAAACCAGACCACAGTGATATTTCCATTTATGGCAGCACAAGACAGGCACTGCTCATCTGCATTTCAGCCCTCAAGTCCCCACCTCACTGTGCTTCTACCCCTAAGTACAGCTAGAAAAACACTTAAGAGGAAATTGGAGCCTTGGAAAGATTTTAGACATACCTTAAATAAAATTTTTTATCCAAAAACCAGGGATAAGATTACTATTCTCCTTCTCAAAGTCAGGTTTCTACAGGAGAAAAGTTGTTCCCCCACAGCCCAGCTGATGATGATTCAACTTCCCACATCTCAGTTCTGCCCAGCTTCAGATAATCTAGACTAATTTAGGAAGGAAATAAGCTGTATTCCCTGTAACTGAGAATAGAGAGGCTCTGCTACAGTCCATCTTAAAAAAAGTCTCATTTTCTGAATTGTTATCTAAAGGAGTTTCTCTTCAGTTTATATGCACTCTAGTTTTTGAACTGAGAGATTTGCTTCCGTCCTAACACTGGGCAGGGTGGGTATTTCCTTCTGCAAGTGTCACTCTTCAGCCTTTATCAAGTTTGTGGTATGGGGCAAGAGCCAGGCAGCAGCATGTGCCAAGGGGAGAAGATGGAAAAGGAAGGGAAGGGATGGGAATGCATGCTGGGCTCGTACCTAGAGGCAACAGCAGGGCACTGAAGCATTCATGAAAAGCACAGCATAGGTGGATAAGGAGACAAGAAAAAAAAAAAAAAGAAATCAGAGATGCTTGCCCATTGAGGTTTCAGTACTAATAAATAAAAACTAGGGCAACACACCCATTTTTATCACAAGGCTCTGCTAATGAGAACACTGCTAATGAGAACACAGCATGGACAAAAGATTCTCTCAAAGCTTGTTCATTCAGCACCAAACACTTCCCAGTCAAAATCCAGAAAGACTTCCTAATGGGAATTAGTTCATTCTCATTGTGAGCCGGAGGCTTTGGAACAAAAATACCAAGTGTTTGGTCAGGAAAACTAATTTGGGCCAAATATTGTTCTAATTTACTCTCCATCATTCCTTTCCCTCCCCTTTTTGTTCTCTCCCAGTGCTGACGAAGGGTACTGCTGTCACCAGCACTTCTTTCTGTTAGCAGGAAAAGGTCTCTTGCTCGATTGCCTTCACTGTAGTTGGGTCATGCAGGAAAACCACAGCAAGACATTACAATGAGAAATGAGTATTCAGCTGGAAAGCAAGAACTTTTACCTCAAATTCCTCTGCTTCCTTACATCTATTTAAAGTAATGCATTACTGTGCGTATTTTAAGAAATTGGATGAATTAAAGTTATCGTTTCTTCTTCATTTTTTTTTTCTTAATAGTTACGTGGAGTATACAATCATGCATCTTATTATATGTATGCACAATATATTTTAAATATAAGCATA
Organism: Tetrao urogallus; assembly: GCF_951394365.1. Classification (NCBI taxonomy): domain Eukaryota; kingdom Metazoa; phylum Chordata; class Aves; order Galliformes; family Phasianidae; genus Tetrao; species Tetrao urogallus. The sequence continues at coordinate 13,038,520 of NC_136820.1, forward strand.
AATAAAAATTGGAGGTGTAATTTACCACATTGACCATGGGCTACACAAATACAAGCAGTGCCCTGAGCACTTGGCACCCTGCTAAATCTTTAAGTTACCATTTAAGTATTTGCAAGGCATAAATATTGTCACTCCAATCCAGGTGTCGGTTGATGATAGACAAGCCAAGGAACAAACAGCCCCTGCATAGACGTGGATGTAATCATTCTCTGATTACATATGATGCCCAAAAAATTATCCAGTTAGCAGAAACACAACTCTATGTACCAAGCAGGCTCAATTTAAAGAGCATTTCACCCATCCTTAATTATATTCTTGAAATAGCAATGAAGGAACCCAACTTTTCTGACTTTGGCCTTCTTTTACATGACTGAGGGAAATGGAAGAAAGAATTACAGAGCCCAGGTACATCTACTGAAGTTCCTCATTACCATGGGTGAACAAAGCATTTTTTCTTACCCACTATTTAATTGAGACAATTAAGCCCATTTTCATTGTTACTTTCCTATGCTATAACCTTTCCAGGACAGTTACACTGTCTTTAAGTTAGGATACAAAAACATATTTCATGCACAATACATAGAACCATAGAACTGTTTGAGTTGGAAGGGACCTTAAAGATCATCTAGTCCAACACTTCTGCGACGAGCAGGGATATCTATGGCTAGATTCATATTTGTAAGGCCTGCTCTTGGATAGGGGATCAATAACAGCCATCTGCATCATGGTAAAGGTCACTAGGCTTGCCATTTTGCTGCTGGAGGCCACCAGTGCCTTCAGAACAGATGAGTCTGCTGGGGTATTGGTGTAGTATGAGAACGTGCAGATACTTGAAACAGCTCTGAACACACTAGCCTGGGTGCTGAAGCAACGTATCTGTGCTTGATGCTGACCTAGTTTGCACAGCAAGTGCCTCCCAAACATGTGCACTCCTTGTACAGTATAAGCATAACTTTTTTCCTTTTTTTGCTCCACTGATACCATAACTTTACTAATTCCGTACATCTTCCTAGTGAAAATAATGATTAAAAATACCATTAAAGTATTTCTATCTCAGCATCCAAGTGGAGGCAGTTATGTTTTCCCATTAGAATAGAAGATCTAGTTCACAGGACTACAAACCTGTTAAGGTGAAATGAAAAATACAGTTCTCAGTGATGGTCCTAGATCACTAAGGAAGGACTTCTATCTTGTTTTATCTCCCTCTATTTATCACTTGAGTTGATTCCTTTTATTCCCTTTACTACACTGATAAACAGTCTGCAGACATGACTGCAGACTGTTTGCTGCCTCAATTTCCTTTTCTGTAAAAAGGGAATAATATATTTACCTTTTGGAAATTAGACAAACTAATCCAATTAACAAGTTACTGTGCATTTGTAATGCATTATAATCTCCTCAGATACAAAACATTACGATAACACAAAGTTTTATAGTAATTGTTGTAAAAATAATCAAAATTCAGAGGGGAAGAGAAGATGCCAGCTGGCAGACCGAATATCCAGTCTCACTTATTGGCAGCAGTTTCATTGTAATAAAAGCAAGACCACTGCTGATTATGCAGGGTTGTGCTTCCAGTGTTTAACTGGTTAAGGAGCTGTTGTCAGCTTATTTCACAGAAAGCTCCTTGAAGCATAAAATAGTGTCTGATCAGCTTTTTTTCTGTGAAGCCAGGATTCCCAAAAGCAGAAGTCTTTAAGTAGATACTTAGAGTAAAACCAGTCATTAGGTGCTTTGGTTATTCAGACTCACAATAGAAAAAGCTCCTCACGTAATAAAATGAAGAGGTTTTTCCCTCCCAAAAATATAGATACATTTGAGTATTCATTGCCTGAAATTTTCTTGATTTAACTCAACATTAAAAAACACATTTGTTTAAAGTTTGTTTCAGCTTAGTGTTTGTTAAATATACACAGAGAAGCAGACACAAATAAACTTTAAAAAATAAAATTAAATAATATCTCTTCTATGAGAACTGTACTTTGACTTTCATTCCTATTCACATCACACAAATTACAGAGTGGTAAAGGGCAGTTTCCAAATAAAAAGGAGTTTTCTGGTTGTCCAAATGAAGTTCCACTGCCTAATGATGTAGGAAGATGGATGTGTGGTACAGAGTATACTGGAGTATCGGACATTATGCTGCCAAGCATGGTGTCTTGTTGAAAGCTGAATGGTAACAAAAGCTCTGAGGATGTAAAACAATTCTGAAAGTTTGATTTTTTGCACAAGTGAACCATGACTGCATCAGTAAAAGCCAAAAAAAGTTGTGTGAGGAGTCAACAAACAGAATCCTGTCCTGGAGTAACTACTATTCTTTCAGTTAGCAACAGTTAATAATGAGAAGCAGACAGAAAGTCACTGAAAAATGAAAATTTAATCACAATTTACTCAAAGAGAAAAGATGGATACCACTCACAAGAAGTATCATCAATTATGACTTCTAACAGATTTCTCTTCTCCTTGGACTTATTAGTAACCAATTGCTCTGAGGTAGGTTTCAAAACATGTGAGAATGACCATTATATACTGTTCCTAACTGAAGGTTAACAGGATGAGATCAAAGATTAATTCTATATTTTTTTATTGGACAATTCCCAAGAATTAGAATGAGCATACACTACTTCAGTGTAGTGTTGGGGATATTAACAACTGTGTGGAGAAAATAACAGGTGAGTCAGATGCTTGTCTACCCAGTAAACAGCCAAGATCTGAGCAACAGAAGAGCACTGTTTTCCCACACCTGTACCCACAACTTGGCTTGAAATTTATCTGTATATTAGACCAGCTTCACAGGATATCAAACAACAAATGTCACAAGCAATCTAATTTCTGATTAGTGAGACTATAAATCGAACTCTGGAAAATGTGACACTATCGCAGGATTAGAAAAAGTGATAGCAGAATTCTGGAGGATACAGTAGAAGATTCGGTATCACTAGGAGAAACTGAAAGGAACTGGAGAGGAGACTTCAGCTGCTTGTAGGCTTAGTTCTGATCCCATAAAGTCACTACTGACACATCACAATTTTGCCTGCATGACAAATCAAAGGCAGTGCAGCAACTACAGCTGCAAATACAGTTCCTTCCCTGGGAGGCTTATCTGAAAGCACAGTTAAGAAGGGGTTACTGGTACGAGACAGAGAACAAGCCAAAGAAAATGTTAGCTCCTCAATAATACATCCTCACGGAAAAAGAAAAGGCAGGAAAACAGTACATAAAACAAAGGTGACCTAAATGACTGATTATCAGTAACAGATGCAATAGATGTCATATATTAGCAAATCGAAGGGAAGAGCTGACTGGATTTCAGAACCCAGAAGTTCATGTGCCTACCAGATTTCACCTTCAGAACAGTCACTGAGAAGCACATCAAGTGGCAAAACAAGCTCATTAAATTAATCAGTTTTTGATAGCATCTGACAGCCTCCATGACTGCTCACTCAAACACTAACAGAGGCATCTGAAGGTTGATCTGCAGCAAACCAGACCTTTGTTGTTGCAGACACAAGGGGCTGGGTTATTCCTGTAGTGGGAGGAGAACTGCATAACAGATTTGTTCTGTTTACTCTCCTGAAAGGCAGTTTTGGAAAGGGCCCCACTGCCCTTCCTCTGTTCCTGCAGTAGCACTGCCTCATTTATCCCAGCTCCTTGCCGGTCCCTGCTGCACAAACAGCAGGCTCCCAGGGCAATGCATGCAGATCGGCCATGCCCACCTGCTCTGGGCTGCTGTTTACTTTGCCTACTTGCAGCAACTCTGCCTTTTCATTTTCCAGAGTTTCCTATTCAAAATAATGGCAAGCCTTAGTATGTGCTATCAAAGTGAAACATAAGGCGATGAAATAAAGGTACAGGAACCACATAGGTTTTTGTCTCCTGCTGGACACTGTTATGGATTTTGTTATGAGGAAAGGATAAATGGATACTATCTAAACATCATCTTGGCTATCTAGCAGGATACAAAGATTTAGCACTCAATGCCAAAAGAGTAAGGTCACAGCTTAACTATCACACATGCGTGCTTCAGATCATCAGACACAGCAATAACATCACAAACAAGATGATGTTAATGATAAGAAAAGCCACAAACTACAGATGAATGTGGAAAGAAAAGAAACAGAAAACATGGTGGAATTCATGTATGTTGGCACCGACACGAAAGTCAGAAGAGAGATTCACGAAGACCTATTGGCAGTCTCTTAAGCATGTACTCATGCAAACAAAATTTGGCAATTTGAAGCAATACTTAACACTAAAATCTATGCACTCTCCACCTTAGCAAACTGGTATACACAAATACATGTTAAATATGCATTTGTTGTATTTCCTCTTTGTAATTTATTTTATATCATAGAATCACTGAATGGTTTGGGTTGAAGGGGACCATCTAGTCCCAATCCCCCTTCCAGGGACAGAGTTACCACCCACCAGATCAGGCTGCCCAGGGCCCATCCAACCTGGCCTTTAACTCCTCCAGGGATGGAGCATCCACAGGTTCTCTGGCAGCCTGTTCCAGAACCTTACCACTCTCCGAGTAAAGAATTTCCCCCTAATATCTAACCTTAATCTCCCCCTTTTTAGTTTAAAGCCATTCTGCCATGTCCTATCACTATCAGATGGTGTAAAAAGGTGGTCCCCCTCCTGCTTTTAAACTCCCCTCAGGCACTGGAAAGCCACAGTGAGGTCTCCCCTGAGCCTTCTCTTCTCCACGAAGAACAAGTCCAGATCCTTCCTCAACCTTTCTTTACAGGAAAGGTGCTCAAGCCCTCTGATCATCTTTGTGGCCCTTCTCTCAGCTCATGCCAAACCTCCATGCCGGGGTCTGGATGTAGCTCTCCAGATGGGGCTTTATAATAAGGGCAAAGCATAGAGGGACAATCATTGTCTTGCCCCACAGAGCTGCTCTCAATGAGTTCCGCTCCCAGTCTACATACATATCTGGGATTGTCCCAACTCAAGTGCAACAGCTTGCAGTTGGACTTGTTGAACCTCATTAGGTTCTCATGGGCCCACTTCTCAAGTCTGTCCAAGTCCCTTTGGATGGCATCACCTCATTCTCTTGCACCAAAGCCTGACCATCTACCTTGGCAGCAGCACCACTGGGCAGCCAAGGAACATGGAAAAAATCTCTCCGGTCGCTGTCTCTTCTGGGAGAGATGATAAATGGGATTCAGCAGGGAGAACATGCTAGCCAAGGGTACCAATGATTGTGACAAGAGCAAGCTACTATCTGAGGCTGCAGGATGCATTTCAGTTATAATTCATCATTTATGTATGTTGTCCTTTATTGTTGTCTATATTTACTTTATTCCTGTCTACATTTTACAGTGCAAACTGCTGGACCTAGAAGGGTTTCTGGTTCTATTTTCATTGTGATAAAAATAAGTAAATACTGGTTTTGTACTGTTGGCAGCTCTTTCAGATCAGTTTTCTTGGTATTGGCCACTTACCTTAAAGTCAGACTCATCTGTGGGCTTTTTCCTTCCATCATTTTCGATTTCCTTGAGTTTGTTGTTGGCTTTTTTGTTTTGTTTTGTTTTATTTACTGTGTGGGTCTGGCCAAAGCTTTAAGTAACTGGAATAAACAAATCTACTAAACACATACTGTTACTTCTTCAAGTACTCTTTTAAAAGATGATCCAAGAAGTAAAATTCTGCAATAACCATTGATTATTTACACTAAAATGCAGAAGAAAGGCATACGCTAAGCTTGGGCCCCACATTGCAAACCCTGTTGAAATCAAAAAGGGGAAAGTATTCCACATCTCAAAGAACTATGGATGAAATATGCATGACATTTTCAGCTTGGGAGGCCCAGAGAGTTTATTTATTTTTTCTGTTTGGGAAAGAGTTATTTGTTTGTTTAATTGTACTATGCCTTTTAATAAGGAATGTTAAGGAATCTTCCATTGACAGGAAAAACAATACAGCCTAAACCATCTGAGCAAGCATGACTATTATTCACTGGATAGTATTATTCATATGACATGCAATGCATTTGCTACAACAGGAGAAACATTTGCTGTTTTGCTCAGATGAACAGAGAACAGCTTTTCAGCCATGCTTTATCTATTTTTCCCAATATTAAATATTACATCACTGTGAAATAAATTAATTGACCAGTGCTGTGAACAAATAAATTACAAAATTCAATATGCTCCTTTGAATTTGCAGCTCATTTCAGCGAGCCGCTTTTGCAGTAGCTCTAACATATGAGTTAAGTAAACCTTTCTGACAGGTGTAAAAGCCTTTCATACCACTTGCAAGGTTATGCTAGCTAAATATGACAGAAAATGTGGACTAGTCACAATATCATATGTTCCATATCAGCAAGTATCATAACAGAAAGGCTCACTACACCAAATAAAATGCACCATGGAGTAAAACAATGGGTGTGCAGAAATAATGACATAACAAATCAGACAGGAGCTGGGACCCTAAATTGGTGGGTTGCTTTTCCATAGGATTAACCCAAATGAGACCTCATTATCTGGGAAAAAGAAAATAATGAACTTACCCGTCAAAGACATTGCACTGTGTTTGGCTAAGGAGCGAGGAAGCAACTTTTATTTATTTGTCTGTTTGTTCACAGTTACTGTCAAATAGGATTTCATTGCTTTTCACAGGTATTGTCTTCCTTTTTCATCCTGTTGCATGTACATTCTCTAAGGGACTTTACTGACCCTCTTCTCAGATGTTCCATGTCTGAGGCAGTGCCATAAATCACTGCCAGAGTAAGAGATGCTTCTGGCTGTAACCCATACAGTATTCCACACCCAAGCTTGATTTTGTTTTGCCTCATTAGTGGTTCACGCCCACCCCTTGGCTCACATGCCAATGCCCCACCTCATTGAGACCATACTACACATATTTGCAAGAAAGATTTTAATGGGCCTGGCTGGGGAGACTTTAGGTGTTACCAAAGCTCCCAGTGGGTGATTCTGCTGAGTGCCTCCATTCAGAAGAATGGCAGATCACTTGTCCTGCTGGAAGGCAGCTACTACGCTGTCATAAGACTGAAAGGATGATGAGCCAAACATCATCTAAGTACTTGCTTGTGCTCTCTGCTTTTGGAAGGAACTTTATCCTGGAAAAAATGAATCTGTGTGGAACTGCAAGCTGGACTTCAATCAGGGGCTCTGTGCTAAGAGGCCAGCACTGCATTTGGTATGTGATCCAGAAACTTCTGCAGAAGGTTCATGTGAATTACACATTGCCTCATGTTGAGAGTCAGGCAGCCAAAACATATTGTCCTAAACATCCTTGTTCACATGAACTTCAGCCACTATTTACTAGAATTCAAGGAAAAAAAGAGAAAAAAATTGACACTGATGGTGATCTAATTCTTCATGTTTTTTTACTAGGGGGACAGCTGTTTATACCAGTCTGTCTCAGGTCTGTAATAACCTGTAATGCACAGGTTACCTGGACAGTTTGGGCTGGCAGTGAGCAAAACTGAAAACCAGGTGTTTTAAGTTCTTCAAACCTTAATTTGTAGAAACAAAATAGATTTTTTCCCCTTCCACCTAAGGGGTCTTCCAAGAAAGAAACAACAAGTGAGGAATGAACAAACATAAAAACAACCCACCAGGATAAGTAAAATGGGGATTCATTGTTTTGCTCTATGACCGTCAACAAAGTCTACCAGCTAGCATCTATTTCTAGAACTTCCAATTCAAATTACATCTAATGAGTTTACAGTACAATTTTTAAAGGGTCTCGCCTGAGTCATAAAGACTGAAGCAACCATTAAGCCACATTTGTTAACAGCTATGATAACTACACTGTCATTATGCACACTGTAGGACACTGCGCTACACAAAGGACTAATGTTATTCCACCAGACTAGAAACACTTTAAAATCATCTTGTGAAACTAGTAAGACAGACAAAACACATTTTCTGATCATAAAAAGCATTCTGGCAATTGCTGAAAATCATACATTAGTATCAACTGTACATTTAAAATATCACGTTATTCCACTGTTTAAATAGACTGAGTTTACATGCCAAATTTAGCTTTGCAGTTTACATTAAGGATAGTGGTTGTTTTTACATTTCTTTTTAGGTCTCATGGTAGTTTCACCCTCTTACGCCCCTAAAATTATTTTTGAGGCAGCAATTTGTCCCTTCTTCTTCTTCTTATTTTTTTTTCCCCAACAGTATTCATTAATGTATTATTCTTGTTATAACTGTTCACTGAGTCTAGACAATGACACGTTGTATCGGCAGCTAAAGTGATGGAAACTGTGGAGCTATACTTGAAGCTTCATGGGTAATCAGAGCTTATCTACTTGTAATTAATTTGTCACCACACTGAAGATTTGAAATTGAAATCTACTGACCAGACTCTGATCTAAATGCGTACCTGGAGAATGCTGATGATATTAGAGATTATTCTAATTTACAGTGGCATAGCAACAATTGCATTCTGAGGTTTTATGCCTTCAGTTCTAGGAAATTAGGGTTTTCAGTAAAACACATACATCTGAGATACTGTAAAATAAACTAACTCAATCTCAGTCTTAAGCAGATCTTACTTCACACTTATTTAAAGAAAATGAAAAGGAATGATGACACATCACAGGATCCTGTAGCCACGGTGCACCATGTAAGAAATCACATATGTGACCATCAATAGATAGTTCCTCTGTATCCATAAGGGGGTCTTCTCCAACAGGCAGTATTACATGTGATATGCCTTTAGTAACAAAGCAGTTTTGTGAGTACAAGTGGAACGGATATCAAATGGTAATGACTGCTACTCTACCACCTAGGTGTAATTGCTAAGAAAATATGTTGAATTCGTATTCTCCTTGTGTGACTGAGAAGGGTTTGGTTTCCCTTCAAAACTTTCCCCAGGCTATTCTCAGAAAGCCTCAGGTCCAAAGGAAAGAGTTTTAATATACAATATGTATTAGTTTATAGGAACAAATCAAACACAGCACAGCGTTCCACTTTGCACAGAAGAATGTGGAAGACAACTGAAAATAATAATAAAAAATACATCTCTCTGGAATAATTATTAATAATCAGTGTATATACAGCTTTAATTATATTATTGCAGTGATTTCTCTAGGTGAAAGGGAAAAATTAGCACACTTCTTATTTCAGGCTCAGCATAAATAAAAAAAAAGCAAAAACTTGGTCAAATTCGTTTGTTGAAGGAAAACTTTGTACTCTAGAGAAACAACTGATGGATTGCTTGTTGTGATGCTTCAGAATAAACAGGGCATCACTGCTGGGAATGAGTCCTTGTCCTTACTCTCACAATAAGGCACTCTATCATTATCTTTTTTCTACAAGAATTATTTATAAAAGATTCTCTATGGATATTCATTTGGGGGCATATGCCTAAAGAGATAATCACTTAATATAATAAGCGTCTTAATTTAGAGTTATCACATGACAGCATGTTCCTCCGTGTTAAACAGGTAACTAGTCTCAGCTTAAAGAGGGAGTTTTATCTGAAGGAGGAGAGGTGCACAACGCCTGATGGCAAAGCAACATTTTAATCCTCTTATCAGTCACAAACCCTATGTCTTACAACGTTTACAAGTTATGACAGTTATTTCATGTCTAAACAAAAGGCTTTCCCACATCTGAATATGACCCCTTGCTAGATGATCCTGTAGGGTTTTGAGCTCTCCCGTCTCTCAGGGGAGTCAACACCCCTCTTTTCATGCTGCGCAGTTTCATGTGGTCAGGTTCACATGCTGCTGTGTGCTAGTGATGAAGTCATGTCTAAAAGTTGACAGCTTCCTTATTAAACTTCAAGGCCAGAGCAGTGAATTTCTTATCCGCTTCGTCTAATCCCTTCTAACTTCACTCTCCTATTCTGGTGCAGAATACATAGGCCTGATTCAGGTACTCCTGAGTCCAGTCTGTGGGTAGCCCTGGATACAGGCACTTTCTTTATCTTGGGCCATATAACCAAAGGTTACAACTCTCCAAAGCATTTGTCATTTTGCTGAGACTTGTTCCTAAGGTAAACACAAATATAGCAAGCTCAACAGTGGATGGACTGGGAAGATGCCAGCCAAATAGTTTTCCTCTGAAAAACACCCCAATGCATTTAAATTAGCACAAAACAATGCAGTGGTTTCCACAGACCTTTCACCTCCACAATATAATTCCTAGTCCAAGCCGCAGCAGCGCCAAGGGCACAGAGTAGTGGTCAAGACACCCATCTTGGGGCTGGAGGAGATTGGCCTGGACAATGGAGCAGACCCAGAGCTTGAAAATGTGTTTTGCACCTCTCAGCCAGCTGTCCGGATGGTGTGTTCCTTCCCTGTAGCTATGACACTGAAACAATGACAATCTAAGGGCAGGAGGGAAGCAGGCACAGAGAAAATACCTTTTATAAGACCAACTGATGGCTGAAAAAAATGCATTTGTACATTTGTACATTATTTTTTCTTCATATTTGAAACAGAAGTGGATTCATTTTCCCACTCCCTTCTCTCTTGTCTCTATTTCAAAAAATCTTGAATTTGCTCCTATTCAGAATAGGTGAAGATATCCTCAGAAAGGATTTAACAGATGGGAAACCCATTTTTTTGTGCTGCTTCATCCTGGAGTATTAACTCACTGCTGATTCCAGCAGACAGAAGATCTGAATCTCAAAGGGAACAACATCTAACAAAAAGGCGCTCCGGACGGATGAAGACAAGTACTAAGCAAAAGCTTATTTCTAACATAAAGTAACTCATGGATGTGTTGCTGCTGACTTTGCTTGTGCACGCCTTCAAACAAACAAAGAAAAAACAAAACAAAACAAAACAGAGAGAGAAACTGTTCAGAGATTTTGAGGGATTGAGCCCCCCGGTTAAAATGGATATCTGAAACTACATCTATATGCAACTGGAAGCTATAACCTATAATCTACCCATTTACAGACAGGTACTAAGTGTTAGGAATGGTCTGCATTCCTGGCTTCTTAGTGGTCAAAAAAAACAGTCCTTCCTTTAGTTAAAACTCTGTACTGACACATCCACTTTGTTAGCCAACACAACTGAGCTGCACAGATGTTTTGAACTGGGCCAGAAGGCTAAGAGATGTGATCAACATCCCACCACCTTCAAGTTGTTTCCATGAATGTTGAAGTACACATCTGTACAGCATAATTCTTCTTTAATCAATGATATCCAAAAAAAAAAAAAAAAAAAAAGTTACTAATTCAAAAGCTTGCCAGTAGCTGCTTCAATAATTCATGTATGTCAAAAATAAGATTGTTTTTCACAAAACAAAGCTATCTATTATATCACTGACACTTGGACCTGGAAATCTGGCATCACACAAACAGCTTACAGAACTCACTGAAACCAGGGAATAAAAATATATTTCTAAAACAGCATGTTGATTTTTTTAAAGGCCTGTGGAATTTTCCCTGGGTGTAATTCAGCATGTCTTGTCAAAGAAACGTTTTACTTGTGTGTGCAAATTGAGTGTTTATCCTTTCAGCCATTTGGGAGCCAGTGGCTTTGTACATCTCTTTCCCTTGTGTCATTTGCCTCCGTCTGCTTTTCTCATCCATTTCATACCAGCTTTTCAGTACTGTAACCACTGAGGCTGGACTGAAGACCTCCTCTTAATTGCCTTTGCTTCTGGTATCATTGCATTTCCATTGTAGTTCTTAAAGACGGTAAACCTCAAAGCAGCCCTTGAATGATCCACCTTTGAAAGCAGCTGCAGCATTCAGCACTGCTGGTGTGCACCCTGCCCTAGGACCAAAAAAGCAGCTCGAAGAAACATGCACATTGCCTTTTCTCATCTTCAATTTCATAATTTAATGCTTTCTTTTTTTTTTTTTTTTTTGTTTTGCCTCCAGGTATTTCCAGAGCACTTTGGCCCTTTGTGATCTCTTAGCTACATAACTTTATAGGAACAAGATTTAAATTTCACAGTGATTCTCAGGCACCTAAAACCTCAGGAGCTGTGGGAAAAAATGCACTAATGGGGCTAACTTTTCTAGCCGCCTATGCCAAAACCATAAAGACGACATAAAAATCAGAGGAATAACTGTGTGAATAGGTGGTCTGGCTCCAAAAGAAGATAGTTCTTGACTCCTAACATCTGTGGGAGCAATCATTTTCCAAGTATAGGAAGCCCAGCTATTTATTAATATAAAGCTATTTTTTAAAGGGAAAATTAGTGTGGAACAAATAGCACCTTAAAAAAAAAAAAAAAAAAAAAAAAAAAAAAAAAAAAAAGCCAGATCCAGCAGAATGGAAAAAATCACTGGAATAATTTTCCATATTTAATAATGTTATTTCCCATGAGCATTAAGCATTAGTTCTCTCCCTATAATAATCTGATAGTCATGATATTTGAAATACACTGATACGAAAATAGCAAAGAGGGAAAAAAAATGCCAGCAATGAATTATACTGGTAAATGGTAAGAACAATAAATGGCATTCCCCAATTAGAAGAATGAGCATGTTTTTTTTCCCTTACTTTTATTCAATGTTTCATATTAAGAATTACTTTTAATTTCCTATGCAGATTTCTTTAAAATACTCAATTAATTCTGTAATTCCATCCAGTCACAGGAAGCAGGCATCTTGACTGCCAAAAGTCACCTGTAAGCAGTGAAGGGTTTAAGACTGAAAAACAACGTGGAAGTTGGGTTGGCTGTGGCATACTGCCCTAACCTTTCACCTCTGCTGAGCTGGGGAAAAAAAAATCTCTTAGGTCATAAGTCAAATGGGCTTCGTGATATGGAGTCCCTGGGGAGCGAAGGCAGAGAAATGAAAAATGAGATAGGCAGGCTTACCATAGTTCTAACCTACTTCTGTGTGCCTATGAGATGGCTGCCAAAAAACCTTCCCACAGGAATGCCCTTTGCCAGTGAATTTTGCCTGGATGCATCCTAGGAACTTGCTTGACAAAAGCTAAGGTTTCAGTCACTGAAATCACACACACAAGAAAAGCCCTTCAACAACTCTTGGCCCGACTTCTTGCTGTAGCCAACAGGCTGAACTCTTGGTGTGAAAGTGCTGCCTGTACAAAGAGGCATTTGTGTCCCATGTCCTGTGTTGTCAGCAACTGCAACAGTCCTGCCAGGCTGGGGAAGGCAGCCCAAGCACCAATCTCCTGCTACCTCCCATAGGTGGTCATGCCAAAGCTACAGTCATGCTATCACTCTTCTCATAAATGCTAACATGAAAGGAGATTATGGTGAGGTAGGGGTCGGTCGTCTCTCCCATGTAACAGCAATAGGACAAGAGAGAATGGCCTCAAGTTGAGCCAGAGGAGGTTCAGGTTGGACTCCAGGAAAAATGCCTTCTGAGAAAGAGCAGTGATGCAGTGGCACAGGCTGCCCAGGGAGGTGGTGCAGTCACCGTCCCTAGAGGTGTTCAAGAACCGTGTGGATGTGGCACTGAGGGACAAGGTCAGTGGGCATGGTGGGGGTGGATTTACAGACAGACTAGGTGATCTTAGTTGCCTTTTCCAACCTTGACTATTCTGGGATTCTGTGATCAGTCTGCATAGACATCTGAGCACATGTGTATGTACGTATCCATGTATAGAGAGAGAATAGTATTACACGTGGAGTAGCAGAGGGGAAGAGCTAGGCAGTGAGATTATATAGACAGCACAATGTACACAGCTTACTACAGACATGGTGTGAAACAGCCTGCCCAAATGCAGCTTTTTCTCCTGCTTCTAAAGACCATGCTTACACCAGACATGCTGCAATGCAGTAGTAGCATGTAGAATGAAACTACATTCTGACAAGAAAGAGTTCATTTTCACAAGGCTTTATCTGTGCCGGGGGACATAATGCTTCCCCTAAAGACAACCCAGCCCCCAAGCATCCTGTGCTGCTCAGCAGGCTATCACTCCAGGCCAAGCCCCAGCCCGCGCCATCTTGTCCCCAAGCCCTCTGTACTTCAGCAGGTCACAGAGGGAAAAGCCGGCATTCCTGCTCCCACAGCATCACACGCTGCTTTTAGCCAGCTTCAAGACTTCGCCGCCCTTCGAAACACTGAACTCTATTCTGTGTGAACAACCTGACAAGCAGCCAGGCAGAGGGCCACTGCCCGGTCAACAGGAAGCAGGCTGGGACAAAAGGTCCGAGCTGAGGAATGCTTTTCTGTGGCCCAGGCGGAGGGACGGCCTCACAGCCTGCGCCTGGGGACAAGCCAGCACAGAAATGTACGCCGGGTAACTGCGAACTTTGATTAGAAAGCCACAGCACTTAATAACAAAACCTGACTGGAAAGAAAATAGGACCGAAAAGAGAAAGATTGGAGCTTATGAAAAATAGCTCGTGCCTTCAGGCTCGTTTTAAAAATGCGTTTTATTGACTTTTTACTCAATTAAAAGATATTCTTATTCTCTCCTTAGATACTGTCCATGGCTTCTTACTGCGTGCACATCAATACAGAGAACCAATGCAAAAGGCTTAGGTAAAGCGACCAGAGCCACTGTGTGAACAAGTTCATGTTTCTCTCAGCATCTCGGAAAAAATGAGCTCTTGAACAATTCAGAAATCCCATTAAATGCACACATGGATAGAAACTAATTGCATTTCCAGAACGTCTGTGTGTGCACTGACACTAAATACTAACTACGTGTGGACCCGACCAGTTCCTAAGCACTCTGAATTAACTGTTGTGAGAAGCAGAAGCCTTCGGGCAGCCGAACCAAGCAGCATTGCCAGCACCAATAAGTTTTTGTTCGCTGAATAAAAATAGTGGGACTTCAGACAGACATTCTGGCTCTTTAGGTACCACAACAGGTGTTTTAAAACTAGCTGCTTAAGCTCAAAACCAAAACACTTACCTCATTAGCAATAGCCATTTAACACATAAACCACTTGCGTGGGAAGGTAGGTCTGTAGCCTGCCATCCCTGCAACTTCACTGTAAGTCTCGCGGCATTCCATCAGACTTTTTTTCTTTTTCTTCTTATTTTGAGCTTGTATTAAAAGCTTCTGAATTTCTTTTACACGTAAGGAAAGAATATCCTTAAGAGAGAACTCAGAGCTCTAAAACAGGACAGTGGATCTCTTTCCAAGTAATTTTAACTGGACAACTAAAAATTTCAAATGAATTATTAAAAATAGATTCTTTTTCCTCCCTGCCAGAAAATTTCCTAGTGCCCTGAAGTCTCAGGCTCAGACAGTATCATTAATTAAAAGCAATAATCAAAATAATTCACAATTTTAAATTCCTCATTTCAATATTTAATTCTGATGGAAAACCTTTTCCACAACACTGTATCCTATGTTTATAGAGGCCTTTACATTTAAAGCATGGTTAACGAGCATAGTTTTTCTCACTATTCAGGAAGAAACCAAAGTATCAATACAAGAACGAATACAGGAACAGTACAGGAGCTAACAGCTTTCTTGCTGAAGGTCACCTCTCTCTTGCTTAACTTGCATTTACCCCCAGCATACTGAACCTGAACAGTTACTGAGGAGCGTGTAAGAGCTTGCTGCCTTAAGCTAAGTTGCTCATATGAGCCTTTACTCACTCTTTCTTTGCTTTGTTGACTTTGTCATACAAATAGCATAAATAGAATAGCATAAAGAGTAGTAAGAAGAGATTTTGCAATAAAAGTAATCTAATATGATTATGGAGACATACTTTTGAATAAGAAGGTGAATGACTGCCCAACAACAGATTTGAAAAACAGAGTTTGGAGTTTACAAGTGAAGAATGTCAGACTAGTGATCAGAGAGAAGATCTTACTGCAATACATGAATAAGAAAGTGGTGCATAAAGCAACTACAGTAATCTTTCCACAATTCAGTTTCGTGTCTTATTAAGAAAACCATGTTTAATGACCAACTAAGTCCACAGTAGAACAGAAAAAATAACTAGAAGTCTAGATAGAATGAGCTAAGAAAGACTGAAATAAACAGAACCAGTTAATGCAGAAGGCAGAGGAGAGACAGGAAAACAGCCTTCTGGCAAAATAACAGTTTCTGCAATGTGTAAAAGCAAAACTTTTTCCATGTTCATTGAGAAGAATAGCTTACGACACAGCAAGGAAAACAGATTAGACTTCAGAAAAGAAACTTGAGGTAAGCAAAGCATACACTGCCTGAGGGTGTTAAAGAATCTCAATCTGGAATGTTTTGGGGATAGGATGTAGAAATAAATCTAAGAAATAAAACAGATATTGTTAAGCCTGCCTTAATCTTGGGTGGATGGACTACATAAATGTCTCTTACCAACCCAAACTTCTACAGGTAGCATTTGTACATAGTTCCCTTTTCAACTTACTTGGAACTGCAGAATTGATGCTAATAATACACTGAATCCCTCTCCTAACAACAGGTTTGTGCTACCCAGCTGTCACTGATAACATGAACTCTGTGATAAATATGTTTTGTAATGATGTTACACATATTAAACTAACTACCAGCTGAAGAAGGACTGCATATATCACTGCAGTATTTTTTCACTTTTGAAGACACTTTTGAAGACACCCATGTTCTCCTCATGTTAACCTCCATAAATTAAAAGACAAATTAAAGTATGAAGTCTAAAAGTTCATATATGAAGTAGACCTACAAATCTCAATTTCATCCAAAAACTGCATAGCTATAAATTTCAGGCTACTCAGTCTACCAGTGCACAGCTGGAAATGCTGCTTTGTCTGTTACAGTCTGTTTGAAATTATGTTCATCTCTTCTGAAGTTTTCTTCAGAAAACTTGAGAATGGTTTCTGATACCTATTATTTTCAATGTCCAGTAACAAGATCCACGGAGGCCACCTGCCTCTACCTCCCGGACATGCTTTCTGTAATTCTGACTTGACTGGCAGAAAATAATAAACCTCAAAACTTCATGATAGTGGTAGCTAGCTCTGTTGGACTGACTTTCTGTAGTCATCTCGTCTGGATGGCAGACCTTCAGATTGGTTTATTAAGAGAAATCTGAAAGATATTTTGGAGCACATCTGAAACACAAGGAAAACTAAATTTTTATTTCCCGTCTTTTTTTTTTTTTCCTGTTCATTCTGTGTTGTTTTTCCTCATTTGTTTGTATGTTACATTATAAGGCACTGGAATTAACCAAAAGATATGACCCAGATGTCAGTGCATTTGTAGTGGAAAAAGGCAATTTCAGAGTCTAGTGCTTAATAAAATTTTTGCATGATTTCCTACAGCTGTTATCCATGTGTTATTTCAGGATAGCTGAATCACTGCACTGTTAAAGGACTGAAACAAACAGGCAAAATATGCTGAAAATGCAAATACACAACTTACTTTAATGTGGGATGTAAGTATAACAGAGCATTTGGGACTAGAACTGATAAATAACCAGTGGATTATCATTGCCATCATATCCTGGATTTTAAAAACCAATACCCTACTAAACATATACATTTGCCATATTTAATTATCATATCCTGATTTAGTTACTGGAGTCTCTTCTGCCCCTTAGGTTAAATCTGTTTACTTGTTACATGATGTGGATACTCATTGGTCTAGAGAATCTAGAGACAAAATAAAAATCTGCCATTCAAAACAAAGGCTAAAAAGAAATCCTTCTCTCTGAACGCAGAGTTCTGTGTTCTTGAGAGCCAAAACAACACATAAGTTTCAAATGATAGTCCCAGAGCTTAAAAAAAAAAGAATAAATTTATTTTCTTTTGAAATGTAAAAGAGGAAAAATGAACAGGGATGTGATTGCTACTTGTTGCCTACGAAGCCTTTGAATGTTTGTCATGAAACAGTAGTATGAGTTCTGCAAGTGTTAAGACTACCTGAAAAAGTAGATGAAGACAATCATCCAATAGGAAGTGAAAAGGTATTCTTTGCCAGTATTTTCAGTGGAATCAAAACCAGAAACATTGCATGCAGAAAAACAAAGGGGGGAAAAGATGGGAAGGCAGGGAGAGAGGAAGGCAAGGAGGGAAGAGAGTGAAGGAAGGCAGGGAGGGAGGAATAATGGGAGGGAAGGAGAATGGGAGGGAAGGAGGGAAAAAAAAAGAAGAAAGAAAAGAAGAAAGAAAGCAGAGAAGAAGAAACATACTACATTCAGGAATTTACTGCTACTGATCTTGGGTGGCCAATTGCAAGAAAAGATGCTGGGACAAAAATTTCCTGTGGTATAATTCCAATGACCTCAAAGTTAGAGCAAGATCAATTTGCCCATTGCACATACTGATACACACTATGATGTTGTAATAAAAACACTGTCTTGGGTGAGAGATTTCCAGAAACAGATGCACAAAGCTTTACAAGAGTTTTGTACGCAGCATGGTGCAACCGAGCGATCCTGTCCAGCAAAACACTGGAAAAGCTCATTAATCAGGAGCCAAAAGCCCACATTCTGGATTTTTTGTCTATCTTTGCATAATTTGTTTACATAAACTTTGCACAATATTTTTCAACCCAATGTTCCTCTGGTATTTACTTATCTTCCTAGAAAAACTTCCTGCCAAATAAATAATTAGAAAATAGATTTCCCCCTTCCTACTTGTTAATTATTGCCTCTAATAAGAGTAGGAGAGGATATTTCAAGAGATCTGATAATAAAGCACAGCCTACTCCAATATGTTCTTCAGCAGTCCCACAATTTCAGTACTTCACATCATTTTTTATAAAAACATAATGTTAAATCCTTAGAAAATATATGTCTTATACAAAGGCAGGTAGCTGAATGGACCATTCCAGGCATGGAATACTAGGCTGTGATTTAAGAAGGCCTTTCTGGAGAAAAGGTTATTTTGCAGAATTCCAGCTGAAGTGGGCTGCCAACTCTGCAAAAGTGAGCAGGGTTTACTGGCAATGAGAAGGACGGGGAGGGAGAGAGCTAGTGTGAGAGAAGGCAGTTGTACACCCTGCACCTTAGCAAGCAGTCCTACATTCACTTCTGTAGGCCTAGGAGTAGGATTCAGTTCAACAGAAGATCCATACTGCACCTCAATAATTCCTCCAAATCCAGGGTTTGGACTCTAACTCAAGGTGAGCACTGGTAGGACTACTTTCATGCTTCAGAACAGAGGGCAGGCTCCTGGCCTCCAAATGATCTTATACAGCCTGAAATGTATACATATATATATATATATATATATATATACACACACACATACGTAAAGAAACTTGGAAACGCCTTCTAATGAAGCACCTTCATTAGAAGTCATTAGCAATAGGAGATCTAAAGGTTGTCAAATACATGGTGATCCACAGAATGAGTCACTATAGGTGTTCATGACAGAACTTGTTTTTCTCTTTTAAAATTCCTTAAATCATTGCTGAAAATACACCTTTGAAGCAGGTTTTGTTGTTAGAAAAGATGGTGGCCTATCAATTACAAAACAACACACCCCCAAAACCAGCTGCTTCACATTCCATTCATCAATCTTTCTGTTGCTTATGTCAAACATTGACAGGTTTAATGTATTGAGAGATAAGAGTTTGTCCTTGGATCTAGCAGGAGGGAGGAAATGAAGGCTGAGCACCAGCCCACAGTGCACACACTGGCAAGTCTAAAAAGTAAATTGGGGCCTTGAAAACATTCATTCGCCTGTGCCCTGTGCTCACCTCGTGCAGCCACACAGGAGACACAGATGTGTGTGTCACCCTAAGCAGGGAAAAAATAGGGATCCCTGAGATAGAGTACCTTTCTTCTGGGTGCACTTTGGGTAATGCATTAATAATGGACATAAAACCCCAGGAGAATTTCAAAATTGCTTCTAGATTTATAAAAAACAACAACAAAAAAGAAATGCTATACTTGCAAATGCATATATCAGACAGTTCTGCATAAACAGGGAGCAGATAGCCCTTGCAAATCCAAGCGTACACTTAGTAGCCAAATAGGTTGCTCTACTCCGGTTCATCCCTGAAACTGGTTGCATTTCCAGCACTCCTCAGACATTCAGGTTCCTCCCACCCTACTCCAAAAATCAGAGCAAGTTCTTCTCTTGTACACTTTCCCCAGAGCAACTCCCTTGGGAAACAAAGGAAGCAATGCCAACCACAAAGACAGCAAACCTAAAGGCCTACCTTCCTCAAGACGGGCAACAGGTTCAGAGGTACTCAACTGAACAACCCAACTGATATAGTCACCCAGGATGAAAAAAGATGGGGGAAAAAAAAAAAAAAAGTTACTTTTAAGTTCCTGTAATTTTTCTAGGTATTATATGTGGTCAAACAGAAGGAAAAATGTCTAATGGCAAATGCCAGCTTGGAAAATCTGTTGTACCTCCACATCCCGAGGTACTGGGAGGCCAAATACATCCAAGCCTGTGAAGTATTCTGATACTTCAGCAAAGCAAGCCATGGAGGAATGCAAAATAGACAGATAATCCTCATTTATACCAGATGGGGAAACACTGAAGCAGAAAGAATTTAAGCAACTTGTCACTCAAAAAAAAAGAAAGAAGAAAAAAAAGGCATGGAGAGTGCTGCAAAGACAATTTCTTCCCCCTCTTCCCTCTCTCCAGTTGGAACAAGCTTCACCATGAAGAACATTACTACTGAAAATAACGGCATGGGAGACAAGTGACTAGCAGATTCCCAACTCAATAGCCCAGTGAATATAAAACACCATCTCATTTATCCCATCACTGGTGTTAGCATACGCTCCCATGCAAAATGACTGAATGCAGCACGACTGTACTCATTTGGATAGCGATTGTTTAAGCCAGTCAAGGGAAGAACTGCCTGTCACTTCTAATCCTTTACTCTGAGAGGTGGCAGCAGCAGCTCTGCCTTCATCCTTCCACAGGATCTCACATTTCCAAACACCAAGGGGCTATCTACTACCGAACAAGTTTCATGGCAATGTAGTAACTAATGACATTGGAGGAATGACTTTTGATTTCCACTGGCAATACCTCTGTCTGGGTGGTTTCAAAAAAAAAAAAAAAAAAAAAAAAAGTTATCAGTCAAGAAATAGCAATTTAGAAACCGTGAATGTGGGGACAGAGATGCCTTTGGGATTTGTGTGTGTTAGCTTTGCTTGCAACAATAGATTAGGAAACAGGATTGAGAGTTACAAAAAACAGAGGGAGGGGGAAGGAGGGAGAAACTGAAGTCAGACTGATGGAAACTGTTGCAAATTCTGCACTTTTGAAGAGACAGCTCTGATAAGAAGATACTCTCAGGTTAAAAGAGTCTATACCTTCCCACATTCAAGCACAATAGTTGCACAGCTGAACTATTTCCACCACAGCCCTGTGTGGTGATTTAAAACACTCAGGAAATCAAAACTTCAGAGAATGATTTTTTTTTACTCCCAAATGCTCAAATGAAAACTTAAG
The DNA here is from genome assembly GCF_951394365.1 of Tetrao urogallus. Lineage (NCBI taxonomy): Eukaryota > Metazoa > Chordata > Aves > Galliformes > Phasianidae > Tetrao > Tetrao urogallus. The sequence goes on from NC_136820.1 coordinate 13,059,757, forward strand.
CTTTTTCAAAGTGTCTTCAAAACAGAAAAATGCATTGCCATATCTGTAAATGAACAAGAATCAATATTCCACCAGCAGGCTTATTAGGAAGTCTTTCAAGCTCAGCCCTCCACAAATGTCCAGTTTAAAGCTACACCTTGCTTAAAGAATCAGAGGAGCTGCAGAAATCACAGAATTTCTAATATTTATAAATAATTTATAAGAATTCATTACGAGAACACTATTTTCAGAACTCAAGATTAGGCAAGAAGGCAGCCCATTTAATAAATACCATTTTCATGTACATTCTCACATCACAAATACATATGCACACATTCATTTATTTATTAAGTTTTTTTCCAAGGAAGAACATATGCGTTCCAGTCGACTTTTTGGAAAGGAAATATATTCGTCTGAATTGGTTTTCAACTATCAAAAAATTGGCATTTTATAACATTGCATTTAGTTCTCTCTAGAATAACAAAGTATCTTCTCTAAGACAGCAAAGTACCATGACCACCCTTATCTTTCCGAGGGCAAATGCTGGAATATTCTGCCCCACCAAAACTAACATCTGTCTTCCACTACTCTAAACGGTGCTTTCCATGACTGTTGACATCATTAAAACTCACTGAATGCAGAGATAATTGGGAAATGACCACTAAGATGTAAGGCTGCAGTAAGTTTGGTATCAATTCCAAAGCACAAGCACAACATATCTTGGAGTGTTTACCCAGCACTGCTTTTGCATTTTTATTTACCTGAGTCACTGTAGCTACTATCTGCAAAGGTACTGCTGTGTATTTTTAGTAGATAAATTTTTATAAGTTTTTATAGTCCATTAAGTATCTTACACTGCCAGGTATCAGAACATTTCCTACAATTGTGCAATCCAAAAAAACAAAAAAAAAAAAAAAAAGAAAAAGAAAAAACAACCCCCCCAAAAAAAACAAACAAAAAACCCCACACAATTAAAGAGGCCACCTCTGTTTTTAAATGTTTTACTGCTTAGGATTTTAACATGCAAACTGTATATTTACCATTCAGTAATACATGCCACTTGAAAAAGCTCAGTGTTTGGATTTTTTTCTTTACTCCACTTAATGCAGTCTTTTTACAGTCTAAATGTTTGTTGCTTTTTGGTTTATTTGTTTATGAATTCTGCATCTCCTGGAGACATTTGCAATGTGTTCTGTAAAATGCACTTGGGACAGCAATGAGAACTCTGGAGGTTTAATCCTGGCTTTAACAACACCTCCCTCTGTGCCTACAGATAAAAGACAAGCTCTCCCTTCCTCCTCCTGTAGCTTCAGCTTCCATGAAATAATTTCAGAATAGACTAATAGACCTCCTACATGAAGATCTTAAATTCATTAAACTATTTTAAGGAATAAAAGTTCTGACTATTAATAATTTATTCTTATTACTGATCCATTTAAATACAGACACTGTAAAATCGTTTCACATGCCTATTAAGCACAACCTCTCAAGCTAACAGTAGTTCATTATTGTGACAGTTTGCCAGCTCGGGCTTCCTAGTTGCTCCTGTTGCATAAATTAGGAGTCTTCCATCATTTTTAAGGTGAGGACTTAAAATGCATGACTTCAAAATACCCTCACGAGGCTGCTCCTTACTTCTAATTTTTCTGCTTAGAATTTATTAAGACTTAACATTTCTGATTTGTTTGCAGAAATTTTCCTCGGGCCAAGCAGTATCACCACCTGGCTTTTCTTTCAAAAATCTGCCAAGAGGACATGGTCCAGGGAGGACTTTTTTGTCAGGTAACAAAAGAACACAGATAATATTTTGACAGAACAAAAGATAGAAATATATACGACTTTTTGCAGAGGCCAGTGAGAGAAATGAGGATTTGGTCAAGATTCAAATGAATTTAATGGCAGACTAAATATTTGTTTCAGTAGTGACTTTCCTAGTTTACGTGCACTGCCATATTAAGTCTAGGATGCTGAAGACAGTAAGAGGAAAAAAAATGAGGGAGGGCAGATGTCGCAGTCATCTACAAATACGAGAGAGAATATCATTAAATAACAGAGAGGTTGATTATTCATGTAACCAGTGAAGGACAGGGTAGGAAAGAAAGGCCTTCACAATGTTTAGATGTCATTCCAGAATCAGTACTGATTGAAAAAGAGAGACATGCAACCTGAGCCTTTTGAAAGGTTCACGCCGGGTTGCCCGCACATATAACACATTATGAATACCATCGTATTACTAAACACACCTATGCCCTAAATATTCATCAAGTAGAATTTCCTAAGGAAACTTAAGAAGCATCAGACTTTGGTTTGATTTCACATCTGATTATAAAGCTGCTATCAATCACCCTCTCAAATTAATTAAAAAAAAAAAAAAAAAAGTGCACAAAAGAAAACAAAACAAAAAAATGGCTCATGGACACTGATAGATAAAATGCTCATTTATAATGTCACTCACACACTTACCTAGGGTAATGCATCTTGTTCTAATCACTTGCATACTGGCAATTTGTGAATAAACCAGAGGGTTTGTTCACTGATGAACAATGACACTGAATAGAGGTCAGCTGTAACAGCTTTACAAGGAAAGATTGCTGGAACTAAAATATATCTGTTGAACTGGGTAAATACAAGAAAAGGAACACATCTTAACATTGAACTATAATACTGAAGGGTAAAAAGCAAGAGCCAAAAAGGGAGATGAATTAATTAGTGCTGTGCCAAGAGGTAGCGGAGGGGGGATAATGAAGAACAGTGGGATCAAATAAGGAAAAAGTAAAATTTAGGCTGAGTATGAAATAAAAAAAATAATAATAAAAAAAGAACTTGCTAATAATGAGATTTATTATTCCGGGAATTGGTCTCTCAGGCAAAATGATGGAAACACCTGCCTAAGATTTAGGACTTTTAAATTTAGGTTGCACAAAGGCACTAATGCACAGCACACAAAGTATGCACAAAGGCACACACACTTCAGGGAATAACTCAGTACTGGTGGGGACAGAAAGAGCGGATGTGGCGACATCCTGTCATATCCCTCTGACTGAATTACAATTACCAACATCCTCTTCAAGAACAGCACAAAACACACCCTAAGCCTGCACCAGAACAGCTGTGCTTTGAAGCACTGCCCGCTTGGAATAAGATGAACACATATGCATGAGGGGACAGGCACGCAGGTGACAGAACAGATTGGCCCAACATAGTCCTGCATATGGCAAGGTAAAGATGTATGAGCACACCAGGACTTTTGTTCCCAGTTCCAGCACCAACTCTCCCAGCCACCTTTTCAGGCTTCCTAAGCATGCCCATACCTACTACAAGCAAAACAATTTTAAGTCAGTAAAGAAATCAGTATACAGAAATGCAGAATGTCATTACTCCGATGCAAGCACTTTGTTGCTTTATAAAGTATTGAACCTATGCCACAGCATTCAGAGGCCAGCTTAATGCTTTAGTTACAGCATGCTGGTTTTCAGTGCTTTCTGGAGTGAACACAGCAGTTTGGAGGCACAACTGCTAGTGCTGCTGCCTCTCCATTTCGGTTCACCAAGGCCATGCAAGCCAGCTACGGGTTAACGATGGGGTCTGTGAAGCAAAACAACATGTTGCTTCAAAAGGGCTGCAAGACAAAAATGCCACATGCAGCTGATGATCAGCAGTCTGCTGCTACTGCAAGTGGGAAACATCACCTGAACCTGTCCCAACTTTTTTTTTTTTTTTAATGTTTTGCTCTGCCTAACTCGTATGGAGTAAAAATTAGCGAATGCTCTGCAGGCAATTCTGGGAGCACTGCAGAGACCACAACTAGATAAGCACTCTGTTCCCAGTAATGGGCAGGTCATTCACCTACGTGGAAAAAAAAAAGAAAAAAAAAAAAAGGAAGGGTTAAACACTGTAGCTTTATCAGGAAATGTGAAGCTTTAAACTGGAAGCAATTTGTTCAATGGCTATTTTGACCATAGAACTTCCTAATCTGAGTTCCCATAAAGTTTGGCTTGCAGCCAGCCAGAATGGTTAGTTTCAGCTGCACAGCTATCTTCCACAGAGGAAATAAAAGGATTTCAAGCCCTGGAGTCATTTCCTTTGGTTCTCGGCTCATTCAGAAAAAATGTCCTTTCGGTCAGTGATATCTCCAACTTAATTCCTGCAGCATGACTTTAAAAAAAGTCTTTGTGGGAAACTTTTTCTGAACGTTTGGAACTGTTCCCTGTAAGCTCTTTGCCAGTTGGTGTAAAATACCTCCTTTCCTCTCAGAAGCTTTCAAAGCAATAGGTCGTCTCCCCTTCTGTGTTAACTCTGAGTTTTCCAGAAGTGACAGTTCGTATGGCGAGCCCTCTTAATAATCATGCAAAATGTCCACATTCATACTGTCAGAAGTGTGGGTTTGTAGAACCATACTTCAAAATGATCCATTAAATATGCTCCAATTAGAGGTATCGATGTGCATTATCAAGTGCAATAGTACAAGCAGAAAAGTAAGCATCTATCAAAGTAAGCAATGTATTGTTTTACCCAAAATACCATAGGTTTTGAGGTGTGTAATCATAATATATTGCCTGCCTCTCACTTTCCAGAGCAGCTGATAAATAGCTGAAGATTTAGCCACAAATCTGAGAAGTGATCCAAAGGATGTAAGTAAGTTATGTTTAAAACAAGCACACAAGCCAGACAACATAAATGCCAAGAGTGTAATGTCCTATTCAAGAGAGTGCTATGCCTACTCCTTGAGGCTATCTTCCTAAGCTCGCAGTCAGGGTTTTGCTGAAATAATGGAGATAACATTTTTGACACGCAGTAATGACCAAGCTCATTCCAAGCACATCAGACCCGGGAACACTATCTTTACATCATTAAAAAAGAGAGAGGAAGATTTTCAGACATATCCTCAGGCCTGCCATATTTCTAAAAGTACTATAAAAATACTAAAGCGTAGGGCTCAGTATACACGTTAGCATACGCAAGTCTAATAATAGTGACCCTAAGTATTGTTTGTCCTAAAATGAAATGAGAAGCACCAGAGCTTACACATGTTCTGTGGAGACTGATTTTAGTAAAAATCAAGGTCTTCATCAGGCACGTGTTTCAGCATGTGTCTAATGCTAACTATACACGTTCTAATGTGACCCTTTTTATACTCAGAAAATTCAGACCGCAGAGTAAAGGACACATGCAAAATGGAAAAGCTAATGAGTTGAACCCTACTGTCAGCTTCAAATGTCAATGTCTATGTTGTCATTGATAATTAAATTACTCTTTCTAGGAAAGTTTATGACCAGGCCAAAGTCATATTTGTAGTTACTATTTTTAAGTTATGACTTATGAAACATATCTCTGAATGCTCACAACTGTCTATTCTTCCATTATAATGATGCAGTGAATTACATGACATGGACTGATATATGGATTTTGAATTTAGTCGTTCAACACACATATACATATATGATTTACATATATATAGAGAGAGAGAGAGATGCACACATATACATACAAACATGGGTCATACTGGAAATAATTCCTCCTATTTCTTTCTTTGAAAATTACAATAGGTACGAGTACAACAATCCTAATTGATGGAACAAATTTTCACATACAAAACTTCATTTTTCAACATAGTCACTGCCATTAGCAACGCTTTTTCATGAACCATGAACAAGAGCCTGCATTCTGCACCAGTGGAGGTGACTCACGGCTTCACATCTCCTACAACAGCGACATTGCTGAAATGCACTGCCCACCATCTCACTGTGCTCACATCCACTGTTTGGTCTCCATAAATATTCAGTGAGCATTTACTAATGTCTATGGGTTCAATTTTTTCCGTGTGGAGGAATTCATTTCCACACCTTCACTTCATACACGCTAGTCTGACTGCCCCTCTGTTGCCATCTGTCACATGGCAAAGACACGTAACACAATAGTGGGGGGAAGGTTCAGCCTCTATGGTCACATCACCAACATTCACTTCTGGAGTCACGGGCCAGCATAATAAAATAGAAGGTATTACTTTTGAAGCAGTCCTCATATATTCATATATCACAAGCTCCATCACAACACTGCTCTATACAAGCACTTGATGTCTTAAAACATGAGCTAGAATCATCAGACTGGAGCAAGAACAGCCCTGTGGAGATGGACTTGTGTGTACTAGTGAACAAAAAGATGTTCCTGAACCAGCAGTGTGTGCTTGTAGTCTAGAAAGCCAACTGCACCCTGGGCTATATCAAAAGCAGTATGACCAGCAGGACAATGGAGGTGATTAACCCTCCATACTCTGTCCTTGTGAGACCCCACCTGCAGCACTGTACCCAGACCTAGGGGCCCCAGCACAAGAAAGATGTACAGCTGTTGGAGCAAGACCAGAGTAGAGTCACAAAGATGACAAGGGGGCTGGAGCATCTCTGCTTTAAGGAAAGACTGAGGGAGTTGTGTTTGTTCTGCCTGCAGAAGAGAAGGCTCCAGGGAGACTTTATAGTAGTCTTCCACTACCCAAAGAGGAGCTATAAGAAAGTTGGAAAGGGATTCTTTATCAGGGAGTGCAGCAACAGAACAAAGAATAATGGTTTTTAAACTAAAAAAGCATAGGTTTCAATTTGATATTTGGAAAAAGAATATTTCCTATGAGGGTGGTGAAGCACTGAAACAGGCTGCTCAGAGAAGCTGCAGATGCCCCATCCCTGATGTTTAAGGTCAGGTTGAATGGGGCTTTGTACATCCTGGTTGAGTGGAAGGTGTCCAAACCCATGATGGGGGGTGGAATGAGAGGTCATTAAGGTCCCTTTCAAACCAAATCATTCTATGATTCCATGAAAACTGAAGATGTTCTTCATCCTAACTCAGAGATTTTCTTACAATCTCTTGAATACCACTGACTAGATCTGCAGTCTCCCATGTGGATGCCCGCTAGAGACAAAATAAGCTGTAACGTATTTCAGCTTTTCATCTTATTAAGGAATTTTAAGTGCTATCTAATTCATAAAATAAATATATAACAATCAAAACATTTTTGTATTGTAAAGTTTTCTCCCTTTAAATCTTGATTGATCAGAATAAAATGAGGATGCAGACACTCTGATGCAGCATATAAAATAAAAGCCGTGTGTGAAGATATATGGTGTTGTTTGTTTTTTTTTAAAGTAATATGTAAATTCAAACCAAATGTTAACTGGAAAGTTTCTCCCCTTTTACATTCATTCCTCTTCTCTTCTTCCTTCCAGGAATGCCAAACCCAGGAGTGGAATATCAGTAAAGACTGTCTAAGTTGAAATGAAATTTCTGGTTTCACTTAGTCTTGTAGGCAACATGTGCTTTCACTCTTCCCTAAAACACACTGGGTACAGGGGCTTTAAAATCATAATCTGAAAATCCCATTTTCTTATGAGCCTTATTAATATGAGATGACTGAGTGATAGTCTCAACTTCCACTTCAAATAATAGAGGAGCATTTCATATCCATTCCTCCGTCTTATTCCTCATTCCTAAAACACAGAAGCTAACTTTCAAAGGTTAGTTAAAAAAAAAAAAAAAAAAAAAAAAAAGATTTTGGAGTCATTTTATTTTCTTTAATGTGTGAACCTAAACGTGCTTCCTAAGCCTCACAGTGGCAAACACAAAAGCAAGTTGGAAGAAAGCAATACAACACAGCAAGACTTCACTCCTCCAGATTCTGCTCTTTGGCATTTCAGCTGTTCCCAGAAACCACTGCAGCTCCCATTTTTCCCAAAAGCATCCCAAAACAGCCAATCAGCTTGGCTGAGGGCAAGGCAAACAGGTACATCCACTTCAGCCTGAGAGCCAGGCATGCTCCCAAAGGAGCAACTCTTGTTATAAAAACCAAGTTTGCTTCACCTACTGTGCAAACATTCAGCTTCTCTAGTGGTCAAAAACACTCAACCATTTTTAAACTAGTTTCATCATGGCCTGTACACCCTCACTGACTGTTGCTGTCAGTACTATGCACACACTTTTCCCCACCTAATATCTGACACTGATTTCTTCATAGACAGCACCTTTCCTATCTGAAGAGCCCATCTATCTATGCTGTTTTAAGTAAGGAGAATTCCAACATTTCCAAGAACTAAGATGAGACTGTGAGAGCATGAGTTTGAGTCTGGGTGGAAGGAGAAAACAACTCTAGCTTTCACAGGAGGAAAGACTGAATAGGTAATCTAGATAGACAGCAGCTGTAGGAACTACTCCATCAAACACACAGAGAGAAGAAATTAAGTAAAATAGGGATTAACCATCTTCCTATGCCAATTATCACTTCTATGACTTCCCCATTGGAGGCTTCCATGAATGGATACGTAAGGTCTTCAGAGGGGCATTTTGGGTCCTGAGAGCTCAGTGGCAAACAGGGAGGAACTTGGGGAGATGGAGAAATTCAGTAGCTATACATTCAGAGACATCATTTCCAAGCAACCAAATCAAATCTTGCTTGGGAGAGAGATTCACAGAGGAAATTTCAGAAGTGATGAATCCATTAGTGCAGCCAGCATCTCACGGTAGCATTCCGGTGGGTGTGATGAGTTGAGATATGATGCTGGGCTAGATCTTACCAACAGATAGCAGCTGACTTGGAATCTTTTGGCAAAAAAAAAAAAAAAATTACTAGAAGCAAGAGCTAACCAGAAGGAAGGAACAGGTTGTAGGGATGGTAATCTCACTCAGCATACAAACAGATGGGGGAGTTTGTAAACTCAGAGACAGTCAAAGGATGATAACCAGATATACTCGTCCTGCAAACAAAACAGACTAGAGAATGGAAGTAGTCAAATTGGGTCAAAAAGTAACTCCAACATGCAATACATAACAGAACACTAGTGGCTACCTGGGCCTTGATATAAGTTGGGTGAACTGGAATACATTCTATAGTAAGAAAACACTCAGATATCAGGAAATACGGTGAAAGTGAGCTAATGAGCAGATTACTAAGACATAACATGCATGGCACAGAGTAGGACATAAGAGTGGAGCCAGGTTAAAGCCTAGTTGTGAGTAACACAGAATGATAGGACTGACATGCAAAACATAAACGTGAAGAATGATAATTTTGCATTACTGGAGAACTGAGCCTGTACTATGGAGTGTTCCACAAGGACAGCACCAATAACATCATGCAGAGATGTAGAAAGATATAGAAAGGCAGGAAAGGCAGGAAATAGAATGCTCATAGGGGACGTTATTTATCCCTATGCAGATTGAGCGAAATGGGATATAAAGCAAAAATCCCATTTTTAGGTGCTATCTCTAGCACCTAAAAATGAACAGCTGCTTAGGAAGCCCTGAGGAGCAGATGCAACTCTTAATTTGAAATGACCGTAGAGGAGGTAGGTTGTGGGACAAATTGACAAAAGTGAACAGTAACAAATTGCAACAACAGATGGTATTCACCCTGCCTGTTCAAAAATAGCTGGCACAATCGCTGACTACACATGTTAATAAGCCTCTTTTATAAAACCAACCTTATACTGAGGACTGAGGAGGTGGCATGTGTGGTGACATTGCTATTAAAAGATTCCAGGTGAGATCCACTTATCCACAGGTCTGTAAGCCTGGTATCAAATTGTCAGAAATTACAGAGAGTCAAATCACTGGAAATACAGTATATGGAAAGAGCCTGGCTTTTGTGGGTTTGCCTCACAGAACTACTGGAGTTCTTTGAAAAGGTCAACAAGCCTGTGGATAAGGGTGATCTGGCTAATATAGTCTGCTTGGATCTCTGAAAGGCATTTGACAGGTCCCCAACAAAAGGTTTCTTAGGAAGCTATGCAGTCATGGAGTAAAAGGGAAAAATTCTTGGATAAACAATTGGTTAGAAGAGAAAAACAGAGGGTAGAGGGCAAGATCTTTCTTTCAGCAGAGGAACAGCACCAATGGGTCTTCCACACGGAGCTCTGATGGGACCCATACTGCACAAACTACTTTTCTAAAAGAAGATGCGAAGAGGCTAAGGAGTGAGGTGAAAAGATTAGTTAGGAGAGAATATAGGGTGAGGCAATTGCAAATAACTGCAAGGAGGTCCTTTTTATAATAAGTGGATGGATAATAAAACAGCAGAAGAAATTCAATGTAGATAAATTTAGATGATGCACGTGGAAGAAAACAACTTCAGTTTCCTATTTTAAAATCATGCACTTTGTAATCCATAGTAATATTGACTGCTTTTTTTTTTTTTTTTTTCCAAAAAGACAACTGAATACTAAAAAATATTATTAAAGGAGGAAGAAGTAAGAAAAAGAACTTACTGCAAATACGTCTACATATCTTCCTCTGTCAGCCCTCAAATATTTTAAGTTTCAAAACCTCAATCTCATAACTAGGCACTAGGGAAAACACAACAAAGAGTTGTAAGACAGAGACATCCTAATTCCAGAAATTTCAGAATAACTTGTTGCAAGCATACACCTTCTGCTTTAAGTGCAGCTATTTTAACAATTCTTTCTGATGTAAGAACTCTCACTCACCCATCCTGATAAATATGTATCTGTCTCCAAAATCCAAAGCATATTTAATATCTGTTTCATGATTTTTTTCTCTAATAACTAACTTTTCTTCTCCAATAACAAGCAATAAAATCTATTTTTATTAAAGAGAAATAACTACTAGGATTGTGTGCAAGAAGTATGGAACAATTAAACTCTTAAGTTCTGAATAATCATTTTTCATCAGTTTGGAGGCCTTTTCAAAGATACACTCCATCAATTATGTAGAATTTACCCTGCAATTTACTGTGAACTGAACTGACAGACAAGAGTAACCAAGATACCTCAGGCAAACCAGGTCACTCAGACTTTTTCTTGCTGTTTCACAATTAACGGTTGACCACAGAAACCTTTACTTTCTGCAGAATGACATATTTGTTTGTCTAAATATGCAGGCAATTAACATAGAGATAGCGTGCATTTGAATGGAGGTCCCAGTGACCTCCATCTCCTAGCTGCAACCTTTGCTCTGAAAGCAGACAGCTTAGCAAAAAATATTCAATTAATAAAAAACTGAAGGGCAACAAGTCCATTTTAGATCATTTAAAAATAAATAGTGTTTACTGCTCCATATTTAATAAGTTAATAAACAACAACACCATGACTAATAACATAAGCAACAAGGGCATAGGTCTGAATAATTTTAACAGGGATCATATTAAAAAAATAAGATGAAATTAAAAAAAAATCTAGTTATTTCTCTTTCATTCAGAATATTACAGAATATTCTATGAGAAATTACAGCCTGTGTTCTTGTATTTTCTGAGCCCTGTATTTCACTCCTCTTCCCATGTCCCAAACCCAACTGTGACACTATAACTTGCTCCAGTTACTCAAATTTCCAATCCCAAATATTTCTTCCTCCCCTCAAACATCCATAGCTCCCTTCCAAATTATTTGTTAGGCAAGAACAGCGAAAGGTCTTGCTCAACCATAGATGAGGAAGCAGAAGTTTTCTGTGGTTAAATTAAGTGGATAAGAAGTAAACTCACCCTGCACTCTGTCCCACAGGAGCATTGAGTCTCCACTCTACGTAACTACCCATTATCTGAAAAAACTTATTAACTGTTGTATTTGAAATCCCAGACCTCTGTCACATTTGCTTGAAACTGGCCAATAACTTATGAAAACTCTGTAAACAAAACTAAACAAAACAAAAAGAAAGCCAGGCCACTTGGATATTTATCAATCAAATGAACATGTGTTTTTAAAGAGAAAAACTGAATAATTTTTATTTTTTTAATCAAACCTATAATTTGAGGGGTCTGCAGAAACCATATATCACACCAGTGCCATCTAATGGAAGAAAACATCAGCCCACCATTGGTGTTAAGGAAGACCCTGTCAGACAAGAATTAAGTCATCAAGTAGGGTTGTTTCTACCAGCCCTAATGTGGACTCCTCCTTTTCTCATGTATAAATTCAGGTCTTCACAAAACATTGTGGACTTAGAAAAAAAAAGAAAAAATTAAAACAAAATCACTAACGTTGAGATTAGAAAGGCTGGTTTGGGATTTTCTTTGCCTTTTTTTTTTTTTTTTTAATTCAGCTTTTTTTTTTTTTTTTTTTTTTTTTTTTTTTTTTTTTTATGTTATTCAGCTAAATTCAAAGTCCTAAGATTTTTACCTGTGCTACCCAAAATTAACGGTAGTTTCCTAATTTGAAGGCTCAAAAGTCCACAAGACAAGGTTGCTTTTTAAAGACAAGGTTGCTTTTTAATTGATTTATGTAGAAAACAATTGTATAATGCTCCATAGATGAGCACTTAAAGCCGTATCTCTATATGCCTGACATAACCTAAATAGATGGAGCAATTACTCCTGTTCTGACTCCAGGACTAGCTTGGATAGGCTCTTTCGCAGTGTTGAGCCTCATCTTTACTGTGAGAGGTTATGATTTTTCCCCTGTGCTGCACATATATTCTTACTTCAGCAACCGCCAAATGCCCAGAAAAGGAGATTTAATAAAAATGATGGCACGCTCTATTAGTGTTTTACTTTCACAGTATATTATCTACTACAAAAGAGAACATTTACTTAATTCATCTGGGTAAAATAGTTCCACCAATCAAAACAAAAGCCAGAGATGTGCAGTAATAGGGGAATATGCAAAATGATGACTTTTCTGATTGCTGGCATAATGCGAAAGTTAAGTCACGCTATAATTAACAGATCTGATTCAGAATGGTTCCTGTTGAGTAGCTGTATTCAATAAGAGTCTGTTGATGGGATTTATTACCAAATTGTTACTTTAACAAGTAAGCATTTGTTTTGCATATGCAGCGTACTCTGAGAGTGCTGGAATCTGCTCCAGTAGAAGTTAGGAGCAGGGTAATGTCCTCCTCTATGATAGCCTGAGGGCTCCCAACATTCAGCTCTTCTTTGTCTTACAACTTTTGAGCAGCTAACTTCTCAGCAGAATATTGCTGCCTTTGGGAAAGCCTTCGAGAAACCAGTGGTCAAACACAACTACAGAGATTTGAGCTGCTACACAATGGCATCAGATAAAATACAGAGGTTCAAGTTTAAGAGAAGTGATTCTGCAAGGCAGTTTAAAAAGCCAGTGCATTACAAGTAAGGTTTCAACAGAGCTGATTACAAGCCGCAGTTTCAAGACACAACATTTCTCTTCTATTCAGTCATGTGATATGAAATAGATATTTCCAAGTCTGCTGAGACCACTAAGAGCCTGCTAACATTACCCAGTCCCAAAATGCACTTCAAACACATGCCAAGCTATTGGCAAAGTTTTCTACAGACCAATGGCTCAAAACATTAACCACTGTGTATAAATTGAAATTTTACTTTTTTATTTCTCCAGTCGGAAAAAAAAAAAAATTAAACCAATTATTTGCCAGTGATATGGCTCTGCAAATTTTGGAAGCAGTAAATTAAGAATAATCACAGATTAGATACGTCACAGAATACTTAAGCATCTTGGGTCTTTTTACAGAAAATATTTGCTAGGCTATGAGTTCATTTATGAAAAGATAATGACCCAGGAAATATTTTCCTTAATTGCAAAGGAGCTGTTTATGACAGTGTCTAGGGAACTAATTAGAAAGGAGTTTCATCTGTAAAGGACTAGGCTTTAAACTCAATAAGTGATTTTTAAAGGACTTGCTTGAGATAGAGCACAGTTTCCATGCAGGCAGATCTGATTTCTGAGGAGTAGCAACATTTTGCAGAAGTGGAAGCAAGTACATATCAGGTCCCCATGATGGCAGGGAGGCAGCCAGTGTTGGTATGCTCCTGCTACAGGGAATTGCTCAGCACAACTCATCAAATCCTTTTCTGTTTCACTACAGCAGATGTGGAAAGCATTCAGAAGCATGCAAATGGGAGAAAAGCTACCTCTAAAGTAAAGTGAGATTTTGTAAAAATACTTCCATATTTGCCAAAGGACATGTAGGACCTACTTGCCAACAGAACAAGTGCCAGGAAAATACATATTACATACAATAACAATACATACAATATTCATCTGATAGCATCATAAGCTCCTAGTGAGCGTCACTGCCTCTTTCTGTTACCAGAACATACAGAAACTTCACCAATTAAAAAAAAAAAAAAAAAGGGATGGCACCTTATAGATTTTCTAATATACACACTTTAGTTTTCCATCCAGAACCTTGTAACTAAAATCAGTCATATCTGTAGAATAGCGTTACAGTTCATGAGCCTGCAGATCAAACATACTTCTACTGAACATGATAGGCTGTGAACTTAAAATACTTCCCTGTAGTGTGAACAATCTCGTGGTTTCTTATTGACAGTTCTTCTCATCGTCTTTTGACATATCCCTGCTCGGTGCTCTTCTAAAGACAAGGGTCCAAGTCTCACGTGGTTACGTAATAATATCAGTTTTTAACTTTAAAGTAAAAAAAATAATAATAGCAAACTCACAGCTTTACTCAAGGAAGTGAAGCAAAATTCAAAACAACAAAAAAGACCTACAAAAGGAACTCCAAACATTTAAGCAGCCAGTTTCATGATGTTTAAATTTATATCAAGACTTCAACAAAATATTCAGCATGGCAAATTGGCCTTTTTCTTTAACATTTCAAAACAAATTAAAAAATCAATTAAGCATTAAAGGAAGAAACGTAATTTTAAAATATTCTCAGTAGCAGTTCCCCAAAACAAGTGACACATTGAAAGAGGGCTCTGCATTACTTCTAGTGGGCATTAATGCTATACTACTCAGTCTACCTCAGCAGCAGGACTGACCTGGGGGCACTAGTGAAGACTCTCTGGATTTGTCAGCTAGTTTGCTAACAAAATTTGGCACCACTATGTACAGCTCGTACTCTCTCTTTAAGAAACCTGGGATTCAATGAGCTGGGACTGCTACAGGCAGAGATGGATTAGCAGAGACATACATAAAACTTGTTGAGTGCGTGCCCACACTCAGCATCTAGCCAACCTTCTCAAATGCCTCACTGTCTTCTGATCCACCAAATTAAAATATTCCATGTTGCTACACTTTTAATAACTTCTGAACTCTTATGCCACTTATTACGTAAAACTTTGGAATGGAACAAAAAAAAAAAAAGAAAAAGAAAAAAATGCAAACAAACAAAATTAACGCACAAAAAGTCACCACATCTATTGTCTGTTCCGGCATCGAAAATAGGATTGATTTATTTTTACGCAAGTCGAGAGTTTCAAAATTAAATAAGTCTGTTTTACAAATTATTTACTTTCTACAAGATCCATTTCCCCTTGAAGCACGCTGTGCATGCCCTCCTAGTGTGAACAGTTTACAGTCTGTGATCAAGCACAGACCTACTTGGCTGGATTTTTTTCCCTCTCAAAATGGCAATTCTGAGAATCATAAATAACACAGCACAGTTATTGCAATTTGAGCTTATTCCCAATAAATAAAATTAGCTAAGCAGTTTTCTATGCAGCTTAGCTCTTTCTTTGCTAGCTTATGATTTCACATTGACCTGCTTCATGTTGCTAGTCACAATCAAATTCTGCCACTGCAAGTATAAAATGAAGAACATAAATTAATGAATGCTTAGTGAAAAATGCATACATTCAAGTGATCACAAATAAGCTCTAATCTTCATAGGATATTTAAAAAAAAAAAAAAAAAACTTAAAATTTAAAATTATATATTGCCTAATATAGATTCCAGCGTCCATCTGTTATACGCTACAAAGTTCTGTTTATCAGAACACTAAAGCGGAAACCTCCTCATCATTAAGCCCCGAATGATCAGAATACTTAGGGATGCTGCTAAACTTAAGCAGTTGAGCAGCACTGCTGACTTAAAACACAAGGCAGGACAGATTCCTTTGGGGAGTTATGAAGCAGCAGTTTATCAATCCATTCCAATTATCTCCAACACTTACAATAAGCCTCCAGTTATCTCATTTTTGTTTCATAAACAGTTCTCTTATGAAACAGGTCGTGGCAAAGTTTAAGTCTTGGTCTAAAAACAGCAGAGCAACCAGAGAAATAAAATTGTATGGGATATATGGTGAGTTAACACAGATAACCTAATGGCATGTTTTGACCATAAGCCCACTGCAATCCTAATGAATGTGTATCTACATTCTCCGGTTCTGAACTTTAAAAGTAAATAGATCACTGCTAAGACTTACTGACAAGAAAAAATGTCATAATGAAATATTAAAATTATAAATAGAGTCTCTATAGTTCTCCTCATGTTAGACCCATTTTTCTCTTAAGACCAACACTTCCACTCAACAAATCAAGTCACGTTCAGTTTGAAAAAAAAAAAAACACATAAAATGAAGAATATGTAGTTGAAGTGTTTGTCTCCTACACATTACTGTGATTCATAGCTTTTATTTATTTAAAAAAAGAATTCCCACAGGTGGGACTTCAGACTAAGTCATTTTTCCAGGCTGATCTTCTAAGGTCCTAGCAAAATGCTCAGAATAATGTGAGCTCCTGATTAAACCAGGAAGTAAATCTGTATGCATGCAATTAAAGTGTCTGCAAGGGCAGATGCAGATGACAGTAATTCATACTCTAAGAAATGGGCTTGTGTATTTGGCAGATTAACTGTTCTGTATTCCATTGCAATGAGGTATGGAAACTGTACTGTGAAACAGCCATTACTCATTCCCTCTGCTCCAAGCACGTAGGTCTATCAAAGTCGAGCCAGGCTGGAGAGGGCAAGGGGCGACTGCTGGAAAGAGAAGAGCCTACGTGTTTCAGATTAACACTTCCCTTGAATGGCTTCTTTTATTTAATTTCCCCTACTTTTTAAATTAGCAAGTACAGTAGGCCCAGAAGGGAAATGCGCAACGGGAAGAGGGAGAGAGAGGGAAAAAGCAAAAGCAGCCAAAACTCTCCAACTTGTTCATTAGGGTTTTTGTGTTTGAACATCTGAATGAATCATGTGTCTGTTTTTCATTATTCTCCATATGTGATTGTTGCCTGCTTTGTTCATTGATTTCTGGCTACTTTGTCATGACTGCGCTCATTTTGTTTTATATATTGTTCTCTTACAGAGTGATTGTTGCTTCTAGTATGTCTCACTTAGTATTTATGCCACCAACAAAGACTAATCTTTAAATGAGAAGTTACGTCAAAAGAATTCCCTTGTTAACTCCCTTGAAGCATATATGATTTCTTCAGACCGACTGCTTAATTCATACCAGGAGTAAATCCTCAGATGACACTATTCCTTAGCACGCCAGAAATGTAGCAGGTATCACAAGGGATACTGAAGGGTGACGTATTGTCCATTTTTCAGAGTGTCTTCTGCATTTTTCAAAGAGGAAACCTAACACTTTTTGCTAACCAGAAGTCTATTTTAACTGATTTGCACATTTATACAAATGGTACTTGAAAAAATTTCTTTGTTGTATACACTATTTTATACTTTTAGGTCTACTCTACAACTTGGAAAAAAAACATGAATGAGGCTGAAACAGATTTTGAAATCTCCAATCACATGATTTCTTGTATCATTGACATGAGGGTAATCTTCATCACTGTATGAACAGCAGAGGATGATGAGATCATTTAACAGGACAGCTCATACTTTGGGAAAGATGTGTGATAATCAAAAGACTGGGAAGGAGCAAACAAAATGCCTGCTGTTTGTTTGCTTGCTTGATTTAAAGGACTGGATGTAGGCCCCGGTGAATTAGAGATACGTCAACTTAGATTTAACTTCCGGAAAAATCTTTCAACAAATAGTAAATAAACCAATTCACAGTGCCTCAAAGGCACCAGGTGATGAGTACCACACAGCATTGATTAGAAAGAATAAATGTCACACTGCATCTCCATCCAAACACAGGTAACTAAGTTCCATGGAGAGGTAAATACTGTATGTTTCAATCAAAACTTGGTTGTCCCTCATAACATGAAGAGATGGAAGAAAAACGACCTAGCTAAAACTGCTATGACGTAGGTGCCAAACTGACTGGCACATCCAATTTAAAAATAAAGTTCTCAGTGGCTCACTGTTAAACTATCTGGTATGCCAAGAAGGTTTCCTCATATGTCTCTCCCATGCCTGTTATTATTCTGTCTTTTCCAAATTATCTTGTCCAGTGGATTATAGAAATCATTTATTAACTGTGAAGAGGATACCTAAGAGGTAAGTGCTGTAAGCACTCTGAAGGACTTAAGGCTTGAGAATAATCTTGACAAATTAAGGAGCAGCCAGGAAAAAAAGACGATAAAATTCAATGCAGACAAATGAAAAGTACTAGCCTTAGGAGGGAATAATGAGCAGCACAAAGAAGAGCACACAGTAAGGAATGCCTGGCTGGCAGCAACGCCTGAGAAGAGAACAACAGAACCAAGGGGCTGCTGAGAATCTCTTAGCAACACCCTCATACAGCATATGTTCTCATACAACACCATCGAAAGTACACTTAAACTTTAAATATACATAGTTCTTTATATGTATAAATAAACAAACAGGGGAGCCACACGACCACACAGAATACAAATGAAATAAACTCTCCATGTTATTTAAAATGGCCAAACTCAGCCTGACTGACACTCCGTGCCTGGCTCTGAGGGCTTCTGGTTAGAGGTGAACTAATTAGAGAGACTGGTGAAGTGCAATATAAGAAACTTGAAACAGATTGCTTTTCAGGAAGGAGTGAAAGATCCAATGTGTAATCTAAAGAAAGATCAGATAGTTGCATAGCAGTCTTCAAATATATGTTTGCTGCAAAGAAGAAGGGAATAAACTGTTCTGCATCCACTGGGAAGTAAGAAAAGAAGCAATAAGCTCAAATTGCATAAAGAGAGATTTGAGTTAGATATTAGGAAATACTTTATTACAGTAGAACAGCAAGCAATGTTGCAGCTTGCCTAGAGAGCTTGCGGAGCCTCCACGACTGGAAGCCTCCAGGCATGAGAGAGGCAAACATCCGCAAACATACTGGTCCTGGCCTGGGGCAGAGGAATGGACATGATGACTTCCTCACATCCCTTCCATTTTGATGCCTGTCAGACTATTTTTTTTTTTCCCAGTAATCTCACTGAAGAGGAAGGAAATTGTAGCCAGCCTTTAAAGAAGCAAAACTTCTATTCTTTTTGTGCCATGAAGCATTCTGTTAATAAATCCAATTATGTTTATGATCTTTTAATGGCACCACTTATGTCATAAAGATCCATCATTGCAAATACAAATAATATATCTCTGCCCTACAGTGTAATAACACAGCATAAAAGCAAACTTTTACAGAATTCTAACTTACTGTTGTATGGCTCCAACTACAATAATATCAAAACAGACTACAATATAAAGAATGCCAAACCAAGATGTGTATCTTTCTCAAACTTTTACCATTCATATTCCTCACAATCTTTTCATTTCACACTTTTGTGTTTTTTGAGGAAATCCATGCCTTTTCTTCTATACTTCAGGCAATGGGAATTGAAAGAAGCTCAGATCACGTGATACCATGTTTGTAGGAGTGGTTACAAGCAAACATCTGTTGTGGAAAGAAAAGGCGTGAAGGACAAAAAGGACAACCATTTAGCCTATTTCCAAAAGATTCACTCCATTAACCTTGAGGCTCCTGCCTGAAGCATCTATGGTAAGATCACAGTGGCCCCAATCAAGATCAGCAGGGGCAAATAATTTCTCCCTTCCACATATTTCATTTAACTATTTAATATATTTACAGACCAGTTCAAATCCAATTCCATATGCCTGCTTTGTTGGACAACTTTAAGACAAAAGCCTGGTAGATGAGAAGCTGGTCATGAGCAGGCCTGGTCATGAGAGTGTGCACTTGCAACCCGGAAGACCAACTGTGTTCTGGGCTGAATTACAAGAACAGTGGCCAGCAGGAAGAGGGAGGTGACTGTCCCCCTCTACTCGGCTCTTGCCAGGCCTCATTTGAAGTTTTGTGTCCAGGCCTGGGGCTCCTTGCGCAAGAAGGACATGGTGCCCTTGGAGCAGGTCCAGAGGAGGGCCACTAAGATGATCAGAGGGCTGAGCACCTCTCCTATGAAGAAAGGTTGAGCGAACTAGGCTTGTTTAGCTTGGAGAAAAGTAGGCTCCGAGGAGACCTCATTGTAGTCTTTCAATATTTGAAACGAGCATATAAACAGGAGGGAGAATGCTTACAAGGGTAGATAGTGAAAGGACAAAGCGGAGTGATTTTAAACTAAGGGGAGGTTTAGGTTGGATATTAGCAGGAAGTTTTCCATACAGAATGACACACTGGAACAGATTGCCCAAGGAGGTTGTGGATGCCCTATTCTTGGAGGCACTCAAGGCCAGGCTGGATGTGGCTCTGGGCAGCCTGGCCTGGTAGTTGGCGACTCTGCACACAGCAGGGGGTTGAAACTAGACTATGGTTCTTTTCAAACCAGGCCATTCTATGAATCCATGATTATAGGAAAAGATGAAAAAAATGAGAGTTGACACACAAGAGAACAGAGAACACCTCAAACGTGCATTGTGATAAGAAGGAGGTAATACAACCTAAATGTTCCTGTCCACAGAGTAAAGTTTTAGCTGCAGTCTGGCCCAGGCTTATACCAACCTACCGAACTGCAGACCTCCTTCGCCTTATCTTTCACATCTGCAACCCAGGTCCTCCAGCTCCCCTTGTGCTAAGCCCCAGCTTCTTCTTGCTCCAGGATCACATCTCCAACCACTCCTAATGCAAAGCCCCTCCTATCCCACCATGTTACAGTTCAGAGCAGCACTTTCTCCTTGTCAAACCAGCTTAGAGCCCTTTGATCTGCTCAGCCCCTTTTGTAGCTCCTAGTCTTTTCATTTGCTGCTAGTTTTCCTTTCTCTATAGGTCGCCATACCACACTCTTTCTCCAAAACCCAAACCTCCTGGCTATGCAGCCAGCAGCTGGTACATCCATTTCCTTCTGGCTCAGAAACTGCAGCATTTGCTTCTGTGGCCCCCCATGCCAGTTTCCTGCACTTGGCCTAGTCCACCCCTCCCACGGGAGTATTCCTCCATAAAATAAAATAAAACAAAACAACAAACAAAACCAATAACCAAAGCTGTTTCTCCCTATGTTTTTTCAAAGTTATATGGACAGCGATGTTATAAAAAATCTGCTTTCACAGGGCACCAAGGAAAGGAAAAGCAAGTCCAGACAAAAACAAATGTATGGCAATGCTGTTTCTGATGATGCCTCATAACCTACTGGGCTGGTGGAGTTTTCTAAAACTAACAATGGTAATTTTCCAACCTTCTTTTCTCAAGTAGCTAACGAATGCTGCTGCTGACAGGCAACTGATAAAGGCACACACTTCTAAAAACATCAATGATGTCCTTCATACATCTGGCAGGATTTTTCACCTTCTCACAGTTTGCCCAAATGTCTTTCTCTGATGCTTCTCTTCGGAATTCATCTTGTCACCAGTGAGATATTTCTGTACGCAGTGTTCATACTAACTCACACAGAAATATGGTCCATGACATTTGTCCTATCAGAAGAATCTACTCAGTAGATTCTATTACTCCAAAAGGATTCTATATATCACTAGCATAATGTTACAGACTTTTAAAGCAAAGGTCCCCACCATACAACTGATTGCTTTTCAGACTGGTAAATGAATAACAATTCCCTCCCTAAGATAATTCTACATGCTCGCCAATATTTAACTATGCTCATTTTGCTATACGTACACATATATGTATATCAAACATGTTATATTTCACTTAATAGTTTAAGATATTAGCAAAAAATTAAGAAAGAAATAAAAACGTAAAACTGGAAAATGAATCATTCTCATATCTTGGTATTGCAATTGGAAGATACATTTGTGTCACAAATAATTTCTACTTCCAATAGTGTAGACCAAGACTATACAGAAACAGAAAAATTAAACCAGGTTTTGCTTGGGAAATTTTTCCCATAGGTTTCTCATTTTTACATCAGAAATCAATTTGAATCACTAATGGTATCATTCAAATCAGATGGCACTATGTAGTTAGAAGGTAATTTACTTTTCTGCTGAAGCAATTTGATACTTGTTCTGACTTGTGATTTTCATTTTGTTTGTTAATGAAAAAAATTAATGAGTAATGTCACTGGAAACACAACTCAAAGCACTGGCATTATTAAATATGTTTGCAAGATACTTTACATTATGCTGATTGCAGTGTTGTAGCGATAGCCTTGGCGGCCAAGCCACCAGTCAATCACTCAAATAATGAACTCGCAAGGCAGACTTTTTGCACATACCTTTGCACTGATTTGTGTTTTTGTCAAGAATTGCCTTTGTTGATACAATTTTCCCATACCTAAAGAGAAAACAAAAAAACAGAAACACATGTTATTGTATTTTTATATAACACATATCATATATCCAACATACAAAACATTTCAAGAACAGTAGATCTCCTTCTTGGATGAGTGTATGTCTGATACTCCTGGAGACATTCCTTCTGCCACTGCAGTTCAACAAACACCTTTAGAGTTCATTTGGAAAGCACTTATCCTCTGCCACAGCCTGTTTACCTCTGGCCACTGCACCACCGCTAACATAAGTGTCTGATACAGAGTCAATTGTAGGGCATCAGCACTGCTGACGATGCTTTTTTGATTATGTTAGTTAGGCTTCCTTAAAAATATTTTTTTCATTTTTAGCTGCCAAGGAAAATTTGTTGTAATACCGATGGACTAGATCCAACAACAACGCGGGAGGTATCATCATTTATTTGCATGCATATGTATGTATATACACTCTAAACTTCTGTTTTAGATAAACAGAAACTTTTGAGATTTATATCCATCTCCCAGGTCTAAGATGAATGCTAGAATTTATTTGAACATATCAAACCTCCCACAGACAGCACAGCACTGCACCAAAACTTGAATTAGGGCACATACAAGTTGTTATATTAAGCAGTTAAACCAGAAAACAGCTATGTGTCTTTACCTTACAGAGATTTAAACTAAAAACGCAGATTTAATGGTCACAGTCACTAATCCCAAGTGAACGATCACAGAAGGCCATTTATAGCTGAACACAACACTTCAGGAGAATGAGAACAGTAATTTTATTCCTCTAGTCACTGTCTTATTTTGGTCACTGCCACTGCTTCACCAAAGAGACCCTTCTCCAAAATGTCCCTTGTCCAATTTTTTTTAATTTATTTATTTTTTTAACCATTACAGCTACTCTGATAGATCAAGTTTTCACTTGGAAAACTCCATGATACACAACTTCCACTATTAATGAAGAACATATTACTGTAAAAGACAATAATAGAACTCCATCTTCTAATGGCAAAATGAAACACTAGATACATTCTTTTACATGGGTGAAATCAACAGAACATTGACTGTGAACTGCCAAAGTGCAGTAGACCAATTTTTATTTGATTTATGTTTATTAACAGCAATATAAATTTGGCATTAGTAGCTTCTATCTAAATTCCAGAAACCAGGATATGGAAATCCTGCTACAATTATCTTCTCTGGCTCAGGACCCATATCTATTACTATACAGAAGTGAAAAAAAGTCAAAGTGCTGGTAGAGCATTGTACTGTATATTATCTGACCTTCAATTATATAAATATATGCATAAAATTGGAATAAAAATAAAAATATTTAAAAATAGGAAGAAATTTTAAAAAAAAGAAAATGAAAGAAAAAATGAAGAAAGAAAAAAGGAAAAAAAAAGACACAGAAAAAGAAAACTAAGAAAAAAAAATAGGAAAAAGATAAGAAAGTACAGATAACCAGAGAGAATAGAAACAGCACTCAAGGAGAAAACGGGATCTTTGAGTTTCAGACAGGCATCCAGTGAACACTTAAATATCATCAAAGGGGAGCAGCACCAACACGAAAGACTGGGGACAGCCTACATAAATTGGGGACAGCCTACATAAATTGGAACCAGTAAAGATTTGAGGCAATTCTGCATCTGAAAGACAAAGTTCTCAGCTGAACTCTCCACATTAGAGGTAACTCATTAGTACTTAGATAAAGTACTTTAGATAAAGGCCACCATCTCTCTTTGTCTTGTTTTTGTGACTGACCAAACTGCCACTTTCTACTGTCACTGTTTTTAATTTCTCTAAGAACCAGAAAAAAACATTTCTCTCCATTTGACTTTCATCTTAGGCAGAAAAATGTTTTGCTTTCCTCTCCTTCAACCGAAACCATTCTGAAGGCAGGCAAACTGACCTAAAAACATTAAAGTTTGTGCAACCATCTTTCAGGAGACTTTTTTTTTTATACCCCCTGGCTCTGTAGACAGGCAGAATTTTGTACTCTGGGAGCAGATGCAATCCAATGCACACCTACCACCATGTGTAAACGGACAGGTAGCTGTAGGTCTACTTTGCCATAGCTGGCACCACTCCAAGAGCTTACATAACAGGTTTAATGTTAACTGTGAGATCACATGCTTTCCTAACCTCAGGTGCTTTCAGAATTGAGGCCTTTATACTCACTTATGTTCCACTTAGTTTTATAATTCTTCACAGTAATACCTGGAGTTGACTTTGGCCTCAAAGACGTTAGGGCACACATCTTAAGCAAGTGCAGTCAAATTCTCTGCCAGTATGATTTATGGTTGCTCAGTGGGCCAGTTTACCCAACAGGAAAGTTGGCCTGTGCAGTGCATCTTCATTTATTTGATTTATTTAGATTTAAAATTGACTACATGAAAAACATGCAAAAACATGCCTATCTTGTACAGCAAAGGGCTTCTGACAGATATATGGAAAAAGAATCCAGCAAAAATCAGTGGCTAACCCACAACAACCTCAAATAAAACACAACCCCTACCTAAACTTCCGCCAACAAAAACTAACACCCAGCCTCCATTTCAGTTCAGCCACTCCTAATGAATTGATATGTTGTTTCATCCAAGTCACCTCAAAGTTGACATTTCTTGCCAGCAAAGACAGACATTTGTGGTCGCCCCGCTTTTATTACAGATTTCGCAAAGTTATTTGCTGCATACTGTGATCCTGCAAATTCTTAGTTACACTAGAGATTTCACTCACAGAAGCAATCCTGTTCAGTCCAGAAGTTTCCTCCAACACGTAGTTACACACACATTACCTTTGTGTTTGCAAATACAGCCATCTGAGTACCAAGAGGTGCCACAACAACAAATACCATTACAGGCAATTAGCCATATGCAGCCAATTTAATCAACACTATAAACTCTGAGATCTTCCACAATAAAGTCACTGGAATTAATTTAGACACTATTTTCCTAAATATTTCAAGTAATTATTTCACAGTGATCAGAACATCAGTCCTGATGAAGAACGTTAGCTTGTGTGCTGCATGAAATCAGGAACATATTTTGCTCCTATAAATGTAGACATGTTTCTTTTTTGCACATACAGAGAGCGGTACCAAGTTATGCCTCATCTCCAAAGGTGATGGTTTTTCATTTAGCTATGGTTTCCTCCAAGTGAAAGTACCAAAAATATATTCCTCATTAACACTGCCCACAGAAATAAGAATAAACTGCATTGCAGGAGACAGCTTCTTGCTTTCTCATATTTAAATAGATATCTATACAATCCGACAGCCTGCACCTCTGCTTCAGGAATGGTACCACTAACCTAACTGATACTAGGTATAGGTCACACGTCATGAGAAAACACGATCACTATTTAATTTCTTCCCAAGTTACAACGCACAGAGGTATTCTTTTCAAGATTTTGAAAGAAAAATTCTAGTCAGAAAAAAGATAATTATGGAGTTCCGTTCATTGCAATCCCTTACCACCAACCTTTTGATATAATGACTGAATCATTAAGGATAATCTACTGCAACACAGAATCCAAGAGAATAAATGCTATGAATCTGAGAAAACCACCTCAAGAATGTATTTAGTGAACATCTGAAACAGAATTTTTCTCCAAAAGATTTCCAGACAGACAATGCATTGGTTTTCATTACATTCCTCCCTAAGCATTATTTAAATGTGTTTTCATTTGGTTTCATCCTTTTTTATTTATTTATTGTAATAAATCCTCTTAATCCTGTATCCAATGATGCTTTCAACAGTTTTTCATTTAATAATTTTCGTTTAAGACCAGGTGGTCAAGTGTTTGAGAAATTTTCCATATGAGGAGCAACTGCATAGACAAGGACTTAAGCTCATTAAAGAAGGGCCTGTGCAGTGAAATGAGGACTAGTTGTCTTCATTGTTCCTCATAATATATAACGTCTGACAACTAAATTACAAGATGAGCAGTGTAAAAAATTGAAGGGAAGATTCTTCACCAGAAGGTGAAATATACATGTGGAACTCATTGACCACAGAACGTGCCAATGCCTCACAGAGTGTATCTTTACAGAAAGCTGTTAGACAACCTCTGGGCTGGTAGATCTGTCCGAAAAAAATATATATATATATCGCTACATATAGTCTTTCAAGAACCAAATTGCATTGCACCCCACATTTTCCACCTACTCAGCAAGCTCTGGAAAGATGCAAACAATGCAGAATGAACTCCTTAATGTACATCAGAGCTGCAGTACAAATAGATCATTTCAAGAGCTTTCTGGCAAGCAGTCGATCAGCACTTACACTGCAGACAAGGGTGACCACTTGTTCCTGGGTTGCTATTTGATAACTACTGCTAAAATCCTTTCTGAAGGAAGCACTTGAGTTGTAAGTAATACCTCCTGCAAGATGCGAGAAACTTTCCCTTCACCCACACAGATCTGAAACTGATAGGAATTTGCTATCTTACAGCACACAAGGGAGTAAGGCCATTTCTGCTTGTGCCTCCAGGAATTTAAGGGTGCAGGGGAAAGCAAGTATGTTATTAGAATTGAGAGAAAAATGAGATTCAGCTGGGAGCAGGCTCAAGGTGGAGGAACCAAGGACCATTCACCCTCCTCCTGGGAAGGAGACAAACCAAGGAAGAAAGCTTGCTTGGGGACTGGTACCACAAAAAGCCATGGATTAGAAGACAGGATGTCCTGGGAAGCCAGACTGGCCAGGCTACTCAAGCATTTCACCTTTTTCATGTTGCTAAAAAAAACAAAAGCACGAGGGAGAAGTCCTTTTATTCTCTCCTTCAAGCTAGCTTTCAAGCTGGCCATGGCTGGTCTTGTAACACAAAATGATTATCAGACCAGACAGGCCAAGGTCCTCATCCAGCTTGCTACCACAGGTATGATGCCCCTCTCCATCCAATTATGACAGAAGGTCACAGACACCTACTAAACACGCCTTTTGCTCCTCTTCAGTCATTACCTGTGTTTTAAATAAACATGAAACTTGGGATTTCAACCTGATCAACCTCTTCACAGAGTTCTTCCTTGCTTAGTTAAACCAACGGAGCTTGCCTGCATTTCTAAGCATCTAGGTAACAGTATATGCCTTTATCTCGGGAGCTTTTGTTTTTGTATTGACCAGAAGTAATTGGATATAGGTAAGAAACTCTGAGGCTTTCATTCTTGTGAATCAATACATAAATAGTGTAACTGGGTTTATTTTGCTTAGAAGTAGACTCTATTAGGAAAAATTATGGATTTCTGGGTGGGGGAAAAAAAGCCAACATTATGAAAGTCTATAATACAGAAGGAATTGCTACTGGGTTTCTTGCAAAGATATTTTTCCTACAATGCCCTCCCCCATATACCCAACACATCCAAATGCACACAGAAGGGAAGCTCACTCAGAAAAGTTCTCTCCATTACCAGAGATGGGGCTTGCTTATTGTAGTTTCTTCTGCATATTAATTTAAAGAGAAAAAGAAATTGGAGAGGGACAGAGAGCTTAAGACCAAACCCTCTTTTTATTCATAAAGGTCTGAAATAACTACATTCATCCAATTCAAACCACTTTCTCTTTTCACTAACCAGCTCATTGCTTGGAGCATGGTGGTTGCAGGGAGCCTACAATGTACTAGATTAACAAGACCTTACTTTTGCCCAAGAGTTAGAGTTTAACCTCTGTCTTCTCCACTTCTTTCAGTATGATTTTCAAGTTTACAAAAGTCACTCCTTTGCAGACTATAATATAAGTTACCACAGGAATTTAAAATAACAACTTGTCCAAGAGTTTCAAAGAAAAAAGGGTGTCTTTCTGAAGTCTTTTGGCCGTTCATCTGTAATAGCATTGGACTTACAGAAGCTCTCCTAGGGACCTTACTGCTGAATTCTGTAAGGCTCAGAATTGCCTAGCAATTTTGAAACATTGTCATATGTTTCTGTTCTTAACAACAGAGTTAGGTACACAGTTTAAAGCAGAAAGTAAAGAATATTGTAGCATAAACTTTCTAAAGAACACAAGCTGATTAAAAGCCTAAAGAATGCATACATATTCAAAAATATCTTCATGTTTAGAGATTTACTGCTAAGAAAGAATGTTTTGATTCAGAAATTGATTAATTGGTCACCATCACACCATGTTCACCAAAAATGCATTTTTCAGAAGAAAAAAAAAAACAATAAATGTCTCTGAACAACATTCTAACTTTAGACAAGATCTAAGACCTTACCATTCTCATAGAATCACAGAATTCTTTGAGTTGGAAGAGATGCATAAAGGTCACCTAATCAAACTCCTCTGCAATGAACAGGGACACCTACAGCTAGATCAGGTGGCTCAGAGCTAACTCTAGCCTGACCTTGAATGTTTCCAGGGATGGGCATCCACCACATCTCTGAGCAACCACTGCCTCAACACCATTACTCTAAAAAAAACTTCCTTATATTCAGTCTAAATCTCCCCTCTTTTAGATTTAAACCATTTCCCCTTGCCCTGTCACAACAGACTATGCTAAAGAGTTTGTTCCCTTCTTTCTTACAGTCCCCCTTTAGATACTGAAAGGCTGCTCTCAGGTCTCCCCAGAACCATCTCTTCTCCAGGCTGAACAGCCCCAGCTCTCTCAGCCTCCTCTCCCCACAGGAGGAGTTTCCATCCCTTGGATCATTTCTGTGGCCACGCTCTGGATGCACTCCAACAGCTCCATGTCTCTCCTGTACTGAGGACTCCACATCTGGATGCAGTACTCCAGGTGAGGCCTCACCAGCACAGAGCAGAGGGGCAGGATCACCTCCTTCCCCCTGCTGGCCATGCTTCTTTTGATGCAGTCCAGGATACAGTCAGCTTTCTGGGCTGTGAAGGCATGTGGCTGGCTCATGTCAGCTTGCCATCCACCAGCACCCCCAGATCCTTTTCAGCAGGGTTGCGCTCAGCCCTTATGTCCCGCAACTTGTATTGGTTGTGGGGGTTGCAACAACCCAGGTGCAAGACTTGGCACTTGGATTTGTTGAATATCGCTGGGCATAACAGCTCTGTGATAGAAGGAAAGAACCTAATAGGCTATTTCAGAGTATGGTTGCATTTGATTTACACTAAACTGACAGATCACATTCAGAAATCCTGCTCTTAAGGAGAAGGTGCAAGCACCACTTAGTTCAAATCAGAAGCTGTAATACCACTGTGGAGCAGTTGTGATCCACTGATGCTTTTTTCAAAGAATATGGAAAACTTGCTAGTCATAGTGAACTTTACTTTTGTAATATTTCAACAATTTAAAGTGTATAACATTGCAAATAAACCTCTCAAAATGTGTGTAGAAATAGCAAAAGTCAAAACATCTCTCTGCTTTTAAAATGCTAGCTTTTCTTTCCAGTGCCCCTAAAAAATTCTGCTGTTAAAGCACAGAAAGGCATCTTCACTAAAATGATGCAGATGTCTTACATTCAAGTTAGAAAAATATTTACAATACAATACAGATATTTACCAACAAACAGAGTCATATTTCCTAGTCAAACTAACCTTCCTTCATATTGTTTAACGTTATATGCACATTTACCTATCAAAAAATAGTATCATATGAAAGCATACAGTCTCTGGAGACTTACTGTAATTGTTTTTGGTACTTGGCAAATTAAGATAGCTTCAACAGAAGTTAAAGTAAATTAAATTTAAACTGACACTAAATTTCTGGGTATATAAAGAACTTGAACTTCAAGATCTGTAAGAAGTATATTACTTAGACAGTCCAAACAAAGTGTTTCCCGTAGCTGTTTTCTTTTCCTTTCCTTGTCAAAATACAATAATTATTATTTTCCTTGCATGTAAATGAAATTAAATGTCTTGATCCAACACTTGCTGAAATCAAAGGCAGCTTTTTCATTGCCTTCAGTAGGTACAAGCCCA
Source organism: Tetrao urogallus (assembly GCF_951394365.1). Classification (NCBI taxonomy): domain Eukaryota; kingdom Metazoa; phylum Chordata; class Aves; order Galliformes; family Phasianidae; genus Tetrao; species Tetrao urogallus. The sequence continues at coordinate 13,089,814 of NC_136820.1, forward strand.
AATCCTATTTGCAGCGCTTATAATAAGGCTACAGATTTGTCACACTCTTGATACCCACGACAGAATAAAATTCCACTTACTGAAGTGGCATCCTCAATAAAAGCCTGGCATTTTACAGCGTTTTGTTTGTGCTTTTTTTCCCCAGGTTCATTTCACGCAAGACATTTGGCTCTTGGTTGCAGTTTTAATGCTAAATACTGTTTATTCTGAGTTGCTGCTATATATTGTATCCATATTACATATATATGTTTGAATATTGAAGCTATTTAAGACGTTTTAAAAATGATTACATTACTGTATATTGTACTTAAATTGTAACTCTGACATGTATGTTTTTGCTTTGATAGAAAACCATGCTTTTCCCTCACAGTTGTGCCATGACAAATAACCAGTGTTAATAATTAATTAGCAAAATATTTTACAGTTGCTAAATTAAGTATAGAAAATGAAATTCATGCATAAATTAATAACTGTGATTTCATGCAGAACACTTCAACCCTTCTTCTGGGCCATCATTAAATCTTCAACTACCAATTATTCCATATTTGCAAGAATTCAGATGTCTTTAAAAATAAAATACAACTGTTGTTTGCAGACATTCATGGAGAAAATTTCACAGCACTGCTAAGATGCATTATTTGGAAGACAGCTTAGGGATCTAAAACCCTTTGCAGGGCAAGATGAGCTTTACCGTAGCCTGTCACAAATAGTGATGCCAGGCATATCCTGATTTTCAAAACACAGGGTGAAAAAAATGCCATGTTTTCTACTGTTAAGACTCACTCATTGGCAGTGGAAGAAAAAAAAAGTAGATCTTCAAATCTGAAGAATCACCTTTATGCAATAATTTAATTATCTCAGATATTGTAAAGCTAAGCCACTCACCCCCAGTATATAATTCGTATGTATGGAATTTATTTACTTTGTATGTTCTTGCCTGCTGGGATGTCTTGGATCCAATTTCTCATTCACACTGTTTCTTGCTTACGGAGGATTCATTGTTAAATTACAGTTGGTATGAACCAGCATGCCAGCATACCATGATATTAATCTCTAGAGTATTCAATCATTGAACAATACTCTCATTATTCAAGAGAACTCTGAGTTCTGTGTTTGTGCAGATTTGCTGACATTTCACTAAAACAATTTGCTCTTACAAGAATTATGTGGCTGGAATATATTGTAAATATATAGAGAGACATAAAACACTCAATCAGATGGTACCTCTCTGACAATAGCCAAGAAAAGAAAAGGAATTAAGAAGGAATTAAAAAGAAAAGCAAGAACTCCAGCTATCACCAGGGACTAGGAACTCAAACCGATAATTTAAAGCTAAAGCATTTGATAGAGTTCACACAGAGGCCATGCGAATCAAAAGTGTGAGCAAGACTTCAAGTTCACAGAGCTCCCATTTCATTATTTACAAATGATAAAATTCCAGGTACTTGGGATGTCTTTAGAAACAATGTGGTTCCGATAAGAATCATTTCTTAGGGTTGTTTTTTTTTTTTTTTTCAAAATACATGCTTTAGGAACTACATCAAAGAACTACTTCTTTTTCTTCAATATTACTTATTGTAAAGCTTTTGTTTTCCGTATCAGAATGTTTGTTTTCCAAAGAGTGAACTGTGACCCAAGTAGGCATTTCCTCTGCCTGAAATTTTCAAGGAGAAACAACAAGAGCATGATTTTGGAATTTTTAAGTACAGAAGTGTACACTACTTGTCCAGAAGTAGCACATGATCCTTCCGCTTTTGAATTTCTTAGGATTTCATTTAACTCCACCACATATATTTTTAAAAGCAAAGATCCTTAGTTCATTTATTTAGGCAACTCTCTAAAGTAAAAACAGGGTGTGAAAATGAATTTCATAAGCTATTTGTCCATGATAATACAAAATACCCATGCACATGTACAACTTCAGGTGTGTATGGAGCCTAGCTCAACTTAAATTGGACAATTCATGCTTATCAAGGTTAAAGCATACTTACAGACTCACAAGTTACTGAGGTCTTTTTGACGTGGAAAGTCCCCACTACAGTCCTGATACAGTAACAACCTTACACAGGACTTGCAAGTGCATGTTCAGTTAGTGAGTGCTTTGCTCTCCTCTGTGCAATCCCTGTAACAATGATGATAATTTATTCTAAGAAAACAAATCTGTTCTTGCTGGTAATTTACCAAAACTGCCAGGCAAAAGTCCTAAAGCAGGTATACTTCTTCACTCAAAGAGAGATGGACATAATTCAATATATTAGCCTTGCTGTATCAGCCAAGATGTACAAAGATGTTTTCATATAACCTTCCTCTTTGAAGAGGTAATGAAAAATTGAACTTTTGATTATCTCTTGGTTTCTAGTAACATGATGGCATCCTTTTGAATCCAACAGGCTACTCTAGTTTACATGGACAGAGCAGCTGAGTCCTTATTTTCTGTCTTTGAATATTAAAGTCACTCTTCAAGATAAAATCAAGGGGCAGGAAATAGGAAATCACAGAAGTATAGAGGTTGGAAAGGACCTGTGGAGATCATAGAGTCCAAATCCCCAGTTAAAGAAGGTTCCTGACAGCAAGTCACACAAGTAGGTGTGTAGACAGGTCTGGAATATCTCCAAAGAAGGAGATACCACAATCTCCTTGGGCAGCCTGTCCCAGTGCACTGTCACTCTCACAATAATTAGGACATCTGTAGCTCACTGCGCATCAATTATCACTTTGGAGAGCCAACAAGCTTGAAATGAACAAAATGCTACAGCCAACCTAGAATTGCTCACTCAGACTTTGTAGAATCATTAATCACCAAGGTTGGAAATGATCATCCAGTCCAACCATCCACCTATCACCAATAGCTGTCACTAAACTATGTCACTTAACACAATGTGCCAGTTTCTCCTACTGGACCCTTGACCACAAGTCTCCTACAGGACAGTGGCAATTGCTGTGTTTCAGCCTATACTTACAAACAGTTAATATGGATAGGAAGAGGTTAATTAAGCCATGGGATTCACTCAATAAATACACTGTATAACTTCAGTCTTTAAAAAGGCATTTTGTTGGTTCTGCCAAGATAGAGAACTAGGATGAAAGATGTGCTCCATCACATCTGCCACCAATCCCTTCTGAAACAAAAATGGACAGATCTAAAGGAAGGAGCAACAATTTAAATACTTTATGATTCTGCTGAGAAGTTTTTCCCCAAGAACAGCAAGACTTTGAAAAACAGAGTAAGTGCATTTTGAATTTTGACCAGTAGCACTTGATTTGGAAGCAAATTAGTTTCAGTCAGGTTTAGGGGTTTTTATATGAATTCAAATAAACCAATTAAATAAAAAATGATCCTCCATCCATATAAAGACACACATGAAGAGTCAAAACCTCATTCTGAGCACTGAACATACTCTGGGAGAATGAGAATTGTGATTCACTGAGACAAACCTACGATTCTTCCTGTAACTGGCCAAGGACTACAGTACTGACAATTCAGGTTGCTCAGTAATACACCAAGAAGTTATGAAATTAACTTTAGGTATTAAATAATAACTAAAAAAAATAAATACATTTGAGATATCCTTTTCTTTTGCTTACATATCATAAGCCTTTGTGATAGACTAAGGTTGTATTTTCAAGCTTCTCTTTACAGAAACAGAAAGAAACCTCCTTTTTTTTTTTTTTTTTTTTTTTTAAATTGAAAGCTGAGATTCCCATCTTATCACATGCCCCAGGATCTAAGGGTTTAAGAAACAAATACTGTGCACCTCGCAATAAACTTCTGAGGGTTGGCAACACCAAGGGCAACATCTTCATCAAATATTAGTGAACATCCTCAGCTAGGGAAAGAACAGTGCTTGGCAGTTACATGTTCCGGGCCCCTGAAAACGTCTGAAACATTGAGGGGGGAATAAAGGGAGGGGAAGGATAACAATGAAAAAATCCACCCTGCATTTTATTCCCAGCTTTATAAAATGAGCTGCTGGATTTATGAAAACGCCAGTGTTTGTACCATTTGCTTTACTACTGCTATCATACAGATAAATAACAAGCATATCCTATATGGGTAAATAATATTTCAGCAACCAAAACAGAATCTGCCAAATGTGCTGGATTTAAAAATGAATGTCGCAAAATTTACAATGATCATCTGCAGTGTCAAGCACATTACTTCTAGGTCATCAGAAGCAGTGATGAACAGCAGATTACAGGCCATCAGAAGCAATGAAAGTAGAAAAACAATGTAAGAGGGACATCCAGACAATCCTCATGGAGTCAAAGTCACGTTCTGTGAGATACAGACATACAGTCTGCAAATGTTTATAAATATGAGTAAGTTAACTCATATCCTGAACAGTCTTCAATGCACACAATGGCCAACTTGTCTAAACCAAACATCTGTAATTTAAGGCCATGTCTTTCCTCATCTCTTAAGAATCTCACTCATCAACAGCATTTGCATCCATTTCTCCCACTTCGTTTCCCTTTTTCTGCTTTCAGAGGAAGTTCCCAAAAGATCAACATTTTGAACAAGAAGCCAAAGCAAAATAAAAGGTCTACTACAGCTATTCATTTCCTAGATGCCCCTGACCTTCACTTTCTTTGGATTTGATCCAGAGACCACTGAGGTGAAAGGAAAGACCTATGGGTTCCTCTCTTCTGCAATCTCTGATAGCTATTAAATGTTACAGTACACACAGCATTCCATTTTGTAAGACAATTTCCGAAATTCAGACTTTGTTTTCTTTTTGACTCCCACATTATCAGGACAACAGCTCCTTTGTTCAAGCTTCAGTGTTTATGTGAATGTTATCTCTGGTTTAGTCTTTAATACTGAGCAGGGTCAGGAAAGGATCATCCTCTTCTCTGAGGTTTAAAGATTTATGTCAGCTTACATTTTTAAGATGCATACACATAAATATACAAACACACAAACAAGTATAAGTAAATTTACTAGAGTTGTTCTCCATATGATGATATTTAACACCAGCTACAATCTTGTTCCCTTATCTCCCCTGGGACATTTTTTTTTTTTCAACACAGCAGCATTTTCGGAAGAAAAAAGCTTTCTTCAACTTATCTGCAAGGGAAGAACATGGTTTAAATAGTAGAAAAACAGCAAAAAAAGAAGAGGGTGAGGCAAACCATTCAAAGTGTGGAGAAAGACTTCCATAGCCACTGGGCGATCCAAAACTGAGAAACACTCAGTGCCACAGCCATGGCTCCATGATTTAGAGAGGAAACAAAAGTCTAAAAGAATGGAGAATGAATGGAAGACTGTATTCTGAAGTCCCAAGCATGCAGGGACTCTGTGAGTGACACGAGTTACACCAGTCCTGTCAGACAGCATGGACCTCAGCAAGATTTAACTTAGGCTCAGGTCTCACTGCTTGGCTCCAAAACCAAGAAGCATCTGCAATACAGATGCTCCTTTAGGAACTGAAGTGGACAGTAGTGTTCATATCTCCATCAGTTCTTTATATTTTTGATCCACATGAAAGCAGAGTGCTTTAAAAAGGAATCATCATTTGTCTAAACCTCAGGCAGCCTTCACTCCCAAACCTCTCCTGTGTCTCTCATCCCAGAGCTTCTCCAGACAGCCATTCACTCTCCTACCTTTAAGATCAGCATATTTCAGATCTGAACAACTTGGACAGCAAAAACAAACAAATAAACAACAACAACAACAACAAATAACCCTTGTACAGAGAGCCTTTCGAGTTTTTCCTCACTTCTGAAGTCTTTTTATTTTTTAATCCCTGCTCTGCCAATTTTGTCTCCCCTTCCTCCCCTCCCCTTCAGTGGAAATTTTCTACTCTTTACAAGCCTGGCTCTCTGCAGAAAATTGATTTCCCCTAGGATACAGCCATCCTACTGTTCTATGCATGGTCATTAATGACTGTCCTGTTCACCACAGAGACAGACACGGTGGCACTCCTCCCCAGCTCTTCAGCACAGAAAATGCACAGTGGGAAAATCAGAACAACCTCTGAGCTTAACCATTCCAAGAGTACCTCATCTCCAGAAAATGCCATACGTAACTTCCAAATAAGCTGCTGGGAGAACAAAATAACTCTTGCTAGTTTCTGTAACTCTGTATTTTCACTGCAGTAGATTTAAATCTTAAAACCTTCCCCAAAATAACAACCATCATGCATGTTACTCTCCCCCCCCCCCCCCCCCCCCGAGCCACACAACAATGAACTCCAAATCGAGGTACATCACCACTGCAGTGAACAGCACAGCTGCAGCTCACATTGGTTTTACTTAGGCAGCATCGCAAGAGAGTATTCAAGGGAAGAAAGCATTTCCGTACAGCCTTCAAAAACTGCCTGAAAATGTGAGAAACTACCTTTGTGCTGCATCTTTTGCTTTCTTAGCTGCTTTGCAAGCCATGAACTTGTTGGCTCTACCATCTCCAGGAGATCTGTAGTCTCCCCTTTGATTGCAGTGAAATCCCATCCTAGGAGTGACAGATGATTCTCCCCATGGCACTTGATTAACTGTTGTGCCAATGGGTGAAGTAAAACAATTTTACTCACAAAACAGCTTACGCCTTCTCTGTAAACACCTTTAGCTACACTGCAAATCAACTCTTTATCTCATCCTTAACCCATGAGTTCCTTGTATGAACTGCTCATCCCTGCAGGTACAGAAAGGAGAAGCAGATAGGAAGAAGATAAAGGTACTTGACATCTTATTCTCAACCCTCTCCCAACCAAGGATTTTTTTATGTGGTAAAACCAGTATTTCTGACCAAGTTGTGTTACTAGATTCAGGGGAAAAAAAAAAAAAAAAAAAAGGAAAAAGATTAGCAAGCCTCAAGGATGGCTATAGAGTGCTTTGTTATTATTTTGTTTTTTGATAATTCAGTTTCGTTTCAGTAATTTTACCTCAAATAAATAACAGCATTGTCTTGAAATCAAAAGCAAAGTTCAAAACCAACAACAAACCTTTTGAACAGTAGCAGCAACAAGAACCCTCTCAGAGGAGAAGACAACAGCTAAAGGCAATCCCTAAAAATCAGTAGGTCTTAGTTTGGTCTGAAATAAGTCAATGCAACTAAATCCTGGTGTGGCACTTCAGTGATACTGGGAGAGAGTCAAATTGCACAAGCCAACATTTGAAGCTCACACTGTTCAGATATGCTCTGTAAATTGTGCCAGGGTTTCTTTATATAATTTTCACTCATGTTGGATGGTACCAGCCAAGGAAATCCTCTCTGTCCCAGCAGGATGATTCCCTTGCTGCAGATTCCACAGAATCATGTGCTCCGTGGAAATTTCCAAACACCTCGGCACAACATGGGTGAGTTCAGGATAAAGTTTCAAGCCTGAACTCTGTAATTTCCTGTCTTTTGCTAGTCTACGCAGCTCTTTAATGTTATACTAATATCATTTTTGTCTGCATGATTGAATTACCCACCACTCTCGATGCCAGCATTAGTGGATCTCTGTAACAGGAGAGCAGGCTATGCTGCTCATACCATTACTGAACCCCACGCAGCAGACCAGCTGCAGACCTCCCAATAGTAGGACAGGCAGGCTGCCTTGTTAGGATCGATGGGCACTTGGATGCTGGCACACAGCCTGACCCCGGGCTCACCTCAGCATCCCACAAGAGAGCTTGCCGCAGCAGAAGCCCAGCCAAAAAAGCAGTGGCCAACACTGGGAATCTGCTGACAGTGCCGGGACCCTGCTCACAGGCTCAGCATCCCAAGCCCCACACAGTGCTGCTGGGACTTGGCATGCAGATGCAATAGAGATGTATTGGCTTGGTGACATTTTGACTCCAGGTGCGGTGAATCCTCCGCTGAGAGGAGTGCTGGTGACAGCTACTAACGAGTGGTGCAGTCCTTAAGAAATCCCCTTCAGAAGTCTTTGCAGAGAGATTAAAATGCCACATGTGCATTCGCTGTAACGATCCTAGGGCAGGAGATTTAATGTGACTGTTTTCTTCACCACACTTGCACCCCCAACCAACAGCTAATGGTGAGCTTGACTACCATACAGAAATACCCGTCTTTATAGGGGATTTACACAAGGGGAAGAAAATGAGGCAAGGGGAAAGAGGTAAAAGGGAAAAAAAGAAATAGAGATTATTCAATTCCATGGCACATCGTTGGTCCCTAGCAGAGCATAGCAACTGCACATCAGGGAGAAAAGACTTGTTCTCACAATTAAGATAAATCCTTGCTTTTTTTCAAAGTGTATTAAAAAACCACTAACCAATGCAGAACCTAACAGGAACTAACAACAGAAATCCAAGTTTCAGCAAAGCCAGGTTTTTCTTACTACTCACTGAAAATAGGGATGAAACAACTGCAGGTCCTAAAAGCACTGACAGAATTTTACAGCTGTATCATTATTAGCAGCCTCCTGGACTTCAAGACTTTTTAGAAGAGCACGTAGCAACAGAAGAGGGTAGATTTAGACTAGATATTAGGAAGAAATTCTTTACTGTGAGTGTGGTGAGACACTGAAACAGGTTGCTCAGTGAGGTTGTGGATGCCCTCTCCCTGGAAGCATTCAAGACCACAGGATGGGACTTTGAGCAACCTGGTGTCCCTGCCTATAGCGGGGGGGTTGGAACTAGATGATCTTAAGGTCCCTTCCAACCCAAACCATTCTATGATTCTATCATTAGAGTTTGTCTCTCACACCTGTAAGACCTGTAGTCACATCTTTAGTTCTATTATGCCAGGTAAGATGCAAAATCATTCTAGGAGTATACTGTCCTTCTTTCATTTAAATCTTCTTAATGACTTGGTCATACACCGTTTTGGTCCATAGTAGTCATTAAATTTCCTTCCTGTTTAGAAGCAATTGCTACAAGTCAGAAGACTGTCCCATCCTTCAACTATGTGATTACATAAGTATGATTAATTTATGTGAAAGGAATTAATTATTGAGTTCATACAACACTCAGTAAGCTGTGTATTAAAATATTTGCACTAAATTATTGTAGAATAATTTTAAAAACCTTCATAACTATATTCTATTTAATTGACAAGCCTAAATTTGGTGTTGATGTAAGTAAGGAGGAAGAGACTAGAAGCATTAAAGATGAGCTGAGAAATTAAGTTGTACTAAACTCAACTAGACATGGCTTAGATCCAAATTCCTTGTTTTTTAAATGAAGCTCAAAGAGCACTACGGATCTCTCATCAGATGGGTTTTTGTTATGGGAAGCTAAGGATAGACAGACATCTATTTGGTTCATGACCAAAGGTAATCAAACCACAGAGGTGGAGATGACAGCTTCTGGTTCTGACACAGCTTAGGCACCAGGGCACTGTGAACTCCACTGAATGTGCAATGCACCTTAGTGAACAACACTGATCAGTCTTTGAGTGTTATTTGTTCTGCCGAGGAACACATCTATTCCAGCTTTGCTTCATTCATTTAAAGACACATACAAATAGATATGATACATAAACTACACATTACAACAAATCTCTAAAAACACAAAAAGGAAATGATTTCTAACCTCAAATAATTATTTTTAAGAAGACTGAAATGAATACTGATATCATCCATAGCCCTTGATTAAATTATCAAAAGGCTGGAGAAAACTATCTTGTAATCATCAACTTAAACAGCTCCATCTATTCTTATTAGTAAGAAAAAAAGTCGGAAAAGTTACTTGATTATAGCACGTATGTCCATCTGGTAGGAGGAGGGGCAGAGAGGGAGAGAATTGGAAAAGTCTTTGATCTGATTACATCAAGAATGAAGAGGTGAAAATGTGCACCAGAAAGTCGTTTTAGAAATCAGTCAAATTTTGAACAGGGAGCAAGGTTAACCACAGCAAGAAATCGTTAGCGTAAGCAGTAGGTTTGCTATTGCTTTCATATTCTCAGATCCAGAGGGGTGCTTTTCTGAAAGATATTCTTAACACAAATAGACTGCTGCATTCAGTCTAGGAGCAAACAAGGCAAATTTAAAGACCTGAATCCAAGAGACAATAATGCTAGAAATAATGCTAGATCATCCCATGGTCTATTCTAAATGCTAAACTGTATGAACCTGTGAATTATAAGGGACACTTCCAAAGTAATGCCTCCTGCTTTGCACAACATCAGAGGCAGATGTTGGAGGTATGCTAGTAGAGGTTGAACCTTCCCAACAATATTCTATTACATTTTGTTGTCATGTGACAGATGGCAGCAGAGGGACAGAATGGTTTCTGACATGGAAGTGCATGTGAAGCAAAGGTGCGTGATTGAATTCCTCCATGTGGGGAAAAAAAAAAAAAAAAAAAAAGGCACTCACTGATATTCATCAACATTTCTGAAGGAACATGAAGACCAAACAGTAAATGTGAGCACAGTGAAGTGGTGAGTGGTGTGTTTCAGCAGTGGCAGCAGTGACAGTGGGTCACCTTTGCTGGTGCTGATCGTGACAAGAGCAACATGCAGGCTCTTGTTCGTCACTGGCAAAAATGCATAGCTAATGGCAGAGACTATACTGGAAAAGAATGCTCCATAGCTCTGCTCTATCAAACAGTGTTTATTGTGCTCTTCATATCTGCTGTAGCTTCCATGGTAGTAAATAGAAAGCATTACTTTCAGAGTAACCTATGTATTTTACCCCCTTTAATTACTAGGTGACTACTATAAAAAAGTTGAAAAGTTAACGCTCATCACGAATCAATGATTCGCAGAAAATAATTGAAGTTTCATAATTGGATTATAATCCCAGGGGTAAATGGAAATGCTGAACTGAAAAGCTTAAGTGAGGAAAGCAAGCCTATTCTCCTTTTTTTGTGTGATCACCAGGCAGTAGCAGCCATAAATGCTTCACCGATTACCTGCATTACACTGAAACAATAATATGGCTCTGATCTTGCAGTAACAGCTATTTGAACAGACTGCTGGGCTTCCACAAAGCTCACACGAGACTGGGTGTTCATTAGCAGAAAACATTTTTCTGAATAGGACCTGAAGTGTCACACAGCTATTACCATCTTTATTTCACTTGAGGTTGCCACTAGGGCAGCTACTTTTCAAATAACCCAAGAGAATGAGGATCCAGAACTCTCCACTTTCCCCATGGCTTACAATGGGAACACAGAAAATTCACATCCAAAGAGAAAACCTTTCCAGTTCAACATCTTCCAAAAATTAAGCTGAAAACATTCCATCTTTCCTGTCTCAGTTTTATAACGGGGCAGACAGAAAACCTCTGACGTAGCTGCAAAAATTCTAAGAAATTCCTTCTCTACTGAACATCTTTTGAAAAAAAATCCAAGATGTTTTAGTTTTTAATATAAAACTAAGAGCGGCGCTTGTCACACAAATAATTCTGGGAAGTTACCAAATACTTGGAATGAAGAACACTGCATGCTACATAGCACAGAGCTCTTGTCTATACTTGTTTGGAGCGGTATGGGGAAGTCTAGCAACTGAATACAATGACATTTTTGTTTTAGTGCTGATAATATTCAATAGCTTTGCCATCAAAGCTGGCCTGCCACTTCCCCTTGTATAGAAATTACAGCCATGCTCTACGATTCCTGCCATTAGCTGGAAGCAGTGCTCAGGTTATTCCTGTTTAAGGAGAGCTGGAGTGTTATTAAGCATAGCTGATATTGTTTCCTTACAGCAAAGCTGTAGGACAATGTACTTCTCAAACAGATCAGAACATCATCTGCGTCATACCTTCTGGATAAAGGTTACAGAAACATTCCTGCTACACAAATGTCAGAACACAAACATTGTCTCCATCATCTCCTGAAAGTCAGTGACTCCTGAAGAGAGTGAACCCCATCCCAGTTTCAGAGCTTCCTGCTTCCTTCTCACGCTCTGTGCATTCACGCAGCCATCAGTCTGCCCTCCCGCTGCTGCAATCACTTCTTAAAAGACAACAGCTCTAAAAGACTCGCTGAAATTGACACTGCAGAATTTCAGACAACTAATATAAAAAATGCAACCAAATAAAAAAGACAGAGGGTAAGCTTCAAAAAGAACAAAACATAACTAAAACTTTCCTTCATAAAAGACAAAATGACCCAAAGGACAGCAGAGCAGAAACCTCTGTGACATCACCAGAACATCAAACCAGCCTCCTCCCCGGCAAGCAGAAACCAGGCATCCAAGTAGTACAGAACACCTTGGGAGGGGCTGGAAAATGTAGACTCAAGAGTCTAACAGTAATGAAGGTCCTTCAACAGAGCAACACCCATGTTACAAAACCAGACATTTGACTGACAGACATGCACTGTGCACAGCCTATCTATCCTGAGGATAGTTTCTAGCTATGGGTGTTTTAGGTTCCTAAACACTTACATCAGTGAAAGTAAGAAGGCCAGCCTCACGTATGGCTCATGCCATGGTTGACTGGCTGTACACAAAATATGCTGGAGAAATGGGAAGAGGAGGAAGACAAGGAAAGACCAGAAACACATATTTCAGAACAAATCAGGGGCAGTCATTAAGTGATTAAGTGGGTTTGCCCTCTTTCTATGCCCCTTCCTGCACACTAAGCAAAACAAGTGGCTGTTACAATCATACTCTTCACACGAGTACATTGAAGACTCAATATTTACATTAAGAGCACTCAGTTTTCTGTGTAGGTTTTGTTTTTTTTTTTTTTTTTTCCCAAGGACTTTAATTAAAATTCATCAAAAGCAATGTTTTCAGCAGCAGTGTCTGAAAATGCTGTCTCCTCCCCTATCTTCCATTAAATCGGGTTCATCCAGCTTGAAAGGAGATGAGAAACTCTCCCTGACACTCTGTCACACTCCAGTGAAAAGACGGGCACATTCAAAACAGCAAAGAGTGCAGGTGCTCATTTATTACTTTGCGCAGATTATTTTTCTGCCTTTCTTTCTGACAATGAGAACGTTTACATCCCAGATGGAGCTCTCTGTAAGTGCTGTGGGCATGTGCTGACCTAGAGTTTTTGTTTTCCCTGATGAAAGAGGATAGGTAAGAAAAGGATTGGTTCCCTGCCTGCTGGGGCAACTTTAATGTTTGTATTTAAACAATAGAAGACATTTACAGATGACTGTAATGAGGAATGAATATACAAATAATTTTAAAGTCATAATAGGTAGAAGAAAACACACCTGTGCTCATCCATGTCTGTACATACATACACTCTAAGAATATGTATTACATGTATAATGAGTCTAAAACTGCAAAACAACTCAGACAAAACTCAAGTTCACTTAAATACACCTTCTGGATCCAGAGGAACTCCAAAATGATGTTTTACAGCATTAATAAGGTCCATTACTATGAAGATATCTTCAGTGCAATAAGCAACAAATCACATCCATGGCATTGTGTTCTTTTTCTGCTTTTGTCATTTTGACTTAGAATATTAACTTGAAATTCATTTTTTTCTTCCCTCTCCCATCTACCTTAATCTTCTTTTAGGAAAGTCTCAGGAACAAAGAACTTGTGAATAATACAGACATCTCCAAAATGATGTATCCATGTATTTCAGTCTGACCTAAATAAGCAAATTAAAATGAAGGAACAAACCCATGCAGAACCCTCACAACTTTGACTCATCCTATTCAGTCCAGCAGGGCACCTCTGCTCTATTTGGTCCAGTGATACCTCTATCCTGGGACTGTTCTGACCCAACTCTACTTGGAATAAAAAAGATTTTTTTTGTTGTTGTTGTTTTGGTATCTTTTTCTTTTCTGCCCTTTAATATAAGTTTTTCTTTGCTTCCCACGACACCTGATCTGTTGAGCAGACTTTCCCAGTTACTGCAGAGCCATTCACCTCTCTTATTACCAGGATACTGAACCAAAATATCCAAGATTTAAGCAGGAACAATGTGATGCCCCTCAGTTCCTATATGAGCTAATACCACTGGGTGAGCACTCTCTCACCTTTTCAGTCTATGCAATCTCATGGAGCAATGGTGCCGAGCACTGCTAATTACAGGAGAGATGTTGATTTGTTTGACTTAGTACTGCAGCCGCAGTATACTCTGCTTTAATATACACAGTGTTGCAGAACCTGGGACATTCTGTTACCTTAACAAAATGACAACTTACAGCACAGCAGCAGAAACAGGCTAATACTCTACTATTACACATCACAGATAGTACGGCTTTGCCGAGAGCAAGGCCAGGACAAGAACATCCATTTACACTGGATAAAAATTCCTAGATTTACTTTTGGTTTTGAACTTGTTAAGAAAATTTGATTTTGGTTAAAATTTATTTTGAGTATAACTGAAAGCAGTATTTTCTACTTATCATTCTAATGTGAGAGGGAAAAGGGAGGAAAGGAAGGAATTATGTTTTCTTTACCTTTTAATTGGAGCTCATATAATACAAACTTTTGTTACTTTCACAAAAGAGGATAAGAATAGCCAGGGATTTCAAACTCAAGCTGATTTAACAGGTGGCAGAACTGGCCATTGTGAACTTGCTATAAAACTTGCACTAACTGGAAATTTTGTACTTGTTGAAGCTATTAACAAGAGACGCTGTCCTGAAAGGCACCTTGAACCCCCTTTGAAACCTCAACCAGTTCTCTGTGGGGCAAAAGGACTGTACAGAGTTCATTTCAAAAACAGTTCAAGAATTTCCTGGAGAAAAGAAGGCTGCGGGGTGACCTCATTGCAGCCTTTCAATACTTAAAGGGAGCCTACAGAGGGGAGGGGAATCAACTCTTTGAAAGGGTTGATACATGTAGGACGAGGGGAAATGTTTTTATGTTGAGGGAGGGGAGATTTAGGTTGGACATCAGGGGGAAATTCTTTACCCAGAGAGTGGTAAGGTACTGGAACAGGCTGCCCAGAGAGGTTGTGGATGCCCCGTCCTTGGAGGTGTTCAAGGCCAGGTTGGATGGGGCCCTGGGCAGCCTGGTTTAGTATTAAACGTGGAGGTTGGTGGCCCTGCATGTGGCAGGGGGGTTGATGATCCTTGAGGTCCCTTCCAACCCTGGCCATTCTGTGATTCTGTGAATTAGATAATCTGTGTATTGTCAATTAATAACCTCAGTTACATTATCCTTGGTGCTAGCTCTTTAGCAGAATCCAAACAGCAGTGATTGGAATATTTATTCAGAGGTTCCACGGGGACAACAACAAGGACAGTCAGAAAGGGATGAAAGGCTAACATCTGACACACAATGACTTGTCAAGGAGACAAATAATGATAACTTTGGTGTGAATTTCTCATACCTAGAATGCTATATATACATATGTGAGAAACTGGTTCATCTTCCGCAAAAGTCAGCTTGATCCACGCACTTTCTGATCTTTATGTATGGCTAATTTTTTTTCCTTTGTTGATTTAATTAAGTCCTCTTATAACCTCTGGATCACAAGAAAAGTCCAAATTTGTTGAAGGGCAATGAGATAGTTAACCCAAACAAGAAGAGCAATAGAAATTGAAGATTAGAGAAGGTACGTTACTGGTGCAGGTGGGGAGAAATAGCTTAGAACAAAAAAAATATAGGTAGGTTTAAACTATCAGACATCAGAAGGTTGAAACAGATTTCTTTTAGACCATAAACTTGGCATGAAAAATTCATGAGTGACTCAAGACTGACAGGGATTTTCTTTTCAATACATGCCAGTGTCTTATAGTATGGAATGCACAAGGATGTGATTTTTTTTTGTCATATGTTACTGGTTTTTAAGGCAACTTTTCTTGTCAGAAATTTGTGTTGGTTTCGGTGGAGGAGGGGAGGGAAACAAAAGCATGATCTCTTTCCCCAAATTCCCATTCTGTTTTCCAAAAATAACTTTATCTTTTTAAGATATTTTGAATCTGTCTTCTTCAGCACACACATGTAAGAAAAGACAGGCAGAAATAACAAAATCCTCTGAGAGAAACTGTAAGTTTGTGAAATGAAAAATGTTTCAAATTAGTAAATGTTCCGTTTGTGAGTTTTCCCTTCTCCACTAGGACATACTAAGTAAAAATGTGATGTGTCCACTACACCAGTGGGGGACTAAGCCATCTGTGTATGTTTTCAAGAGAATTTGGAACTCTTCAGGATGAAATAAAATACAGTGCATGACAATATGAGTGACAAGTCATATGAATGCTTGATAAGCATTCATAAGAGAATTCAAAGGACTTCAAAAGAGAATCATTTATATTTTTTTTGTACTGAGACACGTGGCATGTTTTTCTGTCTATAATCTGTAATTTTTTATCTTATGGTTGGTTACCTTTCCTCTTGACAAAAACAGTGTTCTGACTGGAAAGATTTGGCTGAGATGGATAATACCATTACAAAAGTAGAGACTGTGCACCTCAGAGTAATAAGTGTGAATGACATGGTATTTACTATATTTTTTCATAGCATATTTAAAACCAAATTTTTAGACTAACAAGTTCTGATGATCAATATGATCAGGGATGGGCATTCACCTTCTTTCGATTTCATGAAAATTCATGAAAATTCATGAAAGGTTAAGAGTGGCCAAGGTCCATCTTTGGAAGTCTGCTTACTCTGCTTTTATGAGAATCCAGGACAAAAAGATATATTTACATAAAAGAAGAGCATATTCTTAATAAATATTTTTATCAACTCTTTTTCATTGTAACTAACCTTTGACAGCACAATTGTATAAAGTTCCAAAAGACGAAAGTGCAACCTAACAGCTCTCTGTTGTAAAAGAGAATTTGATGCAACTTTGCTGAATACATGTTAAACCAGATACTGAGGATCTCAACCAAACAAAATAAAAACCTTCCAACAGCAATTTTTATTATTATTTACTCAGTTACCATACAGCCTATGATGACTTGTTTTCCTTTAGTTTTATGAACAGTTTGACAGATTACTGTGACAAGGTTACTCTTAAATTGATAGAAGGTTTGATAGTGTCTGAACATTTGTCAGAAATGTCTGCCATCATGTGTAATGGACTCTGCACTTCAAGCATCAATGGTACTCCAGTCTGCAGTTTTCTGTCCTATGTTCTATACACACAACCTAAACACACGCAGCAGAAATACAAAAATGCACACAGGATCCACCAAGACAGCTCTGCACTTTATCAAACAATTCTGATGAAACAGTTTCTCTTCCATAGCCACCTGGCAGAAAGCAATTAAACAAAAAAATGTTACACATCACGTTGAGGGTGGCTCTCTTGCTCAAATAAACCTGGAAATGGGATATGCTATGACAAATGTACAGAGCCACAAGCATTTCCAGCAGTCCCTATACTTCTGAGAGAGAATTATTGTGTTTTTAGAACATCATTCCTCAGACCTGCCAAATGTCAGACACTGCAAATGACAGTTGTACCGCTGGCAGCACTGTCACATGCTGCAGCAGAGGACATGGATTCAGAAGGGCTCACAAAGCGCTGGCAGCCAGCCCTAGGGGAGCCCAGGCTACATCCTGGGCATAAAAAGGTTTGGTGAACACCTTTCCGAAAAGCTGCTCTCTACAAATCCTGCATTGCAAATAATACTGTGATTCACAGAATGAAATTCAAGTTCTCACCTCATATCTTGTAACAAATTAGATCATTACATCTATGCAGGAAGTCCAGAAACCAGCACCTTCAGCTGTTTTGGGAATACCTTTTCGGCATCTTTCATTTGTGTGATGAGACCCCAGTTAAGGGGGTTAAGTGAAAGCTGTTTAGGAGGCAACCACTTCTAAAGACACAAACGTATGTCCTGTATGTATACATAATTATATGTACAATAATATAATGTATATTACTATTTTACTACATTACTTACACAACTGCAGGCTGCTGTTGTATGTACTGTATTTTTTTGTTTTTTGTTTTCATTTTTATGAGTTAAGAAAGCAGGGATCTATACTTTTATCCATCTCTACTACATAACCAACAGCAAAGGTGAAGAAAATATCTTGCCATCTAATACTTTAAGAGTATACATGTTATCATGACAAATTCTTGTATTTTCACATTTAATTTTTCCTACATTGTCTTTCCCTTTTGCTTTGATAAATACTTCAAAACAACTATCCAGTTTGTCCTTAAATCCATGCAGCCAAAGGATAGAAAATCAGCAAAATAAATGTCAGCATTTTTCTTACAGCACATCTGTTCACACAGGAACTCCATGATAGCAAGACAAAGCTCTCTAATCACAGACCAGATTAAGTTTAGTGAAGCACATTAAAATTTTGCCACAGTGCAGTGCCAAAAGGAAGTTCTCGGATAGTTGATGTGCCTTTCCCATGCACAGACAAGGGGTACGAATGCACTCTCTGAACTGGGTTCAAGTAACCCACAGCTGCCTTGTGCCTCACATCTTGACTGCAGCACCAAATACCACTGCTGTGAGGCACCTGCAGGAATAGTTAGCTCATTCCTGCTCAGCTGAAAATATTTGTCTGAGCTCGGAAAGGGTAGATTGCTGTAAGTCATCCAGCAAATTTGCGTTCTGAATATGAGCAGAGCTACAGTCAGTTTATACCTGCTGAGAATCTGGCCCTCAAGCTGGGGTTACCCATGGCTGTCACAAGTGAGAAGTGTCAATGAATATTGTTTGCATAAATGTCAGGAAGGTACATTCACAATTGAACTTGCATCCAATATGAAATATACCCAGCACACTACTCCTGTGAGCATCTGAGTTGTAGTTACTTCACAAAGACAAGGTCACAGAGAAGACTCCCAAGGTAACCCTGCTCTACTGAAGTTCACATCTCACTTCAATAAGTCTTCTACTTCCAGCTCTGGTCAGTTGTGTATTCATAAGACACGTTTAGGGGAATTCTCTGGCTCTTCTGGTGAGAACCGGGAAGAGCAACAAGACAAAGTATATAACATCCCATTACATTCTTAGTCTTATTCCAAATTTTAAAACAACAGCAATTTGGTTCACATCAGTAGGTAAGCTCCAGGCTGCTCCTTACTTTACCAACATTTGTTGGTCTATATTGAAAATGCTGATCTGCAATGAAAAAAACATCAAGAAGACTGTTGTCTTGTGGAAGAAACTATTTTACAACAAAAGCACTTTGCTCCTATATCACAGAGGAGGGAGATAAATTTTTTTTTAATGGCTTGATGTTATTCTGACACACACAAAAAAGTGTTATTCTAAATTCTACCCAAGATATCGCTGTTTGGAATCGCAAACTGGATTATCTCCCTCCCACTTAATCAATAGTAATTAAGACATTGGAAATCAAATCAGGTTCTCATGTCTACCTTTATTACTTACTAGTCAGTCAAGTGAGGAGGGTTAACCAGGTGCAGTGTTTTCGGAAACTGTTCTGTTGATGATGCATGAGGAGCACAGAGCTCCTTACTGTTGCCTCTCCAGTGATAAAACACAATAAAATGGATATTTATCAATAGAATTTGCAAATATGACTCTGCAGATAAACAGAGGGGAAGAAGGCGCTACTTTCTACATCATCAGTTCTCAGTGGAACTGCAGTTAACTAGATGTTTACTTCAAGGCCACCTTCCGTGGGTTTCATACTTGTCAATCTATCAGACCAGCAATGTGTGACACAGCCCTCAAAAGATGTGATAAATGAGTTGAGGTGGGAACACCCATGTTTTGTCATTCCTGAACTTATGATTCACAGATTATTGTAACCATAAAATCTGTCATTAGGGAGTTTATTTGTCATGCAAGTCTCCAAGTCCTTTTTTTTTTTTTTTTTTTCTTCTAAATTTTACACAGGAAATAAACCAGATAAGCATAAGTCAGTGTGAAGGTCCTCATCTCTCTATCCCCGAAAACTCATTACCAGAAAGTTTTCAGGGCATTAATGAGCTGTTTAAACTCTATGAATAATAGTTAACCTTCAAGTGCCGGAAGCTTCTGACATCTTTCAGAAGACATAGCTATTGACAACTGAAAGATCAGCTAAGATATTTTCCTGCCCAAAGAAGCAAGTACTTTAATGGCACTTACGGCTGGCACAGCTTGATAAGGTCCTGGTCAGTGGTGCCGGGTGGAAGGCCTCGAATATACAGGTTGGTTTTACTCAACTGCTCTCCACTGCTGTTGTTGCTGCTGTTGTTGCTGCTGTTTGTGCTGGGGCTGGGAGGAGCCATGGGGTGGGGAGCTGGTGCATATGACTGCTGGAAAGAAGAGAAAAGAGGCTGTTACTGGAAAATAAGAGCTGTACACTTGTGTGCTTTGCCCCGGTAGCTACGAACAAAAGACGTTCTCCTCCTGTCCTCCCTGTCCGTGTCTAGTCACTCATTCCCTCACAAAAAGGAGACAGGATGTGGTGTCTAGGTTTGGTTACAAAGTGCATTATTTTACTCTCCACTTTACTAGAATTAAAGCTGCTAGATCATGAGGCTACTTTATCTAGATCTCAAAATAAGTCTCTGAAAGGATGGATACTCAGGAACAATTAGCATTACAGAAAGAAGTTTAATGCAATCTGCTTTAAGAGTATTCCAAGATAAAAATAAGAATATCCAGCCAAATGTATGAGAGCTGATACCAGAAGCATAATAATCTTATCCAGACAAGAGGAGCATCCAGTACACACATGGGCAAGTGGAAAGGGGTTTGGTAGCCTGAGAGAGGGAGAAACAAAGTAGCCTGGAAACATTCTGTCATAATGAATGTCTTTCAAAACAGAAAACAGGATTTGGAAAAGTAGGATAGAACAGCACCTCCCACTCTTGGGAACTTACCCACTTCTGAGGAACCACAAACCACACACAACCACTGAAAAGCATGGCTTCAGAAAGGAAGTATTCTCAAATGGAAAACAATACGATCTTCTAAATCCCCTGAAAAACACATGCTATGAAAGAAGACGCAACCTCACATTGTAAAATTACCTAAGCACCTCCAACCTGGGGCAACACACTGGATTTCAGCTGCTGCAACCATTCCTGGCTCAGCACATTTGCTTGCAACAGAGTGCATGGCAGGATGAGGACATGCCCTGACCCTGTTGTGACCTACGTGGAAAAGCAAGGGAGAAAGTCTGGGGAGCTCGGAGATGCTTTGGGAAAGAGCTGGTTTCCACAAGAAGATCAATGTAATTTGCTAACACGGTTGCAGCTGCAGGTAAATGCTGGGCCAATGCCAACTTAACCACGATGGCCAAGTAAGGGCAAAACGTATGCAATTTTCATTATAGCAGCAATGACATTTTTAGTGACTTTTGCTGTGCTAGTTCTGTATTTAGGTCTTGAAGAGAAAATATTGAAGGCTGTGAGTTATTCTGATCACGCTAATCAAGAGTTCCTTTCATTTCAGTGCTCATACTTTAGTGCTTATAATTACGCACATAAAAAAAAAAAAAAAAAGTCAGAATCCTGAGTGGATAGGTACTTTTAACTTAGGAGCTTTAGTCTCTTTCAAACAAGTCCCTTTTGCTTAGAGGAGCCCCAAAAAGTCAGAGAACTTAAAGGGAGCATCAGTGATGGGTGAAGCTCAAAGGCTTTGATGAAACACATGAAACACCATGCGCACAGTGATGCCTTTCCTGCTGCCTTCTCCTTCCTCCTTCCCCATTTCTCTCATTTAAACCATGACAGTGGGAACTCATCAGGTGTCAGGACATCAGAATTTCTCTACAATCCAGTCTGGTTGTAATGTGGCTCAAACAGGACTCACTAAAAGGAAAAATCAGCTTAATAGACAGTGGGATCACCAAACTAGCAAGTAATGACATTCACTCTGATCCCCAGGAAAAGAGAAAGGGCAACGTGCTTCCTTCTCCCAGTATCTGTGCAGATACTTCTGCTGACAATCAAAAGCACTTAGTACATACAGATCATATTTCCCTGCACACACACTTTACCACTGGGTAATCCTCAGCCAGCCAAGCTTCAATGTCATTCCCAGGAACGGATTCATGTAGCATACCCAGCACCACCATGGGGAGCTGCCTGGCTGCATGCAGTGCTGAGGACATGGCTGGATCAAACCTCAGACAGCACTAACATCCACCCAATGGATAAACCATGTGTCTTAAGGCATCCTGGCAGAAAGCACATTTCAATCTCAGAAAACTCTGGGGCTGCTGCAGAGGTAAATGAGGACATCCTGTATCACAGCACGGGAAACATTCCATAATAATTTCGCACATTTTGAGCACTGATAATTAAAAAAGAGGTAACATTCTCACTGCTTCATCCTCATGCTCCCAAGTTGAACACTGAACGCACGTAAATAGCGTAAGGATACAAAGCCAAAATTTTCTGCAAGTCAATAAAATCCTGTGTACTTAAATTATTAATTGTTATTATTATATATGTGTTTGAGAGGGATAACGAGTAAATGGCCTATTCTCGCACCAACCTAATAAGAAAAAAAAAAAAAAGACAAGTGGAAATATACCTTTGGAATATAAAGAACAGTTTTCACTCTATTATAAGATCTTTATCCTCATGCAGAGGAAAGCACTAGGGGCCTAATTCTAATTTAAGCTTAAGCCATTTTATCCCCCTCAGCCAACTGAATGGGGACCTAGAAGTGAACTTGAATCACACTTACACTGATTTTTTGAGGCCACAGCTATGGGAAGGAAAAAAAAAAAAAAAAAAAAAAAAAAAAGAAAAAAGTCAAGTCCTCAGGATACCCAGAGAACTAGGCCATGGGATAGCAGGTCTCTCACGCAGGAGCTGCTCGGATTGTAGGGACACACACACACACACACTCAGGGTGACCCCAGCACTCAGAGATACCCTAAAGGGTACTCCAATACACCATGCCGTCTGCAGAAAGACTACAAAATCGCCTGCACTGGGGCTGATGACATCTTCTGGCTGGTTGCCAGGCTAAAAGCTTCAGGTCAGAAGAAAGCTTTGGATTCTCATTTCCTGAGTCGAGGAGTGTATGACTGATGGCATGTAGAAGTATGTAATTTGCCTCCAAATGAGCAAAGGGTCTTTTCGTTAATCTCCACGTAATATCTGGACTGAAAGAAATGAATGGCAACCTGATGATGATCCCAGATAGGGAACTCTTGCCGCAGGATTCCAAATGGTGCCAAAGGGGGCACTGTCTGGGGAGCCGTGCACACCTGCTGGAAGCAAACTCAGGTCTCCTCCTGCCATCAACTTGCTCCATGGCTGGGGCAAAGCAGTTAAACCATCTGCCACAAGAACCCAGCTTTCCACAGTCTCCAAACACCTTGCCAGCAACTGCAGCCACCTGGGAAAGGCATTTTCCCAATGCAGTTGAGCGCCGGACCTGCAGCACTTGGAAGAAATAATTATGCAAAAATCTACATGTTTTACTTCAAAAGGGAACTGGAATTCAAAGACTGCTTGGCTGTTAATTTTTCAAGTAACCATCTCATTTTTCAATTCTCATGCTTCATTATTCAGTGGGGAGTTGGGGGGAATGAACTGGTTTGTAGATCATTCCGAGCAGCTTATTAATTTAGCATGGCTGGCTAATAGCATTTGTTTTCATCTTTGATAAATGAATGAAATTTCTTTTTCACTATTTAAAAGTAAGAAATTAACGTACTTAATTCCCACCCAGTTTCAGAAAAGCACCCTTACACTTACACCCGAACACCAAGCCCTCAGAAACAACGTGCCTCATACAAACACTCACAGCTAAGTGTGAATAATGAGATAGCTTGGTCCTTCTTACTCAATAACCCAGAAATGCTGAACCAGAAGCCTGCTTAGTTTCAAAATGAACAACACTTCTCCTTCCAACATCCAACCTCCTTACGCAAGAACGGTATTTATCTTCCCATGGCAACCACAGCACTCTTATATAGTTTTTCACTTGCTGCAAGTTTGGTCTAAAGTGTTTTTCTTCCAAAGCAATATACTCTTTAAAAAGACAAATTTTAAATATTTTTCAAATACAGTTTCTTCTGGATAGGAATCACAGGCCTCAGATGCCAAGTTGTAGAGTCTGCTTTATTAGCAGCAGCTGGCTCCTTGGCAGGCTTCTGAGGTAGTTGGGCTTGTGGTTTTGGAGTGGCCTTATAGCCTAGAACACAGCTGGACAGCTATGCTAATGGACTGGCCAATTTGTTTGTATTCACCTTTGACTATCCCAAGTTTGTACTCTTTTATCCACTTGAAAGTAAACTCTTGGAAAGATTCCCCAGCAACACTGATACATTGACTTTGCCTATCAAAATACATATTTTATATAAAAAAAATACAATTACAACACATGGCTCTTCATAAAAGCATGCGCTATTTAACCAATTGTGAACACACACAATCCATTTCACTCTGATCTGAGTGTTTTCCAGTTGCTGCTTCATCTCATTTAAAGTCCAATTGCTACACAATTCCCTTAGCTACTGAATGGAAGATAAAATAAGGCAAAGTAAATACAAATAAATTGTCCAAATATCACTTTACAACTCACACTAGGAAAATGATCTTTTGTTAACACTCTGTTGTACAAAGGATTTTTAATTAATTAATTTCTGAGGGCTGGAGGGTTCTTTCAGGCCAATTATAGCAGTGATGAGAGGATACTACCAACTCATAGGCCTGTTTACGGGATTTTGTAGGTGATAGAATGACAAATCTCAAACTAAGCCAAAGATATTCATAGCTGAAGAAAAAGTAGGACAAATATGACAGAAAAAAAAATGAGATAAAAAACACAGCAACTCTTCCATCCTGGGTTGGCATCCTCAGTGAGGAACAGCACCACAAGTAAAACACATTTCTTTTCCACAGCCAACTGGAATAGAAAAGCAAACAAGAGATGAAGAATGGAACTGGCAACACCAAAACCTTGTGCTTTTCAGAAAGTCTGCAGTCAGAGGAGCTCAAGTCATTGTGTTTTTTCTTGACTTTGTATGGCTTTCTTGGGTCTTACGAAGTCTATTTATAACTGATGTCTAACTTCTACATCCAGCAAGGGCCTGAAAGACGGAGCTTTTCCTGGATGCTTCCTTAACATTTTTAGATCTTTCCACAGACATCACCAACAGATATATTTGCATGCACACTTTTTAACTTCTCTGCACAGTCAGAAAGTTTCATGGTTGTTTCTTCAGAAGCAACAACTCACCCTTTGGCAATTTTTTCCAACAGTATGGAATGGCATATGAAAATATATGTAAACTCAAAAAATGAAGGAATACAAAAGGTTAAAAGCCTTTTCCAAGTGTCCTTTCAACTGAGAAGACCAGAGCACACATCAAGAAGCTTTTGGTTAGCCTCAATCACTTCCAATGCTTTTAAATGTGATTTGATGGACATAAAAATGTTGAGTCAGAGCTGCTGGATCACACTTCTGTGCTACCATCCTATCTCTGCATCACCCCAAGCCAACCATTTAGATTCCTTACGTCTTATGTTTACTAATCTGTAATGACTCTTCCTTACCTTGACATGGCATGGCTTATATAATGCACTGTGATAGCTGAATGAAGATGTCTTACTGAGGACTGCAATATTACTTAAAAACGGGGAAAATACTATAAAACTGTAACTTAGCAGTGGAAGTTATACCCAGCCCTTTTGCAGACAAAAATAATTTATGCATACAATTGATTTCATTATCCTGCACCTAAACTGAATGAGTGAAATCATTTTAAAGCTTAAGAAAAATAAAATGCCAAAATGCCAATTGAATTAGCTTTCTCATTAAAGATACATATTTTTTAAAAAAGCCCACAAAGAATTATTGAAAAATAATGCTCTCTTTTCATGCTTCTTGCATACACTGAACATTACTTTTTTTTAATTCTGTTCCAAACAATATCTTTAGCCCACAGGAAAAGGAGGCCTTAAGTTAGGCTTACCTTTTCTTTTCCCACAGTAAAAAATAAAATAAAATAAAATAAAAAAATAAAAAAATCAGTCCTGGAACAGGTACAGTAGTCTTTCTAAAGTATAAGTAAAACTGGGATTTGATGGGTCAGTAAAGTGCTTTCTGAGATTTTTGTTTCACACACAAAGCTGTTGAAATTAGTAGTCTAAATACTCCTGAGGCTTGAAGACAGCAAAAGCACTGGAACTCCACAAAGCACAAACAGGCAGAATTTAGCTCAGTCTTCTCCACTCTCCCAGCCACAGCTGCTACTTTACAGCATTTTATTGACAGGTAGACAATAGATAGGAAGAAAAGCCCCAAGGGAAGAGGGAGTTCTTTATTGGACAATACCCAGAAAGTATGTCTCATTTTATATAATTCTGCATGCAATAAATGTATGCATTAAAACCAAGTAAACAACAACAACAACAACATGAATTCACTCTTCTTTGCTATCATCAATAGCACAGAGTTTATCAACTGTTAACCAGGGTGACATACACCAGAAGCCTGGCAATTTTTTCTCACTGACAGAAATATCTTATGTTTTCCTGACTCAGGAGCCAAATGAAATACGTCAATCTGCATATTCCCCAGCTTCCCACTGCTATCTAACGGGAAATCTCTAAAACAAATTTGTCAGCTGGGAAGAGGCTAATACTGAAGGGTGATGAAGCATTAAGAATCAAGTGGATTAGAGCACGCACCGTTAGGACAAACTTGCCTAAGGTCATCTTGCCTAAGGACAAGCAGGCCTTGGTCAAGCGCAAGGCACCGGAAGGGCACAGAGATGCAGAGCGTTGCATGCAAACTGACCTCCACTGCTCCTGGGTTTTGGTCACTGAAAAAACATGGCTGCAAAGGCACCAAAATCACCCCTTCGCCCTCTTCGCTATTCCGGCAATTAAATTACTCATCTCATAAGTGATCTTCTGTTCACCCTGCACTGCCTGAGGCTCCAAATGAAACTATGGCAGCTTCCCGAATTTAGAGCCTCTCGCATTGAAGCAGGAGGGTACAATCTAGTCCTTAATACTAAAAAGCCAAAGGCTAGGAATAAAGTTGTGTCACGAAAAAAAAATGTTTTCCGCCCTGGAAAGCAACCTCCCCGGCCTTGTTCCCTCCCACTTATTTTGTGGCAGAAGCCCTGGTGACAGACCATTCCTGGGCATTATTTATCTTCCAGCAAGGAAGGAGAACACTTCCTTTAGATAAAGTATTTTGGCAGGTTAGCAAACTCGTAAACAATAACCTATATTCTTTGACATAAATTAGTGTTATTGCTTCATTATCCAATCCATTCATATTTTATCGATGTACTGAGACAAAATGTGAACAGAATCTCAGATCTTAAAAGTACTAAATCTGGGCAATCTGGACTATAAAACATTGTAATTCTCCCAACAAGAATATTTTAGAGCACAGATCACAATATGACAGCAATTACTGCCTGTAATACAGCAACTTTGTGGTGAAAAAAATGGAGAAAAAAATAGCAACTTGAAGTAAGTAGAAATTATTACTTATGTTTACATTCCCAAACATTCTGAGGGCTACGATGATGAGTTTTCAGTTCATTTGAAGTTTAAGAATAAAAAGGCGGATCAAAAGCCCGATTATTTAACTTACCAAATGTTTGCAGAAACAAATGGGGTTTTGGCTCTGAAAAGCTAAATTTACTCTCTGAGTATTTGTTTACATGTGGCAGACTAAAAGTACGCTGTAAATTAGAAGTACGAGGCACATGCTGCATTGTATTGCATCTCTGCACCCGGTACGCACATACCACAGCACCGATGCTGATGTGAGAACCGGAGTGCAATAAAAGACCACGCCATAAACCAAACTTAAAGCACAGAACAGAAACAGTACATCTGATAT
This sequence comes from Tetrao urogallus, assembly GCF_951394365.1. Taxonomy (NCBI): domain Eukaryota; kingdom Metazoa; phylum Chordata; class Aves; order Galliformes; family Phasianidae; genus Tetrao; species Tetrao urogallus. The sequence goes on from NC_136820.1 coordinate 13,117,345, forward strand.
AATCCCTTTCTTCTCCACACGAGAACTTGGTGAGCAGAGACCAGAAGCAGATGTCTTTTTATTTGGCCTTTTGCTATGCGAAAACAAAAACATTTTTTTATCCCCCAATCTGACCCATGTTTACTCAGTTCATCTTTTCTACATAAGAATTAAGTAGAAAATCTGCCACTGTTAACACAAGCATTGGTGAAGGAAGAACCAGAGGGAGGCAGAGCTCTCCAGGCAGAGCCCCCATAACCTCCCCACAATGCTCCTGCAGATGTGCAGAGGGCACACGTCCTCTCTCCAGGCAGTGTTACCAAAAGATGAGCTGTACCTCTCCTCCCGTGGCCTAAACGATCCATAAAACACAGTGTGATACCATTGGGACAGAATGTGGGGCATTCCACAATAGCTAGAGGTCATGTTTTCCTTGGGGTCTGTTGGGCTATGGCAATGTTCTAATTTCAGGCCAAAGGCCTGAGAATGCCCACAGAAACTCTGAGCCATCACGAGCCTCACCACATTTCTGCTTCCAGTGCGAACTCCTTTAAAAAGCATATGGTAACAAATAGTTCTTAGAAGAAGTGCCGTGCAAGTTATCATACATGATACCCAACTCTTTGCAAAGAGAACAGTAGTGAGAAACAATCTCATGAGACAGATGCCCATAAATGTCATTTAAAGAACAGTGAGAAAGCCCTCTGACAGTAAGCTGATACAGCTAGAAGACTCTAGATGACAGCAACAAGGGTTTAGGCATCAGCATAGGTGACCAGCTGGCCAAACACTTACAAGAACCCTGAGGGCAGCTGGGCTGAAACCTCAGAGAGGCCAGGAGATCAGAGCAGCTGCACGTGGTGTCACCACAGGAAGCATCAGAGTCTTAAACTCCACATCAGGAACTCCTCTATCCCATTCTAGGTAATTCTTTACATCCTGAAAACAAGTTGTCTGTGAGATAGGCTGAGATTTACAATGAGGTCACAATTACTCTAGATACAAAAGTGTCTGGGCTCATGTAACAACTAAGATGAAGTAGTGGCTTTCAAATTTGCAGAGAACTCAGTGATGAGGTGGGGATGAAGCTGAATATCTTCACCAAGACTAAGACAGTTTTGAGCATCACACTATCAACATCCCAGGAGGGCACAAAATACTTGGTAGCATGAGAGTAACCAAGATTTGCCATGATAAATTTAAACACTTGCTTTTTCAGCTACTATCACTAGGTGCTTAAACTTGTATGCCAAAGAAGTTGAATGCATATGAACATTCTCCATTGTTACTGTCCTACAAAAAAAATCTCAATTTCCTCCAGAATTCATGCATCAGACATAGGAGGTAGCACAGAAAACGGTATTTAATTTTCTTTGATTTAATAAGCACCTACTGTAATTTACATTCAAATTTTCTTCCAGAAACCAATCAAATCCACTTGAGACAAAATTTATGAAATACACCAAGTAATTAATGCAAAAACAGAGAAAGTCTTCATTCTATTTGTGAAATTTCCAAAATTACACTATTTCTTCACAGGCAATTCTAACTTCTTCCTTAAAATTCAACATTCTATAAAAGATACTACTTTTGAGGATTAAATTACTCAGGTATGCTGTGAATATGGAAGAAAAAAAAAAAAACACACAACCAACAACAGTTGACTTTTTAAAAATCTATTAAAAAATATTTCTATTTTTTTTGTGCCCATTCATATATTCATTAGGAAATCACAAATAACTTAGACTAAAGTTGAGTTCTAAAGCCAATGGGCACTCATGATGCATACCACAGACTAAGGCAAAAGTTCATACTCCTCCTCCTGCATCTTATGTGCTCCTCTGTACGACTAGATTTCACAGCAGGTATTTTTCTAGCATACACGTTATTTTCATGACTGAAGGTCCTGAGAATGACATGATTACTAAATGGTAGAGTCACTGAAAGATTTCTTGACAACTTGTGATATTTTTACATCTGGCTTTGCTACAATTGAAATAAAAATCAACCTCTTTTGAAAAGTAAAAATCACACCTGAATGTCCACTTTATTTCAAAAACAGCAAATCTGTAAATAGGCGTAAACCTCCTCTGTTGATTATATATATGAAAGATTCATCATTTTTTTACACTGTAATCCAGTATTATTCATGCATTTTCCATTCTGATTTCCACTACTTTCTTCAATACTGCAGTTTAGTTTCATTAGTCAAAACAGTCACCTATTTCTGCTTTGTAGGACTTATCAGAAGAAGAGAAAAAGGATCTAGATTTACTATGCTGTAAATTCCTTCCCTCATTCCTTCAACAACAGATTGGATTTCGGTGCTCGTCCAAAGTTTCAAATGTCATTTGACTCATACGCTCAGAAAGGTTGACTCAAAATATCCATACAAAACTGCCTTGCCCATTGATAAGCCTATCCTACTGGTTTTTTTCTGAATAGCCTTAGAATGGCTCATAACCTGTGCAGAAATTTAATTTCATCATGAGAGCTATCTTCTCTCAGCTCCCTAAAATCATAATTACTTTCTGCTGAAGTTTGGGCGGTAACGAGCCAAGTACCTTGCTAAAATACACAGATCCAGCTCAAGACATTTTGCCCAAACTATTTTGAGCTTTGTGCAGCATGCTTTTTTCATGCGACGTGTAACATTACTAAGGAACTGAACTGGTGCACAGAGCTCAGAAGTTAAGAACCCTGCATTGTGGGGATTCAGCCTCTGTGTAAAATCCATCACAGCAACAGGGATAGAACACCTCCTCTACGAGGATAGGCTGAGAGAGCTGGAGCTATTCAGCCTGGAGAAGAGAAGGCTCCAAAGAGACGTGAGAGCAGCCTTTCAGTATGTAAAGGGGGGGCTGTAAAAAAGGACAGACTCTTTAGCAGGGTTTGTAGTGCTAGGACAAGGGGAAACAGTTTCAAGCTAAAAGAGGGGAGATTTAGATTGGATATAATGAAGAAATTTTTTACATTAGTAGTGGTGAGGCACTGGAATAGGTTGCTCAAAGATGTGGTGGATGCCCTGTCCCTGGAGACATTCAAGGTCAGGCTGGATGGGGATCTGAGCAACCTGATCTAGCTGTAGGTGTCCCTGTTCATTGCAGGGGATTGGTCTAGGTGACCTTTAAACATTCTTTCCAACTCAAACCATTCTATGATTAATTGAGATAATGAGGCACACTTCTTGCAAGTAATATAAAACCAGGGTAGCAAGATGTGTATGTTAAAATGCCTGATACAATTAGAAATGGGAAAAAAAAAAAAAATTGAAATTAGGAAACAAAACCCTACATATTAATCTTTATTATATTTCTCATCCAAATTACATCTTTTTTAATAAACAAAACTTAAATTTCCTTCTAAACTGAAACACTGGCTCCAATTGCGTCTGTTAGCTTGCTGGCTTTTTGACCTTTTAATATTCTTCATTCACACATGATTTATTTTTTTAAGTCTGTATTTTCTTTCTGGAAATAATATGTGTTTGAAGTTGTTTCAAATGTTAAATTGGGATAAGTAAAATTAAAAAGAAAGTCTCCTTAATATATTTCTTTAATAAATTGAACCAAGCTTCAGAAAAGAAGCTTGAAGAATATTAGCATGTGACAATACTGTTAATGTTTCAAATTAGATATGTATAAATCTTTTAAAGTCTTAATACCACTGTCTCAAACTCACAAGCACAAAATGTTGAGGAAAAGAAAAAAGGAATTTAAATCTAATACTAAAAAAAAATACATAGAAGCAGAATAAGGAAGAGCGAGAGCTACTATCAATTCTAATAAAACTATAATCCAATTGTAACAGTAACATACCATATTATCAGCTGGAATAGAAATTGGTTAGGAATACAAGGAAGGATGTCCATAGGTGTGCTGGGAACAAGAAAAAGACTAAGGAAAACATTTGCCCACTGTTGAATAGAGCAAGATGCTACTGACAAAGGACTCAGAAGAGATAGGGCAACTTGGTATTTTCTTTGCCTCAGTCTGCACTGAGAAGGTTTGCTGCCAGGCATCTCCGCCCAGTAGCAGGGTCTAGGGAGAGGGGTGCCACCACAGAAGAGGAGCATCAGATTAGAAACAGAGTAAACCAGTGTAGGTGATTCAATTGACTGTCACAGAGCCATTGTCACCAGGAGGCTGCCCTCTGTTTTTGAGAAGGTGTGGCAACTGGGGCAATATTCCATATGACCAGAATAATGGCAAACATTACTCTCGTCTTCAGGAAAATCTGAGGAATTGCACACTAGCCAAAGCCTGACAGCTCTGAAGAGCAAAAGCTTCTGGTAGTTGCATTTTACTGTAAAAGAGACAAAAAACGACTGAGAGCAGTCAGCACGGATGAGCAAGGGCAAGTAACACTCACCGAGCTTGCTTGCCTTCTGTTTGAGATCACTATCTTTACTTTCTGGTGGAGAACAGTAGATGATGTTTATCTTGGCTTTAGCAAAGCTTGCAACATGGTCCTCCATAGCATGCTTCTATCTAAATGGAGGCAGGTGTGGGAATGAATAGTAGACTCCTCAGGCAGCTGTCAATTTTTTAAAGTCTAAGTAGCAGCCAGGCCAGACTGGCGTTTCTTGAGCCTCTGAAGACTGACACTGTGATTCCATCATCAGCAATCTATGTTAGGGGAGGAAGTGTACCCACACCACATCTACAAGTAACACTGAGCTGAGCAGAATGGCTCACTGACTGAAACAAAGTGCTGTCCCAAAATACGACCACTTCCAGCGCTATGAGAAAGCACTGTTTCACACAAAACACTTCCACCTCATGAATAATATATGCAGAAAACCCTTCAAGTTTACTTACAGTCTAAACATCTAAAGTGATTTCTCCAGGTTTTGAAATATACATCCTACAATCAAATTCAACTGCACACAAAGGATTTACTAAAATGGACACATCTCAACTTTACTCCTTTGCTACGCTTTGACCTAAGTTTACTTCATTTACTTAATTCAGTGTGAAACAACAAAGTTCCACACAGATTTCAGCACCAACAGCATTTATATCAATGTGTTGACCTTTGGTTAAAGCAATTAGAAATGCTGAAAATCCTATTTCTCCATTTCCTACATGATTTACAGTGGTCTAAAGATACACTGTCTAAAAAAAAAGAAGCAGTACCATTTTTGGTGTGGTCTGTTTCTGGATCATTTGAAATGAAATAAACTGGCAGGACTTGAAAGATCTCCATGACTAAAAGATAACACAACTAATGCCAATTCCAGTTGCCATCAGATAGTCAGTGCTTAGTTTTGGCAAGATTTCAAACCCAGTCCTTTCTACTTTTTAAAACAGGGAAAGTGATCTGATGCCCTCCATCACGTCAAGGCAAAGCAGTGTGCTTGGACTACTCTCTGACTAGTTACAATCTCAGACAAAAAGTGTTGCACATAATAGATAAGTGGTAAGTACAAATTTATCTTCATCTTTTGGAAATTTAACTCAAGAAAACCTGAAAAAGTACTTCTTTCAGCAATCATAGCAGTGCAGAAATATACTGAAAGACATGAGCATGCACTGCAGGTCTCCAAGTCCTGTCTGAAGACAGCTGTAGGATTGCGTCGCACATATTGCACAAGGAACTAAATTATCACTAAATATCTCTGCAAAGGCTGTGATCTCTGTAAAGAGGAAGATATTTAAACAAATATTTGAAAGATCACATGTTAATGGATATTCACAACGTATCCAGATTCAAACTGGACAGGCTTGTGTCCAGAAGTTAAAAAGTCCAGAACTTTTTAACTTCTGAATTCTTGACTGTGAAGCCTTCTCTTCCTTTAACATAGAATCACAGAATCACCCAGGTTGGAAAAGATCTCTAAGGTCATCCCATCCAAGTATCCACCGACCACCAATATTTCCCCATTAACAGTGTTTGATAATAGAAGCAGGCGGTTACTCCACATTAAAAAAAAAAAAAAAACAAAAACCAAAAAACACTACATTTTGAAAAACAAGAAGTTCACCTAGCAAAGAGCTCTACAATTAGAGTTGCTAATAACAGGTGCTTGGGGAAATGTCATAAAAACAGAGAGCAAACAGCAATTATTCCCACTGCATCTTGCAACCTCTCAAGCAGAAGCTGCACACTGACTCTCAATCTAACTGATGCTGAAAGCCTTCTCTCTGTCCTAATATCATCCATTTGAACTACGGTCTACCTATGGGAATCAATTATACAATTTAATTTGACATTAATGGAAAAAAAAAACACCTTTCATTTTTAAACTACTGCTAGTAAAAAAATAATAGATGATGCTTCCCTTCTCTTCCTCAGTTCCTTAGTTATAACGAAAAATTCATACTGATTCTTTTCCCACCTTCTTCTTACAGTTCACAGTTCTATATGAAAGTGCACTATATTATATCCCAGGTCTTTCATGGATAATCTCCCAAGAACATGAGCTGGTAACAAGTACCCAATCAGGGGTATTTCTATCCCATCATTTTGCAGTAGATTTCAACACTGTCAACGTGCTGATGCAAGTGCCAAAATACAGAGTCAGATGATTGTAAGCACTAGACATTTTTCATACATTTTGAAAAATATGTCTATCTATATTCAAAAACATTTCTTCTTAGGCATTCCTCCAAATAGGAAAGAGAAAAGGGAATCTTACATTAAAAATACATACTCTCTTAACTGTATCAGTGTTAAAACTGTATTAGTGTTAAACTGTATCTGTGCCATCCTCCACATGCCTGATATTTTGGTTTTGTTCCCATAGAAAGGGATGGCTTGCTACTGCATTTCCTATTCTGAACTTTAGGCTGGTGTAGTTTCTGCAGGGCAAAAAATTTCTTTATCAGGTTGTTACTTATTTCACTTCGTGGGTCCAGTTAACATTGCAAATCCTTCAGTCCTATTACCCCCTACAGATGAACCTCTGAGCAAAGAAAACACATGAAGTGCCACAGCATCCCTAGGACAGACCCTAGATATAAAACCAGTTAATTCTGCCTCCTGCTCTGGCCACCCCTCTTGCTCAAAATTTCATCCTGCTCTCAAGGCATCTGAAAGAGCCTCTGTGACCAGCAGACCTTTGACAATCACTTGTCTGGTGAGGATGACCACAACTTGCAAATTCCTTTGTATGCTGGATGCTGCAGGTTTCTGAGTCACAAGTGGCCTCCGTGCATCCCCCGGGCTCCTTCTTTCCCTTACTTTTTCTCATCACTCAGATGCATCAGCAGCTGCCTAAAAGTGCCCCAGAGCACTAGAAGGAAAGGATTTGTTAGGAGCCTGGGGGTAAAATAGGTGGTGAATAGGATCAATATGCAGAGTCATTCACATAATTAGTAACATAACTCTGAGAAATATGGCAACGCTATTCAACTACATATACACTGCATTTCCCTTGTCCCCGTAACAGGTATCTCTTCAGCAAAGAAACAGTTTCATAGAATCAGTTACAGTCTTCGATGATAATTCTGCAGGAAAATAACTGGTATATTAGTACAAACTAGGAAAGCAAGGCTTAAAATACTTTTTCCCCAGTGCTGTGAAGTACACCACCATGCAACACAGCTTGGTTTTCCTTGCAGCACTTCCCTCCAGTGCTGCTAACTGCTACACTTTTGCAGTAACAGTCTGTGAGGCTAAAATTGGCAGGCAATACCTTCCCTTGCACCTGATCACATGATAGGAAACAAACATAAATAGGGAAATACAATATGTTCCTAAAGGTGGAGTTGGAGTACTTTCATCTCTATGACGGTTTAGGATTAAAAGGACGCTTATACAAGCAGCTTCTTGTGATACAATGTCTGTAACTGGCCTTATAATTCACATTCTGTGTGGTTTTGAAGATTACCTCTAAGTATGCTCCTAAACAGCCCAATCTAGCCTGAATCAAATTACTTCATGTCTATTGTACATACAAATTGTTTTATTAGGCACCACTGTGTTACCAGACATCTATTTATTCTAGCACACTTCTCCACAAAAAAACGCAAGCCTTTCAGGGGCTCCATCTCATTGAAACCTGTTATTTTACTGTTATTTTACACTTCATCCAACTCTTGGCAGGCTGCATCCCTGCCTCCTCCTCTGGTGAAGTGCAGCTGGCTGCAGGATGGGTGGCAGCACTGGAAAATAATACACGAGGTGATCTCTCTCTCTTTTTTCCTAAACATTGCCATGCAAAGCAGCCACGGCTCTTCTCTTTCTAAAACCTTGTCTAGAGGGCACGATAAAGGGGCCAAAGAAAGGGTAAGAGGAAATCCATGCAAACTGCAACATGGTTGACAAGGAAAAAGAAAGAGCAGCCAAATTATCAGCTGATTTAGAGCCTTTCTCTCTCCTGTATGAGAGAAGCAGACTTTTGCTCCCACACATAAGGATGTGTCAGCACAAACACTACCTAGTTAAAGTAGGACCATGTATAGCTAACACAACTCAAACTCCCTCCATGCTCTGACAACTTCCAAGCTTACTGCCTGGCTTGCTGCAGCCTGACTGCCCTGTGGAGGCCCCTCTCTGCAGCTGGGAGAACCCTTCCCCAAACAAAGCACAATCCTGAGTTGGACATCAGCCCGTAAGGTGGTGCCCAGGGTGTGCTGAGGCGCAGTGCTTCCAGCAAGCCTGAGGTAGGGACGTGCAGAGATGTTCTGCAAATCCCTGCAGATTGCACTGCTTCTATTTTAGACTCCTTAATTACAAACGGTGCTATTTTTGGCCCAGAAATGATCCAAGCTTTTCTTAAAATTAGCCACAGAATTTTACTTGACGCTCCGGCAGTGGGCATATCCACAAGCCAGTGACACACTTTCTAAACCCAGCATTGATCAGCAATTCACTCCGTTGCAATAACATTTCTGACAGCCTCAACTGGAGCCATCAGTTAACAAATACTGAAGCGGAGAATAAATACAGAAATATTAAAAAATTAAAAATAAAGAGAGGCCTCAGAATTAGCAGTTTTCACCCAGAATCCCAAGTTTGTGAGTTGCCGTTGCTGTTGAATATGAACCACTTCAGCCAACTAAAAGGAATTAAAAACAAACCAAGGAAGAATCCCTTTCTGACACAACAGCTGAGGAGCAAGCATGGCCATCCCATGCATTCCCTTCCAAACCCTGCATCCAGCTGCTGGCAGCAGGGGAGGGGCTCAGCTTCTTTCCAAATGGAACAATGCAGAAGAAGGATGTTGAGAGCGAGGATATGGATGCTCACAGACAATAGATGGTTTTACTTGTATTAAATTTTATCTTTTTGTCAACAGCCCAGGCACCAAGGTTTTCTTAGCTGCTCTGAAAAATTACTAACAGAAGTAGATGCAAAATTATGTGGATGTTTGTGATTAATTTCATGACTTAGAATTTTGAGTACTTCTTGAAATATTTCATTTTTAATCACAGCTTTTTTTCTTTAAACACATGCAGCATTTGTTAATGAAATCAAGACAGGACAAACAATTTTTACCTTCATAAGAAGCAGATCTTGCACAAATATCCAAATTATCTTATGTTCATTCACTAGGATCTTCATCTACCATTCCTATTTGCAGATTTGTAAAGTGGGCTCAAGCTACTTGAAAATCTCAGCAACAACAAAACCCTTCAAAACAAAAATCCATCACCAGAAAAGAAAAAAACTCAACACTTTCTCCAAACAAAACATGCTATATTTGTCTTCATCAGACAAAAGTCTAGCTGTGTTTACTGTCTAGATTGTGGCATGGGATAGGAGATATAGGCAAGATCATTCCCATGCCCTTGCACCCTAAGGCCGCCTCATAAGGAGGTATCAACTCTGTATTTTGAATTTAAAAACAATTATGGATATGAAAGGAGAACCTTTCTTCCTGCTCTGCAGAAGGTAAAGCTGGCAAGGTAAAATGCTCCCTATGCCCAATACCTATGTTAACTCTCACGCATGAAGAAAGTTAGGATTATTATCCTTTCTGAAATATAGCAGCATTGCTGATGCTAGCAGCTTATTTTTCTCTTTTTTTAAGCTTCCTTGGACTGATCCACAGACGGCTGGTCTCCCTTTTTAAGCTGCCAGTTAATCCACCTAACTGACACTATTGCTGTTATCATTAAAGTAGATTCCACTCAAGCTGCCATTGTTTAAAAGGAGCAGTCTGTGTACATAAAAAGAAAACCCTTTAAAACTCATTTTGAAGGTGTCTGTTAGCCCAGGAAATATTTAATAGCAGCAGTAGCTATGCAACAAGGTTAAGCTAGTTAGTGTTTGTGACAGTTGCAGTTAGCTGTCCTATCCAATGGCAAGAACATACCTGCATTAATCAAGGGAATAGATTTAGTAAGAAACTACACACAGCAAGAAATAAATGAGAGAATGAGAGACACGGGGAAAACTCATATTATTGTGGCATGTGCTAGAGCTATTTTAGAACTATGTCCCCCTGTGCTGCTCCTCTGATGGACTTGTGAGTGCTCACTAAAATTAAACTCAATTTCTCAGTCATTTATATATAGGATATACAAAGCTAGCAAAGCTTGGATGATTTTTCACCATCCCAACAATATTGTGCATCCAATATTCCCAAATGCATACAAAAACTCCAGTTCATCTTCTGCTTTGCCTATTCATGGGTACCCATTACACAGCCCATGCCAAATATTTGTATCTTATTTTTAGCTTCTTACAAAGACAGATTCACTGCATTATGAAATAGATTCCACCTGTTTTCCAAGCAATCTGTTCACGAATATTTAATTATGTTTTGTCTCCCAACCTGACCAGACAGCAAAGAAAACACAAATGCAGGAATATCTGAGCAAGACTGCAATCCCTTTGCCTCCTTTAGCAAATGTGTATTACTCATACAACAAGCAGGACCACTGAAATAATTGGGGCAGCATGAAAACAAGCTCAATTTCAAGAGGAAAGTTGTGTAAATCCAATCACAATTAACTTCTATAAGAATGTATAACATCTCCTACTCTGATCCTTAAGTTTTTTTAGTTGGAGTTATATGCCGTGGCATGGTCTACATTACCTCAAGAGACAAAGAGAGAAAAAGATTAGTAATGGGAACACAAAATAAGTAAAATGGTATGTCCGCAATTTAAACCAATATGCTAATATCTAAAAGCTTTTTTTAATGAGACTAGGTTTGGAACACAAAAAGCAAAACATATCACAGTCTAAGTTGCACTTAGCTACATGACACGTAACTGTGCTGAATTAGACTCCTGGAAAGAAAAAGTTTATTCTCACTCTGGCTATGACCAACACATCAACTTCTAATGTTAGGAATCCCCGCACAATAGTATCAAAAGGGCTTTTCTTCTTCCTCATCTGGAGGATAATGGGAAATCCCACTCTTTCAGATATATAAGGACTCCAGCAAAAACAGAACTGCTGACTTTTTGGTGAGTAAATGTATGTCTACATCATCAAAATGGCCCTCAGCTTAGGTAGAGAAAATCATTCACGCACTGAAGAAGGAAAGTGCCAAATTGGAATACAGAGCATTTGCTATGGAGGAGGCTATAATTATTCGTGCATCTGAACACCACTGGGCATTGAAGTTACACTAGCTATACACTGCCAGATACTCTGCATTCAGGGCTCCTATGTGACACCAGAAGGAAATAATCAAGAGTTCTCAAAGCCTGTCAATATGCCGCTTACACACACTGAAAGGCTCTACTTACAAAAGCATATGCCTAGTCTTCTTGCTATAATAAGTTGAACATCTGAACTATTTTACTGTCACTGTCTCACATTACAAAACGCTGCAACGTTGCTAACTGTGGCACTAGCAACCTAACAAGTACTCCTGCACCAACCCTCTCAGCATGTTCTGCTGGTTAAGCACTGTAATAGGGGTCTCAGAGATTAAGAAAGCAAGCAAAAGCCATCAAGATAACCACACTGCAGCCTTACCTCCATCCAGCAGAAAAAGCAGACAAGTAGATTCCCGTGCACTGGAGGTACAGCAAGTGCTGCTGCTATTGCAAGAACTTTCCCCTGGGGATACTAAGCCAGAAGGAGTCTTGAGCTACACCCAAACCTGAGCTGTGCATCTGCCAGAGCAGCTCTCCATCTGGGTTCCCACACCAAATCCTCTCCATTAAAGACTTTCACAGGTGTACTCTTTGATATTTTATTAGGTTATCATGCACTTCTGGTCCACTCACAAAGAACCCATCAACTACAGCTGATCCACATTGAGTATTTTTTCACTACTCCCCCCATGCCTGTCATCAACAGATCACGAAAATACAGAAAAGGGTCACAAAACTGTTTCTCTGATGGGATAACAAATAGCTACTGTTCTTTTCTTCCACATACACATAATTGTTCATTTCTGGAAAAGCAACTCAAAAAGTTAAAACATATTTTCCACTGTTAATTCACAATCTGTGCCTGTGCTTTTCTGAGAAGAGACTGTGGTTGAAATGATAAACATACAAAATGCTGCAAAAAGAAGAGTGTACAACAATTTCCTTTGATTCTGGAAATAGTAGAGGCTAGAAGAAACTCATCTGTCTGGGTATCTCAAGGACAGATTCCCACGTGAGAATCCAAGCTCGGCTGTGTCACAGACACTGACAGATGGGTTTCCCGAGCCTTGAACAACCTAATGGAGCTTTTAGCCAATTTGCATACTGGCTGTCGTTGGGTGAAATGGGGATGTGTCAAGGACATTAAGCAGGCCAAGACAAAAGTCTAATAGCCTCGTATACAGTATCACTTCTTACCGCTTGCTAGCTTTTTCCTTAGGAAGATGAGGAGGTGGGGGGGAATAGGAAAAAGAAAAAGCAAGCCTCAGCTGTAGCCTGTTTAGAGGCAGCTTGTTCCTACTCATGGGAACAAGCTGAAGCAACAAGACAGTTTCCTTGCAAAATGGAAGAACAAAAAACAAGCCCAACTAATTACTATTCCATTCCTTCTATTTTCTTAAAGCAAAACATTGCTGGAGCCACCCAAAGCCTCTCTATGTTAATGATCTAATTTGTTGCAAGCACTCCAAGAGTTGCACACAAGCCAGTCTTCCTGCCAGTATAGGGTCCTGCCCTGTGTCAGGGGAGCCCCAGATGGGTACCAGAGCTGAGCCTGAGGCTCAGTGTTCTCAGGCCCAGCTCCAGATCTTTTTTTAATATCTCCCAGCACCTCACACGTGGCTTTATCATAACAAATTAACAAGAACAACAACAAAAAATTGAATTGGACTTGCAACAAAAAGTTTACAGTCTGATCTGAAATCCAAGGTCGAGCCCTGAGGCTGGTTGAATTACCTGCAGAGTTCTGCGCAAGGAAAAGCACACATACTTGGGATTTCCCCAGCCATCACCAAAGCCTCCTGGCTGGATTCTGCTTCTGGTCATGACAGAATAACCCACCTACTGGGAAATAAGGCGCGACTGAGAAGGCCGTATCGTGACTTGTACAAACACCAGCCGCTTCACATCCCTTTTAATTTTGTTGCCACGCTGCCTTCTACACACTTGTTCCTTTCTGTGTGCCTGCCATGCATGTTGAAGGGTCTGCTGTTGTTTAATTTTTTTTTTTTTTTCCCTACCATTTACTAGAGATCAGATTAAAAATTAAGCATGCAAACAGAGGCCTCCCTGAGGAGAACTTCAGCTCCGGCAATCCAATTGCACAGTGCAGTAGAAAACATACACTGGAAGGTGTTGAACAATACCTCTGACAACAAAAGCCAGGCAAAAAGGCTCCAGATTTAACCCTGCTGAGCCATACTACCTCAGCAGTGTGTAGTCTTATGTGATCCTGTCAGCCAGAAGTGATGCAAGGCAAACAAAGGGCTGCATGTCTGTGGTCCAGTTATGGCCCCCTTGCTGATGTTGAGTCAACATCCATCAGGAAAATGTACCAAGAAGGCACATTCTGATTTGACGTGCAGTTTCCTAGGTGCTCTTTCCAACTTCGTCATTAATTTGCTGGGTGATTTTAACTAATCTGTCACTGGGGACTTCAAGTTCTATGCAAAATGAGAACAATTTTTGAAGAAAATTTGATATTTTGAGAAAAATAATTGATTTTTAGGCACTTTTGAGATTCTTGGATAAATACTGCTCCACCACTTCCATGGTTATTCAAAACCAGACCCAAAAGCAGCAAGCAGAAGAGCTATCTAATAACAATCTGCAACTCTAGGCCAAAGACAGAGGTCAACATTTTAAGTATTTACACACTATGGGATTTCCAGATTAGCACTTTAGTCATCCTGATATTTCAGGCTGTTCTGAAGGCTGATTAATTAGAGAGGGAAGGAGGTATATGGCCCAGAGGTGCTTTTGCTTGGGTTATATGTACACCTCTGTTTAGTGTTACAAAAAGATGTTACGAGCTTAAGTGTAAATTATTTCAGCCTTTGGCACTGCTCAATTACATATGCTAATTTTAGCTGGAGTAGATTGTACTCGAAATAACTGGATTGCATGTGAGCAAAGCCTCCTGTGGCTAAATCCGGCTGATGCTCTGTCAAACCTTCTTTTGCCAAGAGCCACCCTTTCTGCTGGCTGATGTTAATCTGCCAGACTTTTATCGTGAAAAGAAGATTCACACTCAGGGTGACAAATAAGGAATTCAATTTGAAATTTCTCATTCCGTTCAATTACAGAGAAGTATGCATATGTCTACTCAGTAGCTAATGACAGGTTTTTTAAATACACCCTTGCAAGGATTGATTTTAAGGTGCTCGCGGATGTCACTAGTCCACTAAACATGCAAATCATTGGACTTTTAAGGAAATAGGTGGAAATAGTGCAGTATGAAATAAATAATTTTAAGAACTTGTCTTCCAAAACATTTTAACCGATACAGCAACTCAGCTTTTCTTCCTTTCATCTTTTCTATACAGAGTGCACAACTAGCAGTAAAAAGAACAATGCAGCCAAGCTGTTTGGCCAGAAGCACGAAAGCTTCGTCATAACAAGGTTAATGCTAACATTAAACTGCTTTTTGAACCTGAGTGGTTGCTCTGCAGTCATGACTACAGATCCAGCAGCTCAAAGTGAGTTAAAGTAGCTCAATTTGAGGTTGCGTTGTGCCAAACAGAGGCTCCATTTGGAGAACAAACAAACAAAACAGAAAAATCACAGTGTAAAGAAAGATATTTTATTATTTTACATTTCTCAAGAATACATAGGCCAAAAATATCACGTTTAAATATTTGGAGTCTGCACAGAAACCCGTCTTCCTAATGGAAACATCAGAATAATTGCCAGCAGTGTTAGCATTATTTTATAAGTGACGTTAAAATAAGGGATTTTTTTTTAATATATCTGTCCTGAAGGTGGAAGAAACTAAAGTCACATCAGAACTAAATTACTCGGTGCTTGACTTTTTTTTTTTTTTTTTTTTTTTTTTTTTAATTAAATTCACTCAATTGCATTTACTTGGTAATAAGAGCACCAGTTAGATGATTCTGGAATAGCAAAAGGACCATAAAAGTGAAAAAACTATCATGATGAAAAGCTGTACACATTTCTTAGTGAAGCAAGTACTGTTGTACACACAGCAGTGTTCTAAGACAGCGACCTCGGGTTCACACCTCAACGCAGCAAGGCAAGTTCAAGATTTACAGCTTAGTGACAAGTCTGCCAATTCATCACCACTAAACCACCTCGAGACCTCTCTGGAAGTAGCACAGGTCACTGGAGGAAACCAGCAGCTGCTAAGAGATCTCTTTCCAAAGAAATTCATTCCACAAGCAGCCAGACAGCCACTGGCACGTGTCCTTCATCACTACCTGCTCCCACTTCTGTGCTGCAGGGGGAGCATATGAATCTGTTCTTTACCACTTACCTTCCAAAATTGTGTAATTTTTCAAAAATGTTACCAAACTGTCTGATGAGTTTATATAAAGAGTCAAGAAGAAAATAAAGAAATGCTACCACAATCCTACCCTTCTGACCGCTGTTTGCTCTAAAGGCAGATGTGATCATCTTTCCTACATCTTACAGTGCATTCAGTCCCAATGATTGGACACCTTAAGTCAAACAATAAATGAAAGACAAAATATACACCTGCAATCTTTAAATACACACACAAAACAAACAACAACAATGCAACAAAAATGTTCCCACCTCTACAAATCCACAGCTTGTGGAAACACCCAAGGACAGGAACCACTTCTGTTCTGGCAAAGAAAACTGAGGCTATTTGGGTGTCAGCTGATCTGACCAAACCCAGAACTACACCTAAGCACCAGTAGTATGCCTACCTGCACTAAATTTTCTCAAATATACTCACAGTTCAGTTTAAGAGTGACTTACTTTACCTTAGTTTAAACCTTTGTCCTAATTAATTTAAACCAAACTGCTATAAAGCCAAGTGAATGTTGACATAAGCTTGTGCATACAGTCCTTTGCATCAGTTTGACTCAATCAGTTTGAAATCATACCATTATCCAGCCTAATGTCATTCTGTGCAAGCTTAGCCCTTACAGCACTAGACACACAGGACCCATTGAAATGCAGTGACAGTCCCATCCTTCAGTTGCTCAGATTCCTTAGGAAATCCTTGCCTCAACTGTGAGCAAGAAGCAATCAAGCCCAAACCTCTTAGAGATGAACTGGGCGGTTCCCATCTCTCAGAGATATTGCTCATTTCTTACAGCTCTCTATTTAACAAAATACATTAACTGCACGCTTACATATTTTGCAGAGGAGGGGCAGAGTTACTCAGGTGTTGATGTATAACTTACGCTTTAATTCTTTGCTAGGATCTCAAAATTACTGTTTCGCATACCTCTGCACTAGGTTAAATACTTCTGTTCCTCAAAACCTGAAGGCATGGAGGCAGGGTGAGGATTCAGGGATTGGGGTTCTTCTTCCCACCCAGCATCCCCTAGAACCTCAGACTCGAAGCAATGCAGGGTACTGGGAGATGCCAAGGACGCCGCAGTGAGTTCAGCAGGTTGGCTGGGGAGGAGGCACTCCCATTTTGCCTCTTCACTGCTGCAGTGACTCTGAAGCTGCTGAAAAGTTTTGATGGCTCTAACTTTGCATACCTCACTGCTGCTATTTCAGGAACAGCTTTCCAATGAGTAATTTGGCGAGATGTACTGTTTGCAAACTGCATACTTGGCCTAAAGAGCACTTAAAGCAGTGCCTACAGTACCAGCGCTCAGCCTGTGGGATGCTGCTTACTCTGCTCCCAGACCACCCATCCCACAGTCTCCTCCCCATATGGATTATGGCCTTTAGAAAAGCCCAGATTTCCTTAGCTCTGATACACACTTTTTTTTTTTTTATATACATCTTTTTTCCATTAAAAAAAAAAGACAAGAAAAAGAGTAATGTCAAAAAAAGCCCAGCCTAAACTAAAGAAGTTCATATCACATCATCTTCCATCTAAAAGAGTCGCGAGTAGTGGGATATAAAAAGAAGAGCTCTACAACTGGCAGCTATCCATAAGCCTTTACAATTAACAAGCTAGCTCATTGTCTGGGTTGTTATCTAAATTACAGTCTAGGCATTTTCTGCTAACATATTTTCTGACTTTTTAAACACTATACTGTACAGTACCTAGTACAAAGATGCCTTTCTCTAATTCTATTTAATTTTCTATTTTCCTCTTTTAAAAATTAACTACTGTAACCATAGCCTTAAGCAAAAAAAAAAAAAAAAAAAAAAAAAAGTAGAAAGGGGAAAGCAGAAAAGAAAATGTACTTTAAGCAAGGAGGACAAAAGCACTGAAGTTCAGGTGTTGAAGTTTTCTTTGAGGTGGAGGCAATAAACACTTCTACAGCTTTAAAGAAACTTAAACTCAAGTTAAGCAGACCTGAATCCTAAAATTTTACTAAAACTGTAGATTCACACAATTCCACTTTTGGACCCATCACTACATTTTTACCAGCACTCATCAAGAGAACGTCAACTGATAGCATGAGCAGTCCTTTCTTAAGAAGTCACAGAATGTGTGTTCATTTTGCTCTTTTCTTTCTTCTTAAATCTAATCTCACTAGAAAAATTATATTTGAAAACTTTTCATTTTAGGTATGAAAGCTAAGAAAGAAAAAACACACAAAAGAATAGGTAAAAACGGCACCTGTCTCATCACTTATATTTTTGTTCTGAGTTTGTGGAGTCACTAATATTTCACTCCTAAGTAAAACAAACAAATACCAAAAAAAAGCATTGTTTTCTTCCATTTGTGAAACGAGAGGAGTGGTCAGCCTTTTTCACCCTATATGCCAACAACAGAAATATCACTTATCTGACTGAAGGCTAGCTGAACAAAAAGAGTATATCTTAGAATTCTATGGTGAATTTATCCAACAGTTTGTCAGTAAATCTGTTTAAAATTCGGCAAAAAATTTAAAAAACTGTGAACCAATATAAACAAGAACCTCATGACGCCTTTTGCATTTGGCTTTCAGCACAGGGTTGTACCATTGCCACTTGTCAAATCTGGCTGTCATTCTTTAAGAGAGAGAAAAACAAAAGTTCTCTCTAATCTTTCTCAGAGAAATGTGGAAATTTATGAAATGCACTTTATACTTTTACCCTATGGTCATCCTGACACAGTAAATCATTATACCATGGGAAAATGTTGTCTTCTGAAAACCTTGTGTTAGAAGATACCTATCGGCAAGCTGGTGTCTGCTGAGGAATCTATTTTCCCTTAAAACATATACTTCTTTCAGTTCTACAGATTAATGAAGACGATTTTATATACCATAAAAACATGGATTTGTCTTAGATGCGTTGATTAAATTTCAGGTGGGGTGTGGTGCTGTGATGGTGGCCCTCCCAATAAAGGTACTGACATGCTTGATCTAACATGAGTTTGCTTTGGGACAGTTCTCTGATGCAGAAATCGTGCTTTCAGACTACACTAAGACCACAGTAATTTACAATACAAAGTTAAGACAAAGTGTCTCACTACCGTATCTATCTGGATTATTTATGCTGGATTATATGTGCAATATAAATATTATATTTAGTATTTTTATTCACCATGACTTTTTTGCTGACACTTTAATATCCTCTTGGTTATGATTTCCAGCAGACAGCACAGGTGCCCAATATCAAACTCTGAGCATCAGTAGCAGGATGACACCAGTGAGGTAGAAATTATAGAATCTTTGAGTCTGCTCCATCTGGCACCTAGGACCAAACCAGTCCACTGATGGAGAGTTGTCATGTTGCAAAGCTGATTCCGAGCCATCCTTTGAGCTCAACTCAAAGCTGCTGCTTTCAGATTAATAACTTTTAAACCCACCCACTTTGATTTGGAATCCAAACAGGTACATAGAACACAAGGAACTGGAGGATTGAACCCTGACTCATTTCTCCAGATTTTGTACTTTCAGCAATTTGTCTTAGCCAAGCATTTACTAATTAGTTTAAAAAATGCCAGTGTTTTGAAAGCTGAACATATATAAATTGTAAATAGAGCACAGCATTTTGAACATTTAGCATTAACGTTTATTCAAAGCGTAAGGAGGCTTTTATGTGAGAAAATAATAATACCTTTTCTTCTGAAGCATTTTTAAAGGTTCATCTTCTCCGAAGAAAAGAAAAAGGAAAATGCAGTGTGACAGACAGAAATCCAGCACATACCATGCCTACATTCACATGTAAAAAGATATTTTCAACATTTCAGTTCAAAGACCAGCAACAAAAATATCCTCTCTCATATCCTTAGGATGCCAAATAATCATTTCATTCATGTCTCAGTACTGACTTACAAAGACATGACTTGCCTTTGCTGTGTGGTTTTCTTATCCAAACGAACTGAGGACAACTCATTGTTAAGGAAGTCACTGTAAGGAATTGTCAGCTTCTTTACCAAAAAAAAAAAAAAAAAAAAAAAAAAAAAAAAAGCAGCTGGCTCAGAACTCTGGAAAAAATATTAAAGATGACAGAAAAGAGCATGATATTTTGGCTCTTCTGCAGCCATTATGGTATTGAGCAATATGCTGCAAAGAGCTATTGCAGTAAAGTGCTGCAAGACCACCTCCTTGCTGAATAGAGGTCATGTAAGGACTCCTCTGAGTACTTTAAGCTGACTGGCTAATTCTGTATCTTCTCAGAACGTTTTCTACACATCTTTCCGCCATGAGTTTTGAGTACTGACAGAAATGCCATAGTGGTGAGTAAACTCTTCCAATCCTAACATCACCAAGAGTCTCAAAGATTTTTTGTCTGATGTTTTCCATCAAAACCATATTAACCACTCTGCTCATAATAGAAAGAAGAGTCTCTTCCCACATTCTTCAACCACAGAGAGGAGAGCCAGAGAAGCTCTTGCCTGGGTGAGATGAGCTCTCCTCGAGGACCATGATGGTCATCAGAGCTGTCCCCAACTTTGCAGTGGCAATGCTCAGCCCTACTGGAAGCCACGCACCATGCCACCCCTAAGACAACCTTGTCAGACAGCCGTGACACCTACACAGCACCAGTCCTGGTCACCTGCAGTCACCCAGGACCAGGCACTTCCTCAGTAGTCCTAGCTCCAAAGAGACAGCTTGGTCTCAGTGTTTCCTCTTCTGCTGTTTTATTTCTGTTATGCTGTCTTACAGCACATTACACAGGAAAATAATGTATACATTAAATATACATAAATGTATATTTCTGCCTCCACAATATAGCCAGCATACAAATACCCAACTGAGAAATAGCTCATAAACAAAAGGCCTCTTTATCTTAAGATGAGGGGCTACATCTATCACGTTAATAGCTGATGTGGTAAGACAATTTTGCAGTTTGTACTCCTTCTGCATTTGGTATTTTCAGAAGGGGAAAAGCAGAGAGCAGCATTTCTGCCTCGTTACTCAGACCATAGAGCCAATGTAATTCTGCTGTCTTCATTACATTATTTTTCCCCAGAAACAGTAATACTCCAAAAAGATTAAATTAAATAATACTTTAAAAAAAATCAAGCAGTTCTTTAATTTCATTTCAGTGCCATCTTGCTCTTCCAACAGCCTCTCAGATGTGCAGGAAATGGCTTAATGATGTGCCTTTATTAAAGGGAAATGCCAAGGTATTTCTGTGTGTTGCTCCCATCCCCCAGAAGTTTGCACAGCCACCGCTCAGAGAATATTTATCTGAGCAAAAACGTCTTCACCAGAGCCTCCTTTCATCACAGGAGTTGCAACAAAAACAACACTTAAAGGACATAATCATCTTTACTCACAGTACCTCCTAAACTGTAAATACAGTTTAAGAACTGCACGCCACGAAGTGCAGACACATTAAGTAATCCTTCTGAGACTCCACCCTGCTACAAACACAGGGAGGACAGGGCCAGGCAGCCCCACGTGTTCCCACTCATTGACCCACACAGCATCTGTTGCTCCTTCAGCTCTTGCAGCTGGAAATGCCGAGACCTCACTTGGGATGAGCTCACTGCTCTGCCTGTCACACTCTGAACACCCCACAGAGCTAAAAGCTATTGCCAGTGTGCCTTGCAGAACATTACGTGAGTTGCTGCCTAGAGCCCAAGGAGGTGCATCTCCTTCTCCTTGCCTGTATCCTTCCAGTTCTACTGCTGAAAAAGAAGAGAGTGAACGGTATTTAATGAAGCATTGAGGGCTACCACATTTACTCTCGCTGATGGGGCTGCTTGCAAAATTACTTATGTGAGCAATTATTTTGTTAACAAAGCAGCCACATCACTCAGGTAACTTTGAACCTGTCTTGTGGGACAGTGCTGCTACCAAATAGGCTTTATAGGCAGATCCATCATAAAAAAATAAAAAAGCCCGTGCTCTTTTTGTTTAAGCTTCATTTATTCACAAGGTAATTTAAGATAACTAGAAAGCCACTCTTTCCTATTATTTTTATTCCCCTAAATATTTATCCACAATGATACCACCATAACTGCACTGCAGCATGGCAGCTGTGCCATAACCAGCTGCAAAGCAAGCAATCCTGGGCAAGCCTAGAGTGCAACTGAATGTGCATTTGCTAACTGCCTGCCTTAAATCCCACCAGATCTCACTGCATCTGAACAAACCCTACCTTTGGTAAATCCAACTACTGTGGAAAAGCTGTTAACTTATTTTATAGAGCCAGTAGAGATGCTTTCTTCTCTCTTCCAATGCAATTCATCCAAGTTAAATTTAGCAGTAGTTTCTTTGAGGACTATATTTTCTAAAAACTGTTACCTGTTCCTGTCCGTTAGTCTCCATCCCCACACTCTACATCTCATTTGAAGTGCTGAGCCACAGAGCATTTAAGTCGTAACCTGCATTGATTTTTAAAATCTGCTTGTAGAGAAAGAGGAATCCTCCTCTACAGATCAATTTACACAGTTGTCATGGCAGTAAGGTCACACACACGGGAGCAACTTTCTGCAGTGCTATTGGTCTCTAGGACACAATCCATCTCTCCCACTGAAATCACCTTTGTCACAGGAAGCAAATGGGGCACTGGACAGGGTTATCCGAAACTCAAATCTACATTGTGAAATCACACACATCGCACAAGTATGTTCAAAAGTTTACCATTTACAAATGCTGTTTTTTAAACAACACCAGTTTAAAGAAAAGAGTGACAGACAGATTGTAGATGTTGGCAAAGTCAGTACTGATCAGCTTAATTCAGCAGCTCCACTACATCACAAAACACACAACCAGCACGACTTCACTACCCAAATCACTTCTCTCACAACTACGTCAGTGTCACAGAACCCCTAAAACATAAATGAACATTCCCATACAAGTACGGGAACTAGAGTCCAAAACAATTTAACATCAGAGAATTCCTATGTTGTCCCCAGATTAATCAATTACTCCAATATTGGATTTTCTATTGTTTTGTTTTGTTTTTTACTGGGTTAGCACACAGAGGTCTAGCAAAGGGATATGGAAATTTTTGCTTGCTGCAGGCCAAACAAGACTTCCAAACACTACTGGAAGCCACATACCATGCTACACTTTAGCATTACTAACATGGAGATAAAAGTCATGTTGCATTAGACTATATGGAATGAAATTACAGGTCACATCCACTGTGCAGATTGTGTCCTAGCAGTTCAGATGTTGTGCGTGCATGATTAACTCCCAGCCTTCCTTCCTGGAGAAAGTGATGAGCATACCTGGATATGCCCTTTACCCACTCCTGCAGAAAAGCTTTTTTTTTTTTTTTTTTTTGTAAAATTGTACAAAACAGAGTTATGCTGCATTTTAAATGGATTACAGATAAACTGTCTCCCATAATTATGGCATACAGACAGACTGAACAACAGCCCTGAAAGGCAATACCTGCTGTCTAGAGGGGTAGGAATCATTCTGCAAGTCCCTACTTTTTGTAGAGCCTTGTTGAAAGTTACACATGGATATACACAGAGCATGCACTCACATCAGCAGTCAGACCACACCACAGCCTCCAATTTCACAAGGATTAATCATAGCAAGGAAAATGAAGTCAAGTGCCCAAAAGTACTGCTGTGTTAACTACCTACAGATACAGTCCCACTTGTTCTCAGGTGAGAACTAAGAAATGAAAATGGGAGTCAAGGAAACAAAGGGAAAGAGTTGCCCTTTGCAAAATCATTCCTGAGAGAGATCTGGAGCATGAAGCACAATGGATAAAGAAGAATGGGTAAATCTCTACTGATCTTTGCACACAACAAAAGCACTTGAGGCCCTTAAAAATTTAAGAATGCAAAGGGGCTAATTTCAGATGCTAATTATTTTTACAGAGATGGAAAAAAAAAAAAGTAGTGCAATGTTTAACACCGAGATTTCTATAGGAGGCTTCTATGGCATAGGGTGTTGAGCCTCAGAAATTGTGTTTGCCCAACAACAAATGAAGACAGAGAAAGCTCCTTCACATTTTGTAAGAATATCTGAAGACAGAGGCATCCATATTTATTTTAATTGTATTGGGCAGCTGGCACTACCACAAGTGCTACAATGCAAAAATATTGTGGATCCGAACCATTCAGAAGTGTTTCTACTGTACAGTTGAGGACTTAATAGAGCATCAGTGGGAGGAGCACATTTTTCTGCTTCTTAATAAGCTGCCAAGTGACACTGTGTTCCTTGTTGGCTGCAACAGCGTTTTGGGAAATGGCCTCTTGGTATGGCAGGTCATGGAAGGCCAAATATACAGCAGACTCCACAGGATGAAGATGTTTTCATTCTCAACAGAACTACTTGTCCTAGTCTGGTTTCCCAGCTACCTCAATTTCCTCCACATTTCATTCCTCTGTTGTTTCTTTTTCCCTTCCATACATGCAGGTATAACTGATTTTTAAGCACTTAAACAAACACATCATGCAATTTGTCCAACTATTCTCCATTTTTTACTTTGCAGTCACTTGATGTTCCACTGAATATGACATTTCAACCTCTCCAGGAACAAGCACAACTTTTCATCAGTACCCGCTTAGAATGTTAGGCAGATTATCTAAGAAACTACCAGATGCACAGCATACAACAAGAAAGAAGAAAAGGTAAAGTATTTTCCATTTCATTACCCTGATCCCTGCTATCTAGTGAGTACCTGTGGTTGCTCTACTACTTTCTGAAGTATTGTTTAAGACCAATGCTTCAACTTTATTTAAAAAACATTAAGCCAGTTGCGCTTGCTGAGTTCTTGGATAGAAGCTGTCGGACCACTGAGGTGCTCCAGTAGATCACTGAAAAATTAGCCTCCACCTGTAAGCCTCCTGTGTTTCACAGTAGAGGAATGTCTCAAACTGGTCACTCACAGAGGGACCAGAGCTCACCAGACTGTGACTCAGATACACCCTACTAGTAGAGCAGCACCACAAACTCTTACAGTTCATCAGCCCCTTGCATTTTCTGATTGCTTATACTTCTGGATGAGTTTTGATTATATAGCTCTGCAAATGTTAGAAAAAAAATAATTAACCATAAGTGCATTCATTACAGTTAGGCACCCATAAACTGCAATATGAACATCAACCACACTTCCCTAAGTGACAAGGAGTCCCTCAAGGCTCAATTACTTGCCTCTTTTTGCTCCATTTCAGATGTTAGCAGCCTTACTCTTTCTAAATGGGTAATAACTACTGATAACCACTTACAAGCAGCAATTAAGAGTTTTAAACTAATACCAATGACTTCTCTCAAAACTGAGACCAGGCTGAAACATTACTTATTTTTCCCAACTTTATAGATAATTATCTCAACGTGTTCCATTTGCAACAAAATATACTTTAGTAAATCACTGTTATTCACTGCATCTGTACAGCTAGTAGTTTACAGAAAGTGCCTCACTTGTAACAAGGATCCCATCTGAAGCTGAGATAGGCATGAGCAAGCTTTTGGATAATTTTTTTCTCTGCAGCCTAGAACCAGGAACAGTGATTAACAATGGATGAGACCGTGTTAGTTCACAATATCTGCTTACACCTAAGTGCAGTGCACAAAGCACGGGGAATGAGTTCTCACTGACTCATCCTTTCCAAAAGTAACTTCTACTTTTCAATAGTAGAGCTCAGACTGCCAAGTATACTTCCAGCAGACAGGAGAATAAATCACTATTCTTTAGTGATTGTGCATTAATTAACTGCCTACTGCACATCCATCCGTGCGCCTTCAGTGCTCCTACACTCACCTGTTTACTGCAAAAACCCACAACCAAAAAGAACTTGTCCCAGCACACTCAGAAAATGAATAGCCAAAACCAAAGCCAGACAATCACAGAATCACAGAAACACTAAGATTGGAAAAGACCTACAAGATCATCCAGTCCAACCATCCACCTATCACCAAAAGTTCTCAACTATATCTCTCAACACAAAATCCAAACATTGGTTTGGTCACTCCACCACCTCCCCGGGCAGCCCATTCCAGTGCCTGACTACTCTTTCAGAAAAGTAGAATTTCCTAACGTCCAGCCTAAATCTCCCCTGGCGCAGCTTGAAGCCATTCCCTCTGGTCCTATCACTGGTTACACAAGAGAAGAGGCCAGCCCCCAGCTCACTACACCCTCCCTTCAGGTAGTTATAAAGAGCAACCAGGTCTCCCTTGAGCCTCCTCTTCTCCAGACTGAACAATCCCAGCTCCTCCAGCCGCTCCTCATAAGCCCTGTGCTCCAGACCCCATACCCACTTTGTTGCCCTTTTTTGAACCCACGCCAGGGCTTCAATGTCTTTCTTGCAGTGAGGGCCCCAAACAGTACTCACAGTACACAGACACAGTACTTGAGGTGTGACCTCACCAGAGCTGAGTACAGAGGGACAATCACTTCCCTTTTCCTGCTGGCAACACCATTCCTGATGCAAGCCAGGATGCCATTGGCCTTCTTAGCCACATGGGCACACTGCTGGCTCATGTTCAGCCAAGCATCAATCAATGCCCCCAGGTCCACTTCCTCTCCATAGTCTTCCAGCCACTCTGGCCCAAGCCTGTAGTGTTGCCTGAGGTTGTTGCCTGGCCAAAGTGCAGGACCTGGCATTTGGCCTCATCCCATTGCCTTCAGCCCACCTACCCAGCCTGCTCAGATTCCTCTGTAGGGCCTCGCTACCCCCCAGACAAATTGACACTTCCAGCCAACTTGGTGTCATCTGCAAACTTGCTGAAGGTGCACTCGATGCCCTCATCCAGGTCATCAATAAAGACATTGAGAAGGACAGGCTCCAGCACCGACCCCTAGGGAACACCACTTGTGACCGGTCGCCAGCTGGATTTAGCTCCATTCACCACTACTCTCTGAGCCCAGCCCTCCAGCCAATTCCTTACCCAGCCAAGAGTGTATCTGTCCAAGCCACGAGCTACCAGCTTCTGCAGGAGAATATTGTGGGAGACAGTGTCAAAGGCTTTGCTGAAGTCTAGGTAGACAACATCAACAGCCTTTCCCTCATCTAACAGATGGATCACTAGATCATAGAAGGAGATCAGGTTGGTCAAGCAGGACCTGCCCTTCATGAACCCATGCTGCCTAGGCTTGATCCCCTAGTTGTCCCACACATGCCACTTGATCTCCCTCAAGACAATCTGCTCCATAACCTGCCCTGGCATCAAGGTTAGGCTAAGAGGCCTGTAGTTCCCTGGATCCTCCTTACAACTCTTCTTGTAGATGGCAGTCATGTTGGCAAGTCTCCAGTCTTCTGGGACCTCACCAGTCAACAAGGACCACTGACAGGTAACGACAAGCGGCTTGGCTCTCACCTCTGCCAGTTCCCTCAGCACTCACGGGTGAATCTCGGGGAAATGGTTTTAAGTTGAGAGAGGGAAGATTTAGGTTGGATGTCAGGGGGAAGTTCTTTACAGAGAGAGTGGGGAGGTGCTGGAACAGCTGCCCAGAGAGGTTGTGGATGCCCCGTCCCTGGAGGTGTTCAAGGCCAGATTGGATGGGGCCCTGGGCAGCCTGGTCAGGTATTAAATGGGGAGGTTGGTGGCCCTGCATTTGGCAAGGGGGTTAGAGACTCATGATTCTCGAGGTCCCTTCCAACCCTGGCCATTCTGTGATTCTGTGAATCTCATTTGGCCCCATGGACTTATGACAGGCCAGCTGGAGTAGTAGGTCACTGACTGTGTCCTCCTGAACCATGGGGGGTTCAGACAAGAGTCTGAACTTCAATAAACATGCAGATGTCTGATAATCTGCAAAAGAGACAACTTTCAGAGAACTTCCAGCAGAAGCATCTTAGCTGATCACAACGTGGAAACTGCCATTTCACACCACAGTGGGAGTAGAAGCACCTGAGCACCAGAGACCATTAGGGTTACCCTGGATGATAAACAGAAAGTCAAGATTTCAAAGTGGTTTCAAAGCTCATTAAAAGTATTTCCCATGTTATCAGAAATCCCTTTTCTTATTTTATATTAACAGAATGAGTCTTAGCATTCCATTTTATTTGTTTATTAATGAATGAGGCTTTGTATTCCATTTGATTCATTTGTCAATGATTAAGTTTCATCACTTCCATTAACTAGAATCATCTATGTACCAAATGGTCACCAAATGGTACTGCAGACAGTATTTTGAAGACTTTGCCTGTGTCTTCACAGGCAATCCACTGAAGGATTTACCTTGTTTACGTGTCTCAAGATTCATTCTGAAAGTGGAAGCTTCCTTTTCAAACTTCTTCCAACTGATTTCAACCTTTTTTTTTTTTTTTTTTTTTTTTTTAATATCACCCGCATTTCTCTTCCCCAAGGATACATAGCTCATGGCAGAGCATACATATAGAAATAGAGTAAGAAAAGTCCTTTTGCAGTTGTTACCCTGAACCCCAGTCAAATGACAGGAGCAGCAAAAAATAAAATGAATTAGCATACTGTAAATTACATTAGTCTTAGATTTTCAGGTTAAAAAAAAACCACAAGTTATTGATTTGATTAAAACAATATAAAGTTGATAGGGAGATTGGACATCGTGCTTGTTTACTATTTTTTGCTTTGTTGGTTTTTAGGGGGGTAGCTGTGGTACTTCAGTACTCTAGTCAGAGAGGGAGAAATGGGAGCACGTGAATACTCTCAACTTTCTTTAGGGATGCACAGAAATGTGCTTGAAGGGGACAGAGAGAAAGCAATTTGTTTTACAGCACAAACTTTCACATGCATCCTATTTTAAAATTATGTATCTAAACGTAACATCTGTAGTAATCAACAAAAAATGCAGACCTAGTCAACAAGGCTGATCTTATTGCCATATCTCTGATGCTGAGCTCATGCACATGCCAACTTGAAAACAGAAAATCCAAACTCATAAGCTGCAGAAGACAAACTGCTTGAGAATGTTGATACCTCTCTTACAAAATGCCATCAGATCCTGACAGTCAAATTCAGACATGCAAGGTAAAATGTTTTAATCTCTGCATCCCTCTGGTCTGTCTGCAGTGAAATGTACAAAACAATCCTCAGTAAACAGTCTTCTCATCACTCCAGCCTGGGTTGAATTTTAATCAAGGTCCTTTAAATGCCATTGAACAAATCCATATACTATGGATTGCTTCTTGTATGTCTCTCGCCAACCTCTATTTGGAGGGTCATTTATTATTTTTAGCAAACCAAAACAATCAAAAGAAATTGTACAAATTACAGCACATCTTGAAGCAGGGCACAGTCATTTCTGGTGATTTGCTATCATATATGAATGAAGCTATTATTCCTGTACAATGACACAGTACATGCATCCCTGTGTTAGTCACACAAGAGAAGCAGCTAGATTTATCTCATGATAAATCTCACCAGTTAAGTTTTCAGGCCATACCCATGTTAAACTTGGATTATACAATTCACGTACTGGACACTAACGATAACCATAGAATAGGCATTTGAGAAAAGCTCTCATCTGAATAGTACTAATGAGCCCATGTTTCTAAAAGAATGATACATGTATGATGGAAACATTAAATTTGCTTCTAAACTATGGGTTTTTTTTTCTTTGTTTTTTTTTTTTTTTTTTTTTTTTTTTACAAAACCATCCCAGAGACTCTGTGCTTCAGTTATCAAACCAGTAGTAATGATCCCAGCAGAGACACAGGCTCAGGAAAAAACTCATTAGGAAGTGGTGGTGAGGAGGGAAACGTGGTCCTCATTTTCCTGCTCTGTTCTGCAAGGAACTATATTTGGGAAGTATAAGCCAGTAGACTGCTGATGCTACATTTTTTTCCCCCCATCTCCCATAGATGAGTCAATTAATCAAACTTTGCCTACTGCCTGTCAAAAGCCTGTGTCCTCTTGGCGAATACAAAAAAACGAAATATGCTCTTCCTCCATCTGTATGTTGTCCCTTAGTTACAGATGTTTGTTCTATGACTTTGATGAGTCAAATTATTGTGTTTCGAGTTCCTCGCAGACAGAGGTCAAGGCTAAGCCTTCAGTATTCTTCTCCTGCCTCCATCCCTGCCACTGACCAGGCAGCCAAAGCAAAGAGGTCCAGAAGGAGCAAAGGACAATTAATCAGAAAGTCTGTGTCCCAAACCCCAATTCCTCTCTGTCACAGAGACAGCAAATTAGACACAGATTTTACATTTTCCTTTCTGTAAAAAAGTTAATATCAACAGAATATTGCACTCTGGTATCCAAAAAGATCACTACATGCATACAAGGCACTAATCTTATGAAAGCAAGCAATATTCAGTATTCAATCCTGCTGCAATATAACTCAAATCGATGGAGTTCAAAGGCAAAGGTACCATGCCCAGACTTTGCAACTGGCCTTCAGAATTTCAGAGTGAATGGATAGTCTCATGGCTACCAACTTCTGCAGTTCTTCAGGCTCAAACAGGGATAGTCAAAGCAGATCTTTCAAGAAACGCACATCTGAGGAAAAAAAAAGTCTCCTTGTCTCTGCATGCCAAAAGAACTTTTTAAGTTGAAAAGAACATCATGTGAGAAAATGTTGTTTTTCTTCTGCCATTAAAATTACAGGTATCTGCATCCATGATGGGAAACAGCTGCACATATTCTTAGTAGACTAAAGAAATATTTTTTGAGAAACATGCTGAAGAGTCTTCCCAGAAGAAAATAAAGCAAGAAACAAAGCAGAAGTTTTCCTTACAACTTGAAAAGCCTGAGGAGCTGGATTTGTACACAACTGGACCTCAAATCTGCTGAAAGCTGGATATGCCTCTTTGTTCAGTTGTCAATGGTGTGCGGTTAGTCAACATGTAATTGGCACCAATTGCTCCTGGAAGGTATCCAAATAATAAATATATATATATATATATATATATATATATATATAAAATATATATATATATATATATATATATATATATATATATATATATATATATATATATATATATATATATATAATTTATATATAAAATATAAAACAACCACATCCTTTGGGATGCTTCACAAAGGTTTTGGGGAAGAAGCGTAGAGTTCCAGTGAGTCATCCAGTCACAAGCAAGGTGTGAAAAAGGCTACACGTAGAAATTTTGGAAGATTTACGTCAGGAAAAGAAAATACAGGCTACGGCCATTGCTGCTACCGGTCACTCAGGCCAAAAGCAGCTCAGGACAAATAGTCACCCGACAAGGAGTCCAGAGTCTACTGAAATCAATGGAAAAAACTACTACTTCCTATCATCTGTTCCACACACCTCTGAATTTTGCTCTGTGATTGACTGTTCTTTTACAGAAGTTATTTATTTCATATTATGGTTTGATGAAATGTTAAAAATGACCAGTTATTGAATATTACAAATTCAACCAATTCCCAGAACGCTCTTGTTTGGGATTAGTTTCTGAATTAGGTTCAGACTAAGCATTTTTAGTTCTATTTTTATTTGCATTGAAAAAGATGCTTCAGTGTTTTTAGCTGTTTGAGCTGCAGCTGTTGCCATAGAGTACTTCACTGCAGCATGAGCAAGAGTTGAATTCAATGTTATTATTTGGAAAGTTGTTTTTTTTTCCCCCACAACTCCCCTGCATATAGATTTTTTTTCCTAACAGTTCCCACAGTGTTTATGAGAGAATCAAAATGGTCTCGATTAAGTTCCTCAGTCCAAGCATACTGAAGTGAAGATATCCTCACACTTGTATTTGTGAAGATATTTTGGCTGTGGCTGAAGCCAATAAGCCACATTTGATTTCATTTAAAGTTGTATCCCGTCCTAATTTTGATTTGCCAGACTATTTCTAAATAAAGTAATTTTCTTTGGAAATCATAGCCTACAGTATCAACTAACAAAGAAATTTCTAATTAGAGGATCCACATCCTCCATAGTCATAACCTCTGGAGATTTGAAAAACATACAGGCAAACAAGGCATTCTAATTATTCCATGCCCTAGCGTTTAGGCAGCATCCTTCAACTCATGGTGATGAGTTTTGTGAAGTGAAGTTTCCCAGTTCAACTAAATCAGAATGTTGGAAGTGGAAGAAATTGCTACTTCCATTTGTCTAAACGTGAAAGCCTTTTTTCTTTAGGGAAGTCAATGTACCTTTAATGAAATTTAATGGCAGAGAATGCCACATGAATTAGACGAACTACATACTGAATATGACAGCTCAATTTCAAACCTCTCTTTTACTTTTTTCAGTTGTTTGTCTTCCCTCATGCACACTGTACTCAATTCCGTCCCCACATGCACGATATTGGTGAGGATACTGAAATGCATTAAATAATTCAGAATAGCTAAAGGTAATATTTTTCTGGTCAAGTAGATAATTGTAGTGGTTCTCAAAACGTTAATTTTTGACAGAGAAAGAGCATATTCCGTGGTTCTTCCCACTTCATAAACTGGCTGATAAGTTCCTTGGAACATCTAAGCAAATACATTCATCAAATAAGGTAATTTAACAGGAACAAGATTTTGGTTTTTGGAAAAATCAATACTAGAAGGAAAAGTTAGCCTTTCATCCCAAATAGACTACAGGTTCACATAGGCACTACTCTTAGAGATTTTCTGTGAAAGAATTGTTTCCATTTACTCTTTGACTTTCCGTTTCTCCGAGTTATTCTTCTAAATGATGGTTCTCTGGTTGCAAAACAGGATGATTTCCATTTGTCATCTTGATTACACAATGTATGCGAGGAATTAATTTTACAATGTAATATTGACTAAAATATTAATAGAAAGTGATGACAAGAACCAATCCAAAATAGCAACATGCTTTTTTTTTTTTTTTTTTTTTTTTTTTTTTTTAAAATTAGCCCTGTAGTTTCCACCATTAAATAGCCTGCTCCCTTTAATTAGATTCTAGCTGTCGCAGAGCTGGGAGTCAAGAAGGGAAAAGAACCTTTCAAAGCATTAACATCTCAAACTCTGCAACACATTTTAGGAGTCAGCGCTGCACAGTAATTCATTATGCATATGTAAAACTTTGCAGAAGATCACCGATCAGTACCAGAGTCTAGTTTCTTTAGCCTCTGAGTTGAAAATTAGAGCATGGCATATAAGGAATTTTCACCTGAAGTTTAAAATGCCTGTATACATAGGAGTTTAATTTATTATTCTAATGACTTTCACAGCTTGAGATTCTCACTGGGAGACATGCCTGTATGCATTTAATAAGGCTGCAGAGATTGGGACTATTCCTGAAGGACTTTCTGAATCATTTCCAAAGCATCTTTTTATAGCTAGCAAAGTATAAATTATGTAAAAAAGCATTTAGATAGATATCATCAAATGTATTTGACTGTTAACCCCTTTTTGTTAGATTAATCTATAAACCTGAAAAAAAAAATTCACTTTTAGCATTCCAAAGCCATGCTCTCATATTTAGATGCAAAGATGTAATCATTCAAGTAGCTGGGGCATGGGGAGGCAGGGGTAAATCTTCATGCTGTTCTCATTTGCTCCCCAGAGACCTAAACAGCACGTTCATGAAAAATCTTCTGTCCTCTTACTGCAATGTCTGTAACCCACAAACATAATTCACAATCCCCAGGCCTTAGATTTCTCGAAATTCAGTAAAAAGATCTGATCCACTCTCCTAGTAAATGGACATTTATATCTGCTCTTCTTTCTAGGATTACATAATCCTAGTTCTTTGCAGATACAGGAATGGAAAAGAAATGTTCCCATGATCCGTATAAATCACCCAGTAGCAGAGACTAAAGAGACCTAATGGCAGAAAGCAGAGTTCCAATTAAACCACATACTTCAACCCCCCCCCCACAGATAACAAAAGATCAGTGTTGACGCAACAGTTCTCTGTTTCTTTTCATAAAGTATATTTCATCATCTCTTCAGAGTTCATATACCATGGCAATGAATATTAAATATTCATACAGAGAGGAAGAGTGCGAGATTCTTTAGACTACCTACCAAAGGCTAACTCCAAGTCAAAAATCTTTCTTCTTCTCACTAGACAGTTAGAAACAACACACCATGCATTTCTGCCAGTCAAAATACTCAAAGAATTGTACACATACAGTTTTCAGTGCCCTTGAAGCTAGACACAAGATCATTCAGCCTCAAACATGAACTACAGTTTGACCGTAATCACAGAATCACAGAACTGTAGGGGTTGGAAGGGACCTCCTGAGATCATCGAGTCCAACCCCCCTGCCAAAGCAGGTTCCCTACACCAGGTAGCACAGGTAGGCATCCAGGCAGGTCTTGAACATCTCCAGAGAAGGAGACTCCACCACCTCCCTGGGCAGCCTGTTCCAGTGCTCCGTCACCCTCACTGTAAAGAAGTTCTTGCGCATGTTTGTGCGGAACTTCCTATGCTCCAGTTTCTGGCCATTTCCCCTTGTCCTGTCTCCTCTCACCACTGAAAAGAGTCCGGCCTCGCCATTCTGCCCCCCACACCTTAGATATTTATAGACCTGGATCAGGTCCCCTCTCAGTCTCCTTTTCTCAATGCTGAACAGACCCAGTTCACTCAGCCTTTCCTCATAGGGGAGATGCTCCAGGCCCTTCACCATCTTCGTGGCCCTCCGCTGGACTCTTTCCAAGAGAGAGTAATACAGATTCAGAGCTGCATTCCCCCTTCCTCAGCCATCTCTAATTATGAGTAACTTTGATTAGCTTTTTAGCTCAGTCAACAGACAAGCTGGGTACAAGCACTTCTCACATTATGGCAGAGGATAACATAATACACACATCCTAAGTGCTCTCTTCCTCCTCACACCTTTACTTCAGTTTTTCAAACCATGCCCAAAAGTAGAGATCACAGAATCACAGAATGACCAGGGCTGGAAGGGACCTCAAGGATCATGAATCTCCAACCCCCCTGCCACATGCATGGCCACAATCACATTAAAACATCGACAAGAACATTCACTACTTCTTCCTCATCAAGAATGGCTGTAAGATTCTAATTACAGAGGCATTTTGTCAGTTCACCACTATAAATGGCCAGTTTTCATACACACCAGCTAAGCAGAAACAACCTGAGACTTATGAATACTTATCAGATGGTGTGAAAGACACCGGCATCACACTGCTGTCTGACTCAATAGCAAGGGACTTCTGGGTGTCATCTGGGAATGAAAGGATGCTGTCATTATTCCAAGAAGAGAAAAAGAACCAAACGAGGCTCCCTGTGAAAGCAGTCCAATGATACAACATTTTGATTAGAATACATGACACCAAGAAATTGTCTGCTGGCAACCACACATTTTCCAATTACAACAAGATACAATAAATAGGAATTCCTTTTCAAATGCTGAGTCTACTGGGAAATTTCTGAAACCTCAAGTTTCATAAGACTAAGGCCTCTAGAGCTGAAGAAAAAAAGGGAGAGAGCATTTGCAGCAAAAAATATTAAGTTTTTTTTTTTCATCACTTGTACATACATGTGCTTCCCTCCATTTGAGTCACAAGTACATGTAGGTATAGGATGAGTTACTCTACCACAGTGCAGTGGGTTTGACGTGCCTGCATTCAGCTGCCTGTCTCTCTGCCTACATCCTTCTCATATTTTATGGATATCTTTTGTACTCACATTTTTAAAAAGGCATCACTGAATCATTTCTGTTTTGTTGGGGGTTTTAGTATGAAAACGTAACTCATACCCTTCCTATATCAGTTTCTTTCCCTCTCAGTCAGCAACCAGACATTCCACTCTGAGATAAAGTGATTTTCCAGACTCCTAAAACAGTTGAAAGGATTCGAAAGATGTCGTTCAGCTTTATATGCCACGGGAAGTACCCAAGTCACACAAGTCACACAGCTGGAGAGATGATCTCGCTCTAATTAATTTAACAGTATTTTAATTTAACTGTACAATGGAAACCAATCCAAATGGAAAACATGACGGGTTTGGCATGAGGAATCCAGAAACTAGGGCCTGTATCTGACTTGGGAAGCATTTGGTTGCAGCAGTATGATCACTCTCTGTGCAGGTGATCATCCCAAAAAGGTGTCAGCAATGATGCTGAGGATGTCTCTCAAACAAAAAGTTACTTGGCACCTTAAAATGTGTTTTAAAAAATAGTTTCTTTTTTTGTTTGTTTTAACTTGGTACATACTTCAATGGGAAAAGTTCAAGCGTAGACTAAGAGACATTTTGTGACAAAATGTTCTACAGCTTCCCAAGCAGCTTTACCTGCAAGTCTCTCCAAGTGGTCAGTGACAGTGAAAATTGGTTCAAATGCTTACTGAGAGCCCCAGCAAGCCTGGAAACCGAAGTGACCTTGGATTAAGTTGAGTCATGGTTTGTAGAAAGCTAATCATGTACCTGCAAGTCCAAATAAAAGTAAGCACATAACAGATGGATCGAGAAAGGGGAAGGAAATCAATACTAAATACACTGCAAAATGTATTTTATATTTTGAAATACAAACAGAAACTAGCTGTGGTTCAAACTCAAATAATAGCTTCAGTGAAGGAAGGATTTCAGCTGCTGCATTACAGAAATACTTAACTTAGAAAATGTTAAGCTTTTCTCCACATTTTCCAATGAACTTTTTGACAGTTCACTTGAAAGTGACATTGTTCAAGTATTAAAAAACCAAACATCCAGAAGTAAGCAGCTGTTTGGTTTTTTTGTTACTGTTATTTCGTTGTTTATTTCATTATTTTTATTTTCAATCTAAACATCTTTGAGTTAAGGGGGAAATATAATTAATCATGATGGAAAGCTTTAGACTTATTTGCTTCAGTGCACATCAATTTTTCAGCCAATTCTCCCAGATTAGGAAGCCCAGTGCATATCCAGCTCTGCAGGTAACACCTCACCCCTGATCTCCACTGAGCCACTTGCTATATGGCTCCAGGCAGCCTTCCTCGTGGAGGTGGCACTCAGACACACGTGAGCTTCTGAAGAGGCAGAATGATTTCAGGAGTTGTACATGACTTGACTTTAACTGCCCAGTTTTGTGACCAGTAGCTTGTAATGAGTGAGTGTCCAAGAGGGAGCAGCCCCAAGTGCACCCTCAAGCAGGAGGCACCCGACCCTAGGACCTCATCTAAAAGGAATATCACTGTTTTATCAGGTCAGTACTCCAATGCTCTCGGGAAGCCACTCAGGTGGGAAATGTAATTTTTCTCTGAGAGCCAAGCTCAAAAAGTCTAAAACTCAGGTGCTGCGTGGGAGTCAAAACCCCAACCTTCACTTCAGCTCCATTTTGCTGCATCCCAGAAATGCACTGGTATAAAAAAACCTCACAGCTGGCCTGTGCAAGACTCCCCAAAGGTACCCAAATGACAACAGCTCTAAGGGTTCAGCAAAAACAGTCCAGATGTTTCCCCTATGGAAAGCTGTGCTGCTCTCAAAATACTGCTCACTTCTCCCAGTCTGCAGCCATGCGGGTGAGTGCTGAAAGCCTTTATCAGGGCTATTCACACAGACAAGATGGACAGCCTTGTGCAAGCATGGCCATGTTATAGTCCATGGTACATAGACTCTATTCATTGTTTTATGAAGCATCACATACATCCTTGATACTAAGGAATACACAGCAATAGCAGAAGCAATAGCTTTAAAAATTAAGAAGTTCTATTGATCCTACACTTATATTTGATTACAACTAGGCAGGTACTCTTTTAGGCAAGAAGTTCTCTCCAAACAGAGCTCACCTCCAAAAAGCAGAGTTATAGCTGTTACTAAAAGATAGCCAATTACATCTTTGTGTGGACACACACACACACACAAATTATATTCTGTGACCAAATCAGCCCTTGCAAATATGTTCATCTAAAAAATTAACTGCTTGTAATTGAATTTTGGATTTTCCTTTTTATGAACTCTCCCAAAGGTGTGTTAAATTCCAGCCGGATGCATTAGTTTTAGTGCCATTCTCTCAATCTCTTTGCAACACACTTTATTACTGTGCATCATAAATAAATTCTATTGTAAAGCAAATGCAAAATGAAAACCTTCAGTGGCACAATGCAGATATCAGGCATTCAAGTAAATTAAAAGACCTGGTGCTCCTGATAGAAAACGTACAAACAGCAAACCAAACCAAAACAAAAAAAAAAAAAAAAAAGAGGGGGGGAAAGGAAATGGGAAATGGAAAGGAAACTCATTTACATCAGAAAGTTTCTTTTGTTGTGAATAAGACCAAATCAAATAGTAGAAATTCCTGCGACTCAAACTACACTATACTAACGTAGCTTCACAAGAAAGCATGTTGCTATGCTGTATAAATTATGGCTCCTTTCCTGGAGACAATAAGTGCTGAGTGTTTTGTCTGGCTATATGGACCATGAACAGTGTAGCAATTTCATAGCATTCCGTTCACACATTTAAAAAAAAAAAAAACACCTGCATACCATTAATATATCCTGACTAGATTAAAAATCTTGCAAATGATTTTGCCTGAAATGCCCTAGTATGAGATCTCCTTTAGGGAAATATCTTCAGCACCAATTAGTTTAATTGACAAGGAAGCCAAGAGAATAGAAGCAAAGGACAGAGTAGACCAGGAAAAGCTCTGTTTCCACTTTTGCTGTCACATCCTGCAGTCTATTTGCTATTAGTATTTGCAGCATTCCCATCCTAACTATTTTTATTACCACCACTTTACAGATATGTTGAAACTTGAAATCATGGGAGACCAGCAGAGCAAAACTTCCTAAGGTATCAGCACCGCAGTCATGCCTGCTTTTTCTTTAAAGGACCCACTTTCATCACTTGCTGTTCCCTGAATAGCTGGTTTCAACAATTTTAGCATGCCACGATTGTTTCTCTTCACCCTCCAGGGAGGAAACAGGGAGCGAATTTAACCTCCACAGCACCATAAAAGCTGTGAAATCTTCTGCTTTCCCTCCCCCACTGCCCCACCGTGCCCTCCAGAAGAAAACCGAGCCCACAACCCAATCAGACCTGTGACACTTTAGGGCCCCTGCTCAGGGGGGAAAGAAAAAAAAAAGTTGTTTCAACCTTGGGAATCATGTGGAATCCACATAATTTACTGTTTCCTGTGATTCATCAAACTTCCTTCTTCCCAAGAGTAATTGGTCACCACTTATTTATACACCACTGAGAGGCTTAACTCCAAAGGTCAGGCAAAGATTAAAAAAGGCAGATCATTTGTTTAAGAAATCTGGTGGGGCATTTTGTGTGTGTGTGTTTAGTTTTGTTTTTCAAGTATGGAAAGAAAAACTAACATGTTCTAAGCATGCATTTAGGTTGTCAGAAAATACATGGGTTACCAGAGGTGTTGTGGAACCACACAGTGCATATAGGACGCAGAATCTTTAGCAAAGATCAAGTCTCAGTTTTAGGCAGGAGTAAGAAAACTGGGAGGATCCAACACGGCATCTCACACCAGCTTAGGAGACATTCTATGCACATATTACAAGAAAAAGTTGTTACACACATGGACTCACCGTGCCTTGACACCCATGCACATCAGAGAAGCCTCAGTGTTGAGACCGCTTCTGCAGGAAAACTGTGTGAGCTTTTTTGTGTTTACATAGCAAATCGTTTGGCTCCTACAATAAAAACTTGTTTTCTTTACCATAATAACAGATAAGGAAAAGCAATTATGGAGCTAGAAGCCCAGAGGAGAGAAATAAAAACTAAAAGCTAGTCCTCAAGCTCCAAGTTTCAAATCAAACTGTGATTCTAACATTAAACATTTACTCTAAATATATATGTACTTTTAATATAAAAACACTAAGAGACTCTGGAATTGAATGCTTTCTCTAGCTAAACTCCAGCCAAAGTCTAATTCCATCACCACACCTTACAGCCCTATAAAACGCTACCTACACAAAAGGGTGAAGCAATATAGAAGTACATGCTTGACTATGTTAATACCACATAAACTGCAGAATCCAGTTTGTGTCAACAATTAATTACCTGTGTTAAAGTTTTCAGCAATTGAATGCCATAAAAACACCAATCAAAAGGAAAGATTAAAGATATAAGCTTAAATACACCTATAGCAGTATACATGAGAATATAGTACGTGCCACGGTGTACATTAACAGAGGAATTTCAGTCTATGCAAGAACTAGAAAACACAGCCTAGCTCTTGTTTTAAGATATAACAGCAGTATATCAAACTTATTTCATTATTAATAACAGAAAAATAAACTAATAGAATCTAAGATGATTTTTGTAGAACAACCATGTCTTTTCTAAACCTCTTACAGATTCCAAAGATCTACTTTATGGGAAGCAAAGGAATTCCAAACATCCTTGTGGGGCACTGCCTCAGGCATTAACTGAAATTCCCACCACGATGGAGGGAAAGAGGAAAAGAAAAAGGAACAGAAGAAAAAAAAAAAAGTACATATGCATACTGATGCATATAATATGCATTTTTATGTGTGCGTATAAATATGTGTATTTTTTCTCACAACAAACAAGATGCAGTCAACTGCATTTCAGATGACAAAACCAGATGGAATTAAATGCAAAGACTATTTAGTACTTCAATTTATTATTTGAGTCTTTGCAGCAAAATGGCACATGCAGAAATCCCTAAAGATTTAGGGAAAGAAATCATAAATAATTGGTTTTGTTCATACATTAGGGTTTTGTTTTGCTTTTTTTACATTCTTGATTTTAGAATGTGTTAGGAAGTATTTGAGATAAAAAATATAATCATAAACAGGAATCTGAGACAAAGCTTTCCCTTTTACAGCTAGAATACTTCAGGGTTTCTCTGCTTTTGTTTTGCCATGTACCTGCCTAACACTGGTCAGATGTATGGTCAAGATCATAGCCATTTTTTCAAATTAGTTCAAAGTACTCCTTCTACTCCAAATTAATCATTTTAATTATGCTGTCAACAGCTGCATCAGGGCTTCAAATCAAATCTGTTCCATTAATGAGATCCTGTTGCTATACATTTTTTACCCAATACCCTTTTAAATAGCTAAACTACATGTTAGAAGATTCTATTATAGGCTGGGCTTCACATGGACAGTCATTTTAAATAATTTATAGTATATAATCTGAATTTTCATACAGGGATGGAAAAAATTCTCCTGGTAGTTCTGTATTGGAAAGACAGGAATTTTTATGCCTTTCATTGGAATTCTCAAAAATTAACAGGAAAATCAGTTTTGAGGGAAGGACAAGAGAGAAAGAAGACAAAGAAAACTCGCCAGGATAATTTACTCCTTCCCTTTTTTGCTCTCTTTGATGAGATGTGCTGCTTCCTCTTCCTGCCTTTGCTTCAGCAAAACTGTTCTAAATTGGTAGAATTTTGACGCAACAAAAATATGTAACAGGAAGGTCACGATTTTGTTCTGCTTCCCCACATCTACCGTGTTCCTTTAAAGCTTTCAAAAGAGCCTATAGACAAGACTGTCAGGTAAAATTCACAGAACAAAAGAATGCAAATTGCCACCTATTACCTCCCAGGCACATTTCAAATAACCGAAAGTAGTCTAGATAAATGATAAGATCCCAGTCAATAGCTCATTTCTGCTATAACTCACCACACAGTCCTGAAAGGAAATACACTGCAGTTAAGCCAGCACTGATTACTGGACAAGAAAAATAGTTACCTTTTAACCGTGGCATAGTAACATTTACAGATCAAAAACATTATTAAACTCCCTGACTCACCGTGGTTCATGTCTGCTCAGAAATATTTCTCAAAATCTAACATTTCTAACAATGCAGCCCCTCAGAGCAGGAATATGGAATACCTCTGGTTTCCTCTCTTACTTTAGCTTCCGTAAATCCCATCTGCCACTCCATGCAACCAAATACAGAAGGTAACACTTTTCTGAAACGGATTCTTAAGGTTACACCCTTCGACCTGCCACTGCACTATGTTCATACAGGCACAGTGCCTTGAACCCCTACTTTTCACCCTTGGGCAACTAAATCCTTGTCCTAATTTTCAAAAACCGATGAAGACTCAGCAGTTTCTAGTCACTGCACAGGAACTACCGGGGCGTTGGCAGGTTTGAATATCAGTCTGTTTATTTGAGTTCCTTAGGAGAAGTCTGGGATGCCGAATTTTACACAGCCATTTTCGAAGAAAACAGCTTTAGTCAGGCTTTTTGCCCGAAGTTTGGCCAAGCAACTTGCTCCTTAAAATGAGAGGCTGTGACACTGGGACCTGGAGACGGCTGGCAGCAGTAGGTGGTAACACCAGAGAGGCTTGCCAAAAACTCACACAGTCAGTGGGTGACGTGAGTGCACCATAGCTGCTCCCCAAACCCTGGCACGCTACAAGCAAGCAGACAACAGCCGAAAATCAGTTTAAAGCATGTGAAAGGCAGAACTTCACACTACAACAGCAAGCTCATGGCATCTGCTGCTGCGAAAGGCCACAGAGGCAGGTGGCACGAGGATGATGAGAAACAGGTCAGAAGCTATCGGTTAACTGACCCCTAGGCACATCACAAAAGCAACGAGCAGAGATGCCCCCACCCTGTGTCAAACCCAAAGGCTGAGAACACTGGGGCAATCCAACGGGCCAGGCATGCACTGCTGCCACCCCTGAAATGGCCTAGCAGTTCTGCAGGGTTTCCAGCCTAACCCAAAAGGGCATTTCAGCTTCCTTATGCAGAAGTGGCTGGGAGAAACACAGTAAGCAGCTAGAAAAATGTCAAACTTTCAAAGCTGCCATGCAATAAGCACCATCTGCTAGAAGCAGGGACGTGAACATACTTTGCTCAGTTTCTGACCCATTTGCCCTTCAGTGTCAGAAGGAAACAGTAGAGAGTGGAGCCCTGAGAGCAACAGGGGCATCTCTCCTCTGCACTCAGCTCCATTTTGCACAAACTACTCACAGACCTTGGAGCAGAGGAGAGCAGCAAGAAGCAGGCATCACTCAAAGCACTTCTGATGCTGAGAAAACAAAGCAGTAAGAGCCACAACCAGAAAGCAGAAAGAAAAGCGCAACACTCCCTTCTGTATTTGATGCTGTCACTGTTATTGCCCTGTAGCAATGTTGACATTACTGAAGTGATTCACCAGTGCTGTCCAGAACAAACCAGCACCTACTGAGATGTCCTGAGACTCAGAGTTACTTATGCAAATACAGGGGCACAGTATTAGATCCAACCAATTTGCCAAGTTCCAGTATTTAAATCAAGACCAGGGTTTTGGTCACTGGATATAGAACCAGAACAACTGGCAGTTCACTACAAGAAAGCTCATTATCTTAAGGTCAGATCTTCTCTTTTTGTGTATTAAGTAGTCTCTTGGAAAATGTCTTATTTGGTGAGGCAAGTGACAAGAAGCAAAGAAGGGGAAAAGTAGAACGGTCAGGAATCCACTTTGGTTACTAGCTTTTGAAAATACAATACATCTATGTATATTCAGGAAGACAAAATAGAGCAATAGCCTTATTGCTCAGATTCTATCCTAGATAAGGCAACAAGAAAGTTGCCTTATAAAAATGCTGCTTCGTGAATATATGTAAGAACATCCTTATTAGTATTCCCCTCATCTCTGTGTATAATACACCCCTGGCAGAACACTCCTCTAGGTAATTCCTGCTATCTGTAGAAACCAGTCCAGCATGCCATTATTCCTGATGGATCCACGTACAGATCCACCCAGGCCTGCCAGAGGGCAGGTGAAGGTGGAGGATCAGGGAAAGCCCTCTGGACAGAGCATAGCACTGGCAGCAACACGAGCAGCTCCACTTCATTCAAGCTTAAAACCAGTTTCCAGCTGCTACTGCAGTGTTTTGCTCCATACTACAGTTGCTTAAGAATTATAAGTCTCTCTCATAGGAAAGGAGAACTTATCATAAGGAAAGCAGTTCTCTTGCTGAAAATACCAAGCATTTGGGTTACGTAAAGAAAGAGGTAGCTCATTTATTGTCACCAAATTTATGACTTATTTTATCAGTAATACTTGATGCGTGACAATGTTGGTATGTAAAATCAGCCAGTACCTGAATGACTCTGAACAGCTACAAGGGAGAAAGCAATTATAGATGAGGTCAAACTCCAGGGATTTTCACAACTTTTATGCAGATCTGCAGTGTCTATTTTCATTCATAGAGTAAGTAGTGAAAACAATAATCAAGGCTGGATTTAAGTCCTTTGAATATCCCACAGGAACATGTTTTATAATGCATTGAATCTATTTAGCACTTAAAGAACATCAGTATCATCAGCCAGTTAATAATGAAGTCAATGCATTACCCATTCAAAGTAACACAGATGAATTCTGTCTGCTAGAAGTCTGGGCTTTGTTAGAAGACATTTTCTACGTAAATTTTAATTGAGTAATCCAAAATATTTGTAAGATGTATTCTTTAAAGTCTGTTATTTGACTTATATTGTGCTTTATAGCAAGGTTTTAAAGAAAAAAAAATAA
This sequence comes from Tetrao urogallus, assembly GCF_951394365.1. Classification (NCBI taxonomy): domain Eukaryota; kingdom Metazoa; phylum Chordata; class Aves; order Galliformes; family Phasianidae; genus Tetrao; species Tetrao urogallus. The sequence continues at coordinate 13,161,336 of NC_136820.1, forward strand.
TTTCAATGCAGAGTCAAATGGACTAAGCTTTGTTTTGGCAACTTCATCTGTAAGAAATTTGTCCTTCTTCCAACTTCATAATATCTTTTTATAAGTTCTTGTAGACTAGAACCGTGCCTAGCAATTATTTAAGAAATATGACTCAAGAATCTATATATAGTTTACAAACATTACTAGAATGTTTGCAAGCAAAATATTAAAGTCTTCTGACTTTCCCCACAAAAAAGTTAGATTTCTGGATTAGTTAGATTTCAGTGATGGAAAAGAATCTTTCCCTTAAGGTTAGAAACGCAATTCAAAGGACAGGTCCTGTCATGGTTTAAGTCAAGCAGTTCTGGGCACATCTATCACACTCAGCCAACGATCCCCCTCAAAGAAAACAATTCTTGCTTTTTATTTCATCAAACCACTTTTCCCTCCAAGAGCTTCTATTGTGCCATACTTTTGTGTAACACAAACTTCAGCAGCAACCTACGTATCTCTTCCATTTTGCCTGCCTTTATTGAAAAATCTCATTGGTTTCTATTCCCTTCCCTCTCCATCTTCCCCCCCCCCCCGCAACAATGTCCAGATCAGGTTTATTCCTAGATAAGTCCTTCACATCCAAACGCTGGACTTAGGCTGTGCAAAGAAATAAAGGGGTGTATGCTTCCTCCTGCTCTCAATAACAGGAGAAAAAAGCCACCTGATAAGATGAATCAGGAGACTTTTGTGCCATTTCTAATTTTAACATTCATGTTCAAGTAATGCTGATCATAGCTTTTCTTTCCTAATTATGGTTTTGGATGAACTGTGTGATGTTTAGAGCTAGTGGAAGAACACCAAAAAAGCACAATGAGCAAGAGACATTGCTGAGAGCATAACAGGCTAGCACAGCAAAACCAGTAAGTACAAGATCGAAAAAAGGAATTAAAACTATGCATCATTAAACAGTTTATTCAGTGCAAGATATTTTCAATAAATCAGGTTTTTAACCTCTCCCAAATTTTCCTTTGATGATCAAATAGGTCACATTGATCTAATTCCATGTTCCATAATACTTCTTTGGGTATTGAGGGATAATTAATTATCTACTAAAGGAAAACTAAAATAACCGACTTGTGATTTTACTGATTATATATATGAATATATATATATGAATAACTGATTTTAAGAAGCTGTTGCAACTCTAAAAACATACATTGCTAATTCAAATTCTGATCTCAGCAAGGTAATGAAAAATAACATAATGTATCTATATACTAACATAAAGATGTTCCCTTTCCCACTCTTTACAATCACTAGATACAGAGGGTAAGTTGACAAATTCCAATGTGTTTCCAAACAACGAAAAGAAAATAGAATCAATTTCATTTTAGATGCATTTCCATCTCACAAGACTTCCTCCAAGTCTCTCTGCATTCCACAGTGTTTATGCAAATAAAAATTTATAAGAAGCCCCAAATAGACATATACTAGAACTGGAAGTATCCTTTCACTACTAAAAGGACCAGAGAAGTAAGATTGAAAGAAAAAAAAAAAAAAAGCAAAGAAAAAAAAAAAAAAAAAGCAAAGTCTTCTCCAGAAAAAAAGCTTCCAGAAATGAGCTTCAGCTGAGCTGTTCAAAGCCTACATATATGCAGATTCACACTGAGGATTACTGCTCCCAGCACACCTGCACACAGCTCCAAAAGCCCCTACATAATGGCTTAATTGAATGAGTTACACTTACTAGCTTTTAACAAAGCAACTATCGATGCATTTACACACCCCAAAATTCTATGAGATCCACAGATGATTTCTCAATTATCAGGCACACGTTATTTATTCCTGAACTTCTATTTCTTTTTGTTGCTTTTTGTGTCATTTGCCAGCACCATTGGTTGCTTTCTTTTTTTCATTTTCCTATAATTATTCTTCAGAGTTTTCAATACTATTCAACTTGCCATCTAAGTGCAAACTTAAAAAAGAAAAACTCGTGCCTGAGGTAGATAAAGTTCAGAACAATAATTTACAGCACACTCTAGAAAAAGTAAGGCCACAGTGCGCCTGGAACACAGATTAGCCAAACTGAGCATCTTCCAGGAGATCACTGAATTAGGGGAGAGTAACGAGAGTTTAGCATTGCCAAGAGGGGCCGCTTCTAGGAATTAAGGCATAATGAGTATGTTACACTTGGTGTTACAGCTAGAAAGATTTTCATGGTGACAGTGGGACAAGAAACAAACAAGGAAGGAATGCTCACCTGTATCCAAAGATAGAGGTTTGCAGGGAAGACTCCACAGAGGAGACATCTCCAGAAAGAGATCCTTCCCCAGTTGCGGTCAGCCCTTAAATGGGGCCTAGGAGGGGTCGAGACAGGCTCCTGGTCACACAATTGCCTTCACCTGTGCTCCATGGCTGACTCAGTCCTTGCCTCAGGTGATCAATCAATGGTTCAGGCCGTGACTCAACAGTTCAGTACACGAGTGTAAGACCTGCTACTGCTATTAGATCAGTCATTTGTAAGCAGTGAGGATAAGCACGAAAGCTGCAGTCATCTTTATCTCAATTTTCAGAAATATCAAGCAAAATGTTCTGTACACATTTAACACCAATATTCATATGCAAATACATATATAACTTTATTGCCATCTCTATCATTATCAAGAGAATGTTTAGGTATGCATAAGTGTTGGTTGACAGACTGCGGTACAATGAAAGAAGCATTAGATACAGTACCTTTCTTCAAAAACTGAAGAGCAGTAAATTACTTCTTGCAGTTCAGCAGGTCTGACTCAAATAGGTATATTGATTCAGTTCCTCTTTATGGTTGTGCCCCAACAACTGAACACTTTGTTACCTCTAAATTCTCCAAAATATGTCACCTGGCATATTCACATGGCTTGTTCTCGAGTATTTTAAACTGAGCCAAGTATACGAGGGCAAAGGCAGGCAACTGTATGGATGTCCTCAAGGTTAAGGTAATCTTTTTGCTGTCCTTCAGTCACTCAAATGCTAAGCTCTATTTTCCCCACAAGGTACTTGAGTTATTTCTAAGGAGCACTCAGTAATCAAAAAAACATATACTTTAGTCCCAGCCTTATATCTTGACCTGAATTGAAGTATTTTTCCTGCCTATTATCACTAAACAGGATTTTCAGGACTTACATCTGATTATGTCAGCCCTTCCTCATAGAGCTGAGCTCTGGTTCTGCAATCAACACAGAAAAAGACACTGAGCAACCTGTGCAGAAGTCACACATCACTTACAGAGATGAGGGGACAAAAAAACCATTCACATTGGTAACAACACAGTTAAGGTACAAAAACACAGTTAAGGAGTCCAAAAACTCTCTTTCTGTTCTCCTTCCTGACATTTTTTCATCTAGTCATTCCCACATTGCTGTTAAAAGATGCACGTTCCTGAAGGTGAAGTGTATTCAAAGGTGGGATGATCTTTTCAAATCCTCAGACTGAAGCACAAGTCACAGTTTAAAAATGCAGATTTCTTTTTCTGGGTTTTCCTGATATTTCAGTGAACGTTCCAGTGGAATTTTTTCCAGAGACTCATTTCTCACTGAACATATCAGATAGATAAATAATAAGGAAACAGTAAGCAAATGCAGAAGCAGCAGGAGAAGGGAAGACAGGACTGCTGCAGGAGCACACCCAATTTCTTGTGAGCACTGAGCCTGAAGAGTTTCTCATCTAGCTTCCTGCCAAGCTGTGACTGGAGATGGGAGTTAAGATCAGAGCCCAGCAGACCTATGCAGAAAAAGATCCTTAAGCTCCTCTGATATCTGTAGTATAATAAGGCAAGAAACCAACACAGGTGTGTTCCTAAATGAGCTGCATCAGCAGAAAGTACGTCTCTAAAAGCAGGTAATTCTGAATTATTTTTCAACAAGGCCAAGTGCAAGATCTTACACCTGGATTGGGGCAATCACAAGCATAAAATATAGGCTAGGCAGATAATGCATTGAGAGCAGCCCTGAAGAGAAGCACTTGAAGGTATTGGTGGATAAAGAAGCTCAACAAGAGACGGCAGCATGAGCTTTCAGCCTAGAAATCCAATCATACCCTGGGCTGCATGAAAAGAGAGGGTGGGCAGTAAGGGAGGTGACTGTCCCCCTCTACTCTGCCCTTGTGAGGCCCCATCTGGAGCACTGTGTCCAGGGCTGGGACCCCCAGCACAAGAAAGCTGAAGATTTACAGGACTAAGTCCAGAGGAGGGCCACAAAGATGATCAGAGGGCTAGAGCACCTATACTTGAAAGGTTGAGAGAACTGGACTGACTCAGCCTGGAGAAGATTCCAGGGAGATCCCATCGTGCCCTTCCAGCACCTAAAGAGGGCATAAAAGAAAGCCAGGGAGGGGCTTTTTACAAGGGCACATATTGATAGAACAAAGGGTAATGGTTTAAAATAGGCTAGGTTTAAATTAGATATAAGAAATAAATTCTCTACAAGTGTGCTGAGGCACTGAAACAAGCTGCCCAGAGAAGCTGCTCCATGCCTGAACGTGTTCAAGGCCAGACTGCCTTTGGGCAACATTGCCTACTGGGACATCTGCTTGCCCAGAGCAGGGAGACAGGAACTGCATGGTCTTTAAGGTCCTTTCCAACCTACTCCACGATTTATCTTTTTCTTTTTGGCCCTTTCCACCTTACACTAGCCCTAAATGTTGGGTGCCTCTGTTTTCATACTGGGACGTAATGTAGCAGCTCTCCAAGACCTGAGGATCATTCAAGATTTATGCCGTAATTGCACATAAGAAATTGTATTTTCTGATAGCATCTGACTCATAGTTAGACCAAATGCTTTGAGATGTGCTGGAAAAGAGGTAGGTATTATTACTATCATTTGTCTCTTCTGTGCCAGACAAAGCACACTGAATTGCAGCTTTCCTTGTTTACATGAAAACAAGGAAATTAGCCTTATATCAGTGCTATCGAGGGAATGCACAAAGTATATCCCAGAATACAGGCTGATTTTGCTACCATAGAGATATTTAGGGGGCAGTAACATATGCAAATGCCTTTGAAGTGGAAAACGTTGCTCAAGGGCATCCTGAACATGAAATGTATTATCATACTTATCCAATTATTATTCTATATAGTAAATTTTGTTTACATATTAGTACACACACACGTTTACATGTTCTATATACAGATACTGATTACAGAACATTACAGATTTATATACATATAACAAGACATATTGTGTATGCAATTATTATACTGTATACAGCAGCATAATTCCAATTCTGTACACACAAATGCATGATGGGACAACAATTATTTCGTCCACATTTCAGATACTGTAGCAACTCTTGTCTTGTGCAACTCTTCTCTGATTGCCCAACTTTCTTTTTAAAGGACTGTATGACAGACACGTTGCATAAGGAAGACCTGGCTTGCTGGGTTTTGTGGGCTGCATGTGTTTTTTGTTTTGTTTTGTTTTGTTTTCTAACATATGACAAGTAGATAATTAAGGAACAGAAAATGTACCTTAGTTCTGCTGGCCAACAGGAATACTTTGTAGGTAAATTGCAGTGTACTTCATAAAGCAGTTCAAGGACTGCAAATTCAGAAGCTTCACAAAGTGGGAAAACATTATTTTTCCAAATGAAAAGATTGAAGTAAAGATGAATTGACTTCCTCAAGGCCACAGAAACAGAAGAACAGAAAGCAAGAGTCACTCTTTCAACCATTTGATCTTTTCTTTCACTAGAAGCAGGGCTCCTTATCAGTTGAAACAGGTCTATTTTTGGGGACCTTTTTTTTTTTTTTTTTTTAATAGCTTCAGTTAAAATTCAGAGTGTTTTTAGTGTTTTTTTGTTGTTGTTGTATTTTTTGTTTGTTTGTTTTGTGTAGTTCACTGAGTTAGGTGGAACGGAGTAAGTAATGGAGAGACTCATTAACTCCTGTGCTTTTCACTACTGCTTTCAAAGCAATCATGGAATTAGCTAGAAATTGTTCTCAGGCCCATCCATGTTTTCTATTGAACGATTCCCATGATGGAAGAGCCAAGATCTGTGACCTTAACTTGGCTCCAATAATGCAGAGAGCAGGCTCTCCTCTGTGGTGAACTGAGCCTTGAACAATTTCATTAAAAGGAATCATTCTAACAGATGAAATCGATGCTCTCATAACACAACGGTCTAAATCATTAATACAGATCGTAATTTCAAGAAGGTAAGAATGTAAATTTTTCCCATCTCCTCCTCTCACAGAATGGAATATTTTGGTCATTTGCAGGAGACATAAACACACCTGCAGTACTGACAGTCTCATTTCAACATCTGTTCATTTCAACACATTAAAAATAACTGAGATGCCCCCCCCATTCCACAACATGCAACTCCTCAGACCCAAAGCAACAGCAGAAAGTAGGTGGACCACCTTCGAAATGAGATTGATAGACATTTAAAAAAAAAAAAAAAATCTGTGTGTTTGTCACCAAGTAATGCTTCTACTCTGAAATAATGGCAGTCCACACACGAAGAAGCCAAGCGCCAGTTATGGTCAAGCATTCAATTTGATACCAACATTATTGTATTATTTCACATGAAGAAGAATTACATAGTCAAGCAGCCTGACAGCTGCACATCCGAAGGACAATTTCTCCAAAATAAATGCCAGCAGCTTATTAAATTACCAATACATTGCTAAGCTATAGTGACTTACTGCCATCGGACCAAAATATTTTCAAATGATTTTTTAAAGGGCAGCACCAGGAAGCTTGCAAATCACACATTCACATTTTAATGAAAGGTGCAATTACAGAACATTTACCCTGTATTTAATTAGAATGAAACATCAATAAGGCTCATTTAGCATCCCTCTAGGATGTCAGCAACTTTTTAAAAGGTAGTAACAAATATTAGTTTTTTATTTATACAGTTATGCTGCAGAACAGCACCGTACTTGCTAGGTTGATATTAAATGACTGAATGACAAACTGGAGTTTTGTCAATTCTAAAGCAAAGATAACTCGACAATGGTTCTTGCACAGAAGACAAATCAAAGACTAATTTAAAATCAGCATAATTTCTTTCCAAATAACAACAATAGAGAGGATTATCATGTGCAATTATGATGGAGGAATGCATCTCTTTTTCTGACCTAGTTGTCACTGTTTTGACTGCTTCCTAACGCTTTGAAAATTACAAATAGCTGGTGTATGTCTCCTGAAATAAATAAATAAATAATAAAAAGATAACTCGACCACACCATGAGAATACCTTTAGGGAAAGCATCACGTGTGATGCAACTAATCCTGGTTTTCCAGATATTTTCAGCATAAGCTATTTCTTACACTGCATACCCTCAGAAACTCCCTTCCAGCAGGTGGCACAGTTACAAGCCAGACACAAGGTCAAGTAACATATCTCCTTCTAGCTCAACAGTCTTTTCCTGACCTGAGCACGCTTACAATCACAAAACTCTAGATCTGAATTTCTACCCAGATCCAATAATTTAGAAGAAAATTGATAACTCAGTTACTCCTGGGCCAACAGCATCCTGGTGAAGTACTGTGCAACCACCTGCAGCTTCACCCCTAGATGCTAGAAAATGATGATATAGTGATGTAACAGATGCACAAAAAACACATCTGGAGCTTTAAAAACTTACCTAATCAGTCTATTTTCAGCCAGCAGCTGAACCCATACATTTTACTGAATTACACATTCTATAAGCTCACCATATAATGCTGCGAGCTGCTGGGACATACAGATACTTACAAGAAAGATACAGCTATTCTGAGCTATTCATGAGCAGAGAGAGCTCATGGTGTGCTCAGTATATATCCTGCTGGAGAAAAATCCTTACACAAAATATCCAAAGTACATAAGGTGTTCCATGAAAGCCAGTGGAATACCTTCTGTATCTTTACCCTACACTCCTGACTACAGGTGCAGGTTGCTGCTGACCACAGCCTTCAAAACCAGGTTCTTATGAGATGCTTGTGAAATAGAACACCTGGAGTTGCCACCTAACTGTGGAATTAGAATTAAAAATAAAATAAAATAAAATAAATCTTACTTTCAATGATTTCAGTGCTTTCATATTGTCAGTTGACATTCAAGTAGGAAAATAACTTCAGGAAAACATGGCCTTCTAACTCAACATTGTGCAGCAGCCTACCAAGTAGAAATATATATCTGTTACGAGAAAATTTAAATATTTAACATCCTGTGTGATAAATATCTAATATTTACTCAAGCTCATAATGAATGCTTGTCTAGAAGGAGGATATGAAACTGCACTACAACTATGCCATTATTTAATTAAATTTCCCCTTAAAAAAAAATTCTAATTTGCCAGCCAGCTTGCTAATGATTTCATGACCATGCTACACAAATATTACTTCCTTGATTTGTTTTAGATGTGCTCAAGTAGATTTTAAAAGGGCATAAGATTTGCAAACCACCTCTTTGCTCTCTCTTATGGAACCTCATGACAGAAGATGCTCTATGCAAGGCTCACACAGAAGAAGAGATCAGAGACATTCAGATGGCTTTCTGCACAGGTCAGTGCTTTGAAATAAAGCATAACAGAGCATCTCCACACATTCCGATTATTCCTGCTCCTTGGAGATGACCTGTGCATCATTAAGACACATTGAAGCAGGAACATCTTTGAAAACAGAGGACCTCAAGAGATGAGAAGAGCAGTTCTTTGATTGAAGCTCTAGAGTGAATCCCTTGAGTTTTGAGGTCAGATGCACGATCCCACTAGGATGACCACAGAGTGTGTGATAATTCACCCCATGTGTTACTTCAGCAGGGATCGCTTGTGCTCCCTGCACTTTCAGGAGGTACTCACCTACAGCAGGTGACGGTTTTAGGAGCATTCACAACCCTGGAACATTCACTAATTAAAAGCACGAATCAGTAAGCTTCAAACAGATTGCAAGGATTTTTCTGTTGTTGGCAAGGAACAATCTGTGCATCCGTGTGTGGTAGCTGTGACCCCAGCTGCCCTCAGAGGTGGGTGCCAGATCTCAGTGTGCTTGCACAGGAACCAAAAGCTCTTCTATTGAGTCAGCCTCAGCCAAGCGCTAGACATCCTCCTGCCTAAGCATGTGCTGAAACTACTTCTGACTCAAGTCAAATTTGATGATTCCAATTAATGCTTCAAAATATATATATTTCATTTTTCAAAGCAAGAGCCTGATGGAATTAGTACAGCAGGATGAAAGGGGAACAAAGTCTCTGAAGATGACTAGCAAAAGCATGCTTGCATGCCTTTTTATTTTATAACAATGCTAAAATCCAGAAGAATTGTTGGCATAGCTTGTTTTCAGCGCATATAGCCTTTCTTGTCTTTACAATAACAGCTCAGTATTTCTTACCCTCGTAATTAGCAGGATCTCCCAGCCCTGTCACAGGTGAAGTCAAGATGATGACCAAAAACATAGTTCTGTCTATCTTTCTGCAGGTAGCAATTTTGTTAGATCAACCTAATACACAGCTGTCTTTGAGAAAACTGCTCTGTGTCAGAGGACATCTAGTAACCTCCAGATGACAACTTTTCAGCACTGCTGAACTGCATTCAAGTAATGACAACATTGACAATTCTTCTGATTTTCTCATATTTGATGTTTTATTTAAGACTTCAACTCCTCAAAACAAATACCATACAAAAATGTCAGCCTTCACTTCCTGAAAGCATACCTCCAGCCCTCACACTCTACATAAAAGCCTGGTAACATCGACAAAATACACCTTGATGTCTCAAAAACCCAAAGCAAAATGAAGGAATCTAGTGTGTACTTTACATATTATCATTCTAGGGGATAAGATTAATTTCCATTCAGATTAAAGTATTTTTCAAGTAGCAGCATGACTAACTAGAGAATTTACCTTGAATTTAAGTAAAAATTTTGCTTACAAAAAGCATTCAAAATGCACGAGGAATATGAGGCAAGCTTTAAAAAGAAAGTGGTTTGGGCTTTTTTTTTTTTTTTTTTTTATTGCTTATTTTTCCTTGAAGAGTGCTCATTAATCCCAAGAGATAGAGGAATTCATATTGGCTCAGATTTAACATTTATGAGGTGCTTGCAAACTTCAACATGAAGTGGATCTATTAGGAGTTTGTGTTTGACACTGTGCAGAGACTTGTGGATGGATGAATAGGTTGGAAGGAGAGTCCTGAGGATTTTAATAAAATCTTTAAAGCAAGAAAATAGTTACTGCAGATGGAAAGGAAGGCAGAAGGGCACCCCATAGCTTTGCTGACTTGCTTAAAAAAGTACCACGAAGAGTTAAATTCCAGACTTCCAATCTTCCTTCATGTTTCACTTAAACACCAAAGAATGAGTTTATAATACCAAGTTCCAACACTGCAAACACCACTCTCCAAGCATGGTGCATTTTTTTTTAATGGTTTAATAACATACATTCGTGAGCAAACCAGTGCTTTAATTGAAGATTCTTTTGAACAATGAAAGACTAAACAAATGCTTAATTTATAAGGCTCACCAATGCTATTTAAGGATATTCCTGCATTACTGCAGAAATTCAAAGCAAACACATTCACATGTGGCAAGGTCCAAGCGATTCCCACCCAGTGTGACCTTTGAGTCACCTCTTAGGCCTGAGAAGCAGTGATGCAAACCATCTAACTCCATTCCATTTCTTTTTGGAGTGTGACATGCCAGGCTCAATCAGGAAGCCCCATCCTGACGAGGACCCAAAGAAGGTGAGGAAAACTGCTGCCCCGTGCTCAGTACAGCCAAGTCAGTCACAGATTACTTGTACAACACTGGCTGAGCAGCATTACTATTTTAAGGCCAACAACACTAGATGCTGTGAGACAAGCACCCTGCACACACTTTGCTTAAATATTTGGTTAAAAAAAAAAACAAACAAATAAACAACAACAAAAAAAAAAAACACCAAGGAAGGAAAACATAGCCAAGGGAACTCAAAATCCAGTTCAGCAGCCGCTGCATTCACCAACAAGGGACGTGTCAAATCCGTCAGTCAGGGACACATTTGGCTTGGTTGTCTTCTCTTTTACCCCTATGCCATTCCAGTGATGTACCTAATCCCAAAAGGACTTCACAGAAGTGAAATTACTAATTAAAAAAATTTAAAAAAAAAAAAAAAAAATCAGACCTGGCCAGATGTAGTTATTCAATATGTAAGAAGAGGAATTATAGGAAGGTAACAGATACAGTAGCACTTCATATTCTCAATCAAAATAAGGTGGTTTTTTTCTCTTCAGCTTGTTTATATCCCCAGCTGCAAAAATTAAATTCACATTAGGAGGACAAAGGCTCCTAATCCTTCCAATGAGTCACTGTATGTACATTTTCTGTGTTTACGCCACTACAAATCAAACAACTGCAGAATTAGTTTAGTAATGCTGATTCTGTGTTGTCTGATATCACAGACCAATGCTTAAAGTAGCACAAATGAAAAAGCAACACGCCATACTGAATTCATTTCCCATTCAGCTTTCATAATCCTATAAACAAGTAATGTGATTTGCACACTTATCACACACATTCTATCTTGAAACTTTTCCCCAAACTGAGTGCATCAGAGAACATAACGTTCCTTTCCAATAGAACTGCTTATACAATGAGGTTACAAGAACAGTCTTCTGCACTCATGTCATGTCATGATTTGAAAGCCACAATACAAATTAGAAGAAAACACTCTAATCAGAAGATCTCCAAATTGTTAATTATTTGGAAAGAAAAATGTAAATAAATATGAAGCTTTCATTTTGTAGGACAAACAACAATATTTCACTAAACTGTACTGTAGACCCCATCGAGAGAAAGATGTTTGCAACACCAATTAGACAAATTCACAAATTACAGGAGACCACAGAAGTTTTACTTTATCCGTGGTCAAACTCCACTATAACTTCAATTATGTGACATATAAGTGAAACCACATGCTCACAACATTTCCGATCAGCACCAACCTGTGTTTTAAGGCAGCCCTCATGAATTAGTCTCAAAGAACTGCCACTAGTAGTTAGAAATAAGCGCTCACAGGATGAAATATCAGTGGGAGCGAAGAGTTAAAGACTCCTACTTTAATATAAGGCAAAACATTTTCTCACTGCTGCACACCTACAAAAGAGGTAATTGAAGGTGACAAGAGGATGTGTTACAGGAGGCAAAAAATATTCCCTCCAAACTCCATGTCCTTGTGGAAAAATAATCTGTTTAGTCCAAAGTGAATCTTTCCTAGTCCTCATTTGGTAAAGCAGATGTACAGTGGTATAGTCATCTGAAATACCTTCGGTAATATTTCCCTTAAATTCTATTAAAAACACATGGATATTTCTTCCACTCAGCAGCCAACTTGAAGTCAGCTCTTAATATGAACTCCATTCTCTCCTTAGTTCCCCTTTATGAGGATAGGGGAACAGTTCTACAGGAGAATTAAAGCCAGATGTTGACAACTGGGCTATGCACTAATGCATTTCTCAAATCCTAAACACAGACATCACTGACCTCTCCATGGTATCTCCGTACAGCTGTATCTAATACACCTGCTGCTCATTGGGATGAGGTATTGGTCAACGTGAGGCATCCACAGTTGGGCACCTCTGCTTTTGGGAATCTAGCTCTTCGTACATCAAAGTCCAGACAAGAATCGTGGTTAAAGACAGTCACAAAGAGCCAACAATATATTTTTAGAATTGAGAAGGAATTTTACTGAACTGTTTTCAAACCATATGTGCAATGGCAAAGTCATCTCTCTCTGCCACTTGCTTGGAAACGGACACATTAGCAAGGAGAAAAAAAAAAGCTGGTATGAATAGGGTCAGATTCCTTCGCTTTCAGAAAACAACATTTCTCATTACTGAGGGAACACAGGGAGGAAGAGCAAGGCACAGATAAGGAAAGAACTTCCAAGAGATGGAAAACGGACCTGAGTGCTAATGTGCTGGGTAATCCTGTCCTTTGACCCAATGGCTTAGCCATGCCTAACGTTTGCTCTGGCAGAGCAAGCTGCAGGGCTGAGACAGCAATGGAGAGAAACACTCAGACCTTTTATAGGAACAGGGACTCCTGGTTTGGGTCTGGGTGCCTTCAATCGGCATCAGCTTCTACAGACACACGAGAAGTGTAAACAGCTTTTCTCTGGGTACCACTGCATACGCTTGCAGTCCTTTCTCCCCTGGCCTCACTGATAATGTGAGGCACACAATGACCCCCTGTTGACTGATTTTCCCAGAAGCTATCACTGAACATTTTCTTCAGTCAAATACCGTGAATCCTATGAATTGAATAGAAATGGAAGAAACCTGATTCTCCAACAATGTCTTTAAATAGCTTACAGAAGTGAACAAAGATTTATGGGTCTGATCCAAATCCCTTTGAAGCCAGTGGAAAGGCCACAACAGGGTACAGCAGGCATTCTGTTCCTGCTGAGGAAACACACAGAAAAGATGTCATCCTCTGTTAACTACTTTCCTTTTATGAGGAAGTCTTAGGAAAGGAAGATTTGGCCCTAAAGCATAAGAAATTATGTATATATATATATATATATATATATATATATATATATTACTAAATAGTTACTTTTATATTCCACAGGAATAGATTCTTTAAAAGCTACCGACTGGAAATAACACCCAAGGTTACTCTACCAAGTCAATAGGTTATTCTTTATCTTTTTTTTTTTTTTTTTTTTTTTTTTTTTTTTTTTTTGCTTCCAATAAAAAGAAGAGTTTCCTGCCTAAATTGGAAGTATTTTTATATTGCATCACAACTTTAATTGAAGTAATATGAGTACATAAAGTTAAAAGAAACAAAGACAGAACAACATAAAAAAAACACTTCTTAATCAAACTATACTGTTGGATGGTTAGGAAGTAGTTTCAGACCTATGCATATCTACTGAATACTAATGGCTGTTTAATATCAGTTATCGAGTAATTCCATTTGTCTGCTGCTTACCCTAAAACCATACTCTCTTGCCTAATTATATTCAGTGGTTTTCTACCTTAAAAATAAACTTAGCAAAATCACAGAATCATAGAAAGCCAGGGATTGGAAAGGACCTCAAAAGATCATCTAGTCCAATCCCCCTACCGAAGCAGGAACACCTAGATCAGGTCACACAGAAACATGTGCAGCTGGTTTTGAACGTCTCCAGAGGAGACCCCACCAGCTCCCTGGGCAGCCTGTTCCATTGTTACACTCTTACTTTAAATAAGTTCTTTCTCATATTTATGTGGAACCTTCTATATTCCAGCTTGCACCCATTGCCCCTTGTACTATTCATTAGATGTCACTAAGAGCCTGGCTCCATCCTCCTGACACTCACCCTTCACTTACTTAAAAACATTAGTGAGGTTCATAATGTTTCTTTTTAGCTGTTTCTGGCCACAGTTTTCACCTCTCATTTAAACTGGGTGGTTCCTAGTCCAAAATGAACTTGAGATGTGGCACGTTTGAGTTCCATTTCTAACTTGCGTATATATTGGTGATCTTTTCCCTCCTCTCAAAATCTTTTTATTTCCTCCCTAGCAGCACAGACAGTTACATATCAATAACTGGTTCCCTTCACAAACTTACAACACTTTTCTCCAAAAAGTTTACAAAATAAAACAACAGGATTTCAGAGCAACTGGATGGGACAGCATCAACATGTTTAAGTCAACACTGAGTAATACTCAGATTCTGGAATTTTTTCCCTAAACACATCCTATTTGTAAAGCTGTGCTACTCATGTTTTTGGCATTTCATAATAAGTAATTTAGCAAATCCTCAGGAACAAGGAGGATAAAGATACAGGGAAAAAATTTAATTAAAAAATAATTTATTGCAGTACTGAAAGTTGATTCCTTAATGAAGTCTGAATTCTGTTGGCAGCTGTCTACACTGCAATATCTAAGTTTTAAGGGAACAATCACTATATTTCCTTACTTTCATAAACACAGAAAAGGGAACACTGCATTAAGATTGATGCAACTAAACTCAGTTCTTGTAGTGCAATGTCATTCTTCTTTATAATCTTCATTCTAATACTATTTCCAAACCACACCTTGCCTGCATAACTATTTATTTCAGCCTTGCTTTCTGGAAGCTAAATAGGAAAACACCATTTTACAATAAAAATGCTTTCTTTGTTAGCTTTGCTCTACTGCATGAAGAAACAGTTATAAATACAGAGATTCCAAAGGAAGAGAAACAAATTTCCATGGCTGTATTTTTGTTTACTAACAGATGAGTGCAGAAACTGAAGCTTTTAACATTTGCTCCTAGTTCCTTTCTGAGCAATGAAGGCCACATTTTGCAGGGGCTACTTGTGTGGCATCTCACTCCATAGGCACTTCTACAAAAACCACTGGGTTTCTATGTTTGGCGCAAGCACAATTTACCACCCAAAACGAGCACAGAGGCCCTTAGGAGATGGTGGGGTGTTTGTAACCAGTGCTTCTTGACTCAAAAAGGAATAAAGTTTTTCCAAACTGATGCACTGGTTCTGCAGAGAGCTACGCAACTGCTGCCCAAATATCTCCTCCCCTGCCCAGACACTGCTGCTGGCGGTGCTGGCTGTGGGAGTGACAGCAAGCAGGAGAATTCTTGCCCCACCTGTTTGCAATGCCTGTGCTCTGAAACATCTCTCCTAAGGAAGAAGGTGTTTTATTTAGAGCTCTGCAAATTTCTGCTTTGCTTTTATACGAGTCACTGTACTTACAGAGATGCACACACAGCTGCATATTTTAGGAGTTTTAATATTCATGATGTATTATGTTGGAATGGTAATCAGACAGCCAATTTTCACTGAGTTTCAAATAGGAGTTGGATACCACACTCTTTCAGTATCTCATGGGGGAAGGGAAAAAATATATGTATATTCACAAACCAGCCTGATATCTTTTCATTAGGATCACTGGCAACGGGTGAGAGGAAGGAAGAGGAAAGTGTTCAAGGAACAGCTGATGGGATATAAAAGCTGCTTTCCTTTTCTTTTTATTTAAAGAAAAGAAGAAAAAAAAAGACACCAGGTCAGCAGTGATGTTTCTATATAAATCAGGTCGACAAACATATCAGATTTTGAATCTGACACTCTTACTCTCATGATGACTCTTACCCATCTTAATGAGATTCCACCATGCTGAGAACTGTGACTTACAGCCTTCCCCAATGCTGTTCACATGCATTTATTTCTATAGTATCTTTTCACTGAGGATAGAATAAAGATTTAAGAGTGGTTAAGGCTAAGCTAGAAGTGGAATACTGCTCTAGCATAGCAAAAGGCAATTGTGCTAATGTGCTACGCCACTTACTCAGTAGCACAGAGTGAGGAAAATACATCTCCAGTATCAAGCAAAACAGCTACCTTTCAAACTGTAACCCCTCAAAAAATCAACCCCAACAGCAACATCAAAGCTCTAGGATATTGCACTGAGCCTTTCTCAAACAAGTAATTTAATTAATACCTATCAGATTCCGAGCAGCAAAACCAGAGATTAAAAATAAGCACTCGTGAATTACAAAATAATATGTTACTATGCTATTAGAATCATAGAATGACATAGGTTGGAAAGGACCGTAAAGATCATCCAGTTTCAACCCCTCTATAAAGAGCCCTGTGATGAAAAACAACCTTGCTGAAATAAACTTCATGTTAAAAAACATAACAAATCAGAACTAATATATATTCATGCTCCCATATTTAGAAAATTAAACTGTAAACTAGATGTTTGATACGTTATTTATAACCAGCACTTGGTAATAAGGATCTAAATGGCACATCAGACTCCTGACATCAGAACAGATTTCATCTCTATAAGAAGTAACGTGACAAGAAACATGGGCATGTCTGGCTGTCCACGCATGCACATTAAAAAAAAAAAAAACAACATGTATTGTATGAAACCAGAATTCAAGGTTGTTACATAGTTTATAAGTAAAATGATTGAACAGCTTACTCTACTTCTTAGTCATTTCCTACAAACAGAAACGCATACATTTTGAAGTACTGGGGGAAAACTCATATGCAGCTTTGAAAGTGGTAACAAGTTCTGAATACATTAAATGCAGAACATGTGTTCCCAGTAATAGGGACTACATCATTTTCTGACTCTCTCATCTCTGATGTGATTCTCACTAGCAAAGTTGTCTTTGTGGCTCTCCACATTGAAAGAGGATTTTAGAGGAAATACGTATTTTTTCCTATCAATCATGATCCTAAGCAAAGATCTATTTTAAAGCAACCTCTTCCTCCAAGATGCATTCCTCAGAGTATAAATATCCAAAATGAGACAAGTTGTATGTCTTTTTCTCTCAATAAGCGCCAATACAGAAGGAATACACAGAGTCACAAAACTAATTAAAATTAACGACAAAGAAATGCAACACGGATGAATTTCTCTATCCGTAACACTGAAGCCGTTTGGCAAATGTCGCTCCAGGCAAAGCGACTGTTCTGCTTTGAGAGCCTGGAAGTTCTGCAAGACTACATGTTGAAGTTCAGCAAAAGGAAGAAAATCCCTTGAATTTATTTTGGAAAAGTATTGTTCAGCTGAAAGGACTACTACCCTGATTTCAATATTAAGCCCCAAAACTGTCTGATTAGAAACAGGACCTCTAAACATGTCTAACTTATTGGAAAGAGTAGTATAATATTTATTTTTGCAGGTATTTGACTGGGATAACACATAAAGCAGACTAAAATTTCAGAATCATATTCAATTACCTCACAGGAATAAGGAAGAACAGATCCTTCCTCCTTGGACAGCAGTCTCCATAAAAACACAAGACCTCCTGGAAGAATTCATGTAACATGGTCTTTAAACAAAGCATTTTGTCTAAGCCATTACTATATGTCTACTTTTCTGCATCTGTGAGAGTAATAGTTATTTCATTCAAGTATCCATTTCAACTCATCTGGTCCTGGATTTCGTTTCAGTACAGCAGACTAGTTCTGCAAGCTCAGCACATTATATCCAAGGATATTTAATCCAAATAGTAACTTCAGCTCCAAAACAGAACCAATGCCACAACACTGTTTCTTACAAAGTTTGACAAAAGTAGATGAAGAGATATAGCCCAGATCTGTGATTCATGCATCACTGAGGAGAGGCCGCAGGATGTATTACCAGTCTCTCAAGGTGTAAAGCGACCAACTACTGAACTGGCTCAGAGTAAGAAAAGGGGAGAAAAAAAAAGTCATAAAATCACCAAGATTAGAAAAGACCTCCAAGATCATCCAGTTCAACCATCCACCTATCAAAAATATTTTCCCACTAAACCATGACCTTCAGATGCAACAACTAAACATTCTTTCTATTCTTTCTTGGACTGATAGAGGTAATCACTGTTCCCTCCAGAAATGAGGAGACAGGCAGCAAAGGTAGGGGGGAAAAAAAAAAAAAAAAAAAAAAAAAAAGGAAGCTCAATTCCATAAAAGCAAGACTTCTCATAGCAATTTCATTTCTTTACGTGGGAAACAGAATTAAAAAACATTTTCTCTGAGAGAATAACTTATGATTTTCCCCAAAGTTCTCAAGCATATCAGTTTACTGACCAGACACCACATATTACCTTGCCATGCTTCACAGCAAAGAGGGGAGTGAAGGGGAGGACAATGACACTTGCTTTCACAGAATCACTGAATTCTAGGGCCTGGAGGGAACCTCTAGAGATCATCAAGTCCAACCCCTCTACAAAGCAGGCTCACTACGACAGGCTGCACAGGTAGGCATCCAGGCAGGTCTTGAACATCTCCAGAGAAGGAGAATCCACAACCTCCCTGTGCAGCCTTTCCAGTGCTCTGTCACCCCTACCGTGAAGAAGTTCCTTAACGTATTGGTGTGGAACTTCCTATGCTCAAGTTTATGGCCATTTCCCCTTGTCCTTTTATCTTCGCATAACTCAGCTCTCATTCCACAAGGTCATCAAGTGAAAAAGATGCCACAGATACAAAGCAGAAGCAGAATTAAGGTAAGTTTCCTTGGGAGGCAAATGCTGTGATGATATTTAACAATTAATGAGACAAACATTTTTCTATCCCAATACCTAGGTTTTAAAATATGTCTAAGCAACACAAAGGCTGTTCTGAGCAGCTCAGCACAGAGCATTCACAGCTACTGCTGTCTGAGATTCCCTCTCACCTTAACTGATCAGGCTGAGACATCATTTTGGGCAGAGGACCTCAATAAGATGAAAAAAAGAAACACGTGACATACAGGAGTAATTATTAGTGAAAAATGGACTTATGAATATGATCTGTGATATGTAATGTTCCCCTTCAACTGATATTCTCTTTCTTTCATCTCCTCCAATATGTAACAGTGCTATATCGTTAACTACTTCAGGCAAATGCATGCTAACACTGCATAGTGAGAGCAGCACTAATAAGAAAGATATCTGAGGAAAAAAAAAGTCGCTGATGGTAGGAAAGTTACTGAGCATTAAAAGAATAGCCAATATAAAGTTAAATTGGCTCCCTATCTTATATCTATTGGGAGAAAAAAAAATAAAATCAAAAGCAGGATTCATTTTTTACTGGATCATTATTATTCTCCTCTGGAAATTGTCCGCAGTGACTCTCATTCCAGGAAATAATATAAATTTAGTATTAGAGCTGAACTCAGGAGTCTCACGCACTTTAAAACCACAAATTTAATTGGGTTCTGGAATCAAAAAGTTATATCCGGGTTCCATTTGCCATTCTTTCAGCCTCCACTTGTCCTTTCCAAATCAGAATTGCTAATATAAACTTTTACAAGTCCATAATAGTGAAAACTCTCAAATACAGATAACGGGCCAGATTGTGTCTGCCTCCACAAAAGTGTGCAAAGGGGAAAAAAAATAAATCACAAAGACCCCACATTGCACAGTATTTTTTGCAGGGCCAGCCGTGATTCACAGCCTTCCAATTTATGTAGGGGAGGCCAATGCTAGACTCTCAAAGTAGCTGAGGAGAATTAGGGCTTGTTACTCGTGAGGCAATCAACTTGCCTTGCACAAGGGGAAAAGGACAAGCTGGTTGCTCCTACTCCAAAGAGGCTATAATGGCCCTTTTCCTTCTGCTCAAGCTGTAATGGTCTCCAGGTCTTTCAAACCATAGTAATCTCACCCTCACTTTGAAAAACCCTGAAAATCTTATCATTGAGTTTTGACTACGGCAAGGATGCTTATGTTGGTTTTGAAGAGAAGGCAGATTGAAACTCAGCACTTATTACGTGCTGCTCCTGGAAAACGACACTCCTCAGCTCTGATTGCACCCTACAGAGCTCAAAACCACACCACTTTCTGTGCCAAGAGGATGATAAGCTAAGCCTCACTATTCTCAGAGAGGATGCTAGAATGTGGAATTGGACTTACAGTAGCTGCCTGACAGTAATAGTTTTAGAAAAAAACATATGTTACAGTGACAGTAACATGTTTAAGCCCTGGGTCATATTAGTGACACTCAAAAGTGCTGATAAAATCATAATGCCAAACTGCAGCTAGAAGACCAGTAGTTTATGTAATAAATGACTTCTTTTCTCTGATACAGAACAGGCACTTAACTTTTATCCCTTCACAAAAAAAGAAAAAAAGTCAGAAAAATCTGGATT
The DNA here is from genome assembly GCF_951394365.1 of Tetrao urogallus. Lineage (NCBI taxonomy): Eukaryota > Metazoa > Chordata > Aves > Galliformes > Phasianidae > Tetrao > Tetrao urogallus. The sequence continues at coordinate 13,181,854 of NC_136820.1, forward strand.
TGCACCCATCACAGCAAAAGAGAAGAAAAATTTCATTTAGCTTGTTTGTGGAACAGTATCTCCACATTTTTCTTCTCCATTAGCATGTACCGATAACTACAAGTCCAGAACAAGCTGCAGAATTTCTGTGCTTCCAACATCCTTCACCAGCAAAGATTTTTTTCTAATCTGCTCAGGAAGTGAACCCCTTATAAACATTTGAATCAAAGCAACCTATTCCTTAACAAACATGTCTCAGATTAAAACATTCAATATTTCCTTAATCAAATGAGCAAGAGAGTTTGAATATCTGAGCAGAACCACGGTGCTATTGAGACTTGCCATTATTATTATTACTAGAACAGTGAGCAGTGATACAAAATGGACTGGGATCTCCTCTGAGCAAAGCAATGAAGAGGACACACATAATGGGGGAGTTTAAGAGTTTGTACGCTATGGGACACCACTCCTCCTTGTCTGGTACATAGAACCATACATGGACACTCCTATCGCAATTTCAAAGTTGCCTAAACCATTTTCATTACAATGCTTCGGGATAGTTTAATTTAACCCGCTTTAATTTACACCCACTGTGAAATGAAAGCATTGACAGTCAGCTTCCAAATTTCATCTGAGAGCTACAACTTCAAGCAGAGCAGAGCAAAGTCCTTGAAGTGTGTTGTTACCTTGCTTGAAACTGCGTAAACGTATTCTGTCATCTGAGGACTTTCTTAGGACTAACAATTGAAATGGCAACACGGATAAAGGGTGCCTGTCAGGTGAAAGGGAGTGTTCAAACAGATGAAATATCTTGTCCCAGTTTGAATAGAACAGTAATGGTAGAGAAAGCAATGGATTTCCTTTCAGGCCAATATTCTGTCTTCGAATCTCTGCTATTTCTAAAAATATTCTCCCTTGAAGTCACAACAATAGCTGTGTTGGTTCAGAGTGCAAGTCCACCTAACCCCAAATCCTGTCTTTAACAACAACCGGAAGCAGATGCCAAGAGAAGAGCACAGGCACAGAGGAAACAGAGACGCTATCCTCAAATACACTCTCCAGCCATCACTAACTTGCACATCTGGCACTACTGGAGTCTTCTGGACAGTTTTCTGGAGGTAATTCCTCTGTGTTTAGCATCCTTAGTGGATTTGTGTGCCATGAAATTACACATTCTCATTTTGAACCCAGGTGAACTTTAGTATCCCCTTCGGCAAAGCTATGCTTTTGATCCTTCAGCAGTGCTCAAATCCCCAACTGTTAAGAGTCAAATGCTGGTTCTTAATCCCCAGAGATATCCAAGCAGACTCACCTTCATACCTTCAAGCAGTCTTAAGGTTTTACCTCCATTCACTTAGTCAAATGTTCTTCTCAGCAGTTACATCTCCGATTTTCAATCATCCCCATCATCCCCCCCTAAGAATTCACCCAGTGCAGTCAAAAATGCCAACATATGCCACAAGCACAAAAACTGAAAAGTAACAACACCCTCTTTGCAGAAGAAATACTACTTGGAGTAGGAAGCAAGCCGACCATCTCTTCACTTGTCTCACTTAAGCAATACTCTGTGCATATGGACAAACAGACATCACTCTCACAGCATACAGATGAGTAATGGCATTACATCTATAAAGGTCAGGCAGAGATATATGAATTCATTGAGCATTTGAAGGAAAACTTCACGACATTTTTTGTAACCATGTGGTATTTTCATCACGGGCAATGAGAACAACATGCAATTGCAATCCAGACTACCAGTTTGTCCCACAGTAACTTCACAAACCACTTCTCTGACCAATATGCATCAAACATTCCTAGGAGGGCAGGATTCCCAGATTGGTTTATCAGAACAGCTGTCTACACTAAGATTTCGTGCCTATGGTTACAAGAATGTGCCATGGCTAATCTGGGTCTGGGTGGAATTAACTCCGTACAGCTGCTGGTGCTGAGCTTTCTGGCTCTGTTTTATTTGGCAAAGAACTGCACAGGAAGCTGGAAGACTCAGTCACTACAGTGAAGCTTCTGACATTTTTGTTCCTGCACCCTAGAGATCCCAAACACAACTCCTGCCAGAAATCAGCAAACTATTCCATTTATACAAACAGGTGGGTAAACTCAGGTTGTAGTTTTGTTGTCTATTGATGCTGCCCAAAGCACAAGTCCTCACTAACAGTGGAGTCTCGCCTTTGTCACCTCTCTCTGCCAGTTGTCCCCACACCCCTTTTGGAACTAGTACTGGTGCTTGTTTGGCCCAATGACAAAAGAAAAATTAAAAAAAAAACAAAAAACCAACAACAAAAAACAACAAAATCTTTCAGCCAGATCTGCTCCCTCGCCTGATTCACCTCGTAGCCACAAAAAAAACCACACGCATCTGCATCGGGAAACGAGCAGCTGCCAGCAAGGACAGAATCACCTCTAGCACTAGGACTGAATTAAATAACCATGAGATGGAAGCAAGGTAAGACCACAGCAGCTTTCTCCAGAGCTCAGCGGTGCTGCAGCGAGGGCAGGAAGTGGGTCTGTTTGTCTGCTGCACTGCGTAGATCACCATCCTGCTGTGACTCTGGACAGCCGCTTCTTAAGATGATTTAAATATCTATAAACATTGCCCGCTCAAGATTAAACAAATTAGTTGGTCTGACAGGGCACATTTACTAATTACTTCACCAACCTTTGGATAGTTTATCTAAAGCCATTATGCTTGCTTCTGCTTTCTTAACAGAAAATATACTCCAGGAACAGCATGCTGTTTAGATCCTGGCCCACTTTCACAAAAACAAATGTGAATTTCACAACCTGCCATTCTTGTCCTTGCCACAAAGAGAGGGACTACCTGGCCCCCATCACTCTCCATCTCTGAAGAAACACAAAGATCTGCATGAAACTAGGACAGAAAGTGATCTTTTCTCCACGAGACCCAGTCTTTCCAGTTGAACATTAGGTAAGATTATCAGGGAGAGATAGGAGGCTTGCAATGCCCATGACTGATTTATGTTCAGGAATCTTAGGTTACTGGCAGTGCCTACCTGGTGCCTAACCATAGCCCTTTAGTCTCAAAAGGTACCTCCTGGGGAGTTCTTAAGTGTTACTCCACCCTGAACAGGGCTGCAGCATGGAGACCTGAAGCTCTGCCTTCCTCCTGGGTGGGGGTACAAATTCCCTGTGCTGTACAATGCAGTAAAAGATCAAACTCAAATATCTTACTCAGGATCACTAAGGCTGGCAGAAATGTCAATTTTAATCAAAATCCAATAAGAAGTGAACTGGTAAACCTTCAGAGAGCTGCCACAAGCAAAATACATAGAGCTTCACTTTAAAAGACAACAACAACAACATTTCACAGCCACATCAGTACTAAAACACATTTGACACAGGTCACATTAGGCATCCCATTTGACTTACCCTACTGGCATGTGGCTGCAAACTGCATCCCATATATTTGCAACACCTGCATTTGTCTCAACAGAGACCAAACCTCCCCCAGAGGTTTAATTCACAGATATTACTGTGCCCTACAGTAATCTCTCCATAAGAAGCTGCAGGGAGAAGATTAAAAAGAAAACAAGACAAAACATTTAAATCTGTATTTCTCTATGGAAAGAGGACCAGCTACCACAACTACCAACTACACCTCATCAGACTTGCAAAAGGAAGGAATCTTGTCCTTTTTATCTACTAATAGAGTCCTCCTTTTCACCAAGAACCTTGATCCAATGTCCTCACCAAAGACTGCTAAGATTAGAGACATATTTTCAAGCATTTAGTGCCTCCAACATGCCTCCAGTTACAGCTTTGATTTCTTGGGGAAACTGTCTCAGCGGGAAGCTTAAAAAAAGCAGCATCTGAAATATGACCAAATTTTTCCCTCACGTATCCCCTTCAAACCATCCAGGGCAAGTCATAAATGATGTCTCCTATTAACTAAGGCCTTTTGAGAACCCAAATCAGAGGCAATCCATTAAAATACTACTGACACTGTTCTAAGTAGACTTTAGGATTAAACAGATTTAGGAATGTTTAGATGATGAAGAGCCACAATGTCCATGATGTCCAATTCTGCAAGATACATTTTCAGGCCTGCAAAGAGCACTTTTTTCTTCATTACCCTCTCCTTTTCATCTAAAGCATTTTTCTGCGCATAAAACAAATTTCCAGTTCCTTTTCAGCCACTGGATTCCACTAAGCAAAATAACTGAAAGTAAGCAGAAAGTATAAGAAGAGCCACAAGAAGACCTAGCAGCAACCCAGACTCACCTTTAAAACCAGGTTTTTCATTTTAGGTAACAAGTTTCATCTTTGTTGTAGAAACAGGGACAATTATATTCTCCTGTCTTTAAGAAGAGTGGCTGAAAATCATTAGCAACACCTGCATCTGCAAATCATTTTGTAATGCTCTGAATGAAAGACGATAATAAATTACACTGGCATTTATGGAACATTTGCAATTTCATCATTCAAGAGAACACAGGGATTCTGGAGGAGAAGCATGATAGAAAATCTTATATGATAGGAAATAATATGGGTAGTTTGCATTTATATAGCTCCCACCACCTGGGAATATTAAAAAAAGACATCAGCTGCAACTCTGAACATCCTTCAAGAGATTCTATAGGCTTCTAACCAATCTCAGATCAGAAAAGGAAGACAAAATAGTGACTTTTTCTTCAGTTCATACTTGAAAAGCCAGTCAGGAATTCCTTACTCTACCTACCCCATGACTTCTTAGACACTGAAGTGCCAACATCAGAAAAACTGTTAAAAAACATAATGAAGTAGTACAGAAATATTATCAGCACTGCAATGTGAAGTTGAATTTAATATTTTAGCCATATACTCTGAGCAGAGAGATGAAATAAGTTGCATAGCATGTACGTAACTTATTCCTAAAGCAAATTCTACTGTAACTTAATTAACATACAAATACACTTTTTCCTTCTATTTTCTAAAAGGGAATTTCTATTTTATTTCCTAATGAACTGCAGTTAAAGTTTCCTTTGCTTCAGCCCTCCAAGAGTGAAACTGTTACCAGTTGATACCTTAGCATTTTCTTTTAACCATGTCTGTTGCAGGAATTTTGGGGAGTACAATCAAGTATAAATTTAAGAACTTCCCAAAGCTATTTGGACTCGAGCAGTTTATATTCCAGCATTACAGTTCTGTTTAGCTCCCATGCTCTCAATTCAGAACATTGTTAGCTGGGGAGCAAAGAAGAATCCAGGTGGCTTATGAATAATTACCACTTCGAACGGTACTTCTCTATACACATTTCTACTAATACTCTGTTCTAAATTTAATGAGATTTGAAATGCTCTGAATGTAAAGAGAAATATTTACACTGAGGAGCATTTTCTGACTTAGTTGATTTACTGTTGGTAGAAAGAATTCATTAGCTGTCAGGCCAGTTGTTGAAAAGACCATAATGCCAATGCGTGAAGTTGACATAATGAAAATAAAGGAAAGAATCTGGGCCAAATTCAGAAGCAATCTGTAAGGTAATGTAATTTATACCCACTTATGCTCACTCAGATTCCCTTAGAACATATTCTACCCAATCTATTGATGTATGAGGGACTCTAAACTGATGCAATTTATGTGCCAGAGTCAGAAAAAGCTCTAAGACCCCAGTGTTGAGGGCACTTAAAGTCACGCTTTCCAACATATTGTTCTATTCGTTAATCTCTCTTGAATCTTTCCTCCTTTTACCACTTCAGCCTGCAATTTATGTCATTGGTAATCCTTGAGATGCAATGGGCCAAGCGAGAGGCACGGTGCAGTTAAGAGAGCATGACTCTAAGGAAATCTAAATTGATGGAACACAAAAGCTATAAAGCCAGGTGTCTCTCCCTCTCTCACAAATGCACACACACCTATTCTCCCCACCACTTAAACTCAATTTGAGATTGGGCTTTGCATGCTCTCCATTACCAATAGCAACTGAATGCGTTACGTAGTACAAGCAGCTGAAGCTCACAGACATTCATTTTAAGGCCAGGCAGAACATCACGATGGTACAGTTTGACCTTTTGCTTAACTAAAGTCATTGAATATCACCCATTAACCCCTAGATCGAATGCAGCAAGTTAAGGATGAATGAGAAAGGCACCCAGTGTTGATTTAAAGACTTCAAGTGATAGGGGGAATCTGCTGCATCCCTCAGCAATCTGTTCCACAAGTAAATTACCATCACTTCTCAAAACACTCACTATGCCACTATTTGAATTTCACTAGCTTCAGCTTTCAGCCATTGCCTACTTTCTTATTCTGTTAGGCAAGATAACTGGATAGCCCTCTCTCTGTGTTTCTTATAGAGGATATGTAAGATTGCCTCTCAGCCTGCAGTTCAGGGTCTCATGTCTTCTAGATCCAAAATTGCTGAGAAGTCAAGAGAATACAAACATTGCAACCAAAATAGTTTTAGAATGAGTATGCACTGAAAAATATTTATATATGCTATCCCGATAAAAGCCTTTTCATTTGGAAAAGGAAATGGGACAGCTGGAATCTGGTGACCACAGCTTCCTTCTTCAATTCTGAACACACCAGGACACTATCTGTTAAAGTGCTTACTCTCTCCATTGGCTTATCTGAATTTATTAGGAAGATGGGAAGGAAGGGCAGGGATGCAAGCAGCTTCGTTAGCCACTGCTCCTCAGTCCCTACCAAAGGTCTCCTACTGACAGCTCTTCCACTCTGAGCGCGCACTTCATCACAGAGAAAAGTGTTAGGTATATCCCAGAAGTTCTGATTTTGTCACTACCTGATAATATACTGAGGTATGTGGTCAGCGGTAACCCTGGTGGCAGTGACACACAGTCACATTTTCTGCTTTTCCACTGAACTACAAAATACAGTGTAATAAAAAGTCCTCACGCCTCACGGAAGATCTCATTCCAAATCCCTTACAGCTTGCAGAGCTGTGGGAATCTTTCAGAAACAGACAAAGGGATGCTTTGGAGCAGCACTCTGGTTTCTACCAAGATGTTCTCACAAGAAGATTCATCAGACAGTACAATATGCCACCATTGTTTCTGATTTCAGAGGTCAGCACATTAATCCGTTCTGCACAGGAACCTTCACACTGCCTTGTCCCTATCAGTCCGCTGCTCAAGGTTTCACTCTACTTGAGTGAAAAGGCTGAACAATAAACCAGCTTGACTTCTTTCGGTCAGAAATCCAACTGCCAGACAGAAACAGCTACACCATAGCAAAGTCCACTTTCCTCTGTGACCTGCTGGGATTAGCTGCCCTTCACTTGGGAGATCTGCTTCCCCAGAAGAGGCATGGTGCACCCACGGCACCATAAAAAAATAGCTGAAAGGAAGTGTACTGCTACAGCCAACCACCATCACTTCCTATCGGGTAATGCCTTTCATCCCCTGGCCTCCTTCACCTCTAGACTTGGCCTCTGCCTGTATTTACACCTTCCCAGAATAAAGTCCTTGCTTTACCCACCCACTTAGTAGCTGTCACTTAGCCAGTCGGACTGTGACTCATCCACTTCAAAACCCTGCTGAGTCACAGTCCTCAAAAAAGAAACTTGCACAGGGAATGTATGGAGACGCAGCAGGCCATCCAAGCCAGGGAGGAATTCATCCAAGTTGACCCAATATCTCTACTAGCGAGAGACAAGAAAGATACACTTCATTTGTGAATCTTTATTGTTTTAAAACCTAATTAGCTCATGATTATTTATAACCAAAATATACTTTAATGGCCTGATTTCCAAAAATATCACACACTCAGTAGCTCCCACCAATTCCAACAGGCACTGAATAGTAAAAGGCAAGATACAGCTACACAGCTGCCTTTTGAAACAAGAACGTACAGTCTGACTGCTTGAACTCATGGGTGAAAACTGACAGAAACACGTGATTACACATTTAACGCCTTTGAAGACTATGTGAAGTTAAAGCAGCAGCTGTAGAAAGAAGAGTATTGTAAAAAAAGAATAAGTAAAGATATTTCAGATGGAGCTGTCGCTGCTCAGTTGACTGTGCTCCTTCACCTCCATCTATTCTGTTCATATGGAAGTGTCTTCATAGGGGCAGGTGCTCCATGAAGTACAAAAGAAGAAACACAAAAATACTGTCTTCCCTTCCCAGCTACAAAGTTATTAGCACACTGAATAAGACACTTGAGGAGGTAGCAGGAGTTCTTTAACTGGAGGGTAGAGGCTTCCACAACTTCTTCAGCCATACCTCTCTCCATAAAATAAGGGTTCCTCCATTCCCATTGTAACACAGCCACTGGTTGGGAAACATCCAGTAGTAAAACCATAAATATACTTGATTTCACACCTGAGGAAAGGAGATTGGTTTGAAGTTTTAGAAGAGTCTTCAAGAAGTCAGGCACCTCTTCTACCGAATTATTAGCAATCCATTGAGGGGAAAAAAAATTAAAAACCCTCCTTATTGGAAAATTACGTTCCCTCCTCTCCTCTTTTCTGCAGAAACCTATTAGTATTCCTCCTTCTCCACAAATTGCCCACTAAATGCACAGTCTAGTTGAAATCCTTGCCTTAATATTCAGTGGTTTACCTTAACCTCTCTCTGGCTACCACCAGCATATGTCACCAGAAGCATCCATGTTCACTGAAACTCATGGGAGGAACTCCAAATGCTGGCAGTAGGAAAGAGCTGCCCTAACATCTGGAGCTCACTCTTTGGAGTGAGTGTTTAAAAAAGAATAACAACAACAAAGAAAGGACTATGAGAACAATTATCTTCCGAAATAACCACAGGACTCAATGCCACAATTTGAGTTTCTTCATAAATTTCATAGAATCATAGAATCATAGAATCATAGAATCACTAAGGTTGGAAAAGACCTAAAAGATCACCCAGTCCAACCGTTCACCTATTCCCAATAGCTCCTACTAAACCATGTCCCTCAACGCAACATCCAGTCTTTCCTTGAACACCCCCAGGGTCGGTGATTCCACCACCTCCCTGGGCAGTCCATTCCAGTGCCTGACCACCCTTTCTGAAAAGTAATACTTCCTAATGTCCAGCCTGAATTTCCCCTGGCGTAGCTTGAAACCATTCCCCCTGGTCCTATCACTAATGACACGAGAGAAGAGGCCGACCCCCAGCTCACTACAACCTCCCTTCAGGAAGTTATAGAGAGCAATAAGGTCTCCCCTGAGCCTCCTCTTCTCCAGGCTGAACATTCCCAGCTCCTTCAGCCTCTCCTCATATGGCCTGTGCTCCAGACCCCTCACCAGCTTCGTTGCCCTTCTTTGAACACGCTCCAGGGCCTCAATATCTTTCTTGCAGTGAGGGGCCCAAAACTGGACACAGTACTCGAGGTGCGGCCTGACGAGTGCTGAATATAGGGGAACAAGAACTGTTCCCCTATATTCGTACGTTCCCTTCGTACTGTTCACACCCAAGAGAGAAACCCACACATATAAATTAAGGACATACTCATCAAGGTATTTCTCTGGTGGACTGAAAGAAAGAGAAAACAGTGCTTATTTTTATTTCTCTTGGAAATTATTTGGGAAGAGCTAGGTGTCTTGTTTAAACAGGCAGATTACATAGCTGGATAGATAGATTAGCCACACAAGATTAATACTGAAATGATTCAGAACTGAATATCCAAACCAGCCAGTAAATCCCCCCATTGTAAGCTTGCTAGTTTTTAAGAATTTATTCCCATCTACTGATCTTAACATCTACTTCAATCCTTTTATAAGATGAAATACTGCATCTAACAGTTCTCATGAGCTGATACAGAGCTGGTATCCATCACCTGTAAAAGTGTAAATATAATTTGAACACATTTGAAACAATCTAGATAACTTTGAACAATAAATAAATAAATAAAATGTCTGAAACATTAGATATATGATAACTTGTCCTTTATCTGCTTGATGTGATGTTTACAAAAACACATCTTAACAGTAATGTATTCGATCTTTAACAATGGTGTTTTTTGTTACCTCAGGAAAATCATAAAAAGACAAATGTTTAATAACAACTCCTAAAACAATAATTTAAATTTATATGTTACAATCATAATGACAAATTAAATAAAACTAGTACTTTATTAGAAAAGTTGGGCCAAAATATTTGTTTCTCCCATAAAGAAAGATGTACTACAGACTGCAGAGTTCCTGGGGGACTTTAAAGTTGCTATCAATCTTTATACAGAAAACATTCAGATACTGTGGTGATGGGCAGCAGAATAAAACCCTAAGAGAGAGAGAGGAAAAAAACAGATAAAATGCCCTCAGGAACAAGTTCCTTTCCAGGAAAACTTACTAAACCAAAGCTTAAATTGAAACAGTATTATTTTCCCACGTAGTGGCAGTTTTTCATCTCTTAACTCTCTATTGTTTGTAATACACTCAGAAAGTGAGATTTCTTTCCTAAAGGCCAAATTCTGGTAGTCTTTTCCTGCTAAATAATCCCTCCTTGCGAATGTGAATTTCAGTGGTTCCTCACAGGCTACTCTTCAGCGAAAGGGCTCCAAGATGGGGCCCAAGGAGAGAAAGCGCACCCTACCACCTAGCAGCTTCCCAACACCAGCACTGTTTGCCCCAATGTGCCCCTTCTGACACCACCAATGAAGAAAAAATTAATACCACAAACAAATCAGGCACTGTTTCTTACTCTCAAAAAGGAAAGATGTCTACTTCTCATACTCCCACCATTAATGCTATGAGTAAGGAACAGATACAGCGGAACACAGTAGCAATATAAAACAAACCCAGAATATCAAAACACAGGTGCAATTAAAAAAGATTAAGATCATCAGCTTAGTGCTAAAAAAAAAAAAAAAAACTCAGCCTACAGATTCAAGTAGTAAGATCTACACAATTGAGAGGCACTGGTACATGCACTGACCATATCTTTGTTCAGAAGACCTGATTCCCTTTGTTTCCCCTCGAATGTTCACATTACTGGAACCAGAGAAATGTGTAGAGGTAAGAAGGGAAAGTCACACCTGCCATGTTAGGAAGGCGGCTGGGTGAAGAGTTGCCAAAAATTACAGTGATAGAAGGTGTAAGGGGATGTTGTGGGGCCTTTGGGCTACTGGAAAAAACCCATTTGCATTTCCCAAGGTGCCTTCTCTGAAGTCTTCCATGCAGGGCAAGGCACCTTCTGCCTTTCTGGCTATGAAGACACTTTGCACCCCAGCATCCACATCAGCTTTTCCACATTGAGGAGATGGACAGCATTGCAGACATGACTGGAGGTCTAGAAATAACCTTGGAGAGCTAGAAATTGCAGCTCCCATGTCCAAAAGAAATGAAGAGGAGCTGGAATGGTGCTCACTGCCCTCTCTTCAACTTCCCAACAAAACAATGTGAGGATAAAGCTAGTTGGTATCAACCATTTGGCAACACTGCTCATTTCTTTCATTGTAGTCAACTGGGCAATCTAAGATGCTCTGGGCATTGGGAGCCCTGGTGACGCTGGCTGAAATCTCATAAGCTTTTTAGAAGACAAATAAATAAAATGCAGAGCTTGCTGTCTTTTGGTGTATCTGGGTTAGATGCTCAAGATTTTCCTCGCAGTCTAAAGAGATATCTCTAGAGAGATAAAAATGAGTACACATACAAACACACATACTGAAAATTTAGATCCTTTTAAACTAATCTACCTCTAGGAATACTGAATCCCTGCCGCTTAATAAAACTGTGAGACCAAAGAAGTGAGTATTTTTCACAATGCATGTCTCATTAACAAAAAAACCTCCGCCTACTAGAGAAGTGTCTGTCACCTTTTTTCTTGTCTAAGCAAATGATCGTCTTCTGGCAGCTCTTGTATTCCAAACACTATATGATGTCCATCCTTGTTATCTAATCTGAGCAGCAAGAGACAAATAATACAGATAATTATATCATTAATGTTATGCTACCAACAGTATGAAGCATAGCTTGTAGGAAACAGAGGTATTTGCTTTTGAAATTTATTGTATCAGTGTTGTTAAAAAAATAAATAAATTCTTCCCTGGTCTTCCAACTCCCTTCTTTTCCCCTAAGAAAAATACAGTAAAAGTGACAGAAGATTTCTGTCAGCTTGTAACTGCTATTAAAAAAAATAAATAAATAAAGTCAGCTTTTAAACCCTAAGGAGCTCCTGGTCTTCAAAAGTGCGAAGTACATACGGTTCTAGTTGAAGTTCACAAACAGGGAAGGTTTGGTGGGAGATGTGGAGGTTGGAGGCTGTCTTGGACAGAGTGATCATGAAATGATAGACTTCGTGATTCACGGTGGAGCCTGGAGGGGGAATAGTAATACTGCTACCTTGGACTTCAGGAGGGCGGACTTTGAATTGTTCAGGGGACTAATAGGGGGAGTCCCCTGGCATTCAGTCCTAGCAAGCAAAGGGGTCCAAGAGAGCTGGTTGCTCTTCAAAAAGGAAGTCTTAAGGGCGCAGGAGCAGGCAGTCCCCCTGAGCTGCAAAATGAGCCGGCGGGGAAGAAGACCGGCGTGGATGAATAGGGAGCTATTCCTGAGGCTCCGGGAGAAAGAGAGAATCTACCGCCTGTGGAAAGAGGGACAGGCCACTCAAAATGAATACAGGGAAGTTGTTAGGATGTGTAGAGGTGAAATCAGAAAGGCAAAAGCCCAGCTTGAATTTAACCTAGCTGCTGGTGTGAAAAGGAATAAGAAACTCTTTTATAAATACATTAACAGTAAGAGGAGGACAAAGGAGAATATCCACTCTTTGCTGGATGAGGCTGGGAATGTGACCACTGAGGATAAGGAAAAGGCGGAGGTTCTGAATGCCTTCTTTACGTCTGTCTTTAAAAGTCAGATCAGTTATCCTCAGGATACCCCTCTCTCTGACCTGGTAATCTCGGCCGGGGAGCACACTAACCCCCCTGCGATTCTGAAAGAAACAGTCAGAGACCTACTGCTCCAGCTGGACTGTCACAAGTCGATGGGGCCAGATGAGATCCACCCGAGAGTGCTGAGGGAACTGGCGGAGGTGATAGCCGAGCCGCTTTCCATCATCTGTCAGCGCTCCTTGTTGACTGGTGAGGTCCCAGATGACTGGAGGCTTGCCAATGTGACTCCCATTTATAAGAAAGGTCGTAAGGAGGATCCGGGGAACTACAGGCCTGTCAGCCTGACCTCGGTGCCAGGGAAGGTTATGGAGCAGATCGTCTTGAGGGAGATCATGCGGCATGTGCAGGGTGACCGGGGGATCAGGCCTAGCCAGCATGGGTTCATGAAGGGCAGGTCCTGTTTGACCAACCTGATCTCCTTCTATGATCTAGTGACCCATCTGGTGGATGAAGGAAAGGCTGTTGATGTGGTCTACCTAGACTTCAGCAAAGCCTTTGACACTGTCTCCCACAGCATTCTCGTGCAGAAGCTGGCAGCCCGAGGCTTGGATGGGTACACTCTTGGCTGGGTAAGGAGCTGGCTGGAGGGCCGGGCACAGAGAGTGGTGGTGAATGGAGTCAAATCCAGCTGGCGACCAGTCGTGAGTGGTGTTCCGCAGGGGTCGGTGCTGGGGCCTGTCCTCTTCAATATCTTTATAGATGACCTCGATGAGGGCATCGAGTGCACCCTCAGTAAATTCGCAGATGACACCAAATTGGCTGGAAGCGTGGATCTGCCTGGGGGTAGCGACGCCCTACAGAGGGATCTGGACAGGCTGGAGCCAATGGGATGAGTTTCAACAAGGCCAAATGCCGGGTCCTGCACTTCGGCCACAACAACCCCAGGCGACGCTACAGGCTTGGGGCGGTGTGGCTGGAGGACTGCGTAGAGGAAATGGACCTGGGGGTATTGATTGATGCTCGGCTGAACATGAGCCGACAGTGTGCCCAGGTGGCCAAGAAGGCCAATGGCATCCTGGCTTGCATCAGAAACAGTGTTGCAAGCAGGAGCAGAGAGGTGATTGTTCCCCTATATTCAGCACTCGTCAGGCCGCACCTCAAGTACTGTGTCCAGTTTTGGGCCCCTCACTGCAAGAAAGATATTGAGGCCCTGGAGCGTGTTCAAAGAAGGGCAACGAAGCTGGTGAGGGGTCTGGAACACAGGCCATATGAGGAGAGGCTGAAGGAGCTGGGAATGTTCAGCCTGGAGAAGAGGAGGCTCAGGGGAGACCTTATTGCTCTCTATAACTTCCTGAAGGGAGGTTGTAGTGAGCTGGGGGTCGGCCTCTTCTCTCGTGTCATTAGTGATAGGACCAGGGGGAATGGTTTCAAGCTACGCCAGGGGAAATTCAGGCTGGACATTAGGAAGTATTACTTTTCAGAAAGGGTGGTCAGGCACTGGAATGGACTGCCCAGGGAGGTGGTGGAATCACCGACCCTGGGGGTGTTCAAGGAAAGACTGGATGTTGCGTTGAGGGACATGGTTTAGTAGGAGCTATTGGGAATAGGTGAACGGTTGGACTGGGTGATCTTTTAGGTCTTTTCCAACCTTAGTGATTCTATGATTCTATGATTCTAAGTTAATAGGAGCTGCAGGTGACCAGCACTTCTGACTTTGAGGCCCCAAGCTACTGTACAGAGCATTGCCCCTTTGAAATTTCAGCCTAACATTTATCAGCAGCCAACTTGCTGAAGTGCAAGACACATGCATCCTTTTCCCCCGCACAATATTTGCTTGTTAAAAGCACTGAGCAGTTGTGTGAGACGTGGCTCCCTGCAATGCTGCAGCCCTGGTGAAATGGGAGGTGAAAACACCCACTCTGAGCCTGATCGAGTGTGAGCCCCCAGCCATTGCACGTTAGGATATATTTCTGGAGCCCTCCCTGCTGGGAAGAGGCTTGCTGTCTCAATGACCTTGGCCACTTTGCTCTTTTGTCCAGCTCCATTTCATTCCCCATGAAGCCAGCCAGCAGTAGCGGCCGGGGCTGTGTTTTTGAAATGCTGGCAGGACCTCTAGAGAACCACACTGCCTTTCCCCTTCTGTGCTGCCAGCACCTAAAATCTGCCAGGCAGCAAAACAGAGCAGGCTGCCCACCAAACAACAGCAATAGAGGGATCAAAGCCCAGAGGAAGCCCAGAGAAGGAGCATAAAGGCACTTTTGAAGTAAACACGTGCAATCACAACTCTAACTATTAGGAAATAGAATGAAAAAAATAGAGCATGAACTGGGAGGGTTGAATGACTCATTCCCAAGGTGGTAGAGCAGCACACGGTATGCAGGTAAACACTAGATGCTTGTTACCATCTACCACCTGGCCCTGCTCTGCACCACAGCCCCATACCAGGCAATTCATTTCTCTCTGCTTTGTGAGCCCACCTTATTCACATTGCTCATCAACTCTTGCAGGCACGGACTAGCTCTTACCCTCTGTTTGTATGCAGCTCAGCACAGCAGAACTGCACAGTCAGAGGTAGCCTACAAAGAATAAAACAACATCAAAAACAATAAAAAAGGGAAGAGTAAGACCAGCTTAGGAAACACCACTAGAATACTTATTCTTAAAAAAAAAAAAAAAACAAAAAAAAAGAGAGAGAGAGATGTGATGCTCCATCAGTGGAACAAGCACCACAACATACGTATAAGCTCTGGCTGAAAGAAAGAGACCAGAAGAGATCTTAAGAGGATGAGAAGAATAAACAGGAAAGGAAGGGAAAAAAAATGAAAAAATGAAATAAAATGGTGAAGAGGCAGATTTTCTAATGCAAAAAAAAAATGGACAAATGACACAAGAGTGACTGCTGACTTGCCTTCCATTCATTTCATGCTTTTGGTGCTCACACCTGATGCCTCAGCCTCTTTAGGTCTTCCCTTGCCATCTAAGCATCAGATTGCCTCTTCACCACTGAAGCGAGTTAAAAAGAAGGCACTAACTTACCTGACAATTTCTTCTGAGAATAAATGAGAACAGGAAGGAGATGGAAGCAAATTAAAGTCACGTATGCCTACTCCAGAATAGCTGACTGGCACAGAAAGGAAGTCACCCACCAAAGATTGAGAAATAAAAAACAACTAATAATTTATTCCCTTTCTAAAGAAAAGGAGAGATGAAGCATAAATGCAGCCTATTTCACAGGCTGTTGTTGGAGCATGGCAGTCATATTTCATCCCTCAACACAGATTATAAAATCACAATCTACGTCTTTGTGGCCACTGGCAAAGTTCCTTGTTCTGCTTTAAAAACACCAATAATCCACCCTTGTTTATAGTGTTTTCACATAATTATTTAAAAACAAAGCCTTTAGGAAACAAGAAGTTATCAGCATCAGGAATATCATCCATTTCTCTTCCATCCACAACACACCTTGAAGTCAAACAAGCTGTATATTTTTTTTAGAAAGCAACTACTTTCAACACATGCATGAGGGAAGCACATATGATAATGTCACAAGCCAAAATAGAAGAAAAAAGGAAACAAAAAAATGACAACAGGAAACTTAAAATAAGACCTGACAAGTCCCACAAAGTTGGGGGATGATGGAATGAGGAAACCAAAGCCAATAGACTATAATGACCATGCATCTTCTAACTACTGTTTGACTAACACCTATCAGTAAGTAACTTCTTTGCCATTCACTTAAAAGGGTACTGTAGATCGCAGTAACTGTCCTGAAAGATTCAAGCACAGATCAGTCCCTATATGATATTGATTGTTTCATGACAATCATTTCTCAATATCCTGAGAAGAGGCATAGCATGGAACAGAAAGGCTTGGGCTGTGAGCAAACAGTGTTTGAAAGTCTTCCTCTACTAGGTAGGAGGACATAGCAGTCCTCGGCATCCTTGCCCAGCTGCCCGTTACACTTCTAACATTTTCTGGAAGAATCTTGGCCAAGCACAGCTTGAACCACAACTGCCCTGATTTGCCCTTGCGTCACTGGACATGTACCACGAACTTCTCCTATACCTGCTCCTCCAGGCAGCTCATCCTTTGTGACTGCCTCAGCTCTCCTGCCAAGGAGGTGACAAGGGCTGAAGTGTGCTTATCCCCATCCCGGCCAGCCCAGCTGCTTGCCTCAGGTAAGTGTGTTTCAGAAGTACTCTGTAATCCTGGATGCACCATCTGGGAGTAATATTGGGTCTGATTTCGAGTGTTTTGAACACTCCATCTGTCAGAGTTGTGGGCACTCGGCACTTCTGGATAACCAGGGATTAACATGTCACTTCTGCAAATGTTTTCTTTCCATTTTCCCAGCTTTGCCTCTGCTATTACACCACTCAAGCACGGTATTTGCTCATAAAGCAGCAACAACATTCATCTCCTCCAGAGTCTGCCTGAAAAGAGGGGATGTGGATGGTACACAACTCTACCCTAAAACCTCACAGTAATCTGGTATAGACTTACGGAGGCTGTGGACCTTATTCAAATGCAGCAATTACACAAGCAAATAAGGTGTTCAAGGCACCTCTCAGAAAGGGTTGCAAAGATTAGTTAATGTTTATACAACTCTCTGAAAATTGAAGCGACTACTGCATACTGAGCATGTCCATCACCAGGGAACTATCTAAGCAAAAAAGTGTAGAAAGCAAAGGAAGCAAAACTTATTTCTTCTGTCCAGCACAATTACTGCCAGACTTATGCATGCTAAAAACACCCAATAACCCATCCAACACACTAAATTAATGTTTATGCTATTAAGTTTAGACAATCTTATGCTGAAAGCTTTTCAAACTACAGGAAATTACACGTTGCACAGGAACAACCCTATACAATTACAATGATTTTGTAAAATGGCAGATATAAAGCAGAAGCAAACTGGCCGGTGAGGCTGCTAAATCACACAGATAACAAGTGTGTCCTGGTGGGGCAGCTGCCTGTAGCTCTCTCCTAAGCATCTGTGGAGCTGGGAGCTACAGCAGCCAACTCAAATTCAGATGAGACAGTGCCTCACATACCTCTACTCGGCAAAGCAGCCACAGCCGAGTGGGACCAACAGGTATCTCCAGTGCTGCCACCCAGGGGCCCCCATGCATCATCCAGGCCTATTTCTAGACCACCTTATGTTCCCAGACAGCACCCATAGCAAGAGCACCAATGGAACAAGCACTCTGACTGGGGTTGTTTGGATCAGCCCATGTTTCTTTAGGAGGGAAAAGCCTCATAGGGATGCCAACATTGCTCACCAATCCTGTGAGGAGGATGCTCTCCCAGGCTTGCAGCTGCTTTGCTAAAGGCCGCAGTACTACATCTGCATTATGCTCGTTTTCAGGAAGGATTGTTTAACAGTACTTTAACGCAGTAAACACCGCCTTAATAGAGCCTAGGTGAAGCTTTCAGCTTACCAAGCCATCCTGAATGCTCTGTCAAACATCTAAAAAACTGCAGTGCTTCTGACTTTCCTCTGATGTCTTTCAGGTGTAGAACAGCATTAAAGGAAAGTTCTCGTGAATGCAAAAATCGGGCAGAGACTTGTTCAAGAGCTACCAGTCCTGTTCTTTACCTTACCACACTGCCTATAGCTCATCTCATTGCCAGTCTCCTTTTTTTTTTTTTTTTTTCAGAACAATTTCAGAATTGTTATTTGCACACAGAACAAGTATATATTATACAGTTCAATTACACGTGGTAGGCTATTGGTTTGCGTCTATCAGCTAAGCAGAACATTGACAGCTGTGTAGACACATCTCAGCTGATACTAAAAGCAGTCTTGTCGGCAGTTTTGATCTTAAAGTAAATACACTGAAAAACTTAGCTCTAATTAGGCTTAAAGGCAGATACAATTTTCTGGAACGAACACCAAGTGAATGCTGCCGATAACACCGTCTTTGCAAAATATCTTGCTTAGTTTGCCTTCAGTAGATAGCATTTTCAAGATAAAATATTCTGACTCACAAGTGATATGTTCCTG
This sequence comes from Tetrao urogallus, assembly GCF_951394365.1. Lineage (NCBI taxonomy): Eukaryota > Metazoa > Chordata > Aves > Galliformes > Phasianidae > Tetrao > Tetrao urogallus. Next base: position 13,200,587 of record NC_136820.1, read on the forward strand.
CTGTTTGTGTGTTGACAAAAACCTGCATTTTGTATTTTAAGTGGTGTGTTATGCTTCATTAATAGGAAATCATCCTCTTGAATCACAGACATATTAGCTGAGCTCCAAGTGACCTAATTCATTTTTAATATTTCAGAGTTGGTTAAAAGCTGAAACAAGAGATCACTAACACAGCTCTGACACCCCCGCCATGAAGCAAAAGATGTAGGGAAAAGGTCATGTGCTTACTAACTGGCACCCAACCAAATTCATCACTCTAAAATGAGAGAGGACCGCATTTCCCATTATGCTTCTGCCTTTATAAGAGCATCCATCAACTTGCACGATATCAACAAGCTGAATTTATTTATATGCGTGTCCCCTAATGAAAGGTCAGAGATCCAAGAAAGAAGAAATAAGCATTGCAGCCTTTGTCTAAGCAAGAAGCCGCTCCTTCCCTTTAAAGCAACAGCCTTTGAAGACCAAAAGAAGAAACAATTCCCAACCACATAAAGAAACTAACAAGTCCCTTATATGGCTAAGAATTGCAATGCTCACTCCCCCCCTTCTCCCCCCTTCAGTTGGAAAAATTATAACAAGAGGGGAAAAATAGAGCAAACTTTAAAAAGGCAGTTCTCTGAGCACCAGGGAATTCACACAGGCACATCATTCCAGCTTTAAGAACTGCTAGATACTTTCTTCTTGAAAGAGAAGGAGGACATTACACCAGGTGAGTCCCTGAAATCTGGATTTTAACTCTCCTGCTGTAACTATGGATACCCAGTCTTCAGACCCTTTTGTGATGTAGTGGTACACCCAGCTCCCTTATCTCTTCCTCTTGCAAAATGCCTCCAGCTGAAGTCCCCTCCATTCCCTCTCTTTGACATCACACCACCACAAGGTTTTGCCAGCTGTGTCCCTACGTCCATTATCAGTCCCCTGCTCTCACTGCAACAGCATCTGTATCCTCAGTTTGCCTCTCAACCTCCAGGAGACCTGAAGCAAACGTTACCAGCTTCTCAGCCAGGAAGTCAACCCAACAACAGTGTGTTTTGTTTCGGATAACCAGAGCGCTTCTTGCAAACAGGTTAAATGGGCACTGCATCAGCCTGTCCTGTGCCCTGCAGTGAAACAGAACATTTAAACACACCTTTAGGATTTAATCTATTAATGCCAACTCACAAAATAAGAACAAATTGCAGCTTGATTTAAGCTGGGGGCACAAATCTGCTCAATGACTTTCCATCTTGGATAACTTTGAATTACACAGAACTGACATCACTTCCACTTCATGACAGCTTATAAATTGACACCAACCACATGGCACTATCCATAAAAACATGTGTCAAGGAGACACCAACAAGGAACAAAACATCAGAGAGTTTTACATCGTAAACATGCAATCATATGTGTTTTCTGGCTCCTACTACAATCTCTATAGATTGCGTGGTTTATTTCATTCGTTTGCATCTGAATGAAGTCAATACGATCAGCCCTTATAGAAAATCTGTCCAAACAATTTAATCTGCATAAATTACTAGGTTGTTTTTTTTGTTTTTGTTTTGTTTTTAAATAAATGGCTACCTTTAATAAGTGGAAATTTATTCCCACTACTGTCACAAGCAAACAAGCACAGAAACAAACAAGGAAGACAAGAAAGAAAAAAAAAATATTTGCATCCAAAAGTATGAGAAAAATAATCTCTCTTACTTGACAATGTCAGGTCTGAAAAGTCTCTCAGCTAATAAAAACCTCTAGAAGAAGAGATTAGCCTTAACTGTAAAGCAGCAATCAAAAAGACAGTATGGTAAAGGAATTCAGCTGGACCTTCCAACGTGGGACTAAAGATATGGCAAATAACCTTTGCTTCACTTCTCCATTTACAAACTCTGCACTGTCAGGAAAGACCTACAGAGAAAAAAACCTGATCTGTTTCAAATTTCCAACAAGCCTTACAGTATTTTTATGTTAAGAACCATACAAATAGAAGTAAAACAAGCCCTATGCTCTGTCCTTTACTTTCTGTGGAGTAACCATGTAACTCTCGCACAGAACTTGCTGATGTTCATTATAGGCACCAGGCTCCATGTCAGACATCTCATATGACTCAATTAGACTTCCACTATGTATAAATCATATCTCAACGTGGCAGAGAGAGCAAAAGAGGCAAAGACAGAATGAGCAGAAAACCACAAAGAACAGCTGCTGTAAAAATATAAGTTAGAATAAACATAGAATAAACAATATTAAGTTAAAAAAATAAAGCCAAAGAAAGCCCCAAACACCATTAGAACATCAGATATGTCCCGACTCATTTGTACAACATAGCACCACTTTGACAGTTCTTGTTTCTTTTCTAATCTGTACTTAAAATAAAAAACAACATAACTCTGTACGTTCAGCTGTCCTGGTTTTCACCCTGGAGAACAGAACGTGCTTTGTGGGACTGATTCTGCATTACTGAGAACAACTTTGAAGTTCTTTGATTTTTCAAGGGAAGCAGAATGGAACTCTATAACTATAATTTCTATTCAGATATATCACTGTTAATCAACTACATGAAATATTGGTAACGTTCTGCATATCGGAAATATTCTGCATGAGCACGCACAGCACTCAGGATGATGCACTGCACAGTGAAAGCAGCTCTCCCTGTAAAAAGTTTATTCCTCAACTGCCTTCCAACACTCAACATTGCCCATAGGAGTGGGAAAGCTATTGCGAAACAGCGTTACGCAAAGACTCACAACATACGCACTGACAGTATCTGAGCAAATCACTGCTCTCAGCCTCCCTTCTTTGCCCATCTGCAGTCTTTGGTATGGAACAACTATATCATAAAAGCTCTTATTCACACATGCTTTTGATATTACACTATTTAATCACACACAGCTGTAGCTGATGAGACTGTTACAAAACACAATTTTAATGCAGCACTGGAAACAAGTTCTGGAGACACATCAACCATTTTCCCCTCTACATAAAATTCTAACATTAAAAGACTTTTCTTCAAGAAAAACAAAACAAATTTATAAGAACAGCCAACTCATTCTTTAAAATCTGCCTCCCTTCCTGGATACTCCAGAATGGACTTGTTTGCAAGTGAACTTGAAGTCTGTGTTCGGAGTATAGATAGTGACAAACCTACTTCCCCACACCAGAAATAAAAACAATTAAAAAGCCCTGCTTGAAATTACTGCAGAGAGAATGCTACCCAGGCTTATAGCAAGACCTGAAATGAACTCAGGCATCCTGCTTGGAACATGTCCTTTCTTATCTACTTCTTAATTCACGGAAATTTAGGAGCTAGCAGCCCAACCATTTTTACAATGACATTTGAATTCAAGTACAAATATACCACCATGCTAACTCTGAAAGCCCACAGGCGTTAAAAAAATCAAGTCAGTAATTCAGAAGGGTGCCTTGTATTGACTATTCTACATTTCAGCAAGCTCTGGGTGTTAATAGATAGAGTAGCATGTACGTAGCCTAATTTGGCAAATGCTTGTAACTTAAATCTTTCCCTACTGAAGCAATGGATATTCTTGCAAGATAAACTTGCATGGCACACAGGAATACGAATGCTCAAAAAACTAAAAATTTGGACATTCTTTTTCCACCTTTTGTGTTTCAACAAATTTACTTTGAGAAACCACATGAAAGGAAGACCAACAAAGAGATACAATGTTATCTCAATGTATATCATCACGACCCTTACAGCAACATTTTTATTCACACGTGTCAAACAGTAACAAGAAATGAACAAGTTCGTGTGTTTCTGTGCTTTCAGAACATCACCCCTTTGACATTCCTTATTGTTTAAAGCAACTAGCAAAAACACTAGGATTGGGTATTAATGCTTCTGCCAGAATTACACCTAGCCTTAACACATTTTTAAACGACACTTCAACAAACCCACGAACCCTTAAGGCAGCTCTCGGAGACACTTGAAAACACACCGCACCACGCTGAATCCAATGAGGGCTCAGTGCAAATCAACTTCATTCCTCGAAATGCACTTCTCTATTTGCAAGTGTTTGCCTCCACTCTGGCACTATCACATGGGCTCCAGCTAGACTTTTGAGCTCTGGCGGCAATCCAAGCTGCAGATGGTTGGAAATGCAGCCTGAAATCAGTGTGTGGTTGATGAATTACTCCTTACACCTGACCCCTGCTTCACACCAGGCCCCGAGCACCACCAGCCTGAGGAGGGCTGTCAGGCAACGCCGGAGCTGGAACGCTCTCTTCAAGGCCTTCTGCGGGACCAGATGGCTGAGAGCTGGGAACGCCGTGAACTCTGAAAGCAGAAACACGAGCGACAAAGCAGCACGGGATTGGTAGGTATGAGGTGAAGAGAGGAGAGAGCTCCGTGCCCATTCCAAAAATACGCTTTCTAAAAGCAGCCGGTGGAGCAAGCAGGGAGGCGGCCTGGTGGCGTGCGGCTGAATGAGGTCCCTGCTCCCTGTGTGCCAAAGAATGCCCTAAAAAAAGGAAAAGAGGAAGCGAAACAAAACAGAGGACTCCATCCAAACGCACACACCCAAACGTGCATTCACAAAGCGACTTTCTGGAACTGAAGCGTAGCTGGGTACACCTGTTTGCATTCCCAGCTGGTTGCTCTTCAGGTGAGACAGGTCCCTGCCGTGCCATGGCCACGTTCATTCAGCCCCTCCTGCCTGCAGGCCGGGCTGCCCTCTTCTCACACCCACAAAGAAAGGATTACATTCAAGTAGGCGTTGGGAAACTGCACTTGTGAACACAGACAGAAGCCACGTGTGCATTAGGTGTACTGGGATTAATATACATTGTGGGGACAGCTGATGCTATCTCCCTGCTGGGGGTATTTCAGCCTCCTCACCGGGCAACAAAGTCAACACTGTGAGAGTTAAACTCCCAACCCAAACCATGACTAACAGATAGGAAATATCTGGAGAATGCATGAAAGCAAACTGCACAGAAATAGTTGCTAAACAAGCATATTTTTACCCCAAAAGCAGGTAAAGCGACCATAAAACAAGCAATTCCTGTCTGCAGGTAACTGTGACACTCTCTCCTTTCTACGTTAATGATTCAGGGTTTTTCTGTAGGCTGCTGAGTGAGCTTCCTCAGCACTAGGTCTAATCATAAGCTGCAGAGGACAAAGATAAAACATTGCGTCTAATAAATCGAAGAGGCTCTTTCAAATACATTCAGATGGTTTAGGGTGTTTTGGGTTTTTTTTGTTTGTTTGTTTTCCCTTTTCACATAATAACATGAAAATTAACATTGCTCAGTTTTGATTTTTCATTGTGCAAAAGGGCAAAAAGAAAAGAATTTGCTTTGGCAAGCAAGAAATTAAGGAAATACATTTGGACCTCAATGGAAGATTTGGTCTTGTTATCATTTTATACGTGACCATTTACAACATACTGCTGTAAGCTAGTTTCTTGAGAAGTTACGCCATCAGTGAGGATGCAGTTAAAGAAATGTGTTTAACAACTCAAAATTTAATGCAAAGTTGCTGTAGGTTCTCCTCAAGCCTCCTTGCAATATTCTTTGCAGCGAGACTGCATGACTATCTTTAACTTACAAGAGTAACAAACAAAAAAATTGTTTCTTTTGAAGTAAACTCCAAACAAGAGACCCCACTCTCAGGATCTGCCTGGAGAAGTTCAAACGTTGTACTTCCAAACTGCAGTTGTCAGACAGCGTCACGACAAAACAAGAAAAATAAGGTTCTGTATTTCTTCCAACTCAGTGCTTGTTCTTAGGAGACATATTGAATTCCTTGCAATTGTCTCACAAACTGGCCTCCTCTCCCCCTCTTCACCCCCCCCCTCCCCCCCCCGCCCCCACCCATTTTGGATGACGACGAGTTTGTCTAAACCTGCAATTGAAGTCACAGCTTCAGTGGTGGCATCTGCTAATTAAGAAGCACAAGTAAACTGAATAATAAGAGTGCGTGCTTCATGTTGCAGAAAAGGCCGCGAAACACTTTAAAAACTTAAATCAATCAAATAAACATATGGAATCCATTTCTTCCTATTTATAATCCCATTAGCCGTATAGCTATTCATTTACACCATTTCAGCATAACAATGTGCTAGCTAGGTTGGAAGATACAAACACAGATTGTAGAATCAGATTTTGGGCAGCTTTGTGCTTCCCCATGAGAAGGATGTGGTGCACAGTAATGCAGCGCTTCTCAGAGAGTAACTGAGACAACTTCACAAAACAGGCACAGCACAATTCGGCGCTTCACCCAGACACACTGGGGAGCAGAGATTTCAGAACTTCAACACGCTGCCACTCAGCGTTTCACAAGCTGTACACAAACGGCACAAGAAATCCTAGAATCTCATCCTTAATTACAAATGGATGCATTCCCCCCTAGCACGCATGACTGTGAACACGAAGACATTCTTTCCTAAGAGATGAATCCTACAACGTTTGGTACAAAGGAGAGTTTTGAAGAAATAAATAGTTGAAGTCCACAGTACAATTGGAGTCATGCAGGGGTTTATTAATAAAGAGTTGTTCAAACAGGCATGATAAAAGATAGAGCTCTCCGCCACAATGTTATTTGATTACCTGAATATTAACTTTAGACGTACAATGGATCTAACTGCTTTAAAATGTCCCAGAAGCTGATGGCTAGCTTTAAGGTAACAAAATCCAGATGCTGCCTGTCTGCGCTGCTCCAAACTCTCAGGGTCTATAGAGGAGGAAAAACTCCTACGCGTGTCTCCATATACGAATGCGTGTATGTGTTTATTATTTAGGTTTTACGCATGCACTTAACGTGGAGCAAGAAAACTGGCATCTTACAAAACGTAGCACTGATTTGCAATGCTACCTGTCCTTGCAGAAATGTTTGATCTGTGCAGAGACAGACACACGTGACCTTTCACCAGGTTGATAATTTTATATACCAGCTATAAAAGGGTATTCAATTTAGCTTTTCCTTACCATAGCTTGTTTTTAACCTAATGTTCAAAAAGAAAAGAAAAAAAAAAGAAAAGAAAAAAAAGAGAAAAAAACAAAGTAGCTATTTTAAGCTCAAATGTGAGGTTTATTTCTTTAAAAAGCTTATTTTACGAAGTTAAAAATAGAAAAGCAAAAAGAAGAGGAAAAAAGGACTGACAAAATGTAAGCTACATGAGTAAAAGGCATGGAATGTCCAATATTTCTCCTCCAATACTCGAGGCTATTGTTCTTTCAAAAAAAACACCATCAATTGTTTCATGTCCTTGGCTTGCCACATTTTGAGGAATAGCATCAGGCTGCATCCCCCAATCCCCCAAACAGTTAAAGCTATGGGCAATATCGCAGGCAAGCTAGTGAGGGGCTGCTGCTGCAACAGCAACAATACATACTAAATGGCCACAAAGGTAAAACACAATTTGGATCGACCTTGAAAGAAAAAGGAGGGGGGGAAAAAAAAAAAAAAAAAGCAAGAAAAATCACTCCATCATAAAATTAAGAAGAGGTTAAGTTTCATATAAAAACCTGAACAAAACAGCGAAAGAAAGAGAAAATAAATGAGAGGTAACCCTGTGACAAATTACAGGTTGTAATCATTTTGAATGGCTCTGGTGTCATCACGACTCAGACCAGCCCAATTCCCAGTTTTGACAATTAGTTAATTTATATCATGCAGCAGTCTGGCCATAAATGTTAACAGGAGAGTAATTTCATTAACGGGGCAATATAACTTCGCCATCAGAGCTGCGAGCAGACCAACATGCTTCAGAGTCTGCACAGTCAGCCCCCCCCGGCACCTCACACAGGCATACGTCAAAGGTCCCATGTGTTAAATCTACCACGTGTGTAAGCAGGGGCAGAGGCATGTCTGTGTGCCCTGGCTATTATTTCTCCCCCCAGAAAGGATGCTGCTTTAGTGACTGAAACTGTGGCTGTGAGGTTATGCTTGCAAGCAGTCTTTTTTTTTTAAACTATAATTTTTTATTTTTATCCTAATGTTGTTTGCAAACTTTAGCTTTAGGGATCTCTTTTATTACCATCATTCAGTCACTCAGGAAATCTTTTCAGCAAGCAGACTGCTCCACAATGACATTATGACATTAGGGAAACGAGGCTTTAATTAACCAGCTCATGGCCAGGTAGCAGCAACCTTGCTCAGCCCCTGTCGAGGACACAGGCCTACTCTCTGATCCACTGGCATTTTTAAAATTGGGAAGAAAGACAGAAAAGAAAGAGCCCATGAGTGGATACACGCTCTGACCTTTTTAGCGCAGCAGAGTGCGGCCATCTCACCCTCGCCATGCAATGAGATACTAAAATCAGCGCAACCCACTGCCACCAACTCCACCAGATCTGCAGGCGGCAGCTCCTCATCCTCCCCAGCCCTTACAGCATCTCTCACACAGCTGATTAAAAGTTTGAGCTCCACAGACAGCTCTTCTGATGGCAAAACACCTTTGAGCGCCAAATGGACTGTACGGATCACTGGAAGAGCCCCTGAAAAACCCCTCCATGCCTGATGCTGTCTAGAGCAGCCCTCACCCTATGCCACAATAAGCATGCTACCTGCCCTGCGTCGCGATAGCGTTCAGACCAAACAATAAAAGGATTTGGCCGACGCCAGCAGCCCTCGGAGAGGGGAAAAAAAAGAAAAAAAAAAAAAGAAAAGAAAAGAAAAGAAAAAAAAAAAAAGAAAGAAAAAAAAAAAGAAAAAAAAAAAAGAAAAAAAAAAGAAAAGAAAAAAAAAAGAAAAGAAAAAAAAAGAAAAGAAAAAAAAAGAAAAGAAAAAAAAAGAAAAGAAAAAAAAAGAAAAGAAAAAAAAAGAAAAGAAAAGAAAGAAAAAAAAAGAAAAAAAAAAGAAAAAAAGAAAAGAAAAAAAAAGAAAAGAAAAAAAAAGAAAAGAAAAAAAAAGAAAAGAAAAAAAAAGAAAAGAAAAAAAAAGAAAAGAAAAAAAAAGAAAAGAAAAAAAAAAGAAAGAAAAAAAAAAAAGAAAGAAAAAAAAAGAAAGAAAAAAAAAAAAAGAAAGAAAAAAAAAAAAAAAAAAAAAAAATCAATAAAGCCGGGCACAGGCAGCGACCTTCCTGCCGCCCTCAGCCTGCTGCCCCCCAGCCCGGGAAGCGAGGGGCAGGCAATGGGGTGAGTCCACAGCCCCTGCTTTCCGCAGCACCCACAACCCTACCTTAGTTTGGAGATAGTGGGGGTAGTAGTAGGTGTACTGGGGGTACATTGGCTGCTGGTCCAAGCGTTTGCCCATGTAGCTGGAGTCCTTCTGGCTGGCGCAGGGAACTCGGCGGCAGGGTGTAGTGCCCCAGGGCCTTTCTTCCTCTCACGCCGCTATTCCTGACAGCGCGGACTAAAGCGGAGCTGGCTGCCGAGACTTCCTCGCCGTCTGCCGCCCGCTACTTCCAACGCAGCCCAAATCGCACAGGCGCGGACATCGATGTGCGTGCGGCTGTGGGGGGTGGGGGTGGCAGCCCCTGTCCGCTGCCCGCTGCGTGACTCCGCGCTGCCGTGCCCGGCCGGGAGCGTCCTGCGAGCGGAGACAGTGCAACTCCACACCGCCGCCCGCTCAGCTCGTTCGCTTTCCTCGTCCTCTCCCCGCTCTCGAGCCCTCCCCTCTTCTCGCTCCCCACCCACCCCCCTTAAAAAAAAAAAAAAAAAAAAAAAAAAAAAAAAAAAAAAAAAAGAAAGGAAAAAAAATAAAGAAAAAGAAGAAAAAACCAAGGGAAAAAAATAATAAAGGAAAAAAAAAGAAAAGAAAAAAAAAGGGGGGGGGAGGGAAGAGCCTTCCCCAGCCTAGTTGCCGCTGCCTCCCTCACGGAGTGACATGGTGCTCGGGGCTCGTCCTGTCTTTCATTCAAACCCCCTCCGCGCCGCGCCGCCGGTGGGAGGGACCTCGGCGCGCCGCTCCCCCGGGAGGGCCGGCACAGGCCCCGCCACCGCCCCGCGCCCCCGCCCCCCGCGGCTGCCCTGGGACCCGGGGATCGGGGGATCCCCGCGCCGCGGCTGCGTGTCCGTGGGGTGGTTCGAACGCGGCTGCCGAAGGTCGCGGAGTCGCGGCGCTGAACGGGGAGGGCGTCGTCCTGCCGCTGCCGCCGCCGCCGCCGCCACCGCCACCCCCCTCCGCATCCTCTCCTAAACGGCTCCGTGCCGTCACGCGGCACTTCCTCGAGAGGCCGGGGGGCGACCCGGGGCCAGACATATTAAACATATACTTTGTTACGGCGCTTATACAAGACTTGCTTATTGAAAGTTGGAACAAAATGGAGGAAGAGGGTAAAGGGGAAACACCCCCCCCCCCCTCCCGACCCCGGGTGCCTCGGGAGCACACGGAGCACAGAAGTTACCCGCAGGCTCCGCCGCCCCGCGGGACCCGACGAAGCGTAGGCGCGCACCCAGCGGGCGGCCCAGGTGAGGGCGCGGCGTGGCACCGTGCGCGGTGCGGCCGCACACCTGCGGGCGTCGCGGCCGCGTGGGCCGCTGTCAGCGCCGGGCCTGGAGAGCGCAGCATAAATCACAGCCAGAAAAGTGCGTGAGGAACAAAATGTTTCCTCTTGTACGCAAACCCCTGCATTTCTCTTACTCAACAGTAACAACAAAAATCTCATTCCTTTGGTGCGTCATCAGATTCCTGGGCCTTTCTACAGTGGCTTCGCCTATTTATAAATTTGGGGGGAAAAGCGTGGGGTGGCGGTTTCTTTTTGTTACTATTTCAACCATTGATAGTATTGCAGTGGGATTGTCAGCTGCTGTATTATCAACCAAATTGCTTCAGAAAAAAAAAAAAAAAAAAGAATTATAAAAAGAATTTCTTTAAAGGGACTCTTCTCAAGGCTGGGAGAGCTAAAATTGAACTTGCCAGCTGTGTTTTGGTTTGTGGCACGTGCTTGCACATGACAGGAACATGGAAGTATCACACTTCATGCTGGCAGCTCACTGTTCATGTCAGCAGAGGGTTTTGTTGTGGATTCCTATTGCTGCCCCATAATCAACAGGCAAAGGGAAACAGCAGAAGGAAATGGGCAGCACGGGAAGCAACGGCGCGCCCAAAGCACTGCCTGCAGCACACTGAGGTTTCATGGCCAAGCAGCACTCAGGTACCTGCCCACATGGCAGGAACAACAAAGTGCCACACTCACACAAGTGTCCGGCCCTTGTTTCAGGAGATAAACTTTTGGGGAATCCATTCTCTGTTTTCAGTGCACTGGCACTTGCGCATCTCAAGGAGCACTGCAAAGCACAGCCAGCACCCAGCTTCCCAGCCTGCAGGTACAGACTCTGAAGAAAGACCCTGGATGAGCAAACCGCTATTCGTCCTGCACTCTGGGCTGGTCCCATGGAAGCTGGGTGCAGGGGCAAAAGTCAGAAGGCAGACAGAAGCAGTCAGAGAAACTTTGTATTTCCAGTTCCCAGCCCTATGCTTACTTGCCCCTCCTGCTCAGCTTTATATCCACTGCCTCTCCCAACAGTACACAATCCTCCAGCAATACTCCAGCTTATGCTCCTTTCTCTTCCCCCACCTCCCCAAGGGAGCAATTGACAGTTGGAGGGTTTGTAGCTATAGGGCTGAGCAGGGATTGCTTGGCAGAGCACTGTGGTTTCAGCACAACAAGATTCAGGTTGCTCTTCAAGCTGTTTCTTCCCCACCTTCCTACTCCTCCCTCAGAACATTAACACAGTTTTTATTCCTAAGTGGTTCAGTCTTAGAAAAGGATGTAACCAGATATGGGAGAAGAAATAACCCATGTGGAGTACAGGGTGAAATGAAAAAATATATATATCAAGGAAGTAGAGAAACTGCACACTGACTGAAAACTCTATTTGAACATGCAAGGTTTGCTGTGGCCATCATGTTGTGACCAGGAAGAACTATTCTCTCTATCTTATCTGACTTCTGTGAGCATTTCATATCATGCTATGAGATTTCAGCACAAGATTTCCACACGTGTCCCACTGCATGCTCTGACCTATAGTACCAAGTTTTCCCAATTAGGAACACATCAGGGGGTCGAGAGAAGTTGGGCTGTTCTGCTGGATGTTAAGCTGGACACGAGCCAGCAGTGTGGCCTTTCAGCCCAGAAAGCCAACTGTATCCTGGACTCCATCAGAAGAAGTGTGGCCAGCAGGGTGAGGAAAGTGATCCTGCCACTCTGCTCTGCGCTGGTGAGGCCTCACGTGGAATACTGCATCCAGATGTGGAGTCCTCAGTACAAGAGAGACATGGACCTGTTTGTGCACATCCTGATGAAGGCCACAAAAACGGTCCTCTTCTATGAGGACAGGCTGAGAGAGCTGGGGCTGTTCAGCCTGGAGAAGAGAAGGCTCCAAAGAGACCTGAGAGTCACCTTTCAGTGTCTAAAGGGGAGAGGCTATAGAAAAGGAGACAAACACTTTAGAAGAGTCTATTGTGATAGGACAAGAGGAAATGGTTTCATACTAAAAGGGAGATTTAGACTGGATAAAAGAATAGAAGATTTTTTTTACAATACGGGTGGTGAGGCACTGGAACGAGTTGCCCAGAGATGTGGTGGTGGAAGCCCTGCCCCTTGAGACATTCAAGGTCAAGTTGAATGGGGCTCTGAGCACCCTAATCTAGTTGTAGGTGATCTGTTCATTGCAGGGAGGTTGGACTAGATGACCTTTAAAGGTCCCTTTCAACTCAAATGGTTCTGTGATTCAATCTATCATTCTCTGCCCTCACTGAGCCTAAACACGCAGATGCTTTGAGTTCCCCTTTACACCAGTAATCCTGACAAGGTGCTGAGCACTTGAACCATGCAGCAGAGCCTGCTCATCACTTCACATGATTGAGCCTTCGGAGATGCAAGATAGAGTGAAGCCAGTAAAAATAGAAATCCAATATAGAAGAGTGGGGGGCCAAAGGGAGAAGGCAGAAGGCAATATAGCAGAGCAAAAATGCAAATGAACAGCCACAAAAGCAGATTTAGATAGCACACAGCCTCTGAACAAATGCTAGTGCTGAAAAATGGAAAATTTCCATTTGCAAAATACAGACATCAAAAAGATCATCTGTGACTTGGGAGCACACTGTTTAAATAGAATCCCCTTCATTTTCTGGCCTGTGCATTTGAATAACCGAATCCACTTGCAAACTAAAAGAGCAGTTTGCTTACTGAGTGTTAAGTATAAATGTTCCTCAAAAGAAAAGACAAGCTGTTCAGTCCCAGCAAGCAAACTTCACAACTTCCCACAACTGGATGCTCGTTATCAACCTTGACCCGGGAATCCATGGGAATCCAGCAAGCAAACCAAGTTCCAGAGCACCTGAACACCTGAAAAGGAATTGCTGCACTGGTGTCACCCAGTGTATGGGGAGATTCACAAGACAGGCAAGCAATAAGAATCTCTTCGACAGGAAATTTAGAAATGAAATGAAATAAATGGGAACAAATCAACTGTAAACCAGACAGCCAAATACATTTGAAGACAGACACCAAAGGATATTAACTCAGAAACAACCAATGTTGTGGATAAGCAACCTGGAGTTAACTGACAGGAAAAAAAATGAGACTGCTCCTCCTGGCAGACTGAAGTAGAGAAATTACATGTTGGGATGTATTTTTACATTTCATGAAATACAGATTTCTTCATTCACAAAAAGAGAGTCAAAAGAAAAACACAGACACCAAGTGGAAAAATGTAATTCAGGGGCCCTTTTTTACTAAAATACAGTTGTACATATGCTCTTTCCTTTTCTCTTACTCCTCCTCTTCATTTTCCTTCCTCTTTCCCTCTTCCTTTTCCTTTTCCTCTTCTTTTTTCTCTTTTCCTTTCCACCTTCCTTTTCATTTTCCTTCCCCTTTCCCTTTCCCCTTTTCCTCTTTCCCTCTTCCCCTTTCCCTTTTTCCCTTTCCCATTTTTTTTCCTTTTCCTTTTTCTCCTTTCCCTTTTCCCCTTTTCTCTTTTCCCTTTTCCCCTTTTCCGTTTCTTTCCTTTTCCCCTTCCTTACCCTTTTCCCTTTTCACTTTTCCTTTTTCCCTTTCCCTCTTCCTTTCCCTTTTTACTTTTCTTCTTTTCCTTTTTTCTTCCTTTCTTTAGCGTTTTCTAGCTATTTTATCAAAGCAGCTTCTTAGGTTACATGTATCTGCATAATGAAACAATTCAAGCATTTTCTTGCTCCTTGCTCTTGAAAAGCAGTAATACACATTCTAGAAGAACTTTTATCAATATTTTCTAAGTCAGGCTAGAGAAAATTATTTCGTTCAGCAGCAGAAGTACAGCTGCCATCACTTAGAGCAATATAATAGGCTAAGGAGAAAAAAAAAACAGCAACGATTATCTTGGGCTTACATTTTTGACACTGTCTCTCTGCTTTTATTCTCTCTATTTACTCATTAAAGCTAGTTTCAAAGCAGACCATGGTGATGCTTGACAGCTTGTTTACAATGGGTTACAAGAGGAATACTGATTTTATTTCTAGATCTGTCAGCTCCTTCAGTCCAGATACTTTAAAACTACATTGATGAACACAGGATCTTGCTATTTATTAGTTAATTTATCAGGTTCATTTGCCTAAGGATAATTAACTCAATTTCTTTCAAGTAATATATCCTGGTGCAACCAGAATCAGTAAAGCATGCAATAGGCATAGAGGAGGTGGAGAAAAAAGACACTGGGGAACAAAACAGCATTGCAACAATAGAATTAGGTGGCTCTCTGAAATGGAAGGCACCACAGTTTCCAACCCTTCCTGGAGTTTCAGAAGGAAAGACCCCAATATTAACAAGTGAAAGTTCTTCCCTGTCCCAGTCTGATCCTGCTCCCCAGGCAGGATGTGGTTGTGGCAACTGCAGATGGAACTGCAGACAGGTGAGATTTTGGACAATAGCAAAGGCTTGCCACGAAACTACCATTAGATATAATCATTTTTTTTCATCTTATCATCTTCCAGATTAATAGTGCATTTCAGATATTTCCACTGGTTGACATTTAAAGATCCAATCCTAAAGGATGTCATCAGTGACAGAGTGGAAAAAGTGGTGAACATTCACTGATAGGAAACTGTTTGCATTTTCCATCTGATACAATCTTTTGCTTGCACGAGCAAATGAAACCAGCAGCCAGTTGTACAGACAGTCCAACATTATGTGTTACAGTCCTCTTTCTGCAGATGTTAATGGACACAACCACAGTAAATAGTAGGAGGGTGATCAATCCCCGGAACAGGCTCCCCAGAAAGTGGTTACAGCTCTGAGCCTTCCAGAGTTCAAGGAAGGTTCAAGCTGGGCAATGTTTTCAGACATAGGGTTTGAATTTTGGGTACTTCTGTCTGGAGCCAAGAGTTGTACTCTATGATTCTTTTGGGTCTCAACTCAGGATATTCTATGATTCTAAACAATGTTGCCTTTATCATGTGTCTACAGCCTTCTTCATATTCTCAGAAGCCTTGCATATGTTGATTTGTTCTGTCATGTGGAAGAGAATAAAGTGACACAACTAACCAGTGGCAATGTCCAAAGTCATCACAACAACTGGTGGTCATCTGTCCTCACCACCATCATGACACAGTGAAAGCCAAAGCAAATATAATCAGAAGGTAACGACTGGCGCTTTCTTCAGTGCTGGAGGAGATTAATGAGTGCAAAAAGGGGTCCAGTGGCAGAGAAATGCAGTGTGGAAACATGGGAGAACAACACAGATGTAGTGTCCTACTGCTGCACCCTTATGTAGGACCCACATCAATCACTGAAAGCTTTCAGAAAACACCAGGATTTCACATAGGTTAGAAGACATGCCTTTCAAAGGTTGTATTTTCTACAGCAGCTCCACATCACAAGCAGTAAATATTGAGCCTGTTCTTGAGTCTATATTCTTAAGATAAAAAGGGCAAAGTTTTTATACCCCTAACAGTGGCAGGACTAACCAAGGCCATTTTGCTACTGCAGCACATTAACTTGATGCTACCAGCATTGCAAGGGGCACAATTTCAGAGAGCAAATTCTTCACTTCCCACCTTCCTCCCTCCAATGTCCTGCTTACTAGACGCCTTCTCCAGCCTCTGTTTACTTAATATCAGATTGTAATCAGGAAACATGAGCTTTTTTCTTGAGGAAGTTTATTTCTGAAGGTAATGGAGAGACGTAAATATGCCGCCTGTTTACTGAGGCTCATAAACACATAAGAACACAGGCAATTAATTGTCACTGAGAGAGTTCCAGTGAATATGGAAAACTCTAGCTTTTTAGGGCATGTTTAAATGAATTTTCACCCATCACGTACTGAATTACTTAGTGAGATATTAATTTTGTGCTCCAACTGAGGGTAATCACAGAACAAACCGGCATTATTCACACAGCTCTCTGAAATTGCAGTGAGGGTAAGCTTCAGAACAAAGGCCAGTGGGAGTCGAGTCTCTTGACTTGAAAGGAATTATCTCTTCCTCTAATTGAAGCGAGGGCTGTTTTGTTTTGGTATTTCTTTCCTTCCCCTTGCTAAATTTCCAACAGCACTCCTTGGGAGAATGTCTCTTTGCAATGGGCTGTCACGGCTAAAGCCCAGGATCAGCACCTCTCTGCATGGGAAAATTTACTAAGATGCATGTACCAGCATCCCTGGCAGCTGGAGTTATAACAGTATAGCTCCTCATGCGGGCAGACGCCACGAAGTGGCCCCATGTGCGTAAGCCCAGAAAGTTGAGAGGTTTGGGTCCTGTTTGCTGGCGCTGCCCCTTCCCAGGCCTGTGACCTTGAACAAACCCTTTCTCCACCTCCCTCCTTCCTTGCTCAGTCTTGTGAACTTCAATTGGAATCTTTCTGCAGTGAGAGCAAGAGAGCAAGAGAGATTTCCTGCATTTTACAGTATCACAGGGGAACCTCAATTTTGGTAGGGCACCACAATGGCACATCACCAGAAATCTGTAACAGCGTGTGAGAACAGCTTGTTCTTACGCCATCCAGACAGCTGGTGTTAGGTGACTTTCACAGGCTGGGGCATTTTTTTGCATGGGAAAAAGTTAACAATAGGCAAGAACAGAGGGTCATCTCAGGCGAAATTCCTTTACTATCAAATATAGTACTTCCAGTTTCTCCATAGTTATCCTCCCCAGCATGCCAAGACACATTTCTTCTTGTCTCTTTCATATCTGGCAGGATTTTTTTGTCCACTAAATAACTCTTCATCTAATGCTGGCTGTAAATAAGGCCTGAAGGAGCCTTGGCTAATAAATTCCATTTCATTTGTTAATAGTCCCCTTTCTAAAATGCAGTAGAATTACAGCAATACCCTTGCAATTTAGCCCAAAACGTTATTCAAAAGCATTTGTAAAAATACTGCTTTTCAATTACTGCTATTGCAAGTTCTATGGTTATGAAGAAATCTCAAAATATTATTTTGTTGTTGTTGTTCTGATTTTGATCTTTGATTTTAATTTTTTTTCGTAAGAATGCTGTCTGGACCCAACTGTAATCAAAAGTTTCCCCCTTTGATCAGCCTGAAAAAGGAAAAAAAAATTAAGTCTAAAACAAGTCTGTAGATTTATTTTTTTTTAATGTCTTAGACAAAAATTCTTTTTTCCTATATGTATAGAAAAACATTGTTTAGGAATTATTCAATTCCTAATTGTTCAATTAATTCCCAATTATTATATATTTTATATAATATATAAATATATATTATATAATAATATATTATTTTATATATTGATATATTAATATATTATATTAATATATATATTATCTAATAATATTACATATTATATAATAATTCCCAATTATTCAATACCAGCACTTACATCTGTCTCTAGTGAACTGTGTTCATCAGTTGTTTGGTTTTAATTGAAGTTCATGACTGGGAAAAAGAATTTGCAGTTTAGCTTGCCCCAGTAAGCCCTACAGTAATTCAGAGTCCATTCAGTCCAAAGTGTTTCGTAAATAAACTAAAAACAAGGGTTATGAGTAGACATAATATTTGGATCCAACAAAACGCTATTCTTCTCCTCCTCACCTAAACACAATCGGGAAGTGAAGTGGCAAATGCATAAAAACACTTACTAGATCCTCTAGTGCCTTGTTATCAACACGTAAACTTTCCTGTGACACTACAAGAAAAACTGTAAGCGTTCACTAATATGGAAACAAAAGATTGTGTGCAACTATTCCCAATAGAGGGGGAATTTCCAGCTCTCAAATTGTCCCCTACCCCAATACAGAGGACAGGCACAGCAAATAGAGAAGTACAGTACTGCAAGACAAGTAGGCAATTCTACATGCAGATAAGCTGGAGACTTGGACCCATTCTCTGTTTTTCAAATCAGTTCACTCTTCTGTAGGAATAATGGCATTTTTTGTAATAGACAGCTTCCATTTACCACAGAACCAATGCAACCTGCCGTGCGAAATCAAACTTTATGTCACGCCAGATTACTGTCCATCATAACCAAAGAAAATGTATTGAACAGAATATATTTGGCTTAGGAAATCTGTATTTTGTCAGCTGCAGTATAACTCATTGTCCATTAAACAGCACCGAGCCCATTCTAAACAGAGCACACTCAATAAATGTTTAACCCCCCCCCAAACCTTTACTTGTTAACTTTCCAGAACAAAAGTCAGGGTGATACCTAACATTTAACAAAAACAGTCAGTGCTGCCTCTTTCCTGTACCAAAAAATTATTTGGGCAAGAGATCATTTATTTCCTGCAGATAAACAAATGCTAATTATAGCTCAAATCTTCCCTCCCTTTTTCCCCTCTAGCATTTATTTCTTTGCCCTCCTCCCTTTCTGAATGCATCTCTTCTTCAGTCTTTCCCATCAAATATCTTTTGCCTTCAAAAAAATCTTATGAAATCTCTACATTCTCCTTCATCTACAAGTTATCTGTTTTGAGAATAATTTGCTTTCTTTTATATATTCCAGCTGGAGATTTTAATAAAGCACAGGGACTTGAGGCTACCGTATTTTTATTAAGGGATGGTGGAAACTTTATAATGATTTCTATTCACATTCAGCAAATGCACTTTCCTATTGTTCTACCCTATTCACCTCTGCCGACATCATATTCCCAAATCCTTTCTACTCTGTAATTCTTCATCCGTTTTGTCTCTTCTTCATTACTGTCCCCACCTAACCCCTGTCTTGCCAACATGAATACTTTCCTTTTCTTAACCTTTTCTCCTTTTCTTTTTGGTTGCCCTGATTTCTCAGTCACTGATGTTTTAGGCTCCACTGGTAATTTCCTACTTATGTCTCAGGTCTTTGAATGCAGAACCAAAATATTCCTGGGGAGTAAAGGACTCTTTTCAACTTCGAAATCTATCCTGCTAGGTTGGAGGAGAAAGCGCTGTATGCCATAAACACGTAAATTCCTGTCAGTTGAGGTACCTCAGCAGCCCTGGGGACAAAGGTAGGGAATTTAAAATATAGGGGAAGGTTAGGATATTAAGTTCATTCACAGGTGAAGAATTGGGTCTGACAAACTGAAGAGTCAATCAATTTCACTTCTTACTGAATTATTTTCAATAAAACAATATAAAGAAGTTTCTGCTGAGTATAAATATATTCTCCTAACAAGTCCAAGTTGCACACCCTTGACATCAACACACTTATCTTTTCACGATCCTACAGAAGCAAAATATATCAGTTTAAAATGTAAAAGCAATCTTTGCCAAAGATTTCTCACCTCATATACAACAGGGTAAGAATGATGAGAAGAAAACACTCTGAGGGAGTGTGAACAAAATATTAATCTTTTCATGCAGTTTTCCAGCTAAAATACTGGCACAGCTTCTGCTTGCAGATAATTTGTGGTTGGGCCATAAGTCCAAAGGTAAGCAAAGGTAAGCATATTTTGTTCTGTTAAGAATTTGTAGTACAAAACAAACAAACCAACAAACAAAAAACCCACCTCAAAAACCTATTTCATTTAAGTTTGGAGTTTTAGCACTAGAGACATTTTTGTGCCCATAATCTTATTGGAATGTTTTACCTGAAGGGTCTGCAGCATTCTGTCACTGTGATTATTTGACATTTCCCATTTCAGTTTAGTTAACTGAAACTACTTTTACCTTTTGAGTTGAATATTTTCATCCTGTAGATCATTTCCTGTCACCATGAGGTTGAGAAATTTCAAACTATTTATCCTTTTTTGTTTCTCAACGAAGATACAAAATTTATTTGGTTTTGGTTTTTTTTCTTGCACTGGAGCAAAACGATGCCAAGTAAAAGCAAGAAAATGCCCAAGGTCATCTATCTTCTTTTCCTCAGACAGTGGCTGGAAGGAACCTGAGAGAAGATTTCTTACTGCAATTTGCAGAACAAAGACCTGAAATTTTGACCAAAGGGCGAGTCTTTCTGTTAGGGATGTGCCTTTTGTCTATTTTGACAAATATGGACACATAGGAGTCCTTGTGTGCAAAAAAATACATTCCCAGTGCTTCTGCACCTATTCCCCTGGCAGCAATGGGAAGGGCACTTGCCTCCTTCTTAGCTGTAGAGAGCACAAGTGGGATGCAGAGGCGCCAAGGAAAGATGTGCACAGCAATACTGGTCTCACCTGAGCAGCATGGCATGAGACACACAGCACAGCTATAGCAGGAGATGCTGGCATCTAACTCCGGCAGTGCTAGGAGGTATTGCTTTATTTTTGTAAATTATGAAACTGCTGTGATGCTGGGGTGTCACCTATTGGTCACTGAGATGAGGAGAGAGCCTAGGAGGAGACCGAAGAAAAGATGGGGGACAGCCTACATTATAAGAGAAGACTGAGACAATAAACCAAGGCACTGAATGTAGAAGGAGACCAGTGCAAATGAATATTACAGTCTGGAGTAAAGAATGATTAGAGAGCTGGAAATAGCTGTGCAGAATGGGAGGTGAGATTAAGAATAGAGAAAAATCAAAAAGGAAAAAGAATCAGTGATGGCAACCAGATAGCTGAGAAGATCCAAATGAATTCAGGGAGCTAGACAGGACAAGAGACTCTGCATTGGTGAGGTCTCACCTGGAGTACTGCATCCAGATGTGGAGTCCTCTGTACAGGAGAGACATGGATCTGTTTGTGCACATCCTGAGGAGGACCACAAAAATGATCCAAGGAATGAAATACCTCCCCTACAAGGGCAGGCTGAGAGAGCTGGGGCTGTTCAGCCTTGAGAACAAAAGGCTCTGAGGAAACCTGAGCATGACTTTTCAGTGTCTAAAGGGAGAAGGCTGCAAGAAGAAAGGGGACAGACTCTTTAGCAGGATTTGTTGTGACAGTACAAGGGGAAATTATTTGAAACTAAAAGGGAGGAGATTTAGATGGAGTATAAGAATAAAAGTTTTTTTTTCACAATACAGGTGGTGAAGCACATGAACAGGTTGCCCAGAGATGTGGTGGTGGAAGCCCTGACCCTGGAGACATTCAAGGACATTCAAGACACTGGGCTCTGAGCACCCTGTCCCTGTCCATTGCAGAGGAGTTAGACTATATGACCTTTAAGGGTCTCTTCCAACTCAAACAATTCTCTGATTATATGAAATGGGGGCAAATGGAAAGGGGAAAACATAGAGGAGGAAAGGAGAGGACAGCCCTCATCTGCTTCCTGGCCCCAGATGACGCTGAGCACACCTCTGCTGCCAACAGCAATGACCTACTCCCAGCTGCAAAGCATCCCAGCCCTTTTAGCACTGGTCCACATAGACAATTAAAACCCAGTGCTGCCAGGCTCTCCATGTCTGTGTGATAAATAGAAAGATTTCAACCTTGCTGACAATCCATTTGTCAATATGCCAGGGGATGGCATTTTCAGGTTATTTTTCTTTTTCTTTTTCTTTTTTTTAAAACTAAAACCCATTCCACACATAAATTAAATTAAAAGAACAAGGGGGAAAACTCCATACGATCCCACTTTTAAGGTTAATGAGTAATGGGATAATTATAATGAATAATAAAAAGATAATGAGCATTCACAGAGAAGCCCATTACAACTGCATCGACAACCATTACTCTGTAATTTTATACCTTTTGAGCACTTGACTTTGCAACCGTAATGCTTTTTTAACATTGTTTTTGCCTGTGTAATGATATATAACAATCTCCACACACCATCTGCAGTCTTCAAATTTCCTTGATCTCTTTCAAACAACTTTTAGTACTAGGTACGAGAAGAGGAAAGTGATTACTTCACTGAGCAACAGCCAGGAGACAGAGAGGGATGCATCCGGTTGTGGTTATTTCTCCTTACATTCATAGTTCCTGTCTCAACAGTTAGGACTGTGCCACAAGTGCTTAGGCTTGGTTTTTCTGCTTTAAAGCTTCTGCATTCATGATGATTCTGTCAAAATTTCTTGATTCTGCAGTTTGCTTCTCCCATTGGTCTGACAGCCAAACCCGAGTTAATGAGGCTTCAGGACACAAATATTTAATATTTTAGCTAGGGTTGTGTCCAAAAGGAAGGCACCAACCATCTTCTTGACTCCTTTTTGTCTGACACTGTGCAGATTACTTTAGTTGTAAGCATTCTCCTTCACTGCTGGGCCCCTGCTTAGACTACTACTAGGCACATTTTTTTTTAATTGGAAAGAGGCACTGCACACTTACAGACTATCATTATATGTCAAATTTACTGCTAGCAAAAGCCAATATTAATAAGGGTTGCTTTTGCGTTTCTTCAGGCATTACATATTTTATCTGCAAATGTCAACTCTTAGCTAGTTGTTAGCTATTGTTCCCACAGTATCATAATATCACTAAATGCCCTGTAGGACTATCCCAGCCTCTTGTCACTCTAGCAACTCTGGGTCACTTTAAAGTCATTGCAAGTCTCTAAACATCTGCATTACTCAGACTGGAATCCTAATGTGTACTGTGTAGCAACCATCGCCGCACCACCACCTGCATGCTGCATATATGCAGGTGGCGCTCTTGACAGCTGAAGTTTCTATCTGAAATAAAAGAAACTGTTTACAGTAAAGAGCAGATAATTTGGGGGAGCAGCTCAGTGACTTGGCTACCTGTGTGACACGCACTCTCATTTCCATCCGCAAGACCCTGAAGCAGTCATTGCAATCTGAGTGGAAAAGGGGAGTTAACACTACATAATATTAGATAAGAGCCAATCTCTACTCAGCAGTCTTCAAACAGCAAGTGAAACATGCCTTCGGTGCGAGGCGAGAGATCAAGCAAAAGGAAATAGCAGAGAAGGAGGACAGGGCCAAAGAAAGACCCACTCAGCATGCCTCTCTGAGTTGGTCTTTTCTATTATTAAGTATCAGTCTGCAAGAGAAAGGTGACAGATTCCATGCTCAGCAGTCATTCACTTCTTCCTCAATGTTACAGTGAGCAGAAAATGTAATTCAGTGTCTACATCTGTAAATATGTAAATACTCACCAATATAAAAGTGGTGAGGCAGTGGAACAGGTTGCCCAGAGATGTGGTGGATGCCCAGTCCCTGGGGACACTCAAAGTCTGGCTGGAAAGGGATCCAGGCAAACCGATCTAGGTCTCCATGTAGGTCTCCCTGTTTGTTGCAGGAGAGCTGTACTAGATGGCCTTCATGGGTCCTTTCCAACTCAAAGGATTCTATCATTCATTCTGTAACATTATGCAGTAATTTAGATGCCTCCCTGCACAAAAGAAGCAGAATAGTGCCTAATTCAGATGCTAGCCCTGTAACAGCACTAACCAGAAAGGGGGAAAATGGCAGGTGGTGTTGGATACTTAGTCATCAAACTCCTATAAAGGCGAATGGGAACAGAGTATCTGCATTCCAACATGCAGCCTTGAAAACGGCCATCGCTGAGTCAAAAGGATGGGCAGCTTTACGTACACAAACACCAGAACTCCAGTAAGCCGGGGCACAAGCAGGATGATGGGCAACGAGCGTGCTCGGGTCCTGCGGGACTGTCTGGAGGCAGCGTGATCCAGCTGAGCAGAACCGCCTCTTGAACATCGCAACCATTCCCTGCTGCAGCTACTGAAGCCGCTTCCAGCAGCAGACTTTGCAGGCTGCGCGCCCCGCTGCTCGCGCTGCCCCAGGAGCCGGCCCTGTGGCTGTGCTCAGCGTGTGGCTCCAGCAGCCCTCCGCGCAGCTCAGTCCCCAGCGCTGGCCTCCTCCCTGGGGCTGGCGGTTGTTGCACGTCTGCCAGCACAAATAGCAGTGCCTTTTGGCTGGAGAAGAGGTGTCATACCAAGCCCGGGATTTCTGGAATATGATACCGGGATTTCTGCAATAGCCTGGTGGAGCTTCTAACTTTCCACCTTAGCTGCTTTATGTAATGCAAGCAAGTACGTATTAAATGAAGAGTTGCTAAGTAAACAGCTAAAATTTCTGGAGTACCAGAATTAAGGCTGCTTATTCCACCTTAACTACCCCCTTGGGCCTATTCATTAGAATAAAATCTGATGAATCACCTGTAATGCTAATGTCAGGGCCCTTTCTCTGTGTTGGATGGGCATCTCTAGATGAATGACCAGTATTTCATATTTTACTTCCTCATTTTTTAATATCACATTTACTGTATAGTATTCAAACTCTGCTCTGAGACAGAGTTATTAATGTTTGCACAGACTTTCGAGCAGGTGTTTTTCACTACAGTGATAGCATGCTTTATAACACATGTAAATTTATCCTCCTAAAACCCAGCGTGATATAGAACCAGGTTCATCTCTCGTTAACAGGTAGGCAATTGAGGCACATACAAAACAAAGTGAAAAGATGATGCACGTTTGGAGCTCATTTTGAGAACGACCCTATGCATTCAGGATGCCGTGCATCACAGAGCACAGTCCTCCCAAAGCCCCAGGAGCCACAATATATACTGACTGTTCCCAACCTAGCTGTAAACCAGGGGCTTCAAGCAAGCTGTTGCTGCTGTGACTCCTCCCCAGCATTAAATCTGCAGCTCCTTCTCAAAAACATCTCATCCCTGGGGCCCGAGAGGGTGAGTGGTTACAGGCCATTCCTGTCCCTACAGCAGCAAGACATACAGAGCTGTGGCCGTCAGGTTCTGTTCTGAGCCCTCAACCCACATGCCTCTCTCTTCTCGCTCAGTAAACTTAATCCTTCTCTTTCAGAACAGAAGAGAATGATTTGTGATGGGAAAGGGTAGAAAAACTTAACAATAAGCTGCCCAATTAATCTCTTTCTATATATAAAATTAATGGTAGAGAATTGTATAATTATCAGAGAATGAAGCCAAAATTTTATGAAATAGCTTGAATACACTCCAAAGTAGATTATTCCCTCCACATTAAAATGGGGTAATGGATTTCTCTGAATAGGATATTTCTTTATAGCAGAAGAATGAGATGCTCTTTTTCAGAGATCTCCAATATCTGAGTTTACAAATGCCAGGTTTTCTCTTGCTGTTTGCTAGTCAGTAGAAGCAGTGATCCTGACTGGTGACCTAGGTATGTATTGTTGGCTAGATGTTTTAATATAAAGGGGAGGAGCACACAAGCCACACGTGATCTTGTCTGGAAAGAGAGCAGAGTTCTCTGCTTGAAGATTTCTGGTTGCTAATGGAGTACAGTGGGACTCGAGTAAGCAAAAATAGCATTGTGGTTAAGATATTGGCCTAAACTTGGAAGATGTTTTCTGGTTCCTGGCTCTGCTGCAGACATCCTGTGTGTCCTTGGATAAACGCCTCTTGTGAGGCTAATTTCATTTAAACGCTCACATACATAGTAATGAGCCTCATAAACAGCCTATAAATATAATCACTTGAAATAATTTTTAAGGTACAATCTCTTGTATTCTGTGAGGAATTTCATGTTCTCTCAGGAAACGGAGAAGTGCATTCTGAGCTAGAGGCATGAGATGAATTTGGATCTATCTCAGTTTCAGTGGCATCTGTGTGCACATTTAAATTTGGCATGTGCAGACCATTATGATAAAAAAGAGCCTACATTATTTGCACTATTTCTTATTTTCTTTCTTGTGCTGAAGTTGTTCCCAATTATAGCAAGTCATATTGTAGGAAGCAAGGGAAAACACACATATAGATGATAACGTATTTGAAATATGCATTGGCTTTGTATCTTTTTTTGTTCAAAATTAAGTCTGGGAACATCCTGTAAAATCTGTGTGCATGCACAGCAGTTGTAATTACTCACACAGGTCCTAATACGTGCATCTGGAAGTTACATGCCTTCACATATACAACACATGTCTCTATGCAGTTCATAAGTAAACTTTCACAACAAGAATGATCCTAGAGCAAATGCACATCTGCCAAGTCTCTAATTAGGATGGTATCTCAACATTTGTGATGCATGCTAGTGCTCCAGTGCTTCTGGGGGTTTGTTGGTGCTCTGCCTCTGCTACAGATATCCAGGAATTCCAGGTAAACAACCACCACTCACAGCAGATTTGTGTCAGGTGGGCAGGAAGCACAGTATTGCCTTGGACCCTGAGGCCAGCCAGCAAACACAATCTGTACCATGGTGTGACCACCACAATGCTCTCTGTTTTGTCCCTCACTCACTCCCCAGCCTCTTCCTTTTCAACAAGAAATATCTCCTTCAACATATATGCTTACAATGACTATTCAGTTTTTGACCCTCTGTTGCTTATATAAAACAAAAAGTAACCAAAAAAAGAAAGTATAAGAGGAACTATTGTAAGACTATACTCATTGTCTGTGCCTACCATCTATGCCTAAGTCAGGTTTTTTAAAAATATATCCACCCACTTTCCAAGGTAGATATGTCCTACCCAGGATATTCCATTATAGAAGGTTCTTTTGTGTGTGTTTTATCAATGTATCCAGTTAAAAAGATATACACATGCAGGCATTTCTGCATTGTTTATTTACAAGAAAAACAGTGCCTGTGTTTGAAAACCCACCTCGTCAGAAATATGTGTACTGTAAAGCAGAGTGTTTACTAGTATAAAAATGTTGTTGAAGATACTCTTGATAGTCAGTGATGGTTTGTTATTCATTTGTAAAGTAATGGTTGTTTCCCTTGCATGTCCAGTAGTGTTGCTTGCACCATGTTGTGTTTTCAGATAACTATTAATGACAATACCTAAATGAATCATATCACTGCCTCATAGTCTAAAGTAGCTAAAAGATGAACATGAAATGAAGCAAACAAGAAGATAAAACTAAGGTAATCCAAATGTGATCACTTCTACTGGGGGAAAAGAAAAAATAGGCAAGTACATTACCATTCCTTTTTTTTTTTTTTTTTTTTTCCCCTGGATGGCAATTCTAGTGTACTTGAGTTACTCAAGTCGACTCCAGTTCACATAAGGGCAAAGGTGTTTCTGAAATCAACCCTGCTGTCTGGTCTCTCAGAGAATTAAGAAGCCTGGCAATTAGGAACAGAGCGTTTCCAAGCAGCATCCCTTTGTAAGGGAGAGCAGAGAGGACATGAAATGAAGTACCAGTGCCTACTTTTCTTTCCTCCCCAGAATGACCTGAGCTATTAGCCAAACGCCTCAGCACTGGGATGCCTAAGTAACAACAAGGCCTGTGGCAAAGCAAGAATCTCAATACTCCCAAGAACTTGTTAATTTTGGCAAGTTAGTTATGTCTGGGGAGCTGAAGTGGAGAAAATGAGGATGTAATAATGTTGCAATGCAATATTATAACATTATGAATAACATTCATAATGCCATCAAATACATTCCAAAAGAAGACTACAGATACAGAAAAAAAATTGGCTCATATTTTATTGAAGCTGAGATACGCTGACAGTTCAACAGTAAACTCTATGTACAATTACTCAATAACAGGTTTTGCAGCAAGCCTGGTTAGTTTCCTGCTTGTATCCTTTTGGCGCTCACTTTTTTTTTTTTGTTTTGACGTGTAATGACAAGGGCATTGCTCATGTTCACTAAAATACCTCCAACTACATATAAGCTGCGATCAGTATCGCATTTACCACTGTCTCACAGTGCTCCTATATTAGTATTTTCTATTTCTTAGGGTAACACATTTCCAATACACGCACAGAGTAAATCCAAAATGAGCCTTAAATAATCTTGTTCAGGGCAACAGAGAATAATGACTGTCTTCAGTGAGGGGCATAATTACAACAAGCTGTCAAAGGAAACTTTAAGAAGGTTTGGGGGCAGGGGGAATTAAAAGCTATTTACCTCTATCAAAGCAGAATGAATAAGGGTAATGAGTAATAACCCTAAGAAAATGACAACAAAAGGGAACATTCTCAGCACCATGAGTGGGAAATTAATCAAGTCCCTCTTTTGTTAACAGGTGTTGCACAATAAATTCCCTCTGTTCCACCCTGAAAAAGCATCCTTAATATTAGAAAGGAAAAGTTCAGAGAAGTAAACAAGAAAAATATTACCTTGTACTTAGAACGCATCATTTGCAAAGGTCTCAAAGCGCCTTTCAGTTCAACAAGGTAATATAAATACTGAAGTTCACTATTTTACAGCATTTTGATTTAAAATAATTGAGAGAACACAAAGCCCTAAATTAACAAGCAGACAATGGATCCAGGACTACAAGATCAATTTGGACAATTCCAAATGATTTTCAGGAAGCTTCCTGTTGCAGTTAACAAAGCACCGGTGTGCCTTCTGGAGAGGCAGAAACTTGTACGTCTTTGTGACATCTAACCACCCAGTCCTCTAAGTCAGGGAACGCTTAGTTTGAGTCAGAAAAGCACAATGCAGTTGTGTAAACAGACAATTGGAAATTGGGAAATCCTTAGTTCTGAAGTGGGATCCAACTGTGCCCCTTTTTCCTGTCCACAAAAAAGTTAATGAAGCAGCCTAAGTCGCCCGCCCTCTCCTGCTTCTGAAACAGACATGGTAAGATGAAACTACCAATCTTGGTGACCTGCTGGATGGTTTAAATAAATCAATATGGATGGATTAAATAAGTACACATCTTTAAAACGTCTTAAAGAAGAAGATTCTATGTGCATTAAATATTACTGAAATAAAGAGCAGAAGATCTTCCAAAAGGGAAATTACTACATTTCCTTTCTTTACATATCAATTAGTCATTAATGCAGCAAAACAAAGAAAAATTAGATTTGACAGTTCTCAATGAACGGTGTGCACTGCTACATACGCTCCTGATTTGATGCTGCAAATAAATACGTTATTCAGTTTATTCCTAATCGTGTTCCTGAACTGTTACTGCAGCCTAGACTATTAAGATTTTCCATGCAAGATACCTTCTTTAATATCCAATCCAGCTTAGCTAGATATATAACAGTCATGCAGAAAGCACGTTACTGATACCTTTTGTACAATAATTTGAGTATAATTAATTGACATACCTTGTCATTTCACAGACTGGTTTCTGCGGGCCAAAGAGGATCCTCCCCTGCCCCAAATCCAACAGGAAACCCAACACCAGAGATCCCTGGCATACAGAAGGCAGTATGGCTGCTGTGTTTGCTGAGGCAAGGGAGAGGTTCTGAGCCAGAGGGTCTTGACTGAGGCCATCAGGAACCAGTATCCCAAGGATCCCAAGGATCACAGCTGACACTGCGGAAGCTGAGCAGTGGCATATGCCACTACTGGTCTCCTTGGATCTATTCAACAAATTGCAGGAAATTAAGGCTGAAAAAACCACCAAAGCACCACACAACAGCAAGCGTAAAGCTTTTTTTTCAATCATTTTTTCTGTTTAAACAATTGCTGTAGTTGTGTCAGTGGAAGTAGGTAGCTGTGAATGACAGTAGCTAGAATAAATAAGACCGGATAGGAGGTGGTGTTCAGAAAAGGCTCTGTAGGAAGAAATGAGCCATGTGGAGAGAACATGAGAACCTTTTTACAGAATACAAGGCACAAAATTGCTTTTGAATTTTGTTCATCTTTTAGAATCTATTTAAAAATAAGTAATATTTTTCTAGAAACCGTAAATAATTTTTAAAAGAATGTTCCTATATAAGCAATCTCAGTATCTGTATCCAGAGAGAAATATAGGGTCCTAAAAGGTGCAAAATCCAATTTACTCTCAAGCCAGTCAGCTTCCTCCTTCTTCTTTCTGAGGTAGACTTTTAAAAGCAGTTTTTGAAGTTGTTGTGCACTTTTTTTTATTACAAGTTTTTCCTTCATGATGAACAAATATACTTAAAATAACAGAACATAAATGTGAGAGTAAAGGGCCTTGGAAAAGTCAATGAATCTATGCCATATTATTCTAGCTGCATATTTAGCCCACAAGTGAGATGCCACATGAACATATACAAGTCTTACATTGCGTATTAACTTGCTCTGTAGAATAAGACAGTGAAGCTAATCCAGTCCCACTGAACTTTGAAGAACCAATACATGTCTTGAAGCACATGAAATCTCCTTTACCCAGACAACGTGCTTAGAATACAAGCAAACTTTGGATCATCACTGGCCATGCTGAGCAGGCAGGACTGTGGTTTCTAATCACATCAACCTCAAAGTGATTGTGAAACCAACAGCCGTGTCTGAGCAATTGAAAAAAATGATACAGAACAAAGGGGAAGACCAATCTCAACAGGGCTTCTCCCTCAAGTGCACGAACTCAGCTTCAGTGGAAAGTATAAATATTTCATTCACTATTTTGTACTGTATTTCTCCCGTGATTTATGCTCCAACCATTTTTTTAAAAGGTGCATTAATGTCTCCTTCTAACAGCATCCTTTCTAAACTTTTCCCCTTGCTTAATGGGCCTGAAGGGATTAAACTCTTAGCAGAAAAATGCATCTGCTGTACATAACATCACAGTATTAGACTATCATAATACCAACTCATTTATTTTCATTTTGTGGAAGTATACTTTCCCTTGAGAATGATGCTACAGGGTATGTTTCCTTCCTGATGCTTCCTTTCATGTATTGTATGAAATTAAGGAGAAACACTTGTATTCAGAAGCCCAAGGCCCACTTTTTGCCTTGCATTTTGAGGCCACATTATACCAGAAAGATAGTTAGGCTGACTAGCAAAGAGCAACAGAAATCCTGCCTATCTCAAAGAAGCATCAATGCACATTCTCCACACTCATTACGGTTCTGGCCGCTGACCAGGCAGAGCTACCTTCAATTTGCTTTAGGTTCAGGTGACTTCCCTGGGCATAAGTCAGAGAAAGCAGAGACTAACATTTCAGCAAGGTCAGCTGTGATCTCACTGCTGGAACACAAACCGCAACAGTTAACATCAGCACAAACAACAGTGCATTCATCTTGCATTGTTGAGCAGGTCTTCAGTGACATGCAGTTACAACTATGCTGTTCCCTTGGTCATGGGAGAAATAGGATTCCCTGCAAGAAGCGCTCATAATCTTGATGGGCACATTCAAGACCAAGAAATGAAAACAGCATTGAAATCCAGAACTTTGAGGACATATAGTTATCTGGTAACAGCTTGGTTACTTCAATAACTTAGCTTTAGTAAAAGAAGTTTACCAAGAGTTTACAGTTTAACTAAAGGGAAAGCTGATATCACATTTGCAGACTAACTTCACTTTAAGCCTCTTAACAGGAGCTGTGAATATTTAGTGCCAGAATCATAAGCATTTTCTGTTTCTCAAACAGATATATGATAGTCCAGTTGGATTTTAGAAAAGCATCAGAACACCCACTCCAGGGTGTACCTGTCTAGACTTCAGGCAACTACATTCTTTCATTACATACTTTCAATCACTGAAATCTAATTTGGCTGACTTAACCCCTTAGACACCATAACACGATGGAAAGCACAGCAACTACAGCAGAATAGTAAGGTTCTAGGCTACAGAAAGTAAGGACTTACCCAAATGCAACAATCATGGGCACAGAAATTAAGGAAAGAAGCTGCTTATCTTCAGAAGGCCTTAGGTATGCAGGGATCTCCAGCATCCTTGCCTCTACCGCCAACCCTTACATGAGGTCTAGGAAGGGGTGCATCCTGGTTCCACCCCTTCGAGTCACTCAGGTGGGCTCCCCTGGGTTGGTTCTGCCTTCCCACCAGGTCCTCAATCACTGGTTCAAGCCATGACTTAGCATTTCCACTACAGACGCACATACCAAAGTCTACCTCACTTTGCAACACAATTCTATCAAGAAGAGTAATGAGAAAAAATATGGTGCAGTCATTTGGAGATTGATGAAAAAGTGGTTCTCACAGTGTTTTGTTTGAAAGAGCCTAGGCACAGTGCAAAGCACTTCCTAGAAACCTATAGAGGTTAACTCTGCTGGAGCAACAGCTGCTGCAGACAAGGAGCAACCTCAAACATGAGGGCACTTTTCTTTATGGAGAGAAATTAAACCAACCAGACTTTCTCTCATTGCTGCAATAAGCAGGAAAGAAAATTGTATGTCAGTGAGAATTACAGGGAGGCAATCAGGTTTATTTATTATGTAGCACCTTTACATGGCACCAGATAAAATTACTCACAGGGGTTGTCAGCCTTCAGGACAGAAACGTGGGAACTTTAAAACAGTGTAATACCTTGCTGCTTTTAGTGTGAAAATTATCATACCGGGATGGTGATGACAACCACCTCAAACATTTAGGAGGATTTGAAATGCATCCATTCTCCACCTAACTGCATTACCAAGTAACTATTACACTGCAGGATTCCTGCAAGGTCTTGTTGGGGAAGGAAGGAAACAAAACAAACCAAACAAACAACAACAACAAAACAACAATGACAATAACAAAACAATGCTCTATAATAGTTCAGGGAAAAAAAAAAGAAAAAAAAAAAAAAAAGAACATTTCCAAATATGCAGGTTTTCATGTTTTATCTTATTTTTATCAGTATACCATGGAGAACTTACATCTTCCACGAACTATGGAAAAGCATTCTAGTTTTATAAAAAATTGCAGAGGCTGCATGTTGAAGAGTAAAAACGTAAGTCAGCTACTTCACTATTAAGGCATAAGAGGAAGAACAGCCTTAGGCAAAATTTTCCAGGGGCAGTTTTGAAGAAGCAGTTTGTCAAACTGAGTGGAGAAGGGTGTTTAATTCTCCTAGCTAACACGATAGTGATCAGGAAGAAATACAGAGCCAATGCTTAATGGTTCAAATTGAGATGTTGGCAAAGAGCTGTTTTGGAAAGAGAGATCTACAGTGTTTTTTAACTCAATTTTAGTGTATGTTGAAGTGAAAACCAAAGTGCAAGAGAATGAAAATGTACCACATTCTCCTGTTTTTTTCATGCTGGCCTTTTTGCAGGATTCTTTATTCTTCCAGTCTAAGGGCAGTCATCAAACTTACCGTAAGAGAAATTAAAGTCTGGTAAATAAAAAAGACAGGGGATGGAGGGTTGAAGGAGACAACCATTGCTTCTCTCACATGGCTCAAAAGAAGACTGTACCATCTGCATTATGTTTCCAACATGACAAACATTCTTGAGTATATGAGTGTGTTAATCAGTGTTAGGATGAGTCTAAATGTATAACAAGCTTCACTTTTCAAGAACTCCTGTTATCCAAAAAGGGGAGTCAAGGAACATTAGCACGGAAGAGAGCTATGATTGCAAAATCCTAAAATGATAGGGAAAAGAAAATAACACTGACTTGGAATCATTACAGGCCTAGCCACTGAATGATGCTGAGAAAAGCATGGATCCTGTTGACTGAAACTAGAAATGAATTCGAGCCAAACAAATTCCAACTCAGTTTCACACTTGCCATTATTTTTGCAACCCTACACAAATCAGCAGTTCTTCTCTGACTGGACTGTACCCACTGTCTCTCTATTTTTTCACAGTACAAACAGCAGAATAATCTACTTCATCCAGCGCACAGAATTACCAAGGAGGAAACATGTACTTCTTACCCATTCCTGTGCTTTTTCTGTTTGCGCTGAAGTTTTTGTTTCAGTAAGAGTAGCAAATGAATTTGACTTCCATCTTGCAGCAATGTATGGTTGCATACTCTTTTAGTCTGGTCAGCTTTCCCAGTTGTTTTTCATCTTCTCTGGGTAACATCTGTTTCTCAAAGACTACAGATTCTCTGAAATCTTGGAGCAATGCTGGGACATCTTCCTTTAGGAAAGCATTTTCCTGCCTTGCCTTGTGTAAATTAGCAGCGACATCTTCCGAGATTCTTGCAAAAGCTTGGGGACAGTTTGCCTTTGTGAGGTGTCTGACTAAGGTGTCAACTGCATTTTCACACTGGACAGCCAACACATACAATTTTGCTGGCATTTTCATTATACAGAACTAAATGAAAACCAAAGGACAGCGCAAAAGACAAAGCATAACAATACAGTGCTATTAAAATCAGTATCTGAAATATTTTTGTGATTATTTATTTCAGGAAATGAACCTGAGTCTGGGTGGCTACTATTATTATTAGATGACAGATTTCCATGTCCAGAAAAAACACACAATCCTATTGCCCAATTTTGTAATGCATTTACATTTACCTGAACCTGATATTTTTCATTTATTTCTTCACAAAGTAATATATATTACATATATTAGGTGGTAGCTCCTGAGACCGAAGTCTTTAAGGAAATAAATGTTGATTTGCTGATTTGGTTCTTCCTCCATTATAGAGAAATACCAATTAGAGAGCCCCAAAACAGACCTACATTTTAATGTTTGGTATCGTGGCACTTCTAGAAAATCAAGACTTTGTGAGTTGTTTTTTTTTTAGACCCGAGGACCAAATTTATCAGTTTTGAAAATATGCATACATCCACCTATCTGTAAAATTCTTTTTACATCCTTAGTGCTATCCACATATTCAATTAATCTGAGATTGATTCAAGTCTACATTGGTCTTCAGATGTTAGCTGTGCATTCATCTCCACTTCTCTTTTGCAGAGTATATTTCACTCATTGACAAGGTAATTGGAGCACTGGGTAGGTATAAAGCTACAACCACTACTGCATCCACAGGAAGTCCCTTTCTGATTGCATTTTAAGTTACTTTCCCCCAGGCCTCATTTGTCAATAAGTGTTGACAGCTGCACAGCAATGGAAGATTACCTGAATGATGTAGAAGAGGAACATATGAAATTACTAGGCACTTGTGATGGCTGGTCAGAAAGGCTATATAAGCAATAAGCACCTGAGTGAGTAAAGAGTGTGGGGGAAAAAAAAAAAGAAGAAAAAAAAAGAGGCTCCATCATACAATATATAGTTCATCTTTCAAATGGAAATGATTCTGTGTGCGTCTTTCTGTAGGACAACAGTTGAAGATTTGTGAAACATAAGCAAAAAATGATAAGACTTGGAAGTTAGATTTACTTTTTTATCCCTTAAGCTGTCACATAACAACAGCTGTCCTAAGGACTGCAGATAGGAAACAAAGCCTGGACATTCTGCAAAGATTTCAAGGTACTGTTGAAGACAAAATGTATCAGTAGCAGGTCAGCATCCCCTTCACTGCAGAAGTATTAGCTCAATTTCTTTTTCACAGGAAGCCAGGCATCTCCAGGTGGTGATGCTTCAACAGGAAGATAATTTCATTTTACACTCAGGGTCAAATTCTAATTTCAGTTGTATTGATACAGAGCTACTCCATCAAAAGGAGAAGAGCTACTTCAGATTATTATATAAATGTGAAATTACTATTTTTACATTAATGCAAGGAGACTATAATTTTTATTTACCTGCACATGTATGTGACTTTTTAAAGAGGAAACTCCATCATATTCATACCCTAAAAGAGAAACTCAGATTTCCTGCATTATCCTCCATTCTTGAATAGACACCTGTCTGACTTAGCAACTCATGACTGTTGCTCTCCAAATCCTTTCCCTCCCAATTGATTCTAAGTGCTGAATGAAGTAACAGGAGCTGAAACCTCCAGTGAAATCCTACCAGTTTTGCTCAAGGAAGGGCAAGTTGGATGCTGAGCAGCCAGATCTTACTGAATTCCTACTCATTGCCTTGCACGGAACAGAGAAGTTGCAAAGCAGCTGACTGACAGAAACTGACTCTTGCTTCATGCATAGGTAAGACACTGCTTAAATAGAAAGCCAGATATATTATAGGCAAATTTCCTTGAAACGGGGATTATTTTTTTTTAGGGTGCAGATTAATTGGATAAAATTGAGATCTCAAGGGCCCTCTCTGTTTGTATTGGCATCACTGTGATTTTGGGAATGATCAGTGAGGTAAATCCTCATCTCCCTTTCCACAGACTAAACCTGTGCATTTCCAGAAACATGATCCATTTCAGAAGTTATTCAGAAGTTGCACTGAGACAACTGAACACAGAGTACCATCTTTCTTCTTAATTAGCTAATTAAGTAACCAGTTTATCTTACAAGAACTCATTTTGCATCCTCAACTACTCTTGCTGCTCTTGTCCTTAAGAAATTTAATACAGAATAGCTTCCTTACAAATGGTCATTTAAACTGACCACCAAGAGTAATGCAGTTTTCATCTTTCCTCATGAGGAAGAGGGTAATCAATTTTAGTTTAGCATGAATTTCACCAAAACTATATGTCTTCAAAGTCAACATTCTTTCCACTCTCCAAACAATTTCTTTTAAAAATGATTCCAAGGATTCCTAAGGATTGTACCAATGGTTTCAAGTGATTTAATAGCAAATGGCTACTGGGAACAAAACAAAACAAAACAAAACAAAAAAAAGGAAGCTATAGAAATTTGTTGCTACTTTCAGCTGATTATAAAGGTAAGCTTATATACAAGCAATTTTAATTGTTCCTAAGTGCAAAAAAAAAAAGTTAATTCAATCTGGGGTTCACCAGAAAAAAAATTAGGCAGTCTATAAATAGCATCTCAAAATAAAACGCACTAGCTACACTCTGTGCTAAAAATAAATGATCCTGATATTATCATAGTGAAATCATTCTTGAGATCTAAAATTGACTGAAGGCCCAGCAAAGCTGGCTAAAAGGAGAGTACTGCTCACTGCTCCACAGTTACAACAAGAAAACTGCAGTTTTGCTTGTAGAAAGGGACAAAATAGATTCCAGTTCAGACACCAGGTTTAAAGCCACCGACATTACATGTTTCTCCACGGTCAGTATAAACAAACTGCTGAACTCATTGCTAGAGAATAGCACAAAGACTGAAAGCATAGAAAGGCTGAAAAATCTTAGGTCTGAGAGCAGCTGCAAAATACTGTGACTTATATGCTACCAGGATGAGGAAGTCATATGCTGCCAAGGGCTGAAAACTGTGTTAGTGAAAAGATCACTACATGGTCCCTGCTATAATCAGTTCTTTGCCCTTTGGGCTGGCTGGAGCCTGCCTGAATGTTCCTGCATACCCTCAAACATGGCCCACAGCGTCTCTCCACTGCTCTCAGAGGCACTCAGATCAAGATGTTATGGTTGAATTGAAATTGTAATGACAATGATACATTTGTACAGGTCTAAAAGGGAAAAGCACTGAAACCATAACTCAAGTACAGATTCTTCTTTAACCTGGACCTCTCCTACTACTCCAAGATGTCTAGCATTAGAAACTGAAAAGAGAGCCAACAATTTAGAGTTAACAGCAACAAGGAATCTGCCAGTGATCTGCTGTGAAGGAAAGATTACTATCAAAATTCAGAACAAAATCCAGATTTAAATTTAAGGCCGCTTTTGCTAAGTGATGTTGCCAAAATTTAGCCCATACTGAGTAATATCATAATTAATATACACTTTAAATTTTATATGAAATAAATAATACATAATCCTGCTTTCTGTTTAATTATTTTCCTTCAAGATTAAGTTCCTTCAAATTTAATTTTAAAAGCTACTTTCTTCACAAACCTACCAGTATCTGTCCACCTACCTGCTTGACTGAATACTGTATTCCAAAAAGAAATAGGAAAAATACAACACAGGTACCGGGAAATTTTTAGTTAGTGAGACCATGCTCGATGCATATTGTTAGTCCTCATGGTTTGATCAAGCAGTGTAGGGGTTCTGATGACATAATTAAAACTGAACATAAATTTGTGTGTTTTTTTTTTTTTTTTTTTTTCAGCCAGAGGGTGGTGAGGCACTGGAACAGGTTGCCCAAGGAGGCTGTGGATGCCCCATCCCTGGAGGCATTCAAGGCCAGGCTGGATGTGGCTCTGGGCAGCCTGGTCTGGTGGTTGGCAACTCTGCACATAGCAGGGGGGTTGAAACTAGGTGATCATTGTGGCCCTTTTCAACCCAGGCCACGCTGTGATTCTATGATTGATTCTATGATAACTTCTTGTCCTAAAAACAATGACTTGTCCATATTTTAGTTTTATTCAGGAAAATATCATGGTAATATCCAATGGAAATTACATATGCAGGCCATTTCAATTTTTAAAGTTATTTTAAAAATAAATTGTTGCATTCTATTATCCTCAAAATACACTTGTTAGAGAGGGTAGTCATACACCCAGGAGTTATTGATAACTTATTAAATACTTCATTGGAAAAAGTAACAGAAACATTTTCACTTCAGATGTTTGTTTGGATGAAAGGTATGAAGTCAGTTGACAACAGCTAGAGTGTATTCACAGAAGGCATTTGAGTTCCTTTTCCATCTTAGCTGTGCAGTTCCTAACCCTTCAGCACATAGGCAGCTTGGCTTCAGTTTCTGTACAACTAATGGGATATTACAGCCATTAGTGCTTGGGGCAGTGCCTCTTATACTTCAAACACTACATAAAGGAAAGCGCAGCATCTTAATGCTGGCACCATTTTACTTCCACAAGAATCTGCAGCAGGCTTTCTAAGGAGACTGTCATCCACATCAAACTTTATGTATTCTTATTTTATGCAAGCAATCTCAGTCCCCATTAACCACATATGAAATTGACAAAATTATGTATTTTCCCTCAAGTCATTCGTCACAAAAAAAACTGCCTAGGGGAGGACTTCTCCATAGAAGTCTGTAAGAACAACTGTTCTTCAGTTCACATCTTTCCTTAGCGTTTCTGTTTTGCCTCATCAAATTCTCAAGGCTGTTCCCTTCATATGCTTCTTTAGATTTGAAACTACTACTGGTGACTGGATAGTGTAGCTCACAGCTTATGATTTATTTACAGCAAACAGAGCTCAAAAAGAAAGTGCTTCTTCTGTACCCTAAAATTAATACTGATAGATGATTATGGCTCATTACAAGTAGTTAAAGAAAAACAGAGACACATAAAACCCCCATGATGTTCCCAAGTATAGCACCTCCAATCTATGACTGAGGGCAGGACCTCCACAGATGTAGGGAAAGGTGGCTTTTCATCTGGGATGGACTGTCATATTAATGGAGAGCTGAAACTTGCCATTTAAATATATAGCTGTTTTCTACATCATCTGAAACATTAAAGATTACATTTTTCTTTATGAAGAAAAACAAAATCACTTGGGAAATTAGTTTTACTTCTCACCTTCTTTGTGTTAAAAGCAGAATCTAAAAATCTGAAATGAAAAACAGGAATAATTGACAGTCTATTTCCCCAGTGAAGTGCTATTATGGGAACATATAAAACTGGACAAGTATTTTTAATTCATCCTATAAAAAGAAAGCCAAAAATTTTTTTCATGGTTTTATGCTGGTATCAAATAAAAATCTTTCTGTCCTACAGACTTGAAAAACTACTCTGAAATATTCTGTTAAGATCTCGCTTACCATCAGTGTTGAATTGAAATGAGATTCAAGTGTACTGAGCTATCACTTTGCAACATATTACTTACCTGGGATTATTTTAATTTCCATCCAGCACTACTAAAAATTCAGCTCTTCTCCTTTGCCAGATCTTTGTGTACATAATGAACTTTATGATTTCTTACAGGCACAATGTATTGCTTTGGATTTGACTTTCAGGTAGCTTTCCCAAGTCATTTTTCAGAAAATGAACTAAGCCCAAATACAACAACTTGCTTTATGATATCTGTCATCTTATTTTATTACAAGAGAGGATGATTGTACTTTTGTTTTGTTTTGTTAAGATTAATGTATTGGGAAGGT
This sequence comes from Tetrao urogallus, assembly GCF_951394365.1. NCBI lineage: Eukaryota > Metazoa > Chordata > Aves > Galliformes > Phasianidae > Tetrao > Tetrao urogallus. The sequence goes on from NC_136820.1 coordinate 13,240,282, forward strand.
CTTTGCAGAACATACGCTTTAGAAGCATGAACCCTCATGTCATCTCTAATATGTTCAACAGCACACATATAGGGAATTAAACAACAACAACAACAACAACAACAACAACAAAAAAAAAAGAAAAACCAACACCACGACAGAAAAACAACCTAAAACCTAAGCAATTGTCTAAATCACAGATCCAATTTGTGCAGTCTTCTGTGTCTTTTGCAAAAATACTTTACTTGACCAGATTCAATTTCATTTCACTTTGACTTTCAAAGTGAGAGACCAAACAAGTTTTGAGGAAAAATCCCAAATGCTGGAAGGGAGATCCATGTGAGGAGCCCATCTCCTTTCCTACCACATGCAATCTGTGCCTATGCACGCAGTTTACGGCTGTCTTAGGACTGTTATTCTCTTCAAAACCTCAGGACGGGTAATGGCAAGTATTACTGCATCACTGTGCTATGGGGGGAAATGCGAGAGAAGAAAATGAGTGAGTAATACCTTCTGGTACATTTAGCAAGGTGGCAGGCAATGAAAACGTGAGTTTCAATCTCAGTAATGCTCCTCATTTAATTTCCCTCTACATAAGTTCTCCTAAGCTATAAGGGAAACGTTCTCCCACTGAAATACTGAGGTTAACTGCTGATACATGTGGAATGCTAGAGAATCCTTTTATTAATGTAATTAATGGGAAGTCACTTTAATATATTTTTGTAATCTAGGAAAATTATTGTTAATTTACAGTTTTATTGAGGAAAATATTACTAAGATAAAGAATATTTTTCTCCAGTTTTTACGGTTAAAATTGAACTAAAGTGAAATGAAATCCTTTGTAGGATTTCATTTTATCAGATTTGGAGACATTTAAGGATTCATAAAAAAATTCAATGGTGTTAATATCTACACTAATTAATCACAGGAAGGCTCATTATTTTTTCTCCTTTCATTCATTTGCTGTTACTACTGCATAGCACTCTTCCCTCTGACGCACAAAATGGAATGGAAGTAAAGCAGCTAGCCAAAAGCAAGTTCATTTTTGGATGTACATGCCCATTTACAGGTGCTGGTCTTTGAATTTTTCACAGCTCGCTGAACACTTGATTTGGGTTGGCAGAACCAGTGGGTCGTATGGCAACAATTCTAATTTTCTGCAGCATCTGAAATGTCCACTCATGGTATCATTGACAGCTAAAATTAGATATTTGGCAAAGCAGTCATAGGAACTAAGAGCTTGATTGAGTTGCCTAATTATGGCTTCCTCATGCCATTTGAGAAGACCCAGAGTACCCCAGCAACCTCAGAGGCCCAGTAGGAACCACACAAAACCTATGGGACACCTCTGGCCATCCAGAGCAGGAGCTGCAGGGGCAAGGAAAGATAACTACTTGTGCCATTTCATATGGCACTTTCATTTAGACTCATTTAAGAACTGAACACTACACAGCTGCCACTGGGATATTGAAGAAATCAGTTCTCCTGTCTTAGCTTGCTCTTGCTGGGTATTTTCTTTTCCTGCAGGTGGGTGTGGGGACTCAGCATTTCTCTGGGCCTATTCTGTGCAGGGAATGCAATGTACGAAAAAAGGCCAGAGCAAGTTTTAATTCTGGGGTTGGGGTGAGGGGCTAGAGGACCATTTGCAGGGAACTGAAAGGAGAGCCTATGTACTTCGCATTCATCTCATCACTGTTCACTCAGAGGAAAAAGTTTCTTAGGAACTGTGTGCGCTAGCTCCTATTGTATCACCACTGGAGGTGTCAGAACTGGAATTCAGTCTTGCTTAATTTGTGAAATTTGATATGACTACAGGCTTGGTTTTATAAGGTTTGTGTTTAGGGAGTTTTGATGGCATCTCTGAAGACTGTAATTCTCCATCCACCTCTCTTTCTTTACAAGATTGTATAAGAGTGGAATAAAAAAAATAACTTTATTCTTCTTTTCCACATTAAGCAGAAAATGGCTTTCTTGAGAGTGTGCATTTGCACTGGACTTGAGAAAACAGACCCCTGTGGAGCATGAAATGACACTGGGGAATATATTTTCCTTGACATGCTAGGTATTTTTCATCTGTCTGAGGCAGCTCTCCACCACCTACCCCCTCTGCTGCATATAAGATATGCAGCATCTTCTATCAGCACTCATCCTAACATTCTCTTTAACAAAGAAAATGAGCACCAACAGCATGAAGGAACAAATAATGCTTATTGTAATAAAAACAATATGGTCTCAGAGAACCAAGCACTCCTTGGAAAAAGATATAAAAAGATATGGTCATATAGTTTCCTGATGCCCCAAATTTCACATTTATTCATAACGATGTAAGATATTTCTCATAAACCTTCTGAAATTACATGAAATCTAATAATTTGATGCCCAAGGCTGGACTAATAAACTTTCCCTGATTCAGCCTAACAATTCTACTGCCTGAATAAGCAATATCCAAACACTACCACTACTTAAGACTCTGTTGAATATCAAATCTCCTTCTCCCACAGAATAACTCTCAGTGAGGCCAATATTTATTCTGTCTGATGCACATTTCAGTTCAGATCAGCAATTTGCTTTTTTCAAATATGAATTGATGTACAAGTGAATGGTCTTATATTTTTATAATAGGAAAACTGCTTCCAAAACCCTCTGTTTTCTGCATTAATGTGATCTGTTCACCTACACAACAGATTGGTTAAAATGAATATTGGTGATGACTGAAGTTATTCTGCCCACTATCACTATTAAACAATGCATCCTGACCAAGAGCTAGGAATTGCTTGCATAAAGTCTGAAATGTAACAAGTGTTTAGAACTAGTATGTAGCTAATGAGCAAGGATATTCACTGAATATTTATCAATCAGAAATTGAGATTTAAATCTTGTTGGTGAGAAAACATAATTTCAGATATTTCTAGAACTAAGGTAGGCTAAGAGTCACCAGTTGTTACTGATAGGCTTCCACAGGGTCAATGTCATCAGCTGGCACAATCCCCAGAGGTTAAATCCCATCCTGGGTCATGTACCCCAAATTCAGAAGGAATAAATCCCTGGGAAGCACAATGACTAACACACAGACTACATGAATACTGCCAGAAGTGTTTTGTTAGAGTTGGTCCCATTTTAGCACCTAAATATTTACACATCCTGGTTTGAACTGCTTTATTTTCTTTTTAACTGTTAGCCACGCTGTTACAAAAACAGCATCCAAGAAAATGTCATCAGCTTGATTGAAAAGCACATCAGTGCTTTTTCTCTCTTAATATTAAACTTCAAGGAAACTGCATTTAGTTAAATATTAGTAAATTGAAATGTAAAGAATATAAATATATTGGTACTCTATATACTAAGCAACCAACATTTTGTGGTCCCAAATGGTTTAAAGTAATTCCAGATACAAGCAATAAGATTTAAAGAATTTTAAAATATAGGTTAGCTTATTAAACAGATTTTGAACAGATTTTAACGAATTACATTTGGAATAAAAAGATCATGTATTCATTTATTTATGCCTTATGTTTCAGTTTTGGTCTTAAATCTGTCATAATGCTGCAAAGAAGAAAAATATCTTAAGATAGATACAGACTGGAGAGTGCAAGATGAGGTTTATGAACTGCTATCCATTGCTTACACTGTAAATGAAGTGAACACTCTTCCTACTAAAACCCTGTGGAACTCTGATGTGACAGTCACTTCTGTAGCATCTGGTAATGTCAGGTAGAGTTTCTTGAACGCTCAGATCTCTTGCTTTCTAGCGTACTAAGAAAAACTGCAACACTCTTCTGAATCACTGCTGAGGGTTGAAAGAATCCACAGAGGGAGGCAGATTTTTTGAGGGACTCAATACATGTGAGAGAAATGGTGTGGCTTCTGAATGACAAACATACAGCTGAAGATTCCTTGATTTGCCGTGTGTGTTGTTTAAGTGTAAACACAAAGAATCTGACAATTACAATCTTCTGTTTTTCTGAGAAACTGGATACCTACTCCTTACACTTACACAGAGATTTCCTGCCAGGATTCATGAATTTCTCTCTTTGACCCTGAGCAGGGAAAGAAACAAGTCTGAGATATATTGCAAAGTCAAATGTTTAAAGTTTATATCAATATACACGTGAGAAAAAGGTAATTTACTCGGTGAAGGAAGAACCCCCTGCTACATTTAATCATGCTCAAGTACATGGGAAAGTGCCCTTACGGCTGTTGTTTCACCCTGCCTTTTTAACCAAAGTGTTGAGAAGCACTTTTCTTCTCATGAAACACCTTAAACACAAAGTCTAATTAAACTACTAAAATGCCATTAAAGCCGGTGAGCAGACTTATCTCCAGCCACCACAGTTTGCAATTAGATTTTGGGAGAAAGTAGAGGAAATCAATGTTGTGTTCACCTCTTAATGAGAACATAAACACTTCACATTAAAAGATTATTTTCTTAAAATCCCCACAAGTAGGTGGGAGATTCCCTTCACTTGTGAAAGAACAAAACACGGAAAGTAAATTGTAGAAAACCAACAACGAAGTCTTACCAAATGCAAGAAAGTATTTTCCCTTCTCCCATGATCTTGAGAAAAGCCAAAATGGAACAGAACAAAACAGCACATGTGTAACAGAAGCAACATGTTTGAGTCAAAAAGAGGAGAAATGTGCTGCTTTTTAGAACCTCAGGAACCAGTCTCATTTCAGTGTACCAAAGCAGTAGATAATATAGATGGAAGTTAATGTCTGAGCCAAACACAGCCTTCAGTTACTTCTGCTAATCAGTGACTACAAACAAGAATATCTTAGAAGTTTAAGTGGGACTTGATCATCTCTGACCATCTGAGAACTCAACCAGTGCCATTTCCTACACATTAAGTGGATACTTCTTTTTGTCTTTAAGAAGAAAAAGCAGAACTGAAATAGCTATGGGAGACTTACTGCACGGTGGTGCACACCATCCATTCTTCAGACTGAAAGCTGCAATACGATGTCTAAAATACCAGCATGGAGACTCACATACAGCTGCAGATCTGCTGATACTACAAGAACTGTCGGACAAGCTGTAAAAGGCACTTTGTTGAAGAAGCCTCCCCTTCTTCACAAAACTCAAGCACTGTGGAAAGGCCTCTGCTTCCAGCTACATAATCTGCACAGGATGACTTAAATTTCTCCACAGTATCCCCTTTGGACTGACAACTCATCCCATTGAGATCACTAGCATTATTTGCACCTGCTTTTGGATTATATTTAATTCACTTTAATTAAAATTTGAACTAAGTATTTTCATTTTGTGTGTCAGAAATTAGATGTTTTTATTCCTCCAGACTTGCAACTCTTATAATACATACAGTCAATGAAAAAAAATCCTTTATTTGGAATGGCATTTATGTTGTTTGTTCTTATTTCGTTGTTAGGAATAACTTAGAGTGGAAACAAAATTCCTTAAGAATTTTATAGGTAACAATCGAAGCTCATTTTTGCTAACAGATTACAACCACTAGTTTGTTTTGTTTGTATGTTTTCCCCTTGTTCTTTATATTTGACACACTGTTTATAGACAAGACTGTTACTCAAAAAAAAAAAAAACCTAACTGGCCCTTTTTCCTGTGCGTGGATTTCCTCGCAGCAGCGACAAAAAAATCTTTCTTCTTATTTCTCCCTTAAAAAAAAAAAAAAAAACCTGTCTATATATATGTGTGTATATATATATTATTATGTTATATATATATATATATATAAATATATATAATGTTTTTTTTTCTTTTAATCACACAAGATGCTCCACCCAGTCAGATGCCCACCAGCACAATTCCCACTGCTGGTATTAACGAGATTAGCAAACAAAACAAGTTTGTTCACACAGAACATCTTAGAGTAAAACGTCAAAATTAGGTGTAGTCCTTCAAATAATTCATTTCTTTTCATCCTGTTAACAAGGTTTCAGTGCTGGTTGCCTTTTAAAAAGCAGTTACTCACAAAGCCATACAAGTTCGCCTTCACAAATGCGCTCACATGCTTGACTTTCTTTTATTAATGTTATGTGATTTTTTTTTTCTACATCAGTAGCATTTCAAGAGAAACAAAATGATCATCATGTGGTACACTTAGTCTTGGAAGAGGAACACAGCTGTTTATTCCCAGATTCTGAGCATTTTTTAGATCTATACAGCAGCCTGTATTCTCTCTGATGGGAATTACACATCTTACCATAAGCAGATATACTTTCCATATTCGTATTGCCAACTGTACCATACTTGGCTGCAAGAACAACAAAATGAATGCTTTGTCTGCTTTCTACTGCCATTTTTTTAACCTCTCTGTTGCAATGAATAAGCACAAAAAGGAGAATCATAAAATTACTCCATTTCACATTTCAGAAAAACCAAAATGCCCAAACATCTGTTTCAGACACCCTCTGCTGGAAAGCATCAAGTTCATCTCTCAGCCCATGAACTAGCTGATCATGTGTAGGGAGGAAAAAATTACACTGCGTCAATGTTTAACTGCCTTAAAAGCAAGTTATCTATTCTATATATCATTGTTTTGTACTTAAGGGGAGGAAAAGATTTTATGATAAAATTAGTTTATCTCAACAATGAAGGGAAATGTGTATCTGACTTCTTTGATTGTGAAGCAGAAAAAATTATTCCATTCAAAGTTCTGCGGAAACTTGCCTTTTGGATATAAGCAAACCTGATAAGCTTCTCCCAGAAAGGTACAAGTGATAAATGTATCAGTAAATAAAAATAGGGACTGCAATGAAAAGGCTTAGTCACTATGAACAACCCATAACCTGACTTGTTTTCTCCACTGGTGAGAAAAAATATCTCAAGACTAAATAGCTTTAAATTAAATCTGTTCATTCTGTGCAATTCTCAAGCAGCTCTGCAGTTGTAAGTGATTGCAGATGGAAACGGTGTTACTTTAAAGAGTTTATTCTGTAAACAAATTTCTTCCATCATTAGTCTATTAAATATATTCACTCTGGGCTGAAGTCTCTAAGTAGTCAGAGCAGCTTAACTCAGAGAAGGAAGGGTTGAGAAATTCCTCTCTTCAGAACAAAATTCTGTGCTACATTCTTGAAATCCTGGCCCCCATTTACATCAAGGATTTAAAAAAAAAAAAAAAAATCAAAATAATGATGGAACTATTTCCACTGTTTTAAAATCTACATCCCAATGTAAGATTTTAGAAATCAGAGAACATTCAACAATCCTTTTTCTTGTGCAGCAGTGTCAAGAGATTTTATCCATAAGAGACCAAAAAGATAATTCCATCAAGCTTCAATTTTTAATTAATTCTTTTACTTCTTAACTCCCAAATAAAGTATGAAGATAAACAGTTGGTTTTGGTATCAAGCTTGCTCATTAATGATGCTAAATGCTAAAGCTTTCACCACTCACAATATGTGTTTGATTCACGTACGTGGGACAGTGAATTACATTCCTTTCTTGATCACTATTCTGAATCACAATTTCTTTCTTGGACTCAGAAGTGAATAATTGCACCTACCCTCCTTAAGCAGACAAAAGGCATGAAGTAGCCGCCAAACAGAACGAAAGATTTAAAAAGAAAACCACTTTATAGTTTGGTATGAAAACAACTCAATCCAGCCTTTCATCTAGCCATAAGCAACCCGACGATTTCTACTTGTGTAATTCCTGAAAAAAGGGAATCATTCAATCAAAGATAGACTACCCTGATGAAACAAAAACTGTGGTTCTAGCTAGAGGTTTAAAAAAGGCTACCTTTAAAATCAATCACCAACAATACAACAAAAGAAGTCAGCTGCACATCTAAGTGGTTGTCTTTCATTTATGGGTAAAGCGAACAAAGAAAAAAATTAATATGGAAATTAAGAATTAAAGTGGAAAAAATAAAGGTATAGGGCTTTTCCAAGTCCGCACAAAGATGCAATAACAGGATGTAGAATAGAGCAAAAGTGAGTAAGCTAGAACAGATCACAACCTACAATTCCTGACAACCTTCACACTGTTTTCAGCCACGCTGCACAGAAAGGTCAGGTTTTGCTCTTACTGATTACAAAGGCCTGGCAGAGACATCAGCAGCAGTTCTGGCTCATCAGAGTCATGCTAGAAGGCAAGCAAGAAAAGAAAGGTTACCAGGACAGAAGGACAGAGCTTTGACAGAGCATTAGCTCTCTGGTTCCAGAAGATCTCTAGCCAAAGGCTGGTGCTCAAAGAGATGAGAACAAAGTGTGTAAGATGGCAATATTATAGAAAGTCTCCAAAAAGATCTTTGTGATACTTCCAGGCTCTTTCTACTTTTTATTCTTGCATGGAAGCTGTCTGCATACTCAGGTAGGTATTTGCATAGAATGAAAGAATCAAACGGAAAATATTCTGCTGCTCATGAAAGCTAAAGATAGTTCATCTTGAAACTACAGAAAGGAACATCACTGAAAACTATACTAAAATACTGAGATCCCATCCAAATAAAATAAAAGCAAGGAAGTAAAGGGGTGATGCCTTGTGGGAGTGCTCCACAGGGAACATGATTCTTTTCCCCAAAAGCACAAACGTCAGTGTTGAATATTTTTGATGAGAACCTGACATAGAACAGAAGAGAGACACTCAAACTGACTTCAGTTACTGGAAGTAACTAAATACACATAACTTTCAGCTGGAAGTGACAGTCTTCAGGAATTACACAGGATAATAGTCTTAGAACAAAGTAAAACACTGTCTAGTTATATACTTGGGCACACACAGAAAAGCAGCCTCATTTGACAAATAAGGCACCAATCTGGAACTAAAGATCGCCAAAGCTTATTGTTATTCTTTCTCGGTGCTTCTGCTTCCTTTCCTATCTTTTAACCCATCTCATTACATGCTTTGGGAGCATCTTTTATGGTATGTTTGTGCAATCCTGATGTCAACAGAGTCCTCCTCCTGTATAAATTCAACACAGCACCACGATGAACAGCAGAAAACAAATTAATTCCCATTTCCTGTGGATTTCAGTGTTTCCCCATCTCAAAAAATCTCTTTCCCTTATGTCTCCTTTGAGAATACCTTCCATACAATGCTTCCAGTTTCCCCAGTAAATCGTAAGCCCTCTTACAGTAACCTTCATCTTGAAACTGGTCAAAAATATGCAAGTGACTGGAAATGAGACCCAAGACAGAACTATGGATCACGGATCATCTCCCAAGGTGTGTTTTTTGTTTTGCCTTTTTTTTTCTCTTTTAACAAAACATGGCTAATAAAAGCAACAGCAAACATTTCAACATATATCACAAAAATTAGAATTCGTAATGAAGCTTAATTCTGGCTGACAGAGGAACTCTAGGATTTTGATATTTTTTAGATATCACACATTCTCCACAGCATCCACCAGCTTTTGGGTGGTTAAAACAACATTTTAAATTGATTCAAGGAAAAAAATCCCACAAAATTTCATGAAGAGAACATTTCTGTTTTGACAAATGAATGTCCCAGGTATACTTTTTTTTTTTCCAGCTCCCTTCGTAAATAGAAGTTGCTATTGAACACCATCCCATTTGCTTACCGTTTGATGTAAGCAAAACCTCCTACATGCAGGAAGCAGGTGTAAGTGCAAAAGAAAAATTTCCATCCCCTATTTGTACACTTAACAGAATGGTTTTCTATTAAATCAATACCCCCAGTTAAAATGAAGAAAGAAGAGAAAGACTCCATCAGCAAATTATTTGAAGTGGTGTTTGTTCAGACTAGTCCAAAAATCTTCACCCTTGGGGTCGGCAATACAGCAGGGAAGTCTCCTGAGCACGTTAATTATTTAAAATAAAAGCAACACAGTTGCTGGCCTTTTGAAATAATCAATCTTTCAAACAGTGTCAGGTGTCTCCAAAACACGTGACAGGTTGACAGTTTGTAGCATCTATTCTTGAGCTGTAATACCAGGATTTTCTCTGGAGCCTGGAGGAACTCATCACCTTTACTAACAAATCCTAAAGACAACCTGTCTGGCTCACTGGAAATGTAATGGAGAAGCTACAATTAGAACTCCGGACCTCCTATTTGCTAAATTAAAACAGAAAACCAAACCAAACATTTGCAGCACATTTATACATTTACAGAGACAGACACACATATATATGAATGCAGACACAAACACATGCAGACGTTTGTATAGGTAGATATATATAGACATGTAGCTGTAAATTATACACATTTACTGAGATCTGTATTTACTGCCTCCTACAAGTCTATCTCACAGACTAAATTTAGGGAATTTTCTTCCATCTTTTGAAAGAAAGAAAAAAGGCAGCATCTGGTTTGTATTTTTCAAGCCTATTAAAAAAAATATATATATATATATATTTTTTTTTTTTCTGCATATATCTGTTTGCTCAGTATAGAAGAATAAAAACCTGGAATCAGCAAGAAAATTCTGTAGAGTGTGTTTGTAAACAAAAAGTTCCCATCTTCATAGCAGCTGACCTTACTAGCACTAAGAGAAGCTGTGAAACTTCAGCAGTGCATGCTTCAGTAATGTTATAAATACATATTTTTATGTATTTTTGGTCATACTGAGGAATTCAGATTTTCCACAAATAAATCTTTCTTATTGAAAATAAGTACATATGTTACATAGAAAGGATCTTTTTTTTCCTCAATTTTTCAGCATTTCTAGTTTGGAAAAAAAAAGTTTTATCTACAGCTGTCTGAGGAAAAAATTGCTTTTCTTTCTTAACATACAAGTTATATCTATTAAAAATACCAATATTTACAAATCCTTGACATTCTTTAATTAATGTATTGAGAAAGAATAACAAGATATGTAATGATAATATGCAATTTGTAAATGAGTAGTGGATACAGGAAAAGAGCAATTTCAAAATAATGCTCTTGCATAGGAAACCAAAATTCCAAAACTGAACAGCTCCAAACTTAAATTTAGGGTGTACTCCCCTATTTCCCCAGACTTTTTGAAAAACACTTCTTGCAAGTCCTTTGAAACACTTTACATTATCAGCACTTCCTGTTCTGAGAGGCCCTATCACTTCCGACCTAGTTAACAAAATTCAAACCAAAATTGCTATCAAAGACAGCCCTCCATGAAGATGGGTCTCACTTGGTCAGCTGATGGCCAGTGGTCTTTCTGGGCCCCACATCTGTCCTCCAAGCTTGGCAGGCCTCACCCACAGCACTGTACTTTTGTAGGTGCCAAGTAGAGACATAAACAGCATTTAACACAATTACCATAGCATCATATATATATTTTTATATATTTATATTATTTATTTTATATATTTATATATATATATATATATATATATATATAAAGCTACTCTGTATGATAAAGTACACTAAATTACCTTGGCTAAAGTCCTAGAACACCTGAGACTTTTCACTACAAACCTTCATAGAAGTTAAATTTTGAAGGTTAATACACAAAACAAATATGTTGTATACCTCAAAGACAGAATGTGAAACACATTTGTAGATTTTGTTGGTTTTTTTTTTTTTAAAGGCCTGGCCAAGTTTTAATGGGCTGTCACACATGAATGATTATGAAAGCACTACAATGAATTGAGCTGATAAGCTGATCTGATCGGAATTAACTGCATGTGATTGCTGCTTTGAAAAGCTGGCCTAAAGAGGCAGCATTGAAAGCAATCTCACAAGTCACTGGTACCACTTGCCACAGCTATAAGTAAGCACAGATGGTGAGAAAAGTTAATTAAGAGACATATTTATTTGGGGGTTTGAAATTTCCACCCCCTCTTCCCCAAAGAAGCTGAGCTACACTGAAAATGTGTTTTATGTTTGTGGCCTAATAAGTTCATGTTTTTGAGGCTCCGTTCCTGTAGATGGAGGTAATAGATAAATAGAATAAATATTTTATGTCAGCAGTTAGCATATGGATTTGCACTTGCTCACCAAGCTACTCATTGCACCTGATAGCTAGAACATCTTGTCAATTAAAATATTCCTCATATTTTTTCCTCCTACCCGGCACAGCTTTTCATTTGTACCACAGTTGACATCCTACAAGAGATGTTCCCCTTCTCATTCTCACTTGAATGACTGCTTCTTCCATTTTCTCCCTTTCTTTTTCGCAAGTAACATACTAGAACATATGAGTAATTCCATTAAACAGGTTCTGCTGACAAACCATTTATCTCTTCTGGTTGGAAACCCTTTCTCCCCTTCTTCAGCCCACATTCCATCTCCCCCCACATTAACTGATGCCCTTCTGGAGCTGGAGTGTGACAGCGCTCCATAAGGTGATCACCATCTTTAGGGTATCAAAATACATCCCTTACACTTAGTGCATTGCAATAGTGTGTCCAAAATGAGTCGTGTTGCATACATTTTGCTCAGTGGTCCTTCAATAGCGTACATTCCTCTGGACCAGTCCCTCCATTCTTTTCCTCTTTTATTTTGATACAATTTTGGCTATTATACTGATAGTAGATTGTAGCTTCAAAAAAAGAAAAATACTGGCTAAAGAATGGTAGAGATTGATTTCACATGAAAGACCCTGGAAGTTAAGAGAGGGTTAAGGCTAAAGACAGAGAAAACCAAGAATTTAGAATTTAAATTGAGAGGTTCTTAGAGAGGCACTTCCAACTTATATTGACTGTTCTATTTATTTCCTTTCTCATCATAGCTGATTACGAGGATGTGCATGTGTAAAAGGAACTTTCTTCATGTCTAATCAGACTTGCTCTATGCCAGAAATTCACAATCCACTGTTCGTGACATTACAAAATGAATCAGGCAGGAGGCTCAAGCCAGATCAGAAAGTGACAGCTTCTGTTTAAACAGATATCAGATAACAGAAATTAGTGAAGGGTAGCTGTCAGTATTATACTTCATAAGCATTTAACTCTATGTACCATCTCACTCTCTAAAAAGAGGCACAACAAAATTATTCACAGGAAAGACCTTGATACTAAAAAAATATAAAATAAACGGAGCATTGATCTGTTTAACTTATATTTCCAGAACAATAAAGGCCTATTTTCGATAGGACACTTACACTATATGTATTGAACACTCTCTGTTCTTCAATATGGTCAAATAATTTATGGTCTACCAAAAGAATTTGGTACATATCAGTTTCGTACTTTTGGCAGTCTCATTTCTGTGCTATAAAACTGGTTTTGAAAACAATATTACACCTCTTAACAAGAATGTGATCCCTTACTGGGCTTAAACTTCATATAACAGGATCATATTAGAAGACTAGAGATCAACAACCAAAACCAGCCCTTCATTTAGAATCTTCCTGTATAATTCTGCAGGAATTTTAGCCAAGCATTCTATTGTCAAAGGTTGTGAATATGAACGTGTAAAGTAACCATAGCTCCTTCTACTGGGTCTTCAGATTCATCAGGCTGAGAACTTGCTATCCTAACTAGGCCCAGAAAAGTGAGTGAAGGAAGGCCAGCAGCATTTCAGAGAGCTCTGAACCACATTTTTTTTTTTCTTTTTTTTTTTTAAATTCTGCTTTACACATTCCCAGTAACAGTATAATTTCAGAAGCAATCACGCATTTAAAGAAGTTAGCAGAAAGACGTCTGGGGATAGAATATTGGAACAGAGACAGCAGTACTGATAAGCAAACTCATTGTCTGATCCACATATGACATCTCAGATGTAACAGCTTGTAAACATTATCTGTAGAGCTCCAAATAATAACTTTACAGATTTAACCAATCATGCTTTGAAGGCTGTCACTGATCTAGTGGAGCATGACCAAATCCCGTTAGAGTGCAGAATAGATTCTAGTGGAAAGTCTTACATGCTGAGTTGAATATCTAGATAAAGAATGCAAAAGCTCCACACGTGCAAAAGAGAGGTACGGAAATGAAGAAATTAATACATGCATTAGAATTAATTCATTGTCTCATGGGTCTATGAAGAAGGTTTCAAACCCTGCAGGGTAACTCAGTCTGCAATGGTACTAGGTGCTTCATCAATGAATATCGTGCTGACAAATTCCTTCGTAACTCTGACTTCTCCTTAGCGTGGCAGATTGCTGTCCCTGCTGCATAAATATTCAAGACCAAAGAGACTTCCTTCCAGTTTCAATGAAATAGTATAAAGCTGACCAGGTCTTGCTGATTTATCTGTTTTGTTTGCTGACTTTACACATGTATTTCTTTAAAATAACAGCAGTTTATCTAAGCAGTCATTTTTTTAGAGTTAATTCACTGAACTGAAATTCTATTGTCCTTGTAAAATGTGAGGAAAGGGAAATTAATTGAGTCTTTGAGGCTGGAAAGAACATGGATGTAAACATGGTCAAAGGACTGTAGCTATCTTGCCCAGCTGAGATAATAAGAAATATTTTGACTTTTTTTTTTTTTAATATCCTTTTTATCTTCCTCGTCTGATGAAAGTTCAGTACAAAAGCATGTTAGATAGCTATGTGTCTCCTCCTATTCTGAGCACTACATGCTGTATTTTTCTGGCTGCAAGCCTATGCATGTGAATGCCAGACGAATTTCTAGCTCCCAGTATAGAAAAAACTAGTTATATAATTTGTAAGGGCTATCACATTATTATTCATATTAGTATACACAGATCCTACAGGATATCCTGCCTCTATATAGAGTAGCTAGAAGTTAGCATCTTCTTGTTTGCTCAAAAACTGCACTGCACTATTGACTGTGATGATTTGCAATCTTTTTTTTTTTTCCTTCGATAATTCCAAGAGCTGAAAACATACACTGTTTAAACAAACTTCCTTTCTTGTCTTTCCTGGGGTAGAAAGACTGCTTTTACTCAACAATTGCTGTGCTATGGAGGAAAGATGCAAGCTGTACTGTCTAATTGCAAAAAAAATTAACAAAGCCTTTGGCTCAGAAATATTTTTTAGGACCAGCCTGAGTCATAAGGATGTCTTAACACTGCCTTTGTATGATATTTTTTCTTTCATTTCGAAAAAAGATGAATTCAAGGATTTTTTTCTGAGTTACGTTTGGCCCAATTAACACGAATCTCTTCTTGTCTCCTACAGCTTGTCTCCAAACAGTAGCGAAAAGCAAAGCTTTTCTCTTGGCTTTCTCTCCAGGGACTAATATCTGTAAGTACTTCAAAGCCACATCCAACTGCTTGACATTTGTCTGCCTTGAACTTGCGAAGCGCTCATAAGTTTGTTAGCCTCCAAAGCATCAAGAAACTACAAGGATCTTCAGACATACTCCATGTGGGAGGTTTTGCAGAAACAGCTTCATACAGCAGTAAAACCTGCATCTTGGTCCTGTGAAGTTGTGTCAGATGAGGGCAAATAATATCCTCTGAAGTACAGTAGATATCCAGTGGAGCATGTTACACTGGGGAGATTTGTGAATAAAGGAGCTCCTCCACATCCAGCTTTTATTGTTGTCGTTTGCCACAGAAGTGTCGATTTGAGCCCAGATTAAATATAGCTTAGTTGGAAACAGGAATCAGACTAATTCTAACTTTAGCATATACATTGCTATAGATATTCAAACAAACATTAGAGTAGTGTTTTCTTTTGGAAACTTGACCTGCACTTGATGCTGGAGGAGGAAGGAGCTGAGTTTGCTGGTGTGCCTTGCTCTGGCCCCACTTCTGGCCTCAACAATGTGGGAAGAGAGAAGCAAGGAAGATATGGAAAAAGGACTGCAGTATAGGCACTGCAGTGGCAGCTAACCTGCTATAGCATATTACTGCCAATCCAGTTCCCTACTGAATTGCACCCCTCTGATGAGCAAGAGCCAAGGAATGTTCTTCTAACCTGTTGAACCCATGAGCAGGATTAACTGAAAATTTCAGTTATTTGCCTTGTACTCATCTACTTGCTTTTGTCTTTTAGCATCTGCACACAGATTTATGTAACTCTGGGTATTCTGAAATCTCTAATTACCAGTGATCATATAAATTGACTTTCAGATTGAAATATCACTTCCAATGATTACATATTAAGGTGCTCAATAAAACAAATATTGTACAAGTAAAGTGATTCCAGTTACCACCAATTCTAGTCCAAACAATGGAAAGAGGAACTGCGGAATTATCCTGAAAGAGAATCCAGTGTTCTGACATTTCAATTTGTAAGGATACAAAGATGTCTCCATTTTTAAACCCTATTACAAGAAGTATAGCACTCTTCTTGTAAACTCTTTTGTTGAGTACATGGGTGTCCAACCTTTCACCTTGCCTGGACTGCACTGAATAAAGAGGAATTGTCTGGGGGTGATGTTTTGATTATTGCTGAATGATGGGTGTGTGCACAGAGCAAGGCTGCTTGTTGGGTTGAACACGCCTTGTTTAGCAAAGTCAAAGCTCGACTCACATTGAGAGTAGTGTTTATTTTAAATGATCAAAGCTAGGGAGCAGGTAATGACTTGAATACACATAGTTCATTATGTTAAATTAAGCTATACAGGGACTTCTCTGGGACATTATCCTGAACCAGGAAATATCTGTGCTCTTCTGATGCCATATACTGTCTTCTCCTTCACAGTACTTTTTATCTCTTTCGATGACACTATAATGGAATTAGACAAACAACAGAGTCCATAGGGATGTTTAATTCACTAAGATCTTACCAGCTCAGAGAAGAGATAAGACTTTACAAATGTATTCCTCTCCTTTATTTAAATTACCCTGTCAATACATCAGAAAATTCCTAATCCAAACTTCTGGCCAAAAGTGTGTTTTTTGGTAAGGTAGCAGAACTGAATCAAATCACACGGACTCTGCAACAAGATTGCATTACACGTTTTTCTATCTAGAGTAGAAGCTATTGTTTCCTTCTTTTTCCTACAAAATTGCTAGAGGATGACAAAGCTTCATTGCATAAACACCACAGGACATTAAGATAGCGTATCCTCTAAGAAGCTCTAACAATATCCAAAACTAAGTTCAAATCCAAGTATTAAAAGAACAAGAAGAGTGGAGAGTAAAAAGGGAAGACTGCTTACACTCGTGAGGTCTTCCCCAGTTAAGTCAAGTCTTTCAAAATCAGGAAGAACCAAAGAGTTCTACTACAGCACTTTGCTACAGAAATATGACAAAAACCACCACTAGCTTTCAGCTGCGGCTCTTTCACGGTTGTCAAATTAAAAAACACAACAACAGTGAGAAACCCCCCTCTTCATTCTTTTTGGTCACCAGTTCATGCAAATCACAGAGAACCAATAGTTTTTGCCTAGCAACAAGCTTGCACATCCACTGCTGATTGTGTTAGTGATAAAATAGCAAAAGCTAACAAATCTAGTGATAAGAAGAGTTATAAGAGTTGCCCTCTTTCATTGAGTCATCCATACAATTAAAAATATCTGAAACAATGAATAATTCATTAATCTAACAGACTTGCTAGAAACAAAAAAGAAGCCATTAATAATACCTTCTTGCAGCGCGCATCTCTGACATTGAAACCATGGCATACCACAGTACTTTTATGCATGGAGAGGACTCGCTAAACGTGCAAAACTATATGTATTATTATTGAGCCATTAAACTTTCCCATCTGTTTACACCTTAGACTCGCTCTAACATATTCCAGAATTACAATTAATACATAAGAGCTGTCCTGACTACCAGAGGACAGCAGCGCCGGCAGAGCATGCTGAACCATGAACCCCTGAACCATCAACCTCTACCTCCCAGGGAGTCACACAGCTCATTCAGTTAGTTGCAAAAATAATTCATTACTTACAGGAGGATGTCCAGCGCAGTAGGCGTAGCTAGCATGGGACTGGTAGTGCAAGCTTGCTCTTGGGAAGGTGTATGTATTCCAAGCAGGTTGGCTGCTATTCCACTGGTTGCTAAAGCCAGGGCTCATGGTCACTCTTGATTTACTGTTTTGGTATGTTCTCACTGTGGAGCTGGACTATCAAAAAAGAAAAAAATGCAATGTAAAAATAACTTTTAAGATAGAATACAAACAACGCAGCTACACATCATTATTCTGCATAAACATTCTGTTGCATAGTCTGGAACAGACTTCTATTATTTCTGAAAGGAACACAAATTCAACTTCTTCAAAGATATTGGTGAAACACAATCAGTGAAGGCTATTTCATGGTAAATGACAATTTAGGGACAATGTTTAGATGTCATTCAAGACATCAGGAATCTATCTGGTAGGGAGGGAAGATCAACCTTTACAAAACTACCCCTAATTACACGTACATAATAATTGAAACTTCACAATGCTTTCAAATTAATTGAATTAACTTGAAGGGGAAAAAAAACCCACCAAATTTTAATTCTTTTTTTTTTTTTTTTTTTTTTTTTTTTTAAGTTAACTCGGCAACTTCCATTGAAAATGTCTCAGACTGCAAACATCACCACCTACATTCTTTCTGCTTTCTCTTGTTTTGCTTTATTTTAGCAGAGTTTTTCAACTTCTGCTCCTCCTTTTGTGAAAATCAAAACAACAAAAAGCCATCAACAAACAAACAAAACCTGATAAATACTTGCACTGATAGGACAGTTAATTAGTGCAGGAAAAAATAATCAGTTACCAAATAAACATAGAAGATGCATTCAACGTGAATGCAGCTTAGCAGATATTTATGTTGCTTTTGAAAGACTTAAAGATGCATTTTTTTCCTCAATATTCCCATTCCACCTGTTTCAGTTGTTTTTGCTGTTTTTTTTCTTGGCAAAGGTGTTTTCAACATCCCATGCAAAGTTACATGATCAACTGTAATAATCATAACACCCAAACTGTTGTTTTTACACTTGTCCTCATCTCAGTAATATTACAGTAAAAAACTTTATAAATACGAACACAAACAACACTTCTCAGAAATCCTTACAAATGTTCCTGCTATTAAATTGATGCAATCAATTTCAATAACTATATTCAAGAATGAGGCTCTATTTATTTTTATCTTCCCTTCAAAGACAGCTTTTCTATGAGATATACATTGCATGAACTGGGCACTATTGAACACTGTGTTTTACACAGCCCAAGTCTATCCTTAGCCCTGAGTGATAGTAAGATAAAAGAAGAACAGGGTCTGATGCAGAAACAGAGAAAGCAGCTTTATAAATCAGCATGACTTTCAGTTTCATTTCAGTGCTTCAGCTCAGTTTCTCTGGGATAGGATTACTGAAATGGAAGGAAAAAGGGGGAGATAAAACGAAAGGATTTAATAACACGTTTGATGTATAATATATTTTATATAATGCATGTATATTTCATTTATATATATAAGCATATAATCTTTCCAGTTTTTATACTATGTTTAGATGAGCTGGTTGTAGAAACTACAACAGCATATGCCACACTGGCATTTGCTGAACATGCCAAATTTGTTTCATTTAATTTTCAAAAGCTTATGTAGACAAAGTTTGCCTCAGATATCAACTGCTGTATAAACTTGAAGTTCAAGAAAAGGCCAAATGACTTCCTGCATGTGTTTATTTCCTGTACCGCCGATTAGGAAGCCTAAAAAGAGCAGTTTCCGTTCAACAGTTCTCAATATCTGGACAGATTCGCCTCCTGCCCCCACCCCTAAAGTGAAGAATTCCTGTGGTGTGATTTCTAAAGATTTAACTTACGACTAGATGAACACAAAGCATATGAATGAACACTAAAACCCACACTAAACTCTCATTAGTCACTGTGTGTGACAAGTGGTTACTTTGTTCCTACAAAAGGCTTCTTACAAAAAAATCTGCCCCTATAGTTAAAGGGGCTTATTTGAAATAAATCTTTTTGTATGAATTTAAATCATGATATATCAAAGGAAAGAGTCTATGGCTGCAGCTGGAGGAAAAAAAAATGAAGGGTTTTAATGTGTTTTTTTTTTTTCTTTTCTTTTCTTTCTTCCCCTTTTACCCTCTTTCCCTAAGGAGCAGAAACTGTATTTTCTTTCCTCTGACGTTCTACTTATCTTTCAGATCACTCCTCAAAGACAAATCTCTCTTTCTGGGTCCTGGCAGACTTGCTTCTACATCAGAGATGAGGGCTAGGTTTTGTTTTGGACAGATCAAGCAGAGTTTTAGTCATAATGTTCTACTACACGTACATTTCTCCCCTTCATAAACATCAGGTATTCGAGCGTTGCTGCTTATTAACTCCTCTTGAGGAGTCTACCCCTGGATGAATGTATCCTGACAATAGCTGTATCCTGAACTGAAAGAACTGTATCCTGACAATAGCTCTCTTGCTTCCTATTATTTCTCATATGTCTGCGTTGTATGGACCAGTGAAAATACGTCTGGCTGATGAGATGTGAAGGCGCATACTAGCTGTGATAACTGTTATTCACTTGATTACGTCCACCTGTGCTCACATTTCACCAAACACATTCCTGTCTCTACCTCCACGAAGGAGGCACAGACCAACCTCTCATGCTACATATGGGCACAGAAACAAACCCTGCTGCTCTTTTGTGCTCTTCCACCCTCTCACACTGTACAGTGAATGCCTGAGGAGCAGCATGCCGCCAAGCCAGGAGGAGCCATGCCAGATGATGTTCCATCCTGCCTTGAAGGAACATGGCCTGTGGAGAGAACCTGTGCTGCAACAGCGAGAGCAGCCCCAAGCAAAACTAGGTCTGGGAAACAGGGGTGGAGATGAGGTACTGCTTGAATTTCTTTTTCCTCTACTACTTGGCAATGGACTAAATTAATTTTTGCCAAGTTAAGTCCTTTTTATGATAGTAATTGGTGTGAGTGATCTCCCTGACTATCTCAGCACAGGAGTTCTTCCACCATATTTTCTCCCCCGCCTTTTTCAGGAGTTTAGTGAAAGAGCAGGTTGGTGAGTGTCTAACAGCTAGCAAACATCAACTGGCCAGTTTTGTGGCAAACAAGGTTTGATTCAGTATTTGAGAATGCACTCCCCCCAAATCCACCAATTACTCCAAAAAAAATATAAAAAGTTACCACCTCTCCCCACGGTTTTGTCTTATTTACAACCCTTAGGTCACCAGTGGCATAGCACTTGGAACCACAGCTGATCAGCTCATCTATGAAAATTTCTGCAGAAAACCGTAACCAAGTGGAACTTTGTCATCCTTGACTTACTAGAAACAACAAATATTACAAAATGAGAGATTTCTTTTTCTTGAGCAAGTCAGTCAGGTACCTTTAAACTCTCAAAGTCTGATTCAATCTAAAATTGAGATCAGTACAATTTAAATATCTAAGCCTATTTTAAAATAGGAACCTTTTTATCTGATCCTTTGTTTCTCCGGCTTATAGGTATAGGCAATCTTTTCTTAAAAAACTTCCAGATATCTTTTTTTTCCTCATGTTTACAAAAGTTTTGACTATTATTAGCATAATAGACATAAGCATGAAGAAAGTACAAAGTATTATTAGAATTAATACTATTTCTTGAGCTTAACTGCTTCCTTAGTTTTCCTTGCTTTACTTAGTTCTTTTAATGGCTAACGTGTGAAGTCTAAGAGAGGAAAATTGGAACATAGTATTTATGGAGAACTTTTATCTTTAAAGCACCACATAAACGCTAAGCAGTGGCAAAAATTTTGACTGGTGTAACATTTCCAGCTTTTTCAGCAGTAGACATTAGAACTCTCTGCAGCTACTGCCTATTTGTATGTGAGTAATGTGTACCACTGACCAGGACTAAGACATAAATAGTTCTGATGGAAACTTAGAAGTCTTCATGTAATCATACACATCTTTTTCAACGTAGCAACGTTCTACAGAAAACCAACATCTATATGTCCTAATTCTGAAGTTCTATGTCACTTCAAATTCAAGATTGACTGTATCTATCAAACATTCTTATGACAAATATTCCAAAATTATTCTGCTTCAGCTTACCGCTCTGCTTGTATTGTCTTAAATACATATCTATATTTACAAGTAGGACAAAAGGGGTGTAAAACAAAATTCAGCCTCCCACTACATCATCTTTTAAAGGCAACTTCCCCAAGATGTGTCATTTTCTTAGCCAACATAATTTAAGCTGCCTCCAGCCCCTTGGATTTTGATTACAAAATGGTTCTTTCTTCAGTTGTGTCCTTTTCTTGGTGGCTTTTTTTGGTTGTTGTTGTTTTCATGTTGGTTTTTTTGTGTTTGAAAAGAACAGTGTTTGAAACAGCATCCATGTACTTCCCCTTGTCCCTCCAATATGCTGTTTTGGATGTTAAAGCGACTACAAGAGCTGAGTAAGGCTAAGCAAAGAAATAGCTGTGCTGAAGATGCTGTTGCTAGAACTCCATGTGTATTGCATTTGGATGAGACCGTGATGCAAAGCACAACCCTGAGCTCTTATAAGTTTGGATGCTTTATAAAATAGCACTGCTTCCATAGAAATCAAAACTTTCCTATAACCAGGAAGAGTCAAAAATGAAAAGATCTGCCCTAAAACATTATTGCATAAGCTAAAATGATGCATTTGTTTTCTTGCTCAGAGAAAATATGAAACTGGCAAACCAAATCTGAAAATAGTTCATCACGAAATCTACCTGAGAGATCTTCAAGACTGTAGTAATTGTGAAACTGAAGAGTGAATATTTTAGGGTTTTATTTGTTGTAGTTTTCCTTTTTTTTTTATTTTTTTTATTTTTGATTGTTATGAAAACTAAACAGTGCAGATATTGCAGAAAATAACATGTATTTCCTCAATATGAGAAAAGAGTAGTTTTGTGAGGCTGAGGCTAATTTTCCAAACATAATGTTCCACTTCACTATTTCTTGCTAATCTTCCACAGTCTAAAACCAGATTCCTTCTGTTCCAGTAAGAACTGAAGTGTTACTAATTGGCCACTGCAAATTTTGAGTTTATCAAGTTTGTCTCATAACATTTGTGAAAAAGCTTCAGATAGATGACCAAATTTCAAAAGAAACATTGTTTTTCCAGACATGGGACTGGAACTCAGTACATTATACCTGGAAAAAAACAGGACAAAATGAGACAAATAGCATTCCATTGAAACCACAGAGAAATGGTAAGTCATATTTCATATCTCAGCATACATGTAAAGCTACAGCTCATCTAGTGGGTTCAAGAGCAACAAGTGCAATCCCACAGCAGGCCAAAACACAGAGGGTCCAGTCTATCTGTATTCCCCCTTCTCTTGCACCCTATGAACAGCAGGCTCCCCCCAGACAAGACTAATGGGTGCTAGGGGCCAAATACAACAGCACAACTGAATTCTCTAGAGATGGTGACCAAAAGAAATGCAAAGCTGAGAGGATTTTTAGGATAGATCTCAAATTATCTAAATAACTCCTGAGAAATATATTCTAGGAAAGAAAAAAAAAAAAAAAGGAAAAAAAAAAAAAAAAAGGCAGTCATTGTTATGTTTCCCCAGAGTTCTGCCTTGAAAACAAAATATATATGGTTTTCACACTTTTCTGGTTAGAGCTGCTGTCACTTCCAGTGACTCAATATTGTAATTCATATTGTTCTTTTAACCATTACTTGAATGCTGAGAGTACTTTTTCCTGTGCAAATGATGAAACACTGATCCTGTAGTTACAGAGAGTGAGCACAGGAGCTGAAAATATACAAAGGTATCACAGTTCCAGGAAGTGGACATGAAGAGCCCTGTTTTTGATTGCCATAACATCCACATCAGTGCCAAGAGGCTTTGAACTTATTACAAGTTATGTTTTGCTTATTTGATCTGAATTAGGTTATTTGTAAAAAGTAAACTGAGCAAAAGCTGCATTGTTAGGCAGAATTCATACGGAATGCCTTGACTCCACGTCCCCGTATTCTCTGCTTTGAAAGGAATAAGGATATGGAAAGTGTCAAGGTTTTCCCTCTTCAGATTATTATTTAATCAAACTATTGTGAGAAATTTAAGTCATACCAACCGTAGAGGGACACTGAATATGACCCTTTAATGGCTGTTAAGTAATTATTCTCTGAATATAAAACGTAGTGGCAGCCCTTAAATTTACTCCAACCTTTTTTACAACTCCAAGGTGGCAATTTTAAACAGTGAAGCATTATGTTAACTCGAGAAGAGCATGGCCTAAATATTCCTAGCAAATTCTGGCAAGAGCAAGTGCTTATGAAGATGCAGTCACAGTTGACCTGCATGTGCCACACAGGTCTGATTTCTAAAGAACTCATGCAGATGAATCAGTCACTCAATACAATATATTCCTTCAACTGTGCACACATGTGTATGGAGTGCCTAGGAAAGAGTATGCTCTTCCACCAGAAGATGGAGAACACACAGGTGACAGAGGCAAGTGTCTCAAAGGGACAAAGAGTTCATGCCAGACAAAGCCTGATGCTGAACACCAATCTTAAAAGAAAGTCTTTATTACGTACAAAGCCCACCATCTTAGGTCTCAGATCTTAGCAGGCCTCTGCAGTAGTATTTTTACAAGATCTGAGAACTCTTCTGTTCTGGTAACTGCCATACATTGAAGTTTTTCCTGAAAACTGCACAGCAGTACTCAGGACTTGTGGCACTCCCTGAGTAAAAGATAGGACACAAACGGGTGCTACAAATATTTTAGCAGCATAATGAAAAATATTTTTACATGCAACTCTCTAGGATCACATTCCCAGGCACAGAGGGCTCTCATTCCCCTTTTGCTGCAAGTCAATGAACCATTTTTACCTATATTTTTTTTTTAAACATGGAATGTACTGCACACTGAAGTTTAAGATCTTTACCGATTAATGACTGATTTAGCACTTGCCTGTCTGCTAAATTGGGACTTTCTACAGACAGCTATCATCTTTTGTTAAACTCATTAGTTTTTTGATACTTCACAGGGAAAAATAATTATTTCATTGACACTTGAATTCCCTTTCCTTTTATTGTACCCAGAGGTATGTTTCACTCTGTTCTGCAGTATCTTAATGCTTTTTTCTGATGTATCAGTTTACTATATGTATATTGGAGTTATTCCCTGAACAATAAATCAACCACTGTCTTGGATACAAAATTATTTTTCTCACACTAGATCTAAAATGTACAATGTTTTTTAGACAATCCCAAGAGTAACACCTGGCTGACAATTTAAAGAAGTCTGCAAAATTAACTGACCAAAGCCATCCAGACATGCTTACCAGGGAAGAAGGATGCTTAAGAACAACCTAAAAAATGTCCATGGCACTTCTATAATCCTACCAAATGAGAAGTTGTCAGATTTCTTTCCTCAGTTAGAACAGACACAGCATTGATTCCAACATCACATGCACACTACAGCTCTTCTAATCCACAAAATGCTTACTTTACTGAACATGCCACAATTGTGAAGTTCATTTGGCCACTGGGAAGAATTCTATAAATCCTGCAAAGCTACCTGATGTACCACTCTACCGCTAACTCATGTGGATGGACCCGCATGTTTTTGCAAACCTCACTGAGGGATTAGGACATTTATCAAAGCTATGATTTCTTCCCCGCAATGCTATATCTATTGTATACTAGGAGTTTTGCAGGTGCATGATTTATCTGTCCTGTCTTTAGCTACAATACCCTGCAAACAATTTTTATTTTGTGCTGGGGAAACAAACACTCCTCCCATAAATTGTTTTGCTGCTGACTGGGGAAAAGGCTCCTGCTCTCTTGACAATAAAACTACTTGTTTTCTCTGACCATGGAATAATAATTCCAATCTGAAGTTCAACAATTAAGTAATATGGGGGAAAATATTGATTTTTCTCAGTATAACATCTGAACTCTTATTTATTGTTAAGCATTGACATATTTGATTACTTGAGGGACATTACATGCAACACAGCCATTGAAGTTTCAAGTGAAGGAACAAAAAAGAAATGTCAAAAAACAGATACAGCTCTTATTTAGAATAGAAAAAAATACATATATGATTTTTGTTACCAGCATGATTCAGTTTGGCTGAATTTCTATGAAGATTTTAAGAAGTGAGGAAGCACACTCGATATCCAGGAAAACTAGAAATGAAGAGCATTCTCTTACTCAGTGAAATTATAGTCAAGTCTACAGGCCTTTCACTCAAGTTAAACATTCACAGAAACATATATATTGTATATGACACATTTGAATGTAAAAAGGCTAATATTCACTAGCTTTTCTAGTACTCAGCAAATCTCTTAAAAAAGTAATACCCTAACCATTCCGTGCCTTCAGATATGAAAAATAAAGGAGAAAGCAGAATGAACAATAAACAGAAGAATAAAATTAGAAAAAAGAAGTATCCAAGATCAGCTCTCAGGGTACTCAAAACCAATCTCAGCTACCCCAGATATCATCAAGTAACAAATACAGAAGAGATGAACATGCATTTAGGTCTATAGAGTTACCTAGAAAAGTCACTTTCTTTCCCCTTAAGCTTTAGCCATTCATGCTAAAGAGAGAAAGATAC
Organism: Tetrao urogallus; assembly: GCF_951394365.1. NCBI lineage: Eukaryota > Metazoa > Chordata > Aves > Galliformes > Phasianidae > Tetrao > Tetrao urogallus. The sequence goes on from NC_136820.1 coordinate 13,266,477, forward strand.
CACTAATTAATTAACAAGTATAAGACAATTAGAACTGGGAAGTTGAGTATAAGCTATTTGAATTCAGTGTAGCAAAGTCTGGTTTTCCAGGATATGACAATACAAAGGTACAGATTTCATGAAGTCAGTAAATGTCAAGAAAAATGACATTAAAATTCCCAGTATGAAAGACAACTTATGAGACAATATTTTAAGGCAAATCAGCTGATGGGATTTTGTTTTGTTTTGCTTTTATTCCTCTGGAATGAAAAGCAACAAAAGAGTACTACAATCTAAATAACCCTGTAGGTTATTAACAAGTTAAACACTGTTCTCTCCTGCATGTGTCTACGGTGTATGGTGTTATTACATGACCAGATCATAAAAGAAAACTTCCCTCTGGATAAACTTAATCAAATGTTTCCAAATATATAAAAACATTTACTTACATGTAGGCACATAAATGCAAAAAAATATCCTTCTTCTCATTGTACCTTCCCTTCAAAATATAAAGAACTCCAATCTTCTCAGTAAAGATCACAAGTCCAATTGGCTGACTGGCATTTTGGATTAGTGTGCTATGCTTATGAATTAGCAACCCAACCAAGCCACCACTAACAAAATCAAAATTACTTACATTTTAATAAGTGCCACGCAGTAAGGAAATCACACAGACCTGAAAAAATTGTCAGCTTTCATTTTTTATATGCTGATATCATCCCAACAGATTACACATTGAGAGGCTCAAGGTGGAAGGCAGAGACCTTTTGAATCCTGGTGGATCAACAGAGAGAAATCATGGAACCTCAAGAGAGGAAATCCAGCTGAGCTCCACAGAGCCTGGCATGCAGAGATGCACATAGACAATCTTTGCTTAGGAGATACTGTCAGCTAGGGGAATAACTCAGCATAGAAAAGCCTATGGGATTTTTCTGCTCCAGGGCTCAGCAGTATGAAGAAGATTCAGCTCCATCCTATTGAAGCTTATCATAAATTCGACAGGAAAGAGGAGAAAAAAATAATGATGGAGCTCTGCTTTTCTGTTTCTCCCTGCTGTAACCAGAACACTTTTTCATTTCCCCAGAAGTTTGTCTGGGCTCTTAGGGGTTTGTCATCTCAATTTTAAAATGGAAGTACTGCAGTCATGTCCAAGTTGCAAGAAGCAGATGAGAGACAAGGAGCAGAGACAGATGACAAGAGAGGAGATGACCAGAAGCCACAGCAAGAAGCTCCAAGAATAAACAGATGCTACCTTGTCTCATCTGTGTTTTCTGTTTTGTGTTTCTGAGCCTACTTCTCACAAGACAAGACGTGAAATGAATGCAGATGGAGATTTATGTCACATTTTTCCCAATTGGTTTTAAAACTCTGCTTTGTGAATACAATCCTTTCCAGAGCTGAGGACTGCATTTCCAAAGCCTGAGGATGGATAGAATTTCTTACCATTCTAAAAGGACACTGGTCTAAAAATGCTAGAGGATTAAAAGCAAATTAAACTAATACAGTTACCATAGAAATTTCTTCTAAAAGTTATATTTAAAATTTCCTATTTCTAAGTCAGTAGAAAGTACTTTGCAACCCTGTGCTCAGAATACAGATTTCAGGAAAATTTTCCATATAGCATATTCAGTTGTAGACTCTATTTCTTCACTCATACAGGTATCGTTACCTTACGACAAAAACAGGAAAAAACAGTAATATAAACAAGACATGTACAGAGGCTTACCACATCAGTTACACTATTATCTACCAACACAGTTCTGATTCATTGATGGGAATATCTATGAAGACTACCAAAAGATATTTTTAGAGATACAGTATTTGTTCAGATTAATACATTTTTAAAGCTGCAAGAATCACCTGCACTTCGCTTCATTATTATTCAAGTGCAACTTGTAGTGAAACATTCTATAGATACCAAGACAGAAAATTAATGGGTATAGCTCTAAAAGGAGAGAATAGTGCATATTATGCCTGAGGGAAAGAAATGTACTTACACCTAAAGAGGAAAACAAAAAGTTACCATTAACTCTCAAGTAGGCTTCCTGAGCAACCCAAACTTTCCAAAGCTCTTTCCCAGACTCTGAAATGGCAGTATTACTGTTTCCTCTTTTGTAAACTTCCGGAAAGAGAATGATATTTACTCTCCACTTACAAGTCTTATATCATCATTATTCTACCAAAACTCAAATGAGAACTTAAATGGATCGCTACAACTTAATGTTATCAGAAATAGTGTATTGACTAGACCAGCTTTCAAAAACTGCAAGCACATCCATACTGTGTTGTATTGGGCTGGCACCAGCTCCACAATATGTGTTTATGAACAAATGAGTGTTTAAGAAACAGAGAATCTGTGGAAACCCAAGAGGAAAAAAAGAGGCATAGTAAGACAGACCCAACTGCAAAATCCTGACCATCTCCAGAGGAATTCTTTGTACATGCCAATATGCCAATCCATGGAAAAAAGAAAAAAAAAAAAAGTTTAATATTCCTCAGTCATGCTAAGATGCTGGATCTCCAGAAATATCTGAGAAGCCAGAAACTATTGATAGGACAATGGACAGTGACTAAGAATTGAAAGCCAAATATAATACTAAATTTGGAAACAAAATAAATAAAATGTTTAAGCTAATTCAGCTTCAAGATATTACTGAAAGAGATTTGGATGATGAGAAAAAATTAACCTCCAAATTGCAAACACTTGCAGTAACTTCCTTATGAGCATTTCTTTTTTTCAGTCATATAACAGAATGTATATAATATATAGAATGTATATAATACACAATATAATAAAAGAACCAAAGCTGTTAAAACTTGGAAGAAACACAGCAAAAGATACTAAAGGTCTTACAGTAATTCATGTAAATACATGTAAGTGCAATTAAGTAAAACAAAGAGAAGATACTAATGACATTTAAGTCTACTGGCAGAGTACTTTAAGGAAGCTAATAAAACCACGAGCAAGGTGGATTTAACAAAGCTAAAGCACATGCAAAAGCTGAAATGGGGAAAATCTGGGGAGGACAGAGTGGATTAATAATAACAGAACTTCATCTCATTTGTCTATGTATATTAACATGGGAGGTCAGGTGAGAAATGCTGTGAAGCTGTTCTTTAATTTATAAAGATAAAAATGAGTAGTTGTTACATCTTTTTGTTTATCTTTTGCACTTTACACTTTAGAAGAAATATCTAGAAACACTAATTTGAGGGGAAACCTCATTAATTTTTTTTCAACTGGTTGTTGATAAGATTTTTATTTTATGTAACATGCTCACAGAAAATAAAGATACTCTATAGCTTAAATATGGAAGAAAACTTTATCTCATATTCTGTAGACTGAATATACTTATGTTACCAGCTCTCTAATTTTTGAAATATCTGTTTTAGACTCTCATTGCACTCAAGTTGTTCACAGATGTTGTGGCACAATTGAATATTTTGAGATAAACTACTCAAATATTTGAAGGCATTGTCAACCTGTTAACAAAATGTAAGTCATAAATTAGACACTGAATGGGTGGTAAGACCACCAAGATCTGAGGTTACCAATTGTTACATCTCCCTTAGAGAGTTCATATTTCCTAATTAGACTTATCCAACAAGAATGATAAACATAGATCAAAATAATGAAAGATATATATTCTTTTTTGCTATTGCCAGATTTGAGACAGAAATGGCTTAATTCATAAAAAATTCTCAAGATAAGTTATTCTTTAATGCAAAACATTGGGTTTATACAGAACTGTTTTTATTTTTGAAAACTTAGTTTTGAAAAGCAGAAAATTTCACTCTAAATATAGATAATAGAGTATCCTCAAATTTAAGATGATATACAAAGGAATTTAGTTGCTCGATATACGGTAGAATTCAGTTTTGGCAACACAAATTACATGTGATCAGTTCATGGATCAAGTCTAGATGAATAAAGAACAGCAAACCTCTCAGATGAAGCAGCAAAAATGCTGTTTATCTGTTTCTTTAACATTGGAATTATACAGTTTGACAAGACCCTGATAAACATTCATCTAAAAATACAGATAACTTTAAGAAACAACTTTTAAGTGATATTTATTCAAGATGGTAAAGTGCCTTTCCATCAAGATCCTCATGCATATATGTAATCGTAAGCACACGTGGAAGTCGATTCAAGCCAGTAGATTCATTATATTACTAGAATTATTCACAGATTTTCATTTATAAAGCTTAAATATCTAACAGAATTGAACCTGTTCTCAAGACAAATATTATATTTCTTTGCAAGAAAAAATACATGGAGATTTAGATACAAAATGGAAGATTTTGTTGTTTGATGCAGGCTATAAAAGAAGACTGGGAAGATTAATACTCTCTGGGAAGCATATTCCACTTGTTATCTACAGGATATCTTGCACCTTGTTCTGAAGCATTTAGCAATGGCTCATGGAACAAGAGATGTTTAATGGTCTGATATGGCCTTACTGCATCAATCACTGTGATACAGCAGTCAAAACCAGAGGGTGCATATGGCCCTGTTTGATCTTTACAAGGGAATTCCACTATGCTAATCGCTAAAACAGATTGTAAGGATTATTCATTTATCTCTCTTGTGCATTTTATTACTTAAAAATCAATCAATCAATAGTCTTCATGCAAAAATTTCTGTATTTCAAGGAACTCAGTAGTGCTTGTATGCACCCACAACTCTTTGTATTGGTGTTTCAAATTGTGAGGACCCCTGTTGACCTTTCTGTTTTAATAAACGCATATTTTGCAAAAAATACACACATTCATTATGTCCCCTAGTTTCTGGAAAAAACATTATTGTGACTAAAGTCTACAGATACAATGCTTAACAACAGGAACAAACAATTGAAGTATGCAACTGTCTCATTTTTTTTTTTTCTTCAATACTCTAATACACAAACATCCTTCTATTTACTTTCTATTAGGGCTACGTTGTTCAAAAAATGATTCACTGTAACTTGTTTAAAAAAAAACAAACACATCTTTTAATGAAAAAGAACAAATGCAAAAGAAATGATTGTGCGATCTGAATTTTAACACCTATGCTTGCCTTTAAATCTTCAAGAATTTGCAGACAAAGTAAGCTTAAGCAGGCAACTTGTATCTAGGTGCAAAATTATGACCAACTTCAGATTATTTGTTAAAATCTTAGGTACTTCAATGAACACATTTTCCATTCCTCTCTTCATTCATTTGCACATACTTCTGTGAAAACTTTTTCACTTCTCTCTACTCAGAGATATTTTAACAGTTTGAAGTCCAGTGAAGAATTTTCACTTGAAAATTTACACACTTATGATTTGACTTTCATAAGACAAATAGCAAGTTAAAGCACAAGATTTAATTGGTTGTAAAACAGTTTAAGATTAATAATGGCCAACAAATCTTCAGTATCCAAATGCCCAATGCAAATTAATCTATGTTATTAAAAGTATGGCTGCTATACACTTCTTTTTTGAATTATGTTGAGATACCCATAGATTTATAATATTCTTGAGAAAATAATGGACTTCTTGACTACTAAAACTTGAATGTACATGTTACAGGTTGGTACTAAGTTTCTCTAAGGTTCACTTAGCATTTGTATGATTATTTTTTAAAAAGAAGGCAGAACAGTCACAAGATTCTGTAGGTTGAGAAGAACATGTGAAGTTAGCAAAGGAATATGAATTCATGCTGAAGTCACAAACCAAGCAGCAGCATTGTAAAAAAAAAAAATTCAAAGAGAAAGCCATCTACCATGAACAGTTACATGTTTATTGTCACTACAAAATCCGTATGTGCTGATACTTATTCTCAAATATGTTCTTGTTAGCCCATACTATTGTCACCTTACCATGTTTTTATTTTCCTTTAGAAAAAGACCTCTCACTTCAATTTTGCAACTGGAAACACCCATGGATCTTTAAGGTGCTGCAACAGGCTGCCCAGAGACGCTGTGAATGCCCTGACCCTGGAGGTGTTCAAGGCCAGGTTGACTGGGACTCTGGACAGCCTGGTCTAGTATTAAATGCAGAAGTTGGTGGTCCTGCCTGTGGTGGGGGGGGGTTGGAGATTCACGATCCTTGAGATCCCTTCTAACTCAGGCCACTCTGTGATTCAGTGATCTCCCACTTAAACAATTAGCTTTCCCAATTAATGCATAATCTATTGTTTTCCTTCTTCCTATTACAATTTAAAGCCTATGAAGTACAACATATCTGTCACTAATTTTTAAAATATCAGTGAAGAAAAAGATGATGAACTAAAAAAAAAAAAAAAAGAAAAAGAAACCCACAGATGACGAAGCCTCTAAAAATGGCAGGACAGGAGTTGGGAATGCCTTCACTGGGAACTTCTTACATACAGATTAAAAAGCAGGACTTTCCTCATTCTAAATAATATTGACAAATAATATTAAGCAATATTAAGAGCTATGAAACCAAGTGACACTTCACTTAGCATTAACTATTCAATAGATAAAATATTTTTTAGGTCAAAGTCATAACCAGTAAGTTTCTTCTAGAAGGTCATAAAATAATCAAGTTGTTCTAGGTGTCTGTTCTTAATAACACACAAATTGTTGATATGTTTTGTTTGTTTTTTAGCATTTGTTATTTTTGCTGTTGTTCCTTTTAATGCAACTCCAAGCTCATGAGAAACAAAGAGGAGCTAAGGACATCGCCTTTTTCCCCATGAGGTTATGCCATGAAGGATCAGTCACTAGATGTGAAATTATTATTCTTATTGTTTTCACCGGTTGTTCCTGAATAAGAAAGTTGTAGAAGGAGACAAATTCAAATTGCTAAATTAATATTTACACTGCAGTTTCATATTTTTCCTCCGGAATGAAAAAGTTCAGTTCACATTGAAAGAGATCTGGTGGTATTTGTGGGAAGAAAGAGTTGAAATCAACCCTGAAGAGTTAGAGAGCTACAACCATGATAAATAGCATAGACAGTGGAAAGACCACACAATGAAGCACTTCAATTTCTTGCAAAGTATACTCTGTGAAAGGTATTTGAAAATAAAATCTTAAATTACAGACAGCTTTTCCAAGCCTTTGCTGGCATGAACACTACTGTGGAAATGCTGTTACACTAGCAATTAGGGATAACAGTCTTAGATATTAAGATACACCTATACAGCAGAATTGAAAATATCTCAATATTTCTCATACATATTCCTTGAATGATAAAAATGAAATTGCTTTGGCTCTGCTTGCCTTTAAGTTTGCATTTTCTGGATATTTTTCAGGAAAATATTTACAGATATTAGTTCATAACTTCCATAAACATAGTACTAATTCATGTAGAAAAGTATGAGGATCGGAAAGGCTAACGATAGATTTTGAAAATATATATATAGCATGTGGTGTGCCAGCAACACAGTCCTACAAATATTATGTTTGTCCTACTAATCAAGCATAACACATTGTGAGCATCTAAACAAAGCTCCTTGAAACCCTGACTTAATTTTTGCTAGCAATACATAAAGAAGTACTGCTGAAAGAATTAATTTGATGAAAAGAGTATAAATGTTTAATGAGTGAGTCACAAATACAGCAAATTACTTCAGTCCAGTCTTAAATGACTCATTAATACTAACTATTCAGAGAAAAAAGTTCCAAGCTAATCACTAACATTTTAAAAATAATATGTGATGTCTGCAGAAATACAGCATCACCACTGATTGCGACTACTGCCATGAAAAGCATCACATAGTTTTTTCAGAAAACCTTGAATACTGTCAAAGGAAAGAATACAAATTCCTGCTACATAATAGATTGTTTTTGTCTTAAATTTGAATCACCATACTCCAGTGGCAAAAAAAATGATTTGGTACTCCTTAGCTACTAATTGAAGATGAAGAAGGTATCAAATGTAAACGGAAACAACTGTGCTGGCTCCTGATTCCATGGAGTCAATAAAAAATTGTCAACAGAAAAAATTCAAGAAGGTTTTACGTAAAAAATAATTACATATGTAAAGATATATACATACACTGCTGATGTTCAGTGTCCGTGAAATGGCTCAACAAAACAGCATGTCACTGCCCCCACCTTCTCAGGCAGGTCTGATAGGATAAAGGAGGAGAAGGATGTCAAGCTGTGCTCTGGTGATCACCAGGCATGAGAACAAGTGAGATGCTCTCTGGTAACATGAGGTTAAATCCACACAGTTCCACTTTGCTGCAGCCACTCTTTCAGCCTTTAGTAAATCACACAGTACTGACTTTGCCTTTTACTTCTCCTGCTGGGTCTAGCTAAGGATTGAGCTCCATAGCTGAATTTTGAGTATCCTTAAAGTTTGTGGACCCAAAATTGTAACAGATGTCCCCGCTGTGCAGAGAATTTTGCTTAAAGGTCCATCTGCCTGCAGACTGAAATCTGGGATTCTTTGCATCCTGCAGATCTAGATCTTTCAGACCAGTCACCATAAAAATACCGTATTTTTCATGAATACCAAGAAAGACCAATATTTTCATATGTTCCCCCCCTTCAAAAAAGAAATGCTGAGACTGTCTCAAGGTTTATCAAGGCACAACCTTTTCTGTTATTGCTGCTTCCAAATAATTGTTTACTTGCTGCAGGAAGGGAATAGATATCTGCAGTTACTTTTAAACCCCATATATTACAGTGCTCCCCACTTACCAGAGCATGGGAGGAATGGAGCCACTTCTGCACTGCTACATGTGCAATAGGGGAAAGGAGATGGACAGGCCCTAGACTACTGTCTTTTAGAAGAGAAAGCACAAAGACAATGGCACTAATATATTTAGCAAAATGATTTAGATATGTTTCTGAATTAGAGTAGGAGACTGGACAATTAAATGACAGACAAAATCATAACAACGCAAAAGCAAGAGAATATGAAGAAATGAAAATCAGGAGACGGAAAGAGAAAATAACAGAAAGGGGACAAGTGAAAGGAGATGGAAAAAGTATTTACTATGCAATTAGATTTCATGCAGGTAAGCGCTCAATTCCTTCCTCTCTACTGCTTACAATACCACTTTTCAGAAAAATTCTCCACGCTCCTCGTGGTATATGAAGGGGAGGGTGGATGGGGGAAGAAGAGCTTCATCTGTGTTCAGGCTGTGGTTCTCCTTCTCAGGTTCTTCCATTAGATCACTACATTTTGTGTTTTGGATGAGAAACTTGCTGGACTGAAGAGGACACTGCACTTGAGCAGAGTTGACCCCAACCCTAAGAGATTTCTGTGCAGGAGCTCACAATACCCTTGACAGAAGAGGCTCCAGTTCCCTTCCTTAGCTCATTCTCAGCATAGCAGCTCTACATTTCTTTACAGAATTAGCATCTTGCTGTCTCTGTGTTCTCTCATAATTGCTGGCTTTCAGGGGCCAATCTCCCCTCTGTCTATCCTCTAAAAGCAAGAGGATCTCTTCCTGAATGAATTCATTATCTCTTTGCTGTACGCCTTTTTGGTGGCCGGCAGGCAGGCAGATAAGCTTAAGGAAGGGATTCTAGGAATAGACAAAAAAGCTTCTTTCCTAAATAGTCTTGAACGTTGTCTACACCTAGGTCAGACCTTCCTTTAAAAAAAATCCTATATTGCCCTTCCTTTGACTTGCTTATTCAATCATGTATAACCTCTGCTTTGTAGCCATCCTCCTTCCTCCTGGACCAGGTCCTACATAGGCAATCATGTCCTACACAAGCAACATGTCTCTCCATTGCTCTCCCCTGATCAACCTGAGGAATCAACACACATCGAGACATGAAGCAGTGAATGAAGCAGTAATTAAAATTAATCAGAATTCAAAGGTTATGGCAGTGTCCCTTTATCTGAAGCTGACTGCAAGTGTATTTGTTTCTTCAATTCCTAACTGTTTTAGAATGATGTATTTTAACTCCACTTACCCATAGGAAGTCAAAGAGTGCATCTTCCAGCTATTTTCAGAAAACATTAAGAAAAAGGAAACATATGTAGTTTTAGACGTGGTAAATGTTAGCCATTGCTTTATAATTTGGCATCCTGTTCATCAGCTTAAGGGTAATATTTTAGAAAAGAAGTTATAACACCTATCTGGAAAGCTGAGCAATGCTTTTCAGCAGCAGAGAATCCTTCAAACGCATTTATATGTGGAAATAAGAACAGATTATTTGTATATGTAAATCATCATAGAGGCTGAATGTAATAGTCATAATAACCATAATCTGGCCAAAGCTACTATTCTGCAGAAATATCACAGGTTGACTATTTTTAACATAAACTACTACTTAACTTTTATGGAACACCTTTAATATTCTATTGAAATTCAGATGTCTGTGTTCTTTTATTACTGGCAGAATTAGAGAGAGAAAGAAGTCAAGCCTTCCATGTGGCATTCATAGTTTTCATATATCAGTGAAATGCTCTGTACCTAGATTCCAAGTTCATTCAATCATTTTGACAATCTATACTGTCTTCTCTTGTTTGCATTTGAAAGAAACAGAAGTCTGCCAAATAATTCAGTTTTTCTCCTGTTTTCATGTAAGGCAATTCAATAGCAACTCACATAAGATGCATGTGCGTAGTGGTCAAAATTTGTTGCAAGACCTCTAACAAAACCTCATCAGTGGCAGATAACATTCTTCACTCTTCTGCTTCTAGCTAATATATTTGCCTTTAACCACTGTTTTTTCCCCAGCAAGATCTTTTACTGCCTACCCTTGACTCCACCTCTTAAAACGTCAAATTGGGCTTGGAAAATTTTTAATGGGTGTTAAGTCCTACCGATAGAGAGCAGTCCAGCTCTTTTTCAAAAGGACTCCTCAAGCACAGTGCAATCTAATTGTTTCCATAATCACTCAGTGAGTCCAAGATCCCAAAAGTGCCACACAGTCCCACTTCTCTTATACCAGTGGGTGACATGCTTGCAGAAAAAAGGGTTAGACTTCAAAACAAGGAAAAAATAAGGAAGTGGTGTCTTTTTTTTTTTCCCCAAAAAATAGAACACACACACACAAAAGCAGATGAAGGGGAATGAATGCCGAAAACGAAAATGAATTATCTCCACTTCACTGAAAGAAAACCAACAAATGTCTTTACAACGACAGTAAAAAGCTGACTGGGGCCTGAACTTGCTTTCACTAATGTCAGTAACAGTTTGATTCAATGGGAGCAAAGTAAATCCCATTAGAGCCTTTTAAAGAAAAATCCTAATAAAAGCAGACGTTACAAAGTAAAGACCCTGTTCAGTCCTCACTTACTGTGTAGCCATTGTAAAGCCACACCACTGTATCTGGGGGGCCGCAATCAGATCTGGAGTATTTCAGCTCTATGCTCACCACATCGCAGAAGGCCGAAAGGAGATGCTGTACTGAAACAGGAACTGCAAATCTCTCCTGGCCATAGATTTAATACATTGCTGTTAGGTTTACATAAGATCTGGCTAGGTCCCAAATGTGCATTCCTCGACACTCATACTGCCTGATTTATGCTGCCTTATTTGGCTGGCAAAAGAATCAAATTGGTGACTGGTTTTGAATGAAGGCAATTAGGGTGGTTGATTGGTTTTGTAATTCGGAGAACACCACTCTAGAGTATAAGTCAATTGTGTAGAACTATCCAGGTCTTTAATCACTGGTTTCACTGCACAAAGAACTGATGCTTTACATCATCTGAAATTTATACCAGTTATAATCAATTCAATTCTCCCCACTGCCCCCCGTATTGCATCCTCCCCTGCCCTGCACCTGGCACAAGCATGGCTTTTTACCAGAGTGCAGCCAATTATATTTCAAAGGTGTATCCAGATTTAATTTACAGGTTCAAGAGAGTATGAGGGGATAATTATCTTTACAGAGCATCTGACAGCTGTTGTGATATAATGCTCCAACAGTGCCTGCTAGAAATCTGTCGGGAAGCACTTGTTTAAGTTTGAGTAAAGTTAAACAACAGACTGATGTCTGCATGTCCTGGAAATCCACGTCATCAACAAAGACACCACTTTCCCATATGTCTCCTGGGTCCCTTCTGGAAGACTAGAAATTCTCATTTCAAAGAGGGCCTCTTTTTTTCCTGAATGAATTTTAAAATAGAAAGATCTGCAGGTATTACCCACGAAAAATTAAGCCAAGCACAGGATAGGAAATCATACATAATTTGCCTATGTGTATTAACCATATACTTCTATTTAAACACATAGACATCTGGTCATAGAACAGTTTTATTAAAGCTTGCCAAATATGAGGGCTTCTCCAAAAATAATGCCTCCTATTTTGCGATGTTGGCTCACGATGTCAGAGGCAGATGTTGGTGGTATGGCAACAGAGGCTGAAACTTCCCAACAATACTCTATTACATTCTGTTGCCGTGAGACAGATGGCAGTAGAGGGGCGGTCTGATAGAACAGTGTCTGACTGTTGAAAAATACTGTTTTGTAGCTGAGAATTTGCTCTATCAAATAGTGTTATTGTGCTCTTTGTACCTGTTGTAGTTTCCATGCAAATAAATAGGAGGCATTTGGAGTGACCTATGAAGAAAAAGCTCTGGTTCCTACGCTCAAGTAGTATTGAGGCTGACTGCTAGACAATAACAAAATCATGTCAAAAGGTTTCTATAGCATAGGTAGATTATGTAATTGTTAACTGCCTTTCAATACTACTTACAATAAGTAAATTCCACAGCAATTGAAGTAATCCTATAGTAAGGAAAAGTGTTTGATTTCCATTTCATTTCACCACTTTTAAGCAACAAAGAATAAATTAAAAAATCATTTTCACACTGGGAATATTGATCACTTGGTAATGTAAACAATAGTGCAATGCATATACCCAATCTTCTCATCTCACCTTCTCAGAACTCTGCACATGATATATTCAAGAGGACTGCTGAACTTTAACTGGACTTACTTTATAGTATCTGCTTACCTAATCATATTCACATGCATACAGGGACTTAACTAAGACAAAAAAATTTATACAATTGCAACCATATTGACATTGCCCGAGCACATATTTTTAAAGAACTCATAGAAACATTCCAGGTAAAAAAACAGGGACTGGCCAGATGATTTGATGATGTTTCTCCTCTGAGATGGAGGTGTGGAACCTTCCAGCGATGCTGCATTTTGCAGCATACAGTTCAGATGTTTGTAGAAACAAAGCAAGATCTGAGGTGTTTTGAGTGTACAACATGTTGGCAGAGCATGGGCCACAGCACATGCCATCATGTAGAATCACAGAATCGCTCAGGTTGGAAAAAACATAAAAGAACATTGAGTACAACCATGGCCTAACCATACTACCCTAACAACCCTCCACTAAATGTCCTCGAGCACTACATCCAAAAAAGTCTTTAAAGATAAAAAGATGTACCAAGATAACCGAGGCGCAGCCACACAGGGCTGATTCCAAAAGTGCCTCCAGCCATGGAAATGAAGGAATAGCTCTGAATGAAAGGCCCTCAGTGATAGCAGTCAGAATCACTACCCAGGAAAAGCCAAGGTCATTGAGGAACACCCACCAGGAAGGTGGAATTCTCCCTCATGACTAGAAGCATATCCAAAAGGGATGGTGGCAGAAGCATTACACAACTATCTCAACAGCAGGGAGGCTGACTCCAAATGAGTGATGAGAATAAGGGATCCCATTTCTTGGAAGGGACAAATGAGGAAATAACATGCCAGAGATCTCTTGGGCTAAAATCCTTTCTGCAAGCCTCTGTTGGAGAAAGCAGCAGTTAAAAATATGTATATGAGGAGCACAAAAAAGATGCTGGAGAGAACAGTAGGATGGTAAGAGAAGGTGCAAATCCTACTCTTTAGGGCAACTGCCTCTTCTGAGACTGAATAAAGATTTTAATAAAACAAAGAAACAGGTGCAATTTTAGAAACTGCTTTTTTGCAGGCACGTGACATTGAGAATCACAGAAAAGGTAACAGATGGGTATTTCATCCCAGCATTGCCCACTTTTTTTTTTTTTTTTTTTTTTTTTTAAATCAGACCTCTAGGAGCTGCTAGATTTGGAGAAGAATAATTCAGCACACTGGAACCTGACATTTCAACTCCCCTCTGGGACTCCTGAACAAGATGTAAGAGAGAACAGGTTAGTTTCTCAGCCCACAGTTATGCTCACAAACATTCTCCATGCCCCCTACTGTTCAAAATTAGTTTTACCTTCAGGCAAGAGAGCCATCATCCTATTTGTTAATAATATGAAGAATCTTCTTGCCTGCTTTGTAAACTGCTCCCTGCAGTTCCCAGGAGCCACACGTTTCTCACAGAGCAATGGGAAGCAGGGGGAAGAGGAGATAAAACTGCTGCTGACCAGTCCTAATAAGAACTGCCGGTTAAAAAATAATAATAATAATAATAAAAGTATAAATTAAAAATGCTATAGCTAGACATTTTTTTTCCCTCCAAACAAACCTAAGTTCCAAGCACCAGCGTTCTGCCCATGCATCTATCAGCAAGGGCAAGTTCCTGCTGGCAAAACCAAGGCCCTCACCAATGATATTTTCCACTCCGGCTCCCTTCACGCTTCGCTTCAAGGTGCCAAAACCACACAATGACTTCACGGGAGATAGCTAAATGGTTGCTCTTGAAATAGGAACACAAGGACTCCTAAGAGACACAGGAGAAAGCTGACTTGCAAATGTGTAAGAATCTTGTCAATTCACAACTGAATGATTCTGATTGATTTAATGAGTGTGGTCTGTATTGCTGAGGGGATATTTACAAAAGCAGTTTAATCTAGTGAGACCGTGTTCCCACCAGAGCCAGTGAATAGATATAGGCTTGCCCTGGGCAATTTAGAGAATAAAGTCACGTTGAAGACTGTCTTTGTAAAATGGTGCACTGTTTCTTGCCATGCACTGAACAACCATTTACTGACATGGACCATTTCATGTATCATGCGCTGTTTTTGAAAGCACTTATATGACAATCTCAAGAACAATTAACACAGAGAAATTCCAACTAATTAGAATAATGAATACACTAAAGAGGTCAACCATAAAAGATTCTCTCACTTCACCAGCTAATCTGCAGGGAACAAACAAGGAGGAAGGACTAGAAGCCACTGTTAAAGGTGA
Source organism: Tetrao urogallus (assembly GCF_951394365.1). NCBI lineage: Eukaryota > Metazoa > Chordata > Aves > Galliformes > Phasianidae > Tetrao > Tetrao urogallus. The sequence continues at coordinate 13,281,486 of NC_136820.1, forward strand.
ATTTTCTGTGCAGGGCAATGTGGAAAGTACTCGAGTTGCAAAAACAAACTTTGGGGATTCAGGGGAAAAAAAAAAACTCACTGAAGCCACTGTCAAGCATTAAGTAAAGAGAATTTGCATTGGTTGCATTTCTCTCACATCATGTAAGACTGGCAACTTGTAAGAACAAGAACGTTAAGTTCATGCAAATAAATACTTCTCTTAGTAGCTCCTAATAGAACAAAACCACCTCTTTGAGACATTCAAAATATTCTACAGATTTCTTGAAAGGAGACAATTCAAAATGAAAGTATCAAGATGCTGTTAGTTACAACCAAATGACATGAACAGTGCGTGGGACAGCTTTATTATCTTCCGAGGGCTGTCAGTGTCTTGAACAATTCATACAGTCCAATAGCTCTCAAAACAGAGAAAGCTGCCTAATTCTCTTTGAAAACAAAGCAAATACACTTCTGAGAAAAAAATGTCTGTCAATCACTCAGATTAATATTATTCTATGTAATTAAATATTGGCAGAAGTCTTGGCAAACTGAGTGTACTTTTGTCACAACCACCTGTTCACTTGAAACAGCCTAGTTTCATTCCACAGGAAGATACAGTTCCAAATATTGAGCACTACACGTTATTCTTCACCTAAAATTATTAATATAATATTTATCTGGTATTAGATGTAGAGAAAATGGCCCGTAAGTATTCCTCTTGTTTTGTCTTTTATCAATCAAAGGAGAAATTCAATTTCAATTAGCCTTACAATGTCTATCAAGGAAGTCTACAATTCCCTATGCCTTCCTTCTGAAAAAGCTTTTGAAAAAGCAGTATTAGACAAGTGTATCTTTGGTCACTTTATCTGTTCACTCTAAACATTTATCTCCCTTCAATACATACCCTTGTGTCTCATGGGTTTAGCAGCATCGCTGTCCATGCTCACACAGAAAAAAAGAAAAATCTTTTCCCATTAACATCTTCCTTTATTATAATGAAGTGCCAGACCCCAATCAGTACCTTAGAAAATCCCAGAGTCTGTTGCAGCTGTTCTTCATGTAAATTTGGAAAAATTTGGTGTTCATAATCAGCCAGTTTTGGCAATTTTCTATGCTGCATTTCCTATCCAAGAACCTAAACAATGTAATAAGTCTATCTCTTAATATCTTATGTTAAGACTGGCTGCATCAATTTGAATTGATATTAAAAAGACTATCTCTGACTCCACTCAAATACATAATCACAGCTCTTCTAATTTGCTTGATCCATACCAGAATTCCTGTACAGATGTAACAGGAAAACATCTTGTTTCCTCGCTCAAGCTCTGAGACAGCAGTGAACTAATCCTCATCCAGTAGCCAAGGCCACAAAGGAAAACAGGTACTTATACCTTGATTATCCCTGATCACAGTCTGATATCTCAGCTGAATATGGCTACAGAGCTAGAAGCTCCACAATCTAGGAAGAGGTAATGTAAACACAACACAGAGTAAAACACACAAGCTCATACCTCTGTAGCCATCTCTTTCATCTAAGAACACTTGCGTGTAGATCACTGCAAATTCAACACTCCCTAAAATTCAAAACTTAAAATCCTGTACAGAAAATCACTGAAGGCAGGTAGACGGCCCTTTCAAGTCATTTCTTTCCCACTCTTACAGCAAACATTTGAGAGAGTTTACCTATTTTATTCAATTCACCTCAATAGCAGAGACACTGAGAAAGTGCTGATTAATCAGCTCATTAGAGCATCCTTGAATTATGGAGCCAGCATTATATTACAGACCAATTCTGGCTATGAGTTCTACATTACATTAGCTTCCAAGCAGGCGTCATTGAAGGGAAATATGCTCATGGGAAACTTCTTGTGAAAGCAACTCCCTGATGTGGGGTGACGTCAGGTCGCAGAAAGTATCCCCTGTGTGCAGCCAGCTTAGAGGCACCACCAAGGTGTCTCACACCTAGAGACACCACAAGAGGAAAACCAGAGAAGTATGCAGCCAGTGTGACACCAAAAAAGCAGTCTCATTTATTGTAAACAAAATAACACTTCTATGAACTAAGGGATTCATATATAATATTTATGATAAATAAGTTAACAGATAACTTCTCTGATTTCTAATGCTACCAGATCAACATCACCACTAATCATTTGGCCAAAATATTGTTTAGATTAAGGGGGACAATGTGGAAATGGTTATTATTTTAAAAAATACCACCAGTATATCAACAGACAAATTGGCACTCATTAATAGCAAGCAATGCTTGAGAACACACACACAAAAAAAAAAAAACAACCAAAAAACCACCACACATTCTTTAGATCCCATCTCCTCTATCCTGAATGCAATACAAATAAAAGTGAATATTTATTAGCAATATTGCTTAAACACTTTTCCTCCTCTTACACAAAATTATTATTATTTTTTATTCCTGTTGCAGATGAGCTCCTGTTTAAGCTATCAGTTATCAAAGCATGAAAGCTACGAGCGTGAGGAAGGAAGAGAATTCAAACAATAAGAAGTGAAAAAGGAAGAATTTTAATTGGGAGAACTAACATGAGGAACAGAATGAAAAAAAGCTGAGAGTGAGGGAATAGGAAACAGGAGAAAATGTTTTCATTTCTGAATTAGAGAGTTCTTCCACTTTCTTGCTATTTCTTTTAGTGAAACATTTTTACTTGATAACCTACTTCACCTTGAAGTGTTTTTCAAGGCAACAGACAAAGATATTTCTTTTCACTGCAGAAAACTGAGCTAAAATGGACTTGCATTACTAGCGCTATTAGTTCCGCTTTATTTATTTACTCTCAGAAAAGTACTGAGGTCTTATCTGAGAGATCACCATGTAAGACTACAGAGGAGAACAAGACTCAATGACTTCTCCTGATGCTTATATGACTCATCCTGTGATTTCTATGCAGCCGGCAGCTGGGGTGCAATGTGATAATATTATGCAAGGGTCTCACAAAGTAACATGAAAACAAGTTGTTTTTAAAGCATGTTGATATCATTAAGGATTCCAGTAGGGATTATGTTACTTTAGCAGAAATTGCTCAATTGTTCTGTCTTCCCCATCTTTATCAGTTTCCTTGTCCTATGAACTCTAGCTGCAAAAGAAGCATCCGTAATCCTGAAGGGAATGAATAAACACAGACTGCACTGGCTCTGATCTTTCCCATGTTCACTTTTAGCAGCCTTGTTAATCTTCCTGACTAGGTCCCTCTTCCTTTAGTGACTGAGAGGCAAGAGGAGAACCAGCAAAAGGCTCATTTTAGGCAAAATGCAATGTGATTTTGAAAAAAGCTTAACATTTTAACTGAGAGCTATAATAAAGCTGCATGTCACTAACCAGCTCAGTATTAGCCCTAGGTGACAAATTTTCATGAAAAATATTTACAAACCAGTCCTCTTCCTAAAAATATTTTTTTTCAGGAATCACTGATACAATTTCTAAAAAAGTGTTGATGAAGCTACTTAGATTTTCAGTATTTTAATTAAAAAAAAAAAAACAATGCTAATAAGAATCCTTGTAGTAAAAACAAAAAAGAAAAGAAAAGAAAATTCTGCAAAAGATAAAAAAGCATTTTGTAAAGGATTAAAAAGAAATAATTGTAGTGCTTAGCAGTATGGTAATTTTACCTTAACTTGCATCAAATAATATGAATGGAGATGTAGATGAAGAAAGTTAGTTTATAAGTTCTATAAGCTGTAACCAGTAGCCTTAGTAAAAATGCTGGGCTACAGACGCAGAACTCATGAGGCTGCTTCGCAACACTTCTTGCCAACTGCTGCAGCTGCCACAAGAGCAGAGAAGCTCCTTGCTTACAGCACTCTTTGTACCACAGAAACAACGATGAGACTAAAATATACCAATAACTAAGAATATGATCAATATTACTCATCAATTACTATTAAATGTATAATAAATATGTTAATTATCTAGCAAAAAACTTTAACTCAGTAGTGTAATATGTTCTTATGAGTTCAACTTACAAAGACTTACAAGCTTCATGACACTACTTCTGCTCTTTCTCTACTGGAAATTGCCCCATTCACTATTGCAGGGTTTAAGGTTTGAGGGTATTTTTAAGCAGTTACTAAAGCTATGTGATGGGACCTTGTTATCACTGTTTCAGTTATTGACACAACACACAGTGTCATTTCAGGGAACGTAATGAACCATGCAGAAAGGAGAGAACAAAATATCAAAGGACTTAGTGATCCCTGCTCCAAAAGCAAATTGTAGTCTCTCTCATATTATTGTTGAAGCGTTTTTCTATCTGTTGCTCCCTATCTACGCTGGAAATTGAGTTGTTACCAAAAGACAAAAAAACAACAAACTTATATACAGCTTATGAAAGCTGATTGAAGTGTCAAATGTCTATGACTTTAGAGAACAATGTAATCAATACAAGAGGTATAGCGCATACAGTTTGTACTGGCATAAAGTCCTTTGACGCATTGTTGTTTATTTCCAGCACACTGGGAAGCTCCTCTTGACTTGGAACAGCCCACTGAAGCCCATGAGGTGAGGTCAGACGCTGCTTTCATATGAACTTCAGAGGACTCCATCATAGTACTCCTTTCACAGGAAATACTATGGTGTAAAAAATAGGTTTTCATCAGAAAGAAACCCGCTTGTCATTCCAGCCCAGAGCTCCAAAGGCAAAATACTGGAATTTAAGAAAAGCCTGCATACAGATTTTGCAAGTCCTTCATTATGGGCAATAAGTTAGGCTACCGTAATTATTTGGTCAATTTCAATTTTCAAGTATTTAAGCCACACAGTGGACTCAAAGAAGTAACAGGTTTTCATAGAACAATCTCTGCAATACCCTAATAGTGAGCCTATACAAATACCATATTTTCGTTGACTGAGATAGAATACCTTTAGGTGAAAATAGATTATTTCACTTCAGCACAGCAGTTTTGATTTACTCAGGCTGAGAATTTGAATGCAACCAGTACTTTAGAGGTTAGTTTCCTTTATTTTTGTTACTTCTGCTTATTTGCTTGCCATTATTTGTGCTACAACCTATTGATATTGAAAGGTTCTTCTTTAACATTGTTTTCTGGTATTTCCTTCAATAAAATTTCCTCTAATTAATGCTAATTTTGGAGGAAAATAAATGTTTCAATTTTAATTATCACTGTATAAAATGAAAGCATTTTCTCCAGCATTTTACTTTGTCAAGAGACCAAATGCAACAATAGAATCAGATTGGAGGAAAAAATTTCCATTATAGAAAGAAAAATAATTTTAAATGATAATTCGTCCAATCTAAACCCCATAGAGCTATGATAGGACTCTTTGGATAACAAAAAAAATTGCCTTGATTTATGTTAGTACGCTTAAGAGCATAATATGTTTCACTTATTTTTTGACTGATAAAAAGATTTGGATAAGCAGAACTATCTCCCCACACAAAAAAGTCAGATTTTTTCAATACCATGAGGAGGGCAGAAGATGACGCAGGACACATCCACCACTCCCATCATCAGTAGTCAGAATGGATTCATCAAGGGATGAATCTGATAACTTGCTAAGTTTCTACAAGGGTTGCTCCAAAAGTAATGCCTCCTATTATGTTATATTGACTCACGACACCTAAGGCTGATATTGGCAGCATAGCAGTAGAGGATGAATCTTCGCAATAGTAGTACACTGCATTTTGTTGCCATGTGAGAGATGGCAGCAAAGGGCAGTCCAACAAAATGGTGTCTGACACAGAAGTGCATATGAAGCAAAAAGTATGTCACTGAATTCCTCCATGTGGGGAAAAAGTTGCACCCAGTGACACTCATTGATGCTTCTTGTGGACACCAACTAGTGGATGTTGGCACAGTGAGGTGGTGAGTGGTACGTTTCAGCAGTGGCAACAGCAACAGAGGATCACCTCCACTGGAGCAGACTGTTATGAGTATGATATGAAGGCTCTTGCTCATGGCTGCTGAAAATGGATAGGTAATGGTGGTGAATGAGTTGAAAAATAGTGTTTTGTAGCTGAGAATATCCACAGAAATAAATAGAAAGCATTACATTCAGAATGATCTATGTATAACAAAATCACCATCAACAATGAGTAATTATCTTCCTAGACTTCTGGAAGCCTTTGACTTTGTCTCCCATAAATTTTCATAAAGAAACGGTTGAAGTATGGGCTGGATGAGCAAACAGTGCAATGGATCAAAAACTGGCTGAACATCTGGGCCAAGAGGGTGGTGGTCAGTGACACAAAGTTTTGCTGGAGGTCAGTAACAAGCAGAGTATCCCATGGGTCAGTTCTGGGACCAGTCCTGTTCAACATCTTCCTTTACTATCTGAATGATGGGGTAGAGTACATCCTCAGTAAATTTGCAAATGACATGGAACTGAGGGGAATGGCTGACTCACCAGAAGCTTGTGCAGCCTTCCAGAGGGATCTGGACTGGCTGGATAAGGGCTGACAGAAGCCTCACGAAGTTTAAAAAGAAATGCACTCCTCCTGCAAAGGAACAGCCCCAGGCATGTGCTAGAGGCCAGCAAACTGGAAAGCAGCTCAGCAGAAAAGGACTGGGTTTGACTCCAAGTTGACCGTGAGACATAACCTTGACACTAAGGCTAACGGTATTTTTGGCTACATTAGGCAAAGTACCGCCAACAGATCAAGAGAGATGATCCTTCTGCTCTAATCAGCATTGGCAAAGCAGCACCTGGAGTACTGGGCCCAGTTTTGGGCTCCCAAGAGAGTTATGGACTTACTGGAGACAGTCCAGAGGAGGGCCACCAAGATGAAGGGGCACGCCTCCCACATCTAGCAGTTGAAAAAGCTGCAACTATTCAGCCTGGAGAAGAAGAGGCTCAGAGGAGATCTTCCTGATGTGTATAAATACCAGGAGGGAGGGCACAAAAGGATGGACCCAGGCTGCTTTCACTTGTGCCAGGGCAGGAGCACAGAAGGTTTTCTCTGAATATCAGGAAGCACTTGTATGCTTTGCAAGTGACAGAGCACTGGCACAGGTTGTCCAGAGAAACCGTGTGGTTTCTCTTTTTTAAGACCTTCAAATACCACGTGAGCAACCACTCTAGGTGGCCCTGCTTGAGCTATGGCTTGGAGCAGATGGCTTCCAGAGGTCCTTTCAACTTCAGCCAGTCTCTGATTCCTCATCCTTCAGTATTCAGAATCAATGCTTAATTAAACTAAAACAAACAAACAAACAAACTCGAGAACCTATTTTTTTCAATCCAAAAGCTGGCATTTTTGTGTGGTATGAAACAGGAATTATTTCCCTTATCACATGCCAGCAAAAGCCAGGTGCCATTGACCACATTCTGGCTTTGAGATTGAAGTAAGGAAAAAAAAATTAGTATCATTAACATTGTGCTACTTAGAAAGCATCAGATTACCAGCAAAGATATTAGAGTAAGAGACGCAAAGAAAAGAGAGGAACGTGAGATTGCAAACCTAAAAATTTTTATGGGTTCAACTGCCGGAAAGCAGAGATTATTTCCTGCAAAACCTAAATTCTATCGCTGATAAAAAGTGGAACTCTGTGATCAGCATTTTGGAAGCTCAGTGGTATAGAGGACCCTGAGGTGGAAGGCTAAGCCCAGGGCTAGAAAGAGAGATGGCCTCCAGAGTGTTTTACAAAATATTTAAGGGATAATATAAAACAAAATGAAGAACCCATACATGCTGTGCTTCATCTGCATCTGAAATAATGCTTGGCCATCTGTGTACCTTATCCCATAATAAGAATAAGCAAACTAGAGAAGTTGCAGAGGTGGCAACAATAAGCAACATGATTAATAATACATTATTATCGATATGGAGATGACTAGTTGATATGGAGAGATGACAGGGAACATGAGGATGGGGCTTTGCCCACAGAAACTTATGAGCAGACTTACAGCACAAGAACCAGCTGTTGCAGGAAATGCACAATTCAAGTGTGACTTCACAGTCACTGGATGTAGCCAGTAGTATAAATGCTGCAAAATGGATTACAGAGAGCAGGCCCAGAGGTGACCGTGAAAGTGAATAGCCTGGGTGTAATGAAGGTGTATTGCTGTCAAGAACAAGGAAGTAAGTAGCATAACAGAGCTGCTCTCAACTACTGCCTTTCACATTAAAGACACATACAAGTTTATACATGCAGCAGCACTGTATTTCAATGAGAAAAATCTCCCTGGCTCTTTTCCAACAAAATTTCAACAACAACAACAAAAAAAGTATGTTCCCATAGACACTTGACAGAACTGGCACTTTTCTGCAAAAGAAAATAAATAAAATCCAGCCAGTTCCTATCCTGCATGTAACTGAAAACCCAGCGGCAACTTCCTTCTCAAAGGCTTCAACCCTGGAAAAGCTCCAGTCCAACCAATGAAGACATGGCTGAGTTGAGAAGACAAGCCAGCCACCAAAACTCTGCATACATGGGAGCAGCCAGTTGTAGCTGCTGCTTACCATCATGGGACAGCTCACACTGCACTTCGATTTGGTGACTTTATACAACAATAAGGAATTTACAGCTTTTAACCACATCTTTCTCTGAAAAGAATTTGAGTTCAATTTTTCAAAAAATGGAGGTCAGATTCTTTATTTACTTTTCCCCTCTGTTACAGTGGCTGAACAAACAGAGCAAAAGAGAAAAACTGTATATGAATTCCCTTTCATGATTTTACATAAAGTTAGTACTTACTTCCAGAAATGTCTGCCATGACAGGGATGACCTGTTTTTATTGGGAACACAAAGCTTGCCAACTGGAGGCAAAGATTTCAAGGAACACTACCTATATTTACAAAATATGGGCTTTAAACTGACAGTTCTTACATATGGTGATATTTGAGTGAACAATTCTATGTATGTTTAAGTCACTATGTATAAATCTGAATATGTTCATCAGGGAATAATAATAATAATAAGGAAAATGGAGCAATAAAAGTAATGAAAAGTAAAGCTTTAGAAACAATTTTTTACAAAGGAAAAAGAAAAATACTTTAAAATCATGGATACCATAGGAGAAAAAAGCACTCCTCTCTTCAGTTGAAAAAAATTCTAAAATTGAAAGAGGTGAAGGATGTAAAACATGAAAAGTTAACCTCAGAGCACAAATCAAGAAACCACATCTCTGTAGCACAGTTACATTTTGAAGATATGTACACTGCATAATTAAAATATGAAAATATGTATAAAATGTATATTTTAAAATATTAGAACATGATTATTAAAAAATATATAAAGTCTTATAAGCATTTAAATCTTATTTTTTCTTTACAAAGTGTTATTTTTTAAAGAGTGACTCATCACTTCATTGAACTGAACTAGATTCATGTTTAAAATCAAAGATGACACATCACAATCCAAACATAACTTAAACCCGCAGTTTGTCAGGATGCTACCTTAATGAATATCAGCACTTTCTTATCCCCCAAATTATTAGCAGTTTCCCTCAGCGAACACCATGGTAGGGTCAGCAAGAACATGTCAGTGTTACAGAATATGCTCAACTGCATGTTCTCCAAGTCCTGCTCATAGTTTATTTTCACACGAAACAGTGCCTATAATTTGCCTGGTTTAAAGGCATTAAAAGACAAGACTAGAAAGTAATACTGAAGGTGAAATACCTTGACTTTCTTTTGAAAATACCCCCACTGTTGTATAAGGAAAAACAAAAGAAGATTAGAGAAACTGTAGCAAAAAAAATAACGCATATTTTTCTGAGAAAAATGCTAATTTTCATTCCCAGTTGTGTTGAGGCAGTGCCAATGATTGGCTCCATATGTTTCAGCAATTGGAGCCATATTAACATTCTTACAGTTCTTTTCTCTTTTTCCCTTTAGCATTCTTTGTCTTGGTTACCTTATGCAAACCTGAGAAACTAACATTTTTTTAACACACATACACACATCCCCAAATAAAGACTGATTAGGTTTCCTGGCTACAAGGTTTTCCCCATCCCCCATACAATGGCTGCCCTTTCTATAGGCAATACAATGAGGTAGAGGGAAATCCACATTGGTTTCCAAAGCATGTTCATCTTTTGAGAAAATTATGGCTGACCACATAGCAACGTGCAGAGATCACATTTAAAGGAAGAGCATCCTTGCTTCTTGTTAAAGAAAAATGTTAATAGATTCTACTATTTTTCCTTAAAAAGAAAAGAAAAAAAGACAAGTAGAACTACTCTGATCTTGTGACAACCTAGCAGGAAAATGCTAGTTGAGCCGAAACAAAGCAGACCAACTTAATGGCTGTAATTTTCATCAGTACTGGAATATGAGTGGTAAGATGGAAAAATTGCTTCCCAATGCATAACACAGGCAAATTTATTTTTCCAAGACAACCTGTTTTTCTAATGCCATTGACCACAAAACTATTCAAAGGCATGGTTTTACTCAGAGAAAGGAGTATCTGCTTAAGATGAGTAAAACTACTGCAACATGAATTTTACACAGATAGATAAAAAAAGATTATTTATCATCATCACGAAAAAAAAAGCATGGGACAATCCCAGCTGTGGGAGAACTCAATATTTCTCATTCAAGCAGTATTACTAAAAGTCAATGAGTCAAATAATGAATCTTTTGTCCCATTAAAACTCCCACTGAAGTTAGTGTTGGGAACAGAGCTCTGAGCTGTAGCAAAGCAAATGCTGGTTCTTTAGATTTTATTGAGTAGTTTCTTAAGACGTGGCAGATCATATCCCCACTCCCAGCTAGAAGATGAAACATCTCATAAAACAGGCTGAATTGAAACAAGCAGCTGTGGTCTTGCTGGAGAGGTGGTTTCTTTTTAATTTTAAAATCTGACAAAAATCTAAATCCATTTCTGATTCCCATTAACTTAAAACAAAAAATATTGTGTGATTTCCAGTCAGCAGTTTCGTAAGCTAGAATTTTGAAGTGCCACCTAACCTGCAACAAAGGGAGCGTCTATGCTATGGAAACACAGGGGAATTCACAACATTCCTTTCAAGGATAGTGGAATTTTTAGTACTCTGCTCCATTTATAAATACCAAGCATATTCAAAGTAGTAAAGAGGAGAAAAGAAAAAAATCCCTTCAAAATGAAAGCTAAAACCTTATCCTTGCCAAACCACAGGTTACGGATAGGCTTTCTGACATGAGTTCTACAGTATTTAAAGAACTTAACTAATGAATCTCTTGAGCCATTGGTGACCAAGACCTTGCAGCAGCAATGCCTTTTAAGCATCTACTTAGATTCAAGTCAACTGAATTGAAAGAGTTTTGACCACGCATCAAAGATTATTCAGGTTATAAAGTCACAAGGATAAACTAAAGGAGCAAAGGAAAGCAAAAGACAAGTAATCAGAAGATATTTATGAAGCACGCACTTGAAAGTCTCAAGCCATTTCTTTATTATTAAAAAAAAAAAAAAAAAGAGTTAGGGAGAGGGAAACAAACTCATCCTAAAATTATGAAGGAAAATAACTCACAACTTCCAGGCAGCTAAATCACTTAGAAACAAATCATAACAATTACTGTTAAATTTGACAGATCATCTTTCCACCTCCAAAATGTGATGACAGGAACCCAGGAGACATAACAGATTTGAATTTCAGTGCCGTGTTTGTCAAATGCCATTGTGAAATCTTACAAAACTATTCAAGTTCCGTTTGAGGTAAATAGCATCATGCAGACTCAGTAAAAGGTACGTGGGTCAAAAATCAACATTCAAGTAGTGCAGATGCATCAAGCAATGCTGATAAACTGAATGACCAACATCTAGGTAAAACAGATCATCCCAAACAAATCTGTTTTACAGGTGAATATTCCTTACCATCAGGATATTGTACTAAATCAGATATAAAATCTCCACAGCTCCTAATTTCTAAGATTCCATACTATCATTTGCAATACAAGTTTATTTTGAGAACTACGCACAAACACACTTTCATATAGAGTTCCTATTTATTTGAAATGAAATTCAAAAAACTAAGCCCTGAACACATCTTAAGGAAATCCACAATGTGAACGCAAGATAAAATATTTACCTTCAACACAGACACTTGTAGCTGTAAAAGATCTGATGAATGTGAACTACTTCTGCCCAATCATCCTCATTTTACAGAGGAGAAACAGGCAGAGCAAGTTATGTCTTGGGAGATCATTGTTGAATCTCCTCATCCCTTTCTTTACAATAGTCAAACAAGTTACTGGAAGTTCCTTCTGCACACCAAGATCTCAGCAGATCCCTCAGTCATTTTGGGGACGATGAAGAAGAATGGTGTTAGATATTGTTATTTTAACTGGGCAGTGCTGTATCACAGAGAAAGGGAAATAGTTTTCTTCCTTGTACTTATTTATTTGCCTGAGGGGGAGCTGCTGAATGTCTTTGAATGGTCCCAAGACATTAAGCAGGCACTGAAGTAAAGAAGAAGACAGTAGCAACAACTCCTGTAGTAGCAGGATCACCATTAGCAAGAAAGCAGAAATGAATGTTGGATTAGCACTGTTCAGCAGGAAGTTTCAGCAGCAGTCACCAACTGGCTCTTAGGGATGACAGCCCAACAGAGTGTAGCCATTTTTACTCCTGTATCTAGTAGCATATTTATAGGTTGCAGGACAAGGATAAGTGGCTATTATGCACTGGGATTTTTGCATCAACCTTAAAAAAGTGACAAGTATGTTTTTCCACATGATCACACTCACAGATATTACTTGGCAAAACAGATAATGAAGTAAAGCAACTGAATGACACTAAATAACTGCTAAGGTGAACTCAGAGTCCTTTCATTTTGCAACCAGTACTGTGTGCTATTACTTCTGGGCAAGACAAAACAAGAACATACCTCAGAGCAGCTACTTTGAGAGGCAGAACACTTCTTACCAGCAAAAGGAGCATGCACTGGAGAGGTGCAAAATGCTCAGACAGGCAGGTTCATAACACCTGACACATTCATAGCACCTGACACACTTCACTCACCAATAGATTCATTGGATTTACACATATGCTTGATCAAAAGCAAAAATCTCAAGAAGGGATTTACCACTTTCAACAGAGATGTAAGAAAATCATGTTTATTTTTGTGTGAAACAAACAAATGAGAAATAAACACTTCATCTGGTACTTCTGTCTGTGAAATAGCAACTGTCTTTAATATTAAGGACAATAGCCTTTCTTATTTACTTTCATAGAATATTTATTTCCTTATCGCCGTTGTTGATCAGAGTATCAGTTTTGTTTATATTTTTAAATTAACAAATAATCACCCATTCCAAAAAAAAAAAAAAAAAAAAAAAGCGAGAAAGGAACTCCTTCCCAGAACATAGCAAGACAGCTGTATTTATAGTAATGTCATTAAGACTTTTCTGGCAGTAACTAATAGATTTCTCTAAGGATCAGCAGTCTGGAGATCTGGATGTGCTGTGGTGAGAACTGCATCATGAATAGCCAAGCCTAGAGATGTTATTCATTTGCCTTAGCTTTCTACAGACCTGCCAGAATAGAGCCATGCAGAATTTCCACGGCACACCTCAACGGGAAGGGCTCTCTGAAAAGAAAAATTGAGCTACTGCAAGAGAAGAGCAGAGTCATTGCAGGAAGACTCCCTTCTGCAGGTTTGGGAATGGATCCAGCTTTTCGCTACTGAACAAAACCAGCTTCTCTAATGGGCTACATGGAGAGCAGCAAGATTACCTCTGCTACAACTCCCTTCTGCCTGGTTCATCCTGCGCAGAGATTGTCTGGCCAGAATTATCTTATCATGAAGAAGCCAATTCTAAAAGCAAATGCAATATTTTAATCTGATCTCGTGAAATTAATGAAGTCTGAACAACAATTGCCTCTTGATGCCAATGTATGAGGAATATGCGATGGTATTGTCAGATTGATACAACACACAGCAGTTTCCAAACTGGAGATGCTGAGCAAACGATCAATTTCATACACTCCCACAGGAAGCTAAATTATTCATTCAGAACACCTTATTTTTGTACATATTTGCATTCAAAATGTTTTCACTGGTTTCCATGCATGCCAAAATAAGAGCTTCCACTAGCTCTGTTTTCTATTTGTACATTAAATTTTTCCACGCAGCACAATGTAGTTCCCTGCTGCTTCTACAAAAATCTTGTCAACAACCCACAATTAATGATCGTACGTCTCATTTCACTGAGGTGGAATAATACCATACATCTTACCAACATTTTAAATAAATGTCCACTACTCAGCACAAGGATGAAGGATGCATAAGGGCAGCATCTGCTAAAACACTGGATTTATGATATCATCTTTTTACAGTTGGTGTTAGAGCTGGAAAGATTATTGTGATGACAATAGGAAAAGAAATAAACTGGGAAGGAACACTCATGCTCACCTGTCTCTTCACAAGAAAGATTCCACAAAGGAGGAATCTCCAGAAAGAGACTAGCAGCAGCCAGCCCTTAAATGGGGTCTAGGAGAGGTGCAGCCAGGCTCCACCCCTTCCATCACACAGCTGAATCGCCTTCACCATGAAGGCTGACTCAGTGCTTGCCTCAGGTGATCAATCAGTGCTTCAGGCCATGATCAACAGTTCCTATACACATCTCTATTGAAATATTTTCCAGTTTTGAAAAGATTCACCAGAAGCTATCCCAAGAAAAAAAGAGAAGAAAGTGTCTACCAGAAAGGCTCCTTAGGTTCCCTAAGGGAGTTTGTGCATGCTTCCATTTGTCAGGGTCACTTCAAAGGCTTTACTTCCGACCTTGTAGGAAAAAATGTGTGCAAAAGAGAAGGTAGAAGATCACTTCATTACCTCTTCTCCTTATTTCATTAATAGCTGGTATGAAGGACACTCAGGATGAGGAAGATAATTATGACAACCTGTTATACACCTTTTGTCCCACACTGAATGCAGGAGTTGCCAAGAGCATATGGCCTGGTTGTGCAAAGGTTAGTACACAGCCAAGGATGTGCAAACTTCAAGTTCTTTTACATATGACATACCAAGAGAGAAAGACAAGGGATTTAGATCTCCCACTTGTCAATTCTTTCAATATACCATAACACAAAAAGGTCTTGAGACAGTAACATGTTCAAAACAGCTACCTAAATCACTGATTTCGCTGAAGGATCTGTGCAAATTCAGTCCACGTTGGGAAAGGAAGTTGAGGTATCAGAAAAATTCAAGCCCTAAATGCAGAGAGGAGAACAAGCACTTTTATAGACCTATTTCAAAGAAGTAAAATGACAACTCTTTATCCCAGCCACCCTTCTCCAAGTTCCAGTAGGCCCAAAGAGGATGGTTATTTTTCAGTTAAAGAGACTCAAGATCCTTCCTATCTCTCACCTTCCAGGTTCATCGTGTTTTACATGTGACATACAGACAGTTCCACAATGGGATAACAACACTTCTTAATATGGCTTTGTCTCATGGTAGAAATGTTTTTTGAAGTGCAGGTAGGAAGCTTGGAACAACAAAGTTGTGATTTCTTCTGATGCTTCTTATAAAGAAGGGGTAAAGCAAGTAATCCAATAAATCTACAAGACTTTTTTTGGAGGGGGGGGGGGAATGTATTTACAATATCTACAGCACCTACTTCTATTGCTTCTTGCCTCACTGAATATGATGGGGTTCAAATACAGGTAACTTCCTGACGAGTATTAGAAAAATGAAAAACAGTTTCTAAAGACACTGAACAGTGCCAAAATGACCCCAGCATCCCTCCTGTAATCTTCAGAATAATTCAAGAGAGCAGATAAGAGAGTCTGTGGATGCCCCATCCCTGAGAATGCTCAAAGTCAGGCTAGAAGGGGCTTTAGGAAACCTGGCCTAGTGGGAGGTGTCCCTGCCTGTGGCAGGGGGCTTGGAACTGCATGGTCTTTAAGGTCCCTTCCAACCCAATCCATTCTGTGATTCTATAGCCATGTAGGGAAACAGACACAGGACTGTACCATGACTTTGCTCAAGTTCATACAACAGCTCCAGCAGCCAAGTAACGAACAGGACTCAGGTGCTCTATTCCTAATAACCAGCCTTGTCCTTTCAATCATTTTTAATATTGTCATTTCCTATGTACACTACAGCATTGCAAACTCGTTAATTTACTAGCAACTGTTGGTAAACATTCTCCTGTAACATTTCCCCAGTTACCAGCTAATGCTTCATTTGAAAACGGAAGCTTTTATTGACAAAGCCATTTAAAATGCAAAATTAATTGTGCAAACCTTCAAACAGGAAGGGAAGAGCAATCCATGGAAGAATTACCAAGGGATATTTCCAAGTGTGAGAGATAACAGCTAAGGAGACAGTCTCCAGACAGGCTGGTGGGGAAGGAGCGCTTTCACCCTTAACTGGAAGCAGCTGTAGCAACCTGCCCAGCCCTGCTGGAATGTGTGTGCTGGGGCTCTGGCACCGTGACTGTGGCAGCTTTCCTGTGGGCAGGCGGCTAACTCACATTTCTGTTATTTTATCCTTAAGGAAGTTGCCATGGAGACTGGCATGAAGATGGCAATGGGCCAGCCAGATTGAGACAGAAAGCGCAGGAGGCCGATAGTCCCATTCCTAATAATCTTGCTGAGATCACTAACTTCTCGGGACATGCTTTGTGCTTTCCGCCTCAGTGAAGTTAAACTCCATCTTTCATGTAGCCACAGCCTATCAAAGAACATTTGATGGAGTAGGTAAATACCAGCCATTAAATGTAATCTATCACAGCTCATGAACACCTAGTTAACAGGCATCGTATTGCTTAGTACGTGTTTGCTCGTGCAAAAATAGTTAAAAGCAGTGTTAAAACGGCACAGTAAAGGTAGGTGTTTATTTCCCAGGACAAAGAGTAGAAGACAAAAATCCTATTCTTTATCTTGAAGCAAAATACTGTTCTCCACTACGTGCAAGAGCGATACAACTTTTTAAGGGAATTAGGAAAAAGCTCTGATGTACTACAGAAGGAAGTCTCACATTTCTGATTATTACCATAATTCCATATTACCATTTGGAAGCTCTGATGGGAGCTGCTCATATCCACAAGAGCTGTGTTTTCAGAGGGAAGGACATGAAGAAAGCCTCCTCCAAGGGCTGGGGAGTAATTTAACCATGTCACAACCTCTGTGGCAGGAGAGGAGAAGGAAGGGAGGAAATGCCATTCCCACCAGAGATGCTGGGGCATCAGAAACACATTCTACCCACCCTCCCCGTCCCCTTCTATCTGGCACCACTCTGCAGAAAACATTTCAGTAAAGCTCAAAGCTTAAGTCTCTGTCCAGGACAACAATAAAACCTGTGAGAACACAGAAGTGAAAAGGGCACTGTATGACAGGAACTTCCTCCAGTGCTTTTCCTTTCTTTATCTTCTCTTTTTTTTTCAAGGAAGGCAGAACTGATGAACCACAGACTCCCTGCTGCTGCGTTTAGCCAACGAGCGCAACAGGATTCCAATGCACATTTCTGCTTTTCAGACCCATTGTGAACTTTATGGACCATGCTCTTCTTCCATCCATGGGGCAAATGTTCCAGGAGTGATTCACAATCTTTGCCACTCAGTACCAAAAACATGCTCCCCTGAGCTGGTTAATTTAAGGATGAAATTAGTCTCTTTGTGCTGACAACCTTTTTATGAAGGCAGCATAACCCCACATTTACTGCAAGCATTTCAATTCCCGATGTTTTATAGTGTTACTTTTTACACCATATGTGTATATTTGAGAGGTTTCTTTGATGCATTCCTCTGCCACAGTACAAAGCATAAAATATAACCCACAGAGCTTCCAGCTTACTGACTTTACTCCTTGTGTTTGCGTACATAATGACAGTGTCATTTGAATAGTTTTGAAGTACAATTTACAGCGTTAAATAAAATGCTGATTTTTAATACATTTCCAATTTTACTTTTGTACCACAGTGCAACTGCTGGAGTCTGTCTAGACAAAAAAAAAAGGTAGTTTAATCCAGTAATTTTTCTATGAACCATTGAAGTAATGCCATCTATTTCTGCATATGTGTCTCTGGAAAAACTAATAGAGTTTCTGACATTTCTGGAGACACTAAAAAAGCTATAAGTGACATGCAAGTATTCTCCATCGAGACTTCTGAGGTTAGATGAGGAAACCAAAGTATTTTAACAGACTGAATAGATTAAGCCCACATTTTATGACACTAAGTAACCATACATACCCTACAGTTCTATATCTCTAGCTTGATTTCTCCTAAAATTCTGCTTAGAAGCATAATAAATCATAAAATAATAAAGGTTGGAAAAGAGAAAATCTAGTCTAACTGTCCATCTACCACCAATGTGGCCCACTAAACCATGTTCCTTAGCACCACATTTACACACTTCTTGAACACCTCCAGGGACAATGACTCCTACCACCTCCCTGGCCAGTGCCTGACCACTCTTTCAGAAAAGAAATTCTTCCTAATACCCAACCTGAACCTCCCCGGTGCAATTTGAGGCCATTCCCTCTCATCCTATCACTGTTACCTGGGAGAAGAGGCTGACTCCAACCTCACCTCAACCTCTCTTCAGGTGGTTGTAGAGAATGATAAGGTCTCCCCTAAGCCTCCTGTTCTGCAGACTGAACAATCCCAGCTCTCTCAGCTGCTCCCCATAAGACTTGGGCTCCAGACCCCTCACAGCTTCGTTGCCCATCTGAACACACTCCAGGACCTTGATGTCTTGTAGTGAGGGGCCCAAACACTCAAGGTTCAGACTCATCAGTACAGATGGACAATCATTTCCCTGCTCCTGCTGGCTGCGCTGTTTCTGATGCAAGCCAGGATGCCACTGACCTTCTTGGCCACCTGGGCACACTGCAGGCTCATGTACAGTTGAGCACTGACCAACACCCGCAGGTCCTTTTGGCCTGCAAAGCCTTCCAGCCACTCTACCTCAAAATGCTACAAGCCTGCAGTGTCCCTAAAGCCATGACAGAAAAGCCATCAGTGGTGGTCCCTAAGGGTGGAGCCTTTCCCTTCTCTTGGGCAACTTCACCTGCAGGTCACACCTGCAGGGGAGTTCCAGAGTGGGAACTGAAGGATGCAGCACACAGGAGCTTTTCCTATTCCTGTCAAAAGATCAAATATGCTCAGACAGCATCATAAGTTAAGAAAAAAAGTCTCACTTCTGCTCTCTTCCAGTGCTTAAAACCTCCAGGAAGGTATGTACAAACACGCAGTTTGCTTATCATATCATCCTTTAACACCCATATAACCAGTGCTGTCCCTGTTGGAGCCCTACTTAGTTGTAACTTTCTCCTGTAAAAATGTCAAGGCTGACATTGGCTTTTCCAGAAGACGTTCTGATGAGCAACAACTTCTTATATATATATAAAAAAAAAAAAAAAAAAAAGTCTGAAACCACAGGTCATGGAGACCTCAGAATTAATAGCAAGCTTGATAACCGATCATAAATGACATAGAAATGATGGCCCACAGCCTGATGTCTGGGGCCTCCCTTCCTGAGATTCTCCTCAATCCTATAAATCACTTAGGCACCTGTGCCAGGCACATCAGCAAGACCTTAGTTCACTTCTTTCAGTGTAACACATTCTGAAAGCTAGGGTTTTTATTTGCTTTTATTTGTGTGTACATATGCAGGTGCACCTTTTAACTCTTTTCTGTCTGGCACTCCTATACTTGGGATCAGTTAGGACCTTGCACAGTAAGTCTAACTGCTAGCAAGATGTTTGGATGAGGAGGAGGAATTTGCTGTAAAAATAGGGAGAATTATTATGTCCAAAAAATTCCTTGTACCTTTGTTATTTCTCTCCACAAATATATTTCAGGAATTGCTCCTACCCTCTAACTCTCAAGCATCAAAGTATGTGCCATCATAGACAGAATACAATGGCAATCAAAAAAAGTATCACCACAGAAGAAATGTCTCTCCGTGAAAAAAAACAGACAGACATGGTTTTGTTCACAACACAAATTTACACATTAAAGGCTGTATTTATCAATATTTGATTTAAACGTCTGTGTCTGCACATTTATTGAACAAAGCCAGATGCGTGCAGGCAGTTGCACATCTGTATTCATTAACAGAAAGGAAGAGAGACATTCACAGACAGCCACAGCAACAAATAGAGAAATGAAAAGTATTTGGTTGGACTATTAGCATTTTACCTACACTCATCAACAGAAAAATGCAGCCTTCTTCAGGCCTACATTCATCCTTACCTTTCAGCACTGAAGCACTTAAGTTAGGAGAGCAGCTGATGCAATCAGTGGAGAGAGGGATGCAGAGGTGAAGCAGCCCACTTGAGACATGATTAGGTAAATCTCTCCTCCTCAGCCACATAGGGAAGCTTCTACTCCTCAGTTAGCTGGGATAAATTTCACCTTCAATATTTAACTGCCATGTATAAATTTGTGTTTATAGAGAACTGAAGTGATAAAATGTTTTCTGTGGAGCAGGCTTACATTGTCACAGATGCAATTAAGTTTTCAAGGATGTTCTTAACATTAAGGATTGAAGTGAAAGTTTCTGTCTGTGCTTTAAGTTAAAAACTTAAGTGCACTTTCTGATTGAAGATGTGACTGCACTACTTACATGAGTAAACAGGAGAAAGAGGTACAATCCCAATCCTCTTACATGGTGAAATGAAGATAAAATGAGTTCTAGAGGAATTCACCTGCTTATAGGATGAGGCCAATCACTGCTGATGACCCATCTTGAGATACCAGATAAATGACTTTCAGGCATACAAAACACCCCAGTCTAACAGCTAGCATCAACAATAGAAGGCAACAGCTTACATCCAGCCTCTCAGCAGCAGCTACAGACAGGAACGCAAGGCTCACAACAAAAGTATCCAAGAAACTCCTGATTACTCTGCGTGTGTGTAACAAACTTTTCAAAGACTTTTTTTTTTTTTTTTTTTTTTTCCCCTAAACAAGAGCACAGTCCTCTAGAAGAACAGTTTCACAGGTACTGCTCACCTCTAAAGCTTTCTGTGGGCCAAGGGAGCCTACTGAAGATCACACAGCACTAAGTGCAAAACTGAATAAATGAATTATTAGGAAAGAGGACACACTAGTGTACATTGGCTCTAACAGAGCTTTCTGAAGAGGAGGACCAGGAAAACGGGGCAAGCAGCTACTTGTTTCTGCCAGTGTTAGACAAAATAAGAATTAGTCTGGTGTAAAACTGAAGGCATCAAGATGAAAAGCCTTTTACATCTGCATCACCCTACAGTATTCGCACATGCTTCCAGATTTAACGGGACATCAGTGCAAGAGTTGCATATAACACAACACCAGCGAAAGAGATGCCATTGCATTGCCGTTGCACTGGAAAACAAAACTTCTGGATGAATAACTGAGATCACAGATCCAAAACAATGCACAGTTCTCTCCGAGTGGGGGAAACAACAACTCTATGCATTTCAGCCAAGATTACTAACACCAATAGCTCTGCTTTCTAGAAAAAGAATCATACAATAAAAACGTAACTGGATATATTGCTGCGTGCAGCAGAACTTAAAATTAAGACACTGACATAATTGGGAGCTTGGATCATAACAGTATCCTGCCAGTTTACAATACTGAGCTTAAATCTGTCAGTAGAACGTGGAACAACATAAATATTGCATCAGAGCTTACAAATTTGCTTCACAAGGAATACACTTCATGTTCTCTCCAGTGGGACCTAATAGTAATTCAGCAACCTACTGAAGTGCTTTATGCTGAATAAAGGCAAATAGCTTAACACCAGAAGGAAACAGATACTTCTTACACACAGATTACTGAATAAAAACATCCCACTTCCTATTTCTGATTTGCTAGGAAGGATGTAATGAAAATGGTGTCTCAGCTCAGTGCTGGGCAGTGGGGACTGAGCAGACAGTGCTGCCGTGGGAATCGCTGTGCCTTGCATCCAAGAACACCGTCTCTGCAAAAAAGCCCTTGCTACTTATCTTGGTTGCTAATCACCACTTCTGGGAACAAAACAATGCATCAGGAAAGGCTCCAGTTTTGCTCCAAAATCCTCACTATAAACTGACGGGGAAAAAAAGAGAAAAAAAAAAAAGAAAAAAAAAGGAAGAAAAAAAAAAAAGGCTTGTAAGGATTTTAAAACCTCCTCTAATTAATCTTTTTTTTGTGTGTGTGTGGCTCCGAAACAGAAGACAGAAACCCTGCTGTTACCACAGCGTTGCCTGAGAACACACATCTAATTTTGGAGGGAGGGCAGTTTCCCTATGCAGCATAAGCCACGCACACAGTCGCTACCAGTATTGGCTTCACAGGGCACCGCAGCAGACTGGGAATGTCGCTCCTGCCTCCAGGCCAGCTGCTGCTCCCTCCCTGCATGGAGCTGCTTCTCACAGAGGGAACACGCACACGCACGCTTCTCACTCCTTCCCTAAAGGCACATGGCGAGAACCTGCTGAAAGCTTCACATGGCTCATGATTGCACTGATGTTGGAAATAGCCCATCCTGACACCTTCTCTCTCTCACACACATACACCTTGTCTCCTGAGGAGGAAATTAAGAGGCAGGCAAAAGGTGCCTGTGGCGGCACTTATCAAACAAGCTCACAGGGGCTGCAGGCAAGGGGCTCCAGTAAGCTGTCAAACCTTCAGCTACAGTGAGAGTATTATACTAGCAGTTATTTGAAGTGATATGTTTTCATGTGGTGACCACACGTGCAGTCCCTCATGGTCACACCTGGCCACCAACACAGTACTTGAGAATGCTTTGTTTACCAGCACAATTTATGAGTCTTTTACTACCAGGAAACTGCGGGGAAGAGCATGGGGGAGAGCAGAGTGTTTACGTAAGGGAAAAACATATTGGAGCCATGAGCACAAGCATTTCATGCCAGTGGACACAGCCCTCTTATGGCTTTTGTTCATTCCTTCATGGCACCCATCCAACTCAAAGGGAGAGCACTTGTTTAGTAGGGGAAACCTGATGGAAACTCCATCAGGTTCCCTTCTGACCAGCTCCTACAAGTCTTTTCCTAAAGGAATGAGCTTTGGTCTTAGTTTGGCTAAAGACAAAACCTTGTTTTTTCCCAGTGTAAATCCTGAAGAGCACCATACTGGTACCTTCTTTTCTGTTGTAGGAATCGTGTGATTCACTGCGTGATTTTCTGCAACAACTTTAAACTAAAAAAGGGGAGATTTCAGTTAGATTGTAAGCACCAAAACTTTATCCAGAGGGCAGTGAGGACCTGGCACCGGCTGCCCAGAGAAGCTCTGGACATCCCATCCCTGGAGAGATGGCAGCCCTTCAATAACAAGGGGATGGAACTGGACAGTCTTTATGGTTCCTTCCAACCTAAGCCGTTCTGTGATTCTATGAGTATTTGCTGTTCACTAAGTAACTAGCATAATCAGAGAAGGAACAATTTCAATCTGTTTTCCTGCTATGAAAACTGCCTCAGCCCACTTTCCAACCCGTTTTGCAGCAGGAGCTCCCCTTGGGCACCAGCTTTGCTGAGCCATGGGCATGTGTTTCAGGCTGCAGCAATTATGGGCAGTCCCAATGCAGAGGCACCTGGCAAGAACTGATTTCAAAGCAAAGGAAAACCAGTGGAGCATTGTAGTGTACTTAGTGCCCACTGAAAGCAAAAATCTGCTGCCAGGCCTGACATCAGAGAAAAGTTGCAGCTCCCAGTTTGGCTCAGAGAACTCTCATGCATTTTAATAGTTCAACTCTCCGCAGTATGGATGACATCTCACCTATTTCCATTCCAGAGTGCTTTCAGTTGCTTATAAATTAGTCTCAGCAATTCTTAGTTCCTCTTTGTAGGAATCATGGCCTTGATTCCTATACAGAAGAGAAAGATCAGAACTAGACTGCAGCACAAGAACATTTCTGTTCCTCTTTCTTCCCTCCTCCATAGCTCTGTTGGAGTGAGCAGGTCTTGGAGGACACAAATGAGCACTGCTGACGCAGGGCATTACCTCTCTTGTGAAGGGACTTGGGAGGCAAACTGTTGTCTCTAATCCCTGAGAACGTGGAGTTTCCCCGAATGTGCTCTGGCAGCTCTTTATAGATGTGACACCAGAGGACTGGCTGCTGTTTTGTATTGAACAATCAATACAGAAACAGTTGCCTTGGCCAATTTTCAATTTCCTCACCAAAGCTTCTTCAGCTTTTCCGGGTATAGCTGCAGAGAATTCTCTCTGTTCCTTCAGTGTCTCCAGCTGCTGCAATAGCTCTTTTCCTCTTGCCATTCACAACTGCCTTGTGCTACGCTGTCTACAATAAATAGCTAATTAAATAAAGTCCAAATTTAAAATAGGAAATTCCAAAGGAGTCATTATTACTTTGATGCTCTATAAACTCATCAGGATTTTCTGTTGAAAGTAAATCACTCCAAAGCAATTAAAAGGCTGATTTGGTTTTAAGCCAAGCACACAAATAAGCATGGTGCAATACCCTGTGAACACCCGAGATTTCACCTGTGAACACATTGATTTCAACTCTTTTCCCCCTGTTGCCTCCATTAGATATGGTCAAATATCTCATACTTAAAACCCATGTCACACACACAGCAGCAATCCTGCAAATGATTTTGCATGTAAAGAACTCAGAATCAACCCTCTGACAAAAGGCTTATTTATTCCAAATATTTATATGCTTTGGTGATACAACAAATCCACCATCCTCAAATTACAAAAAATGTCAGTATAATGCCAGTTAAGGAAACTGTCCAGATGAAACACTCAGCTTCCTATTTTTCTAGTTTCCTACTCACCAGCAAAGTGCACACAATCCAGTTTTGTGCCCCTCACCACACTAAAATACTGACCAAGCTACACTGTGGGCTTCTGCTTCAGGCTTTTAAAACTCACAAAACCCAAACTGCTCATCTCTACTTGAAAAAGAAAATCTTTGGCAAAAATTCTCCCCCTTGGGGGGAGAAGGAAGGGCATGAAAGGCAGACTCTGGCAAAACCCTTCATATTAAAGGATTGATCCCACCACTCTCTTGCAAGTAAAACTCCCACGCTGAGATCAGCAGGTGCAGAGTCCAGGGTCAAGTTTTTCTCCATTTTTTGTTACAGGAATTGCTTGGAGTGAGGCTCCCTTATCTGCACTTTTGACAAATGTGATTTGCCATTAAACTATATCAAGGTCTGCGTGCTGCTCTCTGCTTCGATGACTCTTTAAATCATTGTCCCTTGGAAATAAATGCGCACAGTGTGCGTTGTAATCAACATCACAGGAGAATTCTGCTCTGCTTCACACAAAACTTAGCCACTGTAGTTTTAAAGAGAGACATTCAGCACAGACAGGTAGATAGATACATAGCTGTAAATATAGATTTATAACCTCTGCTTATGACACAGGGAACCCTCGATCCAGCTGCTTCCTTCAGCTCAGGAAGGAACAGCCAGGCAAACAGTTGGCAGTAGGGCACTTTATAGCTTAGAAAATACACACAATTGCAATTCCTAACTGAAAAAAATCCCATACTGTGCACTGACTGACACAGCTCCTGAGGTCATTTTAAAAGCTACTTGAGTCCTATGGGTTTATTTTGCTGTAGAGTTGTTCTTTAATCTCCCAGTGCCTATACATCAGGACCATGTACCATCTGTCAGTTAGCTGATGGGCTGAGGCAGGGTGATGGAGAGCAGAAAGCAATGAGAATCCACTGCATCATGTCAATCACTGGGAGGAGATGTGTGATTTTTCCCTGGTGGAACATATAATGAAAGCTTGCTCACTGCCACATACTTATGGCAGACAGCACAGTGATGAGCTTCTCTGAATCTCAAACAATTTCAGAACTTTGAACCTCATTCAGAACTTTGGACCTCAACACAAGGGTATACCTGGACCATTAGAAATGTCAGTCATTGATGAGACCGACTCAGGGATGAAATAAAAAAAACCTATGGGTTTATTTTTGCTACAACTTAAGAGAAAGATTTTTGGAGAAACGGCCTACTCTCTTAAAACTATATATCATGTTTTCCCTTTTATTGCCATCATTCAGTGTTAACAAATAAGAAGGACATTTAAAAATAGTTCATTGCCAGTTAAACACACAGAACAGCTTCCCATTCCAAACCCCCGAGGTTCCAAACACAGATGTTCTCCCCTGGTACAATGAATTCTAAAGAGCCTGATGGTGCCAGGATCCTTAGAGCCTGCTTGGCTTATCATTACTTCTGTAGATCACATTTATGAAAACAAAGCAGGGCAATCAAAGTGAACCACTTTTTAAGAAGCAAAGACAAGCAGTAATGCTGCTTGCCAAGAAAGGAAGCATTTTCAGCATCTTTTTTCCATGCAGTATGGCTTCACCCCTCATACCTAAGCAACCTGAAGTTTCCTGTGCTGAGGCAGGCTACGTGCCCAGAGTCCACCAGTCCACATACAGGATTTTGTGGTCATAAGTAAAGTTTCCATAAAGCATATTTGGAAATGCAGTACCCTATCAGGAGCTCTGGGAAACATTTAAGCCCAACGTCTCAGAGCTACAGGGGCAGAAATAAAGGAACAGATGTAGAATTAAGTTGAATGCAGAGTTCTCCGTTCTGCAGCCACTGAAGTGAATAGGAGGAATGTAAAAAGGTAAGGGATTTATTTCAACCACGATCTCATTCTCTCTATATTTCTACTAACGCGCACAAGAATCTGGCAGTTTTGCTTTTCAATAGCTGCTGTTTCCATGGGCACAGAGGTAGTTCTGGTCTGCACAAAGGCAACTCCTCTGGCTGGCCACAAAAGGCAATGGATATTTCTATCAATCAGTATTATTATACTAATAGAGTAGTATTCACTAGTGTTTCTGTATATAGTAACAGACCTTCCACCCTCAGAATAGTTTGAAAAGGCAGCATGTTAGTTCTGTCAGCAGTAATAAAATCATATTGACTCATGCTCAGAAAATACCAATTTCTGCTTTATTTTTGCATAGTTCTAAGTGTCTCCTTTCTAAATGCACCCACAGAGACCACATGGTACACCGTTCTGCTTTTGCAAATATCACCTCTTGCAAGGTGGGCAGAGCAGACTGGTCATGTGGCTCAGAATCAGTGAACTTGTGCTTCTTCTCGCTAGACTTCTTACATAGTTACAGATCTCCAAACATTTAAATGTTCATGAGGAGACATGCTTTCCTTATGATAATGCCCATTTTGGATAATGATAAACTCTATCTACTTCTTTTACCATTTGATCTCTTCTAAAATAATAATAATAAGAAGAAATAAATCATACTCCAGCGTGATTTTTTTTTTTAAGGAAAAGCTAAATTTAAGCTGTTATAAGTTGAAAATCAAATGACTCAAACTCACTAGTAAATACATATGTATCTTAAAACTGAACATCTTTGTGTAATTTTTGGGGGGTGTTGGCACATGTTTTCTGACATATGTGGCTAGCTTTCCTTGAATGGGCAACCTGCATTTTTCCTGCCTACGCCTAGAGGTGTGTGGCTGCAGCTTTGCTGCTAACAGTACCTGAGCTAACAAGGCAAGAGAAAGGGGAACTGCTGTTACCACAAGGCAGGCGGGAGCTAAAACTATTAAGAAACCAAACCCAAAGCACTCAAAACCAACTAGAGTTTTCTGTCAATATAAATTATAAAGGAGTTGATTGGTAATGTGTATCATAACAGAACACTCCTGTTTGAGATTCTATACTCTCTGGATTCCCCAAACTAGCCTTTGACTCCACTGAGCAACAGTTACTCCAAAACTCCAGGTTTATTTTCAGAGACGTTCTTCAAATTTCTCATTGACTTCCCTGTTTAATAAGTAATGCTGAATTTCAGCTCTAAGGAGAGAAAACAAAATGAACAGCACACTTGCATGCTTGCTCTAGTGGTTGTACAATGGATGATGCCTTAATGAAGTCAGCGTAATTAACTGCCTTTGTGTAATGATATCAAAGAGTGTAATAGTACTTAAATATTTCAGCAAGGACTGCTTCGGTAGCATGCCAGTTTCCCTCCTCCAGGTTCTTCATAACTCTGTCTTTCTCTCTTCTCAAAATATTCCTTTTCTCCCCAAAACATAAAACCAGGTTTTCTCAGCTGATGTAAAATTATACAGCCATATGTGATATTTACTAAATCATCTGTCTAGGAAATAAGAGATGTATCTCAGCCTTCTCCACACTGAGAAAAACCAAGCAACTCCCTCTGACACCCAACAGCCCTGCATACCATGCAGTAAGGTTTGTTGGGTTTGGTACCAGTCCACTGGGATTGGAATGGAAATTCTGCAGCTCTCATGGCAACTTTCCAAAGAAAAACACTTTCTTTAATTAAATATGAAAAATTGATTAGTGCAGTATGTGATTAATCTCTGTGTATATTTGAATCTGCTGTTCACATTTCCAGCATCTTGCAATATTACAGGTTACTAACACACAGCTGCACCGAACAGACTAATAAATGGAGTGCAAGCAATTTGGGGGACAACCACTTATTTGTGAATGCTCAGAGATTACTGTTTGACAAAGTGAATATGACAGGAAAGTTACAAAGAAATCATGCCCTTGTTGAACACTAAATTTATATCCAAAAACATCTCTCTGAAATGAACATCACTATGCATGGTGGGGTATACCTGTCATCCTCAATTTGGCAGGTCTGGGCTTTGCTGGGTGTGCGTTTGAATTCAAATGTTCACTTCGTTGAGTGAAAAAAGAAGGCCAACATTTTCCAACTTGGCTACTAAAATTAGATGTGTAAATCTGAGATTCATCAAAATAAAACTGAAATATGCCACCCCTTTCACCTTGAACAGATTTCAAAGTGATTTCAATAGAGTCCTTTACTGAAAAGACAACACACAACAGGTCACAAATACAACACTCAGTGAAACTGGTGACAGCATTTGTGTAATTCCAGTGAGCACTCAAGAGTAGGTCAGGAACTGTAGTTATCTTCACATTGTGACTTTTAATCCAGCTCTGACACTGCTTGCACCAACTAATAGTCTTCTGGTGAAATTGATACAATCTGACTATTGCATGATCAGAATGATTATTTGTCTTCACACTCATCTCTAAATCACCTATGACCTTTCAAATGCTATATAAACAAATTACAACCAGTATTTTGGCTTCTTTCAGACAGCCATGATAAGAATGCCACTGACATTTTAGTCAAGTTATTTTACTGGTTTGAAATATGATAGAAGTCTAATGAGACTTTAACCAAAGAAAGGCAAGTGGAAAGAACCTCAACTACAAATATATCTAGGAAAATTAAAGGAAAAGTCCTACAAAGACTATATAGAGAACAAGCTAATGGTACCTAATGTTGAGAACACTCTTCTTATCTTGAGTTCTAGCCAAAAAAGCCATGGCAGGAGGACTGCAGCAGTAGAGTACTCTGGCTGTAGTATCTTTACAGGACAACTGAGTAGGAAGGATGCATTGACTGCAACTAATAAATACTTGGTTGAAGGAGCTAAAAAAAATATAACACATGGCAGGGTAAGGCGTCCTGTCGTAAATCCAGGCGATACAAACCACGTGATGAACAGGGTGTCCTGAATAGTAGAGCCCCTGCCCTACCCATGCAGAGTTTCTGATGGAAGACCATGCTCTCCTGTCTTTGCCATGCACAAGGCAAAATGCAGTAACCTCACGCTTTTATACTGTTGTACTCTTTCATTTTTTATAGCTTACTAGAGCAAGACAAGAATTGCAGTTTACCTAACAACCAGCCACTTCTATTTTTTTTCTGCTTGTGAAAGCTGAGTAGAGTTCCTTCATAACACTAAATATCCACCAATAAGATAACAGTGTAGCTAGTGAAAGATTAACACATTCAGAATATTTATATGTTTTCAAGTTAATTAATTTCTAAGTATAAGTCGTTCATATGGCTGCTGTTTAAAACAACTTAAGAGCCATACTTGAGGAGTATAAATTAAATTAAAATCCTATTCTGAAGCTGTATTTTTAAAGGGTTGTCCTCATAAACCTGTACAAAATTATAAAAACTAGGAATTAGGAAGAAAACTCTGACTCAACATTCTTTTTCTTAATTTGAATTTAACTGGATTACACATGAATTACTAATTGCTATTTCTAGTGACCCATGGTGTTAATATGAGCTCTGTATTACAATGACCTGACATTTAATTATTTTGTATGAGTAGATTATGCAAAGTTTTCTCATAAAGTGATTTCAATGCATATTGCACTTGGTTATGCAACAGAGCAGTAGTGAAGTCTATGCATTGGTACAAGCATAAAATTTCAAGGAGAATCAATTTAAGAAAAATCAATTGATAAAATGTAAAATAAGAACAAGCTGCGCAGAGTATTTTGTACTAAATTCTACTCAACCAAATTTCAAACTCTGTAATCATCTTGAAACATGCAAAACAAACATTAGTCACATTTCTACTACAAAATAACTCCGTTTGTGTACTATTTGCAACTCAAAAACTTCCAGAGAGCTCCACTAATGTTTACATGCAAAACCAGCTAGTCTAGAAATGAGGACCAATCAGTCCTCATACGGAGTAACAGTAGCAATTTTTTACCCATTTAAACACCCCAAAATTAGTTTTAGTAAAACTAAATTTAATTTTTACTAATTAGTAAAAATTAATTTATTAATGCAATAAATTATCAAAGACATCACACAGCAGGAAAAAATACAAGGAATCACGCTATGATAAAGTGTCTTCCAAACAAGCTAAGCATGTGTCTGAAAAGACAAACCAAACTCAAACAACACAAAGCTACTAGAGCATATTAAAATAAAGCATCTAGGCACAGATGCCTCTGAAGATCATGCACCAGTTATCTTACTGTTATCCATCACCATAGTACGTCTAATAATAAAATGATAGCCCTTTCTGACCTCATTTATCCCTTCAGGGTAACTTCTGATGGGAGCTAAAATTTAACTTTCAAATTTTAAGTTCTTACAGATTTATTAAAAAAGATGGTAATATCAGCTTGAAGACATCCTGCTCTTATATTGAAAGAATTCTCCTCCTAGTTGAAGAGACATCTCTGTAGAGTTCCTATAGATTTCATCTTAACTTACTAATCTCTAAAAATTTGTTTCCATGCTGAACCATTTGATCAGGATCATATAGGGTTGCTTATTGAAATTTTGGGCACCCCTACACCGAAACAAGTCCAGACTCCAGAGGAAATGCTTGCTTGTCTAGAAAAGTATGGAGTAAGAAAGGGAAGCCAACCATCAGTTCCACAGCCAAGTATTTGGGACACAGTATGTTTTTGCCAAATATCCAAGACAGCTGTTGAGCTGCAACTCAAGGCCTGCCAATGGAAAACAGGCTCTAATCTTTGGTTCAGAAAAACGAGAAATCAGATGGTGGGGCCGTGCTGAGGATCACTATCTTCATTTTTATTTTTTCTGTGCCAGCAAGGATATTGAATCTGTAGGTCCTATCTAGGCTCACCCAGTAACCCTTTTGCAGAGGTCAGTCTAATATATAGCTCTGTTTCCATCTGAGGGAATACCACTAGTTCAGATTTCTCCTTCCTGGTGTTTGTGTACACATGTATATACTCTTCCTAGCCTCAGATTTCCAACAGCACTCACAAGTGGTCAGGCATTTTCAAAAATTATCATTCCTGATGACTTTATTGACTTTAGATCTGTCAGAATCCATCAAGATACTTACAAGACATCCACACCCATTTGGATTTGAAATCAACATGAATGCAGGCTTGTATATAGATACTAACTCTTTCATATACCAGAAATATGCTACACTGCCTGTAGCTAGAAAGATTTGTTTTGTTTTGTTTCCAAAATAGTGTCCCATGCACACTCTTGTCACCTGTAACTTGTCCTGAGCCAGTAGCACACTGAGCCAGTGTGCTACTGGCTCAGGAAAGAGACAGGCTCCTGCCTGAGCAGTTTTTGTCCCTTGTCATTACTTCCTACAGCCTGGGCCATAGACAGCAGAGCTGCTGCCCCACAGATTGGCCTATCTCCTCAGATAGGCTCCATCACACCTTAGTTACACGCCACCTGGATTCCAGATGGGCTTGCTAGGTCTGCTTCTGCAGAAGTAACACCAGGTCTGAACCACCCTCCTCAAATATTTCCTCACTCTTCAGTACTGCAGCCCCCTGATTATTCAGCACATCTGGGAAAGAAGAGCTGACCTTTCAGCAATTAACTTTATTTTTCAGTAAGTTTTCTCTACAGTCCCATGAAGAAGATGAAGAAAGAGATGTCACGTGTTGCAGAATTCCTTTTCCACACAGTGGGATCAATGTGCCCATCTACCCAGAACTAAAGGATTTTAATTTCTACAAACAAAAACTAAAGAAAAACCCTCAACCATTTCTCGTCATTAGTCTTACAAGAGTTATGCTTCAGTCATTTGCCCTTTCTGGACTTTATTGGGCTAAGGCTGATAATTTTCAAAACCATTTACTGGCTAGACTGTATCAAAGTCATCCATTTCTCATTAGCTATTAAATCATTAAAACATATTTGAATTTGAAAATTTCATGCGAGTATAACTGCAAATTGTTTGTATTACCTGTAAATCTACCCTACAGCCTGGGCTTGAAAATTTCACGTGGATGAAGTCTACCCCTATTACTCATTGACTTCAATGAGACTATTCATGCAAAGGGTCCAAGGCAGTTTTAGGGCTTCCAGTAATTTGTGCATGTATATCTTTTTCCTTTTTAGAATGAAGAGGGAAATCAGAATAAGTGTGAAGATCATAAATCGGGTAAAGATTTTTTAAACCACCACCAAAGTGCAATCATGCTGGAAGAGGCTGACAAATTTCACCAGCTCTTTTTCATTAAAGTACTTTACTTTAAACAGAACCCCCCAGGGTAAGCTCTGTGAGAAGTTTGCCATGATGGGAATATACTCATGTGAAAGAAATATAGCACAATCTAGCACATTCATAGAAATGTCACTTTTAAATATAAAGCCCATTATTCATTATTAAAAGAAATGGATACATATGTGAGAAAAACACCCATCTTGTGGCTACAAGCCTGGCAGCAGCTTATACTCTTCATAGAGTATTTTACATCCACAATAAACGTGAAATAGACATGAATATATCTAGCTTTTAGGATGTTTCTTCAGGTTTACAGTCATCGAGAAATAGTTGTGTCTGATTCAAGAATAAAAGAAAGCTACATTTATTGTGTAAATAAAAATGCCAGGAATTTCAAAGGAATGCAGACAAGTTGAGACAAAAAACGCCAATGGCTGTGTTGGGCTGTACACTGCACATCGCCCCCAAAAACAGAGGGGCATTGTCAAGAAGTTGACAAAACCAGAGGCCAACAGATTTCGTAAAATAAAGTGGTGTAAGCCTGATTTCATTAGTTACAGCAGTTTACAATGCAAGGTATTGCCTCAGCATTTATTTTGGCCTCCTGCTTGAAAAAAAGACAGAAAGATATATGGATAGTAACAGTATTGATGCACAAGCAAGTTTTCAGAGTGCACCTATGTTAACTGCTGTTGTATTTCTTAACCCATAGCAGAGCAGCATCAACAACAAAGAACAGTGTCCTGAACCAGAAAATTCATATTTAACCAATAGATCAGGTTAAGATATAGATTTTTTTTTCTTCTGCAGAATTTTCTCCCTCTTAAAATTTTCCAAATAATAGATGCTCTGAAGTTTTCCATAGTAAAGACATTTTAAAGAACGTTCTTAACTTTTTAATCCCCTTTTTCCACCTAAAATTGCATGAGTGACAGCTCCTTAAGTCCTAACGGTCCTCTCCAGCACTGCAGTGAGACAGTTTGGAGACTGTTGCTAGCTCTGTTGGCTCCAAAAGTTTCTCAAAACACATTACCATGAAGTGTGGCTATTTCAACATGTTGCAGCCAGGAAATTGAGAGAGATTTGAAGGAGATAGAAGTTCCCATCCCAAATGGAAAAAAAAAGACAAAAACACTATTATTTTTTTTTTGGCTACATCTGATCTGACAATAGACCTGATGACCAAATGTTGATTCAGCAAGCAGAACTGGACTACCTGGCTGAATTGAGAGTTTTGCTTTAGATGAGCTACGTGGAGACTTACTTATATAAAGTTTATTTCTCTGAACGCATACCTGGAGTACATACTGCTTTGCTAACAGGATAACATACAAGAGAAAGAATTATCACCAGAAAACCCTGTCTCCATAATACCACACAGCAGTAGATTTTAGTCACGGCCTCCATTAAAATCAGCAGCAGTTTTTAGATGCCAGCCTCAGAGTTCCTGCTCGGTATGGGTTTTCTCCAAAACAAGGAATGGTTGGAAGAAACAGGTCCTTGCACCAACACCAAAAAGCTCTAGCTCTTAGCTAGTACATTGAGAAAATACAAAATAAGGGGTAGATTTACAAGCTTCAATTATTCAGTCCCATTTCTAAAGTGAAAACCAGGGCAGAATACATAACATAGATTCACAAGATTAAGCACAAACCTGCTTGCAGTGATTTATACTTTTCCTCAACTCAGTAAAGCTGAACAGAAGTTCTCTTGTCTAATCCACAAGAAAAAGCATATTATCTCAAAGCACTGAAAAACAAACTAATTCCAGGAAGTCTGAAACAACTAGGTTCAATAAAAAGCCAGAGAAGCAGGACAGTCAGCCAGTCCAAATTTCATAGCTAGCTGATGAGACCACTGAAATGTGGAACTGGAAACCAGCCACAAGTTAAGCACAGATCCTGTTGTTGACAAACATCCACAGCAAGAAGATGCAAGCAGGTGTGAAGACAAACGTATTTCAGATAAACATATGAAGGAAACCTTGATAAAATTTGCTTCACTTTTTCAAATAACTTGAGTTTACTTACGGGTTAACCAATGTTAACCCGTAAGTAAAACCCACAAAGATACTTCAAGAAACGAAACTATTTGTGAGCAGTAGTTAAATATATAAGAAAAGTGATTAACACACAAATAGTTCACATAACAAAATTCAAAAAAACACCACATAATTCCATTCCAATATTAGACTAATGGGGAATTGGAAAAATGGGGGCTGGAACAGTTCATGGCTTTGTTAAGGACTGTGATACTGCTTCACACTGTTCTCATAAGTAAGGCAATCAAATAAGCTTTAGGTGAAACTGTTCAGTTTAGTGCACAATCGCTTGAAAAACTATGGAAACAGCAGTTCACTGTCAAAAAGAAAATGCGGATTAAGTGCAGGAATCTGCTTTCATTCTGGGACTTCTCAATATTTTCATTAATAACAGCGTGATGAAGAATAAAACACCAGGTCTGAAGAAAATATGGAGCTGGGA
This sequence comes from Tetrao urogallus, assembly GCF_951394365.1. NCBI lineage: Eukaryota > Metazoa > Chordata > Aves > Galliformes > Phasianidae > Tetrao > Tetrao urogallus. The sequence goes on from NC_136820.1 coordinate 13,316,614, forward strand.
AAGTACAACAGTTCCTTCAGAAGAGATATTTAGAACTCTGAACAATCTTAAGAGGGAGGAAAAACCGTCTGAGGAAATGAGAATGCACTTTAACAAACATGAAGTAGCACACTGAACTATGTTAACTGCATATACATACATACATACATCTATGCAGCTGACAAATGACATAAGACAGGAAGAATTTTGAGAGGCAGCGGGACTTGAGAGAAGGATTTGGAAAACTTAATGGATTACAAGCTGAGCAGAAGTCAAGAATACTTCACTTTGTAGAGAAAGCAAGTATCAAAACTGGATATACAAACAGGAATGCTGTTCATAAGACAGCTGAAGTAAAACTTCTGTTTCTCCAAGAAGTGGTAAAGCTCCTGCAGCTGGAGCACTACAGCCAAAGTTGGGCAAGTAGCTCAAGCAAGAACAGTAAGGGCCAACTAGAAGGAGTCCAGATGAAAAGAATTCTTACCACAGGTCTCAGAATTTATCCCTTGGCGGAAAGATAGGGAGAAGCAGAGTTGTTTAGCCTTAAAATAAAAGCACCTGAAGGGAGATGTGATAACAATCTTCAAATTGAAGAAGAAAAAGCTTGCTAGAAAGAGAAAGGAATAAGCCCCTTTTTCATGTTTTTGTTTGTTTGTTTGTTTTTTAACAGTAGAAAGTGCAGAAATAGGCTGAAACTATTGCAGAGGCGACGAAGGTTAGATTCAGGAAGTACTTTCTAGCATTGGCAGTAGCTGAGCTCTGGAAGAACCAATTTGCAAAACTCTTAGAACTGCCCCTGTTTAAGACTTTTAGGAAGAGCTTTCTAGACTTTATTGCCTAGAATTTTTTGCTATATCTGTATTGTTTTGGAGCAGGTAGATGGACTGAATGACCACTACTTTACAGCCTTCTTTTCTTTCATCTTTCACTGTAACTATGAAAAAATAAGTGCGACTGTAACATTAACATCTTTTCAGCTTCTGAAAACACACAAGCATCAATCAGATTAGTGCTTGGTGTCATCACAGCGTTACCTCTGAGCTTTTATATTTGCAACAAGGCAGCAGAGAAGAATGCAGCAAAAACATGCAAGCAGATCTGAGTGTGGTTTGCAGCAATAATTAACTTCTGTTCTGATGAGAAATAAAGAGAAGACAACGTGACAAGCTCAATCACTTTTTCTCCCCAAGGAGTAAGTCTGCAGTGCTTGCCCTCTACCAGCACAGCTCACAACCTGGTGACATGAAGGTCATGGAAAAGGTAGGAGATTGCCAGAGATTGAGCCTGTCCAAGAAACATTTTCCTCATTCAGGTTAGTGCAGTAGCTTTGAAAACAAGACTTTTGGTATCAGTAAGATTGCAAACAGCAATAGTTAGTCCATGTTCCAGTGGGTATCTACCACCCAGAAGACTGTAAAAGCTTTGCATACATTTTGAACCAGTATTTTATTTCTTCTGGGAACGCAGTAAAGCACTGGCTACTGTTAATGTACCTTGGTGAATAATCACACTCAGCTAATTTTCAGCTATGAATGATTAAGCACTTCATACAGTATTGTGAGCATAAAGAGCCATTTCCTCATACTTAAAATACATTTGATTTGAGAAGGCAGTGAAGCAAACCCACCCCATGCCAATATAAGGACAATCTGTAGAATTAAGTAATTACTCTTAAGCATCCTAAGATCTAGCACGACATACAAATTCTGCAGGAAAGCTGTGACACTTCCCACTAAGTGATATTGCTGCAACATTGTTCAGAAGCAAATTACAGGCACTGCATGCTTTTATCCTTGAGATGCTCTGCATACATCATTTTACAACTTCCTGAAACACCTCTAGAAAATCTGAGCACATTTTACAAAGAAGAAACCATTCAGGTTTCTCAGGTGACTTAAGATCCAATTATGTAAGTCTACAACTAACAATTACTCATGCCAAGTAGGAGTTTGTTTGACATACAAAAAAAAGGTATTGAGTGATCTAACAGGAACTGCCAAGTCCTACTATCAGTCTAAATGAAGACAACAGCTGGTGCTTTAGAACAGAGCTTGGTTCAGGTATCCAGCCTTTTATTAAGCAAAATCACACACAGAGTTTTTGCTTTGTTTTGTTTTTCAGAATAGCATTTAATATTTTCTTGAAGCTAGGAAAGTTGACTTGACTCACGGCTTTCACTTGTGCTTGCTTCCTATGTGAACAAATGTCATTAAACAAGAATGAGGGTTCAGGGGCTGGCCCCAAAATTAGTAAAAGCACTCTTCCAACATCCACAGTTATCTGTGTTGAACTCAAGGATCCTCATGGGTGTCTTCCTGCTCAGGATATTTTATGACTGCATGATTTTCTGCTCTCCACTTCTTAGAAGTAAAGAAGATGCTGTACAAGGATATTTTGGATATTTTGGCTGATAGGAATTTTGGAGGTCACACACGCTGCAAGAGTCCCTGTAGTTATGCACAGTAGGCAGTTGTCTTTTCATGAATGTTTTTGTCAGCCTTAAGTAGCAACTTTGCTTGACACACACAATGCAGATATAACAAGCCCACACTGTCAGGGAACAGCAATTCCAATTCTGCACCACCAAACTGAGGTCTGTACATATGGTAATAACAATTTACTTTTTATAGAATAATAATAGGCTTTGGTAATTCCTGTGCCAACAGATCAGCGACTACTGTTTCCACTCAGAGGTTATGAAAGATTCTGCCCTCACCCCTTCCCGATTGCATGTTGTTCCAGAACAGCTGAGTATTATTTTTAAGCCATAGAATTGTAGGAGAGTGGACAGGCAGTTATTAACAATCAGAGAGAATTCTGCATAATGTCTGTCAAGCTACTTTATATTCTACCACTTAGACAGCAGAAAAAGTGTAGATTAAAATAATTTACAGTCAAATGACATCTTGTATATATAAAATATGCATGTATTTAAAGAAGACAGGTTCAAATCTGCAATTTCAGTTCAAAGAAAACTTAAATATAAGTCAATGAGAAAAAGATTTGGGAAGAAAGGTCTTGCCTGGCTGCTCTCATACTCTAAGACCAATTTATTCTTTCAAAATATTCCTTAGTACACAGCCCAGGACCAGCTCTTTCACCCTCCTGATTCTCCACTCTCCAGTGTCCCAGATTCATATTCTGCTTTAGCTATGCTTTTCCAAATATTTTGAGCTTTTTGGTTTTCTTCTAGTTTATTCCTATATTTTTCCTGTTTACTTCCAATCTCTTTCCTGATAACAGCATCCACCTCCCATTAGTCATCTTCTTTATGGCATAGTATTTGACAACAAGTATTTTGATTCTTTAGAGAGAACCAAGAAACATCTATTTAGCTTTTGTGGGTTTTTTGGTGTTTTTTTTTTTTTTTTTTTTTTTTTTTCTTCTTTGAGAAAAGAAAAAATTCCTTTTCCTCTAAATTCAGATGTTCTCCAGGGAATGAGCCAAGCAGCTAACCATCCATCCCATCACCCTCCCCCAGCATGCCATACAAACGTCTCAGATTGCTACAGTTTGTTAATTGCTACACAGAAGTTATCGCATTAATGCAACTTGGATGCCAAGAATAGTTTAAACGAAGTTAAATGAGGAAAGCATGCCTGGTAGTTTCCATTGTTCAGCCTCATAGACACTCAGTGAGTTGTATAATTGGGCACTGTGACACTTCCAAACCATTTGCTTCATTACACTGCGTTGCTTGCACTCAAACATCTGCAGAAATTGTGAATGAACAGATCAAGGAATACTTCTTGGGAAATAATTATTTAGACTGATAGACTATGTGCTAGAAATTTGTAGATTTAGAGCAATTTTCCTCAGATGAAGCACAATATGCAACAGCAATGCAGGTCACTGAGGTCAAAGAAGCTAAACTCTGCATGTCACACAATGGACATCATTTTACAATCACACTCTCATAAGATTCTAACTGCCTCTTAACATCACACCCCATGACTACTAGATAGATGTTTTTCACCCTGCAGGGGCAGTTGGTGCTCTGCAGAGTCAGATGCCCTCAGTCATGTTATTGCAGAGCTTGGATCTCCCTATGGGCTGCAAGAGGTGTTCTGCATTTAAAGGTAAGTATTCGTCTGCTTGCAAGCAAAATGCTCCTCAACTGATATAATTCAGCATCAGCTTTTTTCTAGCATTTTACTGTTACTGTTCCCCTGGCTTTCACAAATTTTCCCAGCACAGAACTGCTCCAACAGCAGTAGTTGCAGAATTGTCAAATTAGACACCACTTACTGTTGTGACCTAGTGTGACGCTAGAACCCAGCGATGACTCTCAGTATCTTCATTTTGGTGTTATAGGACATGCCAAAACAGATCAAGAGCACTCATACATCTAGTTCACTACCTTGCCTCCAGCAGTACCTTTACGCTTCAGGGGGAGACAAACCTTTTGTACTGTGTATAATGAGAAGAGAATTTCCTCTCTCTAGCAAGTCATACAGGAATTTCTGTATACTCTGATGGATGAGAATTGATTAGCAAGACCTAAAAGGCCAAAGGTATTCACAAATCCCATATGCAATGATAAAGGAGAGTTTATCTTCTGTATCACAGGAAGCACATCATGAAATTTTCATTGTTGCTGATGTATCTAACATAAGCAACTAGGTTGCATTTTTAACGGATCTTTTTATCATTAAATATCCCACTGTTGCCATGTTTAAGCATTTTCAGTCTCTTTCAGCTGGATATAATAAAAACAGAACAACAACAACAAAAGAATTTGTTTGCTCAAAGGTCACAAAGCTTCACCTTCTAGAGATGTGTCAACCAACTGGCTAATCAAATCCCCAAACAAAATCCTATCACTAGAGCTGATAAATTTTATTCCTATATAATCTTCCTGGCCTTTTCTCCTCTTAAAAAAAATACAGTTTACCAGGAATAAAAAGATTTAGATTTTCTTTAAAAATGTTCTCATTTTCCAAAATTTCATTAAGAAAATGATCAAAAAAACCCTATATTAATTATCAAAAGAAAACCGCAGCACAGCAGCTGACAACTCCAAATCCTAAGACATTCCCAGCGTGGGATAAAATAGTTCAGAAGTTAAAATTTCTGCAGAAAGGATATCTTGTGACTGAATTGGTTCTTGGCTAATATTACATATTTATGAATCTATGAGTTTTTTTTCAATTATTATTTTAATTTAAAAATAAAACACAAACCTTCCAGTAGGTTTTGCAGTGTTTGACAAACACCATATGAGTTTATATTTCTACCTCTCAAGGCAAAAGAATGACCTAAAATCATAAACATAAAAATTTGAAATCCACATAGTAAGAACAGAAAATTTGGTATTCTTACAGTTTTGAAGAGCTTTCATTCAGTCTCATCTAGGTTTAGAACTGTTTTCTTGAATGTGAACATCAGGAAAAACTGAATCGGACAAGAGAAAGCAAACAGGTAGCGGGCTACTTACGGTGTTTGCATCACAGAAATATTTTCATGTTTATATTTCTATGAGCAATGGAAGGTGCTGGTGGAGCAAACAGTGAACGTGAGCACAGTAGGGTGGTCGGTGGTGTATTTCAGCAGTGGTGACAGCAACAATGGGTCACCTACACTAGCAAGGATAGTTACGAGTGTGGCATGCAGGTTCTTGCTGGCAAAAATACATAGCTAATGGTGGTAACTATTGAAAAATAGTGTTTTGTTGCTGAGAATTTGCTCTACCAAATAGAATTATTGTGCTCTTTGCATCTATTGTAGTTTCCATGGAAATAAAGGGAGGCATTACTTTCAGAGTGCTATAAATTTAAACACATACAGAATCAGGCCCTAAAGTACTAATTCTTATTCTCACATAGCTAGCAACTCTAGCAAAATCCGTGGCAAAATTAAAAAAGTGGCTGATCATCGCACATTTTTAGATTATTATTTATTTCATTCTTGCACGCCTCCTTCTGTATTTCAACTTTTACAAGTATTACGCTAATATACCTACATTCATTTTTCAACTTCTTGCTCCTGCATGAACCATTATTCCTGCAAGAAGAGAGGCAGAAGCTACCCTACTCCAGACCAGTGCAGAACTTTTGGAAAACTCATACATAATTCACACATGTTCCCTACCATATTTTCTTCCTATAGCCACATCCTTTTATTTCCCCTCCAGGCAGGAAAAGTCAATGACTCTTGCACAATGAAACATCACAGACTGGTAACAGGTCCTATTATTTATTTATATTCAGAAAGAGAGTGCACATCATGTGTGATTTTTTTTCTCCATTATTCAAGTTTGCATGTCAGAATATTCTGCTGTCTGCTGAAGCATAGTATGATTTGGGTTAGAAGGGTCCTTTAAGATCATCTAGTTCCAATCCCCATGCTATAGGCAGGGACACCTCCCTCTACACCAGGCTGCTCAAAGTCTCATCCAGCCTGGCCTTGAATGTACCCAGAGAGGGGTATCCACAACCTTGCTGGGCAACTTGTTCCACCGTCTCACCACCCTCACAGTAAAGAATGTCTTCCTAACATCTAGTCTAAATCTACCCTCTTCCAGTTTAAAACCATTTCCCCTTCATCCTTTCACTACATATCCTTCTAAAAAGCTCTCTCCAGCTTTCCTGTAGGCCCCCTTCAGGTATTGGTAGGCTGCCATAAGGTGTCCCCTTAGAGCCTTCTCTTCTCCAGACTAAAGAGCCTCAGTTCTCTCACCTATCCCCACAGGGGAGTTGCTCCAGCCCTCTGTTCATCTTTGTGGCCCTCCCCTGAATCTGCTCCAACAGCTCCATGTCCTACTTGTATTGGGGGCCCCAGAACTGAATTCTTCAGCTGGAGTCTCATGAAAGCAGAACTGAGGGGCAGAATCACCTCCCTCAACCTCCTGGTCTCACTTCTTTTGACGCAACCCAGGATACACTTGGCCTTCCGGGCTGCAAGCACACATTGCTGGCTCATGTTGAGTCTTCCACCAACTGACACCCCCAAATACTTCTTCTAAGAGCTGCTCTCATGCCATTAAGTTTTTGTTAAGTTATGCACACTATAATTTTCCCATCTGGATAGCTGAAGTAAAAAATGGAATTTTGTTTGGATTCTGCCTTATTAAAACAGAAGAATCCTTCAATTCAAAAGTAAACCTGCTATTGAAGAAATCCAAAACAAATAACAATTTTTATTATAATTTGATCCTGGGACAGTAAATAAGAAATATTATGCTCTAGTCATTGTTTCAATTCAGGACTGATTTTGTAGGTTTTGAAGAGCTGCTATTCAAAAAGGTGGAATGAATTTAAATTTGTTTGTGCACACACAGACCTAGGTGAGGAAAAAAAAAAAAGAAAAAAGTGGTAGCAGCACTTTGTAGTAGCTTTAAATTGTGTTTCAGAAATAAAAAGTTGGGAGCAATTTCACAGAATTCTAGGGGGTTGGAAGGGACCTCTGGAGGTCACCTAGTCCAACCCCTTGCTAAAGCAGGTTCCCTGTAGCAGATTGCACAGAAACGCATCCAGGTGGGTTCTGAGTATCTCCAGAGGAGACCCCCCCAACCTTGCTGGGCAACCTTTTTCAGCACACTGTCATCCTCACAGTAAACAAATTATTCTTCATGTTTATATGGAACTTACTGTATTCCAGTTTGTGCCCACTGCCCTTTGTTTTGCCACTGGGCACTGCTGAAAAGAGCCTGGCCCTACCCACGTGACTTCCACTCACTGGGAATTTATAATCACCAATAATATTCTTCTTCAGTCACCTCCAGGCTGAACAGTCATGGGTCTCTCAGCATTTCCTCATAAGAAAGGCCCCTCATCATCTCAGTGGCCCTCCAGTATTCCTTAGAAGTTCCTTGTCTTTCTTGAACTGAGGAGCCCAGAACTGGACACAATACTTCAGATGTAGTCTCACTAGGGCACAGTAGATGGGAAGGGTCACCTCCCTCGACCTGCTGACCACGCTCTTTTTACTGCACTTGAGGATACTATTCGCTTTCTTGGCCACGCAGCCACACACATAGCTCATAGTCAATTATATAATTACATCCTTTTATATTTGCTTTTTCCTTTTCATCATTCAGATTTTCATACATTCCTGAACCTTAAATTCTCCTTGGGTGGAATTTTTTTTCACTTCTGATTTTCCACACAGTAATTGTAAATGTAGGCATTAAAACTCAATTCATCAGATTTCATAGTCAACATCAATAAAAATCACTTGAAGTGATTACTGTCATTACATCCTGAGGTGCTTAATTTAAAACTTGCTAAATTGAAAGAGTAGAAGTGACTAGAAATCCACAGTATCATGCTTACAATGTCCTTCGAGCAACTATTTCCAAAGATCATTTCTTTTAGGAACTGGAACTTAGTATCTTGCATTTAGCTCTCAAGTAAGGCCCCATCAGTTAACTAAAACAGCCAAAACATGTAAGTACACGGGAAAGAAAATAAACTGGGGAAAACAAAAGACGCCTGAAGACAACAAGCATAACTGGGAAAGGTAGAAGGGAGAAGGAAAGAAGTAGATGGGGTAGTAAAAATGGAAAATAAATCATACTTGTTCTACCAACAAAGATCAGTATCATTTAGATGAAGAAAATGCAAGTCTGAAAGCTACACTAATGAACTGAGATTCTAACCACCAAAAAGTTGAATAAAGATATAGAACTAGCCCAAAATCAGAATTTATGTTTGTTTGGTTTGTTTTTTTTTTTCAGACATATGGTATATTTCCTATCACTTACAATGAGAGTCTTGCCAGTAAAATTATTTGAAGGCTGAGACAGTGCAGTGGTTACTTCTAGGTTCCTAGCACAAGGGCATGCAGTGATCGTAGGGAGCAAGTTTGAAGCTTAATGTAGCCACGCGGAAAAGTCTGGATTACATTTCAACCTGAACACATGGGCTGGAAGCTAAAGAAGAGATGCTGGCGCCAAACAATATCATACTCCATATGAATTTCACAGCATGCACATATGTGTGCATATACTATTACAGATATGCACTGACATATACGTTATTCACCTAAAAAAAAAAAAAAAAAAAAAAAACAGCTAACAAGTAAAGAAAAACAGAATTCAAAGAATAAACTCGCAAGGTACAAACTGCCTGGCATTGGTTTAGGTCTAAATATGCTAATAAAAATCATCATAAAATAGCGTATGGTACATTTTTGTACACATATTATTCACTCATTTTGTATTGTATTTGACTTGACATTGACAATATGTCTTACACATTAGGGGAGCTTATATTCCAGTCTCAACTGTATGTTAAGAATCTCCCACTGTTACGTGGTGAGAACACATTAAAAACAAATAGGCAAAAGCACTCTGGCTTGGAAAGACTTAGTATTTCTCAAAATGTTCAGAAATGATTCTTCCCATTAAAAATCCGAAGTCAAAAGGGGAAAATACAATTGTTACCCTTGATTTTTCCCTGGTGTTTCATTTATTACATCAAGAGTTCCTTGATTGGATTCAAATGCAAAGTTGTTCCCAAGGCTTCAAAGTCAGACTAAATTGAAAAATGTTCTTCAACAACATTGATACTGAAATAATATCCCAGAGTACTGTCTTAATGGCTTTACTCTTACTAAACAAAGACAGAACAAAACTTTGGGGGTCCTTTTAAATGAAATGACACTATAATTCAAAAAGGCAACAGAAAAGGCCATGTACTGAAGTTTCGCCTTTTCAGATCCCCTTTAGAAAAGCTCCAGCATTTCAACTTTCCTGTGACGGAGGAAGGATACATGGTCAAATTCACAGGCATCCATACATCAAATCTAACCCAGCACAGTGGTTACTGAAGGGATGGCTGTCAGCATAGACAGCTCTTTGAGGGGACAGTTAAGTGCAGAAACAGACCAGACCCAGAGAGTCCCAGGAAATGTCAAGTTTCAGATGCTGTGTTCAGACACTATTCTATGTTTCTCTTTGGATGTATTTGTCCATCTGCAGAATAGCATTATGGGTAAGAGGTTGATGAGTTGATGCTAAATAAAATCTTCAAGCTCTCAAAAATCATGTAAATAATCTACACATTCTGTTGGCCTAAAGCATTTATTCATACATACTTTAAGTTACTCTAGAAACTTTGTCAGATGCCATTTAAATTTCTGTAAACCAGAAAAGATTGAGTATTTTGAGGGAATTGAGGAACTGACCAGATAGCTGATGCTTTCTGTAAACAATACCAGATGATGCCATTACTTTGAATCTAATCTCCTGCAATAGTCTGTAGTCTGAGAACCCATTAATTCCAGCCCTTCCTTCTTCTTGGCAAGGAAATAAAGCAGTGAAGGAGCATGAGCAGGGACACTTTGGCCACCAGCAGAGCCTTCCCACTACATCCCACCTTGACCCCTTTCAGGTGCTCCCTAGGTAAATTTGTCTGCTATGATTTTCCTCAGAGCCAAATCAAGGTTTGGCATTCTCTTTGAACAGCCCAACTCTAGCAGATGCACGGATTGTGAAAAACAGACAAGGGGAAAATATTGGATAGACGCTTCTATTTTCCTCAACCAGGTCCTACCTCCAGGCAAGGAACATAAGAACGCAGAAGGCAAATCACCTAAAGCTGCAGTGGGTAAGCCAGCCCTTTAATGATACGTGATAAGCATGATAAGTCATATCACACATGCCAAAATGGGATTGCGTGGGCTGAAGAGAATTGGCTAGACAAAACCCTGAAAACCAGATGAACACCCTGGAACAAACAAAAAGGCAATGCCTCATCTGTACCACTAATTCATTTACTGTCAACAGGGAGCCACTGTGCAGTGCGAGGACAGACACAGGATGGTGAATGTACCCTGAACTACAACAGCACTCCAGGTACTGGACATTTTCTGCAAAAGTCATGTATTGCTCAGAAGAGAAGTGGGCAGAATAATCACTTTTACCAATATTGCTTGCCAAATAGCAAGAAAATAAATATTCTGGCTCCTTGCATTCTGTATGGAAAATTTTCTTAGAAATATTCCAAGGGTAAGCATGTGAATCAGGTAAAATTAAGGTAATTCTTACCTTAAGCTCTTTACGAAGCTTACAAGCCAAAGGGAGACTGACTTTTAACGCAATCTGATACTGATAGGACAAGGAGGAATGGCTTTAAACTAAAAGAGGGGAGATTTAGGTTAGAGGTTAGGAAGATACTTTTTACTCAGGAGGTGGTAAGGCAGTGGCACATGCTGTCCAGAGAGGTTGTGAATGCCTCATCTCTTGATGCATTCAGGGCCAGGCTGGATGGGGCCCTAGGCAGCCTGTCCTATTGGATGGCAATTCTACCCACAGCAGGAAGGTTGGAAGTAGATAATCTTTCAAGTCTCTTCTAACCTAAGTCATTCTATGATTCTATTTCTACAAAGTCTTAAACTACAATATTCCAACCTCACACAACCCTCTGCATAACAGTATTTTTCAGAAGTATACTCAAGTCTCGCCTTAATCACACACTGTGATTGAGTAGGCTTTTCAATTTTCAGTTTTAGTCCTTCAGGATACAAGACCTAAACTTCATCTCAAACGAGATATTTCAACATGGAACAATACTGTTATGCAGCAATGCTGATTGGTTTCCGCCCAGAGAATTAACACATAGGTCTCTCTGAAAGCGATGCCTACTATTTCCATAGAAACTACCACAGATACAAAGAGCACAATAACGCTATTTGATAGAGCAAATTCTCAGCACATACTACAGCTACTGTTTTGAAACACAGTCACCACCAGTAGCCATGCATTTTCACCAGCAATGAATAAAATCCTGTATGCCGTACTCATGACAATCTGCACCAGCAGAGGTGATCCAATATCATCATCAACACTGCTGAAACACACCACCCACCACCTCACTGTTCCAGCATCCACTGTTTGGACTGCAGAAATGCTCAGAAAGCATTGATGAATGTGCCATTTTTTCCACATGTAGAAATTCAATTCCACACCTTTGCTTAAGATGCAATTCCACGTCAAACGCCATTTTGTCAGACTGCCCCTCTGCTGCCATTTGTCACATGACAACAAAACATAGCGGGCTATTGTTGGGAAGGTTCAGCCTCTACTGCCATACCACCAATACCTGCCTCTGATGTAATGGGCTAACATGATATAATAGGAGATGTTTCCATGGCAGCCTTCATATTTTTAGAAGCAATAGAGAATCTTCACCAAGAGATGAGCGCCAGTGTTTACAGACACCAGACTTAGGAGTGTTCCCATTGTCCATAACGTGGCTCAGTACAAAAGGGTGCTGCAAACCCTGGTCACTCTGAGATGCATGACAAGACTGCATCTCCAAGCTAGATATGACTCTCATTACATTTATGAATTATGCCTGACATGTAATATTTGAATGTAATATTTTTTGTTTTAATAAAGAATCACTGGATCATCAGAATAATGGATAGAGCTGGTGCAAATATAATGAAAGTGCCAAGCTTTAAATAGCTTGTTTAATTATTAAAAATGTTACAGGAAAAAACTAACTTTGCATTGCTGTCAAGATCAAACGAACATGAATTTCAATCAAAAGAGAGGCTATTGTACAATATATTAAAACATGAGGTTCTGCCTACAGTAATTATTGTGCACAGTGCACAAAGGGAAAAAGGCAACACTATCAATCACAGTCTGTCCACATTCAGTCAATAAGAGCCCCTCCTCTGCTTTGTTGCACAGTTTTTCCTTTGTTAGTCATATTATACAATACACAGGGCTTTCAAGAGCTTGGCCTTGGTTGTGCATTAAGGAAGGCTCTTGAGATCCTTCTTGAAAGAAATTCAATAGCTTTTCTTGTTTGAGAAAACTGCAATAAACGATACAGCATCTTCTTTTTATTTATTGTTTTTTATAGCTAAATTGTCATTCACTACTTACCACATTACCCTTTCAGTAGTATCAGAACAACATAGTACACAGAACTCAACCTCTTCACACGTTCATCTGCTACACAATAACAACACAAGTAGATCTCATTCATGTTTCTGAAGGAGTTATTCCTGCATCCAGGAAAAACACAATGATCAACATTCCCATTTTGCACCACTGCAGCAGGTTTACTGATTAGGTGCTGTTGATCTCCATGCAATGCAACTGCTGGGGATAACACAGAATATGTTATCTTGTACAGGTACAGTGGTCAGATTCTCACATACTGAAAAAGCAAAACTGCATAAGCTTATTCTATTTCAGTGGCTCCAATATTTTTCTTCATTTCTTCTTCAGAGAAGCAGGATATAGCACTGAACAATGTCTGACCATTTAGTTATGTACCCTTTCTGCTCATTTTTCTGTCTCTACCTACCAAATTTTTTCTGGTAATCAACTTCTACTTCAGCCACAATGTGTAGTGTGTATTCTTCACAGTATTCCACTGTCACTTCAGAAATATTTCCATTGCTGTTTTTGAGATTAAATTTCTTTTTTTCTATTTTTGCTAAAAGTTTTGTTGTGTTATGGCAAAGACTCTCATGCTGCATTATATATCAAAATTAAGTTCCAGTTTTTAAATAGAAAGGTTCATCTTCAAGTACAAGCTTACAGTAACTTATGTATAAATTCTGAGCTATACGCAATGAATAAGCTGAAAATATTAGAATGTGGATGAATGTCTTCATCCAGTTGATGACAACACAAGACTGAGCTCCGGGTCCTGCACTTTGGTCACAACCCTATGCAATGCTACAGGCTTGGGGCAGAGTGGCTAGCAAGCTATGTGGTGGAAAAGAATTAGGGGCTGGGAGCTGACAGCTGGCTGAATGTGAGCCAACTATGTGTCCAGGTCGCCGAGAACGTCAACAGCATCCAGGCTTCTATCAGAAATAGCATAGCCAGCAGAACCAGGGAGGTGATCATCCTCTGGTGAGGTACTGGGGAGAACACACCTTGAGTGCTGTGTTCAGATTTTGGCCCCTCACTACAGGAAAGACATTGGTGCCCTGCAGTGTGTCCATAAAAGGGCAACAAAGCTGTGAGGGGTCTGGAGCACAGATCTTATGGGGAGCAGCTGATGGAAATGGGATTATTCAGTCTGGAGAAGAGGAAGTTCAAGGGAGATTTAATTGCTCTCCATAATGACCTGAGAGCATAGCAAGGTGGGGGTTAGCCTCGTCTGGTAAATAAGTAGCGATAGAACAAGAGGGAATCATATAGCTTCACACTGCACCAGGGAAGGTTCAGGTTGGATGTTAGGAAAAAATTCTCCTCTAAAAGAGCAGTCAGATACTAGCACAGCCTACCTCTGGAGGAGGTGGGGTCACAGTCTTGAAGGTGTTCAAGAAACGTGTGGATGCAGCACTGAGGGACCTGGTTTTGTGGGCATGGTGGTGATGGGTTAGAGGTTGGACTAGATGATCTTAGTGGTCTTAACCAGTCTTAATGGTTCAATAATTCTATAACACATTCTGTTTCTATACACCTCCTGTATCTGTAGAACTCCTTGAGAAGAACCAATCTGAGTGAACTTTCTGTTAGAGAAATTGAATCAACTGCTTTTATGGTGAGGCTGGTGGGAATTTTCCTTCTGGCCTCGTGCTTGAGTTAATGCAGTCACAAAAACTCTGACACATCTGTATTAGGAGCAGGACGTGGTGCCCACTTTAGTCAACAGTTCCATCATAGAAGTGTTTGCTTAGTTAGCTATGCCTATGAAAAGCTTCACATATTCTGAACTGAAGATTCACAGGCATATTTGAAATTAAATGGCAGAAAAAAAAGATGTCCTCACACACATGCCAGAGGGAACAGTCACAAGTTAGCTAACCAGGCCTTAGTTTTTATTATGGTGATAGAGCTCTAATTAAATTGCTACATTGTCCCACGATGGTGCTACTATCCTCTCATAAATATTAGACATATCCTGTACTTCACCATAAACAACTCCAGTTATTACAAACCACAAAGTTCTGACACTTCCTGCAAAACACTTTAAACTCACAAAACATAAATATGTATCTAGCCCTATGAAGACATCTCAATTTTTTAATCAGTGCAGGAGATGTAAGGCTACATCCTATACAAATGGTATAGACAAATGGAACAGGACGTTGTCTACTTGTCCATTGGATAAAAGTCTGTGAGTCAAAACTACAGTCTGGCTATTTTTTTTTCCCTTACTAGACAGAGTCTATCTCTTTGAACTTGTAATGATTCTCCTGAAAAAGGTGTAACTATTGCTTTCTGACTGAATATCACCATGGCATGTTATCATGGGAGTCATGAAAATTACAGCCAAAGTATACGAGATAGGTTAAAAACCACATGAAATGCAATTAATGAAAAGTTTGGCATTGAAAGACTTGCATTAAAGCTTTAGTTTTCTATATCTTCCTGCTATTCACATTCCATGGTCACTGAACAAAGCTGAAGAAAGCAGGATCACTCAGCAGAATCCTCACAGAAACCAGAAGCACTTCGTGGCACAGCTGCCTGATAGTGCAACTAAACTACTTCCAGCCCACAAGTAACATATGTGTGGCTGCCAAGTTCAGCTGCCTCTATTCACACTTGTGTGGACTGGTGTTTTTTTTTTGAGTCCCAGCATCATCTCTGTACCTGCTCAACTCCCAGCATAGTTTTCCCTAATGAATTGCAGTCACATTAGTAATAACTGCACAGGAGATGCAGAAAGCCCCAGCTCCGTGCAAGTCAAGGGAAAGGAACATGTTCAAACAAGCTGACAGGGTACCAGATACTAAATTATTTACATATCAATTGAACAATTAAATAATAAATTAATAGCTTCTGAAAAAATTCCTTCCCCATCCCACAGCTTCTCAGGACAACTTCTAATGACCAAGCAAGCTTAGGTAAAGCCCACAAGCTCAGACAAAGCATCTCCTGAAGCATTAGGTTCTCTCTGCACTAGCTAAAATCTCTAGTAAATCTGTTTGTTGGTTTCTGTGAATGTTTATTATTTTCTCTTTCCATCATATGTCGCAAGTTTCACAGATATTAATACAAACACTTAGCTAGTAGTAGCAAGGAGAAAGAGGAAAGTCTCATCTTGTAGCTACTTTAAGGTTTTCAGTGATATCCCAGGTGAATAGATTGTGAGGACAGGGGCAGAACACTGAATTTATTAAACACATTGAGCTAAAAGCAGTAATTAGCCTCACGCAATATACTTTAGTTCTTGTTGCATTTTGCTGTACTAACTTTTCATGCGCTTCACAGTGTACATTTTTGACATTGCTTTCTCCTTGTCCCCATGAGAGCAGTCTGTCTATTCATTCATCTTTGTTTACATTCTTTCAATAAATTATATGGATAACTCTCTATTTTGCCAATTCTTCACTGCTGGCATTTTTAGCTTTGCATTTACATAAGACATTCTAAATTTATGAATTGAATTGGAGGCGATAAAGTTTAAACTAACAAGGCTATAAAAACGAATTTGCTTTAATACTGCAAACATGCTTACAGCAAAACATTAGTTGCAGCAAGTTTTTCCTCATTTCCTCCTGCCTTCCCCTTCTCACACAACACTTGCCGTAAGCCATGGAGGAGAAGGCACTTCACCTGAGCCCTTCATTAGAGGAATCTATCGTAGCACAAAGAGGAGCATCTCAGCTTATAAATTTAGTTCTGAGGCAAGCCAACAAATGCACCCACAGCCAGGCAATTCCAGCACAGCAGCACTGCTGCCAGTTAGTGTGGCACAGTCTGGGGCCAGAGGAGTTTTCATTATGGGAAATACAACTGGAAACACAGTAAGCTGCTGAGCAGGAAATTTCCTGGTAACAACTTTACAGCTTTTAGTCAAAAGAGAAAGAGATTCATAAACACACCTTAAATAGTCAAAAACAGCATTTCTCTGGAATGGCAGGTGCCAATCAGTAACTGCATTTTCTATAAACAAGATAGACATTGTTTTAGTCTTTTAGAAAGGAGAGTTCTGCTCAAAGACAAGCCTTCCTCTTCACAGCTCCAAAGAGGAAGGCAAGGTTCTGCTGAACTGTTTGACTTCCGCTATCTGTCTGTGCTGTAACTGCACAGGAGAACTATGGCTCCCAGGGAGAAGGACACAAGGCAGCAGACTCACTTGTCCTTAAACCAGAGAACTTGTATTCAAAGATGCAAGTCTGTGTTAGCTGAAGAGTTCAAATGCTGGCAAACAAAAATTTTGGGCCAGACGTATATTTGAAATTGCAAAGCATGACTCTGATGTTACACAATAGAAAGTATTAGGAAATAATGAGTTAAAGCACTAAAAAAACATTTCAGCTGCACTGTAAAGCCTTGCTAAAATTCTAATGTCACTGAAGAAACCAAATTGAAGGTGATGAGAATTTCTGTAGGATCTAATCATGCATTCAGGAAGAAACCTTGTGAAAATAATCTGACCAGAGAAACAAGAGCTTAATGGCAGTTCTGATAATCTGATGCTCAAAAGGAACGCCTAACAATTTAACGTCATTGATGTGAAACCATTTTCAACCAGTTTCCAATTAAGATATATATATATATTGAAGCTAATTTGAGTGTTAAGTGTACAGGTTATTAATTATAATTAGGAACACTTGTCATATTCCAGACAGAAGGTTAAGATTATTTCCTTGACTTGCATGGTACATTATCCTGACATTATCCAAAACCACAGCCAAAAAAAAAAAAAAAAAAAAGGCAGCAAGAAAAGATTATTCCCAAAAGTACAAGAGCACAAAACAACCTGTTTGTTAAAAGGGCATTACAAACCATAATAAAGATAATGATTGTTTTCTCCTACAACTCACATTTAATTTTTTGGGGGGGAGGGGAGGATGGGGAGAGTGAGGGCAAAGCTTTTGAATGCATAAGTCTTCCACTTCTTGTGTAGCACAACTTGTTAAATAGTCTGACTACTCAAGGGGAACAGTTATGAGGTATCAACAACTGCAGCATTTTCAAACAACATTTCCATGGGAAAGCATTTCTTCATTAAAAACTGCACTTCAGAAAACAGTATTTCATTCAGGGAAAAATAAATATTCCTGTAAAGTGGAAAAACTGATCTTTCCATAATGCAATTTTTAGAGTTTGTATTGTCCTACATGAAAAAAAGAAACAAAAAAGCACAGATACTTTATGAGGAAGGTGGACAAAGAAGCAGATCTTTCATAAGAGATTTTTGATGTTTTTTTCTTAGTCTGTTTAAAATGCAACTTTTTAATTATTCCAAAACTTTGTACAAAACCCAACTTCGCACCAACTCTGATGTTTTTATAACCTCTGCCAGTGTTGGCAAGTATGGGTGTACACAGGAGTCACAATTAAAAACACACAGTTTGTCACCCACTGCTCATTTGTCAGAGGAAACAGGGAAGATTATGCTTACAGAGTGATTTAAGTCTTGTACAGTTGCTGGAAAAGCTCACTAGAAAATAAGTCGATGCTTAAAAGATCCCCTCTAACTAAGCAGATCTAACAGATGTGAACACGAATGTTTGCAGACATACGTTTTTCTCCCAAACAGCTATGGTCTGTACCAGCCAGCGCTGACAGATAACCATGCTCACTTTCTTCCCTATATCTCAATAAATTAATGCATGCCAGTTTTGAGTCCTGTTTAACTGGGAAAAGCAACAACCACAGAAGATTAAAAAAAAAAAGATCTCAGTCATGATCAAACGCCAAAATTTTAAATATGTTTTCATATAAAAAGTTGGTTAACATTTTCTCTGTGAGTGCAAAGGTATACAGGGCTGAAGTTGCTCATCTAAGCAGTATTTACATGACTACCTGCTGTATTCAAGTTCTGATACAAGCAAGCTCTCCTTTTAAACTTCACAATTGTTGCTCATTTTCAAGACAACATCTTTATAGCCCTGTTTCCTACAATGGTAAAGATCAGTAATTTCTTTATTGTTATTACTTCTAGATTTCATGTATAAGATCCTTTAGAATGTTTTTCTCTGTGTAAGTTTTTCAGACATCAATATTTGGGAGCAAAAACGTTAGAATTTGTTTATGGCTCCAACAGATTTCTTAGTCATTTCCAAACCTTATCTCATGCATTCACATTTCAATGACTTTTTAAAACCTATCCTAACCTAGACACATTATGCTGTTGAGTAACGATGCTTAAGTCAGCATTTTCTGAAGATCCATAAAGACATACATAAAAAGCCATGCTAACATCCAACTCTCCGGTGAAGTCTGCTCCCACAGACTACCCAGGATGGGAGTTGGTCAGGGCTCAGGTTATCTCCTAGACCAAGACACAGAACTAATTCCAACCTCCAGCTCTCAATAGCCAAACTGTAGCACTGCATGAATCCCATGATTCCTCCAGAAGGAAATAGCTCTCTTCAGATTTTGAAGTCACAGGCTATCAGACCCCATCAACTATATAGCTGCACCACCACCAAAGTAGCCACTCCAAAACCTGTTGGTACTGGGGTTTGTACTGAGTCTTTGTGCCATTTCAATCTAATCACAGATCACTCCATATCTCTTCCTACAGTGGTCATAGAACTTGGGGCTTTTCCATCACCCTCCATTCTCGCTAAGAACTCATGCTAGAGGACAGATCAATTGAAAAACCACCAAAATAAGTAAATCTTAAGTAGGAAAACACAACATCCTTCATGTATTTATGGTACAATGAACATTTTGCATACATATTTTTAAAGCAGCAACTACAACTCTAGAACTTTCACAAGTGAAGAGCTTTAACGCTACAGCAATATGCTGTTCCCTGTCCAGAACAGGCAGTATGCTGTTAAGTTTCCATCGCATTACTCCCACAGAGGGGAAATGGTAGGACACTGTGTCATGTAGCAATAGCAGGCTCATAACCTCATCTGCTGGACTTCCTGGTCTGCTGTGAATAAGAGACAGCTGCACCACTTGTGTAACTTAGATTTCCAAGCTGTATACCAGTATCACTCACTGATCTAGATGCATTCATCCCTGTTAAGCTTTCAGCAAATATGCTAGAACACCTAGGGTGGGTGTACAACTTTGTTTTGTCCTGAAAGGGATCTAACCCCTGTGCACCAAAATCACACTGCGAATCAAGCCAGCATGTTCTAAGCAGGAAGGTTTAGTATACCAAAAGAGTTTCACCGCTAATGAATGCTAACACAGGTTCAACATAGGATACACTCTGCATTTATCTGCACTGGAACAAAACTTTTTCCAGGCAGCTCAGACCAAAGGCTAACATTGGAAGGAAAAGCCATTACCACAAGAAATGCTCCTAGACACAGTCTTATGAGTCTCCCCATTTAAAGAGCATACACTTAAAACTAGCCCTGAAACAGTTAACGTGGCTCAAGTAACAGATTAGCATGCACTTGATGTCTGCTTCATACAGCGTAAAAAAAAGTACTCCAGGAGAGTGAGACTGAGTGGAGTCCTACCTGCTTTTTGAAGGGTAACCTACTTCCTCACATGGTTGTAAGAGAGGCACCAGTTATCTGTTTTCTGCACCCTTTTCTTTTTAGAGCACTACAAATTAGACTAGGCTAAAGAAATCATCGTAAAAAGATATTACCATTCACACAAAGCAATGCCAACAATCAAATGTCAATGTTCAAGCTTAATTAACTTACTCTATAGTCCTTGACTAAATATTACTATAAAGAAATAAAAAATCATATATGCATTAAGTTTTCAGAACCTATTTTCCTATTTTCACTACTCAGAACTAAAAAAAAAAAAAAAAAAAAAAAAAAAAAAAAAAACCCTGACCTTAATAGCAGTACCTTAAACAAAGAATTGGTAAAAGCAGTTAGTAAAATAGATATTGATTTATATACTTCTCATTTTTACAACAAAAGTTTCAATGCCGTAGTAATAGTGAAAAAAAAGCTCTTTTGCTACACTCTTCATTGAGCAATTCCTTTTTCTTGACTTTGGTCTTATTCTACTACAGAAAACTTAACTGAATGAAGACAGCATTGGTCACATTTCTTCCAGAGGCTGTCAAAGTAGGCACATTACAACCCACACGCTAATATCCATACAAATAATCACGCATAGCGTAGTATCTCGCTAGCAGAGCGGTCTATATTCAAGTGTGAACATTCTTTCTGCTAGAGGCTGCATGTGAGGTGCAAGTGGGGTGAAGTACTGATGGAAATATTTTCTTTCATCCTCAACCATACAGTGAGCACAGATTTCATCAGCTGTCTGCTGACAGATGTATCGCTGTTTGCTCTATGTCCTTGCTTGTGGGTTACTTCTCTGATCTCTAATGGGATCCACTGGGGCTTGCCAAAATTCAGCAGTTCAAGTCTCATTCACAAATGCTCTTCTCACAGGAGCCTGTAATGCTCATCACAGGAAGTCCTGTAAAATTCAGCTGCAACAGCATCACACAGTTACTAAAATCCAAGAGGGACAAAACTGACCTGCAGATGATGGTGGGCAGATCACAGTTTCAAGAAAAACAGCAGCCACACACTTGAGGGTGAAATATAACCTAGGAATAAATCTCTAGAGCTGGAAGTAACTGGGAACAATTTCTGGAGCCAAATACCTGCTTTTATCATTTGTGTTCTCTTACACTTTATACTCAGTTTCTCTCCTTTTATTCAGCAGCAGAAAATTTATGACAAATTGTGGTGCTGCCACCATTGTATTTCCTTAAAGGCTCGCTTTGATTTATGCAAGGAGCAAACCAAAACAAAAGAACCTTCCTTATAAATCTATGAGTTAGTACTACAGGCTATTTTTTGCACAAATGTATCAAAGTGGACAAGAGAGATCATCAACTCTCTTCTTACATTAAGATATTATAATTCTTGCTTTCTCCAAGATTTCAGGTTGATCCTGTTATTACTATACCGTACAGTAGCTTCTGGTGCATCTGGGCAACCAAAGAGGTTGAGACAGTTTACGAGTAAGCAAACAGGCTTTTCCCATAAGAGATGGAGAATTTCTCACCCGAAGTAGGAGGAAAGAGGTGTAAATACATTCAAAACAGGGATTAAAGCTTGTCAGAAATCTTCTATATAAAGCTGCCACAAAAATAAAGTTGCTGGAGCAAGTCCAGAGGAGGTCCAACAAGGAGGGCTGGAGCACTTCTACAAGGACAGGCTGAGAGCTGGAGCTTTTCAGCCTGGAGAAGAGAAGGCTCTTGGGGGACAGCAGTCTTCCAGTACTTGAAGGGGGATTACAGGAAAGCTGGGGAGGGACTTTTTATAAGATCAGGTTGTGACAGGATGAGGGCAAATGATTTTAAACTGGAAGAGGGTAGATTTAGACTAGATATTAGGAAGACATTCTTTATTGTGAGAGTGTGAGGCACTGGAACAGTTTGCCCAGCAAGGTTGTGGATGCTCCCACCCTGGAGGCATTCAAGGCATGGCTTTGAGCAACGAGGTCTAGATGGACATGTCCCTGCCTAGGGACACTTTTTTTAGACACCTTTTCTTGGCTGGTGTGTACAACCCTAAGCACAGTTTGTAGTGTTAGACGACAAGTACCATGGAAGAATCTGAATGAGTTCTAATATACAGCTTACTATGTTTCTGCCTAGATTACTATCAGTTTGTTAAATTCACTTTTGTTTTCACTGTACTCATCAATATGTTAAACTTCAAGCTTACTGAATTTGAAATTTATATCCATAAGTACTTGGAATGGATTACATAACCACTCCTGAATCTTAAATCAAAATATGGCAGGTTTTTAAATAACCAAAAGCATTTTCAAAAATATTCTACATAAAAGTAAATAATATATCAAGCAGCCCTTGATTTTGTTACAAAAATATATAGGAACCACAGGAAAATTCAAACCAGGTAGAATCACAGGAGAGTTTTAGTCCAAACCCTGCTCAAACCAAGACCAGATCTGCACAGGGCTTTTCCCAGCTCCCTTTCTACCCAGTTCAGTGCCAACTGTAAACGTGATGGGAGAAACTCTCATCATCTTCACCATGTTACCAATAAAGACACTAAACAGGAAAAGTCCCAATGCAAGACCTGTGTTACTTCACTTGGTCATCCTAGACACAATACAACCTTACCTAGATCTAGCTTCCAGACCTGATCAGCCAGCTAGATTTTTTTTTTTATTTTTTTTTTTTAACCCATGTAGTTAACCACTCATCTCTAACTTGGATAAGGAACATTGCAGGAAACTGTGTTGGAAGTGTTGCTGAAATTAAGATAAATTACAATCGTTGCTCTTCCTTTGTCCCCAGATCCAGTCATTTTCCCATTTAAATTTGGACAGATGCGCTTTATTCTTAAGTAAATCCATACTGGTTGTTTCCCCAGTCACTTTTTTTCTTGCCCAGAAATGCTTTACTGTTCAGTTGAAAAACAGATAAAGAAATATATAACATACAGTGATTTTTGCTTTCATTTCATCAGTTCAATATTCACGAGGACCAGTTCAGCAGGTGCTTAGAACAGGAGAACTAAGATGCTACCGAGGGTATTCACATGGTTCTGCTTTTTTGTGTAACAGTCTAAATTCAAAACAGTAGTGTCATTTCATGTTACCACCCATCTTCATTAAAGACTAAAACTGAGTAAAACATTTTAACTTGCGATCTTTAACTTAATCGTGTGATCACAGAGTTTGGGTAGAAACTTCCTACTAGTTTACTCTCAAGATCCCTATGAGCAGACAATCATAGAGAATTTCTTCCAACTGAGCAACTAAAAGAAGCATCAGTAACAGCAGATGTTGAAGAGAGCACGTTCCCTTTTCTACCAGTAATTTGAAATAAAAATCAGTCTTTCTGCTTGAAGGACTAAATATTCATTGCCTTTAATAGATAATCATTTTTTAATGCTCCTTGAAACCAATAATTCCATGAAAAGTAAATACTTCTGAGCAATTCAGAGGCTTATGAATAATACTCATTGGTAAGTATCAGCACTTATGACTAATGCAGCATGCTATCATATCTAAAGAACAGTGCAGGGCACTTCTTTACTCTTTGTTGCTAAAGCTTTCACCATTACTCCAGTAACTTCAAGGTTACTACACTGCAAATAGCAAGTTGTCTGATAAATACCATCCTCCAAGTCAGCAAACTTTTTAATTAAATTTTACAGAAGAACCATTATTTTTGTCTTCAGATTAAATTGGTCTAGTCTAAAAACCTATCCTTTTTAACTAGTGAGTTGTCTGTATATTTGCATGCATCCTATCTTTGAGAAGGCCACAGAAAATAATCAGCTAGAGTTTAACCATTATACAGAAATCAAGCCAGTACAGAAAAAAAAAATAGGTTGTGATCAATATGAACGTATGCAGGAAAGAGATTCGATTTTATCAGTAATATCATTCAAGCTGCTAATTTTGTTTTGGACTCTAAGGTAAAGCACATATCCAAACACTTAAAAGATCAAACGTCCATAGTTCCATCAAGAAAAGATATATTTCATATATTGTTGGAGTGCTACTCTGAAATTCTGCATTTAAAAAAGATCAAAACAAATAAATGCATCACAAGGCCAGGAACAGGCATCCGCACTTTCACACGTGTGACCCATTGCTTCATATTTAAAGATGACAAAAAAAAAAAAAAGATAAAAAAGAGATTAAAGTCAAGACTAATACTTTGTCACTAGTATTAAATGTATAAAGATAAAACAGATTTATAGAAGAAACACTAGTTTTCTAAGAACTGCACTTTCAGAAGATACTTGAGAAGTGACCACAAAACACAGATTGTAGGAGAAAGTACATTTCACTGTCTTGTCCCTAATATATATTAAACATGAAAAGAGGTGGGGGGAAAGCCAAAGCAGATCCTACAGGCATGCTAGAAGCGAAGAATTAAGAGCTCTGAGAGGCTGTAAATTTGCAACAAATGAGAACAATTGGTGTCACACAAGATGTGTCAGAATAAGTTGATGTGTATTAAAATACGTTCATTGCTAAAATACCCTTTCATCAGGAAAGAAAAAAAAAAGCCTTTAAAATTGTTAATGAAAAGGATAGATGGAGCAAAAAAATAGAAACCCTACTCTTTGTTGTAATAAGAGTTGTCAAAATTATCTGCATATTTTAACAAATGAGAGAAGGACCAAGAATCTTGAGAAATGTAGGCAAGTACTTCACTCGCTGTGTATTCCTTCCCAGGTATTTTGAACAACTGTGTTTTAAAAGTGCACATGCTTTCTGCTTCAGCTCATTGCTATGAGCAGGACTTATTGATTGTGAGCAAAGACAAAAGAAGGAGATGGGAAGAGTTCTCAGGTGCTTTTGCATGGTCAGCAGGATCAGGTGTCTAACAGGGACCTGAGATATGAGGAAGATGCATGAGTCTTTATATGCACAAAAAAAAACAAACAACTGTGCATCCTGAAACATTGACAGTGGGTAATTCCAGCTGAGGACAGAAGGGCAAACCAGAGTGATCATGCACAGTGGGAGTGGTTTGAGAGAGAAAAAGCAGGAAAAAAAAAGTCAGACTATCAGATTCAAGCTTTCTCTTGTGAGCCTTTTGCTTACTAGAAACCCTAATAATAATCTGCCATGGAGGAAGAGTTTGTAAATCTTTCTGTAATTCCACTTGGATGTTGCAAATCTGTCAGAAGTAGTATCCAGAAATTGAGGAGTGGTGATCGCTTGCCTCAGAAAGTCTCATCTCATGGTTTTTGCTAAGACAGTAAATTGTTGCTAAGTGTCAAAACTTTCAGCAAGTGAAAGCAAATGAAAGTCCAGGAGAAGAACCGATACGTGGCCTTGAGAAGATTCTTAGTCTCCTGTTCTCCACTTTAAACTTAGTCTTTTCTCCTATCACCCAAATAAATAGGTCTGGGGAAAAAATATGATCATGCCTTCATTAGAGATCCCACCTCCTTCCATAGGGGATGCACAAACTGGGAATTTCCACAAGGCTTTAGAACATGGGTTTTCTTGCTCACTCCTCACCTCAATCAATTAGCAGAGCTACCACTAGCACCAACACTGGCATCATCCTACCTTGGTTGAAACCTTGATCAGACAGATGACCTCCAAATAATGAGCAGGAAGATGAAAGATCATCCCACCAAGGATGACAGCCTCAAAACATGTTTTAAAGGTTTTCCTGACATAGTCCTGGAAGAAATGCTACCAACCTTATTTAGTATAGGACTTAAATGAGTACCTGAAATTGCACTCTTCCCAAGTAATAGAGGTAAAGAGAGCATCTATAAGAACTTACAGAACGTTTACTACAAAACATGAGGTTAGAAATCTGCCAGGAATTCTAAAGCCATACAGTGACAGCTTAGCTAAGAAAAAACAGTCATCCCACACAACTACCTGTGTCCAGGACTGGGAAGAGAAACTCTTAAGATGTAACTTTCCTGATGTGCAAATAAATGAGATTACTAAAATACAGTCAGCTTGACCCAGAATTGAATAAAAGGAAGCACAGCTGAATGACTTACAGCAAAAGGTTGAGAGGAAAGAAGCGTTAAAGACACCATCTATGTGTATGTGTAGGAAGGAGATTGTACACAGTGGTAGGGGAGATCATCTTCTAGCTTTCAGGGCTCCTGCATAGGAAAAATAATTTGGCTGACAACACGAACAAGGTTATAGTTTATAGTTTTAATATATTGTTAGAACAAGGTTATAGTATATATAGTTGCAGAAACAGAGCT
This sequence comes from Tetrao urogallus, assembly GCF_951394365.1. Classification (NCBI taxonomy): domain Eukaryota; kingdom Metazoa; phylum Chordata; class Aves; order Galliformes; family Phasianidae; genus Tetrao; species Tetrao urogallus. The sequence goes on from NC_136820.1 coordinate 13,343,104, forward strand.
TAGAAAGACTACATTAACACTACTACAAATTAGTGATATGACATATCACCAAACAAGATCATACTAAAGTACAGACAGCAGACATACAAATCATACACGAAGCAGAGCAGTAAAAGCATAAAAACAAGGAAAAATATGAAGCTTACAAAAGTTGCAAGGTAAAAATTATTAAACAACATTGCAACAAATAAGTACTGTAGAGAAAAGTCATGACAAAGTTCAAAGGAAAGGCTTCGTGTATGGAATCAAATCTAATAACTATGACAAGAAAATTATACCTTGCCTTGCAAACCAACAGAAAACACACAGCAGTAAGAAAACAAGCAGACCCATAAGACGAAATATTTTATGCATATGACAAAACTAAAAAGAATGAGAGTGGTTTTAAATCACAGACTACTATCAACGCCAAGGACATGTATTTGAGTAGTGGGAACAAAACAGATAACACAAGTAAACACAAGTAAAGGGCTCCAGAAGCAGCAAGCTCCCATCAGAATTGTATCTTCCCCTTTTTGTTACAAAAAGCCAGGGAAATAAAACAACATAGAAGAAAAAAAAAACCAGTATAAATCTTTGATTGAGAGTATAAATAAATATGGAACCATACACTTACTATCCACTCAAGAATTGCATGGTTATCTGAAAAGATATGAGTATTACAACACATCATCTTCCCTCCAAAAAGGATTAAACCAATTCAATGATTACTTAACTTCATAAGTTGTAAAAACAAACATCTTTTGAAGCATTCAACTTTGCCAACTGTGCTGCATTCATCTTGCGGTCAGAAACAGTTGTATCTCATTAAGGCTGTGCTAAAAATCTGTTCCTGTTCTGAAATTCTTTGGAATGAGAAAAAAGGTTTCAGCCAGTGTCCATAGCTTCCACGCTATGGGGTCACTTCTTCTGAGGGCAAAAAGGAACACCCAAATGGAAGAAGAGTCTCATCAGTAGTTAACCTCATGTCATGCTATTGTAATCACTGTCAAGAGTAGGAAGCTATGCATAGGAAATGCAACCAGCAGACAAACAGGACTTGAAAGTCACTGCTAGCAGAATTTCAAAGAAAAAATAAAAGTTATATAGCTCTAAGACAGTCTTGCAACAAAAACAAACAAAAACAACCTGTAGCATCCAAATCTGAAACTCTTGAAGCAAAATAGTTTCAGACCACTTCAAGTGGTCAACAACAAGCAGGACAAAAGTCCACCCCACAAACAGTCAAAAGTATATAAGCAGCTACACCAAGTCCACTTGCAAAAACAACAACAAAAACTTGACACAAGAACACTCTAACTTTCAAGGTGATTTGAAAAACACTTCAGTGCTGCACACAGTGAGACAGATCACTTTGGCTGTGTCCTATAAAATACTTTTTTAAAAGTTTCTCAGAAGTTTCTGGGAGTTGCTCTTAAACAGAAACATTTCTCTGGAGGATTTAGAAAGATAAGTGCTTTCCTCAGACGTGGCCATGAATGCTTGAGCCCTGCTGCAGAAGTGCAATATGTACTGGAATATGCAGACTAAATAATAAGCTCCAGCCATGCTGTAGCAATCAGCAGGATTTCAAGAGTAGGAATCACCAGTTTCACTACAAAAAGCACACAATAACATCATTATCACAGACTATTACCTAGACATCTGGGAACAAAGAAAAAGCTGTCAGACATTACCTCAGTGACCACCGTAATCAAGGCAATGGACCATTTGCTCAGCCTTGATATCTGAAAGCACGAAGACTCATTAAAGTAAACTGGGTTCCCTTGTCTTTGTGTGATTTACCTGGAAATGGGAAGTCAGGCATATCACACATCATTTCCGTAATACAGAAGTTAGTCAGATGGCAAAAGTGAACAGGCAGTTAAAATTGTTACGGCTATTCAAGATGAGAAGGAAAACGTGTGGCAAGCCATTCTTAATGGAAGAAGCTGATGAAATGCTGCAACACCAGAAGAAATGAGTGCCAGGCAGCTCCTGTGTGACTGTACCACATGTACTCTGCCATCTGCCACACGTGCACCAAGCTCTGCACAGCTTTAAGATGAGCAAGAACTCTCCTAAATTTAGCAGGAGAAAAGTCAATTGTCTAAAGTTGAAACGATTAATTATTAAAAAAGAAAAATCAAGTTTATGCTAATAGAGCAATATATATCCTACTGACTGCAACAGGACGTTAGTTTGTACATACAGAGCATTTATCTTTATATTGATTTTGACAGAGATATGTCACAGGAGACAAGCTACCCAATACGCAAGGCCTATAGCGGAACAACAAGTAGCACGCAGGTTATTTTTTTCCAGAAATAGTTGGAGAAAGCATTGGAAAGTACATAGCAGAGAGCCTGCATGTTTAACTGTATTGGGTATCTCCCTTTTAACATTTCAGATTGAATACAATAAACAAGAGCTGCATTTAATTTAATAACGTGAAGAAAAGAATTTTAGGTCAGAAATTGGATTTATTGTGGAAGCATTTGATCATTTTCAGTCCAAAACATCCATAAAGCTTGGAGAAAAAAAAAAAAGAAAAAAAACACACCAGCTAAAATCACCCCATTTAAAAGTGGATAGACTCACCCTTCATTGCATACATTATCAAAGAACAAATGCAAATATATTGATGCTTTATTTATTCAACTAATTGTACACAGTCTCACTGCATATTAATTAATACATGAAGATGGAAAAGGCACTTAATAACTAATTAAAACAGGAGCAAGCTGATATGACCCCAAGTTCAAGCCTTAGGCTGTGTGAAAACATGTCCTCAATGTGACACTTGCACAAATACAAAGGCAGTGCTTTTAGCACACAAAGGTTACCACTGCCACAGAATACAATACTCTGTATTCTGTGATCCCTATTGCCCTGCTCACATGCAGCAGAAGCAAGGGAGTCTGCTTTCAGCAATATGCATTTTTGGTAGCATACTGTACAACAGTGAAGCAATACACAGTGTTTTACTGAAATGCTAATCTGCTATCAAATGCTTTTGTCCTTCCTCGCTCAGTTGTAAGCCACAGAAACATTATGATTGCATGTCTGATTGTTGCAAGAGTATCAGCAAGCACCTTTGAAGCGTTACAAGCTGTAATTTTAACATGTAATACATCTTTGTACAACAGACCACAACATCCCTTTACCAGCAGAAGCTTTCCTTGCACTTTAGTTTAAGCCAGGAAAAAAATATTATATGAGAGAATTTTACCCCTTACATTATCAAAGATCAAAGTTATAAAGCACACAGTAGAGGATCAGTATTTACAGCCAGCTAGATGAAGTTTAACACAGATGGTAACAGCCAGGACATCTGACATTTCAGACGACACCAAGTCCTTAAACAAATTCCATTATGCCTAGGTATGTATTGAGCTGCAGTTGTTTCAGGTAACTGAGTGACCTTTCTGCCACGTGTGCTTTGATACTTAAGCAAAGCGGGCTGAATTATGGACAAAATATGAGCTTTCACTTTGAATTTTGACTCCCCTTCTCACTTTCTTTTATACGCATTATGGAACATAAAAAGCATGCACAATGAACCACCACCAAGCTTTCAGTACTCCATTCACCAGGATGCCAGTGGGATTTCATTCACATTCAGTAGTGCTGTGTAGGGATCAGGCTCAATTAAACTGCTCACGCTTTTTAGAATTCTCTATAGCTTTCCTCTAGGAGAAATATTACAATGCAATCAGACCACATCCTTACAAAGAAGGTAGTCCAGAAACAAGAATATGCCACGCTGTGTTTCTAAATTACCACAAACAGCTGAGTAAGCAACATATTAGCCGACCAGGAAGCCAAGCATGTTTGAAAATACAATTACTGCAATGCTAATGTGTCTCTGTCTCAGGTTTGGGCTTCAGAGTTACCTTTACAAAGAGAAAAGAGCAAAATTGATAACTGTGAAATGCAATGGTTGGAAAACTGTTATCTAACTGCTGCTGGGGGTGGGAGCAGTGTATGTTTGTTTTCATTCTTGCTGAGATGTTTTTATAACAACTTTTTTTACAGCCTGTCAAAACATGAAGTGAAAGCCTACATGCACAAGAACTTGTTTGATGCTTTGGATTTTCCCCTGCAAAACTTCCCTTCACAATCATCCATATACATTAGAGAGAAGTATAGGAGCTCCGAAGCATGTGTTTAATAAACTGAGATAATGTACCAAGGAGTTGGTTTGGAAGTATTTTATTATTTAATGCTTCTGCCTCCCTGTGGCAGAGAGGGGAAACGACCCCGCTGAGGAGCTGGTTCAGCTCCACGGGCCACTGTCAAATTTGCAAACACAAATCTGGTGCACTGGTTCTCCTCCATCATCATCTGAAAGTAGCTTACATTTCATTTTACCTTAATTTCAATTCCTAACGAGTGAGAAACCACAAGTTGCAGGAGGAAGCAGCAAGGAAAAGCTCACAAAGTCTGCGATCCCTCCCAAGGCTACAGCAGTTTAGTGCACCCCAGCAGGCACCAGATCGCAAGGACAGGGGAAAGAAGCTGAGCAGCATCATACTGATCATTCAGACACCTTTGCAAGCCGATGCTAGTTTCCTCCAGTACCTTCCAAATCCCAGCTTTATCTCATTTGTCTTTCATAAACTTTGCGTGAGAATTGATGACTTTGATGTAGAAAGCCATAAGCTGCCTGAAACTCGGTTTCTGTGACACTTCTCTACATGCTGTATTGACACAACCACTGTGCAAGCGATGGATTGCTGTCACACTGCAGCACAGGCTGGAAAAACTATCCAGTCCTAAATGTGAAAGCAATTCTCTACAACGTAACACAGCCTTCACTTCTGGGAAATTTAAGTTACAAAACAGTGGCTGTAGCAATTCCGAAGAAAGGTCTAAGTGGGCCCTCTCTTCCTCCAGTCATGAAGAAAAGCAGCTGCACCAAAAGAGGTACAGGAAACAGTGCAAGTCTGTAGTGGTGCTTCTCAAGAGCGGATTATCCCGATTTCTGAGGGCTGTTGAATGCACAGCTTTCAGAGTCATGAGTTAGATACACATCATTACGTTGAATATCCCTTAACAGACTTTTTTACGTTTTACTTTAATCATGTTGAACCTATTCCATACTTTTCACATCCACAAAACTACACAGCAGTGAAACCTGCACGTCATTTATTCATTCCATGAGAACAATCTCTCTTCTGCTTATTACCTTGCAGACTTGTAAGAAATGATGGAGAATGAGATGGATTCCCTACTAGCTTTTTCCTGCATAACTGAGATTCTACACACTCCTTCCTTCCTCTTAAACCTTCTCCAGCTAAAGCAGTTTAATATGTTTGATCTTTGCTGAGACACAAAGTATTCCCTACTCAGAATCAGACTACTCCCGATCAAGCATAGTAGCTTTCTATAATTCTAGTGTATTCTGTTGAGATGAAGAAATTAGGAAAAAAAAAAAATCACGCAGTTTTAAAAAACCAGCAGAGCCTGGTTTTGTGTAGGGACACTGGACAGTGACATCAGGAGTTTTACTCTCCAGTCCTTCACCTCTTATTCCTAACTCTAGGCTGCTTTGTTTTCAGGGGGCTAATGTGCTCCAATTCCATGCTATCACTCCTGAACAGGAGAAAGACTAGGACCCATCTTCATGCCTTTAACCAGCCATATTTCCTCTTTACTTATATCCACGCTCAGAAGCATACATTTCTTTACATGGGATATCACATAACCATAATGAGCTTTTAGCCTACTCTGCTCAAGCATTTTTGTTGTTAGAACTGCATTATGTCACAGTTATTCCATACACACAATCATTTATGACTGTACTGATCGTAGGCAGAAGAACTTGTCAAAGCTCATATAAAGTATAATAAAATACAAATAAAATACATTCTCAATATCTTATTAATCCATACAAGGACCTTCCATACTGCTTTATGATGACTTAGTAAGTTTTTCTGTACATTCTAGGCACCTTCAGTGAAGGACTCCAACCAAACTGTTTTAATTTTGAAACTTAAGTATGCTGCAGGACCTGTACCACTTTTAAATAGGGGTATATCTATTCCTTGATGGAATTCTGTTAAGTGCTCATCTTCTTCTAAAAAGACATCCCTGCGTCACTTCTAAACTACAAGAGTTTTCAAACATTTGCTTTGCTGGATGCAAGTTCAATATACTATGCTAGCATCTCTTCTGAAGATTGGCATCATATTCAACAAGCGATAAAGTATAAGCCCAGGCTGGAAGTTTGATAGTTTAGTTTTCCTGTGGCTGTCAAGTAAGCCCAAACAACACTGATAGTTCTAGTAAATTCAGGGACCAAACAGATGTAGTTCCTGAAAAAGATCACATTGAGAGCAGTATGGAAAAATAGCAAAAGAGTCAAAACTGGTTCAGCAAATGCTTCACTCTTTAGCAAAGTACTTTAAGAATTTTAAAAATAGCTTTTATTCAGAGACTTACAGGCTGTATTTTCTCACTGAAGGCTGACCCCCAAAAATAAAGATCATTGTAACCTTAAACATGAGGAGCTCTGAATCACTTCTGGCACAAGAACAAGCACTTAACTGTGACATGAGAACACTTCAGTTCAAGCAAACTTCCCATACTAGTCAAAAAGACATGGCTTTTTGTGATTTATTTAGTGCAGCCATACCAGCTGCTTTACACTCATCATTATAAGCAGAATTTCACATTCATATTTGCACAGCAAAAGCTGGTACAACCACTACTGCTTAATAAACACAGAACTTTTGAGATCTAACTTTTGGGAAATAACCTCAAAGAAGAAACAAAGCTAAAAAGAAGTTAGAAGACTCCAGACTTCAAAAATAGCAATGCTTAAGATAAAATAAGTATGTATTCATGTATGCAATTTAGTTATTTGAATAACAAACTGAAATCAAAGGATGCCAGGCTATTGTACTGTGATAAAAAAAGACTTGGGCATGGGTTCTAGGAACTGAAAACAAGTAGCCAAAGGACATGGCAAACCTTTCATCCTTCACTGGCTGTTGAAGTTGGCCTAAATAGCAAGCTTAACACTATTTTCACTTCATTTTTTATTACTTTTCCACAACAAGTGTTTTGGCACAACAGCTCTAGATAAATATCAACATGGAGAAAATAATACAAACATCAGATGACAAGCCAGCTCAGACATTGCTTCACTGTCAACACTTTGACAATACATAGTTACTAGATGCTAGCATCATCCTACTCCACAAAACAGGAAACACACATGATTGGAGCTCAGAGGTGATGCATTTATTTTGCTAAACTGTAAACAAATGCTAGGATTTGCATATTCTCAGGCCTGAAGAAGCACAAGAGCTCACAAACAACTCCTGCAATGTCCTTTTCTATTCAATTTATGCTTTTAATTGCCACCATCAAATACTGACAGCATGCTTCACTCAGTAAGCTAGACAAACTCTGAAGCATGTAGGATAGTATGCAGGGGTGTACTACACTCTGAGGACGATAATTTTGTTGTAGATTTATTTTCCAAAGGGATCCAAATGAACCTTGCTGGAGTACTGCACAGCATGTCCCACTAAATGGACTAAATAGTCTTCAGTTTTTCCTTTCTAATGTCTATTTTCTGTACAATACAGCCAGATTTCTACTGAGACCACATCATCTGCTGATGTACTTTGTCTAATGCTCCTAAAATCTACTTCAATTGTTTGCTGGGGTCTTCCTGAATTTTTTTTTTTTTTTTTTTCCTTAAGTGTAGAGCTTTTGCTGTAGGTCCTCAAACAAAGTGTGTACAATATTGATTAAAGTCCTGCCCGTACTCCATGCAAGATTCAACATATTCCTCTTCAACGGATATAAGTAGAGCCTGATCTGTAAGCAGGATAAACAAGCGCTGCATTGTAGGATACAATGGAGCTCAGCTGTTCTAAGCAGCTTAGAGCTTTGCCTGGTCACTGAGACCCATCCAAAGTCACTTATAGCCAGACAAGGATACAGAAGTACACTGTACAATGCTACTTGCTGTTTTTGCTGCACACAAAAGTAGAGTAAAAGTAAACTCTGTGTACCTTAAGTAAAGATTGATACATGGCCATGCTTCATCAAATTATCATTTTCTTCTAGATGTTCTGGATGGGTACATTAGAAATGCAACCAATTTTTGGGCTTTTCCTTTCATTCCATAAAAATGCTCAGATTGGAAAAGACCTTCAAGATTATTAAGTCCAACCACAACCTAACCATACTACCCTAACTCTAATAACCCACTCCTAAATCACATCCCTAAGCCTGCCCCCAGGCAGTTTTTAAACACATCCAGTGATGGTGACTCACCACTTCTCTGGGGAACCTGTTCCAGTTCTTAACCACCCCTTCTGTAGAGAAGTTTTTTCCTGATATTCAACCTAAAACTCCCTGACACAACTTGATGCCATTTCCTCTCATCCTGCCACCTGCCACCAGTGAGAAGACAGAAACCCCACCCTCGCTACAATCACCTTTCAAGTATTTGAAGAGAGCAACAAGGTCTCTCCTCAGCCTCATCTTCCCCAAACTGAACATCCCCAGTTCCTTCAGTCGCTCCTAGTAGAGCATGTTCTCCAAGCCCTTCACAAGCCTTGCTGCCCTTCTTTGGACCTGCTCCAGCACCTCAACGTCCTTTCTCTATTGAGGTGCCCAAAACTAAACACATTACTTCTTAATTTTACAGCTACACAATTAACAGCTGCATTTCAACCTGCGCATATGGTACAGGATTCAAATAAATGAAATACATCAATTATTTTCCAGTCGGGTACCATTCACACCTATTAGAAAGAACCCAGTGGAACTATTCATTTTGCTGGAGTGACATTGTTCATCATAACATTTTTTCCTACTAAAGCCTACAGGATTTCTAGTTCCAGTACATCAGCCTTTTCAAAAGCTTGTTTTGTATTAAGTCTTCAATAACAAGAAAGAAATTTCAGTTAATATTCCTATGCAGATTTTCCTCCACCCCCACCATTCCTGAAACAAGAAATAGTAGATTTGTGACAAGGTCCACAAAAAGCTTACATAGAATTATCTATATTATCTCCATTCCAGATTTTTTTTTCTTAGAGTAGGGTGTTTTATTTAGACTTGAATTAGAGTTCTAGTCCTATATTATCGCAAGTTATTTGTAGGGCTTTGGCTTTTTAAACAATTTCATCTCCCCTGCATGCAAAATATTATTACTTATTAAAATAAAGCCATTTAAATCCAATAGACCACTTTGCAGATAACAGGACAGCCACTCTGCAGTATATTCTCCACAGCAGAACAGTGGGGTTCTAGAAATCATGTATCTTAAAAACAATTCTTCAATAGGACACCAAACTACTGAGAGCATAGCTTAATGCCAGCTTTATTGATTTTGGGAAAGCTAACTAGCTTCTGCCAGGGAAATATCAAGGTTTCTCAGAAATATATCTCCAGATTAAAGATGATCATCATGATGATGTGGAACCTCCAGAAATGCCAGGAGAAGAATCACCCTCAACCTCATGTTAATATCAACATCCCGTATAAAAGTTCAATTTTCATTCACTAACCACTGGGTAACTCATTCACTGTTAATACAGAATGGCAAAACATAGAAGTGATAGAAGCACCAAACTTGAAAGGCTGTGGGTTTTTTTTTTTTTTTTTTTTTTTTTAAGATATCAATATATCTTGACTGAACAAAAGAGAAACCACATTAAGTTTAACCATGGCAACTGCTGGATTCTGCACCTGGAGCAGGGCAACACTGGCTTCATGTACAGATTGGAAAGAAGCTCAGCAGAAAAAGATCTGGGTGTTCTGATTGACAGAAAGTTGAATTATTTGTCAACAGCATGACCTAGCAACCAAAAGGTACTTATATACGCTGGGATACATCAGGCTGTGACTGCCAGCCAGGCAAGGGTATCCACTCTCCTGCTCTGTGTGGCCTCACCACAAGCACTGCATGTAGGTTTGGGCACCTGTAATACAATGGAAAGTGCAGCAGGGACAGTAGAGTAGCAAAGTACCAGGCTGCTGCAAGTGAAGAGTTGCTCAAATGCAACAGTTGTCAGCACAGAAGCAAAGGAAAGAAGCTGCTTACTTTCAGAATGCCTCAAGTAGGCAGGGATCTCCATCAGGATGCCCTTGTCTCCAAAGCCAACACTTAAATGAGGTCTGAGAAGGGGTGGATCCTGGCTCCACCTGTTTCAGTCACTTGGGTGATTACATGCACCTGAGCTCCCTTGGATTGACCCTGCCTTCTCACCAGGTGCTCAAATCACTGGTTCAAGCCATGACAGCACCACAACATATGAAGGATAGAAAACTATTAGAGAGCATCCAAAGGACTAAGACATCCAGAGGGCAAAACTTATGAGACCTGGCTGAAGTCACTTGGTTTGTTCAGCCCAAAGAGGAGACCTCATCACAGCCTACAGCTCCTCACAAGGTGGGTGGGAGAGGCAGGCACTGATCTCTCTGTTGACAGTGAGAAGACCAAAGAAACAGCATGCAGCTGTGTCAGGGGAGGGTCAGGTGGGGGTTAGGTAAACACTCATCACCAGAGGATGGTGGGCACAGCCCCAAGCTGTTGGAGTTCAAGGATGATTTGGAAAATATCCTCAGACATAGGGTTTGAATTTTGGGTTGTTCTGTGTGGAGACAGAAATTGGATTCCATGATCCTTATGAATCTCTTCCAGCTCAGGATATTCTATGATTCAAAGATATCAGGTCAGGAGACAACTAATCTACACCTTGAAACATGAAGATCAGCAAGCACTCTGACACAATTTTACTTGTATCCAATGGCTATGTTTCATTGTGAAACAGCAGAGCTCAGAAATTGTTGAGGTAAAACTGCAATATTGAGATCTTTAATTAAGGATTCTTTTTCAAACCAACTCCAAAATTTAGAAAAAGGGCCTCTATAAACAGCCCGCATTCAAAAAACAACCCAAAGACACCAATGTTGAATGGAGAATCTCTTCACTAACAGAGTTAATGTGAATTGTATCTGTGGAGGAACTGGTCTTTATGTTTAAGAGGTATTTTCCATCGGTAATTTTTTTATGATTCATGCAAAGATTGCAATTGCCCTGTTACAGGGTACATACATTTTAAATTATACTATATAAAGATACTCTAAAGTTACCATGAAAGTTGCAGCAGAATGCCTTGTCATTCCTCATTATAAAGCAAAACTTACATTTCTAATCAAATTAGATTTTCCAGCTATTCCCAAAATTTAGCCTGCAGACTGTTTGTCAATCCACTTATTGTTTCCTCCAAATTTGCATGGTTAATTATCAAACAGAATTATCATCATTTTGGTCATTGAAACAATCCACACATCTTCATACTCTTCCCCGTGAAAAATAGGAAAGGTAAAAAATTTTGCAGAACATTTTGTCTGAAACTCATTTAGAAAAGGCAAACAACTCTATGCCATGAGCTCTGATCCACAAACTAACCCTGGATCTCCCCTTGGACACAGCTCAACAACAGCAGTTTGTCCTCTGAAGGTTAACCATATTCCTCAGCTTGTGTTTGCTCTGGAAAATGACCAACATCATTGTTAGAACGGCTGATGGTGAATCCAGAGGTGGTCTCTTGGTCACACTTCCTTTCCAGATTTAAGGCTTCAAGAGTATGAAAAATGAGGGGTACAAAGAGCAGAGTCCATCATCTGTTACTTCCAAATGATAGGACAGAAGGGCAAAAGTCACCTAAAAATAACTTAAACCCTTTTGTTCCCACCTATCTTCCAATCTTACAAAAGCATTTGCAATCTGAAGGAAGCAGGGAGAAAGCAGTAGTATACATAGGCTTCAACTTATCATGCTAATTATATTTTGCATCAAATTGATTGCATTAGCCAGCAAGCAGCATTTAAAAAGAAGAAAATCCTCTATGAACTGTTCATTCCAAGAACAATTAAGTTTAAAGTAAGAAAGATCAAGTTGAATTACTAACAATTGTCAAAATCCCATCTGCTGGCAGCTTTTATCTTTTTAGATGTCACAGCAAAGTCAAAACCAAGGAATCTACATTTCAAAATATATTTTATTAAATGTGTCATTCGGTAAGGTGAAATGTTAGCATGTTAAATTCTTTTCTAATCTTTGTTCTTAGCACAGGTACATCAGGGATACAATGGCAGAGTAATGGAAAGACCCTAGTGTGAAGTCATGTGGCATTTCAAATAACATTGTCAGTAACTCCATACCTGACCAGGCAACTAGGAGAAAAGTCAGGAATAACGTGCCAGGTATAGCAAGGAGATAAGCTCCTAAAGAGAAGTTTCAAATTCAATTGATCCAATGCAGAATTTTGTTAGATTTAACAATGTAGCTGTGTAAACAACACAACTAACAAAGCCTGCTGATGAATGTATATGCCTCTTGTAGATGTTTGACTTGAACTGATTTGTTCTTTAAGCTCTAGTATGAGCTCATCCCTTAACATGAAAATCTGCACAGGGAAGACAACTTAGCATCACTCCTAAAAGAGCACAGACACCCACCACTAAGATTTCTATCTTATTGCTAGGAAATCCATAGCATCATTTTCCCCTCATGAGTTGCTAGGTGTCTAATGAGGGGAGGTCTCACGCATACCATTTATGATACATAACTATCTTCTACTTTGCTCTTACAGTCCACGTACAAACTTGTGTGCTCTTTCCTTGCTTCACCAAATTTGGTCAAAATAGGCCAAGCAATATGGGAGCAGTTGAGATTCACAAAGGGAACATCAATAAGCTCAATTTGCTGAGATAAAAATAGTCAAAGAGTTACGGAAAGAACATTCCAGTGAGTTCTCAATTTTGAAGTGGGGGTTTCTAGAAGAGCTGGGACAACTTCTGGTGACAATATGAAACGTGACACGGAGAAATTTTTTACTTTATTAACTTTAAATGAGGTTTCTGTAGAATCCTATTGGTTTCAGTCTTTTTAAATGTTACAAAATTCCACCAGGTTAAAAAAAATAGGTCTGAGTGACAAGTATAACTGACAGACACATTTCTGGAAGCTTGATGTATACAGAAGTCATCACAAATGCTATTACTTTCCCTCAACACAGCATATATTTCTCTTTGCAAACTACAGCAAACCAAGCATACATTTCCCATAACTACATATACGTATGCATGCAGCAAAATAAATAACTTTAAATGTGTCATCAGAAATAATTACCAAGTAAATAACAGGCTAGATAGTCTAGGGGGAAAAAAAAAAAAAAAAACACCTTTTATGACAGTTGTTTAGAAATAACTTTTCAAACAAAGGCTTTCTTGTATGTTCATTTTAAGATCAACCAGGTTACACTTAAAGAACCTCAGCTTGAAAGTCCAACAAAATACCCAAAGTATCTTAGAACTTGACTAACAATAAGAAGCAAACCACTGTATTTTTCTCCAATGCTTAAAGTGAAAAAAATACAATACTATATCTACAAATAGTCCTTATTATGTTCAGTCTTTATGAAAACACATTTCAGGTTTAAATAACATAAATAGAATACACTTCTAAAATTTGAATCATTGGATGATTATTAAGACAGTACACACACAGGAAATACACACAAATGCGAGGGCGTTGTAATGCTACAATGTGATGGAAAGAACAGCAATAATAGTGGGGTGGCAAAGTCCTAGGCTGCAACAAATGAGGACAAGCCCCACCACAGCAGCTGTGGATGCAGAAACTAAGGAAGAAAATCTGCTTACCTTCAGAAGGCCGCAGGTAAGCAGAGATCTCCATCAAGATGCCCTTGCCTCCACGGCCAGCCCTTAAATAAGGTCTGGAAAGGGGTGGATCCTGGCTCCATCCATTCCAGTCACTCAGATACATTGCACGCACCTGAGCACCCCCGGGTTGGCCCTGCCTTTCCACCAGCTGCTTAATCACTGGTTCAAGCTGTGACTTAGCACTTCTGCAACAGGTGTGGGGAATGAAAAATCAGTGAACAGAACTGTTAGGCAAAGAGGCTTTTTTTTTTTTCTTTAAATGTAACAATACAAATATTTTGGATTAAAAAGTATTGAAAAATTCAACTTAATTAGTTTACTAAGATTCAGATTTGTAACTTCTGCAAAGCACCAGACTAGAACTGTAATACTAGATTCATGTAGCTGTTGTACAATGTAAACTAATGCCTAAGACTCATGTCATCAGAGTTTCATATGCATATTCATATATGACATATGTGGTCATATACAGACACTAAAAGTAATCCACTGCTAAGTCTAGAGGCAAAAGTTATGTAGATTGCAGAGGACAGTTAACAATATTTTGTCATTTACACAAGAATTCCTTGCTTTCAAACAAGTTTTCATTCATTTCCAAAGGGAAACAACAGCTGACAGCACTGCAGGATGAAGGCAACTGATGCTATCAGATAAACAGAAGTATTTCTCCATAAGCAGTATAAGGAATATTGGAAGCAGGCATTACCTGCTGCTATTTTCAGCCCTCCAGGTGGAGGTGCTCATCCCACTTGCAGTTTACACTAAATTCAATAGGCTGGTTGGTAATTTTGCCAACCCAACAACTATCATAGTCATGTGAGCAAACTTTGAATAATGCCACGTACATTCATTCATTCCACCACTGGCCTCAAGATAAGTTTCCTGTGAGTTCCCTCCTTCTTATTTTACTTATGAACTCAGCTTTTCAAAAGCTAAGTTTACGTTGTACTCTGCTGGACTGAGTACAACTAATTCCAGTCTCATTTGGCAGAATTATCTTCATACAATACAAATAGCTTATGCACCTGGCTGTACCTATGCATTTAACTGAGTATCCAATAGAGTGCTACAGTCTCTTGTTACCTGCACAGTAGTCAGAGATGAACAGGTCTGCCCTACCCTTGGCAGTGACCTCCATGAAGTTGCAGCTCCAGATCCTAATTTAAAAGCAGATTCCACTTTAGGAAACAGCTGTCAATTTTAGCCTTCCTTAACGAGGGCTTACCCAAAGCATCATGCCAGAAGCAGAGGCCCACAGATTGCACTGAGGAAGCCTCAAACTTTAGAATCAATCACTTGGTTTGCAGTGAGCAGAAAGGAGCAAGCAATCTTTAACAAAGAAATGGCAAGAAAACCAGAAACCACTAGTTTGCACTTCACTTGAGTTTGGATCAGCCTTATTAATAGGCAAAATAGCACAAAGCTGTGATTTACATAACAACTAATATACTATGCATAACAGCAAACTTGGAATACTGATCAGATGTTGATATTTTCCCCCAAAAAAATCTTTCAGCAAACTTAGGAATGCACTAATTTCTTTAAACTTCATGCTTTTCAATAAGTTTTTGGCTATCTACACTTGCTTCCATAAGCTTTCAAATCAAACTGAGTTTTAATAAATCATTAAGTACATTCAGCCAGTCTGTCTGATATTGTGTAAAGAAATCCCCAAAAGGAACTCATTTTACTTAATTCTACATATCATTTTATGAGTTTACCCAAAGACTATTTAATAAAAATAAACAACTATAACAAAAAAGTAGGACCAAAGTGCTATGAGAACTGGTCTTAATTGATGTAAACTTGTTATAATATATGGCTCAGAGGTATGTATACTTTTGAGAAGATATATGACAAGAAAGTATTCAGGGATTTTATACTCATGATTTATTGCAAGACTGAAAAATTTCCCTCACTAACTTTGATTAGACACACTAAATTTTGCTACAGTTCTTTTGGTTTCGTGCCAAGTGCCAGGAGGCAGCAACATATTTCTGTGGCTTGGGTTATCTTGCCAGCTTTTGGAAAATTGCCATATATCTCATCCAACCTTTACAATAAGGTTTAAGCATAGTAGTTGGACCAAGTCATTCTCAGTAAGATGAACAGACTGGCACAGCTCAAGCCTAGGTTAATAGTGACAAAATGCTGTTGCCATCTGACAGCTGTTCAGTGACTTCTGGGAAACTTGTTGGTGTTTTCAGAATATTTTCTAGTGGATAGGCACTTAACCTAATGTTTACTGTGACAGTTTGCAGTGCTCAGCAGAAAGGCAAATGGCTGAGTCATCAGACAGTGACTTTCTTAATACTGACTTTTTTCCAAGTCATACTTGAGGCACCAAAAGAAGACAAACAAACATATCAACAAGGGAGATCCAGAACAGTTGACTACAAGAATTTTTATAGTATCTGAAATCAGATATCCAATAGTTAAGAAACATCACTTTGCAGAAGGGATCTTCTGAGCTGTAGCTAACAAGTGCTTCAATAACCTTTGTGTTCAGGTAACGTGACAAATGCCATAAAGGAAACTCACTCGTCTCCCTGATCTAATAAATGAGCACCTCTTATTTCTCATACAAGCAGGTTGCAACAATCCCAATTACTATTATTGCTGCTGCTTGAACCATTCAAACTGCTACCAATAGCCATAGCCAGCATAGCTTCTGAAAACTCTATAATAAACACTCTAGTCCTGCACTGAGTGATTGAGCATAAAATTCAGTTTGGACTTGCATACCAAGGAAGAAGCTACTGAACTGATGTCTACATATAGTTATCTTCTTATCAGACTGAACATTAAGAAAGATTTCTTTACCAGAGTGTGGTTGGGCACTGGAACAGGCTCCCCAGTGGAGTGCTTAAAGCCCCAAGCTGTCAGAGTTGAAGAAGTTTGACAATGCTCTCAGACATAAGGTTTGAACTTTGAGTGTCCAGTGTGGAGTCTGGAGTTGAACTTCATGATCTTTGTGGGTCCCTTTCAGCTGGGGTTTTCTATGATTATCAAGATGTTACTGTTCCATGCAGGAAGAATTCAAAGCTAAAACCCAAGTGAAAGGGAAGAGAAAGGGAAGATTGGAAAGAGACTGGTTCTAATAATGAAAAGCAAGTAGGAAAGATAGAAATTATATATACTAAAATCTAAGATCTGAAATTCAATGAAGCAGCTACCATAGTAAGTTGAAATATATGTTCCTTCTTCTGCATTGGGACTCCTATTGTCTTAGTCATGAAGAAACTGCACAATAAATTACCAAATTCTGTGGCAAAAGAGTTAGCCTGTTTTAAATTCAGGTCCTACACTGAATGGTTATCATCATCCCTGTCTGTTCCAAGTCCCAAGAAAGCTGCTAACCACTGTGTACTAAAATGTACTACATATCTCTATGTTTAAAGAGCAGGATATTAAAGAAAAAAAAACACACATTCTGACCTTAATTAAGGTACTGATGCAGAGTTCAGCAAGGGACAAAGCTTTGACTATCTACAAGAAAGCAAGAAGCTTGTGCTGCCAACACCAGAAAGACAGAGCAGCAACTCTGGCTGAAAATGTTCCAGTCCCTTGGCCCATTGGACATCATTTTATTTCCTGTATTTTTGTTTCATTAGCTCAAACTAATGTTTTGGTGATAGAGATGGGATGAGGAAAGATGTTGAAGTGTTTGGTATTATTTTTAAATGGCATTTAAGGTGCCAGTTTTTGTGCAGGCTCCTTTAGCACATAGGACTAAAAATCCCTGTTTTTACTATTTTAGAAAGTAAGTTAATCTAACCATCTCTAAATTCCAGAAATCCTTGTGCAAAATAACTGTAATATTGTGCCAGCTAACAAAGGAGACTAAGTGATTAGTTTCTCTTGACAAACTGACTTGTATGCTCACAAGCAAGAAAAGATTCTCCTTCATTCAGCAGGAAGGTATCACTGTTAAAACTGCTTCTAGGAATAGGTGAACTCCAATACCAAGTGCCTTGTGTCACACTCTGCCTGTATACCTCTGTTCCTAGCAAGAGACATGGCATCCCATATATAGATACATCAACACTGTGAGACACTATGCTATGGCTGCCATCTCACTCAGCAAAAGCAACACTGGATTAGATATTAGGCATGATGATATGACTAAGTTCCACTTTCTCCTTCATTTTCATCAGCAGTAAGCACAAATGGTCTTTAGAGTACCACATAAAAATTAAACTCACTTTAGAGTTTTTTCCAAAATTGCTACAGAATTCTTCACACATCAAGAAACATCAAGAAAGGCAGCATAGGTAATGTTAGCTCATTAGTGTACATTTGTATCTTCTCCTTGATTCCATCCCTCAAGCAAGTTTAATGCATTTGGAGCCGTTAAGGTCTAACACAGCTCCTTGGAAGCCAGTTCAGAATTTGAGATTCAGTTTGGCTTCCCTGCTCACTCTCAATCCTCTAATTAAATAGATTAATTCCTTGGCTTCAAAAAGATCAACCTTTTAGACTACTGGCTTCTTATTCTGACACTGAGAAAGTGGAATGCTCAAAAAAAGCCAGTTTGAAGCAGGTAGTAATGTGTCTTTCCCAGGGCAGTCAGAAGGAACCTCTTAATCAAGTTCTAAGGATGCCTCCCCTGCAGCACGACACTTTCCCAGGCTCGAGGGGTAGGATAAAAAAAAAAAAATTCTGAACAGTTTCACATCAGAAAACCCAAGCACATAAATTCCACATGCCCATGAGAGTGTTGAGTTAATAGGAACTTATTAAAAACTGTCCCCAGATAGAGTATTTGAGTTAGATAAACATAATTCAGCTCATCCAAAACAAAATATAAGCATGTCTAGGTAGTAGAAAGTAGAATAATTCAGTAAAAGAAATCTGCTGTATTCAGTGACTCATTGACCCCACCTGTGGGACCCTTTCAAGATCTCTCACCCAATGGGCCTTCATACTTCACACATACAGAGGAAATGAAAAAAGAAAACTTGGAGGAGGGAAAGAGGAAATCAATTTAACTTTAACATTTCTTAGATCCATCAAAGGTCTAAGTCATGTAGCTCTGTTAGATTTCTGTGTGAATTCTTGTACAATATGTGGAAAAGCCTTCACTGTGTGCACTGCATGAGGCTGTAGAAAACGTAGACAATATGCACTTTAATCTTTCTTCAAAATCCAACTTTAAAAAATGTTTATGAAAACTATTTATAGATTCTGGCAAGTTGCAAGGCTAAATATGAATCTCTGATCCAATGCAAATATTTTGCCACTTTCAGCTCATGAGAGTGCACTGCAGTACTGAGGCCTCCCAAACTGAACCACAGCAGGGCTTCACATGTTCCCAGTTAGAACTGACATTTGTAATATCTGTGAGGCAAGTTCATAAGTTTACTAAACCCAAAACATAGAAGACAGAAAGCTTACAATAAACAAGGATGAAAACAAGAAGATTTGAGCGTGAATGGCAAAGGAAGGTGAGATTAAAAGATGCAGGGTACAACACAGATGGAGGAGAATTACCACAGGCATGATTTAACACATTACAACATTTTTCCCCCTGCAGATCTTGGATGGTCTAGACATCCTTTCAAAGAACATTCCTGGTAGTTAATCCTAAAGCTCTACCAGGAATCTGACAGGATTGTAACGCTACAAACAATCTTTATTATGTACTTATCTTTTCCCTCCCACCTCAGAAGGAAATCAAGTGCGTAGAGTGTAAAGTGCATTTCTTACAATTTGTTAGGATCAACTCCTCCTGACTTAGGAATGCAACTCCAATTAAGCTTAATAACCAATTCAAACATGCAGAAAGAGGAGAACCATCGTTACCATTTCAGTCTTATGCATTCTAGTAGAACTCCATGCGTACATATTGCTAATGTGACACTTGTCTTTTGGAATATGTTTCAGGAGATTTAAAAATCAGCACCACATGCACTTGTCCCTGATCACTTTGTAATCCCCTAGGATAGGGTATACAATTACCAGTAAAAGAAATTAACATTTCCCACACATTCTTCATCTCCTCCTGACCAAAAATGAAAACTTGAAGCCTAAGAAGAGAGAGGGAAAAAGTACACAAATTTCAGCAAGCAGAACGAGCACAACGTTACATAGATGGGACGAAGAATATTCTTACAGTTCCCAGAGAAAAATATTAAGAAAACTGTTCAGGATGATGAAACAGGTAATGAACTCCACAAAGCATTTAGCCATCTTTCCCATTCCTACTTGAATATAAATGAAATTCATAGTTTCTCTGGCTTCAGTTTTCAAGATCAAGATTTAACATATTGGAAGCTTTCCCTCTCTTGGTATATACAAATTTATTTTAAAAAAATAAGGAACAGCAGCAGCAAAGGTGGAAAGACACTGGAAAGGAGCAGAAGTAGAAATTTGGGGAAAGCAACTTAAACATCATAAGTACTAAACAAACCCAAGTTTTGATAGAGAAAGTTGCTTTAGTGGAAATCCTCCATTTCAAGTCAGTCATTTGCTTATCTGTAGTCAAGAAAGGGTTGGCTTTGATAAAACCACAGAAACACTAAGTAACAAGTTTTTATGAAAAAATAATTTACAATAATTAGTGATAGTCAGGAAACAAAAACAATTGTCTGTCTTTGGTTTCAGTTTACAAGTTCCTCTGCGTATTTCTTAGAATCACAGAGTCGTTTAGGTTGGAAGGAATCATAAAGATCATCTATATGGTTCCAACCTCCTAACATGGCTAGGGTTGCCACACAGCAGATCACATTGCCCACAGCCACATCCAACCAGGCCTTGAATGCCTCCAGGAAAAGGGCATTCACACCTTCTCTGGGCAGCCTGTGCCAGTGCCTCACCATCTTCTGAGTAAAAACAATCCTTCCTAACATCTAAACTAAATCTCCGCTCTTTTATTTCTCACATCATATAAAAAAATCAACCCCTCTCCTGCTTATAAGCTCCTTTCAAGTACTGGAATGCCCCAATAAAATCTCCCAAGAGCTTTCTCTTCTCCAGGCTAAACAAGCCTATCTCCCTCAAATTTTCTTCATAAAGGAGGTGTTCAAGACCTCTGACCAACTTTGTGGCACTCCTCTGGACCCGCTCCAACAGCTCTTTATCTTTCTTGTGCTGGGAGCCCCAGGCCTGAACACAGTACTCCAAATAGGGCCTCATGAGGGCATAGCAGTAGGAGGCAATCTCCTCCCTCTCTATGCTGGCCACCCCTCTTTTGATGCAGCCCAGGATACAGCTGACCTTCCAGAATGCAAGTGCACACATTCACTTCACAACTTATTTGTTCTAAGTAGTGGAAAAATATCTGAGGAAGGAAGGTATGTGGGAAAACATGACTTCATACATTACCATCGCTGGCAGAGAGTAAGACAGAGCTGACCCACAGTACAGGTATTTGGGCTGGCCTTCCCTGCCAGCAACTAACCACTGTCATGACCATTTTCTAAAGTTTAACCAATCAATCTTCACTTTCATACAAATACACGTGCCCTTTTGCTCAGGTGACCTACTGTATCTGCCTTCCAGCCTCCACTTTTGAACTCAACTATTACCTAATCCTTCATGGAGAAATTCCCTAGAGTGCGGGATAGGTCCCAATCCATCATTAAGATCCCAAATCTTTGTTCTGGTTCTCTTTTTGTCTTGAACTATGTAATGTGATATAATGTGTTTAATACTATCACTCTTTTTACTATTGTATCTTCTCTTATGCACACATAAGACTTTAAGCCTCCCTGCCCAGATAACATGCCTCAAAAAAAATGCACTTAGCCTCACAAATCCCACTTTCAGACTGTCACAGTTCTTTTGCTACATTGACACAATACAGCTGCCTCTTTGCCTCCACCTTTTGGCCACTAACAGTAACACAGTCTTCTGGAAACGGGTCCTGATCCATCATTCAATTTCCAGGTCATTGTTCTGGTTACTAATTTATGTAGGTCGCAAGCCAACCAAGTGCATTTAATATTAGCAGACAAGAAATTATTTTATTGCATGCAAAATTCTTTGATGCCCCACATGCAAATATCATACTTCATCATACACAAACTATATTCTACAGAAGATAAACTTCAAAAGTTTGCAATCTAATCCCTACATTCAGATCTTTGGGCTGATTTTCCCCCTCTTTCCCAGAAATAACCATTACTGAATCTTTTCTAGAGAAAATATAAGACATATCCTAATCTATAATCATATTCCCCAGAGGTTCTCCATCTCTCTTTGTCTAGACCTTGAGTCATGTAAATGCATTTGATATTAGCAGGCAACTGATCTATTTAATGCAAAGGTATGTATTCTGGGCCCCTCATCCAAACATAATGATTCACACAAACCATTTTCCACATAAATGCATTAGAGGAAGCCTCTTTGTAAGCATCAATTGAATCTATCTGCCATAGAATGTCCTGCAACCACCTCAGATCAGCATGACCTACACACAGATAAACACAGGTAGGTAATTCTCCTCATAGATTCATTTTAAAAGGAATCATGCATCAACCAGAGCTTCATATCCTTTTTGACAAGGGCAAATTACCTGATGGGGCTGTGAACTGGACCATCTGCTGTAGGAAGGAGCACTTGAAGTCTTGCTGGCTGTAGTTCTCTGCAAAATAAAAGATTGATATCTCAAATATTCACCAACATTTACATTGGCCTTCAGTTTCTACCATGTAAAATACCATGGTAAAAAAAACAATCTCAAGAAACTATACATATGATATAGTAAATCAGAAGTGAAAGAAGTTTGCTTGATTTGTTAGCAATGCCCTTTAGCCTTGAATCTCAGTACCCCAATTTTCACCTCAACTTCCGCGTGTCACTTAGACTGTAAATTTAATGCTGGACCCTATTATAAACCTGGGCTGCAAAGCACTGCCTTTCAACCAAGTAATTCATTCAGTTATAAGCAAACTTGTTCTAAACTCTAATTGATTTCAGAAAGCTATCATTAAAGAAGTTTGTCTGCTTGCTTTGGGAGGTTACATCTTTTTTTTCCCCCAAACTCAATAGCGATGTTTCATTCCAGGCTTCATACGAGTTATATGGAAGCTATTTTTAACTCACAGAAAGTGAAGTAAATGTGTTCTTTCAGGATCCCTCCACCTCAAACAGAAGTGAAACTTTGATCTTTTAAAATACGTTATAAGATACACTAGTTACTTACTAACCTTTCTTATAAGAAAATTAGTCTTTGTGATTAATCCCTGCATTTCTTTCATCTTGCACTTTTTGAAAGCACAAATAAAAAGTCCATGCCATGGATTTCTATATTCATATTTTGTGCATCATATGCACACAACTCTTCGAACTGCATTTGACAGCACAGAAGAATCGATGCAATATGAGAGCTAACAGAATACCAATGGTGATTTTAATGTATGTTATCCACAGTTTTTAGACTGTGTGCTTCTACGTCACTTACTGTTAGTTTATGTTGGAACTTAGCGTGACACAGAGCTCCCCTAAATCCACCCCTCAGTAACACGCATGTTTAGTGATAAAAAAAATTAATAAAATAAGCTACCTATTCACGAGATTTGCACTCATATAGACTATCCGGACATGGGATGCTGCCTTATAAGCACACCAGGTCAACAAGATGTTAATATGACAATAAGGAGTCATTCATATTTGAACCATATGGACAAATTATACTTTAAAAAAGTAAGCAAGATAATCAATTTAAAATTTATATGGCAATGTAGCATACTTTTTGTACAATGAAAAGAAATAGCATATGGCTTTTAATACTCAAGGATATAATACATTTCTATGCCAGTTATAACCACTAGGGTTTTTACATCATTACTTATTCTAGAACTGGCACGTCATTCCTGCTAATGAGAAACAGCCACTATTGTAATTGTGCTTTTGTATTGGTCTATCAGAAAACAGTTATTTTACAAGTTTAATTATTAGCATTACCGTATAGTGTATTTAGCTTCTAACGGACGCCTTTAGAAGGATAAGCATTTTTAATGAGCGCTTATAGCCTGCAACAGAATATCCCTTTTGATAAAAACTTCACAAGAGAAAATGCACACAATGTTGATTTCAGCTTTATGAGAATTTATGAAAACTATCTTCTTCTGCTTCAGAAGAAAGATTGGTGAATCCATGAATAATAAGTTGAGTAACAAGATAGCTGAAATTTTTCAGTTTCAAGGACATCCCCAAGAAAGATATCCCACAGAGAAACAGTATCATAATATTACAAAGAAACAGAAGAACCCTTTCCAGGCTAGGCAATGATGTATACTTTAAAGACAAGGGCATTGGATTTTTTCTTTTTTTCCCTACCTTTGCAAACAAAAAAGGACAAGACCCACAGAAGTTGTCAGATGTTAACCCCTACCCTCCCATTTGATTAAGATGCAAGCATTTAAGAATACCTATAAAAACAGTAGTATAAAAGATTTGATCTCAGCATTTATTCCCTCTCTCTGCCAACGTTTGCATTCCCCAACTCTCCACCACTATCCTTTGCAAAAAAAAAGCAAACAAAAAACTAGGTTATAGCAAAAAGACATGCAGTTCCATCCCCCTTTCTCCCCCTTCCCCCCTCCATCCGTCCGCTAAGCATCCATATGAGATTATTTTGAACAGAGTAGTGAAAAGTTCCGAAAACATTTCACTGTTCGCTTCCTTCCAAGGTTCATCAGACTACAGGAAAAGCTTTAAGGCTAGACAATACCCTCAGGCTGTCTCAGGTGTTAGAACTTCTGAAACAGGTGACAAAAAAGTATTACAGATTCATACACATGAACAAACTCCAAGCATGTGCACACACACACACTCCTGCTTCCCTAAAATCAGCAGGGATTAGCCAGCCACTTACCTCTAGGAGCTTGGCCATTTATGCCTAGCAGCCAAGATCAGAAGCTACAGCATAAACTCTGCTGGATGAATAGCTTCTGCATGCAGCACGTACTATAAAGGAGACCTCAAGGCATAACGTTTTCACAAGGCACTGTAACAGGGAGAGCCTAGCTGCACTTAGCCCCTTAAACCTCTTCCTTTACTTCAGGGAAAACCACCTTCCTCACCACTCTCCCTTTCAAGAAACAAAGAAAACACATGTAGAATATTTAAAGACTTCCTGCTCATAAACCTGCTCTCTGGTCTTGTAGCGCTCCCTGACAGCATCATTTGAAACATCTAAATCAAGCTGCAATCCACTCTCCCAAGACTTCCAGGAAGTCCCTATGGTAAACTAATTTTACAGCCAGACATCCACTTTCCAGCTCCCTCCTGTTCCCCACAAACATTCTCTTAGTTACACATAGGTACAAAAATCACTCCCCTCCCCAACTATTAAAAACTAATTAGGCTGATGGTTCTAATCACCTGCTTGTCCAAGCTGTTCTAATGTTCTCACCTCCTCTCCTAATTCCCCCAACCTGTGAAGGGAGTAAACTTGCACAGATGCAGGTGACCACCAGTCACTCTATGAGACCAATGAGCTTCTGCTGAAAACTTTAGGAACCTGAGCTAGTTTTGACAGCAGACTGTACTTTTGAAAGCAATAAAGATGCTACTTAGACATATGGCTTTTGGCATCTGAGCCAAGAGTTGTGGGGAAAAAAATGAAAAGCAAGACGAGGTAGTGTGCTGCATGCTACTGTAGTCTTTCAGGCAATAGTCTGCCCAAAAGAAGAAAATCTGCTGGGGATTCCTTTCAGGTGCAACACATTCTGCAAGCACGTAGATGGATCCAAGCCTGAGCATCGGGAGTGCTGATGAAACACCAGGCTGCCCCCAAATCCCAGGGAGAGCAGAAACAGAGCACTTTTTATAGCAATGAAGCGGCACTGATAAAAGAAAAGAAAATGATGTAGTGGATGTGCAAAACTGCTGTCTTTACACACAATTCTCAGGAAAACTGTTTTCTCAGGTTTGTGCTACTAAACACTGTACACACTGTAGCCTAAAGCCAGAAAGAAACTTCTACTTGAATACTGGCAAATCTGAATAGGACTCAACAGGAAAGCTCCTGAAATCATACGTTAATGTTATTATTTCTATCTTAAGTTGAGGTAATTAATGACCACATGCAATGCAAGTCAAGATTATACACGGAGTCTATAAGTACTTTCATCCAGTTAAGGAGAATTTGACTGTAAGACCAAATTTCAAAATTAGGAAAGAAAAGCAGAACACCCTGGCCTAACATCCTGCTAGCATTCAGCAGTGGACTTGCTCATTGGTTTTACTGGAGATGTTGTTTATATAAAAACTTTAGTATCAAGCTGTTCATCAAACTGAGGATATATCTTGCCCTGTGCCATATAGCCATTTCTGGATGCCTTTTTTTTTTTTTTTAAATTTTTTGCTATAGAATTTACTTACTTTTCCTTAAATTCAAAAAAATTATGTGCTGAACCAAGTAACAGTAAACTCTCACAACTATAACATTTTAAGACTCTGAAGTGCTGTTTGTAAAGCTTTATTTAGACAAGCATTTTCATGGAGGTTTGGAGGTTTGCATATATTTTGAACAGTGAAATCAGTAAGCTCTGTTAAAAAGGACCCATATTCAACTGTTGCTTACTGACAGACATGTTGGGCTTATTTGTCTATTTGTTATTTCACTGCAGGAGTATGAATATGAGAGATATGAATAGTGGGAGAACATGAATAGAAACAGAAGCAAAATGAAAAGTACTAACCTCTCGTACTATAAATGACTGAATTGTCCTTCATTACTCCCCAGAAGCAAATACCAGAGGAAGTCCTTTGGCTGCTAACCATAGCAAACTGAGAGGGAAGAGATTGTTTTTAAAGTATTGTGTTTTATCTATTTTTATTTATTGATCTTTTCCCACAATAATGCAGTATAGAAAATGGTAAATAATTAATTGCTGACACAAGTTAAATAACAAAGGTGACAATCTGATTGTATCTGATCAAAAATAGTACTTAGTGGAATTAGAGTCTGACACTGGAAGCAGCTATATCTCTTGAAATAACATAGACTTCACGCCTACAAATCAATCAAACCTTGCCCTGGTCTGGCTCCAAGCACTCTTAGGCTTTGTTGATTCTCTTTGTGGGGTAGGACCCCACACACATAAGGATACTAAATCCTCCACAGTCCCTTCCTCACAAATGCCATCTCAGCAGATCAGAGGAGTCAGCTCAGTGGAAAGAGTCTCTCAGTGCTTCTGATCTGCTATCACACCTGGCTCCATGGGGAGACAGTCCCTACTGAAGCTTGCTCATTAGAGATGTGCCAGTCACCCATGAAGCTATTTTTACTTCTGTATCATAAATACACAATTCTTTGCTCCCTTCAAAACCTCATCCTATTTTTCCACTACCAATATTCCACTGGAAATTCATATCTAACACCACTGTGAACATAAACAGATACAAAATACGTCAAAGATCCATGGCTTCTTCAATACCAGAAATGTAGAATTAATTTTCATCTTGTCTTTCTTCACATTAAAAAACAATAATAATAATAATTAAAACAACTTCAAAACACCCTTAAAAACTGCTTGCTTTGTAGTGCACTTACTACAGTGAAATTCAAGGTATTTGTTTACATATTGACAGAAACAAAAGACAGGAAGAGCTTGCTAATCAGATTAATAACAGGAACATCACCTCATCACAGCTACGCAGAGGTTTTTTCAACTCCCTGGCAAACATTGCTGGTCAGTGGGCTGGGACGCAGAAAGAAAAGTAGAGGTGCTGACAATAGTGGAATGATAGCATGTGGTATGACAATATTGCCTTCTTTTCCACATAAAGAGGGCACAGCGCACACCTCAGCTAGCTTGGCAGCAGAGTGAAAAGCACATATCAAAGTGGAATGATTGTTTTGTGCTAATGAGATGAAGCAGGAGAATCATCAAATACATTTTCCAGTGAAAGTGTAATACCAAGAAAAGGCACTAGAAAAGCAATTGATCTGGATACAGTGGTCAAGATGCAAAACACAACAGATTTGTGAGATGTAAAGTTTATAATTTGTAAATGAAACACATTTGAAAGTTGTATCTGAAAAAAAGAGGGCAGTGGAGAAAAATATTTGCTTAACTTTGTTGCACAATGTCATCAGGGATTACTTCCTTTAGCTTACAGAAATCAATGTTATGACAGGAAAAGGCAGAGCAGGAGAGATATTGACTGAGCTGTCAACCATAGGAGTATATCTCTGTGAACTTGAGGGTTTGGACTTTGATGAAGCAAAAGCATTCAGTGGACATTTTTATAGGAACTCAGGCACTCAATGTACTCACTTGCATTTTATATCCACTCTCTACTCTTGGTTATCAACATAGAGAAGTCATAACTGTTGAGGTGCAATTGTCAAAAGTAATACAATTCGTCTATCTCTAGGTTTAGTGATTTGACATGGTCTCTTAAACAGGATGTAGAGCTTGTCACAGCACTGTGATTCTCCTTTTTTCTATTTGTCATCAATTTAATATAGATATTTTGGCACACTCAAAGAAAAAAAAAATCTGGAAAAAGCCAGGGATGAAAACATCTTCTCTGCACAATCTCTTCTCTGCACAGGACCTGAGCAAATGGCTGCAAGTTGTACCAGAGGAGGTTTAGGTTGGACATGAGGAAAAACTTCTTCTCTCAGAGAGTGGTCAGGCACTGGAATGGCTGCCCAGGGAGGCGGTGGAGCCACCATCCCTGGCAGTGTTCAAGAAGCACCTGGATGAGGAGCTGCAAGATATGGTTTAGTTTGTGGTAGCAGTGTAATGAGAAGACAGTTGGACTAGATGATCTTACAGGTCGTTTCCAACCTTGTGGTTCTATGATTCTATGATTCTATTTACACTTACCTATCAAGAGTTTTGTGTTCAGTAAAACAGCTTTGCCTCATGATCATTCGCCTCCTTTATGACTGTTAAAATCACTAACAAATGAATTTGAAATTTCAAAATACAACTTTAAATGGGGATAAAGTCCACAAGCCTTTCGTATATGTCATGTGTATGTCACATATGTATATGTCAAACACCATGACAATGTCACAAAGCAAAAAAAGTATGAGAGAATGTGCTACACACTTCAAATCAGGTCTACATTAGAAGAAAAGGGTAGTCAAGTTCTAGCCAAAAATATTGAAGCCATTAACTCCTTGTTCATTCTCATTTGTATTGAGAAATCAGTGTCATTTAACTGAGTCACAAACAATCTGAACAAAAGTTACAGAAAGTGAAAAACAGCAACTTCATCCTTAGGAATTTTAATATGGGGAAAGAACTTTCCATCTCCTTGGGGATTCTACTCCATGATTAGCTACGTAGTCAGCACTTTCTCCCCGAAGCCAGAGAGTCTGAAGATAAGCTGCAAAGAGATTGAAGAACAACTCTCAAGTCTTCCAGATAGAGTTAACATAAAGTTGGCATCCTTATCCCATAAAATGTAGAATTAAGAAATTGTAAGAAAGCCACAAGACCTGGGAATACACAGAAAGATAAGGAGGGAAAAATCATCTCAGCCAAGTAAGAAAGATGAGAAAAACTAAAATATGGAAACATTTGATAATTTGAGGTCAAAAATTATCCTGAGTACTACAGAAAAGGTACAAGAGTACATCACAGACATACAAGAGAGATGAAAATGAAATTTTATTTTTTAAAGTTAGAAGCTGTTTTTTGTGGGAAAAAAAGAAAAAGAAAGAAAAAAACCTACAAGGCACAAAATACCTTTTTAAGTTGAATAATGTTACATTCTCAGCTGTCAGTAACTTCACGCAATCAGTGAGGGAGCCTGACAATAGTGATATTATCAGGATGTTTACTCATATTGAAAGAATACATATTGAAATATAAACTGCGTTACCAGAGGAACTTGAAGGAACATATAACAGTGTTCATGTCCCACAGCCTCCCTTTTTTTCCCCTAAAAACTATTAAAAAAAGACAGTATTGGTTACTGCTGACAGTAGAATAGAATTAGTTTTGTGAGACTGAAAGATGTGACTGTCTTCAAAAGTTTGCATAGGTTTATTAATTAGCTTAACAGTTATATGCGGATTTGAAGCAGGAACCCAAAAGAATGTCATTGCAGTGAGAGCCGTCCTTTTTCAACATGAATTCTGATAGATACTTGTTCCATTAAAAATTCAGACAAAATATTGAAAGTGACCCAGGATATTTGAGGATATCAAGCTTGAGGTGTTAAAGAAAATATCAAAGTGGACAACAAGAAGTCTAACAGAGACATTCAGAGATAAAATACAGAGTAGTCAAAAATATGATAACAGCTTGAAATACAAAACAACGAATGCTTTCATGAAGATGTGTCTTTCCATCTTTTATTAATGTTCAAAGAATTCAGAATTAAACTTACATTAAATATTACAGTGAAGTCAAAAAAGATGAGCTTTGACAAAATGACACAAAAGACAGTACTGCAGAAATTGAAGTAGAAGTAGGCAGACAGCAGATGTACTAATAAGAATATTTCATATGTATTTCAGTACTGGAAGGCAGGGTTATGAATCACGAAGGTTCAGGAGAGGTTAAAAATTTAATTTTTATTATTTATTTTCAAACAACCTCTATTTGCAAATACTGCAACCATAGAAAGGTGGAGGAGGTACTCTTAGGATCTCTTTAATGGTGAGGTAGGTAAAAGTGAACAACAAAAAGCCATTTTCTAGAAAATGAGCCATTCTTTTAAGAATCAAATTTTTAAAGCATTCAAAAGTTAATTAGATGTTCAGGGAAAAAATGCTTGCAATTCCAGCTCAATTATTAAGACCGGGAAGCAATAAGCAAAACGCTTAGTCCAAAATTTTGCGAACTAATTTCAAACATATTCCAAAGAACTGAAAAGAGAAACATATTTCCAATACGGATGTATTGGAAAGGTAGGAATTATTGTTGTAATGAAAAGAAATGCACCTCAGAAATCCATCTTTCATACCTTTTACAGATACGTAGTTATTAAGCAGATGAAACACAGAAAGACAGTGAGTATTGGTGTCTGGCAAAGACCATGATGTTCGCTTCCAAGATTACTCACAAAACAACAAAAACAAGCAATCAATTTCAGTTAGTGCTGTCACAAGAGAAAACAGTGATATAAACACAATTAAGGTGTAATTTCTTAGAAGATTTAGGCGCATGCTATTGCGCCTTTGGGCTGCAGGGAGGGCATCTGACACATCTTCAACACCACATTAAAAGCACTCAAATACATATGTGATGTGTTAAAAGTTGAGTACCTTTTAAATAGGGAGGCAATGAAATTCCTGCTGTGCTTCATAGCAATAGAATAATAAGGTAGGATGAGGAGCCAGCCTCATACTTTTCAGAGTGGTCCAATCCTTGGGAGAGCCTCAGGTTGGAATGAGATGAGGCAGACCACCTTGACTTCAGAGCAAGTAAGGGATTAGGTGGGAGGAAAAATTCGTTCTCAAACCAGGAGACATGGGAAGATAAACTCAAGAAATACAAAACTAGGTAAATAGCTGTGTAACAATAAGATCTTGAGCAAGGTTTCTGTCATTCAGTGACCTTAGATTCCAATGAGTTTGGTAGCACAAAGGCTTGGCTGCATTAAACTGCAGTACAGGAGGAAGGAGGAAATCCAGTTGTTTGCTACTTTGGCTCTAGTGACAGTGCAGAAATTTGGTTTTGCACTCATTTTCCTAAAAAGATTAAAAAGACACCAAGTACAAAAAGTACCGTTTGAATTTGAATCAGTACTGATATTCTATAATCGGCAACCGACCTAAGAAGCTGGCAAATAAGAAGGGTGACTTTATAATGCATTTTGATGGTAGTCAGAGTTAACATAAAATGTCTGCCATCAGTGACAGCTGCTATGACTGTGAAGTACATGGTTTACTCCTATTGGTCACCATAGCAAACTTTCTGGGTTCTTGGGCACAGAAAGCACTTTCATTTTGTTGCAAACACTTCTACAGAGAGCACAGTTTTGCAAAGGATCCACATCACCACGGTTATGGCCAAAGCAACGTGTTGGTATGATTGTTGTATAGACAGCCTAGTAATCCAGACAACATTCGCCTGCAAACAGCATGCTCATATCTATAAAAACTGTGAGATCTTACCCCTCATCTCCACCAACCTTCCCCTTCCAGAAGCACAAGTCTTTAGGCTCTCCTCCCCATCTGAGCCCCTGCACACGCTCCTCAAGTTCCACCTGTGCTCATGCTTTCCCAAGCCCATCATACAACCTAAATCACAAGGTGAGATGGGCATTCCGACACGCCTGTCACTGCAGCAGGAGAGATGCGACAGAGTGGCTAGAGCAGCAATAACTGAAAAAAATATATCATCCCTGCTTCTTCAGATGGCCCTCCCTGCACCACGATCAAGACACACCACAGCAATAAATTCTTCTAAAAGCCCTTAAATCTATCAGACTAATTGCTAAATGTGGAGTAGCCATTCATCTTTCCCAGTTACATTGTTATGCATGTATTTGCTGTAAGATTTTTTTTTAGTGTTTCCTTATGATTAAAGCACAAAATAAAAGTAACATCACTCTGCCTACTTTCAGTGCAATGCTTCTTTCCTAAGACTGTAGAATAGCTCAGTATTGGGAGCATGAAAGATAAGGAGAACTCCCAATAGAAAGGGAAGACTATTTCCCTGCTGTATTCACATAGACTTAGAAGTTAAGGCACTTATTTCCAGACTGCAGAATGAATAAGCATCGCCCATATTTTTAGAAATATCCAAAAAACTTCTGTTTAAAAAACTTTCTGGAAATCTTACAGCAATTCTCCATTCATTTAGAACAAGTGAAATTGGAATATATTTTAGCGGATAGGTCAAGTATTTAAAATAATTATATATTATCAACCACCTCAAAACAATAAGTGGAAAGACACTTGAAAGATAACATAATCAAGACTGAGAGGCAAGCTCAGGACTGCAAGCATGCTCTTTGTCAATTTGTTCAGCACACAGCAACCTTGCCAAATTAAGAAAATTCCAAGTGCTTTAGGAAAGGCTGCCCTCTTCAGACAAACTTAACAAAACTACCAAAATGAGGTTGTGTCTTGAAGCTAAACTAAAAACATGGTGAAACAGACTGTGCGGTGTCATATCGATCTTGTAGCAACTTTATTCTACTTGATAACGATTTTCTACTGCACGAATAAAAGAGCATCTCTTCTTATCACTAGACACATAGTGATGTAATTTTGTTTGGACTCTGCAGGCTCATTTATATACTTTCTATAAGGATGCTAAAAGCTTTTATATTTTGCATGCTGAAATATAGAGACATAATTAATTAGCAAAGCTACGGAGTCTGAGGTTTCCCTACACAGTCATTTGGAAAAATGACCAGTTTGCAGGCCTGAACTTCTATCACTTGCATTTTAGAGATATTTTGTTCTCGCTAATGATGAAAAATACTGAGTAGAAAAATGTTTTTGTTGTCCTCACTGGACGTTTATACTTGGTGTATATCTTTATTCTTGTTGAATCTTTCCCGAACTAGTAGGAAAATGAGCTTATTTAGCTAGAAAGATACTTTCCCTTACAATTGATCTTCTGAGGGTCTTCATGGGTAATTTTGTGGATTTCTATCTTCTATCACTCTATACTGCAAAGCACAAGGCCACCAGGTAATTTCCTGGCGAATATGAATACAAACTATGAATTTTCATCAGGAGATTATTCATATAAAAAGTAACTGTAACTGGTTTTGCAGGTATAAATAACAGCTTCCAATTATTGGGTAAGATAAAGTGGATTCAAATGTTTTTGGGAGGACTTTGCTTTGAAAGCTGGAAAGTATATCATGCAATCTGCTAAGGAGATACAGAGGTACAAATCATGCTGCACAATACTAACCTGACAGAGAGATATCAAAACTTCTCAAGTCCTTTAGCAGAATTTGGAATGATACTAGACAAACTTTTTAAATCAGTACGTAACTGTCAATCTAGCACCCTAAAATTGCTCTGGAACAGGAAGCAAAAATAACGTTACAAAGAGTATTATCAGCGACAAAAAGATAAAAGGGATTTAGCTGCCAGCTTGATGGGAGTTTCTCAGTTCCTGTTTAGTCAAGTGTTTTTTTCAGTTTTTCAGTAAAGCCTCCAGCATCACCAGGTCTCAGGGGAAAATGTCGGTCTGCACACTAAGCTCCAGAGCTGAGATACGGCTCTTATTAATTGCAAAATAACTTGTCCTTTCCCCTCTTTCTTTTTGTCTCACAAAACTTCCCCTAAGCATGGTAAATCCAGACTATTCTATATTCTGTTCCAACATTTGAACGAATTTTCCTGCCTTCTTGACCATATCTCTTGGGAGTTCTCATCAACAAGAGATATCTTCTTTCTATAAGAAGCCTCTTGACTCTGATGTAAGCATCACATCTAATCACACTCAAGAAATACATATATATAAAACTAAGCGCATATATATATATATTATATATACATATATAAAATAAAGCACTTTCAACTTCAACCATGTGGAGAAATCCCTCTGAGGACTTCTCTCTTTTTGCCTTTGTTAAATGGAATTTGGTTTAAGATGTACGTTAAGTTAAGCATTACTTAAATGCTTTGTTGAACTGAGGCCTGAAATGGGACTTTAATTTCCTTAACAACTCTCAATATGCCATTACAAGAATAAATGTAGAAAAATCAGACTTTCTGAAAAAATGTGTCCCAAGGGCACCAGTAAAAGCAAATTACGAAGAAGTTAAATAATGCCAAGCTATAAATCTCTTATCTACCAACACTTATCCATCTGCCCTACCAATATGTTAAGGAGCAGGACTTGTTTAAGAAGTATGATGTTAGAGCTGGAAACAAATACTTGCCTTTTAGTCACCTCCTGTACTATGGTATTCAGTTTCATGTATAATTGATGGGTTGAAATTTTAAGATAGAGTAAATAAATTATGAGTATTCAAACTACCACCCTTTTGCCAGTAAAACCCTGTTATTCTTCACACTGACTCAGCCACCCCTGGTGCTGCTATCTATATTTATAGGAGCAGTATTTTCTGAGATTTTGTGGTATACACTTACTAAAATTATTTTGATGGAAAACATAGCTATGATTTTGTAATAATCAGAATACAGCACATTTTTCTTTGGGTATTTTCCCTCTCACTCAATTGAGTCATAGTGTAAAAGAAAGGCATATTAGTGAGTTGAATACCAGCATTTTATATGCCATTGGTATTCCCGCACAATAGAATTCTTGAGACTCTGCAGTAACTCTTTCCTGCAGAGAAACACAGGGGTGTCCACATTGGTATTCTTGAATTTTCTTATGCTGTTAAATTATAAGACTGCTTGTACTATGAAGAGAGATTGGGCTATGAATTTTCTGAAGTGACAGATTCTGTTATATAAACCACCAGTGAGTCTGGGAATGCCATTCAACATTTTCAGCCTTGGAATTAATTTTATTCTCCTTCTTCCCATGAGTAAATTGAAAATGTTCACAATTCTACTAGTAGGGACTGCAGTTTCCATGACAAAGTCACATCCCTGGGAAAACCCCAAGTATTTCTTCCAGCTGTGGAAGGACAGAACTGCAAGTGTACAGAGGTACAATTCTGTCATGACAGCAGTGCACTTCTCATGACTTATTGAGAAAGTCAAACAAGGATCTTACAATTAAAAGGCTGCTTTACAATATAGCTGTCGAATACTTTTTTTTAAGAAGGTGAGGCTAATGAACTTGGAAACATAACAGATGCAATATATTTGCATAACTCAGAATTGTTTTTTGTAAAGATATTGTTCTTTTCTCCCATAACACGCAAATCTTCCCACTAACTTCAGGCACATAAGAGCACTGGTCAGAGGGGCAGTCATTTATGTCTGCTTTTGTTCAGTGCTATGGATATGGCATCAAAAGTGATGAGTGAGGCGACACAGCTTATAAAAGTTACGTAATATTCTTATATAAATTACTTTGTATAGTCACAGTTTATTCTCAATTACAGACTACAGAGGACTACAGAACTTCCTAGAATAAATAACTTGAGCACTAAGAACAGACAGCATTTTTCAGTGAAAAGAATTTGAACAGGAAAATGAACAAGGAAATTTATTAACAGAGAAGCGACACAATAAATTTTGTAACTGGATAAAGTACAAATCATATTTAAGCATTAGAGGAAAGGAGCAGGAATTCAAGGACTATATAAAAATTACTGATTATTCCTTAAATAAAAACAAGAAAGAAGCCTGGCTGCCTCCCAGGCACTAGCTAATAAACCAATTCAAACAAACACAAATTTGCTTTTGTCTGTCTCCTTTCCCTAGACGGAAGCCATCGAGGAAGCAGCACCATTATTCCAAATTTTTCCATCTTCGCAGTCCCCTTAGACACTCACCTAGGAAAATAAAGGGGGGAAAAAAAACAGCATTCCTCCCTAAGTACCTGTTACAGTTGGTGTTACAGCTGGAAAGATTATCAAGGTGACAATGGGAACACAAACAAACAAGGAAGGAATACTCCTTGTACCCAAAGATCTAGGTTTGCAGAAAAGACCCCACAAAGGAGGGATCTCCAGAAACAGACCCTTCCCCAGTGGCAGTCAGCCCTTAAATGGGGTCTAGGAGAGGTGCAGCCAGGCTCCACACCTTCCGGTCACACACCTGAATTGCCTTCACCTGTGTTCCCATGGCTGACTCAGTGCTTGCCTCAGGTGATCAATCAGTGGTTCAGCTGTGACTCAATAGTTCCCAACCCTCTCAAATTAGATTTTGACATAATCTCATTCATTCATCCAGATTTCACCCCCCAAACTGAAAGACATAGAACCTGAGGCTTCAGAGTATATGTCCAGGTCTCTGTGATTATTCTGGACAGAAAGTCCCTCAGTGAGCACTAAACAACTTCTGACACCCCATTAGGTCAAAGACAAGTTATCAACCCTGGCTGACTACTGGGCTCATGCATATGCAAAAGCCAGGTCAATTTTCACATTACTTCACCTTTCTAAAAAGCACCACCACAGTGCTTCACAAAATATTTGCAGCCTGCTTTCAGCAACAGAACAGTTTTGAAAGTGGAATAAGAAACTTTTCACAACCTTAAAAGTAACCTTCACTTGGAGGATACAACCCTTGAGTACAATAAGTAGATCTAAAAACCTTCATGCTCATAGATTCAAACTCTACAAGTTATAAGAAATACTGCTGTAAGAGTTGAAACATAGGAAAAAAAAACCAAAAAGTTCTTACTGGAACATGTCACAAAAAAAAAAAAAAAAAATTGTATGCTCCTGGAAAATTCAAGAAGGAATAAAAGTATGATGATATTCTTTTTTTTTCTTTTTTCTTCTTTTTTTTTTTTAAGGGAAGAAATAACTTTGCTGTACTGTACTTAAAACAATATAAATTCATTCAAGTTGGGGGGGGGTAAGGAGAGGCTAATTTAAGTCTAATCTGGTTCCTTGGGTTGCAGAAAATAAAACTATGATTTACCCATGATTTAATCTTCATAAAGTGCTTAATTTTATCAAAAAAAAAAAAAAAAAAAAAAGAGGGCAAAGATCCAATGGAGTCCCAATGAGTTCCTCATCAGGTGTACAGAAGAGTTTCAGTTGTGTAATATCTACAGTGTGTTAAGCCAAGTCTTGAGTCAGGGTACTTGGCTAGTAGAAATATAATCTCCAATTGAAGCTGCAGCTTTTCTTATAACATGAAATTTGTATCCAAAATGTTGCACATACACCATCTATATGTTAATTGGTTTAACACTGGGACTTCCAAATTCCCATTTGAACCAGCGAATGTTTCAGCACACTGTGCTGATGAATGACTCTGTACTTGGCCAGCACAGCTTAAACCAGCTTCCTTAGGGAAGCAGCCCCTTCCAGCTGGGCTGTTTTGGTCAGATGTCAAATTTCATAACATCCCCTAGGTCTATCTAACGTACACCAACAGAAGCATGTAGCATACGTTTGGATACTGAAAGAGGCTTTTGCAAAGCAATGACTGAGCTCGCATTTGGCCTATGCCCTCATACCTTCAAGCTGGAATTTTCAAAGGAGTTTGAATTTCGCTGGTAGATGAACAGAAAGTACCCCCTCATTCCTTTGAAGAGGTCAGTCTGAAGCTGTAATGAGCCTGCAAATAGTGATTAGCATCACAAGTGGCATCCTGAATAATAAAATCTCCGTAAGCCAGATTCTGGCTTTCTGGAAATTAAAGATACTATTCACATTTACCTCTCAGGACCTAAATTTGGTTTCCTATTGCTAAATGAGAGATCATAAGGCATTCAGCTGCAGTGAATTGCTTCTAGACTCTTTGGGTAAGATCTAATCCTTGGAATCTTGGAATTTCATTTGCAAGCCTTCTGGAGGCTTCACGCTGTTTGCTCCTGCTTCATTCCTCTTCCAACCTGAAGAAAAATTCCTGCCAGCAATCAGTCTACAGGACACTGAGCAACACCTTCCCAATCCAAAGGCTGCACCTCCTCCAAACTGGGCTTGAAGAATCATCTCTGAAGTCGAATTCTCCCATTGCCCACACCTGGAGCCAGATGGAGTTATGAGGCTGTGAGCATCTTTGTGGTGCACTGCACCTCCTCCTGTTTGCACAGCAACCACTTACAGCTCAGCTCAATTCTTCCATAACGCATTTCATCAATAAACATAGTCAGAGACTGTTGGGCTAGTTTAAAGCACATGGAGAGATTTACCCTGACATCAAAGTGAAGCTGAGTAAAACCGAAATAATAGATGAACAAACCCTCAGCCAGGTATAAATATCTGAGCACACAAGTGGGAAGCGCTCAAGCTATACTAAAGCCTCCATTCAATACTGCTTCTTCAGTAGTAGGTGTTAAGCTAATCAGAAGTGCATCCTGGAGACAAACCTAGCCTGGGCAGGCTGTTTCAGCACAGTAAATGGACAGAAGAGTCCATTGATGCCCATGGAAACACCATTAGCTCTCCTGCCTTTCACCACAGACCACACAAGGGCATTGGTCAAACGGTCCGGAGGAAAGGCCTAGCACAGAGTTTGGAGCTGTACATTCCCCAGAGAAGATTTCCTCTGCTGCGATTTTTGAAAATCACAAAGTCTTTTACTTTTCTACATTAATCTTGAAATTCATTCCATTTTCCATGCTTGATTACAGAAAGCCTCTCTGAAGTCCCCGAAATAAAAATATTAAGCAGAACACCAAAGTGTTTTTAAAATACTGTAGCACTCCAATCTCCACCTGCCACTCTGTGGCACACAGCAATTTAAAATTATTGAAGCTCTCAAATTAAGTGCTTAAATTGGAAGGTGATCACCACTCTGAACATGTGAATTGTACAGCTATCTGAACTATCAAAGCGCTTCAATCTACTCTAAGCAGGTCATTTTTGGAAGTGATAAGGGAGCCTGGGATTGCCCAGCCTGCACTGATTTAAAGCAGGTGGGGTTTTTTTTTCAGTTCATTTTTACAAGTACTGAAGCTTGGGTGCTGAGTAATTCTGGTTGCTCATAGGAAGCCTGTGCTGAACATATCTGATAAAGTTGGAAAGGTTTGATTTTTAATTTTTTCTTTTTATTAATTCACCATTTTGGTCAGCATTTTCCTTCAGGAGTCCAGTCAAAGCGTATATTTATCTCTACTTCTTCCAAAGTTATGTGGATTAAAAATCAAACACCTATATCCATTCTCCAAATCTTCAATTCACTTAATATAGAATGTACTATTTTCTGAACGTACTGAAAATTTCATTGCTTTGTAGTTACAAATTGAAACCTATAATGCTCATCTCCAGGAATCAATTGTTAATGTCCTTTTTTTTTTCAGTCTTACAATTTTGGCACACATTGCCTTTTGAAAGTATTTTCTTAAGTGAACCAGTAATAGCTAGTTACTCCTTGTAATATATTATTCAGTGATGAAAAAGTTATATTCCAAACACAAACCTTCTCCAGCTGCAAGGACTATAGAAACATGAGAGATCCTTAAACTGTGGGATGATTCTTTCCTCTGCCATCCAAAGTAGCTTAGAGCCAGAATATGGCCTTGCCAGTTGTTTTTGTTGGGGTTTTTTTGGTTGGTTTTTTTTTTTTTTTTTTTTTTTTTTTTTTTTTTTTTTGATTCAGACAGCTTTCTACATATTCCCAGAATTGTTAAATATTGCACTATTTCCCACACTGCATATAGTGCAATTAGAGAAATTCTTTTTGTGAGCATTTCTCTTGTGCTCCTCCAACTGCCCCTTGGCACAGCTGTCATGGCTGATGTCCTGCTCTGATTCACAGTTCCCAGAAAGTATTTCCCATTGGCTTTTCTGAATAGCTTTAAATGATAACCCATAATTATTTGAAAACTCTGAAGACCTCTGGTATTTGTTACAAATGAACTTCACTTTACACCTAGTCTTTTTAGGGCTCTTTCTTTCTCTATCAGAAATAACTTCTGAGATGAAGAAGTATGTCAACCTTCCAGTTGTGGACCCTTAAAAATCAAAATCTCTTTTAAGTGGAAGCACATTTAGGTTACTTAGCAGCATTTCCATTTATACTGCCTCATGATCTACTGCATAGCACGTACATTACCACTTGCATACTGAGGGATTCTTCACTCATACCTCATCGATAGGCAGCTCATTTATGATGCTGAAAATTCTTAAACAGTGTGGTTTTGTTTGCCATTTGGAAGACTTCTATCATCAGCAAAATTAATCTAATTCCAGCATACAGCTTTGGATTCATACAGTACCTTTGTTGTATCCATCCAAACTTTCAGCATAATGGCCAGTCAAATACCAGAAGCGAGATAATACAACTGTACTTAACATTTATCTATTACCAAATCATTCTGTTGAGCTTACATTGATTTAACTGTGCAAGCTGCACCTTCATAAAATTATTTTTATTGGCATACTAAGACACATCAAGATGCTTCATAGAAATTTATAAAGGAGACTGTGTGTCTCCTGCTTCATACTTCTGAAAACACGTGTGTTTTCAGAAGTATGAAGGTTTTTCTACATCCTTTCATATTCTCTTAAATGATTAACCCTTGTGTGAAAAATCTCTTTACAAGTGATTTTCCAGGTTGAAATCAAGGCTTCATTTCAAACATTACTTGCATATTGTTGTGTGTAGCAGTGCAGAAGGAGCCTGGCAGGAGTTGCTGTTCCTTAGTTTACTACCTGCTGTGGTTGCTTACATCACCATTCTTTGGCATATAGACTGTAATGCTGCATTCCCCATTATTCTGTAAGATTTTCCTGGTTCTTTGCTGAAGAGTTCAGTAATTTATCAGCCATCTCATTCTGGCAAGCATTTCTCTGGTGTGCTCTATATCTTTATCAAGCTCAGTAGTTGAGCTGATGGAATATTTTACTATGACTCCCTGTAGCAATAAGTTGAACTTCTTGATGATACTATCCTTGTTGCTCCCCTTCTTTCTACTCATGCTGCCTCTTGTTGCACTGTCCCTTTTAACAACTTTTTTGCTGCCTCTTTTTCAGAAATTTTTTTGAGGAGTTAATGTCTTTTCTAGCTTATTTCTTCCCTGACCCTCAATTATACAGACTTCAGAGACACTTTTGTGAAAATCAGTAACAGCTGTTTCTGCATCTATGATACAATTATTCAAATAAAGACAATAGCATGTCAGTGCTGACGTGTACAGGATCTGAGTCTGAACACACTTGAACTCTTTTCATTGGTACAACTAGAAATCTGTTTTCTTAAGTCTCAATTGATTAGCCTTTTCCTTAGGCTTTTTTACGACTGTAAAAAATGAAGAGTTGGAAAAGATGTTTAAAGCTGTTTTGGCCCCAGTTTCTGCATTAAGTCGAAACAGAGCAATTGTGGGCTACCCCTGGCAGAGTTTCCTTTATCCACTTTTTGAAAGCCCCTAGTGAGTCCCAGTGCTGCAACAATCACTCACTGTTCTTTCCTATCAGTCTCATATTCCTTGTGAGATTAAGACTCCCCTCAGGCCTCTTTTTACTAAATTAGACCAATCAGTTTCTTTACCTTGTTTCTAAAAGCATATCTTGTAATACTCTTTTCCTCTATCCAGTCTGTCTACTCTTAAGCCTGGCTTCCAAAACCACTTCTCATTTACTGCCACACCAGCAGATCACTTTTCCTACCTAGAAAGTTAAAACATCTTACAGTGTCACTACCATATTTTTGCAGCAGCATCACCTAAAGAATGTTTGTTTTTAATGCATTTTCTTTTAAGTCTTACAAAAAAAAAAAAAAAAATCGCTCCTCTAGCTTCTGACATCATCTCATCTATATCATCTCATGTCTTGAAGGGCTGACCTACATTTCCTTTCAGTATATAGCTAGTTTTAAACCAATTCCCAGTGACTTCCCAGTAACTTCATTTGGATGACTCATATGACTTTTGGATAGCCACATATAGCATAGTTTTTCCTCACTCCGATCTCTGGCATTGGTTATAATTTCTTCCTCATGCTGATCTAAGATACATGGAACATATTTGCTTGTGTCTTAGTCTGATATACACTGACTAACCCAACTTCAGTTATTAACGTTATTGCAAAGGACTGGCCAAGAAGTGTTTCAGTTGGAGCATGCTGATGAGTAACTCCATAGTCATAATTGGCTCTTAGCCTACAAGTGATGATTCTGTTTCTGAATTAATGGTATGGACACTGAGTGCTAACTATACTGCATCTTACATATATTACTGGTCTGTTGTTGCTGTTGTATGTTTTGTTGGTTTTGTTTTTGTTTTGTTTTTTTTTCATTTTTAAATTGCTTTTTGTCAGGACTGATGAATTCACACACCAGGGATTTAGGGCTTACATTTGCCCACTTCTTTCATCAACATAACTTTTATTATTATAGCCATTGTTCTAATGCTCTAGAAGTTCACTTACCTACTTGACTTCAGAAAAAAATTGGCTCACAAATGGCTCACAACAAGGCTTGCAAAAATTACCAAGCCAAGTACCTTGCTAACCTATTTTTGATGTTTGACTTCATTTTTTCAGTGAGTATTACAACAGAATTATCAATCAACTGCAACATGGTAAAACAGTAGACTTCATTTCTTCTGGCCTCTGATCTTCTAGACTTCAGTATCCTCACCAGGAGTTAAAACTCCAGCCACTACGGATGAAAGGATCATTGAAACACAGTTCTTTCCTACCTCCAGGGGTAGCCCTCAAAGGCTGATATATCAGTGGTGATGCTCTTAACAATTAACAATCCTGCAGCAGCATTTCAAAATGCTTCTACCTAAACCTAACGCCTGAACACATTGTGTAGGCAATGAAACCAAAGTAGCCTGTTATGGGAAGGTGCAGAATAATTTCAGAGA
The DNA here is from genome assembly GCF_951394365.1 of Tetrao urogallus. Lineage (NCBI taxonomy): Eukaryota > Metazoa > Chordata > Aves > Galliformes > Phasianidae > Tetrao > Tetrao urogallus. Next base: position 13,386,057 of record NC_136820.1, read on the forward strand.
TCTTTAGAATGAAAGCAGAATAGGTGAAACAATAGACGTAAAAGACAAACATAGTGACATACTGCTATCATCTTTTCAACACAGAAATAAATCTTTTTATTAACTTAAATACAAAATTCTTTAAATGCAAAGTGACTAATTGCTTCTTTTTATATAGCTTAATTGATGGCCTAAAGCCAAGAAGAGATCTAAAAATCAATCAAAGTTTCATAAATAATTGTGACTTCACTGCGATACAACTGTGAATAATGGACTAAATAATAGGTTAATCTACTGCTTCCTTCATTGAACTGAATATCAAAAGAAAATATTCATATATTATTTGGTACTCATTTATATTTAGATGCAAACACTTCAAAGTCTGACTCCTTGCTATACTGAAGCAGGATGGAGTATTAAAGTGTGGAATGTTCAGAGAGGATTTGTCATCCATCTGAAACCACAAGACAGGGTGACTGTGACATCTCCTAATAGCACATGTGGTATAGCCTGACGTGCCAAGGAAAGGGCACTAATACTTGCCCAGCACATCCAGCAGTATCACTTTGGAGAACTCCCTCCCTGTTCTTGGCAAAAGAGTCAGGGCCACGTAAGCAGTGTGTGGGTAATACAGTCCATCCACAGAGGACACATACAGCACAGTCTGTAAAAGTTGCAGATTTGAGGTGCGCACAGGACAACTAATTCACTAAAGGACTTCTGCCAGGGAGACAAGTCATTAGCCCATAACACCAATACCACTGCCTCTCTGAAGTTTTTCAGTACACCCAGATAACACCACGTAATCTGATTTTGAAGGTGTTTGCTATGAAAAACTCAAGCCAACTTATACTACACATGAGGACAGTTATCTGTTGACAGTTATCTGCTGGACTTGAATATTGGAGGAAGGTACGGAGATAGCCCTGAAATCAAAAAATCCACGAGTCTAAGTCGGGAAAAAAAAAATCTTTTTAGGGCATCTGTAAGTCAGGTGCTAAGCTAACAAGTTGAAAGGCCAGCGTGTTTTCTTTTAATCCTTTTGATAGTTCTAGGTTATATTTTCAGTTGTCAAGTCACATTTCAGATCAGTGCTGCATATTTTCTTATCAGCAAACCAAAGCAATGATGATCTTCTGACATAAAAGCGCATCTTTGTATGGGAGATTCCTGTAATGTACCAGCAGCCAAATTAAACTGCATTTAATATTTCCTGTTCTGATTTAGTGTTAATTATCAAATACTTCAATTTAGTAAAAAGTATGTAAATTATAAGCGTTTTTGAAACTATATTACTATTTCTAAAATCTCCATCAAGGGCTTTGTTGTTTAAAGCGGCTGCAAAAAGAGCTGCGCCAAAGGGACCTATTTGGGTTTCACAACAATGAACTTCATTGATCCTGTAAAAACCATAAACATTGTTACATATTTCTGAGTGCCATCTATGCACACACACACCATCAGCTGATAATGTAAGTATATATGTACCTATGTAGTGTCTATGCTTAAGTTCGGATTTAATAGTGGATATATTAACATACAACTTTTATTCCTCCTTGCCTTGTCCAGTAGGATATCTATTGGAGCATGCCTTTGCTCCTCTACAGGCATGTTTCCTTTCCTTAAAATCCAAGGTCTGGGAAAACGGTGTGCTTGCACAGCCAAGTCTTATTCCATCTGGAAATAACGCCTGGCTAATTTGTGTGCCCAGACTGGGAAGCACAGAAAAGAGAGCTCTTGGAGTCTTGTACCATAAACACAGCCAACGTCAACAAGGTTTATTTCATAGTGAACATTAAAGAGGAAATTTTCAAAGAAACATAAGAAAATCATGAGTAACCTGGGATCAAACACCTTTAGGCTCTTCTGAATCGCAGAAGCCAAAAGAAAGCAACTAGTACGCTGGCCCATACCAATTGCCACATTGTAATACTCCCTGAGGCTTTGGTCCAGGAATTAGGATCTTGTTTATGGAAATACAATTAAAGCAATTTCACTGCTTTCCTGTAATAGACACTTTAGCACCTGGTAATCAAAGGGAAATGCTGAAAAATCTGTCCTTGCATTTCACTAAACACATTCATTAGAAGCCTACTTGCTTTCCCGTCCTCAAAATCACATGCCAGGGCTTCTTTTTCTCATTAGTAACAGAAGAGTCTCACATCTCCAAATCCTCTGCTGCCCCACGTGTCTATCTGGAAAGGCTTCCTACTTCCCACTAGCAGACATTTAACTATTTATAATGCCTTGTTCAGAGGCTCAAGTGGTTTGATTGTCAAATGTTTGCACTCTTACACCTGCTGTGATGCTATCAAATGGGAATCCTGCCCTTAACACCCACAAGCGATTCACATACATGTTTCCCTTGGCTCAGGCTGTGCTCAGGCCCATCTGTTTGAAGGCACCAATCCTGCTTGCTGGTACAATGCTTACACAGATATGCCAAGGAACAGGAACACTAAGGAGGATAGCATTAGCTCATATAATGCTACAAGAGTCCTTTCCTTTACTGCCATCCCTGCAATCACACAACAGAATTTCTGCCACAAATCTTGCTAAAAAATAAAATAAATAAAATTAAAAAAAGGCTTGCATCTACTCAAAGTCTGCTGCCGTAGAAGTGAGACACACTCCAAAGGAGCTCCAGGAGTAAGCTGCAGCTGCTGCCTTTCTTCACAGGCTTGCCCAGCAGCCCATGCCTGTAGCCAAGATCTGCACCTCAAGAAACAGCAATTCTGCTGTGGGAAAACCTCCTTCTTATGTGAAGTAATTAATCCACCACAGGTGATGCGAAGTCCTTCACAAAGCTTTTCCTCCCCGTGCTTAAGTCCTAAAATTCTAATGAAAGACATAGCTCAGAAACAAAGGACTGCAAGTAATGAAATGATTAAAGAGAAAATACAGCTGAAAACTCCTGGAACACATTATAATTTAATATCTCATTATTTAATGGGCACATTGAACATATCATGAATTTCCCTCTGCTCCATCAAGCCCACTTCATATTCCACAGAGCCTACGCTTCTGTATCTCATCCAAGCTGAGATGAAATTTTCTTGTATATCAGAAAAATGTACTAGAGAGTAGTCTACAGTTTGATAATGTACAATCTGAATGTTCCTAACTGTCTAACTTCCATATCATTTAGAGAATTTGCACTCACGCATTTTCAATGCATAATGAATGGCTTTAGCAGTTCACGATCGTTAAGTAGTCATTTCACATGCCCTTGTGATTGGTAAATAATAACACAGAGAAAAAAGTAACTAGGGCTTGAATAACCGATTCTACGTAAATCTAGAGGTTCTTGTTTTAAATCTCCGTTATCATGTTTTAGATCTGAGGCTTAGGTCTAAACAAACATGAACTTCAGGGACATTAGAAATTCAGCTCTGAATCCTGACCTGGATTTTCTAAATGACCTTTGTAATTTGGAACTAAATCCAAATGTTGCAGAGTCTCTATCTGGAAGCCATTCTCTGATGGATTCTCATTCAGTCTAATGTAGGTGGCAAATTATGTCTGGAATAAGTCATTTTCAACAGATCCACAGTCTGACATGCAGGCTACTCCATCCAGCAGGTTTAAATGGAAAACAAAGGTTCTTCATTTACCTCTGAGGCTTCTGTCCGATTTATTTTGCTTCTCTGGTTTGCATTTATTTGATTGTTTGTGCCAGCTATAATGGAGAAAACGCAAGCACTACTAGGGAAAGCTGTAATCTGCAGTGCTCTGAGGCAGTCCCTGAACCACAGTGACTTCTTCAAGATGCCTCTTCCGAATGGGAGCAGAAAGGAAAGATGCCATCCGGTGGCTGTACGTGCCATTGTAGCTTGCCCTGATGTCAACAAACTAGTCTTTACTGGCTAAGATTGAGACTGCTATAACTTTTTAAAAGGCACTGAAGCACGTACTTAAATCTACTCACACATTTCAAGTTAAGGATGCACTTAGCTGCTCAGCTGAACATGGATAGGCACAGCACAACACGCTGCTTTGGGGAAGTGGGACCGGTCACTTCCAGAGCACTGAAAGCTTCTCAAAAACTCTGGAAAATGGTAAATACATGAAATACTATCTTGTGTGACAATCTCCGATGTCAAGAGAGAGCAATTAGGAAGGTCTCCCTTTCACAGACTCTGACAGCATCTGATATCATACTACTATGACCCCAACAGCCCCATACCCTTTCCCACCACCAAGAAAACATTGAGCATATATACTGATAAGCTAGCAGCTCTTTCCCTAATTGAAAGGGAAGATAAACAGCGCCATGGAAATAATCTTCTGAACTATACTACAACTGGAATGAATATATAAACATCATTCTGAATAGCTGGCTTGTGCTTATTATTATTTGTCTTGATTACACATGACTACGCACAATTAAATACAGTAACAAAGAAAAATATTTCGCAAACGTGTAGATATTCCCAGGCTGAAGTCAGTCACGCTTTCAGATGCTTATCAGTTGCTTTCCTGATGTGTGGAAGAAAGTAAACGAAGAGACAAATCAGACAAGTTACTATCTGTAGTAACTGACTGTTCTTTAAAATAACTGCAGTTTATAAAAACATAAAATCCCAATATTTCAACACATATTGTGAAAAATGTCTCCAGGGACAGGAAGCAAAGCTAGAAAAATCAGTGTTTTGCTTGCCTCTTGATCATTCCTGCATGAAGAACACTCTGCAGTGATGTCCCAGTCTGTTTCCCGAGTGGTTACGTTTACATGGAAAAGAACAATCTACTTTTGACCACATGTTGATCTGCATTTTCAGTGCAAAAATCTCAAGCTCTTGTGCTGATCACCCAACTGGAATTTTGAAGAACCTTCTGAAAGTTTCCTATCTAAATAGTGCAATGTCTTTTGTACATCTTGCCATCTCACTGTTCATTCTTTTTTCTTAAAAAGAATCACTAATACACTTCACTTCTTCTGTACTGGCACAAGATTTACGTCTCTGTAGATTCTTCAGCAGGATTGTCTCTGCATTTTGTGTGAGCAGTGGTTTTTGTTTTGTTGTGGTTTTCAATCTGACTGATTTAATTCATGTTTTGAATTGCTATTGCATATAGATCAACAGAACAAAGTTCATTCTGAGAGAAAGGCAACTGAAGTTGCGATTATCATACTATTTTTTGACCAGTACTATGTATGGTTCAGAGATGACCTGAACTTTCCTCCCTCATCTTAGAAATAGAAGCATGAATCAAAAGTCAGCCTTGCATTTTAATCAAATTGCTCTGATTATCTGGTATGGATCTAAAGGAAAGAGGTTTAAATAGCTTTTACAATGGAAATATTTCATAACTAATCTGACAGTACAAGCAAAAAGAAGTAATTAATAAAAGCAAATGAAATTATATTGTAGCAACTGGGGAATGGTTCAGGAAAGAGCACAAAGATTACAAGAACCAGTTGATTATTGTAAATTGTTTCTACACGAAAACAAAAATTAAGAAAAATATACACACCTTTCATGCTACAGGAAAATATAAAAGAAAGAAAAGTATAAATTTTTCTGTTTACATAAATGTTTACATAGAAAAGCTTATTGAACTTTCCAGAAAGGGAGCAGTCTCTTACTAATGAAAATAGCGATTTGATAATACAGTTTTCTTTCAGCGGAACTGGGGACAATTTTCTGAAAGTGAATTTGTGTGGGTGTTAACAAATCCGAGTGGCAAATCCCAAGCCAGAATTTTTGTTGAATGCTTCGGAAGGAAAAATCAAAATCCTTCAGTGAGGACAGAGCTCCTATTTCTTACCCTTCCTATCACAATTCTTAGGGGTAATAAAGTTTTATTTTGTCCAAGCACACTCTTACCAGAAAGTATTGCTGATAAGTCTGACATCATCTCACCTGGACATAAGAGAGAAATGCTACTGGAGAAATTGCACTGGGTAATGTAGATGAACCTTAACAGCTAAGGCATAGTTGACGTTCTCCTTACATCATGAAGATCTGCTGTTGAACTCTGGACAATGTGAAACTTGATAAATAAATTCTGTACCCAAAATTATAATTCGCTAAAGGTCAGACAAAAAAAGAAAATTGTCATATACTAATAGTTTAGAACCCTAAAATGTTCTTTTTCTAGTTTTAAACCTCAGTGAATTAATTACCAAACTACAAAATAAACAGATGGCTTCTCCCTGCCCAGTGCACACCCATCATTCAGCAGCAACCACACATTGGTGCCCTATCAACATCATCTAGGCTGAAACCAGGGCATGGGGAGGGCGCATTGCAATGCTAACTCAAGTTTTGGCAAGCAAGTTTATGCTGTTTGATACACTGGCTAAACACAGTCCTGTGAACAGCAAAAAATACACAGCCATGCTTTCTTTTTATAAAGGAATTTGAGAATTGGTTTCAAGAGTACCAAAAAAAATCATTAATTTATGTTTGTGATTCCATTTTCTGTCAACATAAGCACATTATCCGCAGATTTTCAAGTGGAATTAATGGAGTTGCAATCAGACATTCAACTAAAAAAAAAAAAAAAAAAAAAAAAAAAAAAAAAAAAAAAAAAACAAACAAAAACTGATCATGTCTCTCCACTGTTCTTTTATAAGCCCCCTCTTCCCAAAGAAAAGTATCCCTTGCTTCACAACCATGCCTTGTTCATGTCATCACTTTTTGGCACTACATACATTTGGGAACAATTACTGTCAATCTGACAGTCTCTGATGAACACCTTGATGCTTCACTAAGAATTGTGCCCTCTACCTTCAAACCAGTCTGATGCACCAATTTCAGAAAAACAAGGTCAAATATCCCTGTAGTTTTATGGATTTGTTGCTCTTTTGTTGCTGTTATTTTTTCAATAAAAATATTAAAAGTTAAAATAAGTTTGGGTACTTATGTACGTTAACTATATTATATTTTATACAAAGGATGCTCTGAAAGTAATGCTTCCTGTTTTATGATGTTGGCCCACAACATACGAGGCAGATGATGGTGGTATGGCAGTAGAGGCCGAACCTTACTCAACAATATTCCATTACATGTTGTTGCCATGAAACAGATGGCAGTCCAACAAAATAGCTTCTGACATGGAAGAGTGTCTGATGCAAAGTGGTGAAACTGAATTCCTCCATGAGGAATGTATAGTGACTTAGTACAGGGACGTGTACACACAAAAGACGTCCTGAAAAGCAAAGCCAAAGGCAGTAATAGTGTTACCAGTGCTGAAATACAGGTGAGGATAGTACTCATCTTCAGTGAGAGTAGAAGCAGCAGAAGAGTTCTGAGGTGCTGTGGCATGTGGCTCATTGCATTCTGGCATGTGCAGTCATGGCTCAGGTGCTTCCATATTGTCAAGAATCACAGAATGCCAGAGATTGGAAGGAGCCTAAAGATCATTTAGTCCAATCCTTCTGCCAGAGCAGAAATACCTAGATTAGGTCACGCAAAAACACATCATCCAGACCAGTTTTCAGTGTGCCATTAATGATGCCTGCGCCATTTCAGAGTCATAACAAGTCAGGAACTGTTGCTAATGATGATGTTGGAGCCTGTTGCCACTGCTAATTGTAGTAACCTTCAGAAAGACCCCTTCCCTAAGAGATGGTAGAAATGACAAATTGAAGTGTTAATTTGTTAAACTGCAATATCACTGTCAAATTAGCCTGGCTTGATGCTAAAAATAATTCCACTTATTACTACAGAGCCAAAACAACTACCATTTACTGATCCAAAACAAACACATCTTCTGCTAATAAAATACCATGCGTGCAGAGCAGTCCCAAGAATTCAAGAGGGGGGGAAAAAAAAAAAATAACAAGCAGAAACAGGTAGGTGACATGGAGTATTCAGTAAAACTGAAGCTCATACAAATGAAGAAAGCCTGCAAGGATGTTCTCTCTGAAGCCGCTTCAGAGAGTGAGCATATGCATCTACTGAATACCCTTGAGGTTCACCAAAGAAGTGTCTTGAACCCTGGCTTTTCAGTCTGCTGCTCTGGTTGCATCAAAGACTGTTCAATCGTGACAAAATCAACAAGTACCAAGCAGTGAATTGCCCCCCCCAGCACATTAAAAAAAAATTAATTAAAAATTAAAAAAAAAATTAAAAAATTAATTAAAAAAAAAAAATATATATATACATATACATATACACACACACACACACACACATATATAAAATATAAATAAAATATATATGTGTGTGTATATACACACACACACAGCCACAGTTGTGTGGAGGGTTTTTTTTGTGTTTTTTTTTTTTTTTTTTCCATTGGATGAATGCCAAGCTGAGTCCTTTCCAAGCATCAGGGCCAAAATACCATCTACAATTAAAGCACTGCTGACAATTTCCATGAAGCTACATGAGACAAAGATTACAGGTCACCCCACAGTTTGGAGGTATTTCAGCACTGTGATGGTAGCAGTAGTAAAAATGTGTTTGTATCAGTAAAGTAAGCAAATAAGACTCAAAAGCACATAGGCAGCAGACTGAATAAAAATTCACTTTTCAAAACAAAACCACAGTTTAAAGTGCCAAGGCATGGTGGCCTACAGAGCCTCATTGCTGGACAGCTGCTCTGGAAATCTAACACAACATAATTGAAATTAATGACAGAAGAAAGAAACGCTCATGAGACTAACAGAATTACTGCTTTGAAAAATTGTTTTCTTCCACTGACATATTCATGGAGATATCAGATAAAGCAAATTTATGTCATTTGACAAAATACCATCGTATAGCGCTAATTAGCAGGGTTAGGTTAACCCAGGCACAGTAGAGGCTCTGCCATATTCTCACAACATGAAATACTCAGTTGTGAAGGAAAGAAAAGAACCAACACTAACAGCGAGCATAGCCTTCACCATCTGGCAACTTGCTCCCCTTGTCTGGGAGCAATGTCTAAGCCCACTTTAAAAGACCAATGAACTGCAAAAGATATCTGAGTCTGCCTGGGAATCTGAAGAATGAGTGGAATTTAGTTTTGCTTTGATTTCAATTTACTCTGCCCACATCACAATTCTGTAACATACTGTCAACCTAAAAATATTTGTTCTGTTGCAAGTGCCCTATCACTGTAGAAAGGGAATTAGTGATATTTTGAACCTGATGGGTAAATGACAAAAACATATGATATGAAGTGGGGGTGTGGTGGTGGGAGAGGGGATAATTGCAGGAAGAGTTATTCCCTAAATAACCTAGTAAGCCAATATTTTAATACTCACTGTAAAGCATGATCACGCTGCTCATGAAACAATAAATCCTCCTTTGCATTGGTGCTTGAGGGAGGGAGGTCAGAAGGTGGAGAAAGCTCCTTTCCTCTTTCATTACAAGCAGCAATGCAAAATGCTTTCATCAAGCTCTGTAATGTCCTAGAAGGAATAATCAATTAACATTTCTCCTCACTAACCCACGTGAGAAAATGGCACAGCTCCTTGGCTCCTCCTGCTTGCCCCCCTAGGAGCCCATCCTACAGATGGCCCCAAGCACTGCCAGGGCCTGACCCTACCATCCTTGCTCCTACCCACCAGCCTTCATCCACTTCAGTGCTTGACATCCAGACCTACACCTGACAATTTAAGTAGAAGCAACATTGATTAATGCCTAAAACTGCAAACACTTGCATATACTAAATTGCCCTTATTTGAAACTGTAAAGGAGAGAAACATCAACTTGCTCAAAATTGAAACTGGCAATGAGAAATGAGCAAAGTCTCTCTCTAATTAACGCTAATCTGTCTGCCTTGTGTATGCACTAGTGGGGGAACCACAGTGCGCTGCAGATCAGAAGATAAAAGCACACTCAGGAGTTCAACTGCTTTAGAAGCACAACATCTGTTAGCCATGTTATTCTGCAGCTACCCAACAAGCAGAGCACTCTTCATAACGCTTAGCAGCTTATGCATTATGGATGTAGCTGAGGCACTTGGGTTCAGGGTTTCATTCTGCGCAAGCCTTGAATTATAGCACTGTAGGCAAATCTGGGCAGTGTCTTTCTCCTCTCTCCTTCCCTGCACAGTGAGTGAGAGCTGAAGGCCAAATTCTGCTCCCAATTACACTAATACGGCCCCACTCCAGAGCAGCTCGGCTCTCTACAGAACACTGTCTGACTCCATCCTTAATTCACTCAGTGTGCGGAATTGGAACAAACTCACAAGAAATCTAGTTAGAAGAGAATATTTTAAGTCACCTATCGTGGTAACATCCTTGATTGATTTATCCACTACATTATTATTACAAATTAAGAAAGGAAGGGCACGCATTGAGGGAGTTTATAGGTTTTTCAATTACTGTTTTCCTATTATTCAATTCACTACCTTCTTCATATAATTTATCTATAATTCCAATACATTTTAGTGCTTCAGAGTTTATGAAGTATATACAAAGCATATAAATCCTATTAACTCATCCTATCATACTTATAATTGAGTCCATTAAAATGTTATGTGTGTCTACAGTATAAAAAGGGAGGGAGAATAAAACTGAGACCAAGGGGTTAATAAATTTTTGATTGCTTGTATTTTCCCAAATTTCTCTATCATGATGGAGCCAAGACACAGCATGAATATGCTGCATTCTGCTCCTCATGGTCTGGAATCAGTGAACTTAAGAGATTTGTGAGCAGTTTACATTGATTTTCATATTCATTTTAAGGCAAAAAGGGATCATTTTCTTCTTATAATATGACTATTGGTACGACACAATCCCGTAGGATCTCACTGGAGGATTCCTTGACAATTTCTGGAAGAGTGTTTTTAAAAGTATCCAATCTTCATTTAGGGATTTGTATCTATTTGTTCTGAATTTGTAGCACAGCCTCACTGATAGAAATAGACATCCTGGCGGGTTTTCATAAACATATACGTGCCCATGCTAGGTATCTAGCTTAGGAATGATTCAACAGATCAAAGTGAAAGGCCTGAGTTCCCTGTCTAGTCAATGAAAAGATGCAGTCAACTCTTGTGCATTGAGTCAGAGCACTTAAATGAGACACTAAAGCTAATGCTAAAGCAGACCAGGGGAATAAATACTTTCGCCATCTTCTGAATGGATAAAGATCCTTCTACTACTGTTGGCTGCTCCTTCCAACTATTATCTTTGTCAATGTCAACATACTTCATTTGCTTGACTGAATAGGCATCTGCTTTCTCTATAGCCGCACATACATCTCAGTAATAATTAAAACACATAATTGAATTTGCAAAGCAAAAGCAAGAGAAATTGTCCAGAGCTCAGTTCACTCACAGGCTCTCATGTTTTCCTTGTTTGCTGCCGATGGTATTTTAGCAGCAATGGACACTGCTACTCAACACAAGGCTTCAGTAATAGAATCAGAATTGCCACAGAATGATTCTGCGCCTACAAAGCCATTAAAGTGCTTTTGAAAAAAAATCACATCCTTGAACTCTCGATATGATTGCAGCATTATCTTGGCCATAGAATCCCTGTGCAACATCAATATATTAATTCCTGTTTGTAAGGCACTTTGAAGATGCTCATGTGGCTACATTGCACCCCACAGATTTCCACTAGTGCTAACACGGCTCAACTCTTTCTCCCTCCCCCAGCATGAACCAGTCTACAGAGAGGAACAAGAAAGACCAGGAAATGTGTTTTTTTCCCATACATTTCAGAAGGCAAATTTTGATGTCCCAGCATGAATTATTCCACACCATACAAAAATGCTAATTGAGCCTTTATTCTATAACCTGACAGATGTTTCTGATGCACTGTTCATTCATTTCATACTGTACAAAAGCTAAAGTTTTAAACTTTTTGTATTATGACGAAATTAGCATTATTCATGAAGACAGCCATCAAAAGTCTACTTGAAGGGCTGCCCCATTCCTCAGAGGGAAGAATATGGAAAGATATAGCTGAAGACTGCCCTCCATTGTGTATTAGGTAGATACACAACATCTACACACACACACAGGCCCCAATCCTCTCAGCACACCTGCACTTGCCATTCCTATTAGGAGCATATTCTCCTCCATGTAAATAACAATACTGGTTGCTTAAACTTATTTTAGGCATCCAGCCTACACAACCCTATGTTCCCTATATAGAGAAACAAGTCAAATAAATGGTTGCTTTTGTGATCGTAACACCACAAGGAAAAAGGCAAATCCAAAGAGTTTGTGCCTGTTCACCCTGCTCCTTCATCACAGGGATATTTGCCTCAGTGCACTTCTGTCCTGACAGTAGCCCATGCCCACTTGGGGTGCAACTCAATCTACAGCCCAACATGTCCCTCAGCATAGCACTGCTTCTGGCTATGGCCAAGCTGCACCTCTACTGCTGTTGTGCTCTCTGGGATGAACAGGCAAAGTCAAACTCATCTTCACTTTACTCCCCCCACTCTCCTATGCTCTTAGAGGTATGGCACATATACCCCACTGAACAGCCCTCACTGTGTGCTGATACTTTCCCCAAGGAAGCCATCATTGGCTCCCATCTTCTACTTCATTGCAGTGTCACTGCAAGTTCAACTTCACTGCCTTTCCATTTGCCCTACCTGCCAAACATTTACCTAATTTCTGTGTCTTTTGACTACTTTTCCATACATACATACATACAGACACCACTATTCCCATTTCTCCTCTGTTTTCCTCAAAAAAGCACATTAATGCACCGACCTAATCAGCCTCCTGCCCTTGTCATTGAACGAACATCTGAGAAAACACTTGTCCTTTTCTCTTTGCTCTCTGGAGTAGCTGTCAGGAAAAGAAAGATTTCTTTAAAAAATACAGATTCAGCAACTACACACTGCTACTTAGAAGGAAGGCTGTCCCTTGGGTAGTGATTATACATATAAAGACAAAAATAAGTCTGAAGGATGCAAAGCTGTGTAGCAAAGGTAAAAATCTGGAAGTCCATCTTTGCAGTTCTCCAGAGGTTTAGTAGACAAATTGAAAGAGGCTATTTTACACATCTGTAAATGATGTGAAAACAATTCATTCGCCTGTTGATCATAAATTGCACTACAACACATCTCAAGGAATGCATCAGTAAGAGGATAAACAGAAACAAATACACATGAAATAGATACACAGAAATGAACATCTCTAACAAAGGATCAGCCTATACTTTTATAAGTTTTTAAAGCTGTATTTATTAATACATATCACAGTTACTATTTCTTACAATAAAGCTGAAAAACAGAAGGGATCTGGCACTTTCTTTATCAAAGGAATTGAGTCCCATAATCATTGCTTTAGTACTTACACAGAACATCAGCAGATATTTACATGGAACAAACATTTCTAAAAGATGAATTTAACCAAGCAAAACTGGCCTATGCCAAACTCAGCGCTTACAACAAAAGACAGGTAAGTGAGTGAAACCTGGAAGCATGACACACACAGTTTAGCTACAAGTTTACCAATGATTAGGCTAAGGGTACACGTGAAAAATGGGAAACATGAAGACTTCCTCATTTGGATTTGTAAAACTGAAACTAGATTTATGTTTTATGTCCTCCACCAGATTTACGTTCAAAACTCCTCACAATGAATGCAGATCTAGTGCAAGCAACTGGGCAATGCTAAGAAGGACTCAGTGCTAGCCTTCCTGCCAACATCTGTGGAATGGGAGAGCCAGAGGCAAGCTTCTCTGCTGTGCTGCGTGGATAGCAAAGGAAACAGAATGGGCAGATTTCCTTGGTCACATCAACTCAGCTACTGCGCGGTTTGGGATTCTTAACAAGGAAGAATGAGAAAAGAGGGATGATTTTTCAAATACGTACTGCACAATGACCTTTTACAATAGCCTTAGATTAAAGCAGTCTTCTCAGATACAAGACAGTGGGATTTGATGTACTCAAAATGAGGCAGGAACCAACTTCAGTTTTTATAAATAAATAAAAAAAAAAAGTCTGCAAAAGTGCTCCTGATCAATATGCATCCATATGTAAAATACCTCTCTTCCTTTCCCTGATGTATTATAAAGGAAACAGATACACCTTCCTTCTAATGAAAGACCAGTGCCTACTAGCACATGATAAGGGCTCTGCATATCTACAAGGTGGTGGCCAGCAGAGATGTGCTCTGATTACCCTCACGTGGCTTAGGCAAAAAAAAAGCATTGAGCAGCTGTGCGCTACCTGGGAGTGCTCCCTATAATCCCAGTTCCTTCTAACCCAAGAAGGGGAGTTGTCAGCTCTCACATCACCTGCTCACACAGCTGCCCTCTGAAGCACCTGGTAATGTCAGGCATTGGGACTGCATGCAGACAGCACCCACTCAAGGCAACATCCCTCACTGAACACTTTTCAGTGTCTCAGTTTGGAAATGCCCTGTCAGATGATGGCAGCGCTGGCCATGCGCACAGAGAGAACCACAGCACGGGGCAGCCTCATTGCTCTGTCAGTTCAGACACCTTCAAGCTAAAGTAGTGGCTGGTGAAAGATTCCTTAATTATTTTTGCGGGATATATGAGATGCTGTGGATTCATCTCATCTATATTTCAGCATCCACCACACTGACCTAGTCACCCTTGATGCCCTTTTTAGTCTATTGAGAAAGTTAGACATCTGTAGAACATGCCTGATTTAAACTGCTTTAGATATTTTACTTAAGAGGAGAACATCATATTCTTTTAAAAATAGAGTGGATGACTCTTAGAGTGGATCTAGATGACGGGTAAGAAGTGGATATCTGCTGTATGTACACTGATGTATCATCAGAGGCTGGATCTCTTCTGTTTTATGTGGCTGCATTCCACAGAGATAGCTCGAAAGATCATGATGACTTCTGTCCTTGAAATCTATTAATTTTCTAATTAAGACTAATTAAAAAGAAATGCATATTTACATTTTTTTTTTTTCCTAGACAGCTCTCTCTTTCATCATTAAAACACTGACATTTTTCAGATGAGCGCCACTACTAACAAGGAAACGTTAATACACCTTATTAGTATTCCTTTCTAGTAGTAAGACAACGAGCTTGTCCAATTACACATTTTTATACCATTAGAAACAAAGTGTGAAGCTTCCATGTAAATAGGTTACATACAAAGGCACACCAGTTAGTGCAAAGATTCCAGTGTAAATAGAAACTAACTGAGTAATTCTTCCAGCTACTGGGGGAGCAGGAGCAGGGAACACATTGTGACAGGAAATACTCTGCTGCAGCTCGTGAAGTCTCTATAAATTGTCAGACAATAATTTTGTATTAAGTATCTAGGATGAGACTGAGTGATTTAGAAGCAGGAGAATTACAGGAAGAAAGCAGGGGGGTGCAGAAGTAGGATATGTCTTCTCTCAAGCTCCAGCTCTTTCTTTGTAGCTCTTTTGAAAATCTAACAGTGGCAGAAAACAACAGGAGACGTGCTATTTAAGCACAGGTAGGCCATTAATATGTTGTTTAGGGTAATTAAAATGCACTGCACAGGATTAGTTGCCTGCCAATCATCCCAATTAAGCAGGCATGTCATTGATCAGGATAGCAATTAAGAAAATTCTAGGGTATCAGCAATTTATTCTTAACTGCATCAAACTAATTGCTTTCAAGCATAGAACCAGATTCAACATTCTTCACAATAGAGGAAAGAGTTATTGGAAAATTTCTTGTCCTTTTCCAGATGAAGTACCTATTGGCTAAACTGGACTAGGAAAATTTACAGTACTCTAAAGCTCAACACAGTCATGAATTATTCCGTCATTATCTGCAGTAAGCAACAGGAAATGATGAGATAAAATGGACTTACTTTAGTGGTGTTGATGCAGATCCACAATGTCCCTGCAAGCGAATAAGCAATCCAAAGCATAAAGCCCCCACAGCAGCAGAACACAGGGGCTTTGAGAAGGCAGAAGTACAGCCCTGCAAAGCTCCAAACACTTGGCACCCACCTGCAACAGCACACATCCAGTCTCAGCTCAGTGGACCAAACAGAAAAACCTGGATAATTAGGCAGAGCAAGCAGTGCTGGTCCACGGCAACACTGAGAAGTCAGGTTTAGTCAGAATCTCAGCCCTGGCTCAAATTAGGAGCCTAATGAACCTCGTTAAGGCTACAGAGAACTCTCAGCTGCGCTGCAGTGCATTGCTCTGTTCTTCACCTTTTTTCTCTTTTTCTGTCATATTGTTACTGTCTGTATAGCTTTAACTCATATGCACCAATAAGAAGACAAATCTCTTAACTGAAATGCTGACTTTCGTTCTTCTTATTGCTTTGTTTTAGCATAGAAAACAAGGCAAGCTTAGGGAAGAAATTAGAACAATATCTAATCCCTCCAAAAAAAACACTGATGATATTTGAATGCTTATGTAGAGCAGCATGTATCAGTATTATCTGGAAGTAAGCTTCCAATCTTTGCATAGGATTTTACATTTCTGAAAAATCAAATATTTAGTCTTATGCAAGTATGTTTCATATCTTAAAATATTTATTATGCAGAGAGTGTGATGTTTGCAGTTAATTGTGGGATACATTAATTATCTCTGTATAAATACGCTATTTCGCAAACTACTCTTTACAGAAGGTGTATTTTACTTATTCAAGAGCGTCATTTCCCTCTGCAGGAGCTGAAGTTCCTAAAGGGGAATGGCAACAGCAATGTGGGCCCTCATCACACTGAAGGCACTACAAAGATGAGGAAAACTTCTTCCTCTCAGTCCTTAGAAAACATTTCCTGGCCAGCCCGGTCTGAAGCCTCTAAATCCTTGTTCAGGAAGCAAGGACTTGCAAACAAGCCTAAGTTCTGTCTCCATCTCCATAACAACACCTAAGCAGCTCCTTCCTTACGTGAATTTATCCTTCCCAGACCTCCAGACTAGGGAATTACCGTTATCCCTTTTTTAGAGAAGTTAAACCCAGCACAAAGAGCTGAGTAGATCGCCAGGTGGGATTTAGAAGTACAGAGCCCTAAAAGCTGAGAACATAAATCAGAGAGTTTTAAGGAGCATCTTCTCTTCTAATGAGCCTAGGATTTCCCATCATGGTTCTGTTGCAGGCATCGTTCTGTAGTCTTGGGCAAACTGCAACCCCTCTCTTTCGGTAAATCTCCCTGTAAAATTAATGTGGCCACTCTTTTAAGAGGCACCAATACCCTGGCCTGACAGATGCAGTTGCCATCTATCCATTAGACGTTGCTGGAACAGTGAAACTTTGCACCCAGTGCTCAGGTCACCCTACTAACCTCATCCGAGTCTAAACAATAAGAGCTGCAGTGAAGTTTTAAATCACATTTAGCAGAGGTCATTAATGCTGCTGTGGATAACAGGGGACAGAAAGTGCAAAGCTAGCAATTAAAATAGTCTCAGTCCATCTTAATAAAAGGTACAAGAGAATACTGTACATGCATATATATATATATATATACATACTGATTTTCCAGCCAATGCAAGTATCTTTTGTACATGCATATTTTGCCACTCAGCAGGTAAACAAATGGGTCAGTGGCTTAGGTGAAGTGGTTTTTTTGCTCTTTTTTTCTCATTTCAGGAGGCTAAAGCCTGCAATAGTCTGCATTTTAAGCAAAACAGATTCTTTCTGCTTGCAGTAGTGGAACTGTTGACATGCAGCGCTTCTTCAGCTAAGCATTTGCTTAGAAAAAGAGAATGCAGCCCCAGACCCCAAACCAGATTTTTCCTATTAATTTAACTTTGCTTGCTCTATGCTTGCTCTATGTATAATGCAGCCATTTGAAACCCTTCCATCTTGTTTGCAACTTGAATCATGTCTCTATTTTTAGAGGACTTGGAGCTACATTATGACTTTACCAAATGGAAAATGTAATCATGCCTGGTTTATGTATAACAAAGTGTGCATTTCCCCTGAGCCAGATGAACTGCATCATCAGGATTTTGGACAGAGTACATTTTTTGGGATAGTAACAATCTGAGGAACTGGCCCTGCCAGCAACTTTTCTTTCCTAACTTGCATTAGCTCAGAGTTTGTGACAGCTCCCCAGAGAACTACACTGAGGCAGCACAGCAAGAAGACACAGTGTTCTAAGAACACATGAAACCAAATGACTTAATTTGCCCATAGAGCTGATCAGGATTTTGTCTGTTCGACACAGTTAGCTTGGAAAGGAGGGGGGGGGGACCATTTCTTTAGGAAGAGCATGTCTATGACATTGTTGTCACTGACACTCAGCTAACCAGCACTGGCAGAGATTGGAGAGGTTGACACATTCTCCCAAATTCCACATGGGCTGATCTACACTGCTGGACAGCATTTGCATGTAATGAATCTCACGCCTAGCTGGTCACACTGAGTGCTTCTGCCCTGCTTCAGAGCGCTTCCCGTCTGCCTTCAAGGCTCTGCATTTAGCAAGAACAAGCACAGGGAAGCTGACAGAGAAACTGAAGAAACATATGGCTGTTCTATGCACACAGAAAGTGTGACTGAGAGCTTGCTATGTGTTGCTGCTATTGGAGCCCCTCAAACGACCTACATAAATACAGTAAAGAAAGGGAAAAATAAGCTGTTTCTCTGTTCACATGTTAGCTTTCAAAGATTCTTAACCCAACAATAACTAGATGTATTATTCAAAGCATTCTGGATCAAAAACAGACATTCTTTTAAAAAACTTAAAACACAATAGTGTACCTTCACTGATGATGATAGAGATACAGAGATAATAAGATAAAAACACCTGCATACATCTAATCTGGTTTTCCTCTCACTTACAACAGCTTAATTTCATCGATCCCTGAGATACTGTTATCGATGCAATGGAACAGAATCCTGAGAGAGAAGCATCGGCCAACAAATGTCACTGCCTTAACACTGCTACACGATATTTTAAAATGTATAATAAATGCATACAGAAGCCAAGAAATCCCCTAGCAAAAGGAATTTGGAATCATCCACATGTGGGACAATTGTTCCTCAGCAGAGTGGTCTTCCCACAGTGGAGAAACTGTCAGCATATAATTACAGATCTCTGAAAATCATTAAATCTCCGTGTTTACTGGAAGTGCATTAGTGAGAAAACACCATTCTATTTCTCCAAATGCCTTCTGAACATAATAGCTTTTTTTTCTGAAAATGGAATTCCCAAATCTACTACAAAATTACCACAAAATGTCACATTTCTCTAATTAATAATTCAAGTCTTTTCCCTACCCAAACCCATAAAGAAATCAAAAATACAATTGAAATGGTTTTTGTCTGGCAATATGTATTCCTCTTCACAGCAGCAGTTGCCACAGAAGTACTTTTGGTGTTAAGAAAGACACTTTGGGCTTGGTTTATAAACAAATTTTTGCTGGCTCAATTGACATAAATCAGGCTAACTACATGATTTACATCAACTGCATTAGATCAAATTAACTGCTATAATTGAGCAAAACCATTCAGATCTCCTAAATATTGCTAAACGAAGAAAAGCAATTCACATCAGGCAATTTGCAAGCATTTCATAGTTGTTTGAAAAGTTATGCTCCTGCTTTAGGAAACGCTGCAAAAATATTTGGCATAACATCACTCTACCATACTGTAACTTTGCTTTATATCAATTTCAATCTTCCCTAGCTCTTTGCTCTTCAGCAATTACGGCGCTCTGCAATTTAACTCTGCCACTGCTCCCACACATGGGAATAAAGGAACGGAAGGAGTGGGCTGAGCCACAGACCCAACCATTTTTCCCCTTTCCAAATGAAATGCTGTGCCAATCAGCACGGCTGTGTTGGTGAAAACATAAAACCATTTTGAACAGGTAGAAAAATACAAAAAATGCTGGATAGCAAAAATGTGAGAGGTAGAACAACTTTCTGCATAACAGGAGACCCATTTAGAAACGATTATTTGCATCTTCCAGAGCACTGAAGATTTGGATGACCTGCTACTGGTGTGAAGCTGGCCTTCCAAATGCTAGTCCGCTCATAGACAAATGTGTTGCAAAAGGCTGCCTGCAAGTGAAAATCTCCTCTCTTTAGAGACTGTATTGATCCACTTCTAAAGTTCCTGGCGTAATTTCATTCAGTCTTACAAAGCACCATATCTAGGCAACCAGCCTTTGGTGGGCTCCAACTTATTGCTTAAGACAAGTTTTTCTGTGTTATATCCACCGTCTCCCATTCCTTCCCTCTCGATGTTGAAATCTGTCAACATGTTTAAGGCAGAGGCAAATTGTTTTATTTTGACTTGACCCCATGGCAAAACTTTATTGCTTTCCTTCACTGCCTTCAAATACCTTATCACTACCAATTTGTTTTGTAATGAAACAGTATTGGTAATTGCCAAGAGTCTTGTCCATTTAAATGAATTTGAATTCTAGATAATAACTGTACCAGATTTTCTTCTGAAAAGTATTTAAACTGTATTCTAAAGGTGCCTAAAGCCTCTAATATCTCTGCTAGGGACTTAAACTACCTACTATGAAAAGGTGTGTGAAAGCAGAGTGCCTTTCAGAAAGCAGTGTGTGCTCTGCTAAAGTGCAGAGCCCTCAGTACCCTCCACAGCTTGTCAGAGTGAGACTGGACCTGGGCAGCCACCTGCCTTCCAGAGGATGGGACGCTGATTCCCGTGCCTCTGATTCTTGTGAAGGCTGTACTTACATTGTATAGGTGAAGCAAGATAAGAGGAACGTTTTAATTTCACTTATAATCAGCCCATGGCAACTCATCTCCTTGCATTAGGAGGTTTCAGAAAAGAACGACACATCGAATTCGCCCTCCGCACAAAAAATGGCATGTTGCACAGAAGCTTCTTATGAGGGAAATTTTCTTTTATGGAGGAATTTTCTCTCTGTGGAGAAATTAAACAATGTAATAACCCTGCTGAACCTATAGCTCATATCATTTTTTAAGTGTAATTAATATAACTGCTTTATGGCACATGTGTGAATTCATGTTCAGACAGATAAGAGGTTTCCATCTTTCAAAAGAGAGGATTATTTTGTGACAGTCATCCACTCCTGTTTGAATGATCCACTATGAGCCATTGTCAGTGGAGGCAGATAAGCTGCACTGTTTAAGGATAAACATCTCTTTTTCTCTCTGTATGCATGTATGTATGTAATCAAATCAATCCTTGAATGACTCCTTTGACGTCAATTTTGTATGATTCATGGCAAAGCAACAAAGGAAAAAGTAATTCTTTGTTTATAATTCAGAAACATGAGAAACCTGATTGTAATAAACGTATTGCCTTATGCTGAACACGTCTCTACTCTCATTTTGAAAAGCATACGCTTTTGGAACTTCAGCATTTACCACAAAGAGGATATAAACCTCGTAGAGGAAATCACTATGGCTGGAACACACCCAGCAAAACCAGAAATCCCATACCAGCTGGGTGGAAACCCCTAGCCAGTTGCATGGAAATTTAAAGCCCTAAGGGGTCAGTGTTAACCTTGCAGATTTTTGAGTTGCCTATTAAAAATATTTAAAACAGATATCAGGAGGTGTCTTCATGAAAAGGCAATGTATGATATTGCATAAATGCCAGCAAAGGGGTACTGCTGTCAGCTTACACTATTCCAAGTACATCTTGCCCATAGCCTGTACAGGAAATTTATTTTATACAGCAGTTTCACACAGAAGCTCTAATCAATGACCTGGACACTACTTTAACACTAATAATAGGATACACTCAAATGAATGTTTCTTAGTGAATATGATGAAGGAACTCACAGCAGAAGATTGACATAAGGGAGAAAGAACTGTTTAAGAAAACTACCTAACCTGAAGGATGTATTCTTCAAAAAGTAAATTGCCAGTCTTTCATTCTCTTCAATGTGTTCTGAATGCTTAAGTTTCTAGTCTAAATATAATCTTTTTGTTTTACACAGTTCATGAGATGTTTGTTACACCTAAGTCTCTCTCCCTTCATAGATTTAGAGTGAAGCTCTAACGTTAAACTCTAGAGTTTTAACTCTAGAGTTTAACTCTTGTTTTAGACAAGCCTGAAAGTTATTATTAACAACATCACTTATATCAAGAGATCCACTGTATGAAATAAGGGTCACGTGGGCTACAATAATTCCAAACAAGAATATTTTGTAATTCTATCAAAATATTAGGAAGCCAAAAACCATACTAACTGAAGCAGGACAGACTGTTTTACAATGCAAACTCACTGGTAGAAGAAATGAATAGCAAAAATTAGTGGTGGCCATAAAACAAACATAGCATTATATTATTAACATGTGTGGTTAACACTTATGGTTAACCATCACACCAGAGGAAATAGTTCCAATGCCAGAATGCTTAAAATCTGCATTCAGAAGGACTGACTGAAATAATGAAGATATACACCTCTACCATCCTGTGGAGCTGCAGGTCAATATGGATGACTGTGCATCTAACCCACCGGACTGCAACTTTGCATTTGCTGGGGAAGTGAGCAACCTCTCATGCACAGCAGTAACAGCTCTGAATGTCCCTTCTTGCTTAAGGAGAGAGGCAGCCTAAGGCAAGACAAGAATCTTGCGGGGTAAAATGCCATTATCCACCAGGCTATGTGGACAAGACCCAAAGGTGCTACAGAGTATGGGTACACGCAGGGTAGAACACTTCTGCCCCTGGAGGCTTAATGTGAAATGCATCATCAGGTTTTAACTAGCAGCAATCAAAGCTGTTTTATTATTTTAGTCAGAAAAATCCTGCAATGTTATATCGAGCTGTGTGTCTTATCTTCCATCACAGAAAACTAAAACAGCAGCAGCAAATAAAGCCTGTAACAGTTCAATTTGGAAATCACAAGTTCAGCAAAAAATGAAGAGTCACAACAAATTACTGAAGTTACCAGATTTGAAAAGACCCTTACAGGGAGACAAGGTGAACTGGAGGTGTAAATAAGTTTTTAAAATTGAATGAGTTTTCTAAGAAACCTTTAAAAGAGACAATGTGGAAGGTGAAAATAAAATAAAGATTTAGAATGTCATTTAATGGTGGGATTTCAGACCAGGGAACTAGGCCACTCAGCTTTTGGGAAATCCTCCTACTTCTCAGTGTAAGCAATAAAGAACAAGAAAATTAGAGCTGTTCTAGCAGGGATTGAACAGTGGACACACAGAACCCCTTCCTACACCCGAAAACACCAGAAGCCTGCTCCATAAATCAGCATGGATGCAAAAACAAGAGAAGTGGGACACACACTTCAGCTTTCACCGACACATTAGTTGCCCTTAGCAGAAAGGAGAAATGTGTAGGAGAGACTGCATGTTGCCTCCACGGCAAGAACACTGGTGTGACAAGGACAAAGAGAAAAGTCATGTCTATGTTCTCTCAATCCAAAAACAAACCTGTCTAAACCAGGCAGCACTGCTGATCTGCTACTTCTCCCTTCTCTCATCCAGAAATTGCCCTGAAACACATGATATTTTGGTAATACAAGTGAAGGTGATGGAGCTTACAAGCTTCTGGCTTACGACCAAGCTACTGAAAAATTTCTCATACTTTCAGAGCTCCTTCCGTGACTGCCCCAAATATTTCTAGTGAAAACAGTGAGTCACCAAAGAGCTACTTGAAGAACACAGCTTTTAAAGTTTGTGAACCTTTCTTTTTCACCCCATTCATCTATGCTGGCAGGTAGATTTTTTTCCTCAATCTATACTAATAAGAAATAGACATCAATTTATTTTTTGAATGTGAACAAAACCCAATGGGAGAATCAGGCAAGAAGAAAATTGCAGGCTTTTCAATCTCCCATTGTAGAGAAGTATGCTGGAAAGACATTCATAAAATGAAATGAATGTAAAGAGTACATCCAAGAGTGCAGCTTAGTGAGGAACGCATGTGTTAGGATTTGCATAATTCCAGCTGGTTGGTGGAACATTTCATATTAACAATAATGCTAAAAATAACACATTTTGAATATACTTGAATAGACTATGCTTAAGCACTGCTGTTTTCTTCACAGTTGATGGGTGCTCTACAGGAATCAAAGGCAAATGCAGGGCAGAAAAATTCATCCTCAAGTGAGGTGGTTGCAGACAGCATTACAAACAGCTACAGCTATTGCAATGAAAAATGCCAACATATATAACCAAACAAGACAAAATTCTTCCACCTACTCATCAATAATCCTTTAGTGCCTGCAAGAGCACATTCAGTTCTTGTGCAGGCGAAGTTCAGACCTGTTTGACAGTGGGCCTAAATTGAGCACTGTGAGGCTGAGAGACTCCTAAAACTGCATTGTCTTAAGGACTCACAGGATTTCCAGGGTGTTTATTTTAATGACTCTAAACTGTAAAGCACAAAAAAAATATTCTATCTCTTTTATGCTCTTCCTTTGCTCTCTGTCTAAGGTTTCTTTACCTCTAATCTTGCCTTCCAATATTGTGTGTTCTGATTTGGCATATCTGTTGAAGCCCAGTTCCTTCAGTGATACATATACGTAAGGATTTTATTTCTTTGCTTAAAAATAAAAACCCAGATGCTCTTAGCCTTCATTATTGAAAAGATGAGTTTTCAAAACATCACTAAGCTGCTGATAAAAGCTTAAAAACCAGAAGGCAAATAAAAAGAATGCACATTTTGTTTTAGTCTCGTATTTTTTTCACACGTCTTGATCTTTTTCAAGTGTAACATGATTTATAAAGGTTGAAACTGGAGAAAAAAATACAAAGAAGCTTCTTTAACAACAAGCATGAAGGAATACATTCAAGCGCACATACCGATATTCCGAATGAGTAAATGAAATTATTCACATGCATAATGGTGAACATGTATGAATATTTGCAGAATATGAAAAACGTTAATAGAAAAAAGCCCTTTTGGAAGATGTAAGCCAAATAGCATGTTTTATTCATTTTGTTTTGATGTATCAAAAGTGAATATCAGCCTACAGACCATCCAACACTGAGATCAGAAGTGCTGCACGTAAATATTCAGTATGAAGAAAGAAAATGGAGCTTGTACCAAGCTCAGCTGTTCCTAAATGCCTAAGCTAATAAACAAAATGGGGGTAGTGATTTTTGAATGAGAATACTGGTTATGTGAGGCTAAAGTTTAGGTGATAAGTTGACAAAAAGAAAACTCTCAAATTTAAAACCTCCTGAAAGTCTGTCAGTAGTCTCCATTAAACTCAGAAAGATCCGGCTTGCAAGTCTGACTTACGAATGAACAGTAGACATGTGATTGACTCATACATACCTCAGCTTTAATTTTTCAGTATGTCAGTAGCTTGATTTTCAGTCCCAGAGCACCTACAGCTCCACTGAAGTAGTAGCAGATGTGAGAATTCAGCCTCTTTGAACATTCAGCTGAAGGCACTGGGAGTTATGAACAAAATGTAGACTCAGTTGCATGCCTATTACTGTATGATCATTATGACTACTCACAAATTAGGCACACGGTTGCACACATGGTCTTAGACACATTGGGGAGAGTTTCAAAGACACATCATGGGATGATAGGAATCCAGCTCCCTTAAAAGACACATGCCTTTGAAAAGTTCACCCTGGGCTTTGAACAGCTTTCCACAATGGATCTCTTCTAGGATTCAGTGGTAACAGAAATTGTTCCTTATATATCACCAGTTCGTGATTTAAGAATATTGAAAATATGCTTAGTTTTTTCCAAGAGCAAGAAAACTTCACACACTGCTCCTGGGAAACATATTTTGCAACAAGAGGAACAATGTAGGGCAAAGTTCAAACACGAAAGAAAAGAAATAAAAATGTTAAACTGCTGTATGAGGGACATCTCATTTCAGTCACCTACTAAATCTCTTGTTTGTCTTCAGTGAAGTCATAACAAGGGGGCAAAAACAAATTAACTACAATTAAGTTCATTCACAAAATTAACACATTTTTGAACCATCCCTCATATGCTTTTGTTCCATTGCAATCTGAAATAACAGTGTTACTGTTTTTTTTTTTTCCACTCTCCAACATTTGCCTTTTTATAGCAGACTCAACCCTTAACTATAGGGAACATTACCGGGGGCGTTGTAGAGGCGAGATGAAAAAGAAAGAAAAAAAAAGTAAGCACATCGATTCATCTCAGTAAACAGTGTTATTTTTAAGATCCAGAGTGTAATCTAGTAGTTAGCTCTTAAAAACATCCAAATGTATTCCAAATGTTTGCTTACTTTAATCAGTTGTTCTCTGACATTATCACTGTGTCAAAGGGTGTGGTAAAGAAATATGTAACATGAACGATAGCCTTAATGAATAATCTTTGTAAGCTACAATCACGCCTTTACACAATCTTTTGATCTACCATGTAAAATGCTCTTTGGCAACAGGTAACATAAAGTTCCTTGGAGTATAACACCTTCTGAGATGTTAGGAACAAATGAAAAATAGTAATCCACAGTACAAAGCTGTGGTTTCATTCGCAGTCTTAGCTCTGGTGAAGTCAACAGGAATTTTGCTGCTGTTTGGGACTTTTTACCCCATTCAGATACTCTCATCTACATGTTTTCTAAAGATGTTAAATAACACACACTTAAGCAGCTAGTTCTGAAAGAGGTGGATGAGCACGGGACAAAAAGCTGGACAGCTGGTAACAGGACAGTAGTACTTGGAGCTTGTGCCATAACTACAGGAGCAAAAATTATCGCCTACTTCAGAAATGTGGAGATCAACCCACACCTCCAGCTCCACGATTCACTTCCTCTCTGTTCCTTGGCTAAGAACAACCCTGGGCTCACGTTAGGGGAATTATTGTTATGGATAAGTGGAGTATCCGAAGCAGTTTCAGGATGATGCATATAAACTTGATCTCTAAGGCAATCTGAATATTTTGTTTCCATTTTCATTTCTCCTAGATGAATGCTAGATGCCATGAGAGGTTTGGGTAACAAAAAGAATGATCGTTTCATTGCCTAAGTGTTATAAAGCTTGATTAAAAACCTAATCTTATTTTTTATAAAAAAAAAAAAGCACAGGGTAAGCGGAGCATATTATTGATGCCCAGCTTTTACACAGAATTTAAACAAGTAGTTTGACAATGGAGACCAGACTTGCAATTCAGAACAGAGTATAACCTGAGCTAACGATGTACTAAAATACTTAAAAATATCATCTGTACACAGAAAGTCTGCAAAGAGGAGGAAGGAAATATTTTGGGATTCATCACAAATTGATTATCCATGATGTAAAGGGTAAAACAAATGAAAAAAGAAAACAATACCAGAAAACTAAATCTTCCATGATATTTGAAATAGTTGCATGAGAAAAACTGGTGATGTTATGCATTATTTTTATTTTGGAAGGGTCTGCCTTTCCTTCCCATTATTTTTATTTTGACAGAGTGTGATCGTTTTTTAACTGAGTATCTTTTAAGCTTAGTCAAGGGAAGAGTCATGATTTTTGTATTTTCTGTGTTGGGCACAAAGATGGCTATACACACTATAATTTCCCTCATAGTATTTGTACCAAGACAGGAGAGGGGACAGCATTTTGTACAAAGCCTTTTTTACAAAGAATATCAAGATTTGCAGTTATGCACTACAGTTCAGACTCTGAAGCTGGATTCATATCATTTGCTTGCATCTTTACAAGATCTTGAAGGCATATCAGCTGCAATGCTTTATTCACAATGTCAAATATTCTAAACAGGCCAGAAATAAATCTGCCTATGAGCTATGACTAAGAAATCAACCATCATCAATGCAAAAATAATCTCTGTTATATTCTGGACTCCAATTGAGATGGTCTAACGTATTGGCCAAGATCAGATGCTTCCAAGGTTGCTGGGTTTTTTTGTCATTTTCTCAGTCATCTCAAAAAGAAACAAGAAATTAGGCAGCACCTTAGCTTGCCAAATAACTGACATAAAAATTTCTAGCACTGATCAGATTGCTATGTTTTCAGAGGAGATGAAAACAAGACAAAAAAATATTTCACATTATATGTGGAATTATATGTGGAACCTTTTTTTATAATCTTCATAATCTGTGACATATCAGATTATTTGTTCCCAAGATTCTTTCTCTCTCATCATAAGCATTCTCCAAAGAGCCAATATGCATCAAATTCTGAAGACCAGAAAGTCCCTGGGAATTAAGCATCTTATGTTCCTTGCAGGTAAGGGGATTGGTTTGCCCACAAACAAAGGAGAAAGCATGGTGCACATAGAAACCTTAATGTGGAGCACTGACATTTTGATGATGCATCACACCTGCAGTGTGCTAAACAGAACTGTTTCCTAGAGAAGCAGTTTCTAGAAGTCTAATACCGTTCAAGCAAATGGCCAAGAGGAAAACAACATGCATCAAGACTGTAGGTAGCACGCTACTGCTATATACTGCAGATATTTGTCTTAGCTGTGGAAAATAGGAAACTTTCATAGAGCAACCATTGACCATACGCTGTCAGTGCCTGAACCATTTCAGAGCAGCCCCTTGTGCCTGAGCAGTGACATGATCTGCAAGTAGAGGAACTCATTAGAAACAACTAGTTTTCAAGGGGAAACGTTAAATATTGCTAATTTCCGTTTGTTCTGTAAGGATATCAGCTCTAAACCCAACATCCACCAAAGCTGTCTCCATTTCTCATAACAGTAAGCTTCAACATACGCCTAAATCAGCAATCAGCTGCCACTGACGTCAGTGAGAGGGCTTTAATAGGCATAGTGCTTGACACGGCTGTCAAACTGCCATTACAGCACATATCAGCAGTCGTCCTTTGTACCTCTTCAAGTGAAACACCAATCCCCCCAAACCCTGGCCTTATTGACAATAGCCAAAGAGAAAAGAAAGCATAAACACTGGGTATTTCTCTCATCTTGGTGTTTTTTCAAGAAAGCCAAGCAAACAGCTCACAAACCTCCAACCAGAACAGGGTGCTCCAGTCTCTGCAGCAAGCAGCCTTGTTGCTAGGCAAAGTTGGAAGCTGGCAGCCCAAACCACATGGACCTCTCAGATGTTTTCAGAGGCTGCAGACCCATGGCTCCCTGCAAAAAACATCAGAACCCATTCTCTGTCCTCTGTTTCGGGCATCCCTTGCCCTGAACATTTGTATATATAGCAGACACCAAGTAACAACTCTATCCAAACTGCAAGCATCAACTTGACACAAAGAGAAGCTTATTTGACAACAACTCCACCTACATCACACTGAAGGGAGGTAAGATGCTTGGGCTGGGGCTCACCTACTGTCTTTTTTTCCAAGTTAGGGCACGCATCCTAAACTAATCTTCTAACTCTTCTTATAATCAGTGAGGACACAGGCTGCTGAAGATTCACTTAAATCCATCACAGACATCTGAAGTAAGTGCAACAAATTTACCTCCTTAACTCCTCGACTGTAGAGGGAACTCAGAGAATTAGCTCAGACTACTGGCTTCCTTTTTTAGATCTGGTTAAGCATGAGTTACATGATCTGAGCTCCATGCGATAGTGTCAGATCCCAGTGGGAATTTGATTGGCTTATACATTCCAAAAGATTTCAAATATCTTCTTAGTGGCTCTCTGTTTACTCAAAGCACCATATGTTCTGTAACTTCCAGCCAACCTCTAAGAAGTCTAGCTGAGGTGTTCAAATGTCTTAATCTGTTCCTCTTAGAAACAGGAAAAATATGTTTTATGAGATAATACAGAGAAGTCCATCTTTTCATATGACAAACACAGCAATGCTTTGTTTTATGTTCAGTTTCAGGCATGCATTGGAAAAGAGGTGCCTATATTTTTCAAAGTATTACATTTTCCAGTGTGATTTTTCATCAAGCCTTTAAATCTGGATGTAGGTTTTGTTTTGTCAGCCAACAGAACATACAGGTAATATTATAATTGGTATTGGCATTCAACAGAAGGAATGGAGTCTCAAGTATTTCGGGGTTCAGAAAAACACTTTTTGTTATTATTTTTAAGTACACTCAAAATTAATACGCAAGAAACTGTAGTTGCATGCTAAATTTTCCAGAGATTAGAACAAGGTAATGAATTAGTGAGCAAAACTCTACTGAAATGCTGACAACTGCAAGCTAGACTTTGGTAGTGTACTGGTATCATGGTTAACAGCCTGCAACCAAAATGTCTTATAATCTTTATGTGAACCATCAATTTATACATTTTAACTTACACAGCTATTACAGTATTAGATTTTTTTTTTTGCCTTGCCAAAGCTTACTTTATTTTCCTGGGCAAACTACACTAACACAAAGCGTTGGCCTGAGGTTGTTTGAAGAAACAGGTATATAAAGCAAATAAATGAATATCAGACCTAGTAGGCACTCACACAGGATAAAACAGGTCTGCCTTGCACACTGAGATGCTGGAAGGGTGAATTACTGGCAAGAATAACTAAGAATATAAATCAGTAGAAGCCATGCATCATGTTATCTTACAAGTTTCTTAACTCCTTGATTTGCTTTCAGCCTCCTCCCAGTGAGAGTTTTCTTGCCTATCACTTACATACTATCTTCATGCTCCATGTAAAAATAGTGCAGGTCTGCAGGTCACACTAATTTCTAGCAAGGTGATTGCTGAAATACAGGACAAAGGAAGACTTCCTTCAGAGCCATGTCATGAAGAATGAGAATGTTGCATGTATTTGTTTACTGCTTGCTTATTTTAATTTATTTATTTACCTCTTTATTTATTTATTGCTACTGTGTGCTCTGGAAGTTCCCAAGACTGGGTAAATATATGAATGAAGGATCCACATAAGCTGATTGAGACATCCAGTGCTTTTTCCTGCTGGAGACAGTATATGAGCAATCTGTTTTTTCACTCTGATCTGTTTCAGGCCATTCCTACATCTATTAATTCCTACCTGATGCAACAGATCCATTAGCGAAAAAAACAAGGCAGCTTCAGAGCCACTGCTCTGGCATGCAACAAGCTCAAAAACATTCGTAAGCCATTTTTTCTCCCTGCAGAAACCTATGCCAAGACCTTGTCTTTTTGAAATCTCTGCTATAAGATTTCATGGCTGTTCCAAAAGACACTACTGCTTACAGAATGCAGTTATAAAATACTATCCCATAAACTCTGAATACTATAGGATTATAAAATTGTTACAACAACTCCCTCTTGTATTACTTACCAAAAATAAAGGGGGAGAGAAAAGGAATAGGAAATCAAACTTCATGCACAAAAGACAGTGAATACATATTTACTCAATGCTAATCACCTCCACCTCTTTGTGACCTTTGGCTTTGAAGATGTCACAGTAAGTGATAATTACTGAAAAGTAATTTTTAGCCATGTTTATAAGGCAGGAAAAACACTTACGAGAAAACTAAGCTGCTAATCTTAAAATGAGACAGTAAAAAAATAAGTACATTCTGACAGAAATAACTGGCTTTAAGACTTAAAGAGCCTACTTTGTTTTCATGCTGATAGAGTGACATCCTATTTCCAAAAAAGCAAATGGAAATTTTGACATCAATTTCAATGTTGGCAGAATTTCATTCACTGAGTGAAGTATAATTTATTAGATTTTCGTGTTAAATGCAGAGGAAAATCCTGTTCAAATTTCCCCCTAATCCAGACTCAGAGTTCCTGCATGGTTAGAACAAGAGAGTCGGTAACCTCAGATCTTTTCTCAACTGTACAAAAATGACCCAATTTCCCACATTCTTTTGAATACTAAATCTCTAAAGCCTGTCATGTACAGAGAAACCACTATGCTGCACTTTGAGTTTCACTCAATATTCTGACTGCAGTCTTTGTAAGTCTGCAAGAATTTACATTCATTGTCTCTCCAGAGTAACTTGCAGAATGATTTCCAAAAAATCTCTCTTTCAACTACTATTAGACACTGTCTAATACAGGAACAAGGAATTCCTTGCCCAAGGGCCAGATACAATCTGCAACTTAATTTGAGGCAGACTGTGGCCGAACGACTTTTCTTGTGTGCATGTATTTTTCACTGGATGAAAAACAAAGGTGCTTATTAACATATGATTTGCCAATTTGAGAAACCTAGCTGGACCCTGTAATGGAAAAGTGTTCTGCCCCAGGTCTAATAAATCACAATTCAACGTTACATCTACCAACCGAGAAAGACAGAAATACAATACTGCAGAATATTACACAGTACATAAATGCAGCATTCCATTGTGACTGTCAAGTGGTTTTGCCGTGGTAGAGCAAAGGGCACCATTAGCAGACCCAGTACTGGAAGCTTTACTTCAGTTGACAGCAAAGATAGGTAGAGAACAAGGGGCAGAAATGGCTCCACCTTGAATGTATGAGTACAGGAAAGAGATCTGGGGACTGCCAGAAACAAAACAACAGTATACTTTTACTTTCAAGCTGTGAACATTTGATACAGAAACTGAGGAGGAGACAAAATGAACACAAGACTCCACAGTGTCATTTCTATAAAGTTCTTTTGTAAGCAGAACTGTACTTTGATATCAAGCAGCATTAAAAGAAATCGCAACAGATTAAGAAGAAAAAAAATGTTCTGTAGGAAGTTGCTTACATCCTACTGTTACTTGATCTGAACCATCTTAACATTTATTTAGGTTATTGCTGTTTTCTGCTGTATCACTGACAGATGAATGTTCTAGCAGTAAGAGCCAGCTGCAATGTGATAGCTGTACTCTAGTGGACATTTTAAAGCTCCTTGGGTTATGAGGTATGGGGAAGGAAAAAGGGAAGGAGGGAAGGAGGGAGACGGGTAAAGAGAAGAGGTGGAGAAGAAAATGAGAGAGGAAAATGTAATGGATTTACATTGTCATCCTTCATAAATCTTGATCACATCTTCAACAAGATCTAGAAAAATCACAGTTTCACTCCAAGACAAGGATGTTCATTACCCAAGTTCAAACTATATGAAAAATTACTGTGGGAAAATCATTCACAATTGATTTATGGCTAAACTGAAAGAAGTGGAAGTGCCATGGCCAATCAGCTGCCTTCAAAATACCTTCCAATCCTGCCTCCACACTAAAAGCTTTGCACAGAGATGCTTCTGTCATTTGAGTACCCAAACACGAAGCATTAACCCAGCACATCCCATTAATCATTCCAGCCGCCTAGAAATGAGACCTGCAATAAAATGGAAACGGAGGAAAAATGAATAATTTAGTAATTGATCTCTATCTGGAAAAACATACTGCTATAAAATAAACAATTCTCTCTTCACAAGCTGGAGAGAGTCTTTAACATTATTTACATTTAAAAATGCTATTAATATATTCATGTCTCTTTAAGAAAAAATAAAAAAAATATATTAAAAAATCTTTCTATCAGAGGGAAGAGCCAGGCTTCAGAATTTCTGTTTGTCTTATTTAAAAATATATAGCTAATTTCTTGAGGGCTGCTGAGAGCAAGAGAACCAGAGGTAAAGCTTTGTATGACAGATCTTTTCAGAGATCAGCTGTTCCGTGTCTCCATACACTTCAAATCCATACAAAGGGCTCTTGGATGTTTAGTTAATATCTGTACTCAAAGAATTGCAAAAATATCTAAGGCCTTGCATTATCTTCTGTGCTCTCATCAACAAGCACATCACTATAGAGCTGCATCATGCCTTTAGGAAGACTTAACTCATACACTGCCATGGCACAGGGAATGCGTGAACCCAGCACAGCAATCAAATATTTGTGAAAGGAAAAGAAAAAGGATGCATCTGCTTAGAGAAATGTCCTCTCAGAAGCAGCAGTCATTCTTCTGACACCATGCAGGGAACTACGACCCACTGGGGAAAGAGCCATCTACGTGCTGAAAGAAGCTCTGAAAGAAGGTCATGAAAGCCACTGGAAAAAAACTCTGCCTTGTTCTTATTTGCATCCTACTGAACAATAACCTACAATGTTTCCGTAAAAATTTATCTGTGTGCACACACAAACATCCACACACCCCTTTTGTTTTATATACACCTAAGCAATTGGCTTTAGGCTACCCAATTAAGCAAGTAAGTGTACAGCTTTTCTCCAAATCACAGGAGCCAGAATCATGAAGTACTACAGTAGAAAAGGTATTTTAAATGTTAAAATTGCACAGTAGCCGGATGACACTGTAATACCACAAGCACTTGGCATCTCTATTAAAGACTTGATTTTTTTTATTTTTTATTTTTTTGTAAATTAGCACAGTTCACTGAATTATTAACTTCCCTTACAGAATGTAAACAGGATTTGAGAAGATGGATGAATCAGGTAAAATTCAAGTAAGAGTCTGAAAACTGGAGCATGAAGTAACTAAGCAACAACCCCTCTGAAGATGCACTTTTGTCAGGATTTCGGCTTCTGTAGACCTGCTGCTATCCTCTCCCCTTCTTAACATCTTATTAAAGTTGAGTTTATAACATGAAGCTTGAAACATTAGTATCAGCTCCCTGCTTAGACCTAGTTAGTATATTTTTGAATAACTGTGAAGTTTCACTCAGTGCTCCTGTGGGCTTATCCATGGCAGGAAAAGAAAAGATGCCCCTGATCTCTCCTCTCGAGCATATTTAGTAATCCTTCAGACTTCTAGACCATTTCTATTTTCCTGTATCTTCTAAGGTAAAATGTCTAGTTAGTCCTCTGTCAGGAGTTTTCTCAGGCTCTTGAATACTGTTGTCACACTTTTCCTAATCCCCCCCTTTCAGTCCCATTCTTTCTGAGCTCAGGCCAAAATTGCAAGCTGTGCTTTAGCTGAGACCACAGGCATGGCTTCATGCAAACGTTGGATGATACTCTCCTAGTTACTCAATATCTTACTATTCTTGAAAGATAAGCAACAACCTAGTATTGCATTTGGGTTATGATCACGGCTGTAATTTGAGCAAGATCTAACTCAGCCCTTCTGGATTGTGCAGGATCAACTGCTCTCACTCTCACTCAGTCACCCTCTCTTGCTTTATTCACCTCTAATCTCTATCCAGCACTGCTCTGCCCATTTTTCAGACAATTTTACAGTTCTTTTAAATTATTTATAGTTAGTACTGCTTTAGAGCAGACTAAAAAACTAACAAATAATTGTTCTAGTCTCAGATTTAGTTATTTCACCTCTCCAGCCCACTCTCAATACCAGCAATAAATGGGTTAACAACAGGAATCTCAGTCAATTTGCAGATGTCTAAAGCCAAACTTCAGGTCTCTGTCTACCTTATCAGATTAGCCTAACTCTCTGCTTTTCCTCTCCTTTCCAGCCTGCAATCACAACAGTGTTTTGTCTCTGACCCATTGCTGTAATCTTTTTTCTATGGATTTGTGGAAGAGTGGTCACTCACAGCATTTTGTTTGCAGTTACTCATGACTTCTCCAGCTCAGTTGCCATTCTAGGAGATCACTGAAATGTCAGCCTGCATTGTAAAACACATGTTAGTTGACTACATTGTGTCATAATCTCTCCAGTACTTTACTATTGTTTTTAAATGAGGATTTCACATTGGTTGCCAAGTTCAGATGCAGTGTTGCTTAAATATCTTTCTGGATTAGTTAACTGTGCCTGTAAGTGATTCACAGATGAAGCCCTGGTTTTAGCAGAATTTATAGAAGAGACGCAAGCTTCAGATCACTACTGAACCAGCCACAAATCAAAGCCCTCCGGCATATGGAACCCATCAGTCTAGCAGAGGTTTACTGTTGGAGCACTCTGCAGAGTGTGAGGAGTTACAGACATCAGCCAAAGCAGTGCTTCTCCCAGGGCTTTGCTTGTGCTGGTACTGTCCTGCTCTCTTCACAGATTTGCCATGCACCAATACAGCATCACCGCCGTTTCTATTTTACTTCTGGTATCCAAAACATGGTCTGCTCTTCTAGAAGTCTTTCAAGGACTCCTCTTTCCTTAAAGCCCTCAGATGTTAAATTCCCATCTTCAAGTAGAGCAACAGCTAAACAACAAACAGCTGCCATGCAGAGATTTGAGATTTTGATACAGGATGGGAATCAGGAAAGCATGAAGAACAGGAAAAAAATGAGAAGGGCACTGTCTTCCACGAGTTCAGCTGCATGGAACAGGCAGCTTTGTCAACTGATATTTATTCCCTCTATTCTGAGGAAAGGCAACCCAGACACCATGTACCTCTGAGGATGAATGCTGGGAAAGAACAAACCAGAAGAACCTCATTGACACAATCAGCATTTGAGAAGAAGGAATGAGAGGAGGAAAGACAACCCGGCATGTACAAAATGGTCCAATTTCACTTCCATCATAGAGAAAGAGTCAGAGGCTACTGAAAACATACTAGAGGTCAGTATGACAGCGAGGTTATTGTAAACTATAGCCATAATAAAAAATGCTATAAAATCACAAGGACGTACTGGTGTTATTACACTTTCCCAAATAAATGTTAGCACTGAAAAAGATCACATGCACAGACATACTCTGAAAACTGTCTGACAGCCCTCACAAAACAAGCAGTGCCTCCTCAGGACTCAGAACTTCCCTGACCTGGTCTGCCTCCCTTTCACTTGCAGGAGCAGGGCTGGAACCTCAGCATCTTTGTTCCATGTGAGACCTCAGTGGGAGGTGTGACACACACAGAGTGACACAGTCAGTGGTAGAACCTACAAGAGCTCTCCCATGGGTACTTGGCCTGCACGTTGTGTGCTCACCAATCTGCTAAGCTACTGAACACCTCATTATTGAACCAAATGCCACCACACCAATTGAAATATTGGTCAAAATACATTTTTGTGTATGTGTATTTACCCCAAAGTATACAGCACACAGAATAAAAAGAGAAGAATAACAAATCCTACGTATATGCTTCCCCTTCTCCATCACAGTTGCATTTCATCTAACTCAGCCTGGAGTCACCAGCTCAGTCAGGAGAGCAGCTCTGCTCTCAGTGTGCTCCCCATTTGCCTGTCAGTTGAGCATGATGGGTGCTGAGTAACCCTCCTTCTTCCTTATGCCAGCATCTTTATGGCTTTAATATTCTGTTTGATCTGAGGCTGTGGGAGGAGTAAGCAATCTTCTGCTTGGGTTATTAACTAGGTAGGGAATACTCCCCAAGAAATATATTCCCCAGCATTTCCTTTAGATCTCTTATCCAAGCCATCCATTGTTGTTTTATTTTTGTGTCTGTGTACATTTTTTTAATATTATTTAAGGTTTTTTTTTTAATATATTTAATGTTACACATTCTGGCAAGTGGATATAATGCAAATAATCTGAGAGCCAATGTTATTTATAACATTACTGCACATAACACCCTCATTCTCCACACCAGCCTTTTACTCTATAAAAATATACAAGAGTAAACAGGCACTTCATAAAAAGAAACCCAGGCATCCAGAGTTAAGAGTGAACAGTTAAGAACTTTGCAGCAATGAGTATTACCTCACCTCCTTGTGAATAATGCCTTGCTATTTAGTCTGCTTACAGGACGATGCACTCTACTGCAAATACTATTCTGCCATGTCAGCTTTCCTCTACAATTTTAAATGCAAATCTAGAAAATTACGTATATGGAAGACCAAACATCTTGTTTGAAAGACTGGGGAAAAAAAAGAAGGAAAAAAAAAAAAAAAAAGAAACAATTGTTGAAAATCAAGAGTATAAAAGAAGAAAATTATACAAACCAGAGTGAAATTGGAAAACATAGGTAATATAATGTTGAAGAAAAAAATAATGCATACTTTGAAAGGCAAGATGTCACTGCATGTGAAAGGGGAAGAAAACAACTAACTACTTCAGCTGAACAGCTTTGTCCAACATCCTGCCCAGGCCTTGTGAGTGGCGAAGGTTTGCATCAGTTGTCTTTTCAGTTCCTTTGGAGGCACTAATACAGGCATAAGAGTGTAACTTCAGATAGAAATATCTACTACTCAGGTTTCCTGCTCACCAAAGATGAGGCACATCCTTGGTTAGCCAGGTAGGTTTCATCTTTTTGGAAACTCAGAATATTTTGAGAGCACTTAGCCCAAATTCCCAACAATCCTGCCACCAGGCTGAGAAGTGAAGAGGCACCCATCTGTTTGTTCTGTGCTGTCTGATGAAGAAAATTCTTGGAATAATTTTACAGGGAAGCTTTTAGAGAAAATAAAAATATTTATTTTTTTACTCTACTGAGGATTTCTGGATTCACACTGACATTTAACTGAGCAATTACTTAGCATGCTGTACACTGTATTTCACTTACAACGATGGATATAACAAAGTTCCCTTTTCCCCCAGAAGAAGACAGGAAGGTACATTTTTCACAGGAAATTACAGTTTCTCAAAGTCTGGGGTTGTGCTTTTTTTTTTTTTTTTTTTTTTAAAGGGTCAAATGAGGGAAAATACGTTTGTCTGAAAGGTTCTGTGGTGGTACTGACACTGAGTCTGGGCACACAAAATGTGTTTCTATGACACATTAAATATCCTACCATGGTCAAACAAACACACAATAACATTTATGTGCAAAGGAGCCACAGCCACAGGTCTGCTGCGTCCTCTGGAATGTATTTCAGAAAATTTGAGCCACCATCAGGCCACTGTAAGACAAAAGAAAAAAGAACAAACGTTAGCAGAGAGAACTCCCATTCATGCTTGCTGTTCAATAGGACTTGCAAGAACATTCAACACATAATAGACAAGGAAAACTAATTTGGCTCACTGTCCTGCCCAGCTCTGTGACAAGCAAGTGATGTGGTCTGATTTATTGTAATTTAGCAGGGCCCTGGAGCACGAATGAGTACCCAAAACTACAAAAGATTGAGGAGGTGAAGCTGCATCACACCATGCCCAACATTCAGCAGGGCCAACTTCCATTCTACGTGCTAAGTAGGCATTTCTACGCACCTGTGCAGAGAAACTGAAAGGATGCAGCATAATGTTTTGGGATTATGTTAGTCGTGTTTTTAATGGCATGCTGGGGAAAGGTAAGATGGCAAGCATGGGATTGTAATACACCATCTAGCTTACTGAAAGGAGCAGTAAAACCTTTTGAACAGACACAACAGCAGAAACAATTAAGGAAACTCCTTCAGTTCAGATCTACCTGGGGCACATGAACAGGCATACGAGCTGCCCGGAGGCCCTGGAGAGCAGTTACTGAATTAGTAAGGAATGCAATGACTAATTGGTGATTGTTTATCAAATAATACAGCAGCGTTTCCACTGTACTGTAAGAGAGATGGAGCAATAAAGCTGTATCAGGTGCCACTATTGTGAACTTAGTATATTTCTGAGAAATGTAACACATATTCTTTAACTCATTAAAGTGTCCATATGCAGATGAGACAGAGGCTGGCAGAAGGCAATAAATGCATTTATTTCAAGTGCTTCTTCTAGTTCAAAGGACTCAAAAATAATCAGTTGTCTAAAAATGGATGTGCTTTGGAGAGGGAGAGGAGGATTTTGAGGTGGGAGATAGGGATGGTAAATTAAGTACTTATTAATATAAAGCTTTTGTCTTCCTCAATCTCCCTTTGTCCCAGATATATGAAACTGAGAGACTTTTCTGCTATGCTCTCTCAATATACTTGGCACATACCACTTTCTCTGTCTCTTTTGCACCCATACACTGTCTCTCTCCACAAAGGGGCACGAAGTGAGAAATTTAAGCAAGGTTTCTTCACAGAAGAGAGGGCAGTATATAAATGTGGGAAGGAGACTTCAAAAGGAGATTCTCTCAGTGGTGCCCAAGAAAGTGGTTTGTTACTCCTCACCGCCTGGAAGCAAGGCTACCTAGGACTCTCCATCTCAATCCCCACCAGTACTATCCTCAGAAACAATAAATGCCCAAGAAGGAAAAACATCTGCATGATGCTACCTTGAATTTTTCTCAGCCTAAACTTTAGGCAAAAAGTGAGAGGAATAGTTAAAAAAAAAAAAAAAAAAAAAAAAGAACTTGTGGAATCCCTGGATTTGGTATTTACTTATCACATACCATTTCCAGGTATATGAGTTAGCCAATTTATACTAAGAGTTGTTTGTTATCTTTTGCTTCAGATAGATTATTTCTTTTCAGCAAGTCCTTTTAGACTCCTGTAATGTTTATTGATACAGTTATACAAGCATAGACAATTTACAGTAGAAAAAAAAAAAAGAAAAGCCTTTTTCAGGTACAGTTTTACATCATTTCCATGAGCAAATTAAGTTGTCTGAGAAAAAAATCCCTTTTTTTTTTTTTCCTCTAGTGTAACTTCATAGACATTAGGGCTTTTGGTAGCATAGCAATGATGACAAAAATATAATAAATCCCTTTCTAACACAGTTGTGCCAGCAAGACTAAAGCCTTAGCATCAATGAGATTGAACTACTTCATATTTCAGCAACATTTAGATCTATTGATGTTTCAATTTCTAGAAACATTACAGGCTTTTCCCCTCACAGCACAATGCATCTTCCTTGGTTACTGGGCTTTGTCTTGCTTCTGTCCACACTCTGGTAACTCTGGGTGTGCTATGTAACCTTTATAATATCAAGTATGTATCCTCACTAAAACCATTTAAATTGTGGATATTATATATAGTTGTTTTTTTTTAAACTTTATTGCCATCATGCAGACAGATGTTCCACAATTTCCCCTGGGCCCCCAGCCCCTGTTTATAGCCAACTCTAACTCATTCCTAGGGAACGCAGTAGTAAACACCGTCCCACATGCCTGCAATGTACGTTTGCTTTGGTTATGTCTTTCCCTTCTGCTTTATAATGCACAACATAAATCAAATGCATCTAGTTTCCAAAGCTGTGCTTCCACTTTGAACATATCAGGAGGTAAACACCACAGACAGCTCTTTTTTTTTTTCTTCTGTAATTAAGAGAAAAATTCTTACCATGCCCAATGAAATCCAGACAGTTTCAGTGTAGATGCCTGAAAAAAAGAAAACAGTCTTTAAAAGACAGCCTTTTGCTCAGTGAAGCTTTAACTCTGAAGAAACTATTGCCAGCATAATTCTATAGGTTGAGTTAAATAAATAAATACTTATCTGATCAATTGTTGCCTGGAATCCTTTTGTGCTTGTATCTCTTGAGTTAGAGGCCACATTTAAAAAAAAAAAAAAAAAAAATGCACAGGAGATTTGAATTCTGAGGACAACCTAAAGCTTGATTCTAAGAAATCTCAGTGCACCAGCACTTTCCTGTGGTGTGGGTGAGACAGGTTTAGTCATCAGGTGTGACACAGAGCATTCTGTTGCAATCCAAAATTGCAAGGAGAGCCAACTAGAAAGCAACGTATTAAGCACATACACTGCACATATTACTGTACTCTCAATGGAAAGAAAATCAGGTGTTTCAATACACAGGTTTTATTCAGGTCAGCTGCATTTCAGTCCCTCTGAAAAGCTACAGCAAATGCCTAGATACAAAGATGATCACCATTTAGAGATTATTGCCAGACATCAACATCATCGTTATTCACATGTTGGTGCAATGCTAACATACTTTGTGTAGGCATTAAGACAAAAAGACCCTTGGAGAGTATCAGAATACCTTTGCAAATTAGGAGTTCACCCAGTATACATTTTCTTTCACCTCAATCTTTTGTTCAAAATTCTTCTGTCTCTCTTTTCTGCAAGAGCACTCTCTGAATTCTTTTCATAAAAGCTCAGAGTGATTTTTAAGGGAAGCAACTGCTTTTTTGTTTTTTTCTTTTTCTTAATATGCATATGCAATACTTAGCACAAGATGAGTGTAGTTACACAGGAAAAGACAAACGGGATAGGCACAGAGGCTGAGGAAGTCGGTTACCCTGCCTATACTCATAATTTACACTTTTTCCTTCTCTGATAAGAGCCAACAGAGTCCCAACCCTTGGGCCTTCCCAGCTCCCAGCAATCTCTTCATTTTTGTACACAATTGTCACCAAGAGAGTGTTCTTTAAGGAATATGTCCAAACACCATTGCCAGCATGTGAACTTTTGGCATCTACAATATCCCAGGGCAATTTCACAGCTAGAGGAAGACCGTTTTTCTTGTTTCAAACTTGTCACCTGTTTTAAACTTGTCACCTAGTCATCCACCTGAGGCTGCCTGGATCCCATGGCATAGGAAAGTGAGTAGCTGTTTTTTTTCATTTGCTTTCTCCTTGCCACCTGAGAGTTTACAGCCCTTCATTTTCTTCCTGATCAGACAGGAGGTTGAAATTCCTGAAGTGTTTAGCTGTTTTCCATATAGGAGACACCCACATCTTTTATCAATGTTTTCTGTATTTTCTCTGCATTTCCAGCATCTCTTGTGAGATGAATATTATTTTATTTATTTATGTAATATATATTTAATATATAATAATATATTATATTATTTATTTAGACATAAGGAAGAACTTTTTCTCTCAGAGAGTGGTCAGGCACTGGAATGGCTGCCCAGAGAGGTGGTGGAGTCGCCGTCCCTGGCAGTGTTCAAGAGGCGTCTGGACGACGTGCTGCGTGATGTGGTTTAGTGCTTGTGGTGGCAATGGTGATGAGGAGACGGTTGGACTAGATGATCTTGTAGGTCGTTTCCAACCTTGTGATTCTATGATTCTATGAAGGAGTAAAGATGCAATATTCAAGAGCAATGTGCATTTATATTCTAGTGTAAAGATATTTCAATTTTGTTCATGAGCACTTTCCCATTCATCAGTTCTTTTTTTATTTTCCCTTATTCCTCCTGCACATTCAGCATACATTTTTGTACAGTTTTATAACTGAAGGTTTCTTCCCAAGTGATAACTTAGGTTCTGTCGCTGTGTATTTTGGTTTAGGATCTTCTCCTACTTTGCACCATTCTACATCCACCAACACTGAACTGCAGCTGCTGAGTCACCCTGCATCACCTTGCATTGTGAGGCACCCAGTACATCCTCACCTCAGTTACCCTCTCTGATG
Source organism: Tetrao urogallus (assembly GCF_951394365.1). Lineage (NCBI taxonomy): Eukaryota > Metazoa > Chordata > Aves > Galliformes > Phasianidae > Tetrao > Tetrao urogallus. The sequence continues at coordinate 13,428,545 of NC_136820.1, forward strand.
AGGAATCACCAGGAGGCTTCTCTGTCTTGTTAGATCTGTTACAGGAGCAGGCTGAACAGCACCAGTCTGGATAGAGAAATCTCCGGTCACTCCACCCTTTTAGGAAAGCTGGTTCCCAAACTGATGTGATTACTAATCCACATAAGGAGCTTGCCAGAAAACCTTAGTACTTTGATTATACCAGAGTCACAAACGTTGTGAAGTGTAAAAATCTTTGTCACTGGCCAATCTTTCTCTAAAACAACCCTTGTCTTACACATACCAAGCTTGTACCTTCTTAAAACAACAGCCCCCATCTATACCCTCTAATAACTCCCCCCCAGCTGCAGGAACTATCCACTCTGTGTGGAATGCCTCTTGCGCCTTTCAAGAGGTCTTTTCCCATCACTTTCTCTTTAATCTTTAATTCTCCCACTAAACAGAAGGGCCAGCTGTGTCCCTTGGGATTATCACTGGTTGTGGGCTGCTAATGCTTGATTCCTGCTGGCACAGTTAAGGCAGGGTATGGAGCAGGAGACACCGTCTCTGCAGAGCTTTTCCATACAGTCCATCTGCAAAGACTTTATTCCTGTTCTTTCTTATATCAGAAAAACTATAGTGCTTTTCTCCCATTTTCCTCCCGCTTGTACATGACACAGCAGAGTACACTCCTGCACAGGTTGAACAATGGTGCTTGTTCTTTCACTGGCTGGGCTATATTTTAAATGACATGTTTACACAAACCCTCTGGTTTTGAATGTCATTCAAACAACACAATGCCACATACGGTTTCCCACTGTTCAAGAGCAGTGCGAAAGTCCCAATTTAGACTCTGAGGCCCACCAAATAAAAAGGAATGCAAAGCATATGTTCCAAGGCCGAGCTCAGCAAATGTAGGCTATAGAAGTTCATAGGAAGAGTGAAAACATCAAGACTGATTACTAAATACTACAGCAGATGAGTAAGTCTAATTTTCTAAACAAAGATATTTGGCTCAAATATAATCTCAATGACATTTCAGGGGACTTAGATCTGGTGAGTACCTTTGAGAGTAATAAAGAAGACAATTCTTATTCCACTATGAGAACTTCATTTCTAATTATTTGGATCAAGCTGGCTACTCTGAATCAGCAAGTGCAACACCCAGGTGTGGCAAAATGCAAAACAACAGCACTGCAGTCACCGACAGCAATCCTGCCCCAGCCAAGAACAACCCCATTATGGCTGGGCCAACACGTGGGGCAATGGCTGTGCTACAAAGAGAAGCTGCTTTAGGAGCAGGATCTCCACCATTTTAAGCACATCCATGGCCCAGAGATTCCCAAGTCAGCCCAAAGCTGGATGGTGCTCGCAGTGTTGTGGATGGAGTGGTGTCTGCTTAGGCTCCACAGTGCCATTTACCAAGGTACTGCATTAGGAACAGGAAAGAATAGCTCATCAGCTATAGAGTCAGAATCATCACGAAAAAAAAAAAAAAAAGATAAAACTTGAACACAATACTTGAACAAAATTCTCTGCAAGATTCTGGTTCTGCTTCTCCAGCAGAGCTCTACGCATCCTATCCTTACCATACAGAAGTAGTCGGTACTTTCACTTCCCAGGAGCTTATGCCAGTGACTGGTCAACAGCGCAGGTGAAGGATGCTCTTATTCATTTCACACACCCTCTAGATTTCCCCGTGGGCAGAAGTGGAAACCCCAATCTTCCCTTTTCTAGGAAACAAAGCCTTTGGGAAGAGAGCAGCCAACCCCTTGCCAGCCTGCCTGGGACTGCATCTACTGCAGCGCACATTGCTTCCCCAGGACACAGTGCAGCAGGGAGCAGGGAGTGGATTCAGCCCAGCTCATTCACCATTTAAAAATTAATGGCAAATGCAGCCTCTCTAGCTATAGATCAGTCACTCTGGAAACTAATGTCAGCCCTCCAACTCCTGTTCCTATTACAGCGTTAATCTTAGAGGTTGATCCGCACACCAGCAGATGCATGAAGAGGCCTGCTGGCTCTACCAGGGGGCTGATTTTCACTCAGATCACATACACAGAAAGGTAAATGCAACACACCAATACGCATGTTCCACTATCAAAGCCTGACTTAGAAGTGTCAAATTTTTAATATCACATACTTATTTACTGACGCCTGCCTTAGTAGGCATATGTAACCTAATACTGTATTTTACTGATATTGCAGATGGTATAACCAATCTCCTAAACCCTCCACACTCTCAAAGGATTAGTATGATGTGTAGAGCAGTTTTAGCTTACAAAGCACTACTTTAGTGTGTAAGGTTATTGATTTAACTTAGAAATTCTGCTATATAGTGTAGTTTTACTGATTTACCTTTTACAGTAGTGTAAGAATATCTTTTCTCCCCTAAAAACTTTGACACACTTCATTATCCAGTACAAAATATTGCTCTGGGTAGAATTTCAAGGCAGGCATTCAGTAATCAAAATTATGGACTTTCTGAAAAATTCTGTGTTGCAGGTCTCCTCCCTCCTTACTCATGTCTTTTTTTACTAAATAAAGTGGTACACTCCTAAGCTTTTTAGCTATAAATTTCTCAGAGAAGCACCCACAGTTATATACCAGCACACCACCTCTCCTCTTCTAGCCTCAAGGTTCAAGTCAGAAATCTACTTTGACATAGGACAGATACTGACTCAGAGGGGAGAGTTTTTCTCTCATTTGAAATACTTCCCAGATGTGTAGAAAAGTTTTTTTTCCTTCTCAGCCATAATAGCCATCCAGTCTCCTCTCCTTTTGATTGCTGTAGGGATCTCCTCTCTGCCACCCGTCCCAGCTCACACAGTTGCAGCATATATGGGAAGCTGCAGTCGAATGCTGCGTACAAACGGCAACAAAAAGATAATCCTCTGACATCGCTAAAGCTTACTTTGAAAGTGCATTTTAAAAACAAGTCCAAACCCCAGGAACACTGCCTGTGGCATTTCTCTACCCTTTCTTTCAACTGTTTCTGCAGCCATGCAACTCTAGCTCTGGTCTGCTCTGCACCACTCTCCTCTTCTAGCAATTTTCAAGCAAATATATTCTCTTAACTATTCCGAGTTTAAATCATGCTTTATTCTGCATTAATAATTACACCCCTCCAAATGCCTCTCTAATTTCTCTGCTAGTAAACGCAGTAGGAAAAATACTTCAGTTTTACCTTGTGAAGACTTCTTGCGGCACAAACCATTGTCAAAAAGCAGCCTACAGTCTAATGTCAGTAGCTCCACTTTTCTGCCTCTTTCTTTACAGATAAATACATATTTACACAGGTAGTTAAATCCGTGAAAAAGCTTTCCCAGTCTGCATCCTGGAAGTACACCAATTCATCATACTTTTGTACATTCCGTAAATTACAATCTTGCACTCTTTTAATCCAAAAACTACGTATTGGAATTGCCAGTAGTCATCGAGACAACAACATGTGACTGTAGTAAAAGCTTAGACAAGCAGACCAGTTGTTGCACATCTGTTGATTCACATCAACCAGCCATGCGTGAGTGTGTGTCTATATACATATATATATACACCCACACACACACGTATATATATTGCCTATGGCAAATGTAGGAGAATTCATATTAGCTTAAGAAAAATACTTACCTCAAAGAAGGAACACGGCATGGATATATTCTAGTCCAACACCACAAGGAAACAGTCAATGACAGGTAAGGATTATACATAGTTATGACTTCAGACTCAGATATTTTACTTGTTTTACAGAGTTTCCACACCTTCACACTTCAAGATAATACTGTAACAATATCTGGTCACTCCCAAGTGCTCAGTGTACTAAAAAAATATTTAAGATAGTATCTAAATCTCTACTCTGTTAAGGTAAATAAAGCAGTGTGATTTCAAAAGGTACATAGATCATAGATAAACTGGTCTAGCAACCAGAACCTTCTCTCTCGTGAAATGATAAATTGTACCATTCCAGCAGCTATTTAGACCTCGCTGCCTGAACTTACGCTGACCTGAAACATACCCATTCCTTCATTACCCCAAGCTCTGTGCCATGTGCTGCATCAAACAACTTATCTTCCTCCTGATTACAACACCTCCAGCAATAGTTTTCTTTTCAAAGAAAACAAAAAGGCAGACTATTTAAAAGGAGATGATGCTTACAAAGTTAAAACAGAGCTGCACTCCCAACACCGTTCTGCACGTTTCAGCCACATAAAATCCTGCAGTGGTCTCAGCCAGCTGGGCTCTGTGACCCCCCCCCAGTGATCCATCCCATATGCTCCTATTTTCTCAAGCAATGAACTTGCTCGTTCCAAAGCCAGCAAGAAGTTTGTTACTGGGAACAGGAACTGGCTCAGTCATAAGAAACTTAACTAAATAAAGCAGCAAAAAAAGGAATGGATGGGAGAGAGATGACTGTCAGCTTGGAGGACCATGGGGCACAGCTTTGCTAGTTATCAAAGTCACTTGATACTTCTCCATGTAAAATTCCATTTTCAGTTACCAGTAACCCTGCAAATCTGACGCTAAATATGACACATTAAAATGTGCTCTTTCTCCAGGAAAATATCTAAACAGAAATCTGCTTGAATTTGGACAACTTGCGTACCCTCAAATGAAATGGCAAACAAAAAGTCCAGATCAAAAACTGTCAACAGCGATGTCTTCGATTTTCAGCTATCTTAGTCAAAAAGTCAGTAAGGCAATTTCCACCATTCTCTGAAGGCTCCTTCCCCAGCAGGTTTGCTTCAGCCTGAGACTGAGTGGGATTTTCCTCGGAACCACAGCTTCTGCAGTTCTCAAACAAAAGCATGGATACTCTTTTCTTCTTTAATGTTTTCCCAGCCAACATCTCCTGCTTGTATTGAGAATGTGGAAGAACGAGTTACCAGCAAATTTAGAAGGGTCAAGCTTCGGGCTTGCAAAGATCAGGAAAAAATATATGGAAACAATGTAATTAAGTGCAGAAACGTCTCCCTGTAGCCCTACAGTCTAACCTGGAAAGGCTGGAATAGGAATGGGCAAGGAATGGGATGTGAGAATTGGGCAGTCTGGGATCATTGACAGGTCCGGTACTGAAATTTGGCAAAGAAAACCATGGTAAAGAGCAGATACGTTTTGGAAAAACCAGAGTCACAGCCCTAATGGTCTTGAATGCAGAAGAAACACAAGACTATGCTGAATGGGGACCAGTTGTCTGAGATAGGACTGGAAAGTAGTTCAGTACTGAGTGGGAATAAACCAATGTGACAGAAAATACCAGAAGAATCGGAAGAAAATTCAGGAATGGGGGACTTCACATGGCTGAGCCAAAAAAACTGAGAACTCTAGCAAATACCTGTGAAGTGAAATGTAAGGCAGATTGATTCTTCTTCTTGCTAATCTGCAGGGAGGATGCTTGGCAGCCCTTGTTACTCTATTAACTCAAATGGCCGTGGCCAGTGGACAGGAATAAGTGCAGCCTGTGCACTGACTCCATAATTCCATGAATGCAATTCACTCCATATCATCAATCTGCTTTTTTCATAAAAAGTGAGTTACCGAGGAATAACTTCTTCCCCAGAGCCTCTCACATCCCCTGATCCATTCATAAAGCACTATTTTAAAAGATGAGATGTGGTTATCCACAGTTGTACTCATCTCTGAGGTGTCTCACCCTGGATTAATACACTCAAAGACAGTGAGGAAATGCTGTGGCCTTTCACATTATGGTAAATGTGCATATGTTGTCATTTCACAAAGACCTTGCACTGTGGAGGACATGGGAAAGGGATATTTTACATGTTTGAAGAAGAGTTATGGTCATGTTTAACAGCACAGCTTCTTCCCATCAAAGATATTGTTCGTCCTACTATCATACAAGATAATCATTTACACATTATAGCAAAAGCTGATCCGAACATCCGCACTGTCTTAGGACGTCACTCCTTCAAGGAACAAGTACTGCTTCTTGTGACACTATTGCTCCAGGATTTGCTTATGACTTTATTCATTTAAAAAATAGTAATTTCAAATTTTGCATGTCACTTTCCATTAGTTACTTTAAAAAAAAGAAAAAAGAAAAAAAAAAAAACATTGAAAAAAAGAAAAAATATGCTAAATAAAACCTTTAAGCATCATTACTGGTGACAAAAAGAGGCCAGAGTTCCCCATGCAAATCAGGAGATGAGCTGAAGAGTAGTACACCAACTCCTGCAGCACAGGCCATTTTTATTGGAACAGAAAGTCCACATCCAGGATTATTTTGTTCATGGTGATACTTGCCCTCCAGTAAAACGGACAAAAAAGTCCTGATGGCTCTCATAGTTCATGAAGTTTCATAAAGCTTTCCAGTTGAAAGCACAAAGGAAATCTGGCGTATCTGGAAACATCATCCTGCTTCACTCACCACTCTGAGAACTACCAGAGTATTTGTTTCCTGGAAGAATCAATTAATTCTGACCTTGGCTCCATTTCCTTCCCAGTGCTATATTGGTTGCATTCCTGACAAAGGGAAAGAGAGTCCTTACTTAGTCTTCAGCTCTTTAGAAGTTTGGTTGCCTCAAAAATGACTTCCTGAGTTTCTGCCACCCCTTCTCCCAGCTGATGCTTCTTAAAATTTGCAGTCCAAGAGAGATCTACTGTTTGCTGCACAGGAGCTGGACTTGCACAAACTATTTAGCCTAGCAGTTTGAAGGAAAATTGCAGAATGCTATTTACAGAACAACAAACACTAATTCATTTTAGGAAATGTACTTCTGTGATGCACTATTTTGCAAGACCACCATGGTTGCACTGCCTCAGCTCAGATCAACTTACATTAATATTTGAATACTGGATGACAACAGTTGGAGATTAATTCCAGTAAGTTATTCATGCCCAGAGGTTCAGATTTCCAAGCAGAATCCTGGGGGCTAGACTAGGGCATTTCACCACAGCCCCAAGGAAAGTGCAGTGGGAAGTCACCCAGCCCCACGAGGGCCAGAATGGTTGGTACCTTTGTGAAAGGGTCTCTGAATCCCTCCTCCTGCCTCTCTGCATCTAGGGCACTTCATTGCAGGCGACGGTGTGCCAGAGGCCTTCTTCTGCTTCCAGAGAGTGCAGCTGGACAGTATATTTATGAAATGGTGTGTGGACATACACAACCTTGTAAAAACTTTGCAGAAAGGTGCATCATTTATTTACCCAGGGAAACAAAAAAGGCCATTCTTAGACAAGCCTTACTTGCGAGACCAGGACGTGTTTCTGTGACTGATCAAGCTGAGAACAGTTTGGCACGTCACATTTATTTCAGTTCCACACTCCTTACGTGAGAGTCTTAAAGCCAAGAAGGACTTGAAAACACGACAGTGTGAGAAGAGATATTGTCAAAGCAAAAGTGTGAAGGCCTATGCAGTGAAGAACCTCTCGAGAATGCTTTCTGCCACAAGGACAAACCATTTTCCATGGATTGGTGCTGATGTACATGGAGCATGAAACCAATGCACAGGAGCGTTACTTGGGAGGCCAGTGCAGCGGTGTGCTGCAAGCAGAAGAAGAGCCAGCAGTGCCTACCCCACTTGCACTTCTCTCCTAGGATTTGAAGAATATAAACAGCAGAGATGTTATCTGAAATTGTACAGATTTTTCCTGAGATTGACGTTATGCACAAACTTTTCTTCTGCCTTTTTTTTTTTTTTTTTTTTAAGATAATGGAGAATAAGTGACCCACTCTCAAAAGGGCAGTTTGTTCGAGTTACTGCAGATGCACCCAGCAACCTCCGCTCCACTCCAAGAACATCCAAAGGTGTACCTTCAGCAGGAAAAGCCCACAGAAACAGGACTGGAAGGTATTAGTGGCTGATTCCCACCTTTGAAATGGAAGTTCAGAGTTAACAAAAAGAAAAATCTCTCTATTGTTATACTGAAGACTGCCAAATCGCTATGCAGAAACCACTAAAACCTCTACCTCACCACGCCTTTAACACATGAATTTTGCTGTTATTGTTGGGTTGTCTTGAGACTCACAGGTAACACAATATGAAAATTTAGAAAATGTTAATTATAAGATACAGGAAGTGCTAAAGATTAAATTATTTAACACACTGAACACCAATTTGATGATCAAACTGGTGCTTATGCTAGCTACACATTCATAAAGAAATACTATTGAAACATGTAGCTTTCACTTTCCAAATAGAAAAAAATGACAATAAAGCAACTATTGAAAGCAGCTGCAGGTATTCTTCTTGTTGGTAGACACAAAGCATGCAAAATCAGAGAGTAAGTTAAAGTAACTGAGAGATTGAGAGAAAATTTGTAAGATTAGATATAAGCAGCACAAAACATTGATCTTTTGGGCTCATGGGGAAAAAAAAAATAAAAGAAATTTTAAATCCTCCCCCTCTCCTCCCTTCCACTTCCTGAGCAGAGACAGAGGATATTTACAACCATGTGGAGTAAAGCCACTTTTTTCCATTGCTTCACAGTCACGTATGCCTCTGTAAAACAGACAGGAAAATGCTGCCAGTGGAAAGACAGAGAGTACTTCTGGTCGGTGCCTTTTATCCTGCACTACTGTTTTATAGCAGCACCAGCATGAAACAGGCTCACTCAGCTCTCACAGATCATTACAAAAAGTCCAGGTCAACAAAGATCAAGTTCCTTCTCTAAACTGTCAGTCATGAACCGAATGCTGAGATTATTTTTTTCCCTCCTTTTCCTCTTCCCTTCTACACAGGACGCGCTGAGCGTCAGCAGCTGAGCTTCATCCATTTGCTGGGCTCCCTGTGGGCTGGGGGGCCTCACTTGGGCAATGCAAAGCTGCTCAGCACTGCCCAGCACCGCGAGAATGCGTGGGGCCACACGCACCCCCACCTCCGAAATACACAGTGCTACGCTGGCAAGAGACTGCTGGAAGTGATTCACTGCTGCTGTCTGTTGAGATTACAGGAATTTGTGTTTGGGTTGTGTCTGCTGGCTGCCACAGCCAGTCCAAAGATTTCCACTGGGCTTAAAAAGCACCCCTTTCACAGCTATTGGCCTGCGGCTGGAGTTATTGCAGCAAATTACCCATGTTGGAAAGACAGCTACAAGTTACACAAGATCACCAACACCTCAAGGAATTGAGCTAAAGAAAATAAATTAAATTAAAAAAAAGTAAACCTCCCCCAAACCAGAAAACCATCTTCACCTTTATGACGATCATTTTAGAGACTCTATTTTAAAAGCAGCAACCTCAGGATTTCAGCCTGAAACACAGACAGTGTGAGACAACAGTTTGCTCCAAATTCAATATAACTAATATTTACCAGAGGAGGGAGAAGGTTCAGAATATAGAGCAGGTCAAATAAAAGGATTGTGCAAAATTGAAAACATGCGCAAGGTGGGGCACATAAGAAAAGATATGCTGACTGTTGGGAAGTACTCAGAAAGGATAAAAGGGCTTCAATTAAGGCTGGAGCAAAGAGTCATCTGCTTCCATGAGCTGGCATGCAAAATGGTGAAACTCACAGAATCGCAGAACTGTAGAGGTTGGAAGGGACACCTGAAGATCATCCAGTCCAACCTCCTGCTAAAGAAGGTTCCATACAGTGAGTTGCACAAGTAGGTGTCCAGATGGGTCTTGAATATCTCCACAGAAGGAGACTCCACAACCTTTCTGGGCAACCTGTTCCAGTGCTGTCACCCTTGCTGTAAAGAAGTTCGTATGCATGAACTTCCTCTGTCCAAATTTTAGGCCATTACTCCTTGTCCCAAGACATTTGGTAAAGCATTTATAGTTATCATGCTAAAGATTCATGTCACAAAAATGAAAGAAGGGTGGAGATATGATTAATCTGAACAAAAAAGTACAGTGAAAAGAAGAAGAAAAAAAACGTGTTCAAACTGCAAGGGGAAAAGTGGTGAGAAATTAATGACTTTTTTTCACCCTAAAATACTGCTTAAGAATCAGTTACTGAAGGAGCTAATAAGACAGAGGACAGCAAAAAGACTCAATGTTACTACCATTACACCCTTTCTTTTAAATAAAATTGCTCTAAATTTTTTTCAATATTATATTGAGGGGAAAAAAATGTTTTCACATTCAACAAATTTCAAACATCTTCACAACATTTTCACAAAGTTGTGTAGCAGCTTCTTTCCAAAGATGCACACCGAACACCAGCCAGAAGGAGGCTGAGACAATTTTTACATTTAAACAAGGAAATTGGAAGGGGAAGCCAACTACTTTAGGTACAGGTGGCTTCTGACATCACTCAATATTTCTACATAGCAATCTCAAGAAGACAACTGAGCTCCATTCTTTCTTGACTGCTCCATACAGGGGTTTCTCTCCCGTATCACCAGATGAAATCACCAAGCACGTCTAGTCCTGATCCCAGCTGTCCATAGGTGTAATAAGTCCCAGGACAATCGATAAAGGCAAGAATAAATAAACAGATAATTAGGCCCAACTATTTTCATAATCCAGTTCTACTATGGCTCTTCCTGCACTAATCTATCCACAAGTGACCTTAAAGCACAGGTGATTAACACTGCCTGAAAACAGATGTACTACTGCTGTACTTCACAGCAATCGAACGTCTGAAGACGCAGGGCGTCCTTACCCATGGACTGAGGCTCCTACTAATCAGAAGCCCAATGCAGCAGTACTATTGGAAATGCCACTTTGAGTCTGTGACTCAAAGAGAAGAGCCTTATTTATTATTAAAGCTAAAATTCTCATTAAACTGTATTTTTCAGTAAACCTAGGACAAGCTGATCGTTATGGCTTTTTAGCTGGTTCTCTTGCAGTCTTAAGCAGCACACAAAATGCAGTGTTTGCCCAGGTTGGTTAGAAAGAACACATAGGGTATTTTTCCTTCTTCTCATTGCAGTTGGTACAACATACATGGAAGATGTAAGCAATCAAGGAAAACATGAAAACATGAACTAGTATTTTCCCTCTTCCTCTACTTCTTGCGAAGTTCACTTTGGAGTAATTATTTGAGGAAGTTCAGTTTCCTTTCACAGACACAGACACCTCATCAGAACAGATACAAATGCCCAAGATTTGGAAAATGAGAGGTCACATAATTCAATGACTTGAGATAATCAGAGCTGCAGTGTTACTGACACATCAGTATGTTTGTCACTGTTTCACAGAAGCTCAAAGTACATAAACAAAATCAATTCCAAGTCCAGAATTCTAAATAAATAAATAGGTTACCGACACAGATGACAGAAGGGGGGAGCAGTTTTCCCTGAAGCCACTCAAATTTACATCAGCAGAACACAGTAACCTGTTTTCAAATGCTTTAGAATTGTTAAAGGCAAAAGATAAATTGACCATGCTACACCGTAACGTAGTCTTAGTAAAGCATTAGCATCAGACCAGCATCAGTATACTGGTCCAACCTACCACTCTGAATTTATTATTGAGCAGAGAAACAAAATGTGAAGTTGTTTGTTTGCTTTTCAAGTTAATTGGTGAGTCAGTATTCACCAGCAGGTAAGTCAGCACAATAACACTTCTATGAATGGTCCTAGGCCGTGATGTACTAGCGAGCTCTCTGCAGAAATCAATAAGAGCTGTGTACGCGTAAGGAAGAGTTCAGCCAGGTACTGTGAGAATTATGGAGTAAGATACTCATTCTATTAGAAATAAATGAGCTCGTTTACATTTTAATTCTGTGGAACAAGCCACTCTCAAAAGGGCAGTTTGTTCGAGTTACTGCAGATGTACAGAAGTTATAATTTTCATCATAAATGCACATTACAACAAAAATCTCATCAGAGAAACCAAAGAACCAATAGGCGTATTAGAGAAACTGCCTGTCTGGGAGGTCCCTCCAGATCTTCAGCAACACAGCCTCTTCCTATCAGGAAGTGCGTCGTCGCACAGCTAAATACCACAAGAAATCTCATTAGTCAGAATGGAAGTAAGTACAGAAAATATCGTACTTTCTATTGACCCTTTGAAATGATTAACACCATACCAATGGAAATCATGCCAAAGCATTTAAAGTTATTAATAATTTAACTGAACACGCTCAAATAAATGCATTACAAGAATAAAAGAACGTGCTGATTTCTACAAATCTTATACTCCGTAAGTGAAGAATTGTCATCCCTGATTAGATCAGAGGATGGAAAGGTAAACCTCAATGTGTAGGTGCTGTCATGCACCAAAACACCATTTCAGGTTACTTTTCCTCACTTAGCAGAGAGAAGAATTAGAACTGGATCAAAGTCTGTTCAGTGGAAGAGGACACTGATATTACTGCATGCCTTCAGTGTGTTCTTAATATTGGCTATGAGGAACTCAGGTAATATTTGGAAATAATAACTGTAGCTCAATGAAACAACCCAAACCCCTAAAATATTGAAAGATCTCAGCATATAGCTATTACAAAAGTGATGCTTTCCCTACAGTGATAGTCAGATGTTTATAGAGTGCTAGCATTTATGACAAACAGACAGAATTCTCATTTTAAGTCGCTGCTTTTGGATAGAAACATTTACCCAGTGCTTTCCTTTCTGATGACCTAAACATTTGATTGAAAGCTACTCTGGGTTAGATTTTTCTACTCTATTTCTTCCTGAGCTCATGTCACTTTATAAAGAACAATTGCAGAAGCTAAAATCAAAAAACTTCCAAGTCACTCCTTTTCAATATTAGCATTATTGTTTTCAAGATAGAAGAACCTGAGTGGAAAAAAAGAAAGAGAGGAAGAGAGGAGAGGAAGGGAGGAAGAGAGGAAGGAAGGAAGAGAGGAAGGAAGGAAGAGAGGAAGGAAGGAAGAGAGGAAGGAAGGAAGAGAGGAAGGAAGGAAGAGAGGAAGGAAGAGAGGAAGGGAGGAAGGGAGGAAGGGAGGAAGGGAGGAAGGGAGGAAGGGAGGAAGGGAGGAAGGGAGGAAGGGAGGAAGGGAGGAAGGGAGGAAGGGAGGAAGGGAGGAAGGGAGGAAAAAATAGAAAAAATCGTTTTGGGAGAACAAATGCCTCCACGATAAGCACTCCCAAAATGGGTGAGAGGTGGTTTTGCACAGCAAAGATCTAAGCACGATCCAAATCAGGTCTCTGGGATTCCCAGTTGTAGGGTGCAACATGCATCCTTCTATCTTTTCTGGCCCTTTCAGCCACTTCTATGACCTCAATTGTCTGGTTTTATTTAGAAAACCTGAAGATGAAGAGTTGGGCTGAGCCGGTTTGTTAAACACAAGTGATGTCTGCAAAATGTTTCATCCCAAGTTTTCCAGGAAAAAAAAAAAAAAAAGAGAGAGAGAGAGAGAGAGAGAGAGAGAGAGAGAGAGAGAACCAAACTCCTCTCCCAAGCCTCATGTCCCTATGCTCCTGAAGAAGCAACAAAGGCTACAATGGCATTATCCAGTGATTCAGCATTCATTATATTCTCATCCAAAATCCAGAAAGTATGTTGAAAAACATGAAGGCAGTCAGATCATTTTCAAAAAGCTATGAATGCTAATAAAGGGGTAGCTTAGTAACATATTTTCCTAGATTCACAATGTTACATGTAAATAGAGAATATAGATTTAGCACTTTTACCCACAAACTTCATATGCATGCTGCTCTCAAAGAAAATAACCACCTCAAGGAAATATCTCAAACTGATTTTATGGTGTCTGACTTGGACCTGGGGCTCTTCAGCAAGGACGCCTTACAACCTTGTATGTCTGTATACCTGTGTGTACACCACCATTCTCTTCTCTAGACATGCACTGGAACATGACTGGTAGCAGGAGAGAAAAGGCAGCCTGTAGCCCATGGAGTAAGGAAAGAGTAAAGATGGCTTGCTGCTTCAGGCCTCCCACTCACCCCACTTATCTTCATGCAGGAGGAGGAGGGCGATCTATCGATAGCGGAGTAGAGGCAGCCATCCTTCTGATCCTGCGCTTTTGTTAGCAGCAGCGAGCTGGTGACAGAGAACAAACAGCCTCCCTACGTGCATTGTGAGGGAAGGAGACAAAAGAATACCTGTTTTGAATCGCTGAGGACTATTACTTGAACAAAGTACAAGATAACATTTCGCCAGAGGATACAAGAGATCCTGAGAGGAGCAACAATGAAACCAGACAACCTTTCAGTCATCTTATCAGGCTGCTTGGGGTACTTACTGAACAGTGGGGGAAATAATAGCAAACAGAGCAAACACGGTTAATCTTTATACAGAGGCTTTTTGATAAACAATAAAATAGAGTTAAGACCGATGTGCCGGCCTTCGCCAGCTCACGTTGCTCAGAGGACAGGATATAAAACAGGCCCAAACAATTTCCTGATCAACAAATACATACACAACAGGGAAATGATGCATGACTGTCTTCCAAGCGATTCAAGAAGCAGTCAAAGCACCTGGAGGGTTGGTACGCTTCTAGGTACTTTTTTGATACATCGCTTTACAGAAGATCTGTAACAGCCCACTGTCGGTAGCTTTGGTGTCACTGTGCGGTATGTAAATGAAATAGGCAGATCTTTGACATAAAAATAATAATCTCTGGCAAAATTACAGTACTACAGTGTATCATAGCATCAGAACTGTGGAAATATTAATACATGGATCTTCAACAATACAATGTAAGATGTCACTTTGAGTGGTTATTATGCTAATAACGGATACTTATTATAAAACAACATGAAAGAGGTAAGCTATGTGGGTGTAGAAAGGGATATTTAGCATTCAGAAAATGTATTAAAAAGGAAGAAAAAGCGAGTGCTTCATACAGCATCTAATCCCACATTAGGCAGATGAGGAGTTCCCTGGCAGATGGGTGTCAGGGTACCCTGGGACTTGGATGAAGCAGCACATTATCTCTCAGGGGAGTACACATGCCAATATAACTTATAGCATCCTTCAAGCTCCTTTTTGTTATGCAGCAGGCCAAGTGGGGACAGAAACCACGAAGGCGGGAAAAAAGTGGCACCATGGCTCAGAGGATTAAGAAGAAAAACTGCTCATCAAGAGCTTCAAGAGAATCTATTCTGCTCTATGCTCTCTGATTTAAAAAAAAAAAAAAAAAAAAAAAAAAAAGGGAAATATCTGATTCCAAAGAAAGAAAATGAACATGCCACGATGAAGAAATGAAGAAAAGTCTCCTACAAAATACCAAAATACTCCATACAAAACAAGCAAATCAGTATCATGACTGGATCCATTTAAGCTATAAAAAAAGAGTCCTTTAAATTATGAGGAAAAAAAAAAAAAGATTCTAAGATCATATTTACAAAGCGTTTGCAATATAAGGAGGAATCCAAGCAAAGAGAGTCTCTGTTAGCCTGACGGCTGAACCGTATTATTTCTTTAGGGTTTGTTTGGGGAAATAGCATGGTACAGCTACCCTGCATTAACTGTCCCCAAGCCCTCTTACCCTGCATTAAGGCCCCTCTGTTCCACCAAATATGAACCACAGACACACGCCATGAACACAATCTCCCATTTGGCACAGGACTGCAACACTTCAAATTCAAACCCAAGTATGTTTTACAAAACTGTCTCCCCTGTAATTCCACTGTGTTTCCTGCTGTGTGTATTTCCCGCTGTTTGGTCATGAGCAACAGAAGCCAATCTCATCCTCCCAAATACATCCTTCAGCCCTGAAACACATGTGAAGACAGAGCATAAGATGCACTACTTCAGAGAAACGCCATAAATAAAATTCTCACATGCACAAACTTAATCCTCTTCAAACAGGAATGCTGGTACTCAGGCTGCAGCGATTGGAAATACCTGTCTTTCAACATTAAGCCTTGCTAGAATAATGCTTAGTTGCAATCTAAACCTCAGTGATTGCAGCAGAACAACCAGAAGCAGCTGCGTGATTACTTATCACAGCTCCCAGACTGGGAGAGCAAAGCACGTCACATAGCTGGCATGCAAGCATAAGGAGTCCTGTAGAACCCTTACCTCTGGCACACAGTGAATCACTTGAATTTTGAATTTTGTCCATAGCTGCAATGATTTCCTCATGCACACTTCTGTGCACAGGTGCATTTCTAAGATAGTTGCACTGACTTCAGCCTATATCATTGATTCTTCTTTTAATGACCTGGTATTTTTCTGGGTCACCTTTATCCAACCACCCTCTCAGCTTCTGCTCTCCAACCCTCTTCAGATTCCTAAAACTTTTTTTCAGGGCTTCCTTTGTTAGCTTCGAAGCTGCTTATGTGGGCTTTAATTCTCTTTGTGTTAGGGAGCAGGCAATGGCCATCTGCAAAAGTTAACAGAACCACCACTCGTGCACTCGGATTCTCTGAGCGTCTCAGAAGCTGTAGCCTGTGACAAGATCACTACAGAAAGGAAACTTGTCTTCCCTCTGCTTCTGGATTTGATTACTGACCAAATTATAAGCAAGATTTGGAGACCAGTAGGTTCTTGCAGTGGAAAGCACTACTGCAGTTGGACATGGAACAAACAAGAACACTGTGAGAACAGAAGGCACCTATGGGAGAATAGCAAGAATTTTTCAGTACATGTCCTTTAAAGACACAGAACTGCTGAATTTCCCTGGCCAACCACTGAACATGACTCTCTTTACTATGTGTATTAGGGAGCTCTGGAAGTTTTCTTGGAATTTTAAGATAAACTATCCCTTCAGGCTCCAACAGTTTCCTCTTCCCTTCTAATACCAAAGCTTCAATTAGACAGTGATTAAAGAGGCTGTACTTACAGCTACTAGCAGAAGGTACAGGTTGTCAATTTTATTACAGGTCAGGAATCTGTTTCTCTATGTATTCTATGCTTCAGAGTTTAATGTGTGAATAGAGTTTACTTAGCAAGGCAAGTCAGACTTGCTAAACACTTGGATTCAGTCTTGGTTATCAATTAAACAGAAATAAAAACATCCAAACAGATCATTTCTGTCACTCAAAGTCTTAGGAGGAAGAGAATTCATATTTATTCACAAAAATATCTTACACAATACTAAAACAAATCCAACAGAAGATGCACCACACAGAATGCTTCAAGCTCTTCCTCACTTAAAAAGTGAAAGGAAACCCCATATACTGCAAAATATTTGTTATACAATAAAACGCTAAAGGTACATTTCCTTTGTGAAATTATTTCTTACAATTCAGAGCACCAAACAGTTTCTAGACGATACAAACTTAGTAACTATTGTTGCTGGTTGGGAGTGCCAGTTTGAGGACCT
The DNA here is from genome assembly GCF_951394365.1 of Tetrao urogallus. Lineage (NCBI taxonomy): Eukaryota > Metazoa > Chordata > Aves > Galliformes > Phasianidae > Tetrao > Tetrao urogallus. Next base: position 13,445,602 of record NC_136820.1, read on the forward strand.
CCACCTGACTGCACGAAGTACACCTACACACATACAGACACAGCCTCACAAGACAACTGAGAGCAAAGGCCGAGGAGACAGATGCTGGAGTCCTCTGCCCGTTTTTCATGAAGCTCAGCTCAGTTTTCTTTCCTACCTGCAATCATTTTCACGCTGCATTTCTCACACTTCAGCTTCAGAGCAGGTTCAAACACATACCTATTTTTTAATTGCAAAAAAAAAAAACCGCTGCTTTCTCCTGCACAGTTCATCACGTGGTTTTGTCACAAAGATGATGCTGTCCCATAGCGTTTAATCAGCAACACTACATTTTAGACCAGTAACATGTTGAAAGTCTGGTAAAGCACACACTCCTAATTTAGCAATGGAGCTTTACAACACTGAAATACTACAAGAAGCTCTACTTCTTGCCCTTCCATTAATTTTGCTACTTATGCTGTTGGATTCTTATCGGCAATTCTTAATTAATGCACTATGAGCTATGCTATCAAATATTCTCTGTGGATCTAGTTGGCAACAAAGGCTAGTTCCTAAATTTTGGTAAGCTACTGATTGTGTAGATTGTGATTACCTCAGAGTAAAGATCTTCTCACATTTTGGAAAACCCCAGTAAATAGTGGGCACAGCTACAGATAAATAATACACTATAATAGGGATTCTTACGATGGTAGTGTATGATGTACAACCATTTTCCAGATGCCGCAGAACTAATTGTGCTGCCAACTGAAGTAGCCAAATCCAAAACAGATCCATAAGAGGAATTACTGCTGAATCAATCTCATCAGTGAGAGATGCTTCAGTCCTACAAACCCTTGTTCACATTAGCATAGTCTTCATGAGGTTAATGAAATGCAGTCTGCCCCTAATACAGCTGTAAAAGCAGTAACTCCCATGCAACCGACCTGAATTAATCTGAAGTAGAAGTGGCATAAAAAAGAGCCAGTACTAAGAACATTTTCCATCACAGCAAAATGCAATCTCATGCTATAGTTGTGTGACATCACTGCAAGACATAGTCTGCATGGAAGAAAAACTCCATGATGCCAAAAACAATACAGCAGCACAGCTATGTTACTAGAGCTGCATCCCCAGAACAGCAGCCCTCATACCAGCAAGTATTAAAGCAGAATGGGCTCAGTCAGTCTGTCTGTAGGGTAAAACATTTCTCCATGTAAAGAACTGTATTCCTACCCATGCTTTTTTTTTTTTTTTTTTTTTTTTTTTTTTTATAGATAATTAAGTAGAGCTTTAAGACAAGAAAGGAGCAGTAAGGAATCTAATTTGACTTTCTTGCAACAAAAACTGAATAACTTCACCCAAATATACAGCACAAACAAAAATGTAAAGAATAAAACTTCCATTACACTCTTTTCTAATCACCACTTACCTAATTCTCTACGTTTTTAGTCTTTTTATTTCTCCCTCATAAATCAATACCTCTTGCTCCCAATTATTTTAGTAGCATGCTCTCTGAGCAGTATCCTGTAAAGAAAATTAACGACCTTTACAACAGAAAGTTTATTTACACAGTTGTCAATTGCCTCTGTAGCACAGCTGAACTGCTAAGCAGGCCCTTGAATCGTTTTACTCAAGCACCTGATTTCAGAGGAGGTAATACCTCACTCAAATCCTTGGATAACAAAAGGCCAAACCAGACAGAGTTCCTATCAGAGAACAGACCTACTTGTGTCTGTTTGCAAAGGCCTGTAAACAAGTTAACCATATGCATCATTAAGTTCTGAATCCCATTATGACCATACAGCATAAACCCAGCTGCAATTACTTTGGGCAGGTAAGCAGGGACACACTACACCGGTCAAGTTTCAGAAACGATTCTCACTTATTGTTGCTTTCAGTCGTAAGTAATAAAAGTATTAATTGGCTACTTTGATGCTGAAGATGACCCTGAACCCAGATTCTTCCCCATCAGATGAGGGTTACATTCACATAAGTAGTATCTAATAACATTAATATGGCCTGAGATCTGAAGCACCAGTATCACACCAGCTGCAAGCTGAGCTGGTAAAACCACTGCATGCAGTGTTTGTATCAGAAGTATGCTTATTAGCATCCTAGGGAGTTGGAAAGCGCAGGCATTTTCCAATTACCTAGTTTACATTGCAGCAGCTAAAAAAAAAAATGACATACTGCTATGCTATTACCTACAAAGGAATTTTTCACAGGAACACACATTTTTCTCTTTTGAATTTTTTTCTGTTTAATGGATCTCAACTTTATTAATTTTAGCTTCAAAATGTTAGTGTTCCCAATAACAACCAATAACCAGTAGTAAGCAAATCATAGGTAATATCCTCCTCTTTTCCAAACAAAGAAAATATTGTATTTCTATCATAGTACTGCCTCATTCGGTTAGCACAGCAGTGTGAAATTAAATATAAAAGCTCTAGTGAGGGATTTTTTTACTAATCCTGTGTAACACATTTTGCAAATGTGTCAAAAAGAAATATAGTTGAGTCGCTGGTTATGGAATGGAAATGATTTACTCTACAATCCCAACTTCTATATTTACATAAAAAGAACCTTGCTACAGCAGAAATTTTAGGCTAACACAAAATTAACAGAGTACAATTGTGTATTATTCTAAATAGGTTATATTACAGCCATCATAACATCAGATCTAAGTACAAGTAGTACACTCATATCACAGTATATTTTAATGCAAATATAATATTTCAAAAAAGTGCAACAGGAAAGCATTTGAAAAGGGTTTTTCTGTTATTATCACTCTCTTTAAAAAACTGTATTTGTATAGGTGCAAAGTCTTATCCCAGCGTTAGCTTTACCTATCTTAGAATTGCAGTTGATATTCCTATAAAACTTCTTTTTTATTTCTTCACTAATATTTTTTAGTGTTCATTTACTAGCACAGCTTTGTTTTATATTGGTATTATCAGCATCCTAGCACCACTCACTGTTATTCATGCCTCTCTATAGTCCATCCACGAAGGAAATGAATCATTACAGCTTTTAGTTACAGTCTTTTTAATGCAAGCTGTAAGGCTCATGCTTCCGTTCCCAGCACCATCCAGCACATCAGCCCTTCCATTAGACAGTGCTATTAGCCAGGAATCCTCCAGAGAACTGTACTTCCACCGGGAAGATATGCATTGCTGTATCGCTTCAGCAGAAGAAGTCATTTCCAGTGCGGGCTTCCCTTTGGAACCAGCCAGAAGACAACGTCCACCAGCAACTCAGTTCTATTTGCCTGTGTTTTCCTTTACATTGAAGCAATATTTTAACAAACTGAATCAAATTTTAAAGCCTATCACCAACATATTATTGGGACAGTCTGTAGGCTGCTGCTCTGGGACGGAGGTGCCTTCCCAAAGGGGCTGAGCAAAAACGAGCATCCATAAAACCACCAAGCGTGCCAGCAGGTTCCAGCCACCGGCCCTGTAGTGCCAGGACTCCCAAGGGACCACACTCTGTCCTGCAGCCACACTGCTGGGAAACAAGAGCTTCCAGCAGTGTGGTCCAGCTGTCTCTCAGAACTAGCTCAGCTTTTTAAATACGTAGATTGCTAGCAAAGGACCTAAGGTAAGGTTTGCCGAGGACCTAAGGTAAATGATGAACACCACTTACTGTTGGGACTCCCACAGTTTTCAATGTCTTGGCCCCGCATCACTAACTGTGGAAGTGCACAGTTACCAGGTTTTTCTGCAATTAATATCTTCAAGTAACAGGCTACCCTTCAGCCCACTGATGGGCCCACCATCAGTATCTACTGAAGTTTACTAAAATCAGATCGAATCAGAAATGTTTCAAATGAAATACTCTGAAAAATTCATCTGACTGCCTCTCCCTCCTGCATCCACCACCACCAGTTTGCTGCCTGCAAAGAAGCTATGTTCTCCACATTCACAGGAAGAACTAGCAGAATTGTCAGGAGAAGATGAAAAAAGTAGGCCAAAGGGAAAGCTTGACTCTCGTCTTATGCCTCGCTTCTCACTTAGACTAGTGAAGAACAATAGAATAATAAATACAAGAACAAAGAGCAATTCATCCTTCGTAAACAGAAAGTAGTTTTCAGTCTCTAAATCTGATAGCGTGATTGCCAGCAGACTACCCCTGTGGAGTATGTAGCTTACAGGAGCAACAGTCAGACAGGTTGGCATGCAAACCAGGCCACAGTAATGAGCAATGGCAGATTTGCATGGCATGTCCTTCCACCATAGCACAATTAGTCAATTGATACTGTAGGCACAACTAAGGAAGGCAGATGTGAGGATAGATGTGGACAAAGTGAATGATTAAATGGCCTTAGACTTAACTTGTGACCTCATTCCATCACAAACAGCAAACAGTGAAGAAACTGGTGTGTGAATCAAACAACTTGACAGGGTTCACTGGGCACGCAAGACCAAAGAAAAAGTACATTGGACACATTCTTGGGCTGCCACAATATGCAGCGTGTGACAGCAACACGATGATCCAGGTTGCAGCTGACTCCCAGAACAGCCCAGTGACCTACCTAGGGAGGCTTCTTCCACTGACAACAAAGCACTAGTTGCCAACTAAGGAGAGCCAAGAGGCAGCACAGACAAAACTTTAGGGATGCTTCAGAGAAGTAAGCAACAAAAGGTAAAAGCTCAACAAGAAAAATAAGTCACTTTCCAGAGCTCTCTTCCCTGTAGCACACAGCTCTCCAGGCTGAACTCAGATCAGGCAGAAGTGATCTTAATGATTTTAAGGATCTTTTCTCGTACTAAACAATTCTATGACTCTATTCCCTGATTCAATGGTGGACCCGGTAGCGTGAGGATGATGGCTGGACTCAACATAAGAGGTCTGTTCTAACCTAAATGATTCTATGTTTCCAAGTGTTGATGACAGCACTCCACCTCAGGAAACTGATTACAGGCTCCTCTGCCTCGATCAGTGAAATATAGCCCCCTTTAAGCTCTATGTGCAAGAGCTTTAAACTGCATCCAAGAGGTGCCTTTGTATGTCTAAGAGACTACAGTCACCAGGGAGCAGCAGGATGAGAATAGGACATCGCTGTTTTCCTCCTCTCTCTCTGCTGCTTCCCTATGGCTAATTACAATAGGATCACAGTTCATTTTTTTTAGCAGCTGTGAATATGAACAAATCACTTGATGGTATTTCTTTCCAAAGGACCAAGCATTAGGAAACACTGCTTTCCAAAGCCTTCCCTATTTCATATGCTGGTAACCAGACAAAATTACTTTCCATCATCCAAGAGTGTGGGAGAAGTTGTCACCTTAGCAGACAAATCTGTGACATTTGCTTCTTAGAAGCAGTGAAATGCAACAATTCAAACTCCTAATGAGATATCAAGAGCATGTGCCATAGTTTTTAAGGCATAACCAGATATAATGACCTTCTGGAAAGAAATGAGCACAACTGTAGTGATTTGTACAGGAACTAGAATTTCCTACAGATCTATCCAGCCAGAATCCTGCAACCAAAAGATTACACAAGGAGCTGCACATAGGGAAGAAAGAAATGGGAAGATTCCTCACTAATTCCCCCTACTAATAGTAGACCACCTTGAACCAAATGCACATTTATCCCTCAATTCATTTTTTTGTTTTGTAATTCCTACCATTGTAATTAGACACTCTCATTATCGATGTAAAGACATGCCTTTATTCATTAATGCTGAGCTCTCATTCAGCTCTTGTACCACCAAGCTGCGGAGCTTTTCCCTTTTTCTTCACTCAAACCTCCCCCTCTAGTCAAGACTAAACCTACCCTGCATATGACTCTGTTCCCCCAGAGCCCTGTTAAACTCTTGGCCTCAGAGGCATATATCTACTGACAATGAGTTCTGTGAGCAACTAGCTCACTGCATGGCAGAGCACTTCTTTTTACCTACTTCTGAATTTGTCACTTTTCAGCTTTACTGCATGCTCCCTGTTCTCCCCCGATGGTAGAATTTCTACTCCGTAGAGCCTATGCCTTCATCGCCTGTAACCTTTTACCTTATCACTTCTGATTCTTCTGATTAATCTCCTTTCCGAGGTAAACAGTCCCAATCTTCTCAATCTTTCACTATATGAAAGTTTCCCCGTGTCTGTTTAAAAACTGATTTAGGTAAACAGTTAAAAACTTATTCTATTAGCTTAGCTGATACCTATAAATTACTCATGCATATTAAATTTGTATTAGTTAGGTTTAACTGAATTAAGTGTATCCACACAGGGTTTTTAATCAAATTCCTTAAGTCATTTTAAAATCATGCCTTTTGTTAGAACAGAACAAGCTAAAGTGTAGTAAGGTCACAGTCAGTTTCTGATCCTAAAGGACTTCCAAGAAGAATTCAGACAGTGCTTTGGGAAAGGATATACTTCAGCAAAGCCCTCAGAGTTAGTTACTACCATTACCATAAAATTCATAAAGACGTCATGCTTTGCAGAGAGCAATTCTTTAGGGTTAATTCTTCCCATCACAGACACAGGGATTTCTTACAGAATTAGCTTAGCAGGTTTTATCTTGATAGCACCACCAGTTACGGGAGATAGTTTATTGCCTAGGCAAGTCAAACTGCTATTAAACCACAGATATTAATTTAGCCGCAAGTGAGCTGCCCTATTGTGCCCAGAACACAACAGCGACGTAATGAAATTTGCTATAAAATTAATTCTGAAAATATCAAATGCAAGCATTGTTAAGTTTAAACAAAGGACATTTGCTAGTTCATTCCAACATTTAGCTGCATTTAAAAATCCAACGAAAACTGGCTTTTACACACACACAAACACACACGCTTCTGCTCATGGAATAAAACTTTTAAATTACAGCTATTAAATGCGTGGTATTTCTTAATGATAGCATTCATTGTTAAACCCATAATAATGCATTTGACAGAGGAAAAAAAGAGGAATGTATCGAAAAGCTGCCAATGGATTTGAATAAAAAGTGCTTCCCTATAAAAGGCAACGTCTTTATCTGCTGGGTTACAAAGTGCCCGAGTGTTTCGCAAGAAATTCAGAGGTACCATTCTGCAATAGAAACTTACTGGAAGTTACAAAGAACCAAATAATTCTGGAAATCACATGTACAGGGCACTGAGTTGAAAGAAAGTAATTTCCCACTTTAACATTAAGAACTACTATGAATGCATACGCATTTTCATGCAAATCAGACTTCTTTTACTGTGTGTTTGGTCTTCTTTAATTAAAAAAAAAAAAAAAAAAAAAAAAAAATTGCCCAGAAGAACATCTACCTTGCTCTGTTTTGCCTGTTAAACTGTTTCTGCCAATTGGACCCTCGCTGTCATCGAGGCTCCTCACAGAGAAGAGGCGTGGACAAACACAAGAGGACTAATGCTCAGGTTAGAGAGAGCAGCCACCCAGCCTGTCCATCACACTCACCTCTATTCACACCGTAATTGCTGTGCTCTCCAGAAAGCTGACGAGCCCCATCATGATCTCAGAGCACTAGTTATCCCCTACTGAATCAATTTTGAAATTGGTAAATAATACAGCTAATATAAGAGGGGTGAATGTCAGACCATTTACGCTCAGAGGCCCCACTCTCACCGTGTGCAAGCAGCTGAGATGCATGCAACCTGCCGCTGCCCCACTGCCCGCAATGCCCTTGTCTGCACTGTCCTGCATCCACCCCATAGGCTGTGCCTCCTGGCACTTCCCTCTGCCCCTCGTTCCCTTTTCCCCATGCTGGCAGCCTCCTGACCTCAGTGGAAGCTGCAGTCAGGCGCAGAGCTGCGGTGGCACAGCACAGCTCAGCCTCAGCCCACGGCTCGCCTCCCCTGCCTGGCTCCGCTCGCTGGAGCTTGCCAGTACCCCCTCCGTAATCACACCTCCTACTATTCTGAAGACTATTTTGTGGGAAAGCTGAACATATTTGCTGGCTCACTGGCCTCTAGCGCACTGACTGCTCATTCAGTAACATTCATACAAGACTGGAAAAGACTTGTCATCCTCTTACTATCTGGCACTCTGTTACTAGCTTACTACTGTTTCTCTCTGCAGCACAGGTCCAAATTGGATGTCAGACACAGAAAAATGCCAGCAAAAACTCTGGTTTGCAGTCAGTAACCAGTCACCGGACGCAGTCCAAAACGAGACACATGCTGGCACATTATCATTAGCGCAAGGTTTGCCATGAACAAGCAGTTTTCCATTCATCTGCTTGCCAGAAAAGGATGGGGCGTGTGTGTGAAGGGGAAATAGGGTGATTACAACTCTTCAAAATAATGTCAAGGTGCTAACATCCTATAGAGTCAGTCAAACATTTGGGCAGATACTGGGACAGACAGATCTTCTCACTTCTGCAGCCAGAAGCAAATTCCATGGAGATTCTACAACCGCCATGTAATTGCTTTCTGGCTGCCTAAACACCCAGGTAAGGAAGGAAGAGATGAAGTACAGAAGCCCAGCTGCCAGCTCACCCACCACACCGGTTGGGTTGTGGCACCGATGGACTGTGCTCAGCAGACAACGATGAATACCTGAGGCACTCCTGCAAGTGGTTGACCTGACAGCTGAAATCATCACCCAGCTGCCACCAGGAGCAACACAGGTAGGGCAAAGGGGAGCAACCAAACACGCGTGCTTTCAGTTGATATGGTAAACAGCTGACATATGGTAATTTCAAAGGGGTTGACATGCTGCAGCAATTATAAAAAGGCTGACACTCAGCTGAAAGAGCTGACAGTTGGAAGTTATGCCCTAGCACAAAAAAAATGAAAACAAAATTGCGACTGAATGGTTGTCTTGCATGCTCATATTTTGTTGACAAATAAATTTCTAAGTATGAGAATTCGGCCCTTTCTCAAGGGGCATCAGCAGCTGATGAAAACACAGCCTGGATCTCTTACAGATGTGCTACTCCTCCATCTGATACACAAGTGAGATGACAAAGCAACCTGCTCTCATACATCTATTTGCAGGTCAACACCAGAGTACAACTTTTGACACTGTCATGCAACCTTTCACGTGGAAAAAAGAGTCTACTTGGAATTTGAGATATTTCATTGTAATGAAATAGCTCTTTAAATGTATTGTCCTAAAACAGTGTAATTTTGCTGAGGCTACCATTTTAAAATATGTTTTATTTTTGAGGTGCTTCAAACCCTCATTCAGCTATTATACCAGCTTTTTATGTGAACTATCAATCACTAACAGCAGGTCCAGCTTAGATACAGTCTTTTAGGATCTCACTTTCACAGCACACCTTCTTTACTGAGCTACAAGACTAGATACAGTAAGAAATACAATTTTACACCACTAAAATATTACACCTAGTACTATGGATATACAAATACACATAAGTTTATGAGTCTCACTGTAGCAGCAATGAGATATGCAGAAAGAAAGAGGTCTGATCGTGCAAGTGTGCATGTGACTGTGAGACTGCAGAAAGGAATTTTATTTAGAGTTGCATTCATTTTATACAATTGTCAGGCAATTCACAACAATTTTTGAAGTCAGAATACATCTGAAATTTCTCCATAGATGCAGTTTTATTTAAAAAAAAAAAAAAAAAATCACGAGAGCATTTTCAGCCACAAAATTACAAAGGACTGAAGTGGAAGATCTACAGCATCTCCCACTCCAAGGAAAAATAATTCCTAATACCAAACAAAATCTCATCAGGGGAGTTCCTGTATTTTGTTTGGACTATGCACGTTCAACATATGTGTTATTTTAACAAACTTGACATGCATAAATTTACTTTAAATTGCAACCTGTCTACATTCCTTCCTTCCTTTTTCTCAGTTGTGAAAAGTATTCGCAAAATTAAACTAGGCTAAACAGTTCTCTTCCTGCCTTGAGGAGCTTAACACGCACAAGTGAGTTTCAACTTCCCATTCATGCTATAGCATGCCCTTCTGTTAGGTGTGTAAATTCAAGAATCCTTTAAACTGCTACACCCCTGCCAATGGACATGACTACATCCACCTGATCCTACTAATCCACATTCCTCCAGATTATTTTTAACAACCTGGACCTTCCCTACTCCCTCCTGTGCAGCTTCTGCCCCAAACAAGTTTTACTCAGCCAGAGTAAACTAGCTGTGGTAACCTACTTCTCACGGCTCTAGTCTCCTGCAGTTATTATTATCAGTTATGAACGTATGAATAAAGAGGCCTCATACTACAACCAGATGTGACGCCTACAAGGAGCCTGATGCCCTGATCTCAGCACTACATAGGCATCTCTGGTCCATGACAAGGAAAGCTGGACATAGATCCTTAAGGTCCCTTCGAACCCAAGCCATTCTATGATTCTATGATGTGCACAGACACTTGAAAAATGCAGACTAGTATTACTGAATGCCATCTTTTCACGTATTTTGATTGTAAGTGTAGAAAACGTAGGCATTGCAGGTAGTCTTGAGGTACCAAGAATAGAGCCACAGTCCGTGGGACAGAGAAACAGTTAGCCTACTGTCTATCATACTACTACTATGTCTTCCACACTACTGCTAAGGTTGTAGGCCTAACAGTAAAGCTATAAAGTTATAAATGCAACTGCATTGCTGGCTAAATAGCAATAAAGACTTTAGTCACTATTCTGTGTATAATAGCATGCAAAAGGAAGTAGCTATAAAACACTGCTTAAAGAAAGTAGTCGGTGGTTCTTACAGAAAGGCAGCACATGCACAGCACAGACTGGACCTGACAGAGAAGTTAGAGCCTTGTTCCTCCACTAAGCATTTCCCAGCACTGGTGATTCCAGTTCAGATGTAGACCTGGCTGATTATCTTGTGACAGTCCTGTGGTACAACCCTTCTAGTAAAGGCTCCCTCAGCCACGTTGATCTTGATTGGCTCTGACTTTCTACCTCCACATGGCTTCTCTTAGAATTGATTCATCATTTATTTATCTTCTGCAGGGAGTACGTCCCCTTGACATGTTCTGGAAGTGGCACGTTCAAGGTCCCATTCAAAGATCTAAGGGGGCTCTGCTTCATATAAAACCACAATAGCAGGTGACGGTGGACATCCATCATGTTGACCACCTCCCCATTCTGGAAGGCAGTAAGGTCACGTCCACGATCAATGTCAGAACCTTTGTTACCAACTTGCTGGTCTTGGTCAGTAAAGTTTTCCTTCACATTAAGCTTGCTGGTTTCCTCCCTTCTCCCTCTGGAGAAACATTCGGGGCTCATTCCTAATTTAAGTATTCCCTGGTTAAATGAAAATTTCCCCAAGTGCACAACAGGAGGACTTTAATTGCACATCCTTAAGTGACTACAGAACATCTCTGCCTGTCTTTGAGGTCACACCAGCAAGCTCACCATATCCCTGCATCCTTCTTAACTGCTATCTGATAATGGTGTGTCATTTCCTGCATCACACTGCGCATGCATGGATGTCAATGATGCTGAGTGTGGTGGCAGCTCTTCTTAAGGCAGAAGTCAGTTTATCACTTGGAAATCTCAGCGTGTCTCCCTGACACAGTAAAACTGAAACATGCTTCTAGTTATAAATCAGTTCAAACAGACGTGCACACATGCTTCTTGTTCCTTGAAACTGAACTGCTCTTCCTGAAATCAGTTACCAGAAAAGGGAAAGTTTAGTCTAAGAGCAAATCATATGAGAGTCACGGGAAAAATAAGACCAAAAAAAAAAAAAAAAAGATTGTTTCAGTTCTAAGATCCTGGGGGATATCCTTTCTAGGTTCTCAGATTCAGCTAAACTAAATGTTTGTATCTGTTGGCTTTAGCAAGGACTCACTATTGTCTTTTATTAGATAGGAAGCGATAGGTGGGAAGGAATGAGCCAATTAATTACTGAAGCGGCTTTCACATACTTTGAAAGTCTGCATGTCCTCAAAGAACACTCAACAAAGTTAACAAGGCTAACCAGGGCACTGTGTAATGTCTGGGAAGCCTAGATATGCATGTAGCACACTCCATGAGATTCTGTTCTGTGCTTCCTGAACTCCACATGGACCCAATACACACTTCATAAAGTTCTTTCGTCTTGGAATATGAACCTCACAAACTCCTTCCTCCCAGTCCCACTAAGAAGTTGCTGTTTTTAATTAGCTTTCCAGCAAGGACTCCCTCTCTGCTCTCCGTATCACTCCATTTCACTCTTGATTTGCCTGAAGAGCAGGAGTTCCTTGCATCCTATCTCCACACAACATGCGTGCTTGCCTATCTGTGAGGACTTGCAGGAATCCTTCCTGTACTGTGTCTGATTCACACAGCAAATACCTGAAGGCACTAGCATACTTTTCAAATTCTCAGCAAAGCACAATGCGTATCTGTTACATCATGGCTAATTTCATACTACTGCTAAATACAATAGCTTCAGCAACTGTAACTGTAGCTATCGCCCCTTTAATTCTCCTTCCACAAAGACTTTACTGGAGTATATTGGTTCAGATCCAAAAAGAGGATTCCCCCAACGGGCTCCTGGCAATGAGTACATAGTTAGTAATAACCTCAGTGAGATCACAGTCATTAGTCAGTAGTGAAGAAGAGGTGTCAGTGGTGCTTGAGGCACTTGTTGGAATCAATTAACATAGAATGTGGGTTAAAGGAACAGGCACAGGTGCCAAACCACTTTATTTCCCCTCGCCAGTCAGCGATAACAGCACTTCACGGGAGGTCTAAAGCTACATTTGGAAATACGTACTTCATCTTCCTGCAGTATGTTCAGTTGTTGACGATGTTATCACCTTGACCAACTTGAGCAAAATATTCTTGGGGAAAGAATAAATTCTGGAACTATAGGACAAGGTGTTCAAAAGATGAAACCAGAGAACAGTAGTACAAAAATCTTTAGGGGCTTGAGTTTGGCGTTTTTATTAACCCAATACTTGCTTTTCTGTCAAGAAAACCATTTCCACTCTGCTTCTGTAACAAGATTGGGCTTCACTTAATAGAATGTACAATGAAAATAACAGCTGTATTTAAACACATCGCAGAAGCCATCAGACATGGAAGAACTACTCTTTTTCTGATAAATTGTGGCTGTCTAACAAATTTTATACATGACAGTCCTCATCTGCACTGTAAGCCAAATTGAGGCTTGTTTTATCCCAGTTAAGACGCACCAGTTACTATAGTTTCTGGAACAATTCATGTTCCCCTTATAGCCGGGTAAATGAAACAGAATGGACAAAAGAGAATTCCAGAGCCACAGAGAAAGGATGAGAAGTGAAGAAGGAAAGAAAGAAACAACTGTAGAATACTTAATATTTGTAATATCTTTCCAGTCTATCCTTTTTTTCTTTCATATGTTTAAACGTCACTTTAGTGCTTGATCTGAGCAATACCTTCATGGAAATATTATCAGTGCTGTTGATGTCATTTTTTCCTGCCTACAGTTTGCAGTCCCGTTCTCTTTCTGTTTGGGTATTTTCTGAGAAGCGGGTTGTTAGAACCTAATAACTCTTCTGAGACTGTGCAAATTTTATGCCCTTACTGGGTAATTACTACTGGCAGCTAATCAGTACAGACAGCCACCTAGCACGAGCTGCTGGGAAATAATCCCAGTTATTATGCTAGTGGCATGGCTGCAGCCAGGCACAGAACAACCAGATCCAGAACCAAATAAAACTGAACCAGTTCACACATCTGTAGCAGCACCTCACTTTGCAGCCAGGTAAACTTAACCTCAGAACAGTGAGAATTACTGCTCTGTAAGGATGCAGCAAGACACAGGGAGCTTTAGCACAGACAGGGATGGCCTAAAAAGACTGAGAGCATCGAGCAAAATCCTGGGCAGAGCATGTACCAACAAGGGTATTGTTCTTTTCCAGCCTCATTGATTATCCATTGTTTGAAGGCCCAGATTTGTTACAGGCAGGCACTCAACCCTTGGACAGGAGCTGCTGTGAACACTGACCTTTTGAGAACACGCTCTACTTAAACGAGAAGGATATGCCATGCACTGGCCAAACTATGGGCTCACGTGCAGTCCTGAATAGGGCTGCTTTCCAGTCACAGAACAGAGGCACATACCTCTACATCTGAGTCAAGGCAATGTCCCAGTGGCTCAAGAGCAGATAATAATGCCCTTTTCAATGCTGCATCTTCCTGAGCAGGAATCCTTGCAGCTCTCCTGCAGCCAAAACGAAATTTGCCTTTAGCCAGCGAGCCTGTCCTCAGCAAACAACATTTGTGGTTCTGTTTCTGGTGACTCAAGAGTGTTGTTTAGCTTCCACCCATGATGTTCATTGTTTATGTCCCTGGATATGTTACACAACTACACATGCACTTCATTTTGTAGTAACTATAAGTAGCACTGTGCATAAAATCCCAGCATTAGAATGAACAATTCTATGTTTACCCCAGGACCCTTACAGAGCGTGATCAGCTTTTCAAGCTTCATCCACTTATTGATCAGTTGGTTGAAAAATTTAAACAGCTGTTTGCCTTTGGCCAAAACATTTCTCATGCAATTTATTTAAGAGGGGAACTATTTTAAATAGCATATTATACTTTCAGAAGTCTCGGTGTCATGTCAGACTTTCAAGAATCATTCCCGTGCAAGTACGCTGTTTTAATGCAGACACTGGCAAAATGCAGGAGTCAGCTCCTTCCTTTCCAACTTTATGCTCTAACTCCGACGTAAATCAGTGCTGGACCTCATTCCCCAGATTCTAAATTTTCAATACGCCATTTCAAAATGAATATATTTTAAATGCATTATTTATTTTACCTGAGGTAATCGTACATCCTATATCAGTTAAAGTTATCCTGAGAATTCAAGACAAAAATTAACTTTGGAGCTATGAAAACTATGAGGCCTAATCCCCAAAATCTCTCCTTCTAGACTCTCTGATGTCTAACCAAATTAGCAGTTTATTAGTCCTGCCTTCAGTTGAGGTATCAGCAGTTGGGGTTTTCTCTCTCTTTCTCTCTATTCTTCTCACCTCTTCTCATCTGCTTATTTCTGCAATAAAGGTAGAATCCTAGGTTCATCTAAGGATTCTCTCACTGGAAGGCAAGAGAAGTGTTAGAGGCAGAGTACATCAAATACATGGAAATGCAGAAGTAGACCTGCCTGCAAAGCAAGGCTCTCAGTTCACAGCAAATTGCCTCTTTTGATTTCTTTAATCCAAATTTTTTTAAATTCTCCTCAGAGCAGATAGCCCCTGGGCCCTGCTCACTGAAAACTGTTGATGGCACAGCTAAGAGCTCTGCTGCCTGCAGCAGCAGAATAAGACCAGAGACTCCCTTCCACAGGCACCTGCCAGGCGCTGTGGCCCTGGGTACCATTCCAGGCAGACGCTCCCCACATTAGAGTCTGCCCTACAGTAATGACGTGGGACTCTGTGGGACACAGCCCCAAATATGAGGTACTCAGGATGGTCAGTGGCATTGGGCAGACCCACCATCCAGCCAGCCAGCAGGCACTGGAAACTCTGGAAGGTGGTGGTGTCAGCACTGAATAAGCTTTTCTTCAGACCATTCTGTCTGAAGACATTGAACTATGCAACACAAATCAACATGAATATCATAGAACCTGGCAGCTTAAGAATAAAGATGCTTAAAAGTGGACATGAAGAAGTCAGAACTGATGCTGTTGGGCTGAGGAAGTTTCTGAAACTTTCTTAGCAATGAGTTAGACAAGTTCCTCATCTGTGCCCACACTGTAAAAACTGAAATTTCTGTCTGACATCAAACTCTCAGAATATCAGCAACCACAAGTGAAGATTTCTCCCACCTCCAAGTGACAAGAGTTTGTCTGGGATGCCAGTGGCCTGACCTTGGCTCTTCACATCTGCATTACATGTTGGCAGGACCACACCCTGTGATACACCTGGCAAAAGGTCTTCAGTGCTTGGAAACTCCCACTAGTACAGGACATTGCGATTTAAAGAATGATCAAGAGAAGCTGCTAATATCAGCAACTGGCAGTATTGTCTCCACTTCCTTTGTCCCACCCACCTCAGTCTGGTCCCCCTTATCCACTACTGACTTCAACATCAGCTTCTGGTCCTTAATTTCAAGTTGTTCCATGGGCTGGTCCCAAGTTATCTGAAAGAACATCTAGATCTCCAGGAAAACAGTGGCTGAGAACTGCTCTCCTGTGCATGGTGGAACTGCCTGCCTGCAGTGATGGAAACATGTTTGACCTGTAATTGGAACAACCTCCCCACAACACAAAACTTCCTACCACCAGCTCCAAGCAGGAATCGCGTTTCTTAGGTCTTCCCTTTCTTAAAGGAAAACACTTAGCTACGCATCGCTTTTCAAACCAAACAAAAGTACGTATGTTAAGAGATGTTATTAAAAAGGAATGCATTCCAAAGATCCTTTCACTCTTCCTGACCTTCTGTTTGTGGAAGATAACCACTTCATCAGTGACGGCAGTAGTCCTGTAAATTCACAAGCAGAAGGCTTTCAGATGCTGACAATCAGCTTCGTGGCAGAACACATGTGCAGCAGAGTAGAATTCCCAAGTCAATACCAAGTGCTTTCCCCCAGAGCACTCAGCTCTTCCCCTCCAGAAGCTCACACCTGGGTACCACTCACAGCGATGTCACGCAAGAGCATTCTGGGAAGTGCTGCACAAATAAGCCCACAAAACAATTCAGAACCCTCATATCAAACACTGGCAAATTGTTTTTGAAATAGAATACAACGTGCCCAGTCAGATAGGCTTGCTGTTGCAGTAACCTCGGTGTGCTCGTTTCCGTTTAAATACACAGAAGGTTCTTCACCTTGGAGATATTTCACAGGAGTCTTTACATCTGGAACGCAGGCATAACGTGAAAGCTCTGGGAGGGCTTGTAAATCATTTGTGCTAAACGCCCTGTGCAAACCTCAGGCATCCTGAGGTTTTCCTCAGTGGAAAACAAAATAAAATGCTCTAATTGGGTTGTGCAAAGTTGCATGGGCAAATCCATACCTAGGCAGAACTTTTAGAGGACTTTGGAAGATAAGAACACTAACACTGGCTGCTGAAAGTCCTAAGGTGAAGTACCAGCCCTGGGAAAACTCTCATCCCAGCACCAGCTGTAGCATGTTACCTGAACCCACCAGCTCCTGCAAACAACTCCTCCAGCACTCCCTATACCCATCCCTTCTAAGACAGAATTGCTCTCCCACTGTACCATAGAGGAGGAAGTCGGCATGGTGCTCTGTGTGGGGTTACACCTATCTCCTTCTGATTCAAATAATGGAAAACATTGTAGCAGTGTTGAAAAACATTCTCTCATGTGTTCTGGTTAAATAGGAAGAAAAAAATTGACATCCATATTAATTGTCTTCCAAATCTTGCCTTCTTTTCTGCTTAATTTTTCCCACCTAAACGGCAGCTGCACTTTAAAGCACCAAGTACTGTATACTTAATAAATTATAAAAGCCAACTTTCACCATTTTTCTACTCAGGCATTGCTCAGAGATGGTTTCAACACAGCAAGATTTGTGGGAGGTAACCTAGGACTGCCCCCAACAAAGCACTGAAGCACACTCTTAAGCATGACAGCATCTGAGCTGAAGACAGTGGAATGTATTTCAAGTAGTATACGTGTATCAGAATTTTATTGAAGTTCAAAGACAAATGAAAAACAAATATATGACAGATTAAAAAAAGGGAAAAGACAAAAAAAAAACACCCAATATCAATAGAAATAGACAGTACAGCATTATCTTCCACTGAAATTCCACAGAATTAAGAATATGTTTGCTTAATGCTGCAACGATCTTTTTGGAGGTAGTGGCAAAAAGTACCTTTATTAGAATATAAATTCACCCACTTCCACTTAGGTGGAAGTAAACTGCTTTCACCTCCGCTGACAATGACGCTGAATGATAAAACATGAGGCTCTTCGCAATTCAAGAATGATCCTAAAAAGCACATCCTGTCAGTAGAGTCACCAGACTCTGTAAGATCTTAGTGTTTAGGAATTTGTAAGTATACATGTCACAAGATCAAGTTCTCTCGTTCTTTACAGTTTCCACACAGAGCGCTCACACTTCTAAAATGTATCAGCATGTCTACGACATTTGTTTAGGGGGCAAAAATAGAACGGTACTGTCGTTCCAATCCATTTAGAAAGCTCTTAGATGACATCCCAACAAATTGGGGGTTTTGTTTTGTGCCTGCACTTTTTTTTCCTACAGTAGGGTTGGATTTTACTACCACTTGAGTGGGTTCTCTGCTTCTCATCATGTTTCTAGTGCCACTATTTCACCAGATATCCAAAATACTTTTGCACTAACAAGAGGCACTGGTCGTCCCAGGATAGTATCCAGAAAAGACACGCTGAGGAAGGTTTGAAATCTCACCGTACTTCCCCCAAAAAATACAAGCTAAAGTCATTGCAAGCCCTTTGGCAACAGCAAGCCTGGAGAAGCCGATATTCAATTAAAAAAATAAAAACTGAATTTATCACAGTACTTTTGCATGGCTACAGCTGGGGGGAAAAAAGGTAGCGCTTCTGTTTTTATGTTCAAAATATTCTGGCAAATACAGAACAAAGCAATGCAGTGCTGTTAATTACAACATTGCAATGGACTAATTACTCATACCATCGATAATCAGCCTTCCCCAGCACTCATTCACCTTCAGCCACGCGTCCTTTGCCTTCCTCATGCCCACAATGGGTAAAGCATTAAACAGACCGTGTGGCACGGCCAAAAGTAACTACGGAGCGTGGCTTTCTGCCGATGGCAGGGCTTAAATACTCCTCGTGCCGGCACAACCAACCCATGTGAACGGCAACCGTGGCTCTCTGTTGCAATTATTTTGAAGTACTGCATTCTACATTCCTACATTCCATCAAGCAACACGACGCGAGAGATCCTAGAAACAGCCACACGCAATGCATTTCGCTGTGCACAGTAACATGCACTCACGTCAGAATGAAATATTCATAACTCACGGGAGATGGAATTCTGCGCTCATCTCCCACCGTACACAAACCACGGGGTACCACTGGAAAAACGAAACCCTTGGATCCTCCCTATCGAGCTGTGCAGGCCCTGTTCAGACTGTCAAGCTGCGATATTCCCTTGTAATTAAAACAATAGGATGGATACGGTCAAACTGAAAACGCTGGAACCGTACGAGGCAAACAGCACAAAACAGGGCTCTCCGGTGACAGACACCAGGTTTCCCAAAGCCCCTGCATTTCTCACGCCGATTTCAGCTCCCCTCACGCAAACAGGCGGTCTGACAGAGTTGTTGCATTCATTTATTGCACCGTCGTTCCGCATTCCTTCGCCGCGTCCCCGTTCTCTTCCCCATTTGCAACGAAACCAAACTACAGTAAAACTACTTTAAGACCCGCGGCTCGGAGGCAGCAGATCGCAACGTTTCTCCGTTTCGCCTTCGCTCTGGGCTCGGCAGCTACACGGGGCGTTCATCAGCGAACCGCCCGGCTGCCGCTCACGCGCCGCCGCTCCCATCGCGGCACGCGCAACCCCGCTCCTCGCAGCAGCGCCCGCACAGCGCTCCGACAGCCCCGGGCTCAGCCCCGCACGCCGGGGACAACTAGCAGAAATGAAGCCGGCGCCCGCAGACAAAAGCGCGCACCGCCGCTGCGATCCCAATGGCAGCCTCCCTCCGTGCCACCCTCCCGACTTTTCCTCCGCCGGGAGACGTCCCCGCACCGAGCGCTGCGGGCTGACCCATTTCCCGCCGAACTCCGCCACCCGAGGCTCGCGATGACACAGCAGGGCCGGAGGGCGGGCGGCGGGCTCCCTCCTTCCCGCAGGTGAGCGGCCCCCGCCGCCGCCCGACCCGCGGGGAGGACCCTCCGGCGCTGCCCCCCCCCCCCTCCCCCTCCGCGAGCGAGGCAAACTTTGGCGGCGGCGGCTCCCGGCCGGAACAATGCCCGCCGCCCCGGCCCCGCGCCTCCCCGCCCCGCTGTCCTCAAGCAACCTCCGCCGCCGGCCCCCCGCCTCCCTCTGCCGCCGCCGCCGCCGCGCTCACAAAGGGCGGCGCGGGGCTGCCCGAGGCGGCGCGGCCGGGGCCGGGCGGAGGCGGCGGGGCCGGTTGCCCCCACCCGCCCCGGGGAGTGCGGGCGGGAGGGCGCGGAGCGGTGCGGACGTACCTTTTTGTCCTCTTTGTCGCTGCCGTGCCGCCGCTCCGGGTGGCCGCTGTCGGCGGCGGGGGCCGGCTCGGCGGGCTGCCCATCGCGGTGGTGCGGGCGCTGGTGCGGGCAGCCGCCAGCCCCCGCCGCCGGGGGGATGGGCTCCGGGCACGGAGAAACTCCCTTAACATCCATCTCCATCTTCCAGTTCACTGTATTGCGAGACAAAAGCAGGCGAACACTTTCCACCACCCCGCTTCTTTCTTTGGCGTTCCCCGCTCTCTTTTCCTCCTTTCTGCTTTTCCTCGCTCCGTTCCTCCCCGCCTGCCTTTCCCCCTCACGAGGCCGTGGCACGCATGGCTCCGGCTGCACCGCGATTCTGCCCGCGATCCTCCCGACTTTTGTATCCTCTGTGTGTGTGTGTGTGTGTGTGAGGGAGTGCGGTGTGCGCGCGCGTGTCCTTGGCGCGGTGGCCTTCAGCCGCCCCGACTCAGCGAACGCGGACGGAGCCGCTCTCCGCCGCGGAGCCCAACTCGCGGCGCCGGGGTTATCGGCGCCGTCCGTGTCCCGGGCCCGGAGGAGCCCCGTGGGCCGCGGCCCTTTGAACAAAGTTGAGCGGAGGAGCGGAGGCCGGGCGAGGGGGCGCGGGAGGCCGCGGGGCTCGGCCCGGGGAGGCTGACAATAACCCGCTAATGTCAAGTAAAAGTTAAACCTCCCCTTCGTCCCCTCCCCCCAGCCCAGGCAAGCGCAATACAGCAAAGCGAAGCGGTTTCAGACCTGAGCGAGGTGCTGGCGGCGAGCGAAGCCGAGCATTGACCCGGGTGTTGCCTTTATTTTATTTTCCCCTCGCCTCCCCCCAGCACCACCCGCCCTGCAGATGGGGGCTCCGAGCTGCTGGCGGCGGCCGGAGCGGCTGCGTGGGGCTGGAGCTCCCTCTGCTCAGGCTGCCGGCGCCACGCAGCACTGCACGGCGAGAGCGGAGCGAGGAGGGAAACGGAGCCAAATCCGGCAGGGAAGCTACAAGCAGGACCCGCCGCCGGCCCTCCGAGTTGCTCCGCAAAAAATACAGCCCGAAAAAAATCACGCGTGAGCTCCTAAAGCGATCGCGGCCGCAGTGTGCCCGCGGTTACTTCGTTCCCTGTGTGGGCTTCCTTCTCAGACCAAAGTTCCACAGCGCAGGGAAAATGCAACCTCGTTAAGAGTGTTTTACACCAAACCTGCGGTATCTGAAATGTTTTTGCCCGAGCTGGGCCGACCTTTCAGCAGTCCCCTTCTCACAGGTCTCAATACACCAAGGGAGGTTCTGGTTAAATCCTTTTCTTCTCCAAAAGAATGGTGAGGCACAGGCTACGCAGGAAGAGTCACCATCCCTAGAGGTGTTCAAGAATCATGTGGATATGGAAATGATGGACACAGTCAGGAGGCATGGCACGGGTGGATCAGCGATTGGGACTTCATGACCTTATAGGTCTTTGCCAACCTTAACGAATGGCAACCACAAACCTAGCCATTCCTCTATCAGGATGCCCTCAGGTGTCTGCACTCCTAAATCTAACACCACATGGTCCTGATAAGCAGCTGCTTTGAAAGTTAACTGGAAACCTTTCTGGAGAGTCCACAGCTCTGAGTGGCCCATCCCTGGAGGAGTTCAAGGCCGCACTGGATGGGACCCTGGGCAGTCTGATCTAATGGTGGCAACTGTGTCTCATCAAGGGGTTTGGAAATGGATAATCTTTAAGGTTTCCCAACCTAAGCCATGCTATGATTCTAAGCACACACAATCTATACCCGATCCATCTGATGTAGGTACTGAGCCCTCCAGGAGGCACTCTGCTTCACAGAAGCACTGGGCCACTCCCATCAGTATTCCCAGGTGTTGCAGCACACCTCGTGTTCTTCCCCTTGGGTTCTGTTGTTTCCCAGCAGAACTGTTACTGTGGGAACCTGAATGGATGGCACCTGAGCAGCTGTAACAATATACTGGGGCAAAAGGCAAGAGCTAATATAACAACAGAAATAAAAATATGTCAAGGATCAAACCTGCACCTTAAAGACATACACCTCTAAAGATTCTTTTGTATTATTCTGAAAGCGTAACAAATATTTATGGGTCTTACTGTCTTCTCTAATGTCTTGTTGCAAATATGAAGTATTTTTCTGAAACAATGAGCATCTGTATCTAAAATTGAGGTAAGTAATAAGACAGTCAAGCCATAAATACTGAAATTTATATATACTACTTGCAATCATTTATTTATAATCATTTAAAGATTGTCCACATTTTGGGGTAGAAAGAATTAAACATCCTGCTATATGACAAAGATGATACTGATGATGACACAAAGATAACTGCAGAATTGGTCAACATGAAGTGGGAGCACATGTAGGTAGCAAATCACCCAACCCCAGTCAGTCCATGCAGTCACCTGCTCCCTCCACACAACAGGGTCAACACCACGCACAGGGAACAACAGTCTGGGCTTGGGAGCTTTTCCAGTTTGGCTCAGCGTACTCCCAGTAGCCCAGGTTGGAAAACGATGACGTGGAAGTTAAAATACAAATATTCGTTCACAGTCTGCAATGTGTTCTTACAAGATTACAGATAAAGGACATAGGAACCTTCTCATGATGGGTAATATTAAATAGTTCTCTTAGAAAATAGGAATTGCCAATCTACCATCTTTGGATCTGTAGAGTAAAATTCAAAGCAAAACCAAACCATCTAAAAATAGAGAGAAGCTAACCCAAATATAAACATTTCCCCATGTGTTCTGAAGCTCACTGGAGCTGGACGTTGGCAGGAAACCAAGGAAAACTAATTCCAAAGGGGGGGGCCCTTGACTCCGAAAGCTCTACTTCTAATCCTAGGAATGTTAACCCCCAACACCAACAGAAGCTTCTTAGATGTTTGGAGCAAATGTGATCATGCATAAAAAGAGAAGGGCAGGTCCTGGAATATATGAAATATATATCTACACAAAGATCTGTACTTGGCATTTCAAATTAAGACTTTTTTTTTTCCCTTTTTTTCATATTTCCCTTTTGTACAAGAAAAGGCTTAGCATCTCCCTGCAAAAATAAAATTGTTACAAATAATTAAACAAATACAACAGCGTTCCCAGCTATGTTCCACATAGACCAGGTTTCTGACCAGCTGCTATTATTTATTGGATTGCAAGATAATCCTAAGTAGAACAGGTTTCTTCAGGATATAGGAAAGGTCTAAAACGTCATCTCAAATTTCCATGAGAGGAACAATGATTTTCAGGCCAAACATACTTTGGGATACAAACAGAAACTCCCATAAACTGGGCACGGTGGAAATCTGCACCAGCAGGTTGAGGAGATAAGAAAAATGACTTCCTTCCAGTCTTCTCTATGGCCTTTCTGGCTAGTATCAGGTTCCTCATATCCAAGCAGAAGGAAGGTAAGTTTTGACTTGAGTTATTTGGGTAAGCATGGAGGGAAGAGTGTACTACAGACCCTAGCAATGCAACAAGCCATACAGCTGAGCAGCTCATCATTATTGAGTAATGGTGAGTTTTCAGTAGCTTTAGCTAAGTTAGTATGAATGTCAAACTCAAATCGTAAGTCCACAGAATAATGTTGGAATCTGCAGTGGATGAATGGCAAACCAGAGTCAACTGTGTCAACCCTCCTCTGGAAGACGATGTGTTGAGAAGCAGAAACCAGGGAGTCTCACTGGAGGGCAAGTCAATCCACACCCACAAAGCCGTGCTCATAAGAAAACAAAATCAAGTTGAATGCTTTTCAGATGTACCAACAGTGTGAAAAAAGTCAGCACGAATACTTTGCTCTTATTCACTGTGGCAAAACAGTGTAGACTTACTCTGGAATAACAAAACATATTACAGAATACAGACTGTCTATTGTCACATGCAACATGTATTAAGAGTTTTGGAGCCCAGATCACTCACTCATTTTTCAAGAGAAATGACATTAAAACACTGCTTGTGAAATCAATACTACAATTCATTAGCACATGCTTCATGCTCCTGCATATTTTGCAGCTGTGGGCTGTGCTATAAAACAGGTGTAGGTGACTGAATAGATTCAAGAGACATTGACATTTTGAAAAATCATAGAATCATAGAATCACTAAGGTTGGAAAAGACCTAAAAGATCACCCAGTCCAACCGTTCACCTATTCCCAATAGCTCCTACTAAACCATGTCCCTCAACGCAACATCCAGTCTTTCCTTGAACACCCCCAGGGTCGGTGATTCCACCACCTCCCTGGGCAGTCCATTCCAGTGCCTGACCACCCTTTCTGAAAAGTAATACTTCCTCATGTCCAGCCTGAATCTCCCCTGGCGTAGCTTGAAACCATTCCCCCTGGTCCTATCACTAATGACACGAGAGAAGAGGCCGACCCCCAGCTCACTACAACCTCCCTTCAGGAAGTTATAGAGAGCAATAAGGTCTCCCCTGAGCCTCCTCTTCTCCAGGCTGAACGTTCCCAGCTCCTTCAGCCTCTCCTCATATGGCCTGTGTTCCAGACCCCTCACCAGCTTCGTTGCCCTTCTTTGAACACGTTCCAGGGCCTCAATATCTTTCTTGCAGTGAGGGGCCCAAAACTGGACACAGTACTCGAGGTGCGGCCTGACGAGTGCTGAATATAGGGGAACAATCACCTCTCTGCTCCTGCTTGCAACACTGTTTCTGATGCAAGCCAGGATGCCATTGGCCTTCTTGGCCACCTGGGCACACTGTCGGCTCATGTTCAGCCGAGCATCAATCAATACCCCCAGGTCCATTTCCTCTACACAGTCCTCCAGCCATACCGCCCCAAGCCTGTAGCGTCGCCTGGGGTTGTTGTGGCCGAAGTGCAGGACCCGGCATTTGGCCTTGTTGAAACTCATCCCATTGGCTCCAGCCCAGCTCTACAGCCTGTCCAGATCCCTCTGTAGGGCGTCGCTACCCCCAGGCAGATCCACGCTTCCAGCCAATTTGGTGTCATCTGCGAATTTACTGAGGGTGCACTCGATGCCCTCATCGAGGTCATCTATAAAGATATTGAAGAGGACAGGCCCCAGCACCGACCCCTGCGGAACACCACTCACGACCGGTCGCCAGCTGGATTTGACTCCATTCACCACCACTCTCTGCGCCCGGCCCTCCAGCCAGCTCCTTACCCAGCCAAGAGTGTACCCATCCAAGCCTCGGGCTGCCAGCTTCTGCAGGAGAATGCTGTGGGAGACAGTGTCAAAGGCTTTGCTGAAGTCTAGGTAGACCACATCAACAGCCTTTCCTTCATCCACCAGATGGGTCACTAGATCATAGAAGGAGATCAGGTTGGTCAAGCAGGACCTGCCCTTCATGAACCCATGCTGGCTAGGCCTGATCCCCCGGTCACCCTGCACATGCCGCATGATCTCCCTCAAGACGATCTGCTCCATAACCTTCCCTGGCACCGAGGTCAGGCTGACAGGCCTGTAGTTCCCCGGATCCTCCTTACGACCTTTCTTATAAATGGGAGTCACATTGGCAAGCCTCCAGTCATCTGGGACCTCACCAGTCAACAAGGAGCGCTGACAGATGATGGAAAGCGGCTCGGCTATCACCTCCGCCAGTTCCCTCAGCACTCTCGGGTGGATCTCATCTGGCCCCATCGACTTGTGACAGTCCAGCTGGAGCAGTAGGTCTCTGACTGTTTCTTTCAGAATCGCAGGGGGGTTAGTGTGCTCCCCGGCCGAGATTACCAGGTCAGAGAGAGGGGTATCCTGAGGATAACTGGTCTGACTTTTAAAGACAGACGTAAAGAAGGCATTCAGAACCTCCGCCTTTTCCTTATCCTCAGTGGTCACATTCCCAGCCTCATCCAGCAAAGAGTGGATATTCTCCTTTGTCCTCCTCTTACTGTTAATGTATTTATAAAAGAGTTTCTTATTCCTTTTCACACCAGCAGCTAGGTTAAATTCAAGCTGGGCTTTTGCCTTTCTGATTTCACCTCTACACATCCTAACAACTTCCCTGTATTCATTTTGAGTGGCCTGTCCCTCTTTCCACAGGCGGTAGATTCTCTTTTTCTCCCGGAGCCTCAGGAATAGCTCCCTATTCATCCACGCCGGTCTTCTTCCCCGCCGGCTCATTTTGCAGCTCAGGGGGACTGCCTGCTCCTGCGCCCTTAAGACTTCCTTTTTGAAGAGCAACCAGCTCTCTTGGACCCCTTTGCTTGCTAGGACTGAATGCCAGGGGACTCCCCCTATTAGTCCCCTGAACAATTCAAAGTCCGCCCTCCTGAAGTCCAAGGTAGCAGTATTACTATTCCCCCTCCAGGCTCCACCGGATTTTAAATTTTCCCTTTTAATTTTCCCATTTTAAAATGGGAAAGGAAAACTTTTCAGGAACAACTGCATTCTTTGTCTCAAAACAATGAAAATTTGTGAGTGATGAGACAATTAAATTACAGGCCACCTATCAGAATGATTTGATGGAAAGAGGCAAAGATTTCTTCTCCTAGAATCAAGTTTCATTTTTGCATTCTTGTTTCTGATCAGTTGGTAATACACTACAAGGTGCAGGCCACGTGGCAGGGGAATCCTCTATAGTCCTAATTAATAAAGCTACAAAAGGTAGGAAGTTGTACACAAACGATTTGCCTAAGATCACAAAGTAGTTCAGCAGTAGATTAGAAAACTTCTATGCCCTTTCCATGGCCTCTTCTTTTGGTCATTTGTCATTTGCTTCATTTGAAATTTGTCACTTTCCTATGAGCAGATTTAAAATAACTGCTCATAAACTAACTGAATTAATTTACTGATGGTTACTCACAGAGCAATTCTTGTTCAAATATATTTTCATGTCTTTTTCAAGCATGTATTTATGTTAATATCTATAAACTGAAAATGTTGTATGTAAAATGAGCAAAAATGGATACTGTAAGAAGTTAAAAGGACAGATGTAAACTTCACAAAAAATGCACCTACCTCTGTATGAGAGATGCAGCATTTGGCTTTCCAATGCTTCACGTATCTGCTAGTTTAGGATTCACCTACTTGCTCTATTCAGCATTTGAATAATTTTGACCTTTTACCAACCTTAGACAATTCAAAACAAAGGTTTCCTGTTGTCAGTGCAAGCTCCTTGGGGCCTCACTCACCACCATATCTGTCAAATTGCATTCCAAGCTATTTCACTTCTTGCTTCAGAGTTGCAAACAGAGTTGCCTTCACATGAAGACTCTGACCTTATCGATAATTCCCTCTGTACTATACATTTCAAAGTGGCTGACACAGATGTTCATTGAGTCATTTTCCCACCCATCAATCTCTGTTTCTGTTCTCTAAGGTGCTTTGCTGCAAGTATGCAAATCTGGGGGCTCCCGAAGCTTTTGAGATCTATCTATGCAGGTATTTTCTGTCTCAGTAAGTCCATCATTGTATGCAGTTAGTAAAGCTATCCTATTCTGTTGCATGGAGATGTAAAGACATGCTGTGATTATTCTGAAAGAGGAAAAGCTGAAAATACTGTTTGAATTCCACCATTCTTTGCACAGTCTGATATGAAAATTGATACATTACAAGCTGCGTTTTGAAAAGTATCTCGCCTTCTAGCTTTCCACCCACAAATTTGATAATATCGACTCTCCCCTGCATTCTAACATTTTCACTCACAAGTACTGAAGCCACAAGGAATAAATACACAACTCCAGACTTGAGTGATGTTTTTCAGCCTTTTAAAAACTTATCTCCATCCCTTTTTTGGGGGGGACAAAAAAATTCCGTAGCCCTCAGGAGGTCTCCTTTACTAGAAAGCCTTAGAAAATAGCATTGATAAGTTTCATGACTTTCAAACATGAACACAGCTCCTTGCAGTTCATACTCCATATAAACGACAAGTAAAATCATTCTGGCCATAGCCAGAATTTTTCATTCCTTCTTGCCCAAGACAGCAATGGGCATGAGAACTCTTCACTCACTTTCCAGAAGAATGTCACGGTTTGAACATGGAAGTAGCTCTTCTGCAGGGTGAAGGGCTTTTTATTTTGTTCCAAATTGCTGTGTGAGATTAAAGAAGCAGCAGCTGTTTTTGCTGACTTTTCAGCAAGTTGGCCTGAGCTCACTGTCAGTCGGGACACCTCCAGGTGAGACAGAAGGTCTCACTCGACTGGTCCAAGGAGGTAAACAGGAGAATAGCACTGCCAAACAAAGTATGTTGCACACAGCCTCAAAACATCTGCATTTCACTGGGTGATACTGCAATCTTCCCAATTCCTGCAGAAGACTGGAGCTGTGCCAGTTTGAATAATTTCATCTAGTTTTCAGTTGTTTGAAAAGGAAAACATCAACTGAGTTCACTTATTTTAGAAACTGAGGAAGAAGGTAATTTATCACTACAATAATTTATAAGCAAAAGGGAGATGCACTTAAACAAGGGAAAATAAATGGTCGTTATTTCTTCATGGAGGTGAAATCACCATTGACAGACATTAATCACAGAATCACAGAATCACAGAATCACAGAACTGTAGGGGTTGGAAGGGACCTCCTGAGATCATCGAGTCCAACCCCCCTGCCAAAGCAGGTTCCCTACACCAGGTAGCACAGGTAGGCATCCAGGCAGGTCTTGAACATCTCCAGAGAAGGAGACTCCACCACCTCCCTGGGCAGCCTGTTCCAGTGCTCCGTCACCCTCACTGTAAAGAAGTTCTTGCGCATGTTTGTGCGGAACTTCCTATGCTCCAGTTTCTGGCCATTTCCCCTTGTCCTGTCTCCACTCACCACTGAAAAGAGTCCGGCCTCGCCATTCTGCCCCCCACACCTTAGATATTTATAGACCTGGATCAGGTCCCCTCTCAGTCTCCTTTTCTCAAGGCTGAACAGACCCAGTTCACTCAGCCTTTCCTCATAGGGGAGATGCTCCAGGCCCTTCACCATCTTCGTGGCCCTCCGCTGGACTCTTTCCAAGAGATCCCTGTCTTTTTTGTACTGGGGAGCCCAGAACTGGACGCAGTACTCCAGATGAGGTCTTACCAGGGCAGAGTAGAGGGGGAGGATCACCTCCCTCGACCTGCTGGACACGCTCTTTTTAATGCACCCCAGTAAGCCATTGGCCTTTTTGGCCACAAGGGCACACTGCTGGCTCATGGCCAACCTGTCGTCCACCAGGACACCCAGGTCCCTTTCCGCAGAGCTCCCCTCCAGCAGCTCATCCCCCAACCTGTACTGGTGCATGGAATTATTCCTCCCCAGATGCAAGACTCTACACTTGCTTTTGTTAAACCTCATCCGGTTTTTTTCTGCCCAGCTCTCCAGCCTATCCAGGTCTTGCTGAATGGCAACACAGCCTTCAGGCGTGTCAGCCAATCCTCCCAACTTCGTATCATCGGCAAACTTGCTGAGGGTGGCCATTATCCCCTCATCAAGGTCATTGATGAAGATGTTGAACAAGACCGGACCCAGCACAGACCCCTGAGGAACACCGCTGTTTACAGGCCTCCAACCGGACTCTGCACCACCAACAACGACCCTCTGTGCTCTGCCAGTCAGCCAGTTCTCAACCCACCTCACTGTCCACTCATCTATCCCACACTTCCTCAGCTTTGTTATAAGGACGTCATGGGGGACAGTATCAAATGCCTTGCTGAAATCAAGGTAGACTACATCCACTGCTCTCCCCCTATCCACCCAGCCAGAGACAACATCATAGAAGGCTACCAGGTTGGTCAAGCACGACCTCCCCCTTGTGAACCCGTGCTGACTACTCCTGATAACCTCCTCTTCTTCCAGTTGTCTGGAGATGACATCCAGTACAAGCTGTTCCATCACCTTTCCAGGGACAGAGGTGAGGCTGACTGGCCTATAATTGCCTGGGTCTTCCTTCTTGCCTTTTTTGAAGACTGGGGTGACGTTGGCTATCTTCCAGTCTTCAGGCATCTTCCCCGTCTTCCATGACTTCACAAAGATGACCGAAAGCGGTTCAGCAATCACCTCTGCCAGCTCCCTCAGCACCCGTGGATGAATCCCATCGGGTCCCATGGATTTCTGAACATTGATGTTGCCTAGGCGCTCCCGGACCACCTCTTCCCTGACAGAAGGGGGGTCTTCCATTCCCCAGATCCTCTCACTAATCTCCAGGGTCTCAGATTCCCGAGGGGGAGCTTTTTCACTGAAGACAGAAGCAAAGAAGGCATTCAGTATCTCCGCCTTCTCAGCATCCCCCGTTACCAGAACACCCCCGTCACTTAGCAGGGGAGCCACATTCTCCCTAGTCTTCCTTTTACTGTTAATGTACTTGAAAAAACCTTTTTTATTATCCTTTATCCCCTTTGCCAGATTTAATTCCAGGCGGGCTTTAGCCTTCCTTGTCGCATCCCTGCAGACCCTGACAACATTCCTGTATTCTTCCCAAGTAGTCAGACCCTTTTTCCACATTTCATGGGCTTTCTTCTTTCCTTTGAGTTTGTGCACGAGCTCCTTGCTCATCCACACAGGTCTCCTGCCACCCTTTCCCGATTTCTTCCTCACAGGGACGCACTGATCCTGAGCTTGGAAGAAGAGCTGCTTAAATGCTGACCAGCTCTCACAGGCCCCCTTGCCTTCCAACACCCTAGCCCATGAGACAGCTCCAAGTAGGCCCCGAAAGAGATCGAAGTTGGCTCTCCTAAAGTCCAGGATAGCAATCCTACTTTTTGCTTTACTTCTTCCACTCAGGATCTTGAACTCCACCATCTCGTGGTCACTACAACCCAAGCTGCCCCCGACCTTTACTTCCCTGACAAGCCCTAATCCTAATCCTAATCCCTAATCCTTCAGGACTGAAGGCATGAGAATACATCTGCTACATCCAGAGGCAGGCAGTGGTTGGTGTGGATGGACTGGGCCACTGGAGTTCAGAATTTCATTAAAAGGGCCAGACAGACACTACAAGGACTAGGCCTTCATGTTGGTGTTTGGGTTGGCCTTCGGCTTTTGTGCTTTACCAGCTGATCTGAAGGGCACACACAACATGCAGCTCTGCTGCATAAAGTGCTGAGGAGATTTCTGTAGGAATTAGTGCAGGACTTTCAGTTTTCCATGCTATGGAGTGTCTCTACATTTTATTTCTAATATTTGGGTCCTAGAGGAACAGCCTTAGAGCTGGGACATATCAGAAGCTAAGGAGAATGTCCAGAGCACTTATGTTATTAGTTCTACCCATCCCTTTCTTCCCTCTTACGTCCCTTACAGTAGAGAGAATCAGAAGGGCTTAATGTGCAAGTAACATCTTTTTTTTTTGTGGTAGTAGTGGTAGACTACTGTAGTTTGCTCTGTAAGTAATGTCTCCTGTTTACTTCTGTGGAAACTACAAGAAAGAGCACAATAATACTATCTGATAGAACAAATTCTCAGCTGCATAATACTTTTTCAACATGGCCACCGCCATTAGCTACATATTTTCACCAGCAATGTACAAGTGCCTGCATGCTGTGCTCATAAAAATCTGCACCAGTGGAGGTGATCCACTGTCAATGTCAACACTGCTGAAATAGAATCATAGAATACTCTGAGTTGGAGGGGACCCATGGGGATCATCAAGTCCAGCTCCTGGCTCCACAAAGGACCACCCAAAACGATCAACATTCTGCAGGAAAATACACCACCCACTACCTATCTCACTGTGCTCACATCCACTGTTTGGTCTCCATGAACATTCAGCAAGCTCTGATGAATCTCAGTGGGTGCCATGTTTTCTGTATGGAGGATTTCAGTGACACACCATTGCTTCATCCAAACTTCCATGTCAGGTGCTGATTTATCGGACTGCCCCTCTAAAGTCAAGTTTCACACAGCAACAAATTGAAATACAATATTGTTGGGAAGGTTCAACCTCTACTACCATGCCACCAACATCTGCCACTGACATCTTAGGGCAACATAATAAAATAAACGGCATTACTTTCAGAGCAGCCCTTGTGCAAATAAAGTTTTGAGTTGGGGTAATGAATTTTGTTTAAAACTGTCAAAACTGAAGTCTGGAGAATTTTCTTGATTATGTAAATATCTGAGTAATCCATGTGGTAGCATCTGTGTAAACAATACGCACAAAAACACTTTCTTAAAGCATTTCTGATTTTACTTCTTAAATTTTCACATGCTGCTCAATTTGACTTCTTCCAGTTCCTACTCATTCTGTGGCCCTGCTGAGATACGCCCCATTCTCTGCGCTCCTTCTTTAGATTAGGAATACATTCAGATTCACCAAATTTCTAATATAAAATAGTAAGCATGTATAAACGTAAAGGAAAAAAGTACGCGTAAAGCATACATAAGACTAAGTGCAATAAATTACGCCTTCTTAAGACTAAAACCTTATAACAAATATACAAGATTAATTACT
Organism: Tetrao urogallus; assembly: GCF_951394365.1. Classification (NCBI taxonomy): domain Eukaryota; kingdom Metazoa; phylum Chordata; class Aves; order Galliformes; family Phasianidae; genus Tetrao; species Tetrao urogallus. The sequence continues at coordinate 13,477,901 of NC_136820.1, forward strand.
CTTCTATTCGACTGCTGGGACTTTAGTTCAGAGTCTCAAAGTTTTGTCCACTGTGTTCAGATCTTAATTCGCAAGTGGCTGAATCCTCTGAGTTAGACCGTCTTTGTTTAAACAGTATAAATAAAACATTTTAATTAATCTTCAGGACGCAGACTGTCTTAGTTATCTCTGCCTAGGATAAACATCAATACAACAATTACAAGGTGGAAGGAAGAACCGGGCTTTGAAAGAGAAGGAACGTTTCTGAACTTTCCCTTTCCAAAATAATTTTAAATTCCATAACTAATTTCAATATACGTGCATTTTTGAGCTTTCAATGTCTTATTAATAATAAAGGTCACATTTTCATTACTTCAGGTTTTGCAAGATTCTATAAAGTAAAAAAAGTGCAGAAATTTTAAAGAAACACTTCTGTGTGGGGACAGCATATATTTTCCAAAAGCAACATGCAAAATGTATTTTTGTTTAATTTTTGTACCCACAACTGTAGTTAAAATCAGACATATGAACACCTGCTTATGAAGCAAATTAATGAGGATACATGAGAAAACTGTAAGATGCAAAAACCCAGGAAACTGACGAAAGTGAAAACCCTGCAAATGATATTCTGATTCTGAATGGCAAACTCAAGATAGATGAAAGACCACTGCACGAAAGGACAGTCTTTTGTTCCTTGAAAGAATGGGTTATTGTACTATTTGTATTTCTTGGACACCATCACTGGGTACTACACTCATAAAATACAATGGAAGGCACATCCCTGCCCCAAGGAGTGTACAGTCCAAAAGCCAATGGAATGATGTCCAGTAATTTCAAAATTAGTAGGATCAGACCCCAAACTAGACAAACATACTGGAATAGCAATGCCTGACAACTTATTAGCAACGGCACAGCAAAAACCCGATATTCAGCCTAACTATTCAAAGACCAGATGTGTTGATGACAGATTAAAAATAAATAGACATGGTAATGGATATGAAGAAAATAAACTGAAGTTGCAAGGAAATGTTTTGATTAAGAAGCTGATGTTCTCAGGTCAACTCTACTGTCAACAGAGTATGACACTTAACGGTCTAAAAATGCATTCAGGGCTAAACTTCAACTCTGTGAATGCAAATCACTGGTGTGTGCGGTTGTTTATCACTGTCACTTGTACAAGCAAATGATAGAATTTACATTGGTAAAACCCCATTTGCGCTTAGTTTGTATTCAGTTAGCACATGCAGCTGAGGTTTGTATGCATATCTGTATTTTTTATCGTTTGCTTGCTGAAAAAGCAGTGTTCAAAATTGTACCTGGAAAAACAGACATCACATTTTGGAAATCTGGTTTTGAGCAGTGCTCAGCAAAAGAAAACAACCCAATATAAAGCTGAAGATACAATCTAATCTATTTCCATCAACAACATCAAACTAAGGTAATATAACTTAAGATCAAACAGACAAGGTACCAAACATCACACAGATCTCAGCATGTGTCTGCCTGCTTCCCTTCTCATGCCTTTCAATTGACAGTGAGGTCATTCATAATTGTGACAGTTAATGTATGGTCAGTTAAGTTACTGTTCCTTTGCTACAAGTAAACACAGTTCTTAACTCAGTACTTTTGTTTGATCCTGGGATGAATTCTCATGTCATGTCTGTTCTTTACAATGGTGACTGTTGCATAATCAGAATTAAAATTCCTGGTTCAGAACAGGCGTGATTCTGACTTAGCTAACATCTCCCTATGCCATCTTCAGCATCAAGTGAGGTCCTTCACTGAGTTCTGTATCAGCGTAGTTCCAGCTGTCCCAGTTAGGACTGGGATACTTATAATACTTAGGAGCCACAGGGTTGTCCCTGTTTACATTTAAACTATACTACATCAGTGCTTATTGCACATTTGTGCTTGATGGAATATTTTAGAAAAAGCTAGAGGAACATTTTTTTAGAGTGAATGATTTAATTCTGAAACATGAGATTCAAATGCCAGGGGGAAAAAACTGGGCTGCTAAACTGTCATTGTCCTTTTGGACAGTTTAACTTTTGCACTCAACTCTAAGAAACAATATTATCCCTCATACAGTAAATCACATTCACTCATAGTCTATGATCTTATCTGTTCAGCTATTCAGCTCATTTTGTATGAAGAGAACTCTCAGCTGCAGAAAAGCATTGAAATCAGAGACCAACAGCAATCTGAAAGATTGTATTTTTACTACTTCATCAGCAGCTTAATCCATTCTCAACCTCCAAAAGACACTTTCCTTTGATCTACCTGTACCCAGCCCATTTGAAATCTGGCTTCCAGAGTTTAAATTCTGGCCCTCTTGAACCAGCACGTGAAACCTGAGCTCTCATATCCTCCTAGGTACGTGTGAAGGTATTCAGAATTCAAGCCCTGAGCGGTAATATCTCTTAAATTACCTTGTGTTCTCATGAAAGTCAGTTCACAGCTCAACATATGATAAACAGTGCTCCACTGAAGCAGAATTTAGCACACTTAAAAACAGAATGCAAGTCTGAGAGCCAGAGGGTATGTTCCTGAAGACATAGTCTACTTGAATTGATCCAGTGAACATTTTCAGTGAGGCAAGAGCTTTGTCTGGAAGGTAGTCAAAAAACTAAACAGCTATAATTAGAGATAAAGCAGCTGTACATTAACCTAAGCAGACCTGGTACTGAGGAAACCCCTATCTTCTTCGAGCCAAGCAACTGCAAGACGCCTGCTGTTTGTAATGATATTATTATACTGATGTCTCACAATAACAAAGCAATTATGAAGAAAAAAAGTATTTTGTTTGCTTTCTATGAAATCAATTTCTATTTCTTTCTAATAAGAAACATTACATTTTACATATTTTACTATGTTTATACAGATTTTATAAGCATGGCAGGTTACCCATTCTGCTAACCCTACCATAAGAGCTCTGGAACAATTACTTGTGTGTTTACTTTACGAAGCACTTCTCTTCTGTCTTTTCCAAAGGAAATTACAAGAATATTAGGAACTGACATCCTGATAAGACCAATAGGCCTCCTGCTCTAATGCCGTGACAGCACCCAGTGCCAAATGCTCTTCAAAAGAAAATAAATTGCTCTAAGTATTGAATAAATATGCAATAACTAGTCCATGCGACACATTTCCTCTTAACTCTCATCGCATTGCCATTAATTTATGCCAAAAATAACAAATTTTATCTGCTGTTTAAAGAACATTTCTTACCGTTACTGCTGTAACTGTTCCCTTCACTCATACAAGGGTATAATATTCAAGAATCCATTAAGATTTTTTCAGAATCTACAGCAAAACAAATGCAAGTCAGTAAACATTACTTCTTCAAACAATATGGCTAACGACTCGGAGCTGTTTACTTATACATTTTGATTTTTATGGCTGCATCTTCCAGTGCAGTGCCAACAATCAAATGAAAGTCCTAAATAATCTCATGATTATACACTAGTCCTGTGACATCTAATGGATTTTTTTTTTTTTTTACGTGTCACAACAACATTGCAATTCAAGCTCTTATGTAAGATTTGACGCCTACTAAAGAAACCTGTATCCAGTGACATAACTCAGAGATGGGAGCACTAAATATGTACAAGCAGATTGTATTGCCTTTCAATCACTCTTTCTGAACAAAATAACTTCAGGAATGCCAAGTTGAGAAGCTTCTTCTGTTCAGCAAATAATTAATACATTTCAAGTACACCTGCAGAATGCACTGAAGCAAAGAGCACAGGAAAATATTAAAGCTAATCTCCATGTTTCATTAAAAATTCACTTGGTCCTGTGTAGGAGCTCATTTTAGCACAAAGGTATGCATCTGTATATACAGCACATGCATATATAAAGCATGTATTTCCATATTATACAGACACACATACACCTACATATGAGAAGGCAGAGAAGTTAGATGGCAAACCAAAATATCTCATGTTCTTAGTCCTGTCCATGTTGCCATACCTCAGAATGAACTAGAAAAGCATTCACTAGCAAAAAACCCTGTGGCACTGGGAAAAAGTAATACTCCTCTCTCTCCCCTTCCAAAAAAAAAAAAAAAAAAAAAAAGTATTTATGAGTGGAAATTGGAAAATTCCCTTGAAAGACAAAGGAGAATTGAAAGAAGACTCAGGGGAAAAGAAAGGAATCAAACATTGATTGCCATAACAATTCTAAAATGCTGGGAAAACAAGCAGTCTGAGCAGAAACTCTTAATTGGTATAGCTGATTGTGGGCAAGTATTAAAAGAATAGAAGGCTGATTCAGAGAGCCAATATTAAGTTTAATTGAATTGGGTAGGGCAGGATGGCTGAAGAACAAGCATATGATACACGAGTAGCAGACAGAGAAGATGTAAATTGAAAGGCTTTGGGACCATCTTGGCCATATGTGCCCTCAAGTGGAAACTCTGACAAGCTGGAAAGTTAAAATCACAGATTCTTATTTTACTAAAAGTAAATATATAGGTATATTAGAGGACACCATTTGGATCGTTGGACCAGTTCTGGGTAACTAGTTCAGAATATATTACTTGTCATAGCAGAAAGAATTCCTAATAATTTCTTGAGATGAAATTTCGTGGCTCAGGAAATTTCCCCCTCAAACCTCTTAAGATATGTACCAGTACTAAATCAGCATCCTTTCTTGCATTGCTAGCCTGAGTTCTCTTTAGTAATTTCTTTTTTAAATGTGAAAACTGAATTTTTTTTCACAGCAACCAGTTCAACAGTGCTTTTTAAAATACAGCTCCTTGTTACTCGACTAGAGAGATTTTGTCTTCAGAAGACAACGTAAAAAAATGGGATGTAAGAATAAAATAAAGTAAGACTTTACAATGGATGGTGGTGTTTCAATGAGTGAAATCCATGTCTTTCAGAAGAAATTTTATTTATATTAATAAACATTTTCTTTATTCTGAAAAAAAGAAGAAATCCCAAAACAAAATAGTTCAAAGAGCGTTGGAACAAAGTTTTAAAAATTCTCAAAATCCATGAATTCCATTTGGATAAACAGTTTCCTCTTGATGTTCATTGGTTCAATACAATTTTGGCATTATTTCTCATGGCTTAGCAGCTCTAATAATCAGGAAGCATTCATCATTGTTTGCCATCTTGAAAACTTGTCAGCTGTATGATAGCTCAAAGTTTTAGGAAATATTACTTTTCCTGCCTGCAAAAGATAACGAAGCCACTGAGCTAAAGGAAATTCATGTATTTTATTTAAAACGACTTACAATTAAATATTAAAAAAAACTCAAAGACATTCCTACTATTTTTTTTTTTTTTTACAATATTTGAGAGAAATTATATCTAACACAACATCCAAATGAATTAAGGTGGATTTGATTTTTAAAGATAGTTAAGCTGAAATCTTGTAGAGCTTCAGTGGAAGGCTTCAGAAGGAAGTAAATATGATCCAGCTTCAGAAACTTCCAACTACCAGAGGATGATGTGGCTATTTATCCGGGGAACTACAGGCCTGTCAGCCTGACCTCGGTGCCAGGGAAGGTTATGGAGCAGATTGTCTTGAGGGAGATCATGCGGCATGTGCGGGATGAGCGGGGGATCAGGCCTAGCCAGCATGGGTTCATGAAGGGCAGGTCCTGCTTGACCAACCTGATCTCCTTCTATGATCTAGTGACCCATCTGGTGGATGAGGGAAAGGCTGTTGATGTGGTCTACCTAGACTTCAGCAAAGCCTTTGACACTGTCTCCCACAGCATTCTCCTGCAGAAGCTGGCAGCCCGAGGCTTGGATGGGTACACTCTTGGCTGGGTGAAGAGCTGGCTGGAGGGCCGGGCACAGAGAGTGGTGGTGAATGGAGTCAAATCCAGCTGGCGACCGGTCGTGAGTGGTGTTCCGCAGGGGTTGGTGCTGGGGCCTGTCCTCTTCAATATCTTTATAGATGACCTCGATGAGGGCATCGAGTGCACCCTCAGTAAATTCGCAGATGACACCAAATTGGCTGGAAGCGTGGATCTGCCTGGGGGTAGCGAGGCCCTACAGAGGGATCTGGACAGGCTGGAGAGCTGGGCTGAAGCCAATAGGATGAGTTTCAACAAGGCCAAATGCCGGGTCCTGCACTTCGGCCACAACAACCCCAGGCGACGCTACAGGCTTGGGGCGGTGTGGCTGGAGGACTGTGTAGAGGAAACGGACCTGGGGGTATTGATTGATGCTCGGCTGAACATGAGCCGACAGTGTGCCCAGGTGGCCAAGAAGGCCAATGGCATCCTGGCTTGCATCAGAAACAGTGTTGCAAGCAGGAGCAGAGAGGTGATTGTTCCCCTATATTCAGCACTAGTGAGGCCGCACCTCGAGTACTGTGTCCAGTTTTGGGCCCCTCACTGCAAGAAAGATATTGAGGCCCTGGAACGTGTTCAAAGAAGGGCAACGAAGCTGGTGAGGGGTCTGGAACACAGGCCATATGAGGAGAGGCTGAAGGAGCTGGGAATGTTCAGCCTGGAGAAGAGGAGGCTCAGGGGAGACCTTATTGCTCTCTATAACTTCCTGAAGGGAGGTTGTAGTGAGCTGGGGGTCGGCCTCTTCTCTCGTGTCATTAGTGATAGGACCAGAGGGAATGGTTTCAAGCTACGGCAGGGGAGATTCAGGCTGGACATGAGGAAGTATTACTTTTCAGAAAGGGGGGTCAGGCACTGGAATGGACTGCCCAGGGAGGTGGTGGAATCACCGACCCTGGGGGTGTTCAAGGAAAGACTGGATGTTGTGTTGAGGGACATGGTTTAGTGGGAGCTATTGGGAATAGGTGAACGGTTGGACTGGATGATCTCTTGGGTCTTTTCCAACCTTGGTGATTCTATGATTCTATTTGTAAACAAATGGTTATTCATTAGCTATCATGTCTAAGAGATAAAGATTGCTTGGGATTTATGAGCAAAGTCACCTCATTTCTCTTAGTCTTGGCAACAATTCAGTTTTCCCAGCTGGAGCGGAGTTTCTCTGTGTTCCACAGATCTTGATACAAAATTTATCACTTGGACACTTGTTGTTTTTTTTTTCTTAATTCTAAGAAACAGTGGTCATGAGACACTGTATATGAGGGGAGTATTTACCCAAGCAAAGCATCGTGTAACAGTGAAACTGGCGACAAAACATTCTTCTCTATTTCATTTTAAAAATTCATTTGCCATTTTACGTGGAAATAAATATTAGTGTTATCTAGAATAACACTAGTATAGAAATAGGTAAATCAATAATTAAAAATATATAATGCATGCATAATTGCGCAGTTGGTGCTGCTGTACCAAAGCAAACTCCTCAGTGTGCTCCTATACATCCAAAGATTGCAGGTAAAGAATATCACGTAGTGTGAGAATGGGTCAGTTCTTCTCTCCAGGCCTCTATCAAATTGGGCAAACCAGCTGAATGACCAGAGAGAAATTTGCTGAGTATCTATCCTCAATCCTGGCAAATTTCTCACCACTGAGCGTTTCCCAGGCAGCTTTGAGCTTACACATATGTCCCTGTCTTTTATGTGATTTTGAATATGTTTCAAATGTCCTCTTCCCTTGGATATTTTTATTCAATATTTTATATTTAAGAGCTTTCCCCTTCAGAGACGCGTGATGATAGAAATACAACATACATAGGCTCTGAGAGCATCCTAACAATGACCAACTCACACTATATTTCAGTGAAAAACCTGTTATTCTGAACTGATGACATAAGTATGTGTTACGCATAAATGCATAAAGGGAAAAAAAGGTTACGTTTGGAAAGTCTGGGCAACTTCCTAACTTTTAAGAAGTAAAAGTTATAACCTGAAGTTACATCAACTGAATGTACTCTCAACTGAGCTTTTGGGTGCCCAGAAGAGACATCTGACACGTATTGGAGAAGTACTCGAGTGGTGCAGAGCTGTCACCCCTCTATGCATCACCCACAAGAGAGATGAGACAAGCATCCTATCTGGCCTACAGAATTGTCTGCTAACAGGAGGAAAGGCAGAATTCAAAAATGCTGTGTTGTAGGGGCAGGCAAAGGTAAACACAGATTTGTCATCTTCCAAGAAGTTCTCCATTTTTGCAGTACGTTCAGACTTCAAAGATTCCCTGCTGGCCTTTCCAGTCAAATAACTCCTTTCTGACATCCACTCTGCTTCCACTCCTCTCTATTAGTTTTATATTTTAATTTTACTACTTCCCCTGTATTTACATCTCTTGGTTAACAATTTCAGTCACTCTCTTCTCTCTGCTTAATGGCCATTCCCACCCTTGTAATACTTTCAGCTCCAACTCCTCATGCTCTACTTAGGTAGTTTTCTACTTACTGCTGTGGCATCAGCAGGGGTTCTTTGATGCTAAAAGAGAGATAATCTCCAGCTACAGCTCTGCACCCCATATTACAATACTCGCCAAAGAGGAGGAGTTACACAACATCCCACCTCAGCCCCTTTAGTCCAGGCAAGAAGCAGATACAGCGCAGAGGAGACTGTGGAGAAGATAGGTGACAAACCTTAACAGCTGGAAACATGGAAGCTGAAATTTAAATGGATTATAAATAAAAGCCAACTGCAGGCAGATTTCCATAGGATAGCTCACGCCAAATTTAGGCCAGTGATACACAACATGGAAATAATAGCTTCCTAGGTAACCATAAACATTTTTCACAGGGGCAAAAATATTTTCCTATAAACCTTCTGAGAGGCATAAATGAACTGCTTGCTTAAGGTTAGCAAAACAAGTAGAGAACAATATGCGTATCAGCCCGAGGCAGACATCTGCCATAAGAAACTTCAGCCCGAGTGCTTAAAATTCAGCAAAGTTGTACTATATCTGAAGACACTTTATACTGGAAAAAGACAACATCTCAAAAATAAGGCCTTCTTATTCTACCACTCTTTATATGTGTTTATTTTTGGTTTTGACTATATCACTATTTCCTCTGAAAAACAGAATAGTGAGGATCAAGTTATTTCCTCTCAAGGGGATGAGAGTCACTTCGCAGACAATCTCAAAAACAATTTAACTAGAGCTGGCATCTTTATACTTCAAGGGTATGGGAGATGCTTCAGAAGGGCTAAACTGTGAACTGAACAAAGCTTGTTTTAATAATTTCTGTGTGTGCCTTTGGAAGGCATCTGAAGAAATACCCATGTGATTTCTCTGGTTGCAGTGATGCTGGATGTGTTTCCCAGGATGAGATTAGGCAGGCTGCATTGGGTTTGCTCCACAGGGGACAGGTCAACTACCTTCATTGCCTGCCATCAGCAATGTGCCACTGAGGAATTTCCAGAAGATTAAATACTTGTTAGGATTAAGAGGCCTGGTTAAAGTGGAAATTTCCTTTTTTTTTTTTTTTTCCTTCTGTTTTTACTACTTATTATACCTATTAAAGAGTTACAAAAAAACCTACAGAATCTTAAACCACCAAGAGTATCATTTGCAGAGGTTTGTTTTCTCTTTTTCTTTATATTTATGAAAGTATGTGCATTTGAAAATTGTATATGTCTGCAAATATCTACCAAAAATAAATGCAGAATAATATCCCGTTTAGCCTTTCTAGACAAGTGCTGCATTTCTCAAGTCACCAGATCAGTAAGCTTTGCTTTGTGTTTAAGGGTCGAGGTTGATAGAATTACTGAACAAAAGGGATTTTCAAAGATTCAAAGGATTGCTTATCAGCAAGTACTTTATGCAACTACATAATACGTCTCTGTTCTTTAAGAAATGAGGTTGCATAAAAATTCCTCTACAATGAACCAACATGGAATTAAAAATAGTATGTTAATAACTGTAAACTCTATTACTGTCAATTACTTCCCAATCTCTCATATTTTGGTTTATATTATCTGTCTGAATAATACAAGGTTCGTGTATTTTGGAATTTAGTCTTTTGATTGAAAAACTGTTGTCTGCATGATACTGTATCTCAGTCAATCAAGTAATTATTATTTAGGTGATTGTCAAAGTTCCATATGACGTTTCCATATTTTTAGTATTCTATTTCCTTTGGAAACAGTTGTATCTTTCTGTCCTTGCCTTTTCTCATCACAAAAATGAAGGCTGGCACAAGGTACACCATTTCCCAACATGACAGGTCAGTCTCAGAGGCTGCAGGACAGCGGACGAAGGATCTTATTTTTGGCAGAAATCTCATCGAGTCCCTCCTTTATCTTTCCAGCTACTTCACTGAATCTGACCCTGCCTTTAAAACGGGAAGCATGCAGTGAAGCATAGAAGCTCAAATAGCATAGATCTATTTTGAAACTTTTACTCCCAATACATCTCCTACAGAACTTTTTTACTTATGAAAATCAGTCTCAGATCAGGCTTCATTGTGCTAGGAGCTGTACCAAAAAAGAACAAGGACGACTTGTCCAAAGAAGAAATATTAAAATGAAAACTGGGTAGAACGTAAGAATCTAGCAGATTTTTATAGGCATTTGGGCATTAGTACGCATTAATGGTTTATAGAAAGACAACTTTCAACATTAGAGATCATGTTGGATATATTAAGGCTTCTAATCTAGGTAGGATGAAAACAAACGTCCAAGGAAATGCTGATGGAAAAAGCAGCAACGCACTTTCCACTACTGCCAGAATTTATCTCAGAGTAATTGAATTAGTGTAGGGCTTGACTCAGTCTGGCTGGAGCTAGGCTGACAAAAACAGGTATATCCACTTGCCACATTTGTACACACACAGCTTCAGATTAGTGATTAGATGATAAAACGGGGCTTCACCCTTAGGGAGTATTCCACTGGCACCAATTTCATGTTTGTGCTCAGCTTCCCTGCAGCAGACACATTAAGAGCCTTGCTTCCTTGCAGCTTAGTGTTTAGAACTTGGATAAGGATTTTTTTCCCCTAGCAGCTGGCCAACTGTTAACATTTTCCTATGCTTTTAGAAGTTCCTTTTTTTTTTTTTTTTTTTGTAATGGGGTTTCTGTCCATCTGCCAAGATTATCAGTACTGCATGGTATATGCAGGGTTTTCTTTGTTTGCCTTACAAAATATTGCATTACACTATTTTTAAATTATTTGCTCTGCCTCATATTTTTCATGTCATGAAAAGTTTTGAATCCCTTTTCAGGCTCAGTTCTTTGAAATATATGGTTTATTTGGGTGGGAACATTGAACTGTTCTTGATTTCTAACTGAAGTGTGAAAATCAACATGACATACAAGTATACTACAGTTTTGGATATTGAAATGTCAAATGCAATTCTGAGAAAGGTACGAGGTACACAGTGCCCAAGGAGACTAGATGAACCACTATCTCCTAAGATACCTGCAGCCAGAAAAGATGAACAGAATCATGTTGCAAAACAAAGTTATCCAACCCTGTCAGCGTTCCTGCATGATGACAGCAGTGCAGGCTTCCTATGTTTGTGTGAAAGTGCACAACAAAATGACATGCAACTGTAGGATATCCTAGTGACAATAGCAGTGGAAATTTCCAGTACACTTAACAAACAGGGAACATATCAAAGGACTTGTAAAGAATCTGAATTCCTAACAAGAACTTCTCCTTTATGCTAGTACTCACATTAAACTGTGCAGGTAGTCACAGGCCCATGCTGTTTGGCCATGAGTGTATGTTCACCATGAACTTTAACTGAAATTTGGGGCATGCTGTAGATGGGAAACTTAACTGAAGCCCTACTGAGTTGGAGTACATCGAGGTCTGGATTGTACAGTTATCAAATACCAGTGCCCAGCAGCAACGTAATACAGCCAATAACAAGTCAGGCAAAGGACTCTCCTAAGAAGATTCATAATTCTGCAAAATAAAAAGACAGATGGATCTGCAGGTCATCTAAGATCCAGAAGTCTTTCAAAGCCTGTAGGGTTTATTATACTGAGCTACAGGTGTTCTGTAGACCACACAAAGCACTGATGCACGTGAAGAACAGCAGGTTCAGTAAGCTCTGTGGTCCCAGCCCTGAGGTTCACTGTCGGTATAATCATATTCATGAACATATGTTTGGTTTGTTTCTGCTCTTTTTCACAAGCTAACTCTTCCAGTATCTCAAAGGTCTTACTTTCAATTCCTCCTTGCAGAGAAAAGCAAGCTTTGAGATGCCATAAGCTATAAGTTAGCAATGATATTAAATATTGACAGTTTTATTAGTAGCGTTCTACCTCCTCTCTCATTGACCACCACTGCTTTAGCAACTAAACTCACGCAACCTTTACTCAAGCATAGAACTGCCATTTATTTCCAGGTCCTCCAGTGCTGGAGAGAAGCTGCAGATCTGTGCAGCAGTTGGAAATATGAGCATAGAAAACGTGCTTTGCAGCTCTTAAGGTTGGCAGCATGCCCCACTGTATGACCCTATCTGCAGGGAATCACCTAAAGCAATGAAAATGTAATCCAGACCCTTGTCTGCCACTGACAGCTATACTGCAGCTACCTCTGGCCTCAAAGATAGCGTGAGGGATTACCCTTTCTCTGCTTATAGGAATGTAGCTCACTTCATGCATTAACTTCATGAATGATGAAATGCTGTACTGTGGTGATGCATCCTCTTTTGCAACCAGCTCACAAAATTGGCAAGGTAAACTTAGGAGAACAAGATGCACAGTCCTGAAAGATGATGCAGTTTATTTATGTGCTCTGCAGATCAGAGAGCTGGAGAAGAGTTTGCCTCTCAAATCAAATTGCTTGTTTTCCTTTATGTTCCAGTTCACATTCATATCCAATTTGCAGTTCAGTTATTGTGTTGTGTACCTTCCTTAGTGTTGCCACTTCCTGTATTTCTACTATTAAACATTTTTATACTATTTTCCTCCATATAATTATTTTCAATTTTCTGAGCAAAACTTTCCTTGTTTTGCTTACTTCCTCCTTGAATTTGTAACCTCTTTGCTCTTCTATATTATCTCTATTTTCATTAATATTCACAACATCTTGCCACTTGTTCAGGTATAACCAAGATTCCAGAGAACCATTTTTCATTACAGCTTTCTCATCTCCACATTTCTTTTTGTGAAAACATATACAAGTGATTAGGCCACTTACTTACTTACCTGAATGGTGAACGATACAGTGCTGCTTTGAGGGCTCTGCTCTGGGGAATGGATGAATCTTACCCTTGCACTCAGCCTCACTAACCAGCTGTTCTTGATTCTGTTACTACTAACAAACTGGTAAGCAGGCTGAGGGCTGACTTTCTTATTACACGTGAAACATCACATCAGTATGCACCTTATATCCAGTACATCGTGCATGCTTACATTTTGCTTTGTAAACTTCCAAACGTTCTATGAAGTTTGGTGACAGTTCTCAATATTTCTAATCACTTTGACCTATCCAAAACACAGACAAAACTGTGCTATCCCAAATCTTTAAGATTTCTTCTTTGGCCACCAACGTGACTGTATGTTAGGCAAAGCAAAAAGTAAAATGCATCTCAGTATAATTACCTAAACTTCACATTGATTTATCCTGAAGACATATCATGCCTTATTATTACACTTTTTAGGATCTCTCTCAAATGCATCTATCACAGACCTCTCACCATGTGCATTTAGAGTTGTGTTAACAATTATCAGAAATCAAGTTTAAATTGGATGCGATTAGCTGCACTGCCTATTCAGAGTTAGCCACAGCTTCAAAAATAACATGAGGCAAACAACCAGGAATTTCCATGAAAAGAAGCATTCAGTTGTAGACATTATTCCTACTACCACAGCACTCCATCCCTCCTTTCTTAAAGTCATCAGATGGATTTACATGTCTACACAGTGAATCACATCAGCATCAGAAACTGGAAGGATGATATCTCTACTGGAGAGGGGGAGGATTTCATTTTGAGCCAGATTGGTTTTCTGATCAACTTTCTTAAACACCCACACAAATACCTCAGCAGTATCAAGCAATACTGGAAAACAAAGCACCAAGGTCAAAAGGACGGACTCAGAGCAACGTCAATCTGATGCTTCAAAGCAGCAATATTAGAAAAGTCTGGTTAAAAATCAAATGGTACCAAAAACATACCAGTTTTAGCTACCACAGCTAATTCTGATGAAAAGACAATCACGAGAGATTTCCTGGATATCTCCTATGAATTTGATATCATTAGTAGATCAGGGTAAGCCAGTAGCATTTGGGTAAAACCACAAGCCCTTACTTTTTCTTTAAGTGTGCCATACTGCCTGTTAAGAATTCCTGGTCTGTGAAGAAGCAATTTACTAGAACCGTGTTGACGTTGGCTTGCTCACTTTTAGCTCTTTTCAGAGTTCTGGCATTACTGCATGGCTGCTTATTTTTCTTACTAGTTTCTTATGAGAGATTTTATCAGAAATCCTTTTGGAAAATCAAATTATTTTCTCAAGATGCCCTTTATTAGCTGTATTGCTGACTCACAGAATTCAGCAAGCCATGAATGCAGGATTCGCTGCAACCAGGCTGCTTTGATCTTATCAGCATCTATGTATCCAAACATTCATTAATTTGTCTGTAATTGTACTGTCATATTCTCTAATACTGACATGCCTCAGGTTGTGATACCTATAGTTAATCTGGAATCCTGAAAACAGTGCTAGATGTTTAGACTTTAAGGGAAGTACAGATTTTATAGTTTCACTTCCACATTTTATGTTGCTGCTCTGCTCTTGGAATTATTTTGCCTTTTATTCACAAGTGAAATGTAGGAAGAGGGAATATTTTCAAAGACAAGCCAGGTTTGCTTGAGGCTACAGAAATGACTATGACTAGCCTAAATGAAAGGATGTATTACTGAAAATATTTCTTAACATTAATATGTAATTATCCAAAACTTTAAAAAAAACCTCAGTAGCAGCTCAACAATTGGCACAAAAAAATGAAATGTCTTGAGAATTTCAATAACTTTTATTTTTTAATGTCCTAAAAATAATTATTTTTAATTACTACAAATACAGCATAAAATAACTTTAAAAAGATCTTTATTGAATAAAAAAAAAAAAACGTTAGGGTGGAAGTAAAGACCATTTGTCTTGTAAAACAGGGAAGAGAAGCACTTCACATTTAAACTTTACACTTTTATCCATCTCTGCTTCTTCCTTAATTTCATTTTTATCCCCTTTGTTCTGTCTCTCCTCTTTCCCCACTCCAGGGTTTGGGAGGGAAGAGATGTACTTTGATCTTTATTATAATCTGTCATTTTTTTCTTATTCAAGAAGAATTTTAGTTGCTGGACAGAGAAATGGATATTCTTTGAATGCTCCCTAACATATCTAAGGGCTGTGTAGCAGCTAGAATGTTTGTCCAGGGGAATACTATTTCTTAAGTGAAAGAAAAAAAAACTGTAAAGAAAAACTTGGAGGTCTGCAGGGCTAAATTTTCCAGTACTAAGTTTCAACTTAGTGTAAACCAAAAGGGATTATGCATGAGGATCAAAGGACAATGAAATGCTACTATTAATACTGAAAGAAGGCACGTAGTCAAGATTATTCAGTTGAAATCTAGAGTCCTTATAGGGGTGAAAGAGTTGCATAAATCAGTTCCTTCTAAATGTACAAGCATCCAGCATTTTGTCAGAATGTATTGAGAACTGAAATTGTGTTAAGAGCAGAAGAGTCTTTCTATGGTTCTAATTTTAACCCCAGATCACAATTATCTCAAATTTTTCAGGGTCTGAATAGAAATACTCTCTATGGAAAACAAGCAATGTCTATTCCTTTGCTAATGAAATATAGTTGTTTGAACCACTCAGTCCATGAGTACTTCAGCAGAGCAGTGATAGCTCTGATGATAGAAGTTGACTGAATCCCCAAGATATGTTATAAAGGATTTAAAAAAAAAAAAAAAAAAGCGAGGCAACATTTCTATTATTCTGCATTATTTTGGTACTACCTTATCATACAAAAAAATTAAATGCATAAACAAAAACAATATATTTCACAGGATTCTTGGTCAATCTCTAATAAAAGCCTCCATTATTCTCCACTGTGCAAAATAATTGATTTTCCAAACACTGCTAACTATATTTCATATGACTGTTGCTCTGCAGTAATTTTCCATTATGGGGCTCTAGAGTACTCTTCAAAGTTGAGATAGCATGGTACTGTAGAAGGCATTGAGAAAGCAGAGTAAAAGCAAGCAGCTGCTTATGTAGCATACACTGCTGAAGAGAACTCTGGCATGAGACAAATCAGTGCATCTCCATCTTCAAAATGCTCTTCCATTAGTGATAACGAGCCTGCAATATGCCCTTGCTGCAAGGAAGGCTAATGGTACCCTGGGCTGTATGAGGTAAAATGCTGCCAGCAGGCTGAGGGAGGTGATCTTTCCCACCTGCTCAGCACTATGAAGGCCATACTTGGTGTGTTGGGCTCATTTCTGAGCCCTCATCCACACAAGAGATCTGGAGCTGCTGTGGCAACAGAAGAGCACAGAGAGTATTCCATCGCAATCAGATTATCACAGAATGGTTAAGATAGGAAGGGACCTCTGGGTCCGTCTGGTCCAACCCCTGCTCAAGCAGGGCTTCCTACAGCAGGCTGCCCACAACCAAGTCCAGGTGGCTTTTGAAGATCTCCAAAGGAGGAGACCACACAGCCTCTCTGTGCAACATGAACCAGTGCTCCACTGCCTGCACTGTAAAGAAGTGCTTCCTAATATTAAGATGGAGCCTCATATTTCAGTTTGCACCTCTTGTCCTGGCACTGGGCATCACTGAAAGAAGTCTGGCTCCTCTTTGCACCATTCCTTCATACACACTGATGAGACCCCGAGCCTTTTGTAGGCAACATGGTCCCAGATCCCTGACCCTTTCCTCACCAGAGATAGACAAGACCTTGCTACTAGATAAGTAAAATCAATTACACCAAAGAGAAAATCTTTTTTTGCTCAGATTTCCCCAAATCTCTGATGTGTCTGAAGTATGTAAGCTTCTCAGAGCCTTTATAGCTGCAAATACATGATACTATAGAACTGCAGCAAAAATAAATTATTCTTCAATGAGTGATTCAAACACACATAGGAACAAGAGAGATAACGCACTGTGAATTAAACATACTCGTGATGCTAAACACCATTCTGTGCCTCATGAAAGTCACTAACCACTACTGATAATTGCAAGAATCATTTTCAATTTGAACAATGTATTATTATTACCTGAGGTCAGGTAGTTGCCAAGCAAGAGTTAAACTCCTTTTGTTTTAGCTGCTCCTCCTAGTTTCTTTTAAAGAGTTTGAATTTTCTAAACAAATTTTAGACAATTAATCAATAATTCTTTCCATACATATCCTGTCAATAAATATGATCAGTCTGATATATGAGTCTGAATAAAAATTTCAGTACAATTGCTCTTGTCAGAATTGTTTTGAGAAGCTGAGAAATGAAACAACCCAGAGGCTGTACTCTGAGGAGCATCATACCAAAATCATCCAAAAGACAAAGATAACTCTAGCTGTAGATGTCCCTGTTCATTACAAGGGAGTTGGACTACATGTCCTTTAAGGGTCCCTTCCAACTCAAATGATTCTACAATTCTATGAACTTGATGGAAATCTTCATTGTTAGAAAGCTTTTCAGGAAACATGATAAGAAGAAGATTTAAGTAGCCTGTTAGATAGTATCTAATCCCATTTTGCTTTTAAAACTTGCTGGCAGCTTATTTCTACTAAGAAATAACAGAGAAACAAAATAACTTCCTTACTAACTTAGGATCCACCACTACCACCATTTTAGTTTGCTGTGACTCAGTCACTGTTACAGTTTTTCTGTTAGAAATTCAGAATCCTAACAACTGTACCTAATGTGTGAATAGAGCCTAAAAGACAACCACTTCTGGACTTCTCAATTCTGAGTTTTGTCCCTGTGCTAGTAGTTATACTTCATTGTCTTCAACTTAGTCAGAAATGCATGCTGTTTGATACCTCAAAAGACAGTATTTGGTTTTGTGCATTTTGAAAGAGATTTCAAACAAATTTGAGTTGAAATGCCTTGGGCCAATACGCACTAATAGACACTATGTGTCTAACGTTTTGATTAAGGCAAAGATTGGGACTTCTTGGCTCAGAAGAAGTTGTATTCCTTTCAAACTGTTCTCTCTGCACATAAATACAAAATTATCCTGTCAACAGAATCAACAAAGCTTTCAGATCACGCCGAATGCTTGGCCAGCATACAGCTCTCCCCACTCACTTTGCAAAGTAATACATCTCTTAAAAAAAAAAAAAAAAAAAAAAAAAAAAAAAGAAGAGCACATGAATTTATGCCCCCTATCTGAAGGAGAAAAAAGCCATCTCCTTCATGCAATCTCATATTTTGACAGTCCCTACAATACAGGTAGAACTACAGCTGAAGCATGCTTAAAATGAGGATCTACAAGCATTGCAGATGAGTGCTTTTCACTGGTTTCAAGGGCTGTAAAAGGAACAGAGCAGAACAGTCTAAAAAGTGCCAGAAATTACAAGAAACATTTTTCTGAAGAGTTAGTCATTATTCAAATCCTTTATTTTTCAAAGAGTTCACAGGGAGAAAAAAAAAAACCATAAACACAAAAACAGCCAAACATGCATCCCTACAGATTCCTAACATTTAGTAGCAAATTTCCTTGGCAACCAAAGGGTTGAACCACATGCACACAAAGCAGCAATCTACTCCAGCATCATCTTTTCCATTTCAAAATTTATCTTCGTGTTCCAATGTGTGCTACTTACTAAGTTTGTAACTACCTCTGGAACATCACCGTCTGTCTACAGACTTTGCTAAGAGATTGTCATTGTCATTCTCATTTAACTTGCAGAACTCATACTTCCTGCATGCAAACAAAGTAAGACTGTATGTTACTAATAATCTCTACAGTTCATAAACTTGTTTCCTATCTGCAAAACAGAACTTGTATTCCATCCAGATGAGATTTAGAAAGGCAGATGTCTGAGGTAATATTCAGGCAATGAGAGATTATTTTGATTTCTTTTCTAAAGGTCTGCATTTGGAAGTACACCCAAGACCTCCATTAAAGATATGATGGTCCACTTGAAGGCTTACAGAAAACAAACACATGAACATTCCAGTCTGTCTTGCCTGAGAAGAGTTGTAGAAACAATAAAACGTGAAAATGAGTTTCCACATCTGACTGTTCTTCATATATTGTCTGCCAAAAAATTGTATCTGTTTCAAAAACAATCACAGACAATACAAACTTTTTGAATTTTAACACTCCAGATTTGCTCCATCTCTGGGAGTTTAAAGCAACAATTTCTCACCAGTCAAATGAGGTATAATAAAACATAACTACTTGTTGTGGTTTAACCCAGCAGGTGGCTGAGCACTACACAGTCATTTGCTCATCTCCTGTTCTTCCCAATGGGATGTGGGAGAGAACAAAACAAGTAGAAGTCATGGATTGAGATAGAGAATAGGAAAAGGATAATAGTTAAAACTATATACATAAGTTTATGTAAGCGTATATAACAAGCAATCGCTCACTGCACCACAACCAGTGTCCAGCTAGCCCCTAAGGAAGAGAGGGAGATGAACTCCCACCTCCTTCAAGACTCCTTCCATATGATACCATATGGTACGGAATATCCCTTTTGCCAGTTCAAGTCAGCTGATCTAACTCCATGACCTCTGAGCTCTTTGAGCCCATCACTAAGAACGGCCTTGGCTCTGTACAACACTGCTTACCAGCAACTACAAACATCAGTGCATTAGCAGCATTGTTTTTCTCCTAGAACCAAAAGATCGCATCATACTAGAAACTCTGAAGAAGTGAAAATAAACCAGCTGAAACTAAGACACTGCTTAACCAGACATGTGGATAGAGTACAAGTTCTGTCTTTGTTTCTACAGACCGATCAAGTTAGTCCTAGAATGGGTATCACTGCACCTTCTAAAAGATCCCAGCAAGAAGAGATTCAAAGTCTGGTGTAAAAAACACATGGAGTTCCTTGTAAGTGGGGCTGTTTATCAGATTTGTAGTGTTCAGAATATTCAGCAATATCATATTCTTTTATTACTAGATACTGCTAATAGCAAATAAACTCTCAAAAAACCATTTTATAAAAATGGACAAACTACCAAAAATGTAGAAGTGTATCCAGTCATTAGCTACCAGTAAAAATATTTAATTTGCAACTCTTTTCTTCATTCCTTTTCTCTCTATAAACAACTCACAAGATGCCTTAGAACAACTCTGCAATGTCTCAGAATTAGTTCCAGCTAATTGCTACAGATAACTAAAATGCAAAATTTACCTAGCACATACGTTGTTTCAATTAATAGAATTTTGCATTATTGTTTAATGTAGTCATTCTGAAGAACCCTTTATAAGAAAAATAAAGACTTTAACCATAACAATGGATTTCACATTGTTAAAGCGTATGGAGCTACAAGCTCTGCTCTCATTTATCCTGATGTGAGTACAGATTACCTGTATTTGTTTCAGGTTAGGACATAACTTATCCCAAAGTTTTAACTTACTTGAAATATGTAATATAAAGTAAGTAATGACAACAATTGCATTTGAATACGAAATTACTGGATAAGTAGTATAGCTGATACGAGTAGAAACACCACTAAAAGTAGAAACTTAAGGCTAACATTTTATTTAAACAAAAAATGATCATTTCAGTTTTCTGGGCAAAATATTCTGGATGAAAGACTACAAAACATGAGAAAAATTCTTAAGTTCAAACTCTCAGCTACAGATTTGATTTGTGTTCTTTTCATAGAATCACTGAAGTCAGAAAAGACCTGTAAGATCATCCAGACCAACCATCCACCTATCACCAACATTTCCCACTAAACCATGTCCTGCAGTGCAACATCTAATCATTTCTTGAACACCTCCAGGGTCAGTGACTTCACCACCTCCCTGGGCAGCTCTTTCCAGTGCCTGATCTCTCTCAGAAAAGCATTTCCTGACGTCCAACCTGAATTTCTCCTGGTGCAACTTGAGGCCATTCCTTCAAGACCTATTGCTAGTTATATGAAAGAAGCCAACTCCCACCTCACCGCAACCTCTCTTCAGGTAGGTATGTCTTTCAGTCATACTGTTAAGACAGCTCTAGGATTTGTACCTGGAAACATCAGGGCTCTGGAGACAAAGGGCCATGCAAAGCCACCTTTCAAATTTCAATAGATGAGCACAAGACAAATATAAAAGGAAAAGACATTGTTTACGTATGAAGTAAGAAGCATTGGATTTACCTCATATTTACCAAAAATATTTTTTCACTGAAAATAAATTTATACAGGTCATACTAAAAATGGTTAACTTGTTTGTTCGCAAATGGAAATTACCTCAGTGGCTTAGGAACAGATTGGAATACAGGAAATCATTAAGAAGTATTTTACTGCTGCCCAACATGTTTACATGAGCTAATTTTATAACATACCTGCAGTGATGGAACAAGCCAAAGAATTATCACTGCTAGCTATTTTTAATACAGTTTAGTCAACAGATAATTGTGTTTGCCTTAATGTTAACTAATGCCCCTCCTACTGTGTAGTAAAAGGAAGTGGATCAGCAGGAAACATTTAATTTACAGCAGCTTCATGCTGTTTATGTGAACATCAGCTATCAGAATACAAACCAGTTACTTTGTGTATTATTTATTTCTTGCTTATGGAGAAAAGTTTCTCTTTCAAAGTAACACTTACATACCAAGAAACAGGATGAAATACTAAAAAAAGAAAAAGAAATGTCAAAAGTTCACTGTTTTTCATTTATTGCAGCCTACACTCAGGCTGTTTCAGAGTATTAAGAATATTTGTGAAACAGAGTTCCCCAAAGCTGTAGCTAAGGAAACATAACTGTACACAACTCTTAATACCATTAATCACTTTCCATGTCATTACTGAGAGTACTTAGAAAATCTGAAAAGCAAAAGAGGAAGATGTTCAAGATTCTGCTTTTACTTCCTTTAGGACTTTTTTGTCTTGTGGTTGGCAGTAGCATGTGACGAGGAGACCTAATTTCATTTTCTTAACTGATTTTACTCCATGTATTAGTAAGTACCACCTCAGTATCTGCTTTCACAACTTCCTAGACAGTACTTTCAAACTGGACCACAGCTAACCAGTTTAGGATGCCAAAAAACAAAACAGATCACAATAAAATGATTGTCATTTAGCCACTATTAGACATGTGTCCAATCACCCACGTACTTGTCCAGGTCAGCAGATGGAAAAAAGAATTCTTATTTAACACTGTTACTAACTCATAAATATTTTTAATAAAGTTTACATCATTTACATAATAAATATTTGTATACTATAAATATAATTTATAATATAAGTTCTATAAAGGTACAAAGATAATAAAATAATCCTGTATAGGGATCTATACATTTTTTAATTACCTTGCCTGTGTGTTCTTCAAAATTCCTTGCTCAGGGATCCTGCAAACCACAGGAAACCTTCCTTTCAAATGTTGTGAGTTAACTACTAAGAAACTGTGGTTGTATCCCAAAACAGAGTTTCAAGTTGTTGCTATTTACTCCTCACTACACTACCCTAAATGCACACTCACAGCCACATAAGCCACAGCCACATGTGACTAGAGCAGTTCCCACAATGTGACATTCCTTCTGTAGCCCCCTCTGCTGAAGAATACAGATGGAGCTTAATAAAATTATTCTTTGCGTAAGTCACAGTGTTTATAAGATTACATAAACTCATGTTTAAAGGCACACTCCAAACTTCGTAGGACAGCAAAAATAAATTCTGGTATTTCAGCAACTAATTATCTGCAATGGCTTATTTGTTTCTGTTGTGTACAAAGTGATCTTCAATCTACATTTACCATTAGGTAAGTTTTTTCCTAATCAAAAAGTAATGAGATGCTATATGCCAGTGTGAAAAGTCAAGATTTGTAAATCTTGCCTGTAGAGTTAAAGTCTTCATACATAGGCTAGAACATAGTTTGTCTATAAATAAAAAAGTAATGATAGAGGAAAGCACATAAATATGTTTGACCAAATGATTTGATTAGACTATTAATACCAAAGGAAAGAAAATCTACATAAGATTATTTAAATTGCTTTTTCATCACTAGTTCTCCATGCAATTGTTTATTAAATTTTAATGATAATAAAAAGAAAAAATAAATGCAGTCCTTCTGTTAGGACAGTTTGGTGATGCCAGTCCCACCTCTGACACTATCATTGATTGACCTGCTCTGAAATACTGGGCAGCATTTCATTTATTGGTGCCTCCATGTGCCTCCTGATTATCTGTAGGCACTGTGTTCACATTTTAAAACATTTGAAAATACCTTTCAGTGTATTTCTACCGTGCCTTGCCTAGTAGTTTTTTCAATGCACTTCACATACATAATAATAATTTACTCTTTTTTATCAAGATCTTATAAATTAATTTACACTAAGTAAAAATAGGTAAATTACATGAGATATTTTCAATAAACGGTGGATGAAAATAAAACTAATATGCAATCACTAAAAATGGTTAACAATCAGTTCAGAAGCATGCAACCAAACAAACAGCTTTCTTTTCAAGCATTGCTTGTGGTAACATGTAAAGCCAAAATCTACTTCCTGATTTGCCAACCTGTGCACTGATATCAAGGAATGAATTAACACCCAAATCTTGAACCATTGCACAGCTAAGATTTGCCATGCCACTCTCCGTATTTGATGAATCAGGGCTGTCAGGTGAAGTGTTCAGTGACTGGAAAACAGGAAACATCATATCCATTCTTTTTAGAAAGGACAGAAAAGATGATCCTGTGAGCTACAGCCTTACCTTCAAATATAAGATAACAATGGAACATATTCTTCTGGACAATATACACTTGGATGACAAATATGAGAACAGAGACAGCCAGTATAGCTTCAACAAAAGTAAATCATGCCGGACCAATTAAATGAATTTCTATGATTTAGTGACTGCATCAGTGGACAAGGGAAGAGTAACCAATACAATCCACCTGTATTGCCATAAGACCTGTGGCACAGTCCCACACACCATCCTTTTCTCCAAATTGGAAAGAGACTGATCTGGCAGATGTGCTACTCAATAGAAAACAAATTTGTTCCTACAAAGGCACAGAGCTGGGCTTGTTCAGCCTGGAGAAGACTCCGGGGAGACTTTAAGGCAACCTTTCAATACTTAAAGACAGCTTGTAACAAAGATGGAGAATTTTCAAAAGGGCATGTAGTGATAGGACAAGGGGGAACGGTTTTAAATTACGAGTTGGGAGGTTTAGATCAGATATGAGGAGGAAGTTTTTCCTCAGAGGATGCTGAGGCACAGGCTGCCCAGAGAAGCTGTGGATGCTCCATCCCTGGAGGTTTTCAAGGCCAGTTGGATGGGGCTTTGGGTAACCTGATCTGGTGGGTAGCGCACCTGCCTATGGCAGGGGTTTGGAACTATTGGTGTTAAAGTTCCCTGAATAATTCTCTGATTCTGAATATTGTACAGATACATATGTACAGATACATACAAAGCCACACAGAGAAAAAGCTTTTTAAATTAAGAGCAGCAGTAACTGCTGCAATAAATTCCATGTTTAGGTTGAGGTCTTCTATAATTTTTTGTTTGTTTAACAAGAAAGCTTATCTAGTTATGATACCAAATGCCAATTATTTTTAAAATATCTCTACTGAGAGTGTGTGTATATATGTATGATCAATTAATGATTCCTTCTTTCTAGCTACCGCAGGTTTCCTCCACACATTTTCTGACAGGGCAAAAAAGGTCCACTAAAAATATATATATATATATATATATATATATATTTAATAAACTAAATAACTAATATATATATATATATATATATATATATATATATATATATATATATATATATATATATATATATATATATCGCTGAAGCAATATACTACTATTTAGCAACTGTGTAACATTTAATAATGGAATATCATCTCTGTCCTCTAGTGGATTATTGTAAAAAAAACACCAATTTGGCATTATTTAACATGACACAGTAGCTTCTGGGAATGGAATAGCAGCAATACAAGAATTTAAAGTAAGAAAATAAATACACAAGAGCTGGCACTTCAATAATAAAAATCAATTTCCTACAGTTCTTTCCAGTGCACCCAAAAACAAAGCTTTCTAAGTTTCCTGTTTAAAGATTAAAATTAATATATAGTCTGGTCATCTCTCTAATTTACCAATCCAGGCATGCATTGCACATTCCAGAAGTTTCACCCTTATCAAATGGAATTATGTAATGCTATGTACTATCATGCTTCCATTCAAGCTGCTTCTTCCTAAAGCAATTATAACTTTTACATTGTTCACATAGCACACAGACAACAGATAAAATATGGTAAGGGAAACATTACTGAGTCTTACTTAACAGAGGAAAAAATCTTCCCTTCCCTTCTCCTCCCTCCCCCCCCAACCACCAACACCTGGTCAAACTGCAATCCCTACGTTACCTCTACAACTGTTGGAAAAGTCATTGTAGATTAACGTGTTCAAATCTAGAACAATAGAACACAATTGAGGTAATTTCCAGAGTATCAATCAATATAGGTTTAGTATATACATTTCACAGAACAACACAGAAGGAGAAAGGAAAAAACCTTTTCACCAGTTCAAGGAAAACTAGGTAACTCTTTTCTCAGTGATGAAAATCATATAAAAACAGGAGCAAAAGGAACAGTGACACGTGCATTACTTTGTTTCCTGTAAGGAAGGATTTGTACCCTAACGAAATTAGTTTGGATGCTTCACACCCCCACTCCCCATCGCATTTCTTCCTAATTTCAGTGATCAAGACAAGTTTTTACACTGTTTTACCATCCTCATAGTGTTTTTTGCTGTTTTATGTCAATATACAGTAATCTTCTCACTACTCCAAGCTCATTATTTGTTTTCTTAACTAACATGACCAGATGTAAAAAGCTTTTTCTCTCCTACTTGCTATAGCCTTTTCCACAGTTCATGACAGCCATCCTCACTGACTCCAAAGATAGCAGATTCAGGCTTCTTTACACAAAACATCCATATTTCACTACTTCTTCACAGCTTGGGATTTCTAGCCTCCAATACCTCCTAGCACTTTCTTCTAGATTCTATCCACATAGACCACATGTTTATTACAATGCCCCAATCAGATAAATCAATCCCAGTATAAGTAAAATGAAGGACTGTTTTATATGCTTTTATCAGCTATAATCCTGTTTACTCACCCCTTTCTCCAACCCCATACCTGTAGGATTATCACAGCCTAAAGCCTCTAACTATTTTGTACTGAGTAAAATCCTTTTTTATTAAGATCACTTTCAGTTGTGATTCTCTTCACATATTAATTAATAGTGCAAATAGCAGACTAAGATCAGGACCCTACAGAATTTCATTCACATCTTCCCACTACAACAAGCTTCTACTACTACTAGGACAAGATGCATTCCTTGTTCTGCTGCTCTGGTACCTTCTATAAGATTACAGATATTTGTGAGGGAAATGAGGACCACTGATTTGTTGAATATAAACAGATAGCTAATAGCATTTTTGCCTTGCCTTTGTTTTCCAATATATTAAGTATTTCCCACCATTTCTCAACAGTCCCACAACTTCAAGGCTCAAACTGACAGCTCATGACAAGCAGAGCCCCAAACAGAGAAGAAAGCAATCTGAATATCTAATTCATTTGAAACGTGCATTAACTGTTGTGCCACTGACATGATAATATTTTGTGCTAGCAATCTCTTAATCTACCTGTAAAGCATTACACACAAAATATTTAACTTATCAGGTGGAAAAGATTAAAAGATTTCTCTTGAGCAGATGCTTCTACTTTTTTACTTGCATTTTACTATGCTGTATTTTGCAATACACATAAGGATGCTGTACAAACTAAATTCTTACTGCTGTTCAGTGTCTAACCCTTAGTAAGCCTCAATATGAACCTACAGGTTCATGCTGTTGTTTTAACACACTTACCTTCAGGAAACCCACCTAGTTTCCATATAATCCAACTGCTCTGCATTTACTATAGCCTTTATGCCATGCAATACCAGTACCCTTTAGGGCAGGAAAAAAAACTCTCAACTTATATTTTTCAAGCTTGCTCATAATTTCCTAATCCTTCTATATTTATAAACGTTCCTTCCTTAATTATCGGAGAGATAAGGAGAGTTTAAAAACATTCATTTTCACACTGGATTTTAGGGATAACACCCAGAACTTTCTTTTTCCTCTCAATGAGAAGAGATCCCCATACCAGAGTCTCCTTGAGCACTGGCCCATCTACTCCTACACTGTGTGTAGGATTTTATCAGCCCTGGCACTGTAATTCCTTATATCCATTATATTGCTCTGAATTTCCCATCAGTCTCAGTAAGACTTGACTCCAAAAAAAATTCAATACTTCTCTGTATACATTACAACTGGGTTCCTACATGTAAAAGAAGTAAAACATTTTGCTTTTTCAAGTAGCCATTGATGTATTTATAAGCGTTATTTTATAGCTCTCATAGCTCAAAGAAAGCAATGCTTGCTTGAAAATAGAATGTTTCGGAATTAATTTTTGATTGAACAATACACTTTGCTGCAGCATAAAAATTAGATTTCAATTGCAATAGTTTACAACTATAAAACGCCACCTTGTACAGATTATCAAGACAGGAGGGCAAACAGATCGCATTCTGTAAGTTCTTTTTCTCCTAAGTAGAGGAAACTCAAAATACCTGCATTGTACAGGGCATTCTGAAAAGAGGTAAATGTTGTTTCCTTCCTTTTTTGAGGGGCTTGATTTTATTTCAGAATTTTAACAAAGAAGTAGAAAAACCATCAAGCTCACAATGGACAATAACTATATCAGCACGACCACACTTCTTACGTAAGCGAATATAAAGACATGTAGTTCTGATTTAAACATTTTAAGTTATGACAACCTAAATCATTAGTTCTGAAGGTTATTCTCACTGTTAAAAGATATCTGCCCTGTCTGTCAGTCAAAATTTCTCTACTTTCACTTTTGAGTTTCTGGACTTCATTATATTTTTTATTGTTTTAAGGCTATCAAATACAAGAAACCTCATTTTCATGCATCTGAGTTGTGGACTGTGATGAAATTACATCTGAATCTTCAATCCAATATATTAAGCAGATTGAGTTTTCTAAACCTCTCATTGTAAATCACAATATAAGAACACCGCAATCATTCTCGTTGCTATTTCTGAGCAGTCACAGCATTTTTTCCTTTTTGAAATACAACAACTATAAGTGAAGATAATATTTAGGAATAGTCTTTTACCATAAGCTAACACTGCCTTACTTCTCCAATGCTGTACCATTTCAGTAAAAAGTTATCTATGCACCTGAACACATTACTCTGATTTTAGAGTACAAGAGATCTAAAACAAACTCTAAAGGAACCAACTACTAAGAATATAAGGATGAATGGAAAATGGGATAAAATGACATGACTAGCAAAATAGTCATGTTACAATAACAGGATCTTTGATAACGGGACAAATTTTCTGGTAAAAAAAAAAAAATACAGGACAGGATTTATGCAGACAACTTCTGTCATGCTTGACAAAGACATTTTATATAAAACAGGGATTAATGCTACAATTATAAGAAGTAGCCATGTGCTAGACCTTCATGCTAGGGGGAGGTTAGTGGTAGAGTTCTTCAAAAGCATCATTATACAAATATCTTACTAAAAAATTTTAGAACTCTGTGGCATAACGAGTCGGAGTGATGCCTATGCCTCCTAATCATGTGTCAATACAGTGACCTGAACTATAATAAAGGAAAAAAAAAAAAAGAGCCACCCAGGGACTGGAGTAACAGAAGTATCATGACATTTAATAATACAAAGTATGAGGTTGGGCACAGGCCCAGCACTTAAGACTTCTTAACAGTGTATACCAAATCAGATTTAGATGCCCTCAAGGAAAGGATAAAATTACTTATTTTGTCAGCATGAACAGGCATCAAAACTATATTTCATGGTGATGACAGAGGAACACCTTCCATGAGAAGTTTGAGAGTTGCTGAGCTAAGCATCACCCTGAGCACCAGTAACAGATGGCTGCAGTTCCCCCACATTCTGCACAAGCCCCCACTGACTTGGCGCTGGTCTGAGCACCTTGTCTCAGGAGACAGGGAACACTGCTGGTGGACATCAAGAGAAAAGACAAGCACATTCCAGTTCAGAATTTCCAGCTCCAATATCACATAGCCAAAATGCCAGAGCAGCTCTGTGCACATCTCTAGGAATGACCGCATCCTCCTAGGACACTATTATCTCTAATAACAAGAAGTGAAGGGAGTAAGAGCCACAGAGTGAGTAGAGTTCCTCAGTTCGTGGCTATGAAATCTAGTAACATCAGACCCTGCTAAAAGCAGGGGCCAGCTTTAAGCATTTAAACCCATCTGCTCACATATGCTGAAGTGAATGAACTGCTTCCTATTCTGTTATCCACTAAAGCAGCTGAGCTGACAGGGCTGGGGAAGAAGCGTGAGTACAAGGAGCTAAGTACATTGCCAGCAGAGCAACAGTCACAAGAAACTGATTCCTGCGGAACACTGGTACCCTGAGCTGCTAAGAAAGAACAAGCTATGAGAGTAATTTAGTACCACAATGGTTTTGCAGACATCAGCACAGCAGCCTTTCAGTATCTAAAGGGGGGCTGTAGGAAAGAAGGGGACAGACTCTTTAGAAGGGTGTGTTGTGATAGGACAAAAGGGAAATCATTTCAAGCTAAAAGAAGATTTAGAAGATTTAGATTGGATATAAGGGAGATTCTGTTGGTTTTTGTTTTTTTTTCATTTTATTTATTTATTTTACAGAAAGGGTGTTGAGGCACTGGAGAAGGTTATCCAGAGAAGTGGCGGATGCCCCATGCCCAGAGACATTCAAGGTCAGGCTGGATGGGGTTTTAGGCACCCTGATGTAGCTGTAGGTGATCCTGTTCATTGCAGGGTAGTTGGACTATGTGATCTTTACGGGTCCCTTCCATGTCTAACAGTTCTATGATTCTACGATCATACTCAACTATTCACACCTAAAATCCAGCCCTGTGACAACTCCACAGAAACTAATACACCAGAGAAATGAAGATCAAAACATATTAGTCAACCTTAAGACAACTGAGTCCCCATTGTGAAGCAACCCTACAAGACAAGAATGACCTTAAAACAAAAAAGATGTCAGAAGAGTAGGAAAGGTCTTTATTCTATTTTGCATTACATTGAGTCCATGAGTATAGAACTATGCAGAACTCTGGCAATTTACATTTAAAAAAATGAATTTAAACTGGGACATGTGCAAAGAAGTGCTATTAGGATGATCAGAGAATGGAAAAATCCTGTTTTACAATAACCAAGTAACAGAACTTAGAATTTGCCTGAATCAAGCGATGACAGACTAACTTTTACCCCTTATCCCTGACTTTAAATCTTAGATCCACACCTCCAAATCCACATTCATCTCTGCTTCAGTACAACCTGCAACTCTTGGCAGCCTAAATGCTCATGTAGCCAATGCAGTAAACAGGGTCAAGAAACCAATTCTTCATTAAAGAAAAGCTTTCAATCATTACTTTCTTTATGGGATTTATTTGCTGAGCATGGGTGTCCAGACATACAGAATAGAGCCTGAAGCAGAAGTAAGATTAATGCCAATTTGTAGTGCAAGAGGATCTTGCTGTTTGCTGCAAATTTGTTGCATGGCACCACCAGGAAGGAAAAAAACTTTTTAAATTTAAGGACAACACAAGGCAAAAGAAAATAGTTATAAATGCATCAGAGGTTACTTCAAGCTTAAAATGAGAAAGTTTCTAACACTAACTGCAATTTTAGTTCCAGGTTAAGGAACAAAAGCATTACTAATTCTTACAGCAGCCAGCCATCTACCAGTACTTAAATATGGCATTGAAAAAACTTCTTAACAACTGTTCATTTTTTTTGCTAATAGGCACACAATTTATTGTGCCACAGTGCAGTGAAAAGATATTTTCAAATAGACCAGGAAATCCAGATTGGTAAGTTAATAAAAACCATATTATCACTTGTATGGACTAGTACTGCAACATCTGACACTAGAAGTAATTGTTACTGATAAAGTAGGCTTCAGACTGAGCATAATTTCTCTAATATTTATTATTTACATGCTGTATGAGACTTTCAGGGGTGCCCCATATGCTCTGAGAACCACTACTACTTACAATATTTAAGAGATTGTCTCCTGCATTTTGAATTTTTGTTATTCGTTCACGTTTAGTTCACTCAGAAAAGGTCATGTAAAAAAAAAAATCACAAGATAAGAAATCCCCAGATGCTGTCAGTCTGTTTTGATATACTTTAAATAGGAACTTAATGTTCTAAAAAGAAGCCCTCCTCCAAGATCATTCATGTAAATTTTGAACATGATTAGATATCATTATGTTGCATTCAAAACTCAACACACTACAATGTCTCAAAGCATCTCAAGCCACAGAAAATCATTTATATTTAACCATTCACAAGCTCTTCTTTTTCAATCCATTGACTTGTAGCACAGCAGCTCCTTTGGAGGCCCACACTGGGAGCAATAAGCGTACTTTGCTTTCTACATTCTTTGCAAGGAAATAATAAATTAATGATTTTGTACAAAGACTTGTTACTTACTACAGATTATAAGATACCAGGAAGTTGTTTTGTAAGCTTTTTAAACACATTCTAACAAATGGAAATGAAATAAAAGTTTGTGGTTATTTTCGATCGTCTAATTAGCGAACCCTTAAAGAATCCATGTGCCTGTTGCTAAATAACATTCCTAGGAAACCATAGAAACTTGATCTATCATCTAACACCAAAAACAGTAATCAAGTCATCAGATTTCAGACTTGACATTGCTTTCCTCCTCCCCCCAAGGATGCCGCCTCTGTCTCACAGTCCTACTGGTGCACTTAAAGTACTTCCAGGATTAAACAAAACACAGAAAAAAACGTGAAAGATCTGGAAAACACATAGAAGACAGTGATGTAACAGGAATGCACGACCAAAATGATATTTGCAAATACAATAGCTTTGATCATGTCTTGAAATGCTTTATTATGGTTCGAGAGGAAAGCTGAAGAGAAACTCATAATAGTTAAAGTGCATTCTGGCATAAAAAAACAACAGAATGTTTGTTTTAACAACATAAGAGATTAAAGCCTAAAAAACATCTGACAGTGAAAGGCATGGATATCACTGTTCAAAAATATGAACCTAAGATCATGTTTTTTCATTTTAATGATCAATCTGATTAGAAATTCTGCAGTAGTTAATGAGTCTGTCTTCCTCAACAGATTAGATTTTTAGCATCAGCAAATTAATTTTCTATACTACCAAAAAAGCATATTAAAATACTATTAATTTCATTGTTACTGCACTTTTAGTTTTCATTTCATGTTTTATAGTGTATACAACATTAGTACAGGAATATATATTTGTTTAGAAAGTATACATATATTTTTAGCCAGAGCTATGTGACTGAACACAATTCACTATTTTTTAAATTGATACAGTGATCCAAAGGTCTGGTCCTATGTTCAGTTTATTCTGATGGTTGGTTTTAATGGTGGACATCATTGAAAAAGTCACCTCAGAAATTGGTAGAGCCAAAGAAAGACTCATTACTGCCTGTGTTGACTAAATCATGTTGGCCATTTTCCAATCCCACCCACCAAATACTCAAAGAATTTTATCTTGATATTAGACTTGTAGCTGCGTGTTTTCCATTTTGGAAATGTGCTGTTTTCTAAACCTATTGGAAAGTATTGCACACCTTTACTTTTAACAAAGATGTTCAAAACCCACTCAAACTTGTTGCTTGGAAAATTTTGAAGCAGGTTAGAAAACTCTGTTTCTAGGCTTAAGTGTAGAGGGAGATGATAGAATTTTTGTAAGTGACACTTGCACTGTTCACAGCAGCAAAATCACCTAACAGAAACACTCCTAAACATTCATTTTCAGAACGTTTTCTCCATAGCACAAGTTTCTTTTGAAAAGCAGTTTTAACAACACGCTAGGAGGTAATATCAACTTCATCTTGAAGGGACACATTAAGTGGGTTTACTTTAAAAATACCTGCCAGGTAGCAAACTACATGCAGCCACACGCCATCAGAGAAAAGGTCAGCAAAATTGCAACACTGGTCTTTAAAAGAACAAAACAAAAAACACACACACAAAAAACAAAAACAAATCCTTCAAGTTTGACTACTATTTTAAACACTTCGTTATGAGATAACCAGCAAACACCTGTCCTGCAGTCACGGACATTCCCACCTCATTACAAAATTCTGTACAGATTCTGCTGCTTAAAAGGCTTGTCCTACAGAGCTAACTACATTGATGACATCCTGTAGCATTTTGTACACTTCTAGCTCCAACATCTTTGCTTGCTCATGAGTAGTGCATTGAAAAAGTTTAATGCATGTGTTCTCCGTAATCTTTTCTAGGAATCCCTATTTTATTCCAGACAAAGCAGCTGCTCTGTCAGTGCTTGTATTTGCAGAGTTCTCCCATAAATATGTTGTAGTTTTTTTTAATGCAAAAAGCCATTTACTATAAAGAGTATCACATGTAGTATCACTTTCCTTTAGTGGCTCGTGAGAACAGTTCTGCATGCATTTGATTATTAAAGTGCAAATAGCAAAAGCCAACAAGTGTTAGAAAAGGATATGCTCAACCAGAACACAGGAAATCTACCATGCTGTGTAGTTTATTCTAAATCTTATTTCTTCAATTCCTCAGCAGTATGTTCTATGCATCTTCCATTAGTATTCACTGAAGAGGGATATTTTTTAATTTGTCATCATATTGCTCTATGTACATTTTTGGATTGTTTTTTCGCCAACTGAATTTCAATCTCAATTTATCTAGTTCACAGAGCAAATGCTGGAGCAAGGACAAGCAGCTCAGGGATTAGGACAATAAAAGGATGGAAATTCCTCCTCCACTGCCCACATTCCAGTGATCCTTAAAAACTTGACTTGAGAATAACAGAGTGAAGTAGTCGCATATTAATTCTCATCTGTGACGCTAACTACAAGAAAGTTCACTTTGCTTAAGAAGATGCAGAGGCTGAGAGTTATTGCATATGGTGATAATTCAGAGAGTCACCATTATTAACAAAGTTATATTTTTTCAAGCACCTCTGTACATTTTTAGAGGAATACAATCACTGCACAGGATATAAGGAAGTACAAGACACTTTCTAGTTAAAGGCAGAAAAAAGTATAATGCAAAAGATGAAATGAAACACATAGGCATGCTTAATGATTAAGGTCCTAATTATTGAAAAAGTGACACTCATTCTGTTCTGTTTACATACTTTAATTTACGCACCTACCATTAAGGCATCAGCACCTGGAATAACCCCAATTAAAGACAGAAACAATAGTTAGAGTTATACATGAGAGATGTATCACATAAGAAGAAAACCTTTAGATAACCCACCACCTTTTCCAAGAGAAATAGACAAAGCTGTCACTCAATGAGTTAAGCACTTCATCTTAAGAATAGTGAAAATGGTACCTCGATTCTATTATCATTGTATTCAGATAATAATGCAGGCAGAACTGAATTGGAATTCTGTGGGAGGTTTTTGGGTTTTTCTGTGTTTTAAATTTTTCAGGAAAGGAAGCAGCTCATTTAGCATCTGCATGGACCATTCAAAACAGCTTAGGGATTTAACAGAGCTCCTAACCAGAAGGAAAATTCCATCTGAACTTTATGACGAAGGACTTTTCCTTTTACACAAATGCCCTGCTTGTAGACTTTCTGCTTGGCAGAATACTGAAAGGCTAAGACTGACACAGGGTGGCAGCAAACAGCACATCAATTAACGTCATTTTTTCTTTTTAAAAACTTGCTAAGATAATCTTCCTATTCTCTTGCTTTTTCTTAATGCTGAAGCTGTGCTACTTCACGAGAAAATACCATGGATGAGGATACACCCACGACAGTGAAAAAGCTGTACCATGTGAATTTTAGGATACAGCGCTAGAACATACAGCATTAGTACAGAGAAAAAGGTATAAAGCAGCGCTGCTAAATCAACTGCACTCTGAATCAATCATTACTTTGAAGAAACACTGTGAGATCTTTCAGCTGATTGAATAACAAATCACAGCTTACTCTAGAGAATGAAGATAGATGTAAAGATTATTAAATCCACTGGAGCTCTCTTAAGTCTATAAATACAAAGAAATCAGGTTAATACCATTTCCTCATATTTCCAAAAGGCACTTAAGTTCCTTACCATAAGCTCTCAAAAGAAGATGATCATGGAATGCCTCAAGTGAGTAAATCAATGACGAAGTAAAGAAAGGAGCAAAGAAATTTGGTCCGTTTTCCCAGGAATGCTATTTCCCTAATAAAATGACTAAATGGTTTATGCCTGGCTTTAGCTGCGCAACATCTTCATGAGTCATCTAGAAAAGTGATATACTAGAGATATCACTAGATAGATATCTAGATATATCTAGATAAGTGAAATACTAAGATAAGGTCTCTTGATACCAGTCATTCCAGAAAGATGAGAGGCAGAGGGACAAGGAACCGCAGAAGTCTTTCTAGTCCTGACTGGACAGTAAAATCCAATGTAAACTCAGAACAAATTCAGTGTAAATCCAAAGCTAAAAAAGTTGTAAATCCGAAAAAGCTCAAATTCACCAGTATGACAGACCCCAAATGGAAATTTGCCACTGAAGCATGACATTAATGTTACAGCAGCTCCATAAAGACATTGGTGCAATTGGCTCAGTGCTTAGTAGCAAGAGTAAACTAGTTAATAGGATTTAAGGATGGAGCAAAAGAAAACATCAGGTCACTGTGCAATTCCACAGTGCTCACAAATCTTAGGTGCTGCATGCATTTTAAGTCCATATCACAGCTCCAGACAACAGTAATGAAAATAGAGGCAACAAGCAATTAACATACAAAATGACTTTCAAGGTAACGTAGAATTCCATAGGTTAGAAAAGGTATTGTTGACATGGTAAAATGGAAACCTACTAAATCTTGATTTGTGTCAAAAGCAAAAATGGAATTATTTCCTGTCTTCCAGCATAAGAACTAAATGGCACCAACTTCTGTGTACTGCAGTCTAAATTACCAAAGGAACATCCTTTACACAACATTACACTGATGAACACCTTGCAACATCAGATAAGAACTTACATAGGATCAAAAGCAAGAATTTCTGGAAAAGAACAAGCCTCAAAGACTTTTACATGTGGATGAAGGCTATACAGCAACAAAATGTTGAAGGCTGGGAGTGTATCCTAGGGAGTCGTTGCTGCATGTTGGCATCGCTTCCATGCTCTTTGCTAGACATTCAATATTAACTGACCAGAAAAGGGACTGTGTGCTAAGTGACACAACAGTCTGACTTTCTACAACTATTTCTACATTATATATGAGTTACATATATATTATTTTTACCACCTTCCCAAATTCATGCTTTTGAGTATTTGTCTATGCATTGCTCTGTTTATTTTTGGAAAGAGTGGAAAAATAGGAAGCCAGGAAAAATGAAAATTTTAGAAATGTGAAGAAATGGATGTACATTATACTACATGAATTAAAAACAGAACATTGATGTATTGGAGTAGCATATATAGGAAACACACTGTTTTTTCAAGAGGTAAGAAAAACTGATAGTAGAAAAGAATTGGTGGGTGAGGTAGATCAGATTTCTTTACAGAAAGAAAGCTTTGGAAAAAGTATTCTGGGTCCAGAAAGAGAATCCTGGCTTGAAGATTAACATCAGGCCTCCAAAGAACTGAGTTATTGGCAAAAGCACAGCTAAGGTAGCAGTCCTTGCAGAAATACATAATCAAAATAGAAGAAACTTCCAGAATTCCTGGTGGTATTTTTTGCTTGTTTCTAAGCTATGATGAATCCAAATCAGCATTTTTCACAAAAAGAACAGCTTAACCAGCAAGTTAGTAAATGGAAAGTAAATACTAAAGGCAACTGAAGAAATAGTTGCCATTAAAAAACTACTCCAAAGACAATATTAGAGTTCTGAAAAAAGACTTCACACGTTGATTATAAAGAAAACAATGAACGCTATTAGCCAGCGTTAGACATTCCAAAATAAGGGCATGACATCTAGTGGTCAGACATTTTAAATGCATTAAAACAATGCTGTAAGAGCACTCGCGTGTTGCACTGCTTAAAGGAAAGACCCTGAAGTCATCATCAGTGATATATATTTACAATTTGGAAACAAATACTGGAGACAGGGAGGGGAATAATAATAAAAAACAAAAAAACAAAAAAACAAAAAACAAAGGTACGTATTACTTGTATTCTGTGAATGCATACATTATTTTTCTGACATTTTAGAAGGGTGTTATTAGTGGGGCGCAGCAGATCTCAAGTCTTAAAATAGCAAGTTCTAGAGTGACGTATGAAAAAAGTAATTCCCATTTCAAATGCGGCCCCACCATTAAAACAGACATGCTTTAACACTGTTAAATAGGATACTTCAAATATGGAGGAAAGCAGACTAAATCACAACCTTTAACTGATCTCGGAAGTATGGAACACCTGGCTGACTGTAGTTCTCCCTCAGCTGTGAATGCAATAGGATTGGAGTTACACTGTGGCACTGTGCTAGCAGAGACAAGGACATAAAGAATCTGGAAGTTCAGTGCCTGGGAAATAAGCCACATCTCCTGTTTCAGAAACTCTTTGCAGAGGTACCTTCATCCTACCCCATATTTTGGCTCCGTACAACTTTCCAGAGCTATTCAGTTCAGCACTGCAGAAATAACTTTAATTTGCATGGCTTGACAGAAAGAGGTACACAGAATTTATTACATCTATAGTATGAGCTCTCAACTACTGCAGATATTTAAATTTGTATTTTTATTCATCTCCCCTTAAATTTGTGGAATGTTCAAACATTATAGAAATAAATATATTCACTAATAGATCTAGTCTAATCTAGAAATAGATTTCCTGCCAAACAATAGTTTCTTATAACCTATGTCCCTCTAGTTGACACTGTACCAGAAAGTGAAACTTCCCTGATGAATCAACTAACAAAAAAAATGTCATCTACTTAAAATCATTTAGATAATTCACCTTCCATGTACGAGTAATATATTTCTGCAAGTCAGAGTGGTTAAGCACACAGCAAAAGACAAAACAAAACAAAAAAAGCATAAACCTAATTATTGACATTACCCTGAGATTCCATGTCAGAAAAGCCATTCTGTTAAGGAACAAAGTATTACTAAGGCCATTCAAAAGTGAGCTCTTAGTTACAAGACTAAGGTAGGTGCAGAGAAGACAGAAGAAACCAGATAGGAGGCCAAAAGGAATCGTCAGTATCTGGTGTACGCTGCAATGAGACAGGAAGTGAGCAGAACCACATTGCTATTCTACAAATATTTTCCCCTGAATTCCCAGATAGAACCTTTACTTACAAAGCCAGCTAAGCTAAGTCATGACCAAGACAAGGATCAGACAAGCTTTTCTAAATTAGCTATACAGAAAAGATATTAGTAAGAGAGGGGACAAAGCATCATTAAAATAGCATTATTCAGAGTTCCAATCAAGTTTCCATTCACCTACTTTTGACAGCAAAAAAATTAGGATAACTTCTATCCAACAAGTTGCAATTCTATCTGTAGATAGATCATCTCACATTTTGAATATACCAAAATATCACAATCCACTTATCTGCTCTTGAAACCTTGAAATAAGCAGTAGAGTTGCTGATGGAGTTTTACCTCTGCTTGGTAAAGCCTGGATCAGAGTTACTTTAAAAAGCTAGATACTAATCCCAAGGAGTTACAGTGACAGTAAATATACTCCTTTACGTTCATTAAAATTCAGCTTATTTGTTTTAGATGCTAAAGATGCATTTCTTACTCAGTTCTGAAGGAAGGACAGGAGAAGGGTCAGAGCCCTAGAATCCTTACATAAAGCTGCATCACTCAACTCAACCTTCTCTGTCAGAGGTGTCTCCAACAGTGAGACCAGATGTATCTGATGATCAGACCAGATGGATGTGAAAATTGAAATAAAGTCCTGAATCGTACTGCCTTGGAGTTCTTGCTGGTGGATGGCTCTGGAGACTTTGAAGGAACACTCTACAGACATTATGTGTAATACACATTGAGTTAATTTTGCTATTAGTACTTCAAGTAATCACCTTCTCAGAAAAGTATTATGGAAAAGTACACAAAAATCATCAGGACTACTGATCATAGGAATAATTTTGCTTCTCTTGTGGGGTGGCCTGGACAGTTTCCTCATAATTGTAGCTGCAAGATACACTTCAGCCAAAGGCAAGAACACGGTAATTCTGTACAATCAATGAACATACAGATGATATAGTATATTCGAGAGCTAATAACTGATGTAGTTATTATACTAGAGCAGAAAAGGACACTCTATCCTGAACTCACGTAGGAAACTCCAGTGGAGTGGATCTCCAGAAGAGATCCTTCCCTACTGGCAGTCAGCCCTTAAATGGGTCTAGGAGAGGTGCAGCCAGGCTCCAGCCCTTCCTGCAGCACAGGAGAATCACCTTCACCTGTGCTCCATGGCTGACTCAGTGCTCGCCTCAGGTGATCAATCAGAGGTTCAGGCCGTGGTTCAGCAGCCCCATACAAATTCCTTTAAGAAAGATTCGACTTCCAAGAACATGCATGTCTTTGAGAGAGAAGGAACTGAAGTCTCTGAAAGTAACAAATACTCTTATTACTAAATCCATGAATAAGTTGGGTGAATTATCAGACGTCATATCAGGCATTTAGCGAATACTTTGTGTCCAGCAGGAAGGCCAAAAAGTTCACAGTGTCTCCATTCGCATACAATTCCTTCATCCATTCTAAATCAATTGGGAAATTATTGAAATTGTCAACACTGCTTCACACTTGAGGGCACATCTGACCACATTTTACACCTCAACTTTAATTTCCCCTATATTCAGCACTAGTGAGGCCGCACCTCGAGTACTGTGTCCAGTTTTGGGCCCCTCACTGCAAGAAAGACATCGAGGCCCTGGAACGTGTTCAGAGGAGGGCAACAAAGCTGGTGAGGGGTCTGGAACACAGGGCTGCTGAGGAGAGGCTGAAGGAGCTGGGAATGTTCAGCCTGGAGAAGAGGAGGCTCAGGGGAGACCTTATTGCTCTCTATAACTTCCTGAAGGGAGGTTGTAGTGAGCTGGGGGTCGGCCTCTTCTCTTGTGTCATTAGTGATAGGACCAGGGGGAATGGTTTCAAGCTACGCCAGGGGAGATTCAGGCTGGACATTAGGAAGTATTACTTTTCAGAAAGGGTGGCCAGGCACTGGAATGGACTGCCCAGGGAGGTGGTGGAGTCACCGAGCCTGGGGGTGTTCAAGGAAAGGCTGGATGTTGTGTTGAGGGACATGGTTTAGTGGGAGCTATTGGGAATAGGTGAACGGTTGGACTGGATGATCTTTTAGGTCTTTTCCAACCTTGGTGATTCTATGATTCTATGATCTTTTGAAGGTACAAAGATAAGTGACTGGGACAACATGTTGTTTTCCCCACCCAGGTACTTATTGGAGACACAACACAGATAGCATTTTCAAGCTTCCCTTAAAATCGTAGTCTAAAAATATTAGAAATTGAAACTTAAGAAGGATAGCTACACTTAGATTAGTTTTTAAAATATCCAGTAACATTTATATGGATTTTTCTTTCTTATTCAATTTTACTAATCTGAAACCAAACTCTGCATACAATATATTTCTCAGGTATACTTTTACTTATTTAAAAGCAACTTTTTGTAATCTCAGCTGTCAAACTTCCAGTTCACTGACACACATCCTTTTATAGTTATTTACCTACACATATGAACAAAGCTATGCTGTGTCTTGAACACTCAAAAATAGCAGCAGTGCAATAGTTTTCAGTGCACACACTGTGCATTGAGGCTTTCCAACCCTTGTGTAGCATTACATTACATTAGCACTCTGCCACTTCCATCAATAAGTAAGCACTAGCTAGACTGAGTAATATAGCAAATGCCATGAAAAGCATTACTGATTTACTGAAAATAAAGTAATAACATCTTTCAGAGAAATGCACATCTTCAAGGAAGAAGTATTAATAAACTTAACTGGAGGAAGAGAAGATTACAGTTGACAACAGACACAGAACATATTCTCAAAGTATCCATAAGTTATTTTGGAATTCTAAATGTAAAATAAGACAATATTTCGTATTTGATTTGCTCTGGCACAAATCTGCATAAACCAGAGTGCAGGACTACCCAACATGAAGTTCTTGAAAGGAAATTACACCCACAGTCTAACTCCTGGCAAGGACTCAAAAGCAGTTGAAGCAACAGTCATGCAATAGCTTTATGGTAAATATCAGACATTTTCATTAGTACAGACTGGCAAAAAAGTGCATACTAATGATCTGAATGCCTATTTAAAAAAAAGCAAAAATAGTATAATCATAAGAATTGAGAAGAAAGATTATTTGAGTTCCTCATATCATTTTTAAGATCCTTTAAGACTGCCAGCAAGGGATACTAGAAAAAAAGATAATTTTTTACTTAAAAATCAAATATTTCACATGGAAGAACTTGGTCTTCCTGTGTCAGCCACAGATCCACCTAGCGCAGCAGTTCAGAATAGTAAACAACACTGCAAAAGGAATGCTTTTTAGGGAGAACACACAAGTCCAGACTGTTTCTCCCAGCGCATTCCTACAGCATCCACTAATGCATCATGAATATCAGAAGATGCTTCTTAAACTACTTCTTGTAATTATAAAATCATCAGCTTGTTTATGACAACAATTCCATTTTGAACCAGCTACTTGAGTTTACAATCTCCAGAAAACTCCAGAAATTCAATACACAAAGCAGCATTTTGTTTTGCATTCACCTCCTACTAATTGGATTGGTGTATAGCCTTAGCAATGCATGATTTTTAAACAGTTCTGTATTCCCGTTATCCACTTCATGATGGCAGAAAAAAAAAAAAAAAAATCAGTCACTCTGCACTTTCGTCCTCCCCTTCAAAATAAAGTCACACTAGTCTATTATACAGCTGCTGTAGATATACAGATGTGTGCAGAGATATTCAAAAAAGGAGGAGATGTTGTATTGAGGGACATGGTTTAGTGAAGGAATACTGGTAGCAGGTGGACAGTTGGACTGGGTTATCTGGGAGATCGTTTCCAACCTTGATGACTCTGTGATAAATATGGCCTGTCTGAAAACATATATTAACTTCAGTTACAGAGCCTACTTTGTATTTATTCTTTTAAAAGGAGTTTGAATCCACTTCTAAAATACAGCTCAACTTCTCAACATTTGAAACAAGAGTTTGGAACAGTCATTAATGATATGTTGCAACCCAAACTCTGGAACAACTAAGGAAATTCAAAACACAGCTGTGAAACCCATACCACATAACAACTATCCATTGCCAAACTAGAGCAAAGTGAGTATCAGAACCTACCCCACAGAAAGCACACCCTCACAAGTAGACTTTTTGAGAGATCTAAGCACATTCCCATCACCATCATCTGTTAGAAGGAATGCATTAGAAAGAAGAAAAGCAATACTTACATTACTTTGAAAGCCCTAAAAATGAATGCAATATATGATAAACATAACACACACACCATCTTAATCCAAGTTTTATAGTAAATCAATGCATCAATATAAAACAATTTCAATCTGTTACATTTAAGAAGTTAATTTTTCAACATCAATTATACTCCTGCAATTACAGGACATTAACTGTTCATTTTTTTGACATCTGGAATTAGCACATTATAATTAAAAAGCAACACCAAAAATATAGACAAAGCTTAAATGATCCTCTCATGATACAATTTCTAACTGCAGTTGTCCCGATAGGCGTTCAGAAATTCTTACAATGAAACTGAAAGACAGGCTAAAATCTAATCATACTGTGATAAGTGTTAGTTACATAATTTTGCTCAACTAAGAATTACCTTGCTTCATCCAATCCTAAATAATGCCATGGAAAGCACAACAAATGAGATCTTGCTCAAACATAACAGCTGTAAAACAGAAGCAAAGACACTACTTACCTTCAGAAGGCATCAGGTATGCAAAGCTTTCCAGTGAAAGAGCCTTGCCTCCACTACCAAACTTTAAGTGAGATCTGGGAAGATCCTGACTCCATTCTTTCTGCTCACTCAGGTGCACTGCTTGCACCTGAGTGCTCCTGGGCTAGCCCTACCAGCCTACCTGCCTGGTGCTCAATCACCACTTCAAGCTGTGACTTAGCATTTCTGCTACACTCCAAAACAAGCAATGGTTACATAATTTCAATGAAAAGAACTTCCATTAGAAATAACAAACAAGATATGTGTTTTGTAATTTCAACACTCGTAATATTACTATAAAAGAAAAATTCACAAAAGAAATTAGAAAGCATTTACATTCCACAGCAAAGACCAATGCATTCTGCTAGCACTACGTTTGGCAATCAAGAGCTAACCAATACTTCAAGAAGTGCCACAGCTGTTTAGAATCAATGCAAACAGGCTTGGTAATTGTAAGGCAGGAGATACAGCCAAGCACTATAAAAAGCAGGGCTGTTGGATCTGTTTCAGAGAGCATAGCGTTTGGTGTGAGCTTCTGTGGAGCAATCAGTAGAATAACTAAGAGCACTGAATGAAGGTAGGGCAGAGTTTAGCAAATTAATCTGCAGATAAGATAACAGTGCATTTTTTCAGAGAGTAAAATAAACAGAAAGCCCAAAGGAATAGAAGACTTTATGAGAAATGAAGGGAGCAGATTTGGGTCTATGGAAAGGATATGATTGTCTTGTACACATCTACTGTTTCTTTATGCTTAAAGAACAAGACCTTCATCATTAGAGAAGTTGCGTTTGCTCAAAGGGGTGCACTAATGTTAAGAGTTTGTTGATGCAGTTTTTTGTTTGTTATTTTCCAACTCTTACTTATCGGGCTAAGGCCTACTTGGGAAAAGAACACAAAGTATTTCTACATGTATAGAGCATATCTCAAGAAGAACAAAGAAAAGCAAACTTGAATTGCGTTATCTGTAGTATTATCTTGGTCATCTGCACAATTTCAACAAAACTATTTCCTAGAGCACCTGGATGAGCGCACTCACTTCCATTGTCATGGAGTTCATC
This sequence comes from Tetrao urogallus, assembly GCF_951394365.1. Classification (NCBI taxonomy): domain Eukaryota; kingdom Metazoa; phylum Chordata; class Aves; order Galliformes; family Phasianidae; genus Tetrao; species Tetrao urogallus. The sequence goes on from NC_136820.1 coordinate 13,521,919, forward strand.
CTTTTCATAGAAACTCATCAAAAGTCAAACATTTATTCCCATATAGCTTAATATTCATACCACAATATCATGCCTGATCTATATAAACTTAGCATTTTCAGACAGAAACTACTGCCAAGTTATAAAGAGTTATATTACAAAAAATACTTAACTCCAATCCCATACTTTGTCTCGATTATCATTTTTTAGCTGAAGGAAAGTCAAGTTTTTGATAACTCTTTAAGACAAGTGTTGAACCATATTATATACTTTAAAAATCACAGTAAGTACAACAGATTTTTATAAGGAAAATTTGCTTGTTAGTAAAGTTATGTTTGAGTACTTTTTATCATTCAAAAATCATATCTTGCAGCAAAATCATTTTATCTCAACGCTAAGCAAGGATACCAAGAAACTGATAGTCACAAGTTGTATAGCAGATTGCTTCAACAACTTCTCTAAAAGCCAAAGAAAATAGAATAAGAAAAATAGCAACGTGGAAGAAAAATAGAATCATGTAAAATGTATGTCTGTTTCTTAATTTTTACATCCAAAAGAGTGTAAAATATTTATAATTTATGTTATGCAAATTCATCTAATTTGGTTTCTCATTTAAGAGAAACTGTTTCAATTTCCTGAGTTGGGAACAAAAGTTGAGCCAGAGGTAAAGTAGAACTGTTGAGAAAGAAGAGTTTTAATTGCACAGAAATGCTCTGGCCAACAGGTTCTACAGCTGTAGCAGTACGTACTGGAAGGCTTTCAATTTAGAACTGCATCCTCCTATTTCTTCAATTCATGCATGACAACAATCAGTAGTTCTGGGAAGAATAAATGTTTTGTCAGCTTTATTCAAGAAAGCTGACTTCCTTTCTTTGAAATACACTGGTCTAGATAGAACTCTACAGCTAATTTAATAATTAAAAAAAAAAAAAAAAAAAAAAACCAAAAAACAGAAACAATCTTTCAGCTTCTGAAACAGGGACAAGGACTCCAATGCCACTTTAATGCTGAGATACTCAAAATCTGGACTAAATTTCAAGAAATATAATAATATTACTACTTAAGTGCTGCAAGATAAGTCCTTAAATTCAAGCACAGAATTCCTCAGGACAGTTGAGAATGTCAGCATTATCCTTTCTCCAGATGAAAAAGATTGAACTCTTCTGATCTTCAAAACAAAGCAGCAAACTGCAAACTCTAACTTATTCATTTTGCAAGAACACAAGTATGACCTGCTGAAGAAAGCTTTATTATGGTCAAGATCTGAACATTCCTCGAAGTTTTTAAGTGCAAGATGATATTATCACCTTCACTGTTGAATTCCAGAATTATCCAAAGATAATTCTGCCCTAAAGGCATGCACTTGCATAGTATCAAGATAAAGCCACTAGAAGATATGGATGCACTCCAGAAAAAACAAACAAACAAACAAAAAAAACCAAAAAAAACTGCCCAGGCTTTTTTGTTTAAGGCTATAGATTTGCAAGTAGATCAAGTGAAAAGGCTCCCTTACACAACATGAACAAGCTGTGGACTTGTGCTGGGTAATCTAAATCTCCAGTAGGAAGAAAGAACTAAGGAATTTGCTGGACTGCAAAGCTACCAGAAGACTATCAGAACACATTTCAGCAGACCACAGACTAATCTGGCAAGTTACCTTGATTATACACTGCTCAAGAGTAACAGTGTTAGAAGTTAACTAGATCAGAGGATCATGAAAATACAGTGATGAAGGATTTAAGACATTATTTTTTGAATTTACAGAAATCAATATTTTCCAAGAGCTACAAGTCTTGAAGATTCTTACCTTGTATTTTACATTTTAATAGAAAATGGTTTAGAAAATAACAATACTCATGCAATGTAAAGACTTATCATAAGGCAGCTTCTAAATAAGATGACAGAAGATACTATACTACTTATTCACAGGTAATTAACCTACAGTAAAATTTCAAAAATAAGAAAACAGCCATACAAATTGTAACTGTGGTGTCAAGCAACAAAAAGAATGAGTTTACAATGAGAAGTTGTCAAAGCAAAATGGGATTTTCATGGACGTATCATTACCTCTTCTTCTGCAGTAATCACTGAAGCTACCAGTAGGAAAACCACAGCCTTATTTTAGGAGACACTTGGCAGACATTAAGCCAGAGTTAATACTACATTGATAATAAAAAATTGACTTCACTTGTGAATTTCTCAAACAAAACAAACATCACAACAAAATCATAAATTGTTACATTTGTTTCTTTATCATAATGAAAATATCAGACTCAGTTTTCTGAGCCATCTGCACCTAATTGAACTGCAGAAAAAAACCTGCATACATACATCAAACAGGTAAGGAAAAAAAGATAAATATTACTTAAAATGATTTGTTATGCTTTAGTTAAATTCTAAACTTAATAAGCCAGTGAAAAAACTCATATGAAATGTGTTCCTCCCCCTGTCCCCAACTCCTTTATAATATAAAACCCACTTCTCTATAAGCTGGACTAAAAGTTTCTAATTACCATATTCAGAAGAGAAGTAGTCTGTATGATCAGTGTTTCCTTCAAGACAATTTGCATTCTAAAGCAGTGTTTACCACCAAATTAGTTCTGGACAAGACCACTTCCTACCTCTTTTCATTCAAATGCATATTTGCTCCTAGCAACACTAAATACATGGAAAAAGTGACTTCTGGAAATCTTCTGAAGTCAGCTGTAGAATTGTATGAAGCTTTAAATAGTCAGTTCTTTCTAGATTTTTGATGCTTAGATCACTTGTGATGGATGCCAGTATTTTAGTTTCATAGAAAGAAAGGTTAGTGAATGTCCCTGCATGCAAATTGAGGGCAATTGTTGGTTTTAACTACCAAGGACAGTGTGAAGTAAAAACAGCTACAAAAATAGGTAAATAAAAATAAAAATTAAATACTCTTAATGTATAGAACAATTGAGCATTTTAACGCATGTAGGTATTATGAGCACAAAATAAACTTATCTCAGTTAAATCCAATCAAAGGCTTGCTATCAACTTTTCAACAATAGCAGAAAAAAAAATCCCTTAAGATATTAATGACAATGAAAGCTATAATTCACATGCTCTCCTAACATAAGTTAATTCTTCATTCACTAAAACAATTTTTTCTTACAAGGATTCAACAGTTGAACTAATAAAGCTTCTAATGCAGTAGTACTTGAACTAAGCTACACATATCGACTTCAATTAAAAACCTCTCCTCAGCCTACAGCCTGAGCAGTTTGTTGCCACGGCTAGTAAACTCATAGCAGGGCATCTTAAAAAGACAGAGGATGAAGTTATAGAAACAAAAAACAAAGAAACAAAAGCCCTCCCAAACACTACATTTTTTATGTGGAACTTCAACTTTTATTAGCTTGCTACAGTTAGGATGAAAGAAAAGATCTAAGGAAAAGAACTGTGAACAAAGCCTTGTGCCTATCTCAGGGCACTCCGCACTACGGTAAATTGCTAGAACTACAAAAGCATATGCAGTACCTGCAGTATTAACGCAGCACCACCTCAAGTAAAACAGCACCCAAGCATAAAAGGCATTGGAGATGGCTACTAGTACCTGAGGAGAGTAAGGTGAGTTGTTACTTTCTTCTCTTAGTTGCTGAGTAGCTTGTCTGTCTACTTAAGTGGCTGTTCTGCTGCCAGTCCTGAGCTTAGTAACTTCTAGCTTTCAGCCAGTTTCTTGAATGGTAGCAGGGCAACAGCTGTTAATACAAACAAGATTCAGTAACCACTTTAGAAATTAATTATAATTTTTTTCAAATATTTTCTTCAACCTCTTAGTCCTTTTGCTACTCTGGAATTAAAATGATTAATGCAGGCTGTAAGGTTCAAAAGCAGGATTTTTGTTTTCTTTTGTTTTGCAAAAGTATTTGTAAAATAATTTTCACTTGAAGCTTGTTTTCTTAAAAGCATCACTTGAGTTCACCCCGCTCTCAGTACTGCACTTTCAGGGCTTTTCTTTCCTTTAGGGATTAACAACATAGTGGAGTTAACAGTGGGAAGTGTTACTGCCTACAACTGGAAAACAAAACGGGCTTTTTTTATTCTTAGTTTTTACACAAGTTTTTGTAGCTATGAAAACATCTAGTCAGGCTTCTTAATTATAATATTTAACAGTAAATCTGACAAAGTATTGAAGTATAGGCATTCTAAATTATTTCCCTAATAACTTATCTTCTAATGTGTATTACTAACATTAAATCTTCCCTTTCGTACACTTCTCAAAATAATGCTAACAAGCTGCCTCAGTCAGCAAAAATGTGAGGATTTAGCTGCCCACATGCTCTGCTAAACCCAAGGTGCTGTTTGGACTTACCTCTCACACCTGTTAAAGGCCTTGGTTTCCTTACAGATCTATCAAAAATGAGCTGAGGAAATCAGGCATTGAGGAGAAGGGTTTAGTTTCTTTCTGCCTTTATTTTTACCCCTGAAGCCAACCCCTGAAGAAAACAAATTCACAGCGCTGAAACCCCAATTTTGCTTAGCACACCTCATGGCTGTAGTTGCCTTACCACCTCCCTCTCTGTAAAACATGCTCTACTGGCAGAACAACTTTTCTATTTCTGCAGCGCCTGAAGAATTAATGGCATGGCCTGATGTTTTGCACAGATCTGTGTATAAGCTATTTCTCTTTGAAGGACTTAAAACAGGAACTCATAGCAAATGAAGTTGAGTAGGCTCACATTTGATGAGTTAATGAAAATATTGTAGAAATAGCTTCACTGCAATGGCTGTTTCAGTAAAAACCATGCCATATTGTTGGAAACTGTTCAGTCTTCAGTTTCAGTAATTTATCTTGAAAAAGAAATGAGTGACTCTTGTAAAGGAGTTTATTATACTTAATGCAGAAGAGTAAACCCATAAGTAAAACTCAGCAAATGCCCTTTGTATTTAAAAGCTACAAATACTTTAACAACAGTTAAGAGAAATACATAGCAAGGATTTAATTTCATATATTAATGTCCTTTCTTCTGCATATTGTAATACACCCTTCTGTCTTACTGTGGTGACACAGAAGGATTGCAAAGACAACAGAAAGTCTGCTAAGGCACTGCCTTTGTGAACAACATGTTCTGTGATCTTGATACTTGACATCTGTATGATATCAAGTGCAGGGAAGCATCTGAGGAGAGTGGCTGAAGCTTATTTTTGTATTTGCAAGGATTTGCACTGAATGAAGAATAAAATTTATTTTGGAGGCTAAGCTAAACTGAATCAACAGATACAAAGCTTAAAGCATCTTTTACATTAGCAAAAGTGAATCTAAATGTTTTTATGAGCATGCTGATTTTTATAGCAAGCTTATTTTATTATAATTATAAAGAAAAACATTCTGCAGCACTCTAATTGTATGTTATTTAAATTCTACATTAATAGGAATAGTCAAGGGAATTTAATAGGGTTCAGGGAATAAGCTGTTCCAGGCAAACATTTCTAATGCATCAGTGTTGCAGTTTAGTTGTCTTCTATGTCCTTAACATTTCTTAATCTTCTATTTATCTTTTTCCTAAAGGAAAATCTGTCATGATTTAGTTTAACTTAGTTTATAGTAAACAACTGTATTTTATTGTTGATTAGTGTTTTCTCATGAAAAAAATAAAAATAATTTTATCTGTTTAAGAATTTACTGGTCTTGACGCAGTCAGAAGAAGTGATTCTCCCTCTCTATTTAGCACTGATTGGGCCTCATCTTGAACACTGTGTGCAGTTCTTGCACAGGATATTAAGGTCCTTGATTGTATCCAGAGGTGGGCAGCAAAGCTGGCAACAGGGCTGGAAGGCATGTCCTATGTGGCGAGGCTGAGGACACTCACGTTACCCACTCTGGCGCAGAAGATGCTGAGGGATGACCTCACTGTTCTCTGCAACTCCATGAGGAGGGGAAGTAGAGCGGGAGGTGCTGGGATCCTCTTCCTAGGAACATAGAATAGGGGAAGGGCACAAAGCTGTGCAATAGAGGCTCAGACTGTTTTAACTTTTGGTAAGCGTTGAAGGGACCATGACTTCAGACTAGATAATCTTTGAATACCCCTTCTTTCAAGACAGTTCTCAGCTGTGGTCTAGGCTGTTTCTTTTCAGTGGTAACAATGAAGTCCTCTTGCAACAAGACCTGAGAAAGTATGATGGTTCTGTGTGGGTTCTGAGTCGGTCGGTCGGTTTTAAGTCTGTCAGTTAGATCAATTGCTCTGAATCAGATGGATGATTGCGTCAGACAGCATTTAGGGAGTTTATAGGACTGCTCTGTATGAGTAAGAGGATTCTATGAGTCAGTCTAAGTGAGTCTGATCAAAGTCTGTTGGATAGATTCTTCTCAGTCAGTTGGTTCTGAGTTAGTTGGATCTGAATTGGTTGAGCGGTCCATTGCAGTTTGTCAGACGATGGGGTCTAGGTGAGATGGTCTGTTACAAGTCAAATGGATGGTGTTGGACAAATAGTTCTAAATTGGACTGATGGTTGTCCAGCATAGTGAATTGAATGGAAGGTTTTGTATGAGCTTGGCAGCTCTACGTGAGTCAGTCAGTTGCTTCTAGATCAGGATGCCAGTTCTGAGTGAATCAGAAGATTTTAAATCAGACAGTTCTATATCAGTCAGTCATTCAGTTCTGGGTTGGTCAGTTCAAAATGCCTCCAACAGATGGTTCCAAGTCTGTCCCTGGGAGAGTTCTATATCAGTTGGTTCTAAATGAGTCGGTTGGTTGGTTCTATGTTGGACTATTCTAAATGTGTCATTAGATTGATTCTAAGTTGGTTCTGTGTCAGCTAGTTCTGAGGGTCCTACAGCCTCTTCTGAATTGGTTGATTTTAAATGAGTCACCGGGATTACTTAGGTGAGTAGGTCACACTGTTCTAGATGAAGCATTTGTTTACTTTCTGAAGATAGCTATCAAAAGGATTTCCATTTTGATGTGTATTTAGACTTAGTGTTGTGACTCCATTGCTGTCTATTTAATATAAACAGGCTGTCACAGCTTTTATCACACTGCCTAACTGGTTTGGAGCAAACTGAATCGAATGTGATAACAGCACCATTATTCATCTTTATCTGCACTACGCAGCTCTTCATAAAGCTGCGGTCTGTGTACCTTTTTGACTGCTAGGAACAGGAAGATAAATGTGACCCACAGAGTTCCCAGACTGCTGATTTCTTCACTTCTTAGTATTGCTAAGCATACTAAGAAGAATACTAGCAAATATCCTAGTCTAATAAGGACATCTAGGCATTTAAAGAGCAAATGCACACAGAGGCAGTAGTTGTGGGTGTGGCTTTTTTCCCACAGAGGTCTGTGTCTGTCGTGCAAAGCTCTGCTCTCTGTTGAAATCACTTTTCCCTTCAACACCAGCTAGCTCCATCACGTTCATTTCTTTCACGCCAACATTCCCGCCGACTTGCTATCAAGCATAAGAAACCAAACCACCCGAGGCACCGCACTGGCGGTCCGGCAGCGCCCTTTCCGGCGCGCTCCGCGCCCCAGCTGCGGGCCGGGCTTCGCGGTCCTCCCGCACACCTCCAGCCCGTCTGCTTCCGGGGCCGGCTCCCGCGTCACGTGACGCGTGTGTTGACTTCCTGGTCGCGCTCCGGGACTTCCCCGCGGTGGCGGAGGCCGGCATTGCGGCCGGGCCGGGACGGCGAGCGAAAGCGATGGGAGCACGAGGGAACCCGAGCGGAGAGCGCGACGGCCCGCGCTGCCCCTCCGCCGAGCTGAGCGGCCGCTGCTGACCGCCTGGCTTGCCCGAGCGGGGGCCGGAGAGGTTGGTGCTGGGGAGGAAGGGCTCCTCGGGGGGAAGCATAGAATGGCCTGGGTTGGAAAGGACAACGACGGTCGTTCAGTTTCAACCCCTTGCTATATGCAGGGTCGCCAACCACCAGACCGGGCTGCCCGGAGCCACAGGGAGGTGGGAGTCGGCCTCGGGTCGGCGTTAAAGCTTGTCAGACAGCTGCCTGCAAAGCCGGGTGGGTTGTTGTGACGGTGGGTTGCGCGGGGCCCTGGGCTGCCTCGTGTGATGGGACGTCCCTGCACGCGGGATGGGGGTTGGGGCTGGATCGGCTTTAAGGTCCCTTCCAACCCCAGCCGTTCTGTGGCTTTGTTCGTACTGAGTGTACTGGTGTAGCAGCACGTAACACTGTCAACTCATGCTTCACCTGGCAGGGAAATTAACCTTCTTAAACAAGTCACTTTTCCATGCCAGGCCTGAAGAGGCCATGACCAAGTGAAGTGCTTGATCTACAGCTCAGCAGCCCTGCCTGGGCCAGGGGGCTTGGATCTTTGAGGTCCTTGAGGTCCCTTCCAGCACAAGCCATTCTATGCTTCTGTGATTCCAGCAGCCTGTGGGTGTGGTGAGCAGGTCAGGCTGAAAGCTGTCCAGTGAGCAGAGCTTTGGCATTTCTTGGAGAACACTTGTTTCCTTTTCTGTCCCATGCTGTGTGTGTGCAGTGACATCAGCATACAAGGAGCCAATTCTGGAAAAGGCAGAGTGAGGACAGAATGTTGTTATAGCTGTCTTCTCTGGGCTTTGGAGGTCAGCTGCTCCCCTGAGACAGAGATTTCTGTGGAATAAGAGAAACATTTAATTTCCTGGATATTGGTGTGCTACTACTGCTAGCAATGCCAGTTATTGGTATGTGTATGCTACAATTTTTTTTTTCAGAGAAATCAGAACAAATCTACTAGTACTACATTTAGCTCCTGAGATGATGTCCAATAGTTTTGTCTTTTGTATATTGTGATGACCAAACCAGTAACCAGTGCTTCAGATGAGGCTGCACAGAGCAGAGTGGGATGACTGCTTTCATCATCTGAAGGCAGTGCTAGGCCATTAATAGTCACATGTCATTCTTACTATAGAAAATAGTTGGTGATGATAAGATGTGACAACACATTCATGGAAGAAAAAATGATGTTTGGGAAGGGAAGTATAAGTAACTTGAATGTTGAAAGTCATCCACTTACAGCTTCCTGTTAGCAAACTGTATTCAGATGATCATGGTTGTTCAAGGTAAATGTAATGAAATGTAAACCTGAAAATGTTAGTGAATTACAGGATGACCAAGAGCTGTCAGTGCAATTCAGTTGAACTCTCCTTTTTATTGCTGCAACAGGTGAGGTGTTTCTGGTTTAGTTAATGCAGTTACACAAGGCTTTCACAATGTCTTATCTCTGAATGTGTGAACTTACCGAGTATGAATTTATCTGACAGTTCAATTGAGCAGGAGGAAACTTATGATTGGGTGCTAGTGCTCATGCTTCACAAAAGGTGACAGTTTTGGAAAGCAAAAGCAAATCGACCAAACAACAACCAAAAAAAGCAACCTTCTTAGTTTACCAAGATGTTGGTGTGTTTGTTTCCTATAAACATTTTTAAATGGGAAGGAAGGAACACCAAAAAATGTCTATTAAAATAATAGATAATGTTAGTGTGAGAACATACAATTCTCTCAGTAACCTTTGAATATATTATGTGTGGTGCTAGAAAAGTTCAACAGCCAAAACGCATATTGCCCTTTCTGGTATTCCTCTGGCGCTGTTGCTTCTGATGAATTTCAAGATGAATCTGATTGCTTAATAGACAGGATTATATGATGGAATGGCCTCAAATGTCAGAGGATAATATTAGAATACAACTCCATTTTCTTTTCCTTTTCTGATAGTTGACAGGGAAAATGGGGAGGGACGGTGTTCATGAAAAGGTGAACTGAATACGTTATGGTGAGGGTGTATAGCACCTGCAAATTAGCAGTGAAGATAATGCCAGCTGAAAACTATATTGCATCCAGATGTGGAGTCTTCAGTACGGGAGAGGTGTGGACCTGTTGAGTGCGTCCAGAGTAGGGCCACAGAAGTGATCCACAGAATGGAACACCTCCCCTACGAGGACAGGCTGAGAGAGCTGGGGCTGTTCAGCCTGGAGAAGAGAAGGCTGTGAGGTGACCTGAGAGCGGCCTTGCAGTATCGAAAGGAGGGGACGGGATCTTTAGTAGGATATGCGGTGATGGAACAAGGGAAGTGGCTTCAAGCTCAAAGAAGGTAGATAGATTTAGGTTAGATATAAGGAAAAATCTCTTTTCAGTGAGAGTGATGAGACACTGAAAGAGGTTGCCCAGTGATGTGGTTGATGCCCCGTCCCTGGAGACTTTCAAGGTGAGGCTGGATCAGGCCCTGGGCAACCTGATCTACCTGTGCGTGTCCCTGTTCATTGCAGGGGAATTGGGCTAGATGACCTTCTGAGGCCCTTCCAACTCTATGGATTCTATGACTAAGAGAAAGTAAAATTTATGGAGTGAGTGCTGTTGTTATAAAATAGGCTTTTGTTATTTCTCTTGCTCTTGTGAGAGTAGATGACTGTTTATTGTGGAAAACTTGAGATCTGAAAAAATTTCTTGTTGTTCCTGAGGAAATCTGGGTGTATGCTCGAGCTCAGGCAGATTTCATGACAGGCAAACTACAGTGATCTGGTTTGAGAGTGTACAGACGATAACTGCATTTCCTGAAGGCAGCAAAGTGAAAGTAACTGGGAGGTCTCACTTAGCTGATGTGGTTGTGAAGAGCATTGAGTGTGCTGAAACTGCAGAGCTGAGTCCTTGTCAGCACGAATTCTCGTGGAGGGCTGTGGACTTTGCCCATACAGAAGGATAAGCAGTGCCCAAAGCTAGCAGCTACTGGGACATGTATATGCAAAGGTTTTGTTTTAAAATTGAAGCAAGTGTCTGTTTAAAAAAAACAAACAAACAAACAAAAAACTGTTTCTGTAGAGCAAACTATTCAGGACTGAAATTGCAGAGAACTTGAGCTCTCAGATGTGAAATGATGGATGCCTGATCTGATGGGTTGGCAGCTCTGCCTATGGAAGGGAGTTGGAACTGAGTGAGATTTAAGGTCCCTTCTGACCCAAGCCATTCTGTGATTTATACTGCATTCATTTCCTCCTCTGTTACGGAGAGAAAGCTAATCCACTTAATTAGTACTGTGAATACACCATACTTATATTTCCATTTATTTTAGCCCTATTTGATGCGTTATTATTGTGATTGTCCTTACTCTTCTTATTTTTGGTGTTTTTATTATGACCTATACTTAATGTATTTTCATAGTTAACGTTCTGCAAGAGCAAATTGATTCTTGCTCATTTTCATTATTGAGCTTTCATTATTTTGTCTTCCTTCCCTGTTATGATACGTTAGCATTAGTAGACTGTTACTAGATTGTGAACATCCACTCTTGACAGCTACTGTTTCAGGAAGCCTTGGAAGTGGTTTCATAGGGTTTTCTTCTGCAAACAAAACTTCAGAAGAGGATTAAAACATTTCATTTTGTCCTTATGTGCCATTTTCCTGCAGAATGTTGATCACTTTGGGTGATCCTTTGTGGAGTCAGAAGTTGGACTTCATGATCCCCTTGGGTCCCCTCCAACTCCGAGTGTTTTGTGATTCTATGCTCAGGGGAGTGGAAGTCTTGCTTGTTTAAGCATATCACATACTGTGTCGAGTTTTGGTGCTAACTGCAGGAATTCTGCAGTTCTTTTTGCTGGGAATTCTTTCAAAAAGAAAAACATTACTAACCTTCCTGAAATTAAAGTAGGGGCTGCAACACACTCGTTCAGGGTTTCTGTGGATCAAATATATCTGTTGAATTAAGTGTTCTATTTTTTATGCCTATGTACACAAACACACCCTTCTATGTGAGGCAGGGTAAACCAGTACAGCAGTATAGTCTATACTGTAGTATGCATATACACAGTACAAAGTCTGGAGTCTGTTCCTAATGCCATTGTGCAGCCAAACTCCTCAAGTCTGAGAGGTAAATGGAGTAGAACAGTTCAGACTCCCAGTGGCCTAGGAAAAGACATCAGGAAAATACCGTCTTTAATTTTCTTTCATTTGACATTTGGAGATAGTTTGGAAACCATTCTGTTCCTCTTCAAAGCACAAAATGGAAATCTGTTGAAACTAGGAAGAATTTCATGTAATCCTGCTTTTACTGTTTCTCCTCCAGTTCCAAGTATGAGGTTGGGGTTTTGAACTACAGAGTCCATGCAGTGCTCTGCTTGCTATTACAGCCTTTGCATCCTAAAATTCATTTAAATGGTGTTCTTCATATATAAAACATGTTTTATATTTAACTACCTCCCATGGTGTTGATGACTAATATTTGTAAAGCTCTACAAAGAGAAGAGCTGCATTTCTGCCTACTATTAGTAAGAAATGGGAAAAGGTTCTTATTCTCAAAATATTGAACATGTTAAATCCTGAAGCTGTAATTGGGATTGTAAAGTTCCTTTAAGTAGGCTGAGATGGACATAAATTCTAATCATAAACATTAATAGCTTGATATTGCATATTTAAATATTTTAGTGGGAAATCTCCCGTGTTTATTGTTTACCATACTGCAGATTATGTCGTGCACTGGAATTCCAGACAGCTCCAAATTCACTCAAGTGCTTTGGGGTGACAGCTGTGTGGCATTTGCAGCGGTGCATACGTGTGTAGCTTTGGGCTGGAGAAACCAAACAGAATAAAAGGCAGAGGTCTGTGCTGCCACTCACCGAGCTGCTCTGCCCTGCAGATCTGGGGAGCCCTCACTTGTGGAATAACCTAATGACATGTAGTGTGTCAGAGACTCTTCTGTTACCCTCCTGCAGTTCATATTTTGTAAATAATGTAGTATAATAGTGGGGAAACCAAATTTTGATTCCTATAATTAAACAACAGAATGAAAGGCTAAGGAGAGGGATTTCCTACATACATAATCCCATTTGTATTAAGTTTTGTTTTTAAGGATTTCTCTCCACTGATTAATCACTAAGAGAACTTTTTCTCCAATTTTCTTCTTTCCCTGTGACAGCACAGCAAAGTTGTGTGAAGAGTTTCACAGTGACCTTTACAGAACTACTCATCTTACTGTTTAATAGCCAGGTTTATTCTTGTATGAGCTTGTATCTTGTTGTCCTTTGAATACGAGCTTAGCAGACACAGGAGAAATAACTTTGGGATTTGTTTTGTGTGGGTTTTTTGTTTTTTTTTTCAGAAATGCACTTTTCTTAGTTTGTTTTATAATTAGGCTTTGATAATTTATTTAGATACGTTTAGCAGTGCTGTTATAAGTTCCTACTGCAACTTCTTTCATGTCTTCATGTTGTTGGCATGACTGCAGTGCTGACTTCATTGTATGCCTTGTAAAGCTGGAACAACTGCACTTTTTTGTCACTGTAGCAGTAAGATATGAAGTGTGGATATTATGGATACTTTATTTTTCCCTGTTTCTGTTGAAGTACATTGTGAATATCTGGTGAGTTTCCATTCTTGACTGCAGCTGTTGAGCTTCCAGTCCAAAGAAGCGTCTTTTGTGATAAAGCCTCTGTTTATTAATTGAAGTTAATGGTCTAAAAATCCCACTGTTCCTTCTGAATATTCGACTTCATGCATTTAAGCATGTGCAGTGTGTGCTGCCTCTCTCCCCTCAAATTTACGTGTTGTCTGATTTCTAAGAGGATGGAAGAAATTGTCTTTCCCAGTCTCACAGGGGAACTTCTGTATGGTGGAGGCTTTGTTTTCTCTTAGCATGCCATAAGAGCAGTCAAAAATGTCTGTAGCAGCTCTTTCTGAAATGTTAAACTTATGCACTGTTGTAGAAGAGCATGTGTTTTAAACCCCTTTGATTGCTGTGGGGGTTGATTATCTGTACTGCAAATAGCTTCCAGCACCAGTTTAGAGAGGAGTATTAGAAGTCTAGAGTTCAGTAATACTGTAAGCTAAATGAGATCTCTTAAGTGAAGATCAGTGTAACTAGTTCTTCTGGTGGGCTCTGTTGAAAGGCATGCTTGGATTTATAAAATATTTGTATATGCTGAGTTTATGACTTAGTTGGAAGGCTTGCTCTTTTAGAATAAACCAGCTGGTTTCATTATGTTCATTTCTTTCATTCCATCATTTATGTTAGCTTGCTATCTAATCAGGAACCAAAGGATATGTTTGGGAGAGCGAAGGAAGTTACTTTTGATGCTGTTATCATCCTTAATTTGCGTAAGGGTTGGGGGAAATGTGCTCAAATACTGTACGGTGTTCATTAATATGGCACGTAAAGGCAAGGAATCTTGGTAACCAAATCAGTATTGAGTGTATTGAGTGGCCTTGAACTTATTTATGATAACGAGTAACATTAAGGGAAATGCTGTTGGGACTTCTGCCTTAAAGCCTGGAGTTGAAGATAGCACAGTATGTGTAATGAAAGCTCAGTGTAATGATTATTTAGTATTTTTCATCCAGGTGGGTTTGCCTAGTGATGGCTGCCAGTTTTTTTTACACAAATGTTGAGATAAATCATGCCACTATGTATGCTTTAATTCACACATTGCAGTTGTATTATAAAACTTGGGAAGAGTATGAATACTTGCATTCAAGAACAGATCTAACTTGATACCTTCCTTTTGGTGTGCCTGTTCCCAAGAAGCATAATTGATTTCCTATAACTGTAACCTTATACTATAGTTCAATACTAGCGTGCAAAAGCTCTGGTGAGACATTGCTTTTTTTTATATTTGTTAACAAAGTTTAATGGATGATGTTACATTTTAATAAAAATGAGAAGGTCGTAAATCTGATGAATGCTCAAAATATTTGTATAAAGTAACAGTGATTTTTTTTCTAAAATTATTTTAAGATATAAAATGGGTCTCAAGATTTTCTGTAGGATTGAGGTGAGACTCGAGGTGAATTTGTCTTTGTGAAAATTTTACTCACATCTGTCTTTTTAAACAGGTGTCATGGAGGAGTTGGTGGAGGATGACATCTGTATTTTGAATCATGAAAAAGCAGACAACAGTCATAAGAGAGATGGGGAGATTCCTGTTTCAGCTTACAGTGGGGATGAGTCTGTTGCTTCACACTTCGCACTTGTCACTGCATATGAAGATATCAAGAAGCGGCTAAAGGAGACAGAGAAGGAGAATTCCTTTCTAAAGAAAAGAGTGAGAATTTTAGAAGAGAAGGTAAGAAGAAAGGCAATTACTGTCTTTACCAAGAAACAAATGGGCTGTTAACCTTTCTGAGTTTCAAATTTCAAAGTGTACACAAAGTCAGAAGGTTTGGTAAGGTACATATTCTATATGAATGCCTATATTTGGAAATACTTTTTCAGGGGGCAGGGAAAAAATGAGTAGAGGGCAAAATGAGTAGTAAGTGTACTTTTGAGGGCCAGTACAAAAGTGAAGGGCAGAGATGCGCTATTCTTATGATTTGGTTTCTCATTCTTTCTTTAAATTAAGACCTAGAAGAGGAAATACTCAAGGTTTTGGTTTTGTGTTTGTCTTATAAAGCTCTTAATTTTTAAGGAAATATTTATGAATCCTTCATGAACGTCTATGGCAGTTATATTGAATGCTTTCAAATGCCTGAATACTTTTAAAACATATGCGCAGGAGAAACAAAATGCTAGTGTGATAGTCAAAACAAGAGCCTTCTACACAAGCAGGTGTGATTTGAACTTGGAAAAAATATGGTTAAGGAATTGTCAGTAATCGTGACTTGTGGAGTGCTTTCAGTACGTAGCAGTGAGCTAGCAGGCACTATGTATGGCTCAAGATACCAGAGTTCATGGATGGCTTTTGGTGTGCTTTCACATTAGAAAAATAAATAAGTAAAAATCATCCATATCAAGTTATTCCAGTAATTTCTAATTTTAAAAAAAATGTAATTACTGAATTTTGGTTTTTTTTTATGTCTAATAATAAAAACTTTTATTTCTCATCTCATCTTAAACTTGCAGTTGCTTGGCTCTCGTCTGGAGGAGGAATGCAGTTCAGTTGGACGTGAAC
The DNA here is from genome assembly GCF_951394365.1 of Tetrao urogallus. Classification (NCBI taxonomy): domain Eukaryota; kingdom Metazoa; phylum Chordata; class Aves; order Galliformes; family Phasianidae; genus Tetrao; species Tetrao urogallus. The sequence goes on from NC_136820.1 coordinate 13,537,723, forward strand.
AAGTCAATAGGGCGTACCAAGCCTACCGAGAGGCCTGCATTGACAGAGATAATCTGAAAAGCAAACTGGATAAAGTGGTATGTCTTTTTAAGTAAGGATCTAAACACAGGTGAATACAACATAGTTTGTAGATGTTATCTGTGGAATGAATTTTTATCTGTTGATTATCTGAGGTAGTTGTTTTATCACTCTTTCAGGTGTATACTTGGTGATGCTATATGTTGGAGAATTAATACTCTTAAGTATCTTTATTTTCATACAGGGCTAGACTAAAAAAAGTCAAAGCAGTATTTATTTGGCATCTAGAAAAAAAAAAAGTTGAATTGTCAGACATGATAGAAGAAAACTTTCTCTATGTTTTCTTTTCTGAAAATAGATGAAAGAAACTGCAGAATCCTTGAAAAACTTGAATGAACAGTTGCAGTCCAAAGAAGTAGAGCTCTTACAACTAAAAACTGAAGTGGAAACACAGCAAGGTACTCAGTTACTCTGTCTTGGTATACTCTGACTATTTTAGTGATTATATTACAAACCAAGGGCATTAAGAATTTTAATTCTCTATAGTGGTTAGGTAAAGAAGGTGAAATACTGTACTTTGAGTTTGTGTTGTCTTGTAAATGATGACATGCATGTTAAATTATGGGGAGACAAGGGGCTCCATGGTAAAGACCTGAGGCTATTTTGGCAATATTACAGTGCTTAAATTGCATTACTTTCCAAGCATGTGATGTACTACTTCCACTGCATGATTTTATGCAGTTGAACACTGGGGGTTTTCTTTCTGTTGTTCTGCCTTCTCTAACTAGCCATCTAAGACTGGTGAGATGCTAGGATCATGCTAGCTTGCTTCTTAATAGTAACTACCTGATATTATTTCTGTCTAATGAAGACTTATCTAACTTCTACACTGTCCTTTTCTTTTGATTGCATCTTTTGTTTTTTCTATTCGGAATTTCTTGAGATGCAAACTTGGGAAAAAAACATGGGTAAATTGTGCAACAGTATAAAGAGGAGGAGAAGAGGCTCATGTTTGCAAAGCATTGGAAGAAGTGGAAGTTGGTATATACCATATTTTTGTCATTAACTGATTTTTATATTTGCCAGGATTAGGCTGTCACACAAGGTATGGACTGGTTGAGGTGAAACCGTATGTTTATGGGAGTTCTTGAACTGGGACTAAAATCTAATTTTGTCTTTTTTTTTTTTTTTTCAGTTATGAAAAGTCTGAATTGTTGTACTCAGACCAGCTGGGAAATAGAGAAGCTGAACAGTGACCTGAAAGTGCACAGTCTGGAACAGGATCTAGAGAACCTCAAGCAAGAGTGCAATAGTCTCAGAAAGGAATTGCAGAAATATAAACAGAAGGTACTTCCATTTTTAAATATTTTTTGTATGAATAGTTTTGATTTCATTACAGCATTACTTTGAAAACCCTTTTCAAGCAAAATAAGAGGTAAATAAATAGAAGAAAAGAATCTCATCCCTAGCACATGAAATAATTTAAGGCTTTGTCTGCATGAGGAAGTCTCAGCTTGCTGGATAATCTTTTAGGTCTGGCATATCTTCAAGGGTAATTGAGCCCAGTCTTTCACAGTTACAGGGGACAAGGCTGATGCTGTAAGCTGGTTGCCCTGGATGAGGTTACGGGTGAGACCTGGATTTGGTAGCTGGAGGTCTTACCTTGAGTTGTCCATAGGAGTGGTGAAATAGAGGGCACAATAGGATCTGAACGTCTGAGGCTAGAGGAGACTGTCATAGTGCCTGAAGAAAATTAAGAATTGAAAGAACTTGAAAATCTAAAGTGCTAGAAGAGAATGGAACTGGTTGTGCAAGTAGCTGAAAAGTGAGAGAACCAGTAAAACTGTTCAGTTGCTTTGTCTTATACCTAAGAACTCATTCAGACATGGAGGCAAAGATTTGTTAAGCCTAAGATAGGATGATGAATTTAAGATGATAAAGCAGGAACTAATGGGGTGGAGTTGATAGTTTGCATAAGAAAATTAAGGAAAGATCTGAGACAGAAAAGGCAAATAGCAAGTACAGTTAAAGATAAGCATCAGTGTCTGCTCTTTCCCTCTCTTGTTCACTCCTGTTCGTCTTACGAACAGTAAAAAGGACTGCAGTAAAAAGGAGAGGAGGGGAATGGTTGTGGAAGAGGGATTGTTTGGAGAAAATGGCAAAATAAAATTTTTTACCAGTACGTTTTCCATCAGGACTTGAAATAAAATACAGGTTTTCAGAATTTTGCCACTGCCTCTTTGATGTTCTTCTCCCCTGTTTTATGGGCAGGTAGCTGTTGTGAGGAAATCACTGCATAATGTAGATGTGGTTAGGATCTCAGAAAAGAAACACTGAGTTACCCTAACAGTAATAAAATACAGTAAAGAAAATAATTCAAAAACACAAAAACTGGTGCATACTTAATACTTTACGTTTTATAGTGGCAGTCTCTAGGACTCTGCAGTCACAATGAACATATACAATAGATTTAAAGGAGTTAAATGTGATTGTTTCAAGAGGCTGGCTTATTTAGACTCCGTGATCATAAATGAATAAATTTTGTTTCACGTGGTACTTTTGAGTCATGTTCACGGTACATGAGACTTAGAAGCAGAATCCTTGCATGGCCGTTATCGTGCTTTCCAATAGGATTTGTTTTAATGTGGAAATGTTTCTTTAGCTCTTTTTCTCATGGGCACATGTACATTACTACAGAAATTTACTTCTGAAGCAAATCTCCTAATCATCACTGCCTTCTGTGCCTTGCATTATGGAGCAGCCTGGAGTATGGGAATTAGATTCCTTTTTGATGAAACTAAGAAGATGCACCCCAACTTCTTCTGGGTGTTCAAAGACGAGGCATAGCTAGATTCAATTGATGTCCTTCTCCCTTGCTGCCCTCAAAGCACGTATAGTTGGAGCACTGGATTCTCATCAGAACAAGTCTCTAAAGATCTGCTGCCATCAGCAGCTTACACAGATGCATACATACACCAGTTGTCTCAGTTTTAGTCTGTTTGTTCCACTAGGTGGGGGTAAAACATTATGTGGAAGGTATGCAAGGTGTTTCGTTAAGCTTCATTGCTGTTGGTTGTTTTCACCTAAATCTGGCATTATTTTAGATATTTTCAGTAACTTGTAAGTTCAGAAGGTGTACTTAAATTTCTGTGCACTTTTAATGTCCTCCGGTCGTTTTATAGAAATGAAGATTGTAGATTTCAGTGTAAGAATTAATGTTCCTGGAATGAACAGAGTAAAACAGCATTTGTGAGGAATACTAGACATAACTCTGAAATAATGCTTATGCTAGCAGCTTTTGTTTTAGAGAATAAACTGAAGGAAAAATCTCTCTCTTTTAATATCATTTCTACTCAATCCTTTTAACTACTTAATATAGAAACCAAAAACGTTTTCAAATGTAGGTAACATAGTATAAATGTAGTAATATAGTTTTCAAAAACTGAGTTTTTGGAATAGAATCTCTAATGAGCAGTAAGAAAGTCTTTAGAAGCAGGGAGAGGGGAAATTCTCAGGGGAAATACAGAAATATAATGGTAATCACAGGTCAGCATTTTTTTCAAAGTGAGGTGCTACTTTCCTTTTTAGTGTTTTAATTCATTAACATTTTCAGATGCTTTCTTTTCAAAGTAGATATACTGCCTATATTTTTTCTATGTAAATATTCTCATTCAGGTTTTGCATTGTGGTTGATGCAACGCGTTGTATGTCATATTGATGAGTTTCTTGAAGTTTTAATGGACTGTCATAAAACCACAGTAACTGGTGCCAGATTCATTACAGCTTTGGCTAGAAGGAATAGTAGAAAGGGAATGTGAAGAAAAGGGGTTTGAGTGAGAACTCATCTCAGATGAGCATCTAATAGAAACATAACTGATGAAGCAAGATGCACGTTTGATTTGTTAAACACTCCTGTTAACTTCCACGAGGCTGCTTGTATCGCAGATCAAAGCAGTGGTAAGGCTGGGCAGGACCCCTGGAGGTCATCAGCCCCCCTTGCTCAGTCAGTGACACCTAGACACCAGGACCGTGAATTTGTGTTATAATTTTAAGCAGTTTCAGACTTGAGGGATAAACTGTGTTTTATGATAAAAGTAATGTGTGGAACTAAATCTACACTGAAAGACTTTGCTCTGATTTCAAGGTCTTTTTATATGAATGCAAGGAAAGAAAACTAATAACTGTTCTCATATCTAGACAGCAGACTCTTTGGAAATCAAGCTTTTTTGTTAAGTCTTTCTCTTCAAAGCACAAATCCAAGGACTCAGCTGTAACAGTAAATACTGAAAGTATAGTGGTAGTTGATCTGAAGCTTTTTTTCTAGTCATGTAGAATCAGCGTGTTGTAAGATTACCTTTGCTGTTTTATTAATGAATTCATGCAGTCATGAATGAGGAATGCTGTCACATAAGTAGATTGTTTAGGCATTTTAAGTGGAAATTCTTAGTAAAACTCTTTATGCTTGCTTTGACAATTGCTGTAGCCAACACAAATGAAAACTACTTGTGATGTTTAATATTAGCTAACTTGTAGGTTTATTGCAGTATTTTCCAATAGATTTGAGCTCATCTGTTAATTTTCTTTCCTTTCTTCATTCTGTTATGCAGGACCAGGACCAAGATGAAAATCCATTAAATGGAGACATTCTTCAAAGGCAAGCTGTTCAGAGGTATGAAAATTAAGTAGCTTTCATGTTTCATGTTTAGTTTACTGAGAGACAGTTAAATGAGTGAGTAGATAGCTTACAGCCTCTTCAAATGTGTTAATTCAAACAATATAATCTAATTTAAAGTCCAGGCAATACTCGTTTAGAAAAACCATTGTCTTTTTTTTTTTTTTTTTTTCCCCTCACTGCCTGTGAAGAGTGAATGTTGTCTATGAAGTCTAGAATGATGAAAATATTTACATCTTCAGACTCTTGTGAAATGAAAATTTCTCTTGAGGAAGATGAAACTCTCTCAGATTTAAAACTCAACTTTTTAATGATTTGTTCAGTTGAGGAGTTGGTAGATTATTTTCCAAGTCTCATTTCATTTTTCAAGAATTTCTTCATTCTCTGTATGAGGAAGTTTCTATGTTTGCTTGTGTGGTGGCTTTAAATTTCTTGCTTAGTACTGGAATGTATATTTCTATTAGGAGCCATGTTAAAGGATTTTTTTAACTGAGGTGCCATTATATGAGCTACACAAAAAGAAATGGCAGCTTTCCTGGTAATTGCTAACGTAATAGAAAGCATTGTTCTTATTTTACAGCCATTTAAATAAGGAAAAATTGTGCTTATGATAGTGTCCTCTGTTATCCTGTGTTCAGTGTGTGTGCCATATTGGAAAGTAAATATATCACAGAATCTGAATCTTAGGGATTGAAAGAGACCTCTGGACACTCCAACTCCTGCTGCTAAAACAGGTTCCCTAGAATAGGTTACACAGGTGGTTTTTGAGTATCTCCACAGAAAGAGTCTCCACATCCTCTCTGGGCAGCCTGTTCCAATGCTCTGTCAATCTCACAGTAAGGAAGTTTTTCCCTGTTTGTATGGAACTTCCCGTGTTCCAGTTTGTGCCCGTTGGCCCTCGTTCTGCTGCTGGACCCTTGTACTGCTGGAAGGAGCATGGCCCCAGTCTCTTGTCTTCTGCTCTTTAGATATTTATGAGCATAGATAAGATGCCACATCAGTCTCCACCAGTCTAAACAGTCCCATGTCTCTCAGCCATTCCTAATAAGGGACATGCTCCAGGCCTTGCACCATTTTTGTGGTCCTTTCTCTGGAAGTTCCCTGTCTTTCTGGAACCGAGGAGTCCAGAACTGGATGTGGTAATACCCTTTATGCAAACAAACAAATGACTGCCTGGAAGTTTCCAGGTATTCTGCCTCAAATAAATGACATATTACCTCCATCTCTTATACCCAGTTATGCCTATTCATGTACTTCCCTAGTTTTCCACAAGAGGGTAGAGTGTTCCCTCCTAATGTCAGGCTGTTCAGAAGAATATCATCTTGCTTACTGGGCTACTGAAGAGATGAGAGAGGAAATCGGTCACTGAGAAAGAACACTGTAGTGTATCTGTAGATATTTCTTTCATATGTTCTCTGGTGAAATTATGATAACACTGTGCACACTATGCCATTTGCACTCTCACTTTCTCTTGTGGTTTCTGCTGGAGCTTCATAGTCTTACATGTCTGAAAAAAGGTGTTAGTTCAAGGTAAAATTCTCAAGGCTCTCTCTTTGTTCCTACAAAGAAAATTTATTTCAAGTCAGGTGACAGCTGTCAGAACTCACATATGTGCGGCATAGTGTTTATTGTAATGTGATATATATAATGAGCATGTTGTGCTTTTGGAATACATAAGTCCATCTGAAAATCTGCGGGGCAAAGAAAAAAGAAGAGAAAACCCTGAAAAAAACTCCTATGTGAAACATTTGTTGTAGCAAGCAATCACAATGTTTATGAGGGAAAAAGGTATTTGCAGTTTGTTAACATTGTGGAAAGTGGTTATTTCACATTTGTCAGCAGCCATCTAATACATCTTTAAATTTTCAGTTTGCAAACCTAGTTTACTGTACACTGAATTATAGTAGTTCTAAAATCTTACATAACATCTTTTAATTTTTTAAGGTGATTATATTATTACCATTTTCAGGCTGGGGACTGTTGGCAAAATATTGGAAACTTGTTTCTGAGAGGCGCACAATTCATACATTCTTTTGCTTTTACTCTAGTAATAAAAATAATAAAAAAGAAGGGAAGAAAAGATCAACTTGATTAGATTCAGCTGTGTATTAAAAAAATCTAGCTTTGTATTAAAAGAAAAGCAAGAACAACAACAACAAAAAAAGTATTGCTTTCTAATAAAGTGTAGAGTGGACAGAACACACAAGCACATACAGGAAGAGAAATTATGATGTTCAAGGTTTATACTATGTGTTTGAAGGCAGTACAGGGTAAACATCCAAACACATAGAAGTTCTTTGTAATCAGTCTGCAGCGAGGTTCTTGGTCTTCCCTTTGCAAGGTTCTTTAAAGAAGCTGAACTTATGTTAGAAAAATCCTTCCAGATGGTGCTGTTGTATACTTAACAATTTTATGTATAAATATAAGTATTGGGTAGTTTTGATATAACTGATGTTTGGTCTTATTTTTGGTGCTTTTTAAAATGTGATTTTTCTTATTAAACATTCAGTGCCAAAAGGATTCTGCAGTTAAAGACGTGAGGTTTCATTAAACTTCTTAAAGTATAATGATGGATTTTCTGGATTTCTGTTCATCTTCACTTTCTTACTAGCTAATTATTTTAAATTTCAGCACTGGAACAGTGTTATTGTTGCTAAATATTTCCTATTGTTTCCTATTCAGATAATGAAATTAATCTCTAATTTTTATCCTTTCTGATAAAGCAGTATATTATATAAATTAGGTGACTTGAATCAGAAACACTGCTGGATTATTTTAGTTTGATCTGTGTGTGTGTGCACTCTCTGTATCTCTGTTATTGAGTCTGAAATCATTATACAGAAGTTAATGGTGTAAAAACCCCCAATATCCATTTCTTACTGAATGTTTAACATGGCCAGGATCACAACTATGATGGTATGTAAGGTCATTTGTCAAAAGCCATTCAGAGTTAATAGTCTACTTCTGCAATTTAGTGTTCATTTAATAGGTGATGTGTATATCATTTAATGTACGTATTTATAAAGGTCATAATATACAAAGTTTGTTCACTTTATGGTGATCATCAGAAGTGCTTGGTTCCTTTTGAATTCTGGTGCTGTAGTAAAATAAGCAATATATATCAGGCAAAACCAATTAACAGTTAACATTCAATGAGCCTTGGAAATGTTAGTAAGTATGGGAGTGCTCCAGAGATGGCAAGTATTTAATGTTGAATTTTTTTGTTTTGTTTTGAAAGTGTGCAGCAAGCATATTGGGAACTGAAGAGAGAAATGTCTAATTTGCAGCTAGTGACTGAAGTGCAAACTGAGGTTCTACGAAAATTGAAAACAAACATAACAGCGACCAAGAAAGGCAAGTCAGTGTTTGCAGTAGCAGACCTTACAAAAACAAATCGTAGATCCAAGCTGTACCATTTAAAAAAGAAGCTAGCTATCATATCTTATCAGAATCTCATCAATTGAAGTTGATAAGCTAGGCTATATTATGGTTCCAGCCTAGCCATTTTCTGCTTTTGCTTCTGTCTTATACTGGTCAACTTCACACATAAAGGTGTTGCTGATGTGTTTTTCCTTCAGTACTGTATTCTGTTCCCCTTGTGGCTTTTTTCTCAGTCAAGTGTTGCTTATGTGCACAAGGCTGAGGTGTTAAGTTTACTTGTATTTGACCTTTTACCACAACTACTTCATATTAAAAATATATATATTTCAATTGCTGTCTTATTTTCCCAGTTCAGTATTTTCCCGATATAGTATTAATCTGGCAGCATATTAGACTTCAATAGACTGAAATTCTATTATGCTTGTATAATTTTGTTAGCATTCTGAAAAGTTGCACTTTCTAGCAAACTGCTGTGCAAGGTGGCTTTTTCTGACTGATAGTACAGAACGGTCTTACTTCTGCTGCCTTGTGAACAGTTTAGGGGAGAATAACTTCTGTGAGCAGTTTATCAGATGTTTTTTCTGTTTCGTGCGTATGTTTCTCGTGAGCCAAATGCTTTACAGGAAGGTTCTTATTTGGTGAGGCATGACTTATCAGTCTACTAGAGTATCTCAGTGTTTTTCCCTTGCTTGAGCAGTGGTATTTACTGTGTTCAGAATACAGAAGATGCTGGTCAGAGAAACTGAACTTGGTTATAGTACTTTTGTGACAGTCTTGAGCGTCCCTTTTTTGTTTCTAAACAGCTTTGGGCTCAATGACCCAAAGACAGAATTCACCTCCGGTCACCTCCAGATAAATGGCTGGCTGACTTATCTGTAGTCCACAGTGTTTGATGATAATTCTCTGGTACTTGGCTGATAAATTGTCAGCGTTTTCAGAAGTGTGTAAGAGTAGGTGGACAACTTCAGTGGAAATGAGAACTTTTTTTTTGTATGCGTTGCTCGTAAATGTAGATACACTTATGCAGGTATTTGTAGAAAAATATCGGCTTACGCTGAGCAGGGGTAGTATTTGCTTAAAACATCTTTGCAGTGCTAGGTATTTTACCATAAGCAAACCACTTGCTGCTATTGGAATATATATTAGGGATGAGGGAAGCTTTATATTATTTATTATTACTGATCGACATCTTTCAAGGTGTGTAATGTGTGCAGAACAGTTCGTTGCTGTGTTTTTGATGTTAACATTCAGATTCTAATTGCCTCCCTACTAAACAACAGCTAACATCAACAAATGTGTTTCTGCTGATGGATTTTTGCTGTGTTTTTGAAGGCCTTTTCTACAGAGCACGTGAAGCTCAGCCTTTATTTTTGCCCAATGCCTTGGAGAGTACCTGATAGTAGGCATAACATGAGCAGATTTAAGATTAAAAACTGAAGTTTCTCCCCTGCTGAGTAATGTGTCTGTTAAAGTGTTTCAGGTATCTCAAAAATTGAGAGTGTAGAGGGATTTTCAAAGAACTTCTCAAAGGTACCAGCCCTGAGGTGGTATGTTGGTCACTGAAGTACTGTAGTAGTACTTGAGATGTGCTGCAGTAGATTCCATTCTCCTTAAGCTTCTAAAGGTTACCGAAATTTGAATGGCCTTTTAGACCTGGCAGGATGAAGAGGCTAAATCCAATTTATCACCATCTCTTTCAGATACAGTGTCTCTACTGTTGGCAAGTGCCTTTGGCTGACATTTGCAAGTTGGGTAACATCCTGTAATTTTTAGTGACAAGTAGCAGTTGCATACTTTGACCAAGATAGTGGCTCTTATTTTTGTTCCTTCAAGAACTAAAGACACAAATCGCAGTTCCTACTCCAAATTCACAACTATTCCGGAAAACTCTCTGTGAGTTTCTTCAACTATAGGAATCAATTATCTACTCCATTGAAGTAGCACTACAAAAACATGACCTGAGCATTTTCATCTGTCTGAAGAGACAGATGTGTATTGTTGCAGCTCTTTCATTTCAGGTAAACACTGTCCTATTTCAATCCTTCCCTTTTTAATGTAATTAAAAGCTTGACAGGGAACTTCAGATGACTGAACGTTGCAGTCTGTGGCTTTACTTTCCAAAGTCAGACAATACTGGAGTACAGGGAACCTGTGAACATGCATTTCCTCCTTCTGCTTCATGGACTGGGAGAATTCAGGTTCTTGGCAGCCTGAGAACACAACCTGTTAAAAGAATCAGTAAAGTAGGAAGAAGTGTCCTCCTGCGTAAGCAATATTCTGGATCTGGTAAATTTTTCCAAGTGCATGGAAGTCCTCTGTTGCAGCATTCATTCCAGTCTTGTCAAAAAAATTATTCAGTCTGCTGGTGTTGAAGTGGGGAATGGATTTGGTGTTGGGTATATTTACACATTGTGATTTGAGGATCTCTGATTCATCTTGCAAACTCTGACTGAATAAGTTAGTATATTCGGTTTGTAACATTTAATTAGTAGTTACTAAATCAAAAGATGATTCGAAAATCTGTCTGTTGAAAACCCAGGCTTTAACATATCTGCTATACTGTTGTACATTTTAGAGTACATGAAAAATGCTCTAAATAATCCAATGTAATTTTAAAACCTTTTAAAATCTTTTTCAGTTGCCTCTTCTGCACCAGTACAATGTCTTGAGTTGAAGAATATTACAAGGCAGAACTTGATGTCTGGGGTAGTGTATAAAAAACTCTCACAAAGTGATAAAGTACTCTGCAATGCTGCACCACCCCCTCTGCCGGGAGATGTGGAGATCCCATCTGAAAGGGTGATTCTACAAGCATGGACAGATGAGAGACCCATTCCAGTTGATGGTAAAACATTTCAGGAACACCATTCTTATGGAAAGAGCTCTCTGGAAGATAATTCCTGGGTATTCCCAAGTCCTCCAAAACCTAATGAGAATGTGTTTTGGGAAACAAATAAGATTTTGTCAAACTGTCCGGCAGATTACCTGGATCAGTGTAATCAAAACTGTCTGCACAAGAACTAAGCAATTTTTAGAATGAACTGTGGCATTTTAGAATGATTCTGAATAGGCACCTTACTGCTTGAACTTTTGAAGAGGTACTTAAATTGGTTGAAGTGTTTTTTTTTTGTTTTGTTTTTTTAAATATTCTATTTCTAAAACAGAAAACCCTGTCTTCCTCTGCTGTAAATCAGGAGCAAGTTCCTTGAAGTTAAAGCTCTGATGGTATAATGTGAACGAATCTAGCATGGGGCTTAGACAGCCTTGATTGCAAATGGCATCTGTTTCCAAAAGATTACAGCAAATAGTTCTTGAAATAAAAGAAAATTTCATTCTGTATTTGTTTGCTATTTGTATGTTTTCAAGAAGATATTTAGTGGTGTTCAACCTGTAACAGCTCTAAGCTTGTTTTTGTCAGGTTTTTTTTTTTTTTTTTGCAGGTTAAGATACTAAATGAAGATTGAATTATCTCCCTCTCTCCTTTCAATTAACTTTCTTCCTCCTATGGTTTAGAAATGCTTTTTTATGTGATTTTCATCAAAAAGGTGAGATTTTTGTTAAAATGTATTTATGTGAGATAGTGTCAAAGGAAGAATCCCTTGTAGGCTCTCCTGTTTAGGTCACGCAGTTTGGGGCATTATGAGTTAAAAAGGATCATACGTAACACTGCTGAACGCAGTGATTCCTAACAGCTCAATTCCCCCTGTGTGTTCTGGCTGTGGGAAACTGCCTGAGCTGTGCACGCAGTGTTACCTGCCACAGAATCATCCTATTCACGGGGCCGTTATCCTTACCGTGCCTCCTTTGCACACCACCAGAACCTTGACTTTTTATTTGTGTGGTTGTTAAAGCTACTAATTTTCCTTATATTAAAGAAATAAAGCCTTAATTTAATTGGACTAGATGTTGATAGAATAATTGTTTTGGTATCCTTAGTACTCCATTGAGAACTGAAGATACTAGATCATGGCTGCCTGCTTTGTAGACTGTGTGTCCTAGTACTTTCTTGCGGGTTTCATCTTAAGGCCAAGAACTGTTTTTGGACAAATACTATGTATGCCTTGTTTTTTAGAAACTTTTGCTTCTTTATCTGAGTTTAGTACAACAAGGTTTAGTAAATGATTTGACCGCTCAATACTTTGCAGGAAAATGCTTTGTATTTTAGATCCATGAAGCTTTTAACCTGTAATGAGTGGGAAGGTGGTACTAAAGATGTTATTTACAGGTCTGTGTGGGGATTTAAGTATTCAACTTCACAGGTCCTACTTAAGATCAGTATGATTGGAAAAAATAATAATTCCACAGCTGTTTAGTAGCAAATTACTTAAAATTGCCTGAAAAAGCAAGGGGAAGCTATGACTATGGCATAACCATTGTAATGACAGGCTGTAAAGGTGTTACTTAGGCAATTGCTACAGGATCTGTGTGGTTCCAGTCACTGCAGTCACTTTCTTCCCTGTGGAATAAATGCTTCACATGATGCCCATCTTCTCCTGTTTCAGTTTGTCTATTAAAGTTGAAAGAATGCCTTTCAGATATCTTCTACTGTATTAGTGAACAGCATACATAAATAATGTTTCCCATTCACCAGATACTGTTTTTTTTATCTTTCTATTATCTTGCTCACGTATAGTGGCTTGTCTGTGATTAATGGAAATGGTGTCAGATGCTGGAATTTATTCTGACCAATGAACACATCTGACTCGGGGGAGTACAATCTCTTGGAAAGTAATAGAACAAAAGCCAATCTGCATAAAACAAACCCAAGTCACTAGGCTTTAGCAGATAGAACCAACTACCTGTGTAATAACAATGCAGCAGGAAGCATTTCTCATGTGGCTGCATAAAGTACGCAGTGTCTAGTTCCAATGTAGCTTGCTTTTTGGGGTTCCCCCAGCCTGTCTTCATGAGATTTTTTATTTTAAGAGGTGTATTATTCTGCAACCATCATGAGCACTTTTTGATTTCTGCGATGAAGGAATTCTGTGTGAGGTTTTGAACTAAATTTATTTTTGATTGAAATTGATTTAACTTACAAATCTCTTCTAGTGTTCAGAGTAAAAACTTTTTATTTGGCTTTAAACACTTGATTTTATATAAAGGCCATTCCAAACGTATGGAAGGAATTAATTTGAGATTAGTTCTCTTCCATTCAGGACTAATACAGCCCACTGAGTGCTTTGGTGTGTTGTGGGAGATGTGTTCCCTTTGATGCTGAAGCCTGAAGGAGTCAATTACTTTTAGTTGCAATACATTATTGGGGTTCCACTGCTGTGTCAAAAGGTGCCCCAGCAGCCTGTAACAGCGAAACTTAAAAATGAAGCTTTGCTGGGTGATGTGAAAGAATTACCAGGCTTTACTTCCAGCTCTTGGTTTACCAGTGTGGCTTCTCATGCTGGAGAAGGGGCCAGAAAAGAAAGGGATGTTTGCTGAGAGGAACTTGAGAAGTGCTGACATCTGAGAGAGGAGGGTGAGATTACAGAGCTTACTTTAGGCTGTATTTCCAATGCGGTCACTCATTGCTGTGGTGAACATTTGAAAGCAAGTGCCAGATCTGAAGTCATCTGCGAGCTAGCTTACTTGAGAAGCACCTGTTGGTCTGAAACTTTTCCATCTTGAGTCAAAATCTGATTGTTGTTTAATCCAAGTCACTGGTGGCTTAAGGTACTTTTTTCCATTTTCAGAAGTAAAAGCTTTTCATCACAGTGACAGCAAATCAAATGCAGAAGTAGCAGTAGGAAATGGGTTCTGGTGTTTAGTGTGCATTTGTTGCATCAAGCAGTAAAATTGAGATAAGGACCAACACCTTCAAATAAGCACAGAAATTGACAAAAATTCATTTGAAGGAAAACTGAACACTTAGAAACTTCACCTAAACCACAGGTTTGACAATTTTTAATTTAAGAAAGCACTGATTCCAGAAATGAAAGACAGCTTTTGGGCAGGTGGTGGTTGTTGCCTTGCATGTTTATGTGAGCATATGGCAAGCTGATGAATATGTATTTGAATGAGCCGGACTAACCTTCTAATAGTGCATATGTAAACTTCCATGTTTGCTTGATTCCTTTTAAGTAATTTTAAAATCTCATCCCTGCCAGTTTTATTGTGTTTACGACAGATTGGTTTTCTTCCCATATGAAATATCCATACTAAAGAAAAGCAAATTCTCAAATGAGCTGTAATGTGCTGTTGAACTTCTACAGCTGGAATAAGGCAAGCTCTATAGTAGACATGTGGTGGAGGTACAGTAAAACAAAAGCCATTACAAATAATAGAGTATGAGCTGTACTAGAGATGTAAAGCAGATATGATTAAATCTTAAACTCTTTGCAGTACACTTTGGAAATCTTAGGCACCTGTATTTTTAATGGCAATGTGGCCTAATAAAGGAAGACTGAGATGCTGCAGTAGCTGACCGACTCGCCTGCATTTTCTTCTCATCTTCAGCTAGGTTCTATGAAAAAAAAAAAAGTGGTGGAGAAGAGCTGTTTCCCTGTTACTTTGTGTAGCACTGCTACAAAAATAATTGTTTTTAAGAATCGGACTTTACCCCTCTTTGCAGGGGAAAAGCATGCTATTTGGAGTTGTATGAGCTTTAGGCAGTAGATAAATGTATTTAATATTGTTGACACTAATTGTAAACTCATTTGAATTGCACTGCATATTCCCAAGTCTGATAAGGATTTGAACTATTTTTCTTAAAAATCTGTTGTCCTTAGAAAGTGTTGTGGCATGAACTGAAATTGGGGCCCCTCAATTTGCTCCTTTTAGCAGCACGGGCTTCATTTCATTGCATTTTGAAATCAAAGAGATCAAGTGTTAAAAACAGCAAGGTGGAAGAGGATGCTGTAGTTGATGGTGGTTTTGTGTATGAAGTTTGATCTGGGGGAGAAGCATGAAAAATAACCAGCACTTATTGTTACTGAACTGCAAGTGGACAGAACACTTGTTTCAAGTGTATGTTTTTAATTTTTTTTTTTTTTTTTTTTACCTACACTGATAGTTATTGACACTGATAGAATACTGTCTTCAGTGCCACATGGTGGATGGTTTTAAACTGGTGGGTCTGCTTAAAAGTAGTTACAGTGTAAGCTTCAAACTTGCTGTAAGCTTCTGCTTGTTAGAGGTAGTGCAACTCCCTCATCACCCGCATCTGACTACCCTCAGTTGGAACAGGACAGCTGAATGTGCTTAGTGTTCTGTTTTGAAATCAGAATAACAAGGCTGGCTCTCACCCTTCTTGACTAGCTTTTGACACAGTAAAGTGTGTTTTTGTTGCTTATTTTTATTTTTTTAAGTTGTATTTAAAAAAAAACTTAGAGTTAATTGATGAAGTATAGCTTAAGGCTTTACCAGTACTACTGATGCTTTACTACCTGTATTAGAATAAACTGAGAAGGAAGGAGAAGTTGCTGCTGAGATGAAAACAAGCAGTTTTAAACTTTAAACTGAAGCAGTTTACTGGTATGTGCGTGTCACTGCACAGCACTTCCACTTTCATTTCAACTTTAAAAGATGTAAATGCAATTAAGATACTAAAAGCATGGAAGGTGTGAAATCAAGAATTCAAAACTAGGGAAAAATCAAATTAAGGCCTTAAGTGTAAAGAGTAGGCTGATCCCAAAGATAAGGGCTGAGCCCAGTTCTGAATGCCACAGCAAACAAGAAAGAAGGTGTCAGTACTCAGTTCTTAAACAAGTGTCGGTAAAGAGAAGTGAATGGTGTACAGTGAATGATTTATGGCAATTTCAGGCTCGATAGCAAAGTGAGCTTGCTTACTTACTGTCAGCTCAAAGGGATTGGTTACAGCCCTGCACATAAAGCGTGTAACAGAATGGCAGAGGAGTGACACCCGCAGGTTAAATAGGACTTTGTCCCATTATCCATATTATTTATACCACTGGTACCAATCAGTGCACTGGGGTTATTGCCACCTGCTGAATGTAGGTCCTGCTAACCCACAAAAGAACGACTGCATTGCTGTGCTATTATCTGTACTGACTGGCTGTAGTGTGAGCTGGAGACAGATTCTCATGAGCCCTTAGGGCTGGCACCTACCTACCAGAGTCAGTGCACCACACTGCCTCTAACAGCATGCTTACCCCACAGCCAATCTCTGTTAGAGCCTTTGATAAAAATGACAAACAAGCAGGCTTTCTTTCCAGAGACTTCTAAGTGTAGCAAGTTTTCATACTGAAATAACAGAACTGCTGTCTTGAAAAAATAATAAACTTTTAAAAGTCATCATCTACCTTCATTTTCCTCTATTTAAGTACAACTGGCGGAAAAAAAATTATTTTCTATTTTCTATTACTTGATGTTAAGTATTTGTTTTCCAAAATACTTTAACTCATGATACAAAACCAAGTATGTGTGTAGGAAATCTAAGTTAAGTTAGTTAATTAAATAGCTGAGTACTACTTGACTACTAACCTAGAATGCTGTACATCTTCTAGCCTCTCTTTCTGAAGCATCCCCTCATCTTCCAGTCAACATGCTGCCTAATAGCAGAAGTGATATTACTGGTTATTCCATTACAACACACAGACTAAAAAGCAAGGAGTAACCTTCAAAGTTAACTTCAGCTCATATATATGTAATAGTTTTGTGGTGAAATAGTACCAAAGTTAAATGCAAATTTTATCACTTAGGCAAAGGATATTTTTATTTCATTTTTTATATTGTGACATGAAGGTTACCACGTGAACAGATATCCTATGTGGCCTTTCCATACTCATACATTTTAGAGTTCTATGATTATGCAGCTTTAAGTATCTGTATGCAAGAAATACTTTGTGTACCCCTTTCCCATAAGAACTTGTTTACACTAAGTTTTTGCAACAGCATTAATAGATGTTTAAAAACTGACCTGCATCTTAAGTACGTAGTTTAGTTGTTTGTTCATCCATAATCATTTTGCAAGTGTGGTCACACCTGAAGTATGGAAGTGTATTTAATCACCTTCATGCTGAAAAAATGACAGTAGGGGAAGACATTCCTCTCAGTGATTTTTCTTGCCCTCATTGTGCCTCTTCCTATTCTCAAGGAAAGTCTGTATGGGACAACTCTTGAGTTCTTCTCCAGAGCTGAAGCAGTCAGTTGTGCCTCACAAGGGCGTGGAACATTCATCTCTTGATATTGCAAACTCAAAATTTAAGTCACAAAGCAGGCAGAATAAATATTGAGCTCTTACAACTCAGCATTTTCATGAAAAAGATGAAGAAAATTGGCCCAGGGTCTTTTCTGCATTTGCCACCCTTCTAGCAAAAGCATCAAAAACATTTCCATATACTCTCAACTTCAGGTGACAAAAAGACCAGTTTAAGTATATACCCAATTTATGATTTGGTAATATAGCTTACATTTTTTCACCCTTAAATTTTTATGTAGTTTGCCACATATAACTAGATGCAAGCTTTAAAATTCAAAAGGCTGTTGTTAATTGGTAATAATCATCATCTCTGGATGGAGGAGCAGGCTTTTGCTGTCAAAGTTTGCAAGAGAAATTGCATGCATTATAAACTTCAGTACAGAAAATGAGAAATGTTGATCTTCAGCTTCAGAGAGATTTCTTTTACTGACTTGCTGCTAAATTTTACCAGGAGATACTGATGATTTAAAAGAAGTCTGTTTAAATCAAGTCAAATTATTAAGTTGGATATAAAACTGTTAACAGTTGATTTGAACTATACATTTGAAGTAATCTTTTGCCTTTTTTTCTTAATCCCAGTTGCTCTGTATTCTTCTCTTTGCTTCAAATATTCTGCTTTGCATTCTTCATTGAATGATGGATCAGTATAGCTAAAAGAAAGACAAACATTATTAGAATAATAGAATAGAAACTGTATAAACAGCACTCAAAACTGATCTGCAGTCCTTCCCATAGCATCCCACCCAAAGTTATCTTAAACTCTAAATACTGAATTGGGCTGTGTTCTCTTCTGAGACCACTCTTTCTTGAGGCATAGTTCTGATTCTTCAGGCCTATGCATGAAACCGTAATGAGAAAAGCAGAAAAAGTGACAGCCAAATTATTCTTTTTTATTTGCAGTTAGGTTCCTATGTATAAGCATCTCTGAAGCACTGATCTTCATGCACCTGAGAACCTATCACGAATTTAATGGGAACAATTTCAGGTTTGTTGCTTGAACAGTAAACATGTATGTAGGTAGCTCCAAAAGTCATTTCTCCTATTTATTTCCAGGGAAACTACAACTACAACAGATATAAAGACCACAATAACACTATTTGATAGTGTTTTGTAGCTTAGAATTTTCTCTATCTTGCAATGTAGTCACCTCTCTTAGCTGTGTATTTTATCCAGAGATGAACAAGAGCCTGCACATCATACTTGTAAAAGTCTGATGGCAAATTTTCCAGTGATATTCCAATGTTGCCACCATCATTTCCAATGCACTAAAACCAATATTCAGCTCTATACACGTTTCCCTGGTCATGATTCATGTGGATGGGCTCTTTATTTCATGGTGCACAGCCCTCTAGATGCGGCCTTTCACATCCCTGTCACCACTGCTGAAACACAGCACGCCTGCCTCACTGTGCTCACGTCCACTGTTTAGTCTCCATAACTATGAATTCAATGTTTGCCATTTTTTTCTGCATGGAGGAATTCACTTCCACCCCTTTGCATCATACACCCTTCCATGTCAGATGCCATTCTGTCAGACTGCCCCTCTGCTGCCATCTGTCACATGGCAATAACACGTAATGGAATACTGGTGGCAAGGTTCAGCCTCTGCCATATTGCCACCATCTGCATCTGACCTTGTGGGCCATCATAACTTAGGAGGCATTACTTTCAGAGCAGTACTCATAGTATCGTGATCATTAATTTTGTCACCTTACTTGTAATTTTAAGAATAATGATTCAAGCACTAAATATTTTTCCATAGCACATATTTTTTGTGCAGTCTGTTTTTGTTTGTTTCTTTGTCTAAAAAAAGGTAGAATTTAAGGTATGGAGTTACAGACGAATGGAACTGAATAACTTTGAGTTCCCACTGCAGTTAGGCTTGAACTCTTGTGTAGCTGCATCTTTTTAAGTTAATTCTCAAACTTCAAACTCCACCTATCACTACGTTAAAGGCTTTTAACATTAAGCTCTGATTTAGCAGGGTATGTATGACATGCATTCTATCACAACCCAACCCACCCACATCAAGGTCAGAGAACACCAACTCCACACTAAGAAATCCAAGAATAACTTCAGCCTAGTGACACCGTGGGTATATCAGACTTCAAAAAGAGAAATTTAAATCCATAAAATATCCATAAGCATTTAAAGACAGTTCAAGAAGCAAAACCAGAATGAACTTATCCTGTTTCTATAACAGAATTTGCTTCTACTGTTCACCCACATCCTCAATTCAGCACACTGAGTACAGGGCTGCATTTCACTCGGGCTGAAATTCTGGATCCATTAGCAATATTTAAATGCAAGAAAGCATTTTTAGCCATAGGACAGCTTTCTTAATGAAATTAAGCAAGTCTTGTCAGGTAGAGCCCTGACCACCATCCTTTCTTCTAAAGCAAAGACATGATTTTCAGAACAAAAACCATCAAAGTCACAAGGTTAGCAAAACCCTTCTTAGAAATACTAAATTTTCTATTCGATTCTACATTAGTACAGCCAAAAACAGGGAGTGAAACAAAGGCTCAGAAAGGACTTACTAGCCAACGAGGCAATCTTTCAGCGCCGTGTTCTCTTTCCGACACTTTACCACCATAAGGAAACCAGTTTCTTTGCAGCACTTAGTAAATGCTACAGAAAAACAAAAAGATTAGAATTAGAAAAACAACAGTTAAAAAAAAAAAAACCCATGTGTATGCTTTTCCACAGGAAAAATAAAAAATAAAACAACCTCACAAATCAGACCTGATTTATTATTAACATAGCCGTAGTTGGCCTGGAGCCTCATACTGTTTATAAGGTTTTCGTGGCTTGTTTAGACAGAAGATTTTAATTAGGATTCTCCCCTGATATCGTATAATGTGTGCACCCACTGCTATGGCTAACACTAACAAATTTATGAAGCTACTCTTGCAGCAAATCCATGATTCTTAGACTGCTTTTCATATTGACTATTCAAGGCTACCGCAGCAAAACAAAAGGAAGCATGAAGAATTAGGTAAGCCAAGATTGTCAGCATTTCCTCTTCAATGAAGAATTATTTTGAATAATTAACATACATTTATATCTACAAATTAAGAGCGCAGTAATGTTGACACCAACTACTGTCTCAAAGAAATGTCACTGCCAATCCCCTCTTGAGAAGGCATCTTTGAGATACGAGACAAGAAACTGTGAGGTCGTGGTTCTCTCCTGGAGTGCAGGGAGAAAGTCAGCAGTTAGTTAATCAGCTGGGATTGCCAGGTGGTACTCAGTGCACTGCACTGCTCCACGGGGGACTGGCATCTCCTCTGTGTCATGTGGCAGCCTTTGGGTGTTCTTCAATATTGAAGTCCAAATGGCCAAGAAAGGAGCACTGTCCCTGAAAATACTGACCACCTTCAAAGTTCTTGGAATCACAATCTTTGGAACAAGAGAATATAAAAGGGAGGAGAGACAATCATCAGTCTCTTCCCAGGAAAAGTGATGCTGCACCTATTTGCTCAATGAAATGTAAACAGGCAGACAGTCTCATGGGCCTTGAGACTTAAAGAACGAGTCAGTGAGATACAGAGACAGAAACAGATTTGGGGACTAGAGAAGAAGCCAAGTAATGTGTAAGGCTGTTTGTTTGTATATATATATTTTTTAATCTGGGAGTAACTCAAATTATGTCCTGTTACCAGCATTCTTTACAGATGTTTCAATAAATAATAAACCAGTTAGTAATTAGCTGTTACTCCATATTGGGAGATTTCAAACTATTTTCTTATGAGGACTCTAGGTTAGCAACAACTTGCATTTAACAGGTGGAAAAAGTACAAAGTCAAACATCAACCAGCAGCCAAATGAAAAACAAAGCTCTTTCCAGAATTCCTTCTATTTCTTCATACCCAAGATTTTCTTGGTAATTATTTGAAATGCAACAAATTTAGGTCATACAAAAATTGTTACGCTCAAACATCTTTAGTAAAACTTACAGTTAATCCGGTAACATCAAAACTTAATGCAAAGGGTAAGCTGTATCTATACTCAATATATATTTACACTGTGTTTACGTATACTCTACCTAATGTGAATATACATGCTCAATGCATTGCTCTTCCTGCTTTGTCCAAAAGCTTCTATTTCATCCAGTCAAACGAGAATATTCCACTTTTTATGCACAATGATCAGTTTCATGGCTTTAGCTGGGAGAGAGTTAATTTTTGCCATAGAGGCTCACTTGATGCTGCATTTTGGATTTTTGACGAAAACAGTGGTGGAAAGAGAGGGATGTTTTAGTTGTTGCAGAGCAGTGCTCACAGAGCCAGGGACTTTCAGCTCCTCCTGCTGTGCTGCCAGCAAAGGGCTGAGGGTGCACAAGCAGCTGGGAGGGGACACAGCCAGGACTGCTGACTTGGTGCTGTGCTCAGCAACAGCTAAGGGTACAGAAAAAGGAAGGAGGGACGTTCAGAGCGATGGTATTTGTTTTCCCAATTAACCCTATGTGAGGAGCCCTGCTTTCCTGGAAGTGCTGCCTGCCAATGGGACGCAGCAAGCTATTCCCTTGTTTTGCTTCGCTTGCATACACAGCCTTTGCTTTTCCTAGTAAGGTGCCCTTATCTGAACTCAGAAGTCCTCACATTTTCAGATTCTCTTCTCTGTACCACCTGAAGAGAGTGAGCAAGTGGCTGCTTGGTGCTGAGCTGCTGCCAGGGCTAAACCACAACAATCAGACAGGTATCACTGCCATTCTTTGAACTGTGTGTATAAATACACCTTCTCTATTTGTGCTGAAAATCAAGAAGAGCCCTCCAACACCTGCAAGTTATCAACCATACGTACATGAATGTAAAACTGTAGTGTAGCCTTGTACTTGCCTTTCTGTATTTTCTAGACATTTAGTTGAGGTTTTGGATTTGCCTAGTAATTGTTCATCCTGTACAATAATTCTGCAAATCAAAACTTAGATAGAATCACAGAATCGCTCAGGCTGGAAAAGACCTTAAAGTTCATCAAGTCCAATCGCAACCTAGCCATAGTACCCTAACTCTATCTCCGCTCAGTCATGTCCCTGAGTACCACATCCAAAAGGTTTTTAGACACATCCAGGGTTGGTGACTCAAGCACCTCCCTGGGCAGCCTATTCCAGTGCTTAACAACTGTAAAGATGTTTTTTCCTGATACCCAACATAAAGTCATCCTGGCACAACTTAAGGCCACTTCCCCTCATCCAGTCAGCTGTCAGCAGTGAGAAGAGACCAACCCCGCTCTTGCTGTAAGCACCTTTCAGATACTGAAGAGAACAATAATCAGCCTCCTCTTCCCCAGACTAAACAGCCTAAGTTCCTTCAGTTGCTCCTCGTAGGATGTATTCTCCAAGCCCTTCACAAGTCAGAGATTACCGCCTATAAAAACCAGCAGGATAAAATCCTACCTTTTGCTCAAACCTTTGTCCTTTTCCCTCTAAAGCAGATATCAATCTATCTGTGAAGTCAGTGGGGCAAAGCGCACCTCCTAGCATCATGGACACCAATGACTTGGAAGTGACCCAACAGAGGCAAGCAACCCCAGGCCGTAGAAGGCTTTTCATAATTAACCTACAAAAACAGAAAATTAAATAAATAAAAAAAAAAGACCCACAACACTTCTCCTGCTCCAAGTGTCAATGACAGTGGTGTCGATATCCTCCCGAAATTAAATCCACCTTTGCAAAACGTTGCAAATAACTGGCATCTTACCCATTTGAACAGCTACTGGTGAACGTTTAAATAAACACAACTCCTAACATTATATGCTGGTTCTATAACCACATTCTACTTGAAAATGTACCAGATGAAAGTATGCCACAAAACTGCAATTAACTAGTTACTAATTACTTAATTGGAAAGACACAGTAACTTGTGCTCAAAGATACGTAGTAACAACGAGGCTCAATTTCTCAGCTCTCATGTGATGTGTGCTTTAGCTTCAGACCCCAAATCACCCAATGCACATGCACAACTTTGAGGAAACTCTGAACAGCTAAAGCTTATGAAGCAGCACAAGCTCACAGCAGTATAAGAAGCATACTGTTAGATTATCAAAATGTTCTTTAGCTTTTACAGGTGACTGTTTTTTCTTTTGTTTCCTGGAGTGCCTACACTGAATGTCCCTACATAAGCATCTCAGAAAATTCGTACCTATTATCACATTTCTAAAAATGCCCTGTTTTTCCGCAAAACATCAGAAAGCTTACAGTTCATGTAGTGACCAGTTTGATTTCTACTCTCCACAGGCACTGCCCTAAGTGCTGTGCAATTTTTCTGTAGTAATCATTCCTCCTGGAAACTGTGAAGTAAAAAAACCACTGTAGACAACAGGAGGTCCCTCTCACTTGTTAGCCCACCCGTCTTGATTGGCTACAGGCGCAACGTCCTGGTGAACAGAACCTGAGCTACAACTGCAAGCACTGCCTGCCTTTAGGAGCCCCACATGCAACTACGGCCAGGCAACCACGAAGCACTGCTACCAAGTTGTAACCCTGCTTCCTGCATCCATTCCACAGACCTGCAACAACAGAGGCAAAGAAAGAGCAGGTTGAAAGGTATCAGGCATTCCCACATGAGCACACAAAACTTAGCTCTCTTTTCCTCTGATTTCCAGTGCTTCAAAATTCCTTTAGCAGCCACTTAAGGCCTGTGGTTCAAGACAGGTCTAGTTCAAGTGTTTACCAGAAACCTCGCCAGATTCTGGAGAATGCTGTTTTGATTATGCTCTGTCTTGCTCACAATTCTTTCATTGACCAAAACATCTCAGTGTTGGTCAGCACAAGGAGTGCTAACGCTGTGGTATCTGGAACCATTGTGTACAATCTCAAATCAAGAAGTCATCTCCATCTCTGTCATCTGACAATGGACACACTCCTCACTCAAGCACTGTCTGCACTGCAGATCAAAGCTTCGGGTGCACACCATAGGACAAAGGGAGCAGATAGCACAGGATCTAATGACAACCCCAGTTCGACATGTTAACAGCCACAAGGACAACTCAGACCTGCACGAACACCAACCTCGTGCTCCAGACGAGCCCACTTCCTGACACTGCTGCATGTCACACAAAAAACAACTGCTCTCTCAGAGCAGAACTGATCTCTTAAAAATCTTACATGCGGTCCCATTTTTACCATTTTGGCAAATGACTTTCCGTGACTTTGCAAATTTGTGCAAGGAAACAGTGTTTTCTTTCTGAATGCAAGCAGCAACCTACCACAATAGAACCTCAGGCAGCAGTGAAACTAGACGCAAATTCAGGTCATCTGCAAATTCAGCGCAGGTTGTAACAAAGCAAAGAAATAGAATGTTTCAAACAAACAAGAGTTTTCAGACATATTTAGGAAATGGGGTTTTAACTTCTAGTTGCAATATAGCTGTACTGAAATTGAGCTATAAGGAAATGAAAAATAAAGACAAAGAGAGATACTGTATCAAAGCTGGCAGCGTTTGGTTGAGGAGTAGAACAGGACAGAATGTGAGCTAAAGGAAATGAGGTGTGGAGTGAAAATGCCTTAGAAGGGGAAAAACAAGCTTGTGCTCCAAAAAATGAACCCTGATAAGGCTCTACCATGACATCTACATATGTCCATCACTGAAAGCTCTATGCACAGGTTAAGGACAGATCCTGCAGGTACCTGGCACTTATAACGGAAACTGGCTGTGATCACCAAGTCCAACCATCAACCCATCACCACCACACACACTGTGCCCCTCAGCACCACATCTACATGTTTATTGCACACCTTCAGGACTTTCTTGTCCTATTGCCAAAGAAAAAAAAGGCCAACCCCCACCTTGCCACAGCCTCACTACTAAAAATCATTAGTTTTTTAAAGGAATGTTTTTCTTAATTATTTTTGGCTAGTTTCCCCTCCTCTAGTTCTATTGCTCGACTACAAACTAACATGGGAAACTGATGGAAATGGAAGTGAAACTGAGTAATTCTCATTTATATTGGACTGAAGACAGACTGGATGAGTGATTTTCCCATCTATCCCAACAGATACCGACGCACACGCAGTATCTGCCATATTAAAGACATAATTTTCAAAGTTTAAAAGATCAGATACATTACCAGAGGGTTAGTTACAACAAAGTTGGTGAAATTCCACTGGCACCTGTCCTGGGACATAATTCAACAAAAAAAGAAAACAATAATCGAGGGCACTGCTCATTTTTACCTTAGAAGATATTTGTAGGTTCAAGAAATATTTGCTTCTAAATGATGAGAATCAAAACTTCAAGGATTTTAACTTAAAGGACAAATCAACACCTGGCGTAACTTGTCCCAGCTCTGCAACATAATGATTTTCTTCCACACCATTAAACCAGATTGAAGGTTAAATTTAACATTCTTAATCCCAGTGTCTGTAGATATATAAACAGTGCACCACAAAAATAAAGCACAATTCTTAAAATGCAAGTTTTTTTTTTATGCAGCTATCAACACCACCCCCATTCCAGCCTCAAATAAAGGTAGAAAAATCTCTTCTCTGTGCTGCATGCAAAATGAGCTGGCAGAATCTGTGTCAGACTGTAGCAAAAGTTTCAGTTACTTATAAAGATTTAATAGAAAAAAAAAAAAAATCATTGCTCCGACCCAAGCATCAAAACATAATGAGAAAGTTTCGATTTTCTGTAGTGTTAAGGATAACAGATTATATTCGTGGGGATTTTTTAACACAGTATTTCTTATTTTATTTATTTAGACTTTTCTAAAGCTCAAATAGCTTTTTTAAAAAACATAATCATTTCTTCAGGTGCACATGAAAGGCTTTCCATACACAAAGCAAGAAAAGAACAAAAACTAACTGTGACATCTGTAGGCAGTGAGCAGAGTGGAGAACGGGTTGAAAATAAAACACTGAGGGATCATCATTATTTTTATTTTATCGCATGAACTGTCATTGAAGGCCATTCTGGAAGGTCCATTTATTGCAGACTTGTAACATTACCCACGCGTTCATATTGCAAAATATTGTGTGATTAGAATAATATCAAAATGGTCCTTTATCAGCCATCATTATGTATCCCTCTTGCAGATGTTCTTGTACATAAAACAAATGAAATATTCTGCATTATAGAGATAAATTGATCCTCTCGGGTCTGGCTTCGGTTTATTTAAAGATTTTACAATTTTACTACTTAAGAGAAAGTCCTACAGAGGTGTTATCTCACCATTTATATTTTCTCAACACTTATGATACTGTTATCACACTCTTAAAATAATTTAGAAAAAAAAAAAAAAAAAAAAAAAAAAAAAGCTTGTATCATGATCCATACCAGGCTTATGTTCTATTCCTGGGGTGGGCTTCTTCCCTTGCGAAAAAGAGGGAATAATTATGCCCAAGATCAGGATGGATCAGTCCTTAAGCTCTACCACTGGGAGGAGAAAAGGTGTCCAAGTAAGAAGGGGGATTTGGGAGTCAGTGGTAGAAAGACAGGGAAAACAATTCTGCTACAGTGGAAACAAGGACAAAATTTTAAATATGTTTGTGAAATGTCCACAAAATCATTAAAATGACAAAACTTCATCAGCAGCATTTTATGGTGAAGTTGTTATGCTTTTAATTTTGTATTAAATCGTGATTTATTAGCTTGTTACTTTGAAGATTACTCAGTATGCACAGAATAGATTACTGGCGTATTTAATGAGCCAGAGGAAGAAGTAGGATGAACATGAAAAGATTGCTTTACATAGTAGAGTACAAGCTATTTGATATTTCTAACACAGTACAAAAGAAAGCTTCTCTGTAGATTGATCATGGTTCAGTTAACATCACTGAATATCTAATACCTCCAACTCAATTAATTCTCACCTGATTAAGATCAGTCTGATATTCAAAGTAAATCATCTCTCCAGTCAAGTAGAAATCAATATTTATGATTTTACTTTTAAATTACAATAACAAATAAAATATGTGCATCGTCAGTATGCTGGGAGTAGCTTTCCTGTTCTAGTTTACTACGGCATGCCTAACACAGCTGATTAAAGAATTATTCTAATTTGACCAACAATATATATAAGACTCAGATTAATTTGAATAGTGGAAGATAGCAAGAAATAATTAAATGCACCTTATATAGGGTAAACAGAAAATTGACATAAAATAACTTTGATTCTTTCAAGTGAACCTCTGTTATCAGATCAAATATATTATGTTTCCACAAGTATTTGATAAAAAATACAAATAAATAAAAATACAAATACATATACTTTTTGTTATCCTGCTCATCACCACCTCCCCAAAAACCTGCTCCATTTCAGTTCCTACAGCTCCAGCATGCTGCCAACTCTACACTGGGGCAGATGATCCATCAGTAGCACCACATGCTGCAGGACTTGGGAGGAGACACGACTGCAGGAGCCAAGGCATTTCAGAGAAGGGATAGTGATCACGTGAATGATCACTCTGACCAATCTTCTTCACAGTGCTCACTGTGGAAAACACCAGTTCTGCCTTAAAATACACTATGCAAACAGGATCCTCCATTACATTACAGCGTACCTTGCTTTGTTGAAAAGTTGCTCACCTAGCGATTAAGTAAACATACCTCAAAGAGAACTGCCACGAAGGCAGACAGCACAACTGGTACATAGAAGGCAAGTATTTTCCCCCAAATGAGAAACTGTTTCTCTAAACACACTGCCCTGGGGTAAAGAAGATGTGTTAGCAATATCCTAGAAACAAATCTGAAGATTTAGCTCTAGGGGACATTTACAATTAAAGATGAGAAAATGACATACTGGATCAGACAAAGGCCCCATTTGTCCTGCTTGCCATCTTTCTCAGAAGTCAGTAACAGCTGCTGCTACAGGGGAAAAAAAAAAAAAGTGCCAGTAAGTCTACATTATGGAATAGCATTTCCTCAAGTGAAGTTTGTTCCTAACCCCTATCAACTGTAAGCTAGGCTTATACCTTGAAGCAAAAACTTCTCACATGCCTTTCAAAACACTTACAATCACTTGCACAGTAGGAAACTTGTCAGTTCAGACCAAGATAAGAGGAGGAGGAAAGAGGAAAAAACCACCCCAGTACCAAAAAGGCATACACTAGCTTGAATTCCTTCAATGTCTATCTGCCCCTGGCTTGCTTCAAGTCAGTGTCTCAGATACTGAGTCACAACTGTAGAAGTCACAACTACTGCAACTGTGGTTATTTGTCATACCACAGATGCCTTTTTCATTAGCAAGTTTTCAAAATCCTGCTGCAAAAATTAATTGGCCTCAAAGTATCCCTTGGCTGGATGTATAAGACCTGCCTGTACAGCCACTCTCGCTCTGACAATTCTTTGGCGTAGCTGCAATAGGACGAAGCAGAAGGCAGGAAAGGCACTCTGTGTACATCAGAAATGTTTGATTTTGTTGTCTTGTTCCCCTTTGCCTCAAATAATCCACCTACTTGCTCTTAGAAGCACTGTGACAGCAGGTCAACTGTAGCTGCAACACTAAGAGATTATCTGTGCAGTTAACTAAGAGAAATGGTTCTCCAAAACAAGAATCCAGGCTGGCTCTGCAGACAGAGCAAACAAAGCTGCGTGAATGACCAAGGTAACCCCAAAAGCAGCAAGCCCCAAAGTCTCACAGAACAGCTGAAAAAATGGTCCCTAACCTAGTATAGGAAGTGCTGCAAATTTTCATCTCTTCAACACATATAAGTTCCATGGTATGGTCATTCAAGAGAGAGTTTCTTTTCTTAATTTAAGGCCTGTAAAGAGCTTTTCAAATGAACACAGGAAATCAATGTCTTAAATTATTTTTAAACCTATCCAAAAGTTATGTATTTAAAAAAAAAAACAACCCTTCCATGTCAATTCTGAAAATACATGCAGAGCATGTAGGGATTCTCCACTATGTCCTCAATCCAAACAGATGTCTTTGCTTTTGTCACAGAATTTTAACAGGGCTTTTGTTATTTTTGAGCCTAACAATCATTAAAGACTGAATTTCTGGGAGAGAGAAATAAAAAGAGTTTAAGAAACTAGCACCACAGAATCATAAATAAATCAATGAAGCAGTGAATGACAAGGCCATATGCCCATTCCCACATGATGCAGAGGCTTGCACTGAGGGAACCTCTCTCACTGGACTCACTATCCATGTTGTGACATCTAAAATTTGCTCACATTCAGACTGAGAATTGTGGTTGTTTGTCAGAGGCATAGCCAGAAACCCCAAAGCAAGGGAATGCCCCAGGCAGCAGCAGGGAAGAACTTCTGTCTGCACCAATTAACCCACACTAGCCCACAGAAGACTGCTGGAATCTCTTCTTTCTAATATCATAGTGAGCAATAAGAGACGGTGAATCAAAATAAAAAGTAACAAGTGTAAGAAAGGTGGGAATTGTTTCACTTTGAACAAAAAGGCCAACAAGGAGCCAAACACAGTAACTCAAGCCAGCACAATTAATACAACAAAAAGTATACAAATCATCCTCCAACTGATAGCAAAAAATATGCCAGGCTGAAGCAATTTGGGTTAAAATCAGAGTTCTGGAAGAAAAAATAAGATATATACACATGCAACCTCATGGCATTTTCTGGAGCTCTTAGTCCCAATGCTTGGACAAGGACAAGTCAGCTTTTCTGTGTCAGTACTAACACATGAGGTCTGATCAAAATGACTCTTGTGGTATGAGGGGTGGAAACATTAAAGTTAGTTTTTAGTTTAATAAGAATTCTGAATGCACAAATGAAGGTTAACCAGAGAAAATGTTTTCCTAAGTAATCACACAGCCAGAAAAGAAGGTTAAAAAAAAAAAAGTACCTTCAAATTTCAGGTAATACTTTTTGTTGCTGAATGTTGACAAAATACTGTTGCAAACATAAAATTCATCAGTAATATGCATTTATCTCAAGGGAATATGGAGTCAAACAGCAAAGAGAGCTTTGGTAGAGATGGTGCAGTAAAATACCTACTGGTAACTTTAGGGTACTGGGTGCAACCTGATCTGATCTCTCATCCTGGATTAACAGCTTTGTCAGCATTATTTTCATATGTGTACACACACACACTGCTGTAAGTGCATATATGTACACGTGCATATATACACACACATCTATTAGTGTATATACATGCATAGCTATAAGTTTATGTATATACACAAAATACGCATGTGTGTTCTACACCAAACACAGAAACAGTCAGATATTTCCTCCCACCCCTGACTAAGCAACACACCCAGAGCACAGCATTACAGAGATGAGGGTTACGCCCTCACAAGAAAAAAAGACAGAAGAAATCACAAGGGCACAACTATTCTGTGTAAGGCTTTACAGTGACTGTGCTATCTCAGGCAAGGGAGATTTAAGTGCTCACAGATGACAACCCACTGGGCTATTTAGGTAGATCTATCAAGACAAAACTAACCCTTTTGTCCTCCCCTTGAAAATAATTTAAAAAACCATAAATCCTTTTAAGCAGAGTAAATATATTGCTGCAAAACAGTTTATGTGGGTAAATCATGATTTTTCTGCTAAAGACAGTTGCTTTAGGAATGTTCCCGTCAGGTACAAGTATTGCCTTATACTTAAGGTTTCAGGTAAACCATGCCCAGCAAGCACAGCCACCCAGTTAAACTACATTTGCCCAGAGAGGTTGTGGATGCCCCGTCCTTGGAGGTGTTCAAGGCCAGGTTGGATGGGGCCCTGGGCAGCCTGGTTTAGCATTAAACGTGGAGGTTGGTGGCCCTGCATGTGGCAAGGGGGGTTGGAGATCCATGTTCCTTGAGGTCCCTCCCAACCCTGGCCATTCTGTGATTCTGCAATACATTGTTTTTAAACAACTGCTTCTTTTAAGACTGACTTGATCTAATGTTCCTCCCAGCCTGCAGTAAGTATCCCTGACATCAAGCGTTACCATACCAGACGCTGGAAGAGGCAGAACTGGAACAAATGCAAGTTCCCCCATGGCTACTGTCTGTCACTGCCTGCTCCTATATAAACAAGTGCATCTAGCTTGAGCAGCACAGAGTCGCCTTGCCGCTGCTCATCCTCCCAGCTCCTTCAGGAGCAGCTGAGCCACTCGGGGACAGCTGAGAAGTTAGCACACCAGATGATTCAAAGCAACAACACACCCCACAATGACTGACTCCTCAGCTGAACTCTGAATTTAAATAAAAAGATCTATTTATAAATACGCCAGATTGACTGCGAGTGGCACGAATAGCAGTAGTGTCTTTCTACCACACGGTGGAGATAGAGCAGGTTATTTACGTAACTCTCAAGGAGGCAATTACAGTTACTCCACCGTAACACCAGCTCTACATCACAGCCTGATCTTTCAGAGATGCATTTATCCCCCTCAGTTCAATTCCCTGCATTTCCAAAAACACCATTCTAACTCAAAGATCTTTTTTATTTATTATTATTATCATTATTTATTTTCCTCCGCTCTTCGAATGAAACAAAATATCCCTTAAACAAAAGTGAACTCTCAGCTGGGAGGGTACAGAACAGGGCCAAAAACACAGGTCAGCTGAACTCCCACAAGGTACCGTACTGAAGAGCAATACGCTCACCCTCCTCAGAAGTGACCTTTCCTTACAGGTGACAGTTCTTCCTACAATCTTCCTATAGTCTCAACCATCACTCCAGCATCTCCAGAACATGCTACCCTGTACTCAACCTTGGCTTACAGTACATGTTTATAGTCTCCCTCTCTTCTTTTTTCTTTCTTTTTTTCTCTTTTTAATTAGTAGTCTTCAGTGCATACAGGTGTGAAGGTGTGGGAAGCATTTGTGCTGAATAAGGCACTATTCAGCATTTTTTAAGGACAACTTAACTAGAAGCATAATTTTAGTGGAAAAAAGGTTTAGAGGTGCATCTGCATTCTGAATTTTATACTGAAGATCCTTTGCAATGGTGGCCAGAGTGTCAGTTCTCTTTCAAAAGAGAAATCATTGACCAGGTAGGCAGCCAGAACATTACGCTTCCCTATTCATGTCATGCTTTTAAAGAGATTTTTTAATGATGACAAGAAAACACATTCTGAAAATTTAGCAAGATCAGATGTTTTTAATATACCAGTTTTATAAATCTGATAGTAACCGTTTAATGCATATTTCTCATTTTCTGTATATCAGTACTTGTTTTAAGCAAGCTGACTGCGATAAGTAGAATATTAGAAACAATTTAATACCAGAAAATAATCCAGTCACCATACACTCCCTGTATCTTTGAAAGTGTTGCACAAAGGACTTCTGAAATGAGAACACATTGCAAACTCTGGTTTTTGTGGAGTTCTGATAAACTCTCTGCAAGCACTGAAGCTGTGCTCAGCCCTCAGCTACTCCGCACTTCCAGATCAACACAGATGTTCACAAGGTTCCTGCCACAGAGTGACTGCATCTCCTGTGCTAAGCCAACCCCATCACTGGTCTGCCCGGTTACTGCACTGCGCAGTAGCTATGCACGTCTTCTATAACTGAGACCTGCTACACACTTTGTAAGACATCGAGTTCTGGGGTTAAAAGGTGCTCACTAAGCTACCTTTTGACTGATCTCAGGTAGCCAAGGCAAACTACCCAGCTGCTATACAACTAGTTTCCCACTTGCCTTACATGAACAGAGCAATCACAATTCTCCACTTCAGAAACATCCCCTTGGCACAAATTCTACCAATGCATACTATCTTCAAACCTTTCAGAGATACTACCCTGAACAGATGAAGCTAATGCTACTTAGAATAATGCAAGATATGCAATTTATTACAATCCTACTTGGAGAGCAGTTGGCCATGTTGGAGCAAAAACTTGTAAAAAGAAGGCAAACACCTCGGGTGTTCCTACTCACAGATTGAAACTGACAAAGGCAAGGGAGGAAAACTAACCAAAATACAAACACCACCCACACCCTGACGTATCTCATGGTCTGATGTGTGTCTTCCAGAAATCACTGACT
The DNA here is from genome assembly GCF_951394365.1 of Tetrao urogallus. NCBI lineage: Eukaryota > Metazoa > Chordata > Aves > Galliformes > Phasianidae > Tetrao > Tetrao urogallus. The sequence continues at coordinate 13,570,841 of NC_136820.1, forward strand.
GCACAGTTTGGGCATGGACCAGAAATGAAGATGAAAACAGTGGATGACAAAGCTCTGCTCACGAATTTGTTTTGACAAGGAATAAGACAGAAGCCGCGATACCCAACCACATGGCAGAGAGAGCCAGGATGCTACGTCTGTGATGCTGCTGGCTGTCATAAATGGCACCAGGGTAAAGAATTCTGCATGTGTCAGGGGCTTAGATTGGATTGTAAGGAAAAACTAAGAGACATAGCCACTTCTCTACAGCTATGTTTATAATTTCAAAGCCGATTAAAAATATATATATATTTGAGAGCAGAGGATTTACAAGTAAGCATCGACAAAAATGCTGTGTGAAAAAAACAGAACCATGAATTGCCAGCTGTGGAAGTCTCTCTGAAGGAGAAACCATCCTTCAGTGTAAGGCTTTCTGGGCAAATGGCATAAAAATCGGTGTAATACCATAAACCATAATCTAGACTTGGGTATAGCGAAGCCCTGGGGACATCCAACTTGCAACAACTGACTACACTGTGTTCCTCCAGCTGCATGCACAGGTGCTCAAGCTTGGAAGAGGCTGCTTAAGTCCACCTATTCTGCCCGGTCAAAGTATCTTGCTTTTGATGCAAAAACGTTTTAGGGTAATACAGTCTCATTACTGTTATGAAAGAAACAGCAAAAATCACAAATGTGGTTTCCATACTTAGAAATACAACTGCACTTTGAAGATAGCATTGAGCAAGGTTATTTTTTAAATACTGGTTAGCAATGGATCCACTACAAAATCATTGGCAAATGGGATACTGAAAGTTCAGATGAGAAAAATAAAATGGCTTCAGCTTAGAAGTCATTTTAGTTCCATTTCTTCTCATGGCATGATGACTCTACCCATGACATACACGCTACCCAAAGAAACAGAAAATACTCAGTTTTTGTTAATTGCTTGCTAAGAAACATGACAAAGTCCGTAACAGTGACGAGAGAAAGGGAAGTCAGAGCTCTAACATCAGTCACAGGATCCACAAGCATGATTCACATCCTGCCAAGAGCAGATATGGCAGGAGGCCTCTGTGCACTGGACAGTGGAGGCAGCAGACACCAAGAACTCAAACAGCAGCAGCATTCAGGCTGGGATACAAGCAGGAATTGAAAGTTGTTGTGACCTTCCCAGCAGTAGCATTAGATCTCTATGCAACTTCTTTTTGTCTCCCAGGTCTACCTAGGACCTTTTTTTTTTTTTCTTTTTCTTGGGAATGCATTTTGACTCCCACGTGGGGACCTTTCCTGGCTAGGATCCAAGACATGATGACCACGTGTAGCTTCTCTACTGATCTGAAATTCTAAGAGCACAATCTGACCAAAGATCTTTTCTCCATTTTCCAGGTTCTGAACAAAATGAGCTTTTCTTGCTGAATGCAGATGCACACATGCCTCCACCACCACAGATTTGTCAGTATGGAAGTTTTTCCAAAGATTTCTTCTCACCTTTATTCTGAAAGAAAAAAAATCACCCAAAAGCTAGCATATGCCGTATTAACGTAAAACCCCTAGAGGGCAACTAAGCGTCAATTTCAACCTGCATAAATATTCAGCTCCTTAACTAGTTTACAGATTATGTAAACTATTTCCTTCAACCTTGTCTTTTTCCCCTCATTTAGAAGAAATGAATCCTTTTCATTCTCAAATCACATTACTGCTGCCTATTTAGTGTAAGTTAATCACAACGGCCCAACCAGAGACTGAGTGCTCAACCCAACAAAGCTCAAATGTGCACAGAAAAAGAATAAAGGAAAGAAAACACATGCAAGGGCCTCCTTTAAACAAAGAGAAAACAAGCATATGAAAGTCTGAAATCACTTTCTTTGCATTAAAGCCCTTTATTACTCAGCCTAGTATTAATTTATTGCATGGCATCTGCTTTCTTGTACAGCAGGTTGGTTGTGAGTCCCACATTTATGAATTTAAGTATAATGTAAGGATTATTTGCTTGTTTACCCCTACATACTATGGTTTCAACCTTCCATTCGGTAAGTATTTATGGGCAAACAGGGAAAAAAAGTAATAAAGCAGGAAATAAGATAGCAAATTAGTCTGGCTCCAGTAAACAGTTTCACTTGCTCTTCAATCTTTAAGTAAAGTCCAGGTCTGCTGATAGCAGTGAAAGAAAAAAAGAGGAAAGTAATTAGTGCCATGAAAGTCACAAACCTTCATCCAATTCCAACAGTTCTCAAATTTTGAAGTGGTAACTCCTGTGTCCAGCTGAGTCTGTTTGTAATTACTTAGCAGGCATCAACTCTCTCCCTTTCTTCCCACCAAATCTTGGTGTGAGCTGAAGGATGCTGCTCAGCCTGTCCACACGTGCAAAGAACATGCAGACATTCATATCGCTACAGAAGACACTAACAAACCGGTGGGATTCTCAAGCTATATGGAAACAATCTGAAACAAGGAGGAAAAAATAGCTCAAAGGAATTTTTAGCAAATGCTCACAGAGATCAAGGGTTTCTACATAGTTTCTTTCAGAAGAACAAACACCCTCACGAACTGGCAGCAGAACCGTCCATGTTTTACGCATAATAATGCCAGGTTACTTCATTCGTTTGTCAGTGTATTTACAGACCACAACAGTCCTTCAAAAAGAAACTATAATCATTGTTACAATTTATCCTTGATGTGAAATGCATCTTGCACTCCTTACCAGGGTGACAGAATTTGTTTTCAGACAAGTCAGGCTACTGCAACTCAAACATCAGGATAATGGACACGAGCAATAGCAAGTCTGCAACGTAGTGCAGCTCTGCACTGAGACCACAGCTTATTCATCAGAGTGAAAATATGCTTCTGAATGGTAAGCCTTGATTAAGAGAATGAGATCAGAATTAGGTTGCTCTTGTGGTTTAACCCAGCAGGCAACTCAGCATCACACAGCCTTTCACTCACTCGCCCCTGCCAGCAGGATGAGGGAGAGAATCGGAAACAAAAGTAGAACTCATAGGTTGAGGTAAAGGCTATTTACTAAAAGAGAAATGGAAGACAAACATAAAGAACAGTTATATATTATATATGTTTATAAAACAAGTGACGCACAATTTCTCACCACTCTCTGACTGACACCCTACCAGTTCCAAAACAGAAGCAGCACCCCAGCCAACCTCCTCCGTTTTAATAGCTCAGCAGGATGCCATATGGTATGGAATGTCCCTTTGGTCAGTTTGGGCCAGTTGTCCTGGTTCTGTCCCCTTACAGCAACTTGTGCCTTTCTCAGCATCCTTGATGGCAGGGCAGTACGAGAAGGTGAAACGTCCTTTGCTCTGTAAAGAACTGCTCAGCAACAACTACAACATCAATGTTTTATGAGCACTGTTCTTCTAAAGCTGTAACACAGAGTCACACCAGCCACTATGGAGAAGAAAACTCCATCCCAGCTGGAACCAGGACAGCTGCAGTAAGAGAACTCCCTTTGAAATGATGTAACAGTTTCCCATGCTCAACTAATTATTACTCAGAAGAGAATTTTATTCTGTAGCCATGCCAATCAGCATTTTCTATCATAGAAACAAATAATATATTTTTGTATTAATACTTTCAACTGTGCACACCCTTCATTGGCCATAGCAGTAGTGAGATACTAATTACATGGAACTAGCATATTTAACTTCAAAAAACAAAAAGTTGTATCACATGTCATGTATTCCTGCACTGATGGATGGTTAAGCAGCCAGGATGAGAAGAGAAAAAGCTGAAATCACAGCAATTAGCCTGATTTACTATTATGCTGGGAGAATGTAGGCAAAGCAAACATTACCACTCTGTTAAATACCTTCCTTCTACAGAATTGTAGAAATTATTTTGGGGGAGTTTTAATTAAATGAGTATTCACTGCCCAACAATGAATGTCTCAAAGTTTATGCACAATCAGTAACCAGTGTTTATACAAACTTGATAAAGTGAACAAGACAGTTACCCAAAACAAAGAGTGACTGTAATATACTGATTTAAAAACTGCTTGTTTCATAGTTACTGAGCAAAACGTATCGTAATGTTACGTATCAAAATAAATTGACAAGACAGCTTTTGCTAAAAGGAGGTGAATTCTCTTCCTCCACCATTCTCACTCCCCACAAAGGACTTAAAAGTTTCTCAAGCTATTTTCAATGTATAAAATTCAAAAATACTTCACATGAAAATATAGATGTTTTTTATTTCCTGATGAGTTACATCAGAACAGCTTTCAAAAGGATAAGATGAGGACACTTGTTACAAAGCTCTCCAGAGAACTGAAGATTCCTTTGCATTGTTATTCAACAGTAATGACACGCTATCACATGTAGATAATACAAAATATTTTAAACTTAGAATACCGAATAGAGACATTGAAGACAGCACAGAATCTCTGAGTTTGGACCTACCCTGTTTAAAACACGAATAATTAAATCTTAGATTACAAAACCCAAACACCATACATTCTCTGATCCTATAAAAAACAGTGGTAAATTTCCTTTCATTAACAAAACACATGCTGCACATCAAGGTAATAAGGCAGAACAGTGCCTTAAAATAATGTAAGAACATTTGTAAGCATTATGTGCTGCCAGAATTTTATCCTAAACTTCCTGTCAGGCAAAAGGATACGTCTCTTCGAATCCATAACAATCTATCTGCACTACAGGCTTGTTCAGCATGCCAAATATTTTCTATCAGTTGACTTTTGCTTCCAAATATCTTTCTCATTGAGCTGTTGGAAAGAAATAGAAGGAATATTTTCTGGCACGTCTGAAATAAAGTATAATGAGACTCAACCTTTGTGCAAGCTGCATTGGCAGGGGTCAGAGATGAGATGGCACACAAATCAAGCACAATCCTGTAGATGTAATTATTCCATAAGCATACCCACGGTTATATCATGGATAAAACAATGTTTGTGTAAATCCTGCAACACACAGATTTTCCATACTGAAGAGTATGTTTAGACTATGTTTTTGTTACGCTTGTAAATAATGAACAGAAGGCATACTGTAAGTTGTGCACATTACGAAGCCTTACTAAGAAAAACACATTGAAAACATAGAGCAAAGAAACAAGAGAAAGAAATCAGAACAGATGAAGAATGACAAAGATTATTTATACCAGAAAAAATAAAAGGTATTTTTCATCACTGGCCTTATGAATTATTTTGACTTGGCTGTCAGATTCACTGTAGAAAATCCGAAGGCAGAAAAAAGAAGTGGGGCAATGAAGTACAACATTTGAAGCTGTTGACTGTGGTGGCACTTTTAGTGGGTATCATTTTCTTCAACTTAAAAGTTCTCCCTATAAATCTGAACATCACTTTTAATCTGGAGATACCAATGATTTTTTGGGCTGTCTTCATTTTGCAGTGCTCCTGAAAACAACTCATAAACCTTAGGTTTCACCATCTTCCCTAAGCAATCTTAACGACTCCATGGTAGAAATCGTTCTGCAGGACAGTTACTGAAAAGGCTGTGCCCCCCCCTTCCCCCCCTCTTCTCCCCCCCCCTTTTTTTTTTCCCCCTTTTCACCCTTTTTGCCTTTTCTGGATAAGCAGATTGTCTTATTTCTTCCATTCAAAGTGCTGCTTTTATTCAGATCACCACCAAGAATCTGTCCAATGTCTGAAGGTCTACATGAGGATATCAGCATTTCAATAGCAGTCTGGTGGGTTTTTTTTTTTCTGTTTAGGGTAGGTTTTTTGTTGCTTGTTTTTTAATAACATAAAAAACACCTTTTCAACTCAGTTCACTTCAACTCTGCTCCTTCAACTGCAGATTTCATAAAGCATACACTGGTATTGATGAGGTGCCGTGGATCAGGAGCAGGACACAATGCAAAGAATAGAAAAACTTCCTCTTAAAACACGTAGCAAAGCTTTTAAAATTATCTACTTGTAAAATCCATACATGCAGCAGGCATACAGTGAAGATGTTTAATGTCATACAGAAATGCTATATTTAGTAAGGCTTTATGTCATTCTGTGAGCAACTGAATGTTCTGAGTGACAGTATTGACAGTACACTGAAGGACAGCATGAGTATTCACAAGGCTCTTGATAGATTTGATCTGGAAAAACAGTGCAGTTCAGCAAGAACAAAAATTCTTTAACTGTAATAGTTTATATATGATATACACGTTTTAGTATGAATGTCATAGACAAAAACACTCTTCCCAGGAACAATCAAAAGCACAAATACACAGTGGACAGTTTCATTTTCTCTGTGCCTATTTGTAACTGACACTGAGAACATCAATGCCTTGACATACAAGGGAAAGTTGGACATCCTAAAATAAATACCTTTGAAAACAAACAAACCAATCGCTGAACGGTAAGAAGTAACTATGTGAGCAATCTGTCTCTACAAGCTGCATCATTAACGGGATTACAGATATACCAAACATGAGCACAAGAGAAGTCTTACAAGTCCAATTCAGCCCGGCATTCCTCACAGTGTTGGTAAGTATATCCAAGGGAAACCAACAGTTAAGCTTCAAGAAATCATCATGTAAACTCTTTTTTTAGGAAAGAAGTAAAAAGGCAGAACCCTAAATACTACAGATGATGTCTAAATGCCTACAACTTTTTCAATTCTTTCCCAGTACTGTGGATTTCAAGAGAAAAATCTATTTACCCCATTCCAAGTGCACACCTTGGAATCATCCACACCTCCAATGCTCTGTGTGTGTATAGCTCTAATACTCCTTGTCCATCCCCCTCCACATTTTCTGACCCGTTGTGAAGCTTTTGATTCCTCACCCCAAACACTTCTCACCTTCTGACATATGATCATATTTCATGTGAAGGTATCTATTCTGATCTTAGGCAGCACACATTCCAAGCTCTTTTTTTCAGCACGATCTTTCTTCTTTTTTTTGGACAGTGTTAAAATGTTACAAATAAAATTCAGAGGAATTATAATAAAGCACAAGTATTTTAAGGCCTTTTGTTTTGTAGCCTTTATTCCTCTCTCAATCAGACCTGCAAATGGAACACTCTTCAGAGCAGAAATCTCTACCCTTTTTCTATGCAGCACCATGTAGACAATTACTGGAAAACAATTACAATAACAACAAAATTAAATTAAATTTTGCAGCAGGGAAGAGGGATTATTTTTGTTGCCATTACTGAAAGTACCAGAACAACAACAAGCAGAAACACTGTTTTACTCAGCAACAGATAAAAGAGTTACTACTTAAAGCTGCTTATTGTCAGTGTTGTTACCACAACTGTATATACTTAAAAAAAAGGACCTGAAGAACATCTCACTCCATTTAAACAACCTTTAGATTTAGATTCCACACTGAAAAAGTTTAGAATGTTTAGCCCAAAAGGAGGATGAAAATTAGAGATTTCATTAACCACCTTCTGATGTTTTCAAACAAAAAAGCATGAAGAACAGTCAGACCACCACATCTTAAGAGTATGCCTACTCACTCAGCTACATTTCAACTTTATCTTGCTTTCTCCTGATGCCTGACAAGGTTTATCCTTCCTGTCCTTTGTTGGAATTTGATTTAGGGGTTGGTTTTTTTGGGACTGCTCAGCTGATTCATAGTATTCTATGTAAATGCATTCCACAGATACAGCTCTCCAGTCTACAGGAAATGGAGATCAAAACTACAACTCTAATAATGCACTGCCTTCTGACATCAAAGCCTGTTAGATGAATTTGCAATTATTGTTCTGAATCCCATTTAGCACAGCAATAATTAGAATTTTTCCCCACTACCTTTCCCTGAATGTAATGCCCTCCTTAGAACACCAAAACACTGCCTGCAGTCCATTTGAAAGCTCGCTATTTATTTGGTTCCAAATACACAGTAGCTGCTTTTTGACAAAACTAAGTTCTGTTTTCCACTGCTGCACCTAATGCTATCTATACAACACGTTCTGATGTCAGCAGTTGAAAAATAACCTATTTTCTGTGTGAAAGTAACCCCAGGGTAACATTCATAATTCATACACAATTAAAATATTTATATATGTGCACAGAGAATATAGCACGACCTCTTAAAGCATTAGATTTATTTACACCAAGTGCTGAATGTCTTGTTGAGTGCAATTCTACAGCAATTCTAAGAGGGGTTTACAATCCAAAACTGCAAAGCCATTGCTGAAGTACATCATTAAGAAAACACAGTTAATATGAAAGTTACAATTAGTCACATGTACTACTATTAACAATATGTGCAACTTTGTCACAGTAATATAATACTGTAGTACTCTAATACATAAACTACTGTGTTTGTAGTTTATCACCACCACCAATGATGAGACAGTAAAAAAAAAAAAAAAAAAAAACCCTACAGAATTCATTCTCATTTGTTGGCAGTAACAAGAACTGAAAGGGAAGAATCACAATGTATCAACTAGGAAAGAAAACTGAGGATCAGTAAATAGCACATCTAGCATCTAATAGAAGATATAAACATGGTCTTATTAAGAGGCTGCAATCATAACCTCTCTTTTTTGGGATGATTCAAAAAGAACTTGACTATGTCTCTCCTAACCCTGCCAAATCAGTCAGCCAACAAAAGCATTCCTGTAAAGTTGATCCAAACACAACCAAACAGCATAACATTGATGTCAAGGGAAGTTTGTCCTTCCGTCTTCGTAGCTTGCACCAAACCAATCTCTGACATGGAATCAGCTATTCAACCTAACAGTATGGAACTTACCAGTAAGAGAACTCACAATAATTTGATCACATCAAGGCAATCTTAGCCTTAAAGAGCTAAACACAAAAGATAACCCAAACAGATACAACTGTTTCAAAGTCAGAGGATGCACATCAGTGTTAGTGTGCTTCCCAAAAGAAAAAAGTCCAAAGAAAGAGTATCAAAGAAGAGACTGACACACTTTTCACTACTGGGCAAGGAACCTCCAGGTACACAAGCAGTAGCAACGGAGACACATGCAGTGAGATAGATTTGACAGGCAGTTTGTCAGCATACAGTGACATGACTAAAAAGTGGAAACAACTGCTGAGGAGGATTTGGGCCTTGGTTCCAAGTCCGACACTTCCAATGATCCAAGAAAGGTACAAAAAAGATGATTGTTTTTATACCTCCCTTGCGCACATATATATTTCACACTATAAATACAAGGTCCGAAAGAACAGTTTTTCTCCTGTAATGCGATAATCAGCACCACAATGCAATACTTTCTCTACTCTGACGATTTGCAGAAGCAGCTATCCTGTTGTTCAAACGTCAGCAGTTCACTTGGTCAGTGCTTATCATGGGTAGTACTGCTCGTGCATTACTGTAATGCAAATCCACACAGGCATCCCCTATTTAAACAAGCATTTGTTAATATCCTGTATTAATATATTTACGCTGGGATGGGAAAACAATTTGAAATTTGGGATCTTTAATGGAAACCAATGACATCTTTAATTTAAGAAAACCAAGAGTGGACACATAGACAACCTATCAAGGTATGAACTCCAAGCCATCGCCATCACTTTAGTGTCTACGCATAACATTTTGTAACAGGTAAGAGAAACAAAATTAAGACAGTGCTTGTAGGATGTGGCAACCTGGCTGAAATTGATATTCATTAGAGTACTCTTTGCATGAATAGGAGCATTTGGACTCTGTGGTCTTTATCAGAGCCCCAGCTGGTAATGGTTGAAGGTTAATGCCTTACTCCATTCTGTTCAATTTTCTTTCCTAATTAGTCCTCCAAATCTATAGCTGTGAGCACCAAGTGTCTGTGCTCAAAAGAAACTAATTAATGCTAGCAAATTAGATCAAGTCCAAAGATCCAACAGCCAAACTCTTAAATGCTCCTTGTTAATAGGAAGTGTAGCTGTCAATAACTGCTGTTGGTGGCTATAATGAGGCCTCTTTCTTTCACTGAAAGTGATTTCATTTCTCTTTGTCCCTGTAAAAGCTGTTCCATTCCCTAATAAAAAAATAAAAAAAGACCCTACACAACTAAGTTGCAATGGTAAAGCTAGCAGTATGACCCACTTCTTGTGATCAGCTGGATTGAAATGACATGAAGGGGAGAAGGAAAAAAAAAAAATAATCCCTCCCCAAACATTTTATTGGAAGTCCTAACACTAGTCAGAATACTTACTATTTCCATCACCAAGCAACACAATATGCTCTCATATTTCTTTTCTATGAAACCTTCTAAATCACCTTTGTTTAGTTAATACTGTAAGTATCACTCAAAAAAAAAAAAAAAAAATCTATGATCTCATTTCTTCAAATTGTAATTTACATATAGCTGTTCTCTCTGCTCAGTTTGTTGGAGCAAGGCTCAATGTAACATAATCCCTCTAGAGATTGTATTAATTCACTCACATGCTTAAATGTGATGAGAGTAAATGTTTGTTGGAAATATATCAACCTGAATCTTTTCCTAAAATAAAAGCTATAGTGCACAGACAAAAACATCATGAAAATTCAGCATCTTATCCTCAGGAAGACCAAGCAGGTGAAAACACCTACCAATTCATTACCAGTACTAAATATAGCTGTAGCACTATCAAAACTATCCATACTGTTTAAATAGCTGACAACTACACGGTGTGTCAAACAGAAATCTCAATATCTTCATACAAGGTGAGAGGTTTGCACAATATGACTATACTGTACTTCAATAAGCAGAAAATAAACACAGCAGAGGATAACGTTTCTCCTCTTTTCTATCTGCAATTTTGTCACTCGGTTTTCTCTGACAAAATGAAGTTGTAGGCAACAAGGCAGCATTGTTTTGCTCCTCCCATAGAAAAAGGGTATTCCAGTTAAAGTTTATGACTCCTCCCATGCAACCTTTTAGGCTTTCCATCAAATTCTCATCAGTGAACAAAAGCACGTGTAAGAAATCTGCAGTCACAGCAGCTCAATAAAAATACTACCAGGAAATGCCATGCTATCTCACTGATTGTTATCAGTTACTTGATCTTTTTGCTTCGGTCAATTAGCAGCTGATTATATTTATATACATTCCTTACATACGTGAATTCCAAAAAGATTATATTTTCCACTGTGTAGTTCAGCAGGTGAGCAAAATTCAGTTATCTTTAGTTTCAATTTGCTTCAAGAAAATAAGTTTGATCAATATTTTTAAATATGAGCTGCCATTTAATTTCCTGACGCCACCAGCCTTAGCACCTGCCAGTGTTAACCTCAGAACAGATTATAGATACCAATAGGTTAATTGTCTGCATCAGTTAAGGAAAGTGAGCAATACCATTGAGTAGCATATCAAGCTGAAATTCACTGCTTTGTATATTTCAGTATTTGCATTTCTTATAAAAGAACATATGTACACCTACATATACACACACACACGTTTTTTTGGAAGGACAACTACCTAGGCATGTACGTAGGCATTTTAATGTGCAGCATCAAATATACCTCAATCAGAAATTTCTTCCTTTTTATGGAGTTTGATTTGTCAGGTGTAAGGGTCACGGTCGAGAGCAGGTGGCCCCTACGGGGACAGAGATAATGTCAGTGACAGGACTGTTGAGTAACTGCACATTATCAAAACTCTGGTTGACACTGGTCATGCTCTACTGTAGAGAAGCCTGCAGTAGTGTTGCGTCCAATCATTTTCACTAAGTATCAACACGAGCCCTGAGGAGGAGAGGGCTAATGGGGAACATGGAGAATGGGAGGAGGGTGACTGCCTGGAAATGTCCTTTTCCAGCCACACTTTCCAAAGCAATTTCTAAAGCATTGCCAAGTATCTTAAGAGATTTTTCAGGGCAAATGGATTCACATTGCTAATTACTTCCTACAGACACCAGAACCAACGTACGTATGCTTCAGAGAAGATTCCCAACTCACCACAGGAGGAAAACCATCTTCCTTTTGTCTCCCTCTTATACTAAAAAAAAGTACAGAACATCCTGTCCTCTTGGCCAAATTAATTCCTCCCATAACAAACTTCAAACAAGAAACAGCCGCATCCTTATCTGCAGAGTTGTAGGCAGGATCAAGTGTTGAATAATCCAAACTGTTTCCTTTACCTCACTGCCTTCCTAATAGCAGAATCAAGCTAATCTGATGTAGCTATTCCTGTACTCACTGTGAAAAGCATATAGTTCAGTTACCAAAACAAATCCTGGGAACCTGACAGAAGACATCTGCAAGTCTCTCTTGCTGTGAAAGGCCCAAACCCACTCATCAGTAGCAGTCGCCAAAATGAAAAAGACAAAAAAGAAGTTTAGACCAAAATCTTGTCACAAGAAAAAAAAAAGTTTGTGGGGCTTGGGAAGGGAGGGAGAAGTATTTTCTAACACAACAAATACACATCACTTTGAAAAAAGTAAACAAAATTTAAGTCCCATGACTGACTCAATGACCAGAGTACTTTCTTTTGGGGATCTAAACCTAAGACAACTTTAAAACCAAAATCTGTAACTTCTAAAAGCATTTCTGCTTGTTCCAAGACAAGCTATTAACAACCAAAATTAACTCAATGTACAATACTTACAGTACTATGGTTTATATATTTCTGTCCTGATGGGTTCTTCTCTACCTCACCCCGAGGAGTTAAAAATTTCAACATCAGTAACTCTGAACTGCAGAATAAGTACTCTTAAGAAATGGAACAAACATTTATTATGTACATAGAATCAAAACCAACCAAAGCTCTTGCAGTTTTTTGGTGAATGTTCTTGGTTTCACAGCAGAGAGAAGTCATGGAAAGAAGAGCACAGGAAGCTGAAACAGCAGATGTTTCAGAAAGCTTAAGACAACCTTTCCAAGATAAGAGATGAATTGAGATTCCTGATATTTACCGATTTAAGAAATCTACTCAAAATTTAGATATTATAATTGCAAATTAAAACTAGAAACTTTCAAAGTAACACAGCTTAATAAATTATTTTATAAAAGGAATGGATTCAGCAACAGCAGATAAGCACTCCTGTTAGCTACTTAAGTTTGTAATCACCTCTATTATATGCCAAGAATACACTGACTGAATTACAGGGGTATAACATGAGGCATGCTAGCATCTGCATAAATACTCTGAAAAGTTCCTGCATGACAATGTAACGTGGTTGTTTTGTTTGTTTGACAACATTTAAGAAAAGTACTGCTCTCTGTATGATACTTTAACAGTTTCATGTATATATATTTAATGGAAATTAAGACAATAAGGCATGTTGGCATCCTGGTCATGACAAATTCATCTCTGTTCTTCAAAAAGCATGTTTATTTTCTTACCAAAACTATTAACACAGTAATTTTCACTAAGAGTGCTTGAATCTTAAGCACGGGGCAGAGAAATTTCTGCAATTCAGATGTCCTAAATTCTCAAGGAACATGCAGCACTTACAAGCATTGTACTGCAACAATTTGAAAAAAAAAATCAAAATAAATTTCAACAAGTATAATGAAATATGGCTGGTTTACTTACTTGTTTTTAAAAATTATCTTTAAAATGGACACATTTTCATGATTATGTCATCCCTAAGCTACTCTGCTAAGCTAACACAACCCAGCACAGCAACGGGTCACCCATGTAATCATGCTGGCATAGCAATATCACCTCTTGAGTTAACAAAACCTTTTCTTATTTATTCTTTTTTATCGTTAACCCTTGGGGTTTCTTTTCTCTGGATGCCTCCTGAACACGTGCTGGACAGGCTGTCGCTGCTCACATTATTAGCTCTGATAAGCACACATCTCTAGGTGGTATAGCTGCAGGCTAAGGTAACGGCCTGTATACAGATGGACCCCATGCTCATGCAGAGAACTACTGAATGTACAGGGGCTCCCTGTAGGGACAGACAGGAAGCTAGCACGACCAACAAGACTGTAAAAGCCCATTTGAAGAATAGCTTTTTCTCCTATACTAACAATATATTTATCACAATTCCCTGGAGACAAAATGAAACAAAGGTATACTAAAAGAAGTTGGTCAAACAAAATTAACACAGAGTAGAAAAAACAAGAACAAGTTAAACAAGTAGCTGTGCTACTTAACGTAAACAGCACCAGTTCATACATGCTATCTTCTATAGCACAGAAACTGGCTGTCAGGAGTTCTGACTACTTAATTACACAGCTTATGCTCCTAGTTTGTAATTGTTTACAGGCAATTTTTTTTATGCTATTTCCCATGATTAACACTATCCTCCTGTACTAACAAGACACATTCATTCCGGCAATCATTTCACAGTGGATTTGAAATTCTCCTGACAAAACTGTTTAACCTTCATTTCCCATGAGTTGCTCTCCATGCCTGTATGGATTGAAAGGAGTGCAACAAAATAGAAGTGATACCTTTTTTCAGAAGAAATATGAATGTAGATTTTGTTCATTCATTTAATTTAAAAAATGCACTGGAAACACTCAGCTTCCACCTCTAACTTTCAAGAAATTTCATCAAAACTGGCTTAGAGCTAAGAGAGAGACAGGATTATTTTCAGGATTTTTAACTCACATCCCCTTTCAATGATCCACATCACTAATATTACCAATAAGTAATACACAGCTTGATGTTGGTGCCTTCCTTTGGTCCAAACGGTATCAGAAGGACACACAGGATAAATGAGGTGTCTCAGGGCAACAGTGAGTGATCCACAAGGTAAAAGGGGTGACAGCAGTACCCTCAGTCGTCTGCTTGTTTTCAATACGCTGTGATGCACAGCAGTTTGCGTGTGCCTGGTTAAGTTGATTTATGGATTATACTATATGGTTGTAACTAAATCTAATTCTCAGAAAACAGATGTGTGGTTCAAAAAAAACTTCCATAAAGAAACTGCGAAGATTGTGAAAACAACACAATCACAACCAAACACAAAAATGGCAGAGTTGATACTTACTCTAGCCCTAGTTAGAGCTTGTTGTCCAGACACCTCACAAGGTACAAACAATAACAATCTAATCAGTGTTATTTAAAGTCACAATACCAAATCCAGTACTTCACTTTCCTACTAGGCCTCATAATTGAAGTCTACTAGACTATTCTAATAGCAAAAGACTAAAAGCCACACACCTTCAGGGAAACACCCGTGCTTAAAAACCAATGACTTGGGGAAGAACTGTGCAAGTGTAACCACTGACAGAGCAGCTGCTTTCATGGGAATAAAAAAAAAGGATTCCTGAAAAAGGTTACAGGCAACACCAAGCATTCAACTTTTCCAAGGCACTACTCATCGTCAGGTGTTTGCAGCAAAGATGTTGGAGCCAGAAGAGCACAAAGTGCAGCAGGATGTCAGCAGTGTAGTTATCTCTATCAAAAACAACCAGCAGAATCCATACAGGACTATGCAGTGAGACACAGAATACCATGAAAATCTTTCACACCATGGGGAGGTTTGCTGGTTATCTTGCAACAGAGTGCTTAAAAGAGTTGTCAAACTTCAAGCATTCTTTTTTTTCTTGGCTTTTGTTTTATTTTTATTATTTTTTGTCTTTTTGTGTAAAAGAAATAAGTGTTGCAGATTTGCTGACCTTTTCTCTGATGACAGGTGGCTGTGAGTAGTTTGCAGCCTGGCAGACATATTCAAAAGAAATAAATAAACCCACTTGATGTGTCCCTTCAAGGTGAAGTTGACGCTTCAGCAAAGAGGGAGAAAGTAACTGCTTTTCAAAAGACACTTGTGCTATGGAGAGATCATTTTGAAAATGGATGTTTAAAAATGCATCCACTGTTATTGACTGTTTCTGAAAACAATGCAAGTGTCTCACCTATAAAACCCTCTGATATATCTGTATGGAAACCAAATTTTCCAACCTATTTAAAAATCACAGAAGAAGTTTCAGCAGGATTTGAACCCATTTGTTAAAGATATAAATGTGTAACACAATCTGATTAGCTGATTCTATCTTTATTGCATTCTTTTTTAATTTCTATTTTTGCACGTTTCATAATGTACACAATACACTATATAGGGAACATATTTATAATTAATTACTAAGTCCACATATTTTGGGTACAGTGTGCTCACACTTTTTTTTTTAACCAGTAATGTTTAAAAGAAACTAAAGAATACCAAAGCAGAACGCATCAGCCTAAAAGAAATTCTGTCTAATGAGGTATCTCTGTGCACATACGTCACTAAAGCACTGATGAGGGAAAGGATACACTTTGTTAATAAATATATAATAATAAAGGAGGCCTAACCTGTAGGGTCACACAAAGCAATTTCATCTACACAAGCATCAAATAATACAGACAAGTAACTCTTGCGTTTCCCCTCATGGCACAATCCAAATCAAAACATGGAAAGTTTTCTATCAATCAGAACCAATCAAGTACAAAGTTCTTTTGATAAACACTCCACACTACCAAGCAGCCAAGGCCAACATGGCAGATCTAGATACACACTGCATTATTGGTTTCACAGCAAGCATTAAGATGCTGACCATACGTATTCATTCTCTGACTACTTGTCTCCAAAAACAAGGATTATGTTCAGGGCACAGAAGTGAATACATCAGATCTCCTGATGTATATTTGACTCTTACCTTGCACTTTATCTGAACACAGCTCCTTAGCTCGCTCTCTCATTATTTGTGGAATCAAGACATCTTTTTCTACATGTCTCAGCTTAGAATTCTCTGCAAGAGAGACAGAAACAAAAATAAAAGGAAGATGTTATTTTTTAAGAGAGAAAAATCAGTCTACGAAAATAACGCAACACTGTTTATAGAACAGATACTAAGATATAAAATCTGTCACAAACCAACAGCAGAAAATACCATGGAAGAACTACACGTAAAAGCAGGAAAGTCCCAAGATTTGAAATGACTCATATACAGGCAAGCATATACACCCAAGCATTATCCTGAACATTTTCTGTTGTGCTCAATGTGCAAGATGAACCAAAAATAATGAAAGAAATTAAAAAAATCTGGTGGCACTTTCTCCTTTGTACCTTACTAAATGAAACATCTGCATAAAGACAGCACAGAGATTTAGAGTTATGTTTAATTCAAGATATTAACATTTTTCTATCTGTGTTATCTAAACAATTCACAGCTTTTTACCTCATGTAATAAAGCAAAGAAATAAAGCATGTTGAAGCAGAATCTAAACTTGTATTACTACATGGAAGACTTCGGTTCTTTGAAAAGAAACACAAATATCCATTCCCTTAAACACAGCATCAGTGAGTTTCCTCACTGAGAAAATCAACGTGAGAAAACACTGATGCCTGAATTCTGGATTTAAACGTAGAGCTGTGGTTTGCATGCAGTTGCCTCTGAACAGAATTCAGTTCTATGGATGAGAAGTACAACTACTCATAACAGAGATCACTTGGAACTGCAATAATTTGTTTCTAGATCAAGTCTTCAGAACAAAGGGGTAAGAATTTACCGAGCACAGCTTTCTCCTTCTTAGCTTCTGATTTAAAAGCCCTTTACAGAACATTTGTTCAGAACACTGTAGAGCTCAACATCATTATACCAAATACCTGATTTTCCTCCTCAAACACACTATTTATTTACCTTTTGATGTTGATACAATTCTTCAACACAGAATCAGCTGTGATGCTCTCATTATGAAACCTCTCAGATACGCTGTTATACTGAGCGACAATCATCATTTTAAAATAACATTGAGATATTTAGATTAGATGGAAGAAAAAGTGTGATGTAATAAGACAAGGAAATGAGAAAAATTTAAGTTATCTACCTCATTTCAAACACACTAATTTTCAGAGCATCTGCAGTTATCTCTAGATCAAAAAGAAACAGATTGACGTTTCTCTAGTCATTTCTAATGCCTCACCTTTTAAAGCTTAGTAACATTATGAAGCTGCATGGTGAGGTTTTGCAGCATTTTATCTGTGATACTGCTGGGTGACTCTGGTCACGAAACAGAATGCTATAATGACCAATCCCCAGAATTAGAACTAAAACCTTCTCTTTCATCTGAAAAATTTCTTGTTCAAAACTTCTACAGCAAAAGAAAGGAAATAAAGTCTCTTATGCAGCAAAAATTCTAAACACAAATTAATTTCCTTTTATGCTCTGATTCTCATGACTGAGAACAGAATTATAATTAAATACAATTCTGACAGTTCTTCAGAGTATCAGTACAAGTACTGTACAGAGCATTTGTACAGTAAAATGTAAGGTGTCATAGAGCTTTAAAGCACATCTCCTAAGAAGCAGGACAAATAAGTTCAGCCAAATGGTAAGGCAGAAACAGCACCGCTGAACTACATGCCTCAGCTCTACTTTGAGCAACTTCAGCCAAAACAAGCTGGCACTCCTACAGTCCTGCCCTATCCCAGGGCCTGCAATGCTCTTCCCTCTGCACCCACAGATGTTCTCTGCAGGCCTGCGGACTGAAAAGGGAAGTGAATTTGATTGGACACTGAATAAATTTCTTGTCATGCAATTGTTCAGCTAGATAAATTCCCCAGTCTATTTCACCATGAAACTTCAGCGGTCCATGAGAAAGAACTGTGCAAGAGCAGGAACAAGGGGAGGGAAGCTTACAGCTACCACAAGCACCACTGGCTCAAACTACAGCCTATGCCTTTATTTTTTCTTTGTTAATGGGACATCAGCTGCCACCAAAGCAGAGAATTAGGCAGCCCCCAGTTGGCACTGTGCACCCTCATCACATCAGCACCTGTGGGCAACTCAGGACATGGGGCAGTGTCCTGTAAGAAGAACCAGAAGAGAGCAATGACAGTCATTTAAAGGCAATTAAGGAACAGTAAAAAAGAAACAAGAATGAAGACCACTCATGGTCTCATATACAGAAGTGTTTTTCTTCAAAGTTTTATTGGTATCAGCTTTTAAACCATAGGAAGCACAGGCAATTCAAATCATTTTATACAGCCAAGGTGGTAGATTTCTGCACCCACATGCATCTGTATCTCCAAACAGGTCGAAAGGAGATGTTCAGCTTGAGCAGCGCTGTATTTACTCATGATTTTCAACTGCATTGTCTAAAGCATTTTAATATTCTTCTTTGATTTTAAACTATTCATTATATCATATGAATGGCAATTTTCAGTCAGGGACTTCAAAACGCGTTCCTGAAGTTGGTATCCCTAGCATTTATACAGAACATCAAACAAAAATAAGGTGCAAATATTAACAATATCAGATACCAGATAGAAAGAGTTTGTGTGTGGAATAATCATATTTCTGGATAGCAACCTGTAAGCGCTTGCAAAGAGTTCAACATCAACCTAACTACATCAGCTCTGCAGCTAACATTACATGGCAAGAACTTTCAAAGAAATAACACCTTAGAAGCAAGACTTCATCAAAAAACATGAGACAGTCATGATGTGAAGCTACCAATTCCTTTTGCCTTTTTTCAACTGTATTAGATTTCCTAGAATAATAAGTAGTGTTTTCCCTTTAGATAGTTCACTAGCCTGCACTAAGAAATATATTTCTTATTCTAATACCAGATTTGCTGCCAACTAGTCCCAATGCAATCTGCATTACAATACACCTGCTATGTTTCCTGCCTACTGTTTTATTTTTTCTTCAAAATATTAATAGAATTATCAAAGAATAATAGAATTATTCCTAAAAAGAATAATAGAATTATTCCTAGGCTTTCTTACAGCTTGCTCTTCTTGTTAGAGAGTTGATACCTTTGGTTCCTATCTACCACCTTCTGCACTCTGCCTGGTCTTCTGCACAGGCTGCTTGAGATGTTCTCAGCATCTGGCTACAAAACGTAACAAGAACAAATCTGGCTACAAAATGTAACAAGCAATTGGTGCAATAAAGCTACCAGACAAAACTGCATCAGCGCACTCCAGAACGCTGCTGCTTCTCACAGGGACATGGAACACAACGGCTCAAAGATCTAAGCTTGCAGTTGCCAGAATAAAAGACACAAGGACAAAATCTATAGAAAACTAAGTATCCCTCTGAAAGGGAAACTATTTTCCATGCCACTTCAGGGTACTGTAAAGAATTAAGGGTAGAGATTACAAAACTATGAGATGCTCCTATTCGGTGAAATATTGAGAACAATTTTAAAGCATTTCTTTTCTTAACACAAATAAAATCTGGGGGTTTTGGTAAATTTCAATGCCTGAAACAGCTCTGATTGTATACAATACATAGGGCACAAGGCTACATTTGCTATAGTTTTCTGTGGTTGATTAAACCCTCAGTTGCAAAAGCTATCTAGTGCCATGGAAAGCCAAGGATGCAACCATTCCGTTTAACGGTTTTCATTATTTTTCTATAAATGACAAAAAAGCGAGGAAATATGTGCATCAGTAGGATGCAAGCACTAGAAGAGTAGAGAATACACGTTGTTCCCTCTGCATTGAAGCTGGGAAACCAGGAGATGACTGAAACGCTCTCTTTGCCTTCTAGCCTCCAGCTATAGGATCCAGGGAGGCCTGGAGAGAAGACCACAGCACAGGCCTGTGTAATGGACAGCACGCCTTTAAGAGGACAAGAGACAGAAGGAATATGAAGCTGCTTTACAGTCTTAATAATGAAAGGAACTCTAGCAGCTTGTCATACTGAATAGAGGGCTATTACAGAAAGGAGATACCAAGATGAAATCTTTCCTTGAACAACGACACAGTGTAAGTTTTATTACCTCCCTGCCTCACATCTATAGCATCCAACAGGAACTGCGTTAAGCAATTCCAACAGAAGTTTTTGGAACATGCATTTCTGGTTACTCTGCTTGTAATTTGGATGCCCTTGGTTGTTCATCTAGTGACTTTAAAAAAAAAATAATAGTACTAACTCAAGCTAATACTAGTACTACATTAGGTGATTCAGTAAGAAACAATAAGGCCTTTCAATACGAAAGTATAAATGATGAGCTAAGCAATGAGTAACAAGTTAACAAAATGCATTAAATTCAGGGGTTTAATCTTTTTTTGTATCCCTCGACAAAAACAATCCATACACTGTAAAGACAGCATACAACTATTGTGTTTTACGAAGCTCATGGCTTCCTATGAGCTTATTACAAAGCTGACTGGAAAGTATACTTTTCTTAATAAAAGAAACAGCAGTGCAGTGTTAATTGTATGCTTACAGGCAAATGTTTCTTTCATCAGACTACTGGCTCCAAAGCCCACGTCAGACTTACTTTAGTTGCATGTCAGCTGCATTTAGAATGGGCAAAGAGCTACGGCTTATAACTCCTTCAGGAAAAGAATGCACTCAAGACTTTCATCGCTGCTACTCTGCCTAGCTTCTCCAACCTGGATTAAACAACAAGTTAGCATGAATTCATATAAGATCTGTAAGTCATGAGCGTATATGTGCACCATAAAAATAGTCATCAAAAAAGGTCTATATCACTGAGTATGTTACCAATTACCTGAAGCCTCTATTCTATATCAAAGTCACACATCATCACAAGAAATTTAGAGAGAGATCTATTAAAACCACAGGCAGAAAAAAAGCAGGTGCTTCCAAAAATCTTGGAAGATTTTTTCCTGCAATTGTAGTTTTTAAAAAACGCCTCTTGAAGATGAAATTAATACTCCCTATACAGCCCTATAACCCGTGAAGGAACTCCTGCGCCCTTATTCCAAGAAGTTCACAGGGCCAAAATGACAAAACAGTTTCAGTATACTCCTTTAAAATTCTGTCCCACAGAAACATTTGGGATCCAGCTAAAGGCAGTGAATTTCACCAGTCTGAAACATCCAGTGTGAACCAGCTCACGATGGACCAGGAGCGAACATTTTCCCGCATACCTGAAACGCCACCGCATCTGGTAACTTCATTTGCACGTCAGTGTTCGCAGAGGAATTGGGAGTCTTAAGTACTTTGCTTTCTACCAAGGTTTTAAAGTACAGAAGGACAACATAAAGTGAGGGAAGTGTTATAATCCAAGCAAAGTAATGTATGTGATACCCTGAAATCCTGATTGAAAAGCAAAAGAGGCTGATCAGCTCAGTTTCTTTATACAGTAGCCTTTTTTTTAAGCTGTATATGAATAAATTTATTTGTATTTAAAAAGTTACAGATTTTGAGATTTTTCTATCTAATATTCACATCATTTTAAATTAAGATGGAGTACAGGGATGACAACACCAGGGAAAATTTCCAAAGCTTTAACTTCTCACCATTCTATCATCACCTCAAAGTCAATTTTCACCTTTTTCACTGGCTGAATTTGTTATCTTACGTTTTGCTTTGGGGCTCGTGTGTTCTAGCAGTATGGCAGTACTCGATTGCAAGAATACTGTTCACTAAAAATGAGCAATGGCTGTATTACAGTCTGTAATATCTAGAAAGAAAAGGACAAACAAACCTGACAGAGCACACTTATTTGTTAATTACATGTGGCTTCCAAATGCTCATACATCAACAGTAAAGCCAAGCCTGGAGTTGCACTTGTGGAGATTTTTGACACAGGGGTGGTTTGGCTGTTGCTTTTTTTCCACTCCTTATCACATAACATAGCCAGGACTCAAAGAATCAAATGCAGATCGGGGATTAGTATTTACTATGCTGGTTCATTCATGCTGTCTTAACTACTGCACAGAAATAGCAGAGCTGCCAGTTAGGAAAACTTAGGGTGTGAGCTACTTAAAAGGAAACCAACCCAAATCCCTTCAGACAACTGTAGATGAGAATTCCAGCAAAATACACAAAATAAGAAGGCAGTAACAACAACGCATGTTACTACTTAGAATTCTGCTTGTTCTGAATTCTATTCCTTCTGCATTATTCACTTGTTAAACTGATGTAAAATTTCTCTAAACACAACTTCCCATCACTTGAACAAAGACACTAGGCAGCAATTATTTCAGAATCAAAATACACATTTTGTACTTCCTGAGACAGCAAAAACTGACATTGCCACAATGCAGCTGGATTCCTACATACAAGGCTTCATGCTTTTTACGTGAAGCCCAAACTTTTGAGCACTCCTGGTCTAATCTGGTCACAAAGGTCACTCCTACTGGTCACTGGTCACTCCTACTACCCCACACCCTACCTAAGAAGGGATGTTGTCAAGAACGTGCTGCTCACTTCCACCTGGAAAACGAAACAGAGGAAGGTCCACAAACATCACAGACTATCAAAAGAACATAAGCCAAAACAAACACATCACATAAAGTAGACCTAACCGGCACATTACAGAACTCTGTATCCATTCAAAACTGAACCAAGAAATCAGTAACCAAGTGCAAAGTAACCTGCATTTCGATGAAGACGAGGCACAGGAAAATCTATAAACCATTGAAACCCCCAGTCACTAACAGAGGAGATGCCAATGACATTAAGAATGGCAAGAGTATGACACACTCCTCTCTTCTTTCATGCAAGCCTTGAATATAAAAGTTTCATTAAGAAATCCTGCCTAACATCTTTAAGGAATTGAGTATTTAGCTCTTCAATCACTTTTTTCAAGACATAGTTGAATAGTTTATCTGGCTGTGCAGTTTACATCTTTCATTTCAGACAACAAAGACCACACACAAATTAAGACAAAGTATTTCGAATATCAGGACAAAACACCATTTTTTTTGTTGTTGTTGTTTTTTTTTTTCTAATGAAAGTGAGGATTAAAAAAGAAGACAAAACAATGCCTACCTTATCCATCATGATTTCTGCACTAACAGATTTAATGAACAATCAGCACACAGCAAATGAATCAATGGAGACCTTAAAAACTAATATCGCATACATATGATCCAAAAACACAAGTAATCATTCAGTTTGCCAAAAGTTGCACAGCATGAGGCGCTTTGACATGGAGAGAAAACTGAGAGCCTTTTGGTTACATTAACAAAATTACTGAAGATGTTTTTCTGGATTTTAAACTCTAAAGGATCCTTTCAAACTATTCAGCTGGAGAGTCCCAATATATCATCCATGTCTTAGTTCTTTTCCCATAAAAGTTCTCTATAATGGGCAGTTAAACAACTTCAGTGCATCACTATTATCCTTTCCATCCACATTTCCGACACAGGCCAAAGAAAGGTCAATCTGATGTAACACCCTTCTCGATGGTAACTTACGTTCTTGATCACCAGTGTTATTTAAGGACATTTTTGTAATTACAAGGTGAAACTATTCTTCCTTTCACTTGTAGAATTTTCTCCTTTTAATACGACATTGTTGTTTCTCCCATTATTTCTCCCTATCTTTTGAACCTATGAATACATAGCCATAATTCTTCTATTTCTGTTTTACTGTCCATGGCATTTCAAAACAAGCCCCAACCATTCTAGGCCAGTTCAGTCCTTTCACTGATACATTATTACTGTATTTAACCACCCTGATTTTCAAATGACAAGACACTCAGACACTTCAAGCAACTTAAGATTAAGTCCCTACGTTTTTAAAGCCCCTAAAAATATCCAGGGTAGGTGCCAAACCTTGCATTGCTTATCCAAACTACTATCAGAAACCTCACTTTTCTCTTTAAGCATTTGTGAGTTCTCAGAAAGGGATTCAGACATCATTATTAAAAAAAAATGACATCTACAACCAAATGCATGTTAAAAAGAAAATGTGCCTTCCAATAACCCATGGCTCCTACTACTGAAAGTCACATATTAACAATGACAATTTTGGAAGTGGTGCACACACACACACACACAAAAAAAAAAAAAAGCCAATAAATAAAACTCCCACTTTGGGCTGTAGCACATTCATTCTTAAGAAGGATAACACAAAATCATGTTAATGCATAGTTTTCTCAAATGATTTATCTACTAATTCATTTACTGGCCAGCCTGCATGGGACCTTGGGCAGCCTGATCTATTGGGTGGCATCCCACCAGCAGGGAGCTCAAACTAGATGATCTTTAAAGTCACTTCCAATCCAAGCCATTCTATGAATGGAATCACCTACTAACAGAGCCACAGCTTCTTTCCAAACCAGGGTTGTCAAAAAGCCTCCTTCCATAAAAATTGTGACATGATTCACAGCTTCTACATTCTGAACCTTAGAGGACTCCCTGACACTCACTCTCTACTGCCTGGCAAAGGCACGAGAACATTTGTGTGTTTTGTAACCATAAATGGAGCATCACTCATGGTAACTATTTATTCAACTGTGATTTTTCCTCTTTTTTTTTCTCATACGTGAGCCAAGAAGCAGTTAATGATGACAACCGCACCAGGGTATCTGAGTTAACACCTTACTGATACAAACAGAGCATCTCACACCTCTTGCAGCTATTGTTCCACTCTCTCCACAATCTCACGTAGACATCTCTGCTTTCAGTACAGGTTCTGAGGTTTTCAGCAGAGTTGTAACAGCTAGGGACTGACGGCAGGGCTAGTGGGGAGATAAGCTAGAGGAAAACAAGGTCGCAGATTGAGCGAGGTGTTAGTAAGCAATGCTGCTGCTTAGCAGATCAATCTCAGTACCGGTGTAGGAGTATATATCTAAAGTACCTGCTCAGGACTACCACTACAGATAAAAAAAAATACAGTACAGGGTGGGAGGCACATGTCATGTAACAGCAGGAACAAACGTGGATGCAAAACATTGCTGCTATATGTCAGAATCTGGAATCATCCTCTTTGTCATACAAAGAATGAATGATAGCTTAATTTCAGCCATTGTAATTACTATAAACTTCTTTTAAAGGATAACTGACAGCAAAACTGTGCTGTTGACAACTACCACCAGCTGTTACACAGCAGAAGTTTTATGTTATTTTCTTAACTCTACCACTCCAACACTTAGATGTGCCATCCACAAAACAAGAGCTTGAGCACCACAGCAGTGCCTTATCAGCAGGGTCTGGAAAGCCAGACTTAAGCCATTGCCATCAGGAGCAAGAAATGGCCAGCGCCCTTTGGTTCCTGAGGCCAGTGCCTCATCAAGCAAGGCACAGGCAAGACAGGCAATGTGAATGCCCTGGCAGCTTTCACCTTGCTGAAAGCCTGACCTTGTAACACAGGTGTGCCTGCAAAAGGGAGAAGCCTCAGGAACGTAGTGCTCATATGCACCTCGTGCTACCGCTAGGCCACAGGTTAGAACTCAGCAATGGGACACAGCCACGAGCCACCGGGACACTTGTGCACACGAGGCCCAGGACAGCTCGCTGCTTCACTCCCAGGCAGGCGGGCAGGCACGGCGAAGCTCCCGGGGCACGCAGATCTCGCTGTCCCGGGGCTCAGGCCGAGTTCTGCCGCTGATGGGAGCCTGAGGCCCGCGCCGCGCTCACAGCGCTGAGGCAGAGGCCGGAGGCGGGCAACGGAGCCCCCGCACCGCGAGCACCCGGGGGCAGCCCGAGCCCGCCGAGCCTCCCGCGGCCATCCTCCTCCACGCCCAGCGGGGAGAAGAAGCGGGGACTTCCCACAGGAAACCGTGGCGAGGCGCCGACGAGAAGAGGAGGCGCAGGGGTGAGCGCTCCGCGGCGGGCGGCCGCCCCTACCTGCTGCTCTGGGGGGAGGCTCCATCTGCGGCTCCACGCTACGCCCGCAGCTGCGCACCCTACGTGGCCGGCCCCGAGCCGCTGCCGCGCAGGCGCGGCCCAACCCTCTGCACAGCCTCGATGCGGGCAGAGGGCGGCGGCGGCGCGCGCTTAGGGGAAGGCGGGAAGGGATGAGGGAGCGTGCGGGAACTTGCCGGAACTTGCCTTGGAGCGCGGGTTTGGGTTCGCCTGTCCGCTGGGACGAGGGGCTGTGAGCGGTGCTGAGGTGGTTTAGACGCTCGTCCCTGGAAGTCTCCTGGAGCAGACGATATCAGCTTCTCCAGGAGCTCTAGGCAGTGAGAAGATGAGAATTACGGGAGTGGCTACGTTCGTTGGTTAGTTGTTTTGCACCCTCTAAGAAAGAGCTTCCTGTATAAGTACGGTTGCTTAGGACAAATCACACGTTAGGAGGTCTGCAGAAAGAACGCGCAGTGCTTTTTGCATGACCATCACTATGAGTTCATTGCACTTCAGTCCGATCTGCGTGTCCTCGTGGTTTGCCTCTTTATTGAGACGTATCTGAAGCATGCTTTAAGAGCAGAGGTATAATTCTGGTCTTGTAAGCCTCTAGAATTTTTAACTGACCGGCCTATCTGTTAATGATACGGTCAACCCCTTTGAGAGGCAAAACACAGAATGAAAATCTGTAAGAAGGTACTTAGGGCACTCTGAAACTAATACATAGTTCAGACATGATGAGAGCTGAAAGTCGAGACTTTTTTAACAGATAGAATTCAGTCTCCAAAGAGTCTCTTTGCCCACTAGCCTCTTCAGCTATTTTGGCAGATGAGTGGTATGAAAAATCAGTCTATTTAAACACCAGCCTCTTATATGAGGTGGCAAAAATTCTTCCTCAGTGTAGCATTTCCTCTGTAATCCTGTACTGTTACTTCCTGCTCAGTGCAAATGAGCTGAGCGTTAAACATTACATTCTCAGGTAAGTGGGAAGTCCAGGACTGTCTCAAACACTGCATAAACCTTGTGTGCCTCTGGTAGATAACAACAGAAGCGATTTAGAAAAACTCAATGGGATCACAAAATCAGGTTATTTATTTGTAAAAATAATTATCATTCAGATAGAGATCTGACTTTCAAATTCAGCTTTTTGTTTGCTTAGTAGTTTGGTTTTTTTTTTGGTTTTTTTTTTTCAGATATGTACGATTTCCCCATATGATAATTCAGTGCTTTTATTTGAAAATGGATTATTTTAACTTGAGGCCACACTAAAAGCTAAGTTCTTCATGCCAAAGCATTCACGGAAATTAGTAGAGCGTGATGTAGGCAAAATCTTCCACACGATTGCCTTTGGCCTTACTGATTTAGAGTACTTCTGTTACAGAGCCTTAAGTGTCTTCGTGATATTTTGTTTTTATACCACACGTTTTTTCTCATTTCTTATTGTAGAATATGGATATTATAATTGTTTTTGGTAATATTAACCTATACCACTTTCAGTTGTTTTTTATAATTTGATACTTTTTGAATAAGGCTGTGAAAATACAGCATATTTTTTATTATTATTTTATTTTAAAGGCTTTTGGCGTATGCTTCTTCTGCAATGAATGCAAGTGTTGGGAAGGAAAAAAAAAAAAAAAAAAAAAGCCAATCTGCAAAGAGTTACTCTGCAACAGGAAAATACAAAACAAAAGCCCCACATGATACAAAAAGGAGCTTACAACACGAGATCCGAACACTTAAAACAGTAAGTTGAAATCAATACAAATTAAATAATTGAAGTAAGTCTTTGCCAATCTTAGGCTTTTGGTTGTTGGTATCTACAGATGCCCTGCAGAATGAGAACTACAAAGATTTATTTAAATTTAAGACCTTTGAACTTCAAAATTGTGTTAATTTGATTGTTTTAGACACGGGATACTAGGCTAGAGACAATCTCTCTTTGGAATGGTATTTCTGTTTTTTGATGAAGACAATAGATGCAAATATCCATCAACTTTGTAACTTGGGCAACCTGCCCTACCCTGCTGCAGAAGTGCTGTCAGGTCTGGAAAGCAACAAAAAATTGCTACAAATTCTGCAATTCTATTTTTCACATATGACAGAAGAAAATGTTGAATGCTAAGAAAAAGCGAGGTCTTTCCGAATGAGAAACAAATAGAAATGGAAAAATAATTATAGAAAATCTTTCTTCTGGACGTTTGAGGGGCAGAAATAATAGGTTTTGAGTGAGAGAATATACAAGCGTGGATCTGAAAATAGACTTATTCTATTTGGAACTATTATAAACTATTGGAAATGAGAAAGCATCAGAAAAAAATATAAAATGTATTAGAAATCCTGACAAATAATTGAATGAGACTGACATTATGGGTAACAGAAACAACATAGCTAAGACACTAAGATATACACCATCTAAAAAGAAGCTTTAAATTAAAAGAAATAGACTTGGGAGTCTGTGGTGGTGGCTGGATATGGTTGGCACAGTGACTGAGTTGAATATGAACAGAACAATTTTTGCAAACAGAAAAGAGGAGATTACAATGTAAGAAATGTGATAAAAGCCACATCAAGAATTTTAGTAGATGGATAAACAAGGTAAATGCTTTGTAAATACATGTTTTGCACATTTTTATATGCAGAGTAGATGTAAGTAAGATCAGCACTGTATATATAGAGAAAAGATTTACCGCCATCCTTCAGGTGGAAGTGCTGGTTACATGAGCTTCATTCTGTAGGAGCACCCAAGAGTAAAATGAGACAGTTCCATTACTACAACAACAACAAAAAAGATGGGAAGTGAATATCACTGGATATCACATAAACAAGAAACCCTCTTGCACCTTATCTCTAGGGAGAGTTTTGAAATGATATTCAGAGAATATAATTTGTGTTTAGTCAGATCTTTCAAAGTATGAATCTTGCATTTGTTCTGCAATCCTGTGAAGTTACGATGACATGCATCGGACCTTTTCTTTGCAGTACACTGATGG
This sequence comes from Tetrao urogallus, assembly GCF_951394365.1. Lineage (NCBI taxonomy): Eukaryota > Metazoa > Chordata > Aves > Galliformes > Phasianidae > Tetrao > Tetrao urogallus. Next base: position 13,600,119 of record NC_136820.1, read on the forward strand.
ATGTTAGTACTATAAGCTTAACTTCATTACCATGCTGGTATCAGCTCCTGTTTATTCTGTGCTGCATGCATCATTTCTTCAATACTGTCTCCCACACTTTATGTCTACAAGGAAAACTGCCTTGTAATCTTTCATGCAGTTAATTCCCTGAGAGTAAAATATTGGGTACTCTGGTGAAGAATCCAGTGATTGTGGTCACAGTTTTCTGCATTGATTACTACAGTGGGGAAACTCCTGTAATTCCCATTATAGTCCTGAAGGATGCAAGAGGTGATGGGGATGCTTGATTTTCAGCAGTCCTCAAGAAATTAAAAACAGTCATAAGTAGTGCTGGATTGCAGTCAGTTCTGTGTTCCTGAGATTCATCTTGTCATTTGATTAGTTAATCGCCCATTTTCAAAGGTGTGAACGTATTTTCACACATCAACCAAGACTGTGTTAACAATGAAACTATAAATAACAATAGAGATGAAATATCTATTGCACGAGTCTCTGCACCACGTTCTTACCAGATAAAGAGCCTCTATCTGTCTGCACACAGGTGTGATTTTTTTTTTAAACTCCGAACAGTAGCCTTGTCATATTAGTTCAAATGAATATTTTCAAATGGCACCTCTTCAATGTGTTTGCTGTTAACATTTTTGATCTTGTTCCATGAAATGTAACTTCCAGTAAAAGGCTGTGATTCTTTGCTATGCTTACTTGTGTGAAATAAATATTCACTGATAGGTGAGTGAGGGAGTTTTAAATGAGTTAACGTCTAGAATAAAAGGAAACATTTTCTTCTCTGCTTAAGGGAGGTAGACTTTTACAAAAGCCACTATAAGGTTGTTCAAGGTCTTATTGGCAATTGCATTCTGAGATTTTTCATTCATTGGAGAAATCTACTCCAGGAGAGAAAAAGAGATAAAGGATAAGTTTGTAGTCTCTTTTGTAGTGCGTATTCCAGTGTTGTAAAGCTGTTCACCCACAGAAAAGTCGTATTTATGTGCTTGCTTTCTAAAAGTTTAAAGTCAGAGATCTCAGCAGAATATGCTATTGAAGGAGGAGGAAGCAGTAGGAGTTTTGAGTTACTTCTATCCTATCCAATTAATCTGTAATTTTGCTTGTTCTAGAAGCTTGCAGACCTCCAAGCCTACAGGCCCGTGAAGTTACACATGAGACTCTTGAACGATATCTTCACAGTGCAAGCATTAGCACTGTGTTACTTTGGCTTCTCTCTCGACATGTCAACTGCAGTTTTCAGAGCATCAGGTGGCAAGCTCCCCAGTGGCACTATTTCTAGGCCTCTGTGCCTTGTCTCTTATCACTTCTTCAAAAATGAAACCTGTTCCTTTGTGAGGCAGGCCTTTCTACTCATGTTTTAGGGAAGTTGGAAGCATCTTGTCAGGGTGACTACTTCCCATCATTCCTGTTGTCCTAGCAAGAAGTCACTGAAGTAGTATCTAGGGAACTGGCCATCTGCTCAACTAGAAAGAATGCATCAAATAATAATTACATTTTCCAGTTACTACTAGATACAGTTGCCATAGAGAAAAACACTTTGATTCCCTTCCTTCTGCAAAGTCTGCATAGAACAGCACAGTCCTTCATTGGCTTTTGTTTCCTTAAAATTTCCTTTTACCTCAACAAATTCAGATATAACCCGAAGCTAAAAAACATATACCAGATACAAAGGACTGGATCAACATCTAAATTTTCAAATAACAGTAGTTCAGTTCTATGAGAAGGAATTGAAGTTCCACTACTAAAATGATAGTCTTTATAATCTGTCATCATTTGATCTATCCTATTTACAAGAACAATGACTTTCCAGAGTGTGGACAGAGTGTGTTTTTTTTTTGTCTGAATACATTCAGGTCAATTATAGGGCAACTCTCAATTGCACTGGAGGTTTAATTTAGACATGTTTGTTACTTTGTTTTCCTTCCTTCCTGCTAAGTTCTCTTTCTGTTCATTACTTTCTTTAAAAAGCTACTTAGCAGTTCTTTTGCTTTATACTTCCACTTTTTTTTTTCTTTTTTTTTTTTTTTTTTTAATGCCCTAGAAAGAAGAGCTACTTACTGATGTTAAATGTTTGAAAGGCTGAATTCAGCATGGTTTCTGGGCAGCAGTAGACACTACCTGGCATAGTTCCTTGTATTTGAGCTGGCAGTTGAGCCATCTAACTTTCTTTTTATTCGTACTAGCCTGAACATTTGCTAATCCCTCCCCAAAATGATTTTAGTTTGTTTGTGCCACAGAGGAGAATATCTTTACGTGGGTGAGCTCTGAAGTTCAAAGCTGCTTTCCAATCTATTCATCAGCATCCATGTGATGGATGACTCCATCATTGGTGTCGGGATTTGTTAGTGGCAGAGTGAAGAAACAAGACCATGAATAGCTGAAAGATACTGTGATTGAATTTTCTTAATGTTTATAATAATTAAATATATTCAGTACACTTTCTTTTTACAAATTCCAGCTTGACATTTAAAGACAGATAAACAGGATGTGAGTAGAAGATGCATTTCCTTCCATGACTGATATAATCAAAACATGTTGTTTTTACAGAAGATTTTTTGCTCCCTTTAGTTTTCAGGTGTTTAAGGATGATGCAACGATAATAACGCTGAACACTTAGCATCTCCATTATTCACCAGTCTGGAAAATTCAATCTGACTTAAACTGCTGTGCTAGAGAACCTCAACTGACCAGCACTGATTCTGTGATTTGTACTTAGTGAGATAGGGACATTATCAAAAAATAGTATTGGCAGTCACAGAACTCTATAACCTGATGTTCAGTAAGGATAAAAATGTCTCATGCCCTTCTTTGTGTTCATTCATTGCTTTGGAAATAAACTTTTTAGTTCACAGTATCTTATCTATGTTGGGCACTTAGGCACTTGCCTATTTACAAGTATAAGTGTACTGCTGAAGACAAGGTAATTATTCCATCACACGTTTTTGAGCAGTGAAATAATTTCTCATTGCAGTTGCAAATGAATGTGATGTCTGTCCCTTCCTAATGTTCTTTATGTTCCTGAGTATGGTTTTATATCTGCTGTACTTTTTTATCTTCTGACATTTATTTCAGTGTTAAGAGATCACAGTTCAGAGAGGGAAGGTCTGATTTCAAAACTCAGCTCTCAACTTATATTTCCCCATAATATGATTCTGGCATGTTTAGTAGATATTTTGGACAACTCCAGTTCTGATGGTTTGTTGGTAAGGTGGCAGCAAGGGTTAACTGCAGTTAATGTGACAAACTGTACTGCGATTTTTAGAATCTTCTGATATTTTTCAAACTGATTAATGTTACATTGTAATATACAGAATCCAACTGAAAGCTGGGAAGACATATCCCAGTTAACTCCAGTTGTTTTTAGGAGATTGTTAAGAGCCTGACAACTTCAACTTGAGTCAAATTGATTCAAGTTGATTTCAAATCATTTGCTCCAAAGCCATTTGATTAACCAAGTCTTAGACTTGACAAAAAAAGCTTCAACCTTTGCTCACAACTGGGAGATGTATGAGGTTGTATAATGTAATGAAGCTGTGAACAAAAATGGATACTCACTGGAAAACCTTGGCAAAGTTTGTAAACAAATCTTATGAGATCTTGGAAGTGCTGGGCAGTTCTGAAATCTCAGTAGCAATGAATGGCAATTTTAACTTTTGCCAAAGGGCAGCTGGCAGTTGAATGCAAATAGTATGATTTAGGATATCACAGTCAGTCTGTTTGCTCAGTTAATAAAAGTTTAAGGTATTACTTGTATTTCTTGACTTCATAGCAAGCTCCAATTTGGAATTATAGATTTTTCATAAATACTTCTATTATTTGCCTATACTCTGCATTAGTGTGATCACTGCACGTTACTAATGTATCAATTTGTCAAAATCAGAGTTTGGGCTCTGTTTCTTCAGGCATCTGCGTATCTATTTGAGAAATCTCACTGTGTAAATGATTGAGAAGACAACAGGTGGCAAAAAAAAGAAAAGCATTACAAATTCTGTATTCAATATGAACAAGTCTTCTGCTTCTCTTTTAACATTATGTGTATGTAATACAGGTCAAAAGTAATTTATATGCCTTACGTATAGGTATGTAATTCTTTTTTGTACATATCCCATAGAATTGGTGAAGGAGCGTGGCACCAAAGAAGATGCAATTGTACAGAAACGTGTAAAAGAAAGTGTAACTAAGGTTCAGCTTTCTGTCATGTTTTTACAAAGCCAAGTCTAAGTGTTAATCAACTCAGAAGTACAGGGATTTTTGGTCAGGCTATTTCAAACTGATGCTTCTTGACAGTTTTTTTACCCCACTTTTTATAACACCTTTTATTTAGTTTAAGTGACTAATCCAGATTTTAGAGAAAAGAATACCCAGTGCTCTAACCTCTCAGTAAGGTTCAGAAAACAGCTCTGAGACTTCCCAGAAGTTCTACAACGAAATTATGGGGGGAAAAGAATTCATATTTCTGGTAAGTCAAAGGCTCAAAACAAAAATAAAATTATTCCGTAAAAATTGTTAATTATATAAATTAACATAGAGAAGATGTAACCAAAGAAAACACCCATACTCCAAATCCTTCCGTGTTTTACTTTGAATGGGAATTTGGAACTACAACTAAATCCACTTTAGAGATAAATCTTTTTTTTCCCAAGCACTGTGTTCTATAACATAAACATTAAATCTCCCTCAGTATTGTAATTTATATTCAGTAAAATAAATAAATAAATAAATAAATAAATATGATGGAAGAATGTGATGAATCAATCCCCATAAGCTGTAGAAAGGGGAAGATGATGTTTGAATTTTGAAATGGAACAGCAGGTAATGATTTATGAACAAGATTTTAACCCTTGTGTTCTAAAAAAAAAAAATTGCAGTTGTAATTTCAGCATAATTCTTTTTCACTTGTCTGTGCTGAATGATGTTGGTAGAATGCATAGAAAAAAAGGTTTCATTTGTTTTGATGTTTCTTTCTGTTTAGAAAAGGAGATTTTACACTGTGGAAATTTGCTTAGCTCAGTGTTTATTTCCTCAGCTAGAAAATCATAGCAAAATTGAGACAGTCAAGTTAGCTAGAGAAATTAGCACTTTTTTTTTTTTTAATCATTACCTCTTTATGGATTCCTTATTCATCTTTCTTCCATTGCTATTTCATGCATAAAAATGTTTATTACTCTTTTCCTTTCTGTTGCGTCTGTGACAACTTGGCACTTTGTAATGCATAAGGATCACTTTTTGCCAGTTTTAGTGGGAGAAGCAGCAGTATGTTGCAAAACTTAATCTAACATCTCTGGCAAATGTTATTATTGTTATGGTTCCAATTTCCACTGCGTTGGTTCAGTTGTAACTGAGAGTAAATAAGTGATTTTGTCATTCAGCTCCTGCGTTCCCTGAATTGACTAGAAATTAAGAGTAGATCATGAAAAAAAGATGGGAAAATTTGGGATTTACTTTTTTACTATTATTTTAAGCTCATGCTGTGGTTTGTACAAGCAGAAATATATAGAATCATAAAATCATAGAATCCTTAGAGATGGAAGGGCTCTTCAGAGGTCATCTAGTCCACTCTCCTGCAGTGATCAGGGTTTCCCACAGCTAGATCAGGAGCTCAGAGCCCTGTCCATCCTGACCTTGAATTTCTCCAGGGAAGGAGCATAGACTTCCTGTCTGAGGAATCAGTTCCAGTGCTTCATCACCTGCACTGTAAAAGACTTTTTCCTTACGTCCAACCTAAATATCCCCTCTCTTAGTTTGAAACTACTTCCCTTAGTCCTATCACCACAGACTTTGCTAAAGAGTCTGTGCTCTTCTTTCTTGTAGTTCCATTTGGATACTGAAAGGCCTCTCTCAGGTCACCTCAGAGCCTTTTCTTCTGCAGGCTGAACAGCTCCAGTGCTCTCAGCCTGTCTTCATAAGAGAGGTGTTCCATCCCTTGGATCATTTTTATGGCCCTCTTCTGGAGATGCTCCAGCAGGTCTGTGTCTCCTGTACCGAGGACTCCACATTTGGTTGCTACATATTTAAACGTCCAGAATATCGTGATGCTCTAGCATGTTTCATACTAATTTCAGATGTAGACTTCTTTGAAAGACAGAGCTATTAGCTCTATCCTGCGTAAGTGCAAGCAAAGACATTGTAGGAAGATGTAACTAGTTTTCTTGGCAGTTTAAGCCCCATGCATGTTCTTACCTTGTCTGCAACAGAAACAGAAATAAAAAGAATTGTTCCAAAGATAATACTACTGCACGTAGATTTTTATAATTAAGATTGTTTTGAATAATTTAGTGTTAAAATTAAAATGACTTTTCAGGTGTTAATGAAGATGTCTATCTACTGAATACAATTTGCACTGAATTCTGTCTTACATAGCTGAAGATCCGCCTGAGCTAAAGCCCAGTTAGAACATAAGAACAGAACAAACTTAATTATTTTTCTATCAGTGAACATGTACTGTTCAGTTTATTAATTTTCTATTCAGCAGCCCATGTTCTTTGAGCCTAAAGAATTCAAAATGCCCACTTATGCTTAATGTTTTCTCATCATTTCTTTCTATTGATGTAGCAAAAAAAAGCCCCACAGCATACTGCCGCCTGCAGAATCTGAGTACCAACTAGGTTAGGCCCCTGCAGGCTTCTAGCTGAGGAGCTCTGGTTTCTTGACAGAGGCCTCTAGAGTGAAGGCCATGGAAGATACCTCAGGGAGACCTCCTGCTGGTGGTGAACCAGTGCTACGAAGCCGAGAAGCAGCTGCAGCGAGTGCTGCTCGCCAGCCTACCTGCTGGAGGTACGGGGCTGTGGTAGCACAGAGCCAGGGTGGAGGAAAGTGGCAGAATCTCTGCAGCGCAGTCCTTGCCAGGTTAGGGAATGTGTAACAGAGCAGCTGTTGGATATGCAGTGACAGTTACCACAACCACCATGGCTTTGCTGGCTGACAGCATGTCTCCCAAAGGGGGGTAAAGCATGGGCTACTCTAATCAGATGTTCAGTCGGAGAAAAATGAACTTTCTGTCATTCAAGTCCTTGTGGGTACTGCAAGAGAACAAAAGAGTACAGCCATTAAAAAAAGTCACTGGCTACTGACCTGCCTGTCAATATGCATTAAAGAAATTTGATGCTGCTGCTGAGAAAGTATCAAATTTGCTTTGAGAAGCAATGCTAATGCCAATACGAAGTCAGAAGGTGTTGATTTGTAACAATCATGTTGGAAATGAAGAGATGATTTTGCTAGTTATTGCAAAAGATACCTGTGTTAATGAGAGAGAGAATCTGATGCTGAAATAGGGAGAGAACAGAGAAGGGAAAAATTGGTGATTGTTGGTTTCAGGCTTATTCTCAATGTAATATATTCCTTACAGTGCACAAGAGCAATTAGGCTCTGAAAATTGCATTAAACCCTGAGAAAGGATGAACTTACTGTCTCAATAGTTGTTGCAAAGAGGTGCATTCAGTCTGACTCAGAAAGAAGCTGGAGTCCACTGTGAAGAGAGAGTGGCAAACACTAGCGTATCTTAGGCTTTGATTTACTGCATCTCATTGGAATTAGAAGCTGCATACCGTAAACAAACTTTCTTTTTCTAGGAAGCATCTTCAAGGCCCCCCTTAGAAGACATGCACACACCAGTTACATTTCTGCAGACTTAAATTCATATCCTGTTTCAGCAAAAAGTCTTTGTGGTCTCAGTTCAGCTTTTACTGTGTTTGATGTACATCAGAAATACCCTTTTTCTTCCCAGCTTCTCACACATGATCAGTCAGAGGACAACAGTAATTCTGTAAGTGCTGTACTATTCTGGCAAGATGTTTTTGCCATAAACTTCTTTAGCACCTTTTCCTTTTACTTCTCTCTGTTCCATCACTTAATTCAGGCCACTTCTGAATTTCAGCAGTAAAAAACTTGTAGCGTTTGTAAACATGAACAATATTTGCTTAAAGCAAGAGTCTTTTACTTCTTTCAATTCCTTAGTCATGTATGAAACTTCTACGTCTTTCTTGGTTTTTGACCATTAGTTGGAAAGCCATTATAGACACTGGGGCCTTTGGGAGAGATTCTTCCTGTTTCTCACATGAAAGCAGGTCACTGCTCTTACTGATTTCTGAACTGTGGTATGTATCAGTGTCAAGTTTTAGGTCTCTTCCTGGGTTGGTGTTGGTGTTGAAGAACCCAGTATTTGGGTTGTGCGGGGCAGAGGTTGGTGATTTTGCCATTAGAAGAGATCCAGAAGCACTCTCCTGTTTTTAAGTAACCAGACTTAGCATTGTTCAAATACGTCTAGAAAGTAGAAAGTTCACTCATATAGTGTTTTTTTTCTTCTTTTTGATATTTCCAACAGAAACTCAATAAAGAACTTTTTTTTTCTTTTGCTATTTTATTATAGTTGGGATAATTCCTGGAATGTTGGTAGTAGTGTTACACATCTTAGAGAAAAAAAAATGAAGTTAAGAGAGAGAAGATTATTTTCTTGCGAAAATGCTGATGACTGATGAGAAAAATGTCCCCAGGAAGTATGTAAAACTGTTAAGGTCTGTAAGAATTAAATGATATTTTCTTTAATATTTGTGTAAATAAATCAGAACTGTAGAAAACTTTGAAGATTTAGTGAAAAGCTTTTATCTAAAACTGTATGAATTTCTGTCCAAATCTCATTGTAAGAGTTAAAGTTCTCAACCATATCCACAAGGAAATACGTTATATGCTGCTAAATTGGTGCTATTTTTATATTACTGGAGAAACAAAATGATGAAGTTCATAAAACATTTTAGCTATTGAAAACTTAATAAAGGGTTTTAAGGTACCATGGATGGATTTAAAATGCAGCACTTGAGTCAGTTGGGTCTGTTACTCTTTCAAATTTTACTGCTAAAGATTGACAATGTAATTGGTCACATGCTTACATTTGTTGTGTGAATGGAACCTCAAATTCATTTCAGTTGAGTTAACTCCCTTGCGTAACAGCACAAGCTGGCACTATGGATGCTTTTCTGCTATTACATTTGGTGGTTAAAAAAGTACAGTTATCGCATGACTTTCAAACTCAGTTCTTTCTGATCTGGGTCTGTGCCCTGCAAGGGCAAGTCAAGGCACCTTTGAGTTTCCCATTGGTTTTTTTAGGAAATACTCTTCTTGTTGGCATGCTGTATTGAGGCATTTAAATGAAGCTACTTAAAGGCGCCAGAAATGATGTTCAGGTTTGTGTTGATGTTTGGTTTATTAAAAGTTATGGAGAATCACAGCCTATGGGAAGAGAGACAATATAAACTCAACTGTCTCACAGGTCTAGTAATAAATCTGAACTGAACTTCACTACAGGAACTGGGGTACGAAAGAAGTGCTGCAGTCCTATGGAAAAAAATAGAAAGAAAACCAACAGATGCCCAATAATAGCCACCACATTGTGTAGCACTGAATGCCATTCTGGCTGGGAAAACTATCTCCTCTCCACTGAACAGCATGGGATATTTTGCAAATCCAGAAGTGCAGATCAGCAAGTGTCTCTTTGACAAGAGGATCTCAGAAGAATGAGATCCTTTAAAACTACTCAAACCTTGCTAGGAAACTTAAGAATACAACCCGCAGAATAAAGTAGGTATGTTTATTAATGGCATTCTTTTTTTCAAGTCTTCATCTTAGTTAGTGGAGAATTCAGCAGCAAAACAAAAAAGTACTGTAAACAATCCCAAATGGGACAGGTATATTGTATTTCATCAAAACATAAATTAATACATTGTAAAAAGAAAAAGTATACTAAACCCAGGGCTTGTATGTATAAAATTGAAAAGGGAATCCTTTTAAACAATCTATGGAACTGATCATTCATCTGACCAGGTTTTTGTTTGAAGTCATCATGTAAGATGTAATGTTGGATGTCTAGTTCAAAGTTCAGACACAAAAGAAATTTGTTCAATAATTGCATTCATGTTTGGTGAAAGAAACGGATGAAAATAAAGTTGCCAAACGTATATTATGTAAGCCATCACTATATAGATTTATTTATTATTTTATCATAGTAAAGCCCCTTTCTTGACTGCTTGAGAAAAAGGTCTGACAACACCTTGTCCAGAGAGTCCAACAGCAAGGCAAACTGCCCATCTTTAGCAGCTGTCTAGGTTCTTTCATTTATTCTTATTAAGGACAGTCTTTACTGCATGTAAAATGTAGATCTAAAATCTAGAATATGCCAAGGCAAGTGTATTCACGAAGCTGCAAAAGCTACTCTTAAATGGTATGTTGCTTGAATATAAAATGTTGTCACTGCTCTTAAGACCCCACAGCATCTCTGTGCTTTGCCGGAAATGACTAGGCGATCACACCATTTGTCCTGACAATATGTCCCTGCCCCTCTCCTCCTTTAGCTTCAAAAATGTTTTAAACCTGATATGTAGCAAGAACAACTGGAGTTGCTCAGAACTACAGAGAAATGGCCATTCATCTTTGGAAAGCTCTGTGCCTCTTGATTATTTTCTCAGATTTATTATGCAGTCAGATTCCACTGCTAAATGCTTCCATCACAGGCTTGGGAATGTCCCCATCGTGCATGAAGCTGGTTGCTGTGTACCTGTAGTCTTGTATGCATTCTTCATTCCTATTGCTTTTTCATTCTCACTGTTTGCTAACAATATCTAAAGCTTTTCAAATACAGAATAGTTGAATGTACTGTCTTTAAGCCTGAAAAAGAGAATTCTACCTGGCAGGTCAGGAGAATGGCTGAGAGGATTTAATAAAATAAACTATTTTTTGAATGCAATAGGAAGTTACAGAATGGAAAGAAGCTGTTTCAGGTTTTTCTACTTCCCTGAGTCGAGGGCTAGTAACCTGCACTGCCTTGGGAAAACATTACGACAAGTAGTGGAATGACCTCAGGAGTCAGGGGCACTTGAGATAAACACTCCAGCTTCTTTCTCTCAGATCCTTTGACATAAATACGGACATGCTGCATTGGTACAGAGAGTGAACATTTCATGCACTCTAGTGAGCTTATAATGATCATGGCTGTTTGCCAGCATAAATGCAGCAGTAATTTATTACTATTTTTTTTTAAATTTAACACTATTTTGGTGTTGGTTTCTTTTTCACTCATAGTTACTCACTGAAAGCCTTAGTGATGGAAACACTCAGACTTGAAAGAGAGGTTATGTAATCTGATCAGTCATTTTGTGTTTACAGTGGATACTATAAGTTTAATTTTAGTAATTTGAATTATTTATAGTCAGTTAGCCAAAGTGCAGGGTTCCTATCAAAGTTAAATGATAATTTTTTGCAAAAATTATACAGTTGCATGAAACTGTTTAGCAAATCTGGTGGAAGAGAAGTGGTAAGAGGTTAGTTTAGGACATGTTTTATGGGCTTGTCCAGAGACAGCATTTTTCTGGAGAACGATAATTAAGGTAGTTATAAAAAATTATAAGTAATTCAGGCTGTTTATGTTGAGTGGCAGCATGGGAGTAAACAGTGTCTGATGAAAGATGATACAATTTTTGTTCTTGCTTTAGTTGTATGAAACTGTCTTTATATTGATTCAGGATAAAAATATAGGAGGCTAACAGATTTTATTTGGTGCAAAGGGAGAGAGGTAGAGAAATAAGAAGAAACAAATAATGAAAAAATCCCATAAATAGTGAAGTATTGGCAGAAAATAATATTTAGCATCATGAAATCAGGTAATGTAGAAACCTCCTCGTTTGGATAAGTGCACAATATTTTCATAAGCTAACCATTTCAAAAGTTTGCGTTGAAGAGCGTCTTGAGAATGATTGTTATATTTATCTGGCAATCCATGTTCTTATTTTTTCCATGTTTGTGTTATGCATGCTATCCGAACTTTGGAAAGTGTACCTAAAGTGTGGTGACAATGGCTTGCTGAAATTACTTAAATTCCGCACCCTATGGATAAGATCATTTTTTGTCTCATTTTTGGAATATTTACCTATTTTCAAAAAATGCTGAATAGCAATTCTGATCTCCAGTGCAACAACAGCACCTGATTTGTGACCACTGATTTGTCATTCAGTCGGGAGCAGAATCTGTTTCTATACGTTAAGTCATCTGTTGCCATTCCTTCATATTTTCTGTTATTTATTTGGCAGCATGATAGATAGAAGTCTTATAAACTGGTCATTTAAGAAGAGGCAGTGTGTTTGGTGAGGAAATTACTATTTCTAATCTGAGGATCCTAACCGTCCCAAGGTGAGTCCCCAGCAGTTGGTTGCATTACGCATGAATACCCAGTAGAAAAGGAGTCGGTACTGCAGATAGTTACATCAGAAACAATTCTAAACTGCAAGAAAAAGAAGAAAAATAACTGAAACTCCAGATGAATTGGCAGACTGGACTGTGTAAATAAAATGGCTGGTTAATTGTATTCCCTGGTGAATCCAGTCCAAATGGACCAGACGGGTTGAGTGCATAATAGAACACATGCACCACAGTTTGAAAATCTCTGGGAATACTGAGCTGTCTTGTGCCACCCCTGATGGAGCTGAAATTGTAGTGAACAGAATGCTGGAACCATGTTGTATTATCAGAGGACGTGGAACCACTTATTTGAACTAAACACTTAGTGCTGTCATGCTGGTGTGACAGAAAATGGCACTAAAGCACAGCTGAGTGGCTATTTTTGTCTGGATAAATACTCCAGTTTGTCAGGCTCTGTCTTCAGATCTGCTAAAGCACACAGGTAGAGATCAAAATTAAACATTAACAACTGTATGCTAACTTAAGAAGAAGTAAGAAGAATCCTCTTTTTTTTTTCTTTTTTTTTTTCTCTCTTTTTTTGCCATCTATGTGCATTCCAAATGTGGAGTAAAGTAACTGTGTTCAAGTTATTCACAGAGGCTTCATGTATTCCATAAACTCAAATTTTGTATAAATTTACTTCTTTCTCATTTCTTTACTTAAGTTCATCAGTTTCTGGCATTGCTGCCAGTGGATATAGTTTCCAATGTAAAAAGCATTCCATGTAAGAGGTGATCTTAACTTGGTTAAGTATGAGCATAGCACCCACTGATACAATTATACACACTATGCTGGAGCACCTTATTTACTTCTGTGCCTCTGAGCTAAGTACAAACTGTAAGAGTTACAATTATCAAGGTTAGAGTCCTCCGGGCTGACAAGCTTGGCTTCAGATAAAAGTGGGAGTTCAAGCTTCCGTTCTTGAACTATAAGTATGAATTTAATATTTGCTTAATAATTTTGGGGAGGCTTTTTGTCATTAAATGTGGCAAAAGTTGAGGGTCAGATGAATGAGGAGAAAAATCATACATTTACAATTCTTGATTTCTCTGAAACATTTTCTTCAAATATGTGGAGATGGGCCATTATCCCAAAACACGTTTGTGGCAAGTTGCACTTAAGGAGTGTTCTGGGAAGCTGAAGAGGGTCAGCATGAAGCTGTTGCCAGTGTTGGGTAGGAGATGCAAGAAACAGTCGATAGATGATAGAGAAGTACTTCAGGGAAATGTTAAGGTGCTGCAAGGGTACAGCTGTTAGTACACAAGACTGAGTAGGGAACCTACTGACTATGGGCACAGAAGGACTGTGCTTCTCTGCAAGATACCTCCTGGCTTTCCAGCAGGGCTGTTGCAGTGGAAGTGATAATTTTTAATTATGGGATGTACAGCATAGAACTATGAGAAAGGCTAAGTAACGGTGCCTTGAGTATTGTTAATGGGCATTCCTGCATGCCTTGTGATTGAGTTCTGCCCATGTTGCCTTGCAGCCAGGAGCACTATGCCCTGAGAGAACAACGGGAAAAGATTAAACAATGTTTTCTCTCTCTCATCCCCTACAAGACAGTGCTCTCAAACTTTCACTATGCTCTTACTTCCTTTGGAAATGAAAGTGATGTGGTCGATCATTTTTCATTTGTTTTCTTTATTTTTAGTTGAACTCTTCTTATGTGTAGGGTAAACAGCAATATCCAAGATGACAAAGTTAAGAGTTGAGTATTACTTTAAAAATATTGCTCATTCAAAGCCTCTAACAATCAAAATTTTAAGGATTTTTATAACCCATTTTTAAATTCCTCATGACGTTTATACTGATTCACAAGCGTTGTTTCTGAATTTTGTGGTTAAAACATACAGAGAGGTTGGGTGTCTTCTGAATGAGGCATACATTGAACAGCAAATTGTGAATAGCTGTAGGGAAATTTTGACTTCTACTAAGATAGTAAGACTTGAGATGACTTCTGGGAAATCTCTAGCTCATTGTCTGGTAAAATATTACCAGGCAGAAATTAAATAACATATAAATTTGAAATGACTAGATATAATATAGTAACATATTAGCAAGGATTCAGGAGTAGGGGATTTTCTTGAGTTGTGTTTCCCTAGTTTGATTTAAAACAGGATTAATAGCTAAGGCCAAGATCTCCCAAGTATTTTGAAGTGGATTTGGTTGGTGAATTTATATTATATTGCGTGGCTATCTACTACAATTATTAAATACAACTATTCCATGCAACACTTCGCCATCCTACTAGCTGGAAAATGTGCAGTGAAATACTGAATTATTACAGGTGTGGAATCATTTTTGTTTGTGGTGTTGTTCATGGCATAGACAAAAAAAAAACAGGAAGATGGAAAGATAGAAGGGAGTGAAGAGATGGTGTGATAGAGAATCTGGATAGCTTGTGTCCATTTTACCTGTCAGTATTTTTTAATATTAACAACTGGAGAGGATTTTTAAAAGTCAGAATTAGATTTGAAATGAACAGCAACTATTTCATAATGGTGGTAATGAATACTTTGATGTATTCATCTTATCAGAAAAAGAAGACCCAGAGGTTAGTAGATAATATAAAATGATTCATGCTATATGTGCCCACTGGAGAAATTCATTACAAGATTCACAGGCTAAAAGCTAAAGTAAGCCAAATGAAAATGAACAATGTGCTCCAGTTCTTAACAAGCTAAGGAATGGATTCAGCATCGATCAGTTTTCAATCATAGCAGTAATTCTCTTATTTCATATTCTGTAGTTCAAACAGAAGTTGTAGTCTTTTTGTGTAGAAAGTCAGCCACATTAGTCAGAACAATTCCTTCAATATATACATATAAATATATTAAACTGATGAAGGATGTGTATAACCAGCAGTTATTCAGTATTCAGTATAAGTCAGTATTACTTACACACCTTGCTCGTGAGATCTGACAATACTAATATAAGTAGAGGTGGATCTCCAACTCTCCAATTATAGTCTTATCTACATTTTATGTGGGCACAATATCTTTTCTAAAGTCTTTAACATTTTTCCAGGTTAATATAAATGTTATTTATACTACGCTCACAGAGAAATGTGCTGCATGTAGTATTTTTGTCACTGTGCAGATGTGCTTCCATTTAGGATGACATGCCTTTAGCTTTGAGATACAGGAAGCCATACATTTTGAAATCCTCCGTGTTAGAGACATCTTTAAGGCTTGCTTTTTAAAACAAGTTGCAAAACAAACAAAATCCATCTGTTTTCTGGAAAA
Organism: Tetrao urogallus; assembly: GCF_951394365.1. NCBI lineage: Eukaryota > Metazoa > Chordata > Aves > Galliformes > Phasianidae > Tetrao > Tetrao urogallus. The sequence goes on from NC_136820.1 coordinate 13,615,589, forward strand.
AGACTTAGGAAAAATATGTTGTTTTCACTGTGTTTAATGTGTCTGTTTGCTTAACTGTTGCTTTGGCGAGAAATCTATTACCTCAAAGTTTGTGAACAGCACTTTGCAATTTTCAAAGGTTTTGCAGTGTACAAATCTGTTAAAGCTAGGTGGCATTTAGTTGGTGCATGCATCCAAGGAATGTGTACTTTAAACAGATATGTCTTAATATTTCACTTTTTTTTTGGTATGTTCTATTTCCAACAACCAGATTGGTAAAGCAATACCAATTTTGGGGGTATTTTTGTTTGTTGGGTGTATTCAGCCCTGCCTCTGCACACAGTTCTAGTTGGTACAAGTCAGAAAATACTGTGCAGTTCTTTGGGCAAATCAGGATACAAGACCATCATGAATTTAGCATCGCTCACTCCTATGATCAGAACAAGTGGTCTCAGGCTGAGAATATAGCATGTGCACACATTAAAATCAAATTGAAAAGCACTGATTTCATTGTGATTTTTTTTTTTCTTTTTTTTTGTCCTGACATGTAGTTTCATAGTATCATATAATTTTTAAGTTGGAAACGACTTCTATGATCATCTAGTCCAACCATTTGCATGTCACCATCATGCCCACTAAACCATGTCCAAAATTGCCACGTAGACCCTTTTCTTGAAAACCTCCCAGGACTCCACCACTTCCCTGGGCAGCCTGTTCCAATGCCTTAGCACTCTTTCTGAGAAGAAATCTTTCCTAATACCCATTCTGAGTTTGAATATCCATATAATAACTGTTTGGTTTTCCTTTACTCAGATAATGCGGTTACTTATTTATTTTCAAGGAGAACCAAATGCTAATATTTTGAGTTATCTGACTTGTAACTATCTATTTAACTTAAGCTTTTGTTTCCACCTTTGATGTGGAAATAAATTCCTCTGCTGCTAGGCTGCATCTTGTAACACTGACAGATACCATGTCAGAATTGCTGTATGTTCCTCAGGACAAACCCAAAGCAAGTGTAAACTTCATTATACATTGTGCTTTGTACACAGTTTTACAGAGCTTTTCCACAGGCTACACAGACATTTCCAAATGGATTTGTTGAGATGGTTCACTCTTGAATTACACGATGCCAACCTAGATAATTGACAGATTCTTCTAAATTTTTAATTTTTAAAGCACATTGTTATGTATTTCCCTACTAGATAGGGTAAAGCATTTTCTTGGCAATACTGGAATGCCCTGAGGATCCCCAAAAGCCTTTTAGAAAATATTTTATTTACTGTGAGGAGGACTTGAGATAAACCTTTTAGGTGTCTGCAAGATTTGTAAAGTATGGTGAGAACAGATTGGCAGTGGATGCCTGCATCTCAAACTTTACTGCATGAGATTTACTGTGTATGGTTTCAGGCCAATGGCGATACTGTGAGGATTGAGTGTCTGTAAAAATAATGTTGATGATGTGACAGCAAGTGTGAAGGGCTGAGACTGATTCCAATAGATGCTGACCCATGCAAAACTCAGAAGTAAATTTCTTTACTGCTTTGCTGTGGTACCTAAGAATCTTGTTTTACGAGATTTTAAATCTAAAGAGGAGGCGCTAGTAAAGGCTTAGTGGGATGCTACTGGTCTGACGTGGTGCTATGGTTCGAGTTGGAGATGGTACTGCTTCAAAGGTGCAGCAAGTTTTCCCTCTTTTCCAAAGCATAACTGAACAGTGAAACAACTTTAAGAAAAATAAAATATAAAATAAAATAAAAATATGTTTTATTTAACACATTTAATCAATCACTGCTACATGAAATTTAATTGTGCAATATAAATGAAAAAAGATTTTGAAAAAAAGTTATGGTTTATCTATCAGAATGTGGTTAAAAAAATAACTTTGTTCATGTTGTGTTCTTCTCAGCACATTAGATTGACACTATTAAGTAAGAGATTGACACTATTAAGTAAGAAGCCCTTCTGTAGATCTCCTCTCTTGCTTCTAACCTGGACAAAAATCCATTTCTAATCTTCCCACATAAGTTTTCTGTGCTAGATCTCATGCTGATGAACCGTCAGGGTATTTACACAATGTGTAGATTTGGGTACGTCTGATCATTGTCTGCCCTTCCTGTGTATATCTAGGCTGTATCTGAATTAAATGCACAGAGGATTGGCTGAAAGTTTCAAGGTGTAGCTAAAAATATAAATGAAGATATAATCAATAAGCTTAAAATTCCTTTCCATTGTGAAGCTCAGTGTTTATATGCATCAAACAGCAAGGTTAGGAATCAGTCTTAGCACACAGATCTCAACAGACAAAATGCACCAGGCAAAAGACTAAATGAATGAAGAGTATGAAACATCCACATCCCCACAAACCCGCAAGAAATATATCCCAAATTGAAGCTAGTGGGAAAGAACCATGATGCTGATGAGAGATTTCTTCTACATATGTGGCTGTACACTCCATTAGAGAGTTTGAAACCTTTTATCTTGCAGATCAGTTCTGCCTCAACTTCAAGATTTTTTTCAGTCTGCTCATGTGACCCCATATCACATACCACCTGCCTCAGAATCACCAGCAGATCAAAGGAGGTGATCTTTTTCCTTTACCCAGCACCTGTGAGGCCACAGCTGGAGTACTAGGTCCAGTTCTGGGTTCCCCTGTATAAGAGAGACAAGAAGATGAAGAGAGTCCAGAAAAGGGCCACCAAGATGATGAAGGCAGTGGAACATCTAAGAGGAGAGGCTGAGAAAGATGCAACTATTGAGCCTGGAGCAGAGGAGGCTCAGGGGGATATTTATCAGTGCATGCAAACAACTGACATAACAGTGTGAAGAGGACAGAGCCACGCTCTTTTCAGTGGTGTCCAGAGACAGAACAAGAAGCAATGGGCACAAACTGAAACACAAGAGCACAAGTAGTTCCCACTGAATATCCAGAAGCACTCCTTTACTATGTGGGTTACTGGCACGGGTTTCCCAAAGAGGTTGCAGGGTCTCCTCCTCAGAGATCTGCAAAAAAGCCACCTAGAGTTGGTCCCAGGCATCTTGCTGTCGGTGTCCCTGCTTGAGAGAGGGTTGGACCACGTGGTTTGTAGAGGTCCCTTCCAACTCAACCACTCTGCGATTCCGTTTTCTAATACACTTTTTGTTGGAAGTCATATAAAATTCCATGAAGATTTCCCCCCACTCTTTCAACCAGAGTTAGCTATAATAATGATACAAGTGGTTCTAGACTGCTGCACTAATATATATTCAGGTTCTACCTTATTTCAGATACATTATTTCGCTGCCTAGTTTTCAAATGCACATATACATACACTTGTGCTTTAACATAAAAAAATATATTCTTCCCTGTTCACTGCATTAATATTGCCAATATATTCCTTCATAGAAGATGATAGCAAACATCTTTCTTTTCCATATTACTGTATCCAAAGATTTCTTGAATTATGTTTAAGTATGCTCAGGGTAATTATGGTGATCAACTGAATAAAACATTTCTTTATCTCTGAAATTTTATTTCAGCTGGCTTACATGTACCATCTGAGTCAGATTTAAAATAAAAAATAATAAAAAAAGGGACGTGCAAGTTCTCTGACTCAAGCTGTACAGCATATGATTGAAGTAGAGAACATCATCTCCTTTGTTCACCAGGTTTTTTTTTTATTATTATTTCTTTCTGGTCTTCTACTTTTCTGCTCCTCAAATAAGGCTAATTACAAAGGAAAAAAGTTGAAACTGGTGGAGAGAGATCCTTTAAAGCCATTTCTTTTGCAGAATGGAACAAAAGAAAGTACCAAGGGCATGGATAGGCCTTGAAAAAAAGAAAAGAGAAAAACCATCTAATGAGGGTGTTGAGATAAGTGCTTGTGAAGAAAACTGGCAAAAAAAGGGCTTTTAGTCTAAATCCATAAATAAGTGGGCATTAGATGGGTACTAGAACATTTTTAACAAGAGAGGCCACCAAACTGTATCATCCTATGCAGGAGCTACAACCCTAAAAACTCTCTTTCTTAACAAGATAAGGGCTTTTCTCTTTGAAATATTAATTTGAAAAAGAAATACTTGAAAATTAAGGAGTATTATTCATGTCTGTGAATCCATTATAGAGGAAGACATCATCAAAGCTGCTTTAGATGTAATTATGAATGCTGTAGACTTTCTAAAGGTCAAAGATCCTAAATAGTCTGAAGAAATTGTTCACAGTACATGATGGTTCAGGCGGGATTTGACCTTCAGTCTCTCTTTGGGTCTTCTAGGCTGTGCTAAAGAAGCAGCACGTACAGCGTCAACTACAGAAGAGTTTAAGAAGCAAATCATTTGCCCATCCTCCAAACCTATTTCTTAATACTCCTGTGTAATTGGGCACTCAGACGTGCTTGATATCCATAGATGTGCAGGTCAGGTGTTTGAGACTCAGTCTAATTACCAGGGAATGACTGCCAGCTAAGCATTGTCCATTTCAGCTCTCAGTGATGCTCTTGTAACACATAAAGGAGAAAAACAAATCTGAAAGGGAGAGAAGATAAAAGGAGGGAGAAAAATAAACTATAGTACCTGATCCAAAGACTGTAGAAGTTAATGGAAAGTCCCATTAGCTTCAGTGAAGTTCAGATTAATCCCCATTTTTAACAAGACTGGCAGTTTTTTATCCCATCATGCATTAGAGCTCCTCTCTCTCATGTGCACCAGGAAGTTTGCATGCACACCGATCTGATTTTTGAACGCGTTCTGACAGATTTAATATTTGTGAATCATTTAGGGAATTATTCGCTTTAGCTTTGCTTTTTCATAAGTTTCTCTTATTGTGAAATTTTAAGGGTTTTGAGAAAAGTACAATAACATTAGTCTCCAAAACATAACAATAATTACAATACTTTCGCTTCTAAATCCCTTTGGCCACGAACAAAAGTTTTGACAGTCACGTACCGTTGCCTGCGGTACGTTTTGATTGTGAATAAGAAAAGTAATGAAATTCTTAGCGGAAATCTGTAAACACACGATGTGTTCCTTCCTTATTCATCTTTAGTGAAACTTGTGGCACCTGTTCTGTGCCGCAGATGGTCACATGGACCTTGTGATCAGGTGTTTGAACTCGATGCCTGCTCGCAGCTTTTGGTGGATTCACCCACAGGTGTCCTACACGTGAGAGGGTAATCTTTTGGCACTAACATTTCACAGCAGGTTACCTGTGTGGCTGATAGCCATTGGCTTATGTGGCTTGCTGCAGCATTTCCCAAATTCTGGATCAATGATGAGCAAATACAGTAGCATAATGCTAAATGGTTTCTTATTTCCTGCAATTAACTAGGGTTTATTTATTACAATTTCTATTCTGATTTACTGAATAGGTAGGCTGGATTAACTTGAATTTTTGATGGCTTTCTCTCTATCAGTGATTTTCTTTCTATTAGGGTTTTTCCTGAAAAATCATTTGTCAGACTGATATTTTACGAGTTTTTGAGAGCACAGATTCTGTGATAGGTAGTATCTGCTCTACGCTGAAGCTACGTATGAAATGGTCACAACATTTCTGTGCTAGATCCAGGCCAGAGATGTGATAATTCCTTGTTAGATGGTCATTTATTTCACGTTATATGACGAAGTCAGTATCAATGGAGCATCATAAGCAATTCCATAATTTAATCCTGCCGATATTTGCTTTAAAACGAATTCTGTTTTACACACTGAAGGCTGAATTCAGTCTCCAAATGACACAGTAACTCAGCAGAGGAGACTTCAGTTTTCTTTATCACATTTTAAGAAAAATATTTACTGACTGTGGCAGAGGAAGTGGTATAAATGCACTCTTATTGACATTTGGCACATTTTTCTCACATATCTTTGAGTTCACTTAGCTAAATGACCACAATTATCCGAAACCACAGCCTTCATAGACTCAAACTGTGTTTTAAAAGTAAGATGCTTTTGAATTTTGAAAACTGGATATGCAGAGCTATTTCTCTTCTGCACTTGTAACCTATGTGAGTTCAGCCAGAGCTGGGCAATGGACCTACTGAGAATCCTTGGGGAAAAAAACCTGAAACTTGGAAATAAAAATACAATCTTACTTGGCTTTTGTTCATCAAGATGCTATAGATCCTGTTCTTCAAGATGTAATGGAGTTGAATCCCATCTCAGTGACTGTTGTGTGTAGCAGAAGCCTTAGGTGAATGTTGTTTGTCTGACACTAATTTAATAGAATTATAAATTTTATTCCTCTATAAAATATAATTGAATAAAGAATGAACCTAAAAGCATATTGATAATGAGCTAAGTAATTTAGTTGTTTATTTTTTCATAATTTGTGTGCCCAAATGTAATTTTTGTGCTACATGCAGTAAATGTTTTTTTTGGTTGAAATGCTGTGTTTGCTCTCCTGAACATATTTCTTGACACAGGGGAATACAGAAGGCTGGACTGAGATCATTTATTGTTTTGAGCCTTTTTCTCCTGTGATGGGGGAAAAAACAAGGAGTTTTTTATTCCAACCCCTCTGCCTATACATTTTTTTCTTCAGTAAAGATAATTACGTTCTTTTAATATATTAGTTGAGACTAATATATTAAAAGGAAAGGAGGGTGGAAACATGCTATGAGTTGTGAAATAAAAATATTCTGAAATACACATGTAACCAATTACCTGAGCATTTCTCAGTGAACTTGAAACATGCTTTCTCGTAAGTTTCATCTGCTGATTAAAAACAGGTATAGAATTCTGATCTATTCACTGTGGCATTTGTTGTCTTATTTGTATGTACTGTGTCATATCACATTTCATTCACTTCCGTCATCACTGTGAGCAAATTATTTGTACCTGGTATAAACCAGGCCAACATGTCAAATAAATAAAAAGGCATTGCTTTGTTGTTAGACAGCTGTGTCACTAAAAGAGAGTCAGCAAACGCTCTTGTATTGTCTTCCTCATATTCAGTCATTCAAAGCTTATATGCAAAGATACTCAACTTACTGTCTTATGGCTTCCAGTATCAGCTAAGAAAGAACAAATAATATCTTCTATTTTTATTATTATTGCCATTTCAATTGCATTTCAAAAAAGTAGACAGAAATGGCTGGTCATTGCAGCAATAGTAGTTTTCTTTTGATTTTAGCTTTGTATAAACTTTGGATGGAATAATTCTACATAACAAATTACTTATCTCTGATTTTTCTTTAAAGATCTCCTTCATATTTACATTTACCTACTTACAAGTGCCAAATATAGATATAGCCATCTTTACTCACCTCATCAAAACCCTTCCCACGTTCGTCATAAGAGATTCTACTCACAGTAGTCCTCCTCAATTGCCTGCCTACATCAGTAAAGCAGTGCCATCCATGTCTTGAATTATTGCAACCCAGTGGCTATAAGTTTTGAAAAGGCTTCTCCCTTCGGTTTCCAGCCTGTGCTCATTTGGAAATTCACCCAAATAAGGAGAAAGCAGACATTTGGGATCATTATTTCTGTTTTTCTCTGCAGAAGAGAAAGTAAGAGGAGATGAGATTGCATTTCTTACGCCTTTTGTTTATTAATCTTAGTGAGATTTATAATTCTACTGTATTTTAGCCTCTTTAAATAGTCCTGTTCAGGATCCGTCAGTGTTATGTTGTGAATACCAATACAGAACTCAGAACAGCTTCATTAGGTTTTGTCTTTTCTTGAGTGTGTTTTGTAATACTAACCTTTTACCTTGGTAATTTGGGAAACTGGTATTTCCTTGTCCCCTCTGTGTTGCTTTCATTATATTTCAAGTCATTGGCACTCTAAGTAATTGTCTTCACCTGCAGGATTAATTTCATTTTGCATGCTCAGGAGAAACAAGTCTTGAGACTAATACTAGCAGGAGTGATGCCAGCAATGATACAAGTTTAAGCACATTTGACTACTTTTTCATAGACAAAGGCCCAGTCCAACAAAATATATCCCTTAATTGGAAATGGTGTATGGCCGATATGTGAATGCACAGGATTTCCTAATTTCACAACTTCAAGGGACCATTAGGGATACCTGAGAGACTTGGACAAATTCCTCTGAATAAGTAACAGACAAATATGAAATGAATTAAGTGAAGTTTTTGTGAGCCAACAATTTGCTTGTATTTCCGGGTGAATTGTTAATGTGTTGTAATGTCAGTATGACCCTGCTCATGTGAATTAGTAAACTGATTTCTGCTTCTTAGCACATCAGAGATCCTTTGTTTTGTTACTATATGCACCTTGCCTGACTGCTTACTGAAAACAAGCACTTCTTGTGACCGCTGGAAAGCTTCCTGTTGACTGGAACTTTGTGATGTTTTTGGTTTCCCACCATTTAATACTGAAATGATGACGTCTTGAAAAACTAATTAAAAGATATATTGAATTGGCTTTAAATAAATATTTGACAATAACACTCATGGAACATAGTGGCAGCAATCCATACTTGTCACAAAGAGAAAATTCAAAAGCAGTGCAGAACCTGATTCTCTGCTATAATTAGTGGAGAACAGTAGTACTTAGCATAAACACCTTTAAAATAATTTATGAATTACTATTAAGAATCAAGAGTATTTTAATAGCACAGTTGTCTAGGGAATAGAATACCCATATAAGAAAATGAGTGCCAGGATATGGTGGGTCCATTAGTATCTAATATTATGAATTTGTGTTAATTGAATCAGCAGTCAACTCAAGTGCAAGTTTGGTGACAGGTAAAATCAATCAAAACACTTTTTTCACTGTTCTTTTAAATTGTTCTTTCTACTCCCACCCCTTTTGTCCAGTTAACCACTATCTGTATTAATTATATTAAATTATATGCATTATAATAAATTTTCAGTAGTAGTTCTTCTAGAAAATACGCAGTATGTGTGGTATTGAAATGCATGTCAAAATTGTTGTCTAAACCAGAATGCCCAACTATTTCTTCAATGTGTTTGCAACAAAAATGATAATGTATAATTGAATGGTTGCGTGACAAAAGTGACCATGGTGGAAGCTTGGTTTGGTTCTTTGGTTCTGGAAATGGATAAACCAAGCATGTCCAACCCTTGGCCTGCAGGCTGCCCGCACTGCGGCTCTGCTCTGCCAGTCATTCTGACCAGCTCTGAGTGCACCCCCATCACTCACAACAACCACGCAGGAGTGTACGACCAGCATGGTCTGAGCTGAGATCAGGACAAGAGGAGCATGAAGTGCTAATGGCAAATAATTGTATGCATTTTGATACACTGGGTAAACAGTCCTGTGAACAGTGAGAAATATGCAGCCATGCTTTGCGTTTTCATGAAAGAATTTAAGGATAGACTTCAATAATACTGAAAAAAGTCTTTTTTTTTTTTTTTTGTATATTCACAACTCCTTTTTCAGTTGATAGAAACACGTGACCTGCAAATTTTCAAATGAAATGTATGGAGTTGCAATCAGATGTTCAACTCGAAGAAAAATTTGATGCTGTCTCTTTAACTAGACTTTTATAAGCCCTCTCTTATCAAACACCCCTCACTTCACAATCACACCTTGTTCATGTCATCACCTTTTGGCAGTACGTACATTTGTGAACAACTGTTTTCAAGGATGAATCAGAGGAAGAGTAAAGTTTCATCAAAAATCTCTGATGAACACCTTGAGAGCTCATTAACCATTGCAGCCTCTTCCACTGAACCAAACTGATGTATTATTTTCACAAAAACAAGGTAAGATATCCTACTAGTTCTATGTTTTCATTGCTTTTTTTTTTTCTTTTTACTGCTGCTCTGTCATTGGCCCTCTCAGCCCTATCTCAGAAGATGTCCCTTCTTCTGCCTCAATACAGTGACCTCCCCATTTGATAGGCAGATGACTCATAAAATACCTCTGCTCTGAAACCAGTCAGGCAGTGAACTTTACTGAGCTGTGGAAATGACTTGGTATTTTCAGAATATGAGCCCGAGGTAAAGGTAGGATGAGGCAAGCAGGCAATGCAGCGTCCAGATCCCACCACGGCACTTTCACGTGGCAGCAGATTTGGGGGATGGGGAATCTCTTTCCCAAACTCTCCTGAAGGGTCTTCTACCTTCAGAGCTTCTACTAAAACAGAATAATTTTGTTTTGACAGTTGAAGAGCTTTTGCAAGCAAGTAGTATAGTATATCTTTCATGTGCAAAGAAGCATAAGTGGTGCTAAGCCTTTTGGTCAACAGCTAGTGACTGGATTCCCCATGTTGGCATACATTTTTGGCCCTGCTGTGGAATTTGATAAGAAAACTTAGCACAGGTGTTATCTGGCTCCTTCTCAGCTCAGTTTTGAAAAGGATAGCAGAAAACTGAAGTTAGCCTTTATACCATGCAACAACTATGTATTGCTTTCCCCCTTTTCTCACTGTCATTACCCAGTACCCAGTTAGTTCTCAATGTTACTACTCAAAGAAGTAGGTATCTAGGGATGAGATCAGGTTTCTGCCACCTACCAAGCTCATGCTTATTTAATAGCAACTGTTCTACCAATGACATCCAGAACTTCTCTCTCACAACGTTTTCAAGACACCCACTGCAGACTTATTTAACATGGCAAAGGCCATGCAAAGTGACACTACAGACCTGTGGTTTGGCACCTGAGCTAATCTTTGCTGAATCCTGATTACTTATGTCACTGTCTTTATCTTCAGCAGGATCCAGAGATATATGTGTCATCACATACCTAGGCATGTGTGAGGATGATGAGATCTCAGTAACACATACTGATTTTTCTCCTAAAGCAAGTTTATGCAGGTGCTTTAAAAAGCCACTGCTAATGCAATCTATCTAGGTTTGGACAAATGTGGAAGCAACCTCCTTGCTGGGACCTAGACCTAGCAAGATCAGAGTGACGACCAAAGAAATACTGGGTTCTGTAATTCCAGGGGTGTTGACTTCAAGGCAGAGGAGCTAAATGGCCCTGAAGCCTCTTACATCATGTAGACTGCATCAGTTCTGTCAGCTACACAACTGTGTAGGAAGTTCTGTCCCAAATGAGTCAAACTGGAGCTGAGGCGCCAGTCAGTCTGAAGCTGAGATTCTCATGGAGTTTGCTGGGAGACCAGAAGGCATCATAAGAATCTCTCTACGTTCAGTCCTGGAGAGGCCTCTCATTGCTGAATGAAAAAGCAGTTGAGATAACTTCTGAGCCTAGCAAGCTTTTTAAGGTGCATTGAATACAACAGGCATCAGTTGTACAGTTGTAAGTGAATATGGGATAACAATATGGACACAATTGTCTTTAGCCATTTGGCATTGTGGCACTGTGAGTTTGAACGTGATAACCATGAGCTCATAGGCATATCCATAAAATACATAAAAAAGATGTGAGATCACTAGCCAGCTTTTTCTTTTTCTTGATGATGCAACATGTTTACAGTGGTATACTGGAACAGATTCATTGTGTGATAAAGAAAATCAAGATATGTTGTGAATTACATTCATAAAATTGCATTCAAAGATGAGTCCACTTCATTATAATTCTATTTAGTAAAAGGATCTAAATTGTAGAACACATGTAAGATCGTTAGCATGCATCTGGAAAGACACCTGCAGTTTTTATAACCTAAGCAGAGTTTTGGACCTGAGTTTCACATTTCAGCTAATGCTAAACTGTTGCAACAAATGCTGCTTTATCAGCATTCAGATTGAGAGCTAAAGTAGAAATAGGAAAAAAAAATGAAGGAAAAAAGCTAAAACTTGAGGTGGAAAAGCCAAGCAAAGGGGAAGACTCAACAGGTCTCTTTCTAGTGGTGCCACAAAACTTTCATCATCATTGTGTTGAGTCTTTCCTTCTGATAAAAGTTGGATGGGATGAGGTATTCAGATTTAGGACTGTTGTACTTCTTTTAGCCAACTATGCTGCTGGCACTGCAAAGAATCATGTGAGTAAACATCATTTGTGAAAACAAACAGCACTCATATACACAATGCTGTTGGACCTAAGGTATGATGTGAACAGCTACGCAGCATTTCTAGTAAATGAAACAGAAACAAGGATAATAGGAAATATTTTCTGAATGATATTTGGCTGAAGATGCCAGGAGATGTATTTGCTACATATGGCACTAAATAATTATAAAGTATCTTTCCAGTATATTATTCTATATTTGTCCACAAGTGTTTACAAAAAAAAAAAAAAAAAAAAAAAAAAAAAAAAAAAAAAAAAAGTTTACTAAAATTATTTTATACTTTAATATACATTTTTTAATTTTTAATTTTTTAAATTGTTCTGTCTTCAAGTTTACAAACACCACAGAGCCAAAAGTATGTATACAGTTATATAGGATGTGAGTTGCACTTGCAGCCAGTGAATCATAGCGTAAATTAGACCAATGTGTAGCTGAAGTTTTGTGCTTATACTGCCAAAGGGTCTAAGAATATAATCATTTTGGCACAGCATATTTTCAGTGACCACCCAAAACTTTGAAAACGGAGTGATTCACACCAACATCCAAAATTACACAACACTTTAGGACAGAAAATGAAAGAATTGCTCCGTTCAATGGGTCTGAAGAACTTTCTCTTTTAAAATTTACTGTGTATTAATTATGTATGATGTTTCAGAGAGTAAGAGTTGTTTGTAGCCTATGGCAATGAGGTATGAAATGAGACATTACTGAGATACAAAACAAATATGTGTCAGCATATCAAATTACGTGGATATTGGTAGCCTAGATGTATTTCCTTGTTTGGAAAGCTATGATTGATACTGTGAAATTAAATCTCTGCATACTGGTCTTAGTTAGCAGTACCATATTTCTATTAAAATAACAACACTGAGGTGGTTGGATGAAAAGAAGTGGAATTTTCATCTTGTGGCTTCATAGGAAAGAAAAACTACAAACAAAATATCTTTAACTATTCTGCAGCTAATAATGATTGTGCTACTGAAGTGCATTTCAAAAGCCAAAAATCTGAGCAACACCCTATTCATTTGACAAAATAAGTGAGACAAAATGCTGCATATAAATATTTTATTTTTTTTCCACCTTGTTTGAAAGACTGCATTTTTCTAGTAGTGCACTTGTATGGGAACTGCTGAGTCACGGCCTGAACCTCTGATTAATCACCTGAGGTGAGCCATGAGTCAGCCAGAGGAGCACAGGTGAAGGCAATTCACCTGTGCTGCCGGAAGGGGTGGAGCCTGGCTCCAGCCCTCCTAGACCTATTTAAGAGCTGGCTACCAGAGGGGAAGGATCTCTTCTGGAGATCCCCTCTCTTGGTGTCTTCTGGTGAGCTCAGCCGAAGGGTAAGCTCTTCCGCTTATTCTCTTTGTGATCATTGTCTACCTTGCTTGATTCTCTCGATTATATTGTGATTACAACATCTTGATATCTGTTGATTAAACAACTATATTGCAATTATAGCATCTTCATTATACAGCACTAAACTACAAAATTCAGAGGGAATTCCTTCTTTGACACTGGGGAAAGAAGGGTCTCCAACTTTCTGGCAATTAGTTTCTGTTTTGATTTAATGATGCCCTTTATTAGCTGTATTTTTACAGCCTGTAGGTTGTTCTTTTTTTATATTTTGATCCCATGGAAAGAGAAGCTGTCTTTCTTACAGCCAAAGACAAGCTGTTGAAATGGCTGCCAGCAGAATTGTGGTGTTAAAAAAAATTGCCTTGCAAACTTGAAATGGTTGAGTCAGAGGGAAGACTTTAAAGTCTTCTACTCTACCCACTTGGATGCCTGTCTCCCTCCCTCCTGAGCGTCAGCTTTGCGAGTATTAAAACAGTCACTTTACCAATAATAACTGAAAAATATTTGCCTTCTAGCACCTCTACTATTTTAAATATTTAATGTTTCAACTCCTCCTTTATACTGCTTTAAATTGTGTGTTGTGAGATTTGGACAGCAATTCCTCAAACCCTCAGGGCTCACTGCTGTACTATGCAAGTACTCGATACACGTGATGCTTAGTGGACTTAACGTTGTAATTTATCAAATGGAAGAGAAACAGCCCTTATCTTAGCAAGGATAATTTATGGTGGGAGTAGCTGTTCCCACAATACATGTGCAGTATGGTTATCAGCTGGAACATCAGTATCCATCTGCACACCTTACAGAATTTTGTTTTCACTGATGCCCCTGCCCATAGTGCTCTTAATTGTGCTGTTCATATTCAGGACTGCCAGAACTTCTGTATTCACTATTCTCAGGAGAGGCTTTGAAATTTATGGGAAAATGCCATTAGATTTCACCCTTGCTGATTTCTTTTTCTAGATTTTTTAGAATCTTCTAGCTCAGACTTCTTACACATTCTTTAAAAATAAATGTTAAAAAAAGAAAAGCACTAAGATTTTAATTATTTTTACAGTTTCCAAAGTACTTCATGTCTATCTTCTTAAAGCAGCATATACTGTACTGTCATACATATAATGATCCAGTACTGAGACCACATGTTTTACTGTGGTAAGGTGACTGCAAACACTTTTAATTTCAGTGACTGATTGTATTTTACACTCAAACAACATTTGCAAAGGTTTCTCCATCCTTATCTTCTACAGTGCTGGTGAAAGTCAATTATACTGATGTATTCTGTTCTCCTCTTCATACTTTTTACCACTGCGTCCATTCACCTTCCATCAGGATGTTAAGCAGCGTGCAGATGACTAATGTCTGCTGTGCTTCTTCTTGGATTCCAGAGTGGCAGCATTGCTTTCAGGAAGGTTAAAAAATACAACCTTCATTTTGAAAAGGTTGTACTAGAGGAGGAAGCTCAGAAGTATATACTCTGTCTTGATTAGGCACAGATGAGGTATCTGATGATCTCAACAGTGAACAGGCACTCCAAAATCTGCATCTTACACGTGGACAGAACTTTGCTGTTATTGAAAGCTCTGGTGAGCCAAGCAGAAAACTGTTGTCAAAAATCATCGTCACTGGTGTGAATTGGGCTGTCTTTCAGAGTAATATTCGTTGTGTCAGCAACCAAATTCTCTAACTTTTGGTTTTGTTGGCAAAAAAGAACAAGGGGTCAATGGATAGGTTTGATGCACCTGATACACAGTCACTGAGAAGGCACACTTCAGTGTTTTGTATTGGTTATGTCATACATATTTTATCATATTTCTATAGCAGGCTGACAACCACATGGCAAATGCAATTTTGGAAAACAAGCGATGGCTTAACAGGGTTGAAAAGTCATTTTGCCAACTGAAGATATTATTCAAATGCTTCTATAGAAAAAGTTAATGTTAGCTTGTTGAACCACACACGAAACTTGTCAACTGTATGATACAAGTCCTCAAGTGTCTGGCTGTAGAAATAATGGTTTCTTTTATGGCATAAAATTTTACAAAATGTTTCTATTCCGTGATTCTCTCTGAAAAAAAAAAAAGAATTAACTACAGAATTCCACTTCCTTCTTAACACCTCAAATGAACAAGAGGAATTGTAGTAATGGAAGAACTAATTGTAAGAGCAGCCAACAGTTAAAATGCTTTTATTTTGTAATAAGTTTGAGCGCATGCTAAAATTAACTGACAGCAAACGATTTAGTACAGTTGTTGCTCTTAAATGTGAAAATCGTGGTAAAACATAAAACGTTGGTTCTTTTTTGAAGGTCTAAAATTTCTCATCCGTTTTTAGTTAATATGAAAAAAAATGGAAATTCAAATGAAAAATTAAAGGAAAAGGGACTGCATGCTAGGTGTTTATAATGCATTAATCTTTGTCATATAAAACTGTTACTGTGTTCTCTACTGCACGTAATAAATAAAAAAAACATAGCCTGGTTTTGACAAAACTGGGAAATATCTGTGAGGATTGTTTCTTGACACTGAAAAGTGGCTCTTAGTTAGTATTCCTAGTCCTTTATGTCTACAAGGACATGCATTACTTCTCTCATGTTTCCATGTTATCTTCCTCTTCAGTCCCTGTTAATATCTTCTCCTGGTCTTATCCTGCTGTGACTGAGCATTACAAAGTTTTTCACGCCTCCATGCGCAAGTCCATCAACCAATTAGTTTTAAGAGCACATGATACAGATAGATGGCATGGCAGTGGGTTCAGACCTAGGTCAGCATCCTCCAAGCTTTCAGTCAATATGAAAAAAGTATGGGCCTACATTATCAGTTGTATCGATTTAGAGAGTAGATTTTTCATTGTTATTTCTTTTCCAAACTTACTTCCAGCTGTGATCACTGTTGTTATTCTTCTTTTCATTTTGGCATTTGCCGCGGAATTTCTCACTGGGACAAACACTTTTAAACAAGAGCTGGAAGTGCATTTAAGTATGGGTCTCATACTGACACTTCATAGCTTTTTCTTGCACATCTTGCATACACGTGCTTTAAAACACTCCAGTAGAATTACAGTTTTTACATCTCATCAGCTTCTGTTTTCTTCTTAAAAAGCTTGGAAGGTTCGTGAGGAAATCTTTTGTTGGCCAGTGCCTTCTGTGTTAGTCTGCCTTAAAAACATATCTTACTTGTAAAGAAACATAGAACACGATGGGCATTGTATTTTAATTGATCTACAATGTCAGCTTTTCTAAGTCCAAATCAAATAATAAGGGACTAATTATTACTGATTATATTTAACATAAATTGAAACAAATGTGAGTAAAACAGTGAGATGTGCATTAGAATGAACGCACCCTGGCATTTTGGTGATTGAGGATTTGAGGATCACATGCATCTCTGTTGGCAGAAAAATGGGAAAGTGCTTTTCTGAAAAATTTAGTGTCTTTTTTTTTTTTTTTTTTCCCTCCATTGCTGTCTCAAATAGGATAAACTTTTATGCTGAGAATTTTGTCTCTTAATTTACAGCAAAGAGGGAGATTATACCAGCATCATCTCTTTAACTTTACTTAGTATGCTGATGCTTAAATTTGACTGTCTGGATGCAATCTACCTCTGTCTTACATTAACTTGGTATCTTATTCTTTTATAATTACTATTTTGTCATTTATGATCACAGTAAAATTATAAAACCATCATTATAGCTAAAAAGACAAGTAAGCTAAAGATTTTAAAACAAATACAGCTTGATATTATTACAAACTTTTCAGAATATAAAATGACAAGCTAGTAATGATTGTTAAAGCAACATAAATCTGGAAGCAGCTCCGTTCTGGATCTGCATCTAGAAGGTAGTACTTATGTGCAAACCACTGTCCCTTCCTTCTCTTTCACTTCTACTTCATTCCTTCACTCTTGTGAGGTGAGATAATGAGCTCTATTGAAATCTATAAAATCATGATGACATATTATTTCCGAAAAATTTTTCTTCAGTCATTGGAATACACTGGTATCAAAGCTACCCAAAGGAGGTAAAAATATGATATTAATTTGTTTCTCTAACATTATCCATGTGATTCTGAAGATCTGATGGTGAAATCCATGTTTATGTTATATAAATATGTTATTACTTATTTCAGCTAAGATTTCAAAACCTTTTGGAAGTCTGCTTTACTTATGGGTTTTAGTTAATCATGCTCATATTTACTAATGGCACATATCTCCCTTTGAACTATCAGAAGTGTTGAGATCAAAATTATTCAAAATGGTTAGTAGTTACTGGGTCAACACAAGTGTGGTTGTACGCTACAGCAGGCTTTGTTTCAAAAGGACACTAAAATCCTCCTGGGGGACTCTGCAGCCACAAGTGCATTTTTGAATACTGAACAGCACAGGATATCATTAGTAAGAAATGGAAGGTTTTACATACCTTTATTTTCTGTTGGTATGTAATTATGTCTACACCCATCACTCACTTTGTCAGTGTGGTGCTTTAAGCTCATTTCCAGCAGTGTCTTATGGCCCAGACCTTAATATCTAAAGTCTTGGATAATTCTACTAGTATCAGGTGGCAATATTAATTTGCTTAAGATTAAGCACATGCCTGAACACAACAAAATCATATTTTGGAAGAGCTTTTACAAGGTGTTATCACAGAACTGAATTGCCATTATACCAATTACAACATAGGAAGACTTTTCTTTGGTTTTAGATTGACATCCAGAATATTCTGTTCTCAAATATGCACTTCTTTTTGTACATTCTGTGGAGATCTATATGATAAGGATTCTTGTGCTGAGACAGTCCCTGTGAATTTAAATTCAAAACTATAAGCATCTTCTTGCAGATGTTAGGTAGTTTGATGGATCATGCATATATGTATAAAGGATTCTATCTTTTTTTGTTGCTGTTCACAAGAAAACAAGAAGTTGCAAAAATGTGAAGCTCTCTGATATATATATATATCATGCTCTGAATTCAAAGTTTCATGAAATTATCAGAGCTTTTACTTGTCCAAAGAATTTCAAAATATCTTTATAGTCAATAAGCAGAGCTGATCTCAGGAGGAATGCAAAGTTGCTGTTATAGCTCTTGAAAAAAGCCTAGTTAGGCTCCCACATAAATTTCAGAAGTTCCTCAAACCTCTCACATATCTATATTTGTACAGCAGCCATTAGTGAAGATATCTCCAAAGGAAAGAACAAAATAAAAGCCACAATCACTCCACCTCCAAACCCAGACAGCTGCATTTCATAGCAGAGTCTGAATCAGAGGATTGACTGTCTAAACAGAACTAAAAAGTTCTATTTAGCCCCAGTCAGACACACAGCCAACAACTCACAATACACCTAGAGAGCTTTTCAGTTTCAATGGCATTACCTTTTATACATACTGAACTGTCATTGTATGAGTAGCTTCAAGAGATAAGAGCTTGAAAAAATAATTCAAACTATAGATAAATTGTTGACTTCAATGTATATTTTAGGAGTTCAAATTTACCAGTAATACTGAATAAAAATCAGGCCATAAGTTTTCACATCCTAAAATCAATCTAAAAAATCAACAGATTTCCATCTTTTCTGAAGAAATTGCTTCTGTTGTTTCTACTTTCATTGAAGGAGGTTGATATTATTGTAACCATATATAATATAATAAATACATGTACTGTAATACATAACTCATTTTGAGATAGTTCTGATTCTAAAAAAAAAATTTAAAACGTGATCTACTTATCCATCCTCTTCTCCAGGAATGTTGATTACCTGTGACTGGTAGAATGGAGGCTTTTAAAATGTATTTCCTCTGTAAGTTAAAACAAGTACTATCCACGACAAAAACCTCAATCTATGTTTACGTATCCAAATGACTTGATATTTTAGAAGTAATAACTACTGTGGATAAAGGAATCTCCTGAATAACTAACAGTATTGATTATGAGTCTTCCAGGTGATTATTTCAGTATAAAATACAGGCATTTTATCAATCAAAGCTAAAAAAAGCCTGTTCTGCTTTTCCTTTATTATCAAATTTGGTGAACCAGATTGTTGTTAAAGGTCATCTCCAACCTGTGTTAACATAAACAAGCTTGGATGGTTTTTTTTGAAAAAAAAAAAAAAAAAAAGGAGATATTTTGCCCAGTTGAGTACAAATTGAGGAACTCTGAGCTAGGTGGAGTAGTACTGTGGAAAGAGACAATTCACAAAAGTCTTTTTTCAGTTTTGCTTTACTTTAATTGAACTATTGACCTTGCAAAAAATATTCAGCTTTTTATGAGGGGTTTTTTTTTTTTTTTGGAATGCCTTTTTGTGCCTGGGCTTTGAAACATGTATGATCAGACTCAGCTTCTCTCAGAGGCTGCTAGGTTTTCTAACTCACCGTGCTGGAAAACACACCAATCTTGGGAAATCAAGCTAATGTCTCTCAGCTGTGCAGAAGAAGTGTGAACAGCTCTGTCAAATGAGCTACCCCCATCTTCTTTTTTTCAGGCAGCATCTTATACTTGAGCAGTCACTTCACATTTGCCATTTGAGCAGTTGTGATATAACTGCTGTTTTATTGCCGGTAGGAGAGTTTCTGTGAGGGATCAGAAGCTGGTCTTTCAGCTACCCTGGCCAAAAAGGGTTTTAGTCACAGGACTCCATTACTGGTGAATGAGTAAAGAGTCCTGACAGGATAACAAGAGAATATGAACACATAGCTCTGGCCTAAAGGTTGCTAATTGACCAAGTGGTAATACGAGGGGAAGTATTTTTCAGCCTTGAAACTCTTTACCTCCAGATAAGTATATTAAATGCCATCAGTTAACCCTTTGAGTGCAATGACCCAGTGCTGCCAGGGACATGTCTGGTAGGATAGATCCTCATGCTTCCTAATCATCTGTGACGTATGGAGTACAGTTATAGGTCCAGATCGGTGTTCCTTTGTTGGTTGCTAAGATGTCTCTGGGCATTTAAAGGTTAGACACTAAATTGCAAGTGTACAGCAGCTCTGGCTTAAAAGCACATGAAGAAATATAATAAATCAAAAGAGCAGTCAAGAAATAAATTATAACAATGTAAGGTGAAGAAAAATAAAATCTGAAGGATTTTTCTTTGAAATCAAGTAGATATTTGTTGTTGTTTTATTAGATCTCTTCTATCCAGATTGTTTCCTAAAGAGTAAATATAAGCTGGAGTTTTCTCAGAAAATATTTCCTTCTCACACTTGCATCATAAATATTACTAAATTTGTGGAGAAATGTTAAAGCTGCTACGTCAAGTGGGGATAAATTTATGAATAACAAATGGGACTTCATTTAAAAAAAAAAAAAAATTCCAGTCCTACAAGTTTAATTTTTGTACATTATTTTTTTCTGTGGCATCTTAGTCATTAATTTATAGGCAGAGTAGTTCTGTTTTATTCTTAATCAGTGCTTGTCCTCTGGTCAAACAAACAGAAATAACCAACAGTGGAAGGTTCTGTACCAATCTATGTGAGCAGAAAAAGATATTAAAGATTTCACTTTTGCTGTCCTGAGAGATATTTGAAGTCAAAATTGTCCATTCTGAGAGGTAGCAACTGCTTAGCAGAAACTAGAATCTTCTTTGTGCTTACATTACGTAGGACTTTACCTCTCGTCTAATTTCACTGAAATTACTGGGATTACTCATCTGATAGCAGTCAGAAGATTCATTGATGGCAAACTCAGCCATGTGGAAGCTGTAATCATTTGACAAAGTAGTCATTTTACTACTTCACTTTGTCTTCACTGATAGAGAATTGCATCATGTATTGCATCATGACTAGTTCTCATGTTCAGGGAGGGCATCTTACAAATAGCGTGTATTTGGCCACCAGAAAACATTTCAATTGCCTTGAGGCACCTCCTATTATTACATTAATGAAAATTTACAAACTAATTGTTTCTTATCCTAAGCTGTCCAGAAATTACCTTTAGGGAAATAATACAAACTTGTAGCATCATAAATAATAACACAGTGTTAGGAGTGAGTATAAAATTGAAGATCATTTTGTTTGCAACAGGGGAGATATAGGGAGAAAATATCTCACTTTCATAATTTCGGAGTTTTTTTTTTTTTTTTGTAGGATAACATCAAGACTTATAAACATAGAAAGCAGCAACTTACGAGATATATAGTTGAGTCTCAAATGTGAGATGTGTTACACAGGCATACCAAAACCAACACTCCCCATCTGAACTATTTCAGAGAGCCACGTGCTGGTTCTTTGGGTAAATCCAAAAAGCTGAGTTAAAAGGCAGGGGTCCCCCTGAGATTTGCAGTCGTGAGACATCATGGGCTCTGCACATTGTCTTTGAACTTGAAAATCTGGTACAGTAATGAATATAGCACTGTCTCTTAAAAAGGAACATCAAAAATGTAGGGGAGAGAAAGAGAGATTTGAGCAGTGAATCAGTGACTGCATTACATAGCAGTGAACATCATCAATTGTATAATATATACTGTATTTAAACTTCTCCTTCTTTCAAAGCATCATTCACTCCTTCGTTGAACATCCTACACTATATTAACTCAGACTGGAGCAACGTAATTCTGTGCACCCACCGCTGTCTCCAGCATCCACACTGTATGACTGTAACCTGATCTACAAATACTAAGTGGCAATCTAGCAGGGGATATTCTAAAAGAGGTCCCTTGGTTATATTCCAGTTGAATATATTGCAGGCCTGTATGTACTGTATGACCCAAACTAAAAGGCAGCATGAACCTGAAGTCTTCTCCGTACAGTTGACAAATTGAGATTTGAGTGCTTGGCCAAACACTGGAGAGTCTGTATTGTCCAGTTTCCTGCCTGTGTTCATTTTGGTTTCTTGTAGCTCGGTATTGACACTCAAAAAAAGTTTTAGTCTGCCTGGAAGTGGGAAAGAAGCATTGCAGGTGGATATCCGCATGTGAGAGCTCACCAACAGCAGCTGAGTTGCCACCACTACTTATTTCAGAGATACATGATGGTCTACAGAATGCAGAAAGCTGTATATGTACCAAATGAAAACTGGATGTCCCACTTACAAGGCAACATTTTTGCTACTATTTCACTCTTTTCATTTACAATGTTGCACCTTACAAGTGTAGATTGATGAGACATGTAGTTTCCTGCCATACAGGTGCTAGACGTGGTTGACTCAGAAACATGCTGAAGATGCAAATGAATGATAGCATATCAGTATCCAGCTTGCTTTTAATCTCTAAAAAGGGTACATCTCATGTCTTTAGATTGCTAAGAATCAATAGTCATATTGACCTGGTCATTAAATCCTAAAATATACCACTGCTTTAAATGTAACTGAAACGACTGTTACAGCGGGTATTTTCTAGGAGGAATAAAAGCACTCCCATTTTGAAATGTCAAGATTTAAGAAGAATCAGTTTGGTTTGTCTCGGTTTGTCTTGCGTACTCTGAACTCCAGAGTTGCCTGAGGGCTGTGTCTTGCCTTCCCCAATGGGCATTCACTTCCAAGGTCCCTTTCTTCTGTGAGACGTCAGAGCAGGTCAGTCGGAAGTCATATTTTTTATATTTGTTTTAATCGGTTTTGGTTTCTGCATTATAATAAATTTAATCAGATTATGGGTACTTGATCCCTAGGGGCTCAACTCTAATTTGCTCCTACTGCCTGGTCTTTGGTTAACTAGATATAGACATGAACCATTCCTGGCAGCGTTCCCTACACATTAGTTTGAGAAGCCATCATTTTTGTAACCGTCACTCTTGCCTTCATTCAATCACACCTTTGAGATTTCCCAGTTATACAAGAGGTAGAAATTCCTCATATCAAATTCCACTTTCCTGTGTATGCCATCTTTATCCCATCATGTAGTGCACATCATTCTGAACTTGCTCATTACTCCTGTGGGTAGTGATGTGTGTGCTCATGCAGATGCCAGTGAAATCTTTATGCCTGTATCGTGCTCTCACTATAGAGCTCTTTGTCCATCACTTCTTTGAATTTTTTTAACACAGACACAACTGCCATCAAATAGATGAAGTAGGAACTTTCAGATCTGTTGGTTTTTTTTTTTTACATCTTTCTTTTAGCCTTTTTTTCGGAGCGAACAAGACTGTCAAGGTTTCTCAGGGAATATGTATGTGCATTTGTCTCCCTCCCCTGAATCTGTTGACCCACTTCAACCAAATCTTATGGAAAAGGCTCAAACTGTATAGTTCGCTTTGCCTGAAACAAGGCATCTGGGAGGTGTGAAAGACCATCAGTGATCTACAAGACAAAAACTGCAGTGTGAATTCAACTGAGATTGTATCCCAGAGGATTCATTCAGGGAAGATTATTTAGAAAGACTCAACATAGGCTAGCTTTAATTTCTGATAATGTGCAATACAAAGACAATTCAGGAGATATTATTTCTACTTTACGTGAAACTACCCATTATTTCTTCATGTAAGTAACATACTTTACTATTCAGAATGAAAGTGTGTGGGTGATAAGTAGAGTATAATCCTCAGCTTTACTATAGACTTTGCAACATAGGAAGTAACATAAAGATGACATAAAAAGTGAAAGAATATTTCCTTAGCTTTTTTTATCCTCTCATGTTAAGAACATTGTACTAGAAAGAAGCACTTGACTGCTGGGTCTGATCCCTACTAACAGTGGAGATCACGCTGTGTAATCCTTTTAAGGAACTGGCCAAGCTCCACATATGGAATAACACTGTTTCCTGCCACGCGTTTTGCTCTGCACTGGACACACCTGATGCATAGCAAGATCTAGCTGAGAAAGTGAGAAAATACTATTTGGTAAGACTTCTAAATGCTTGGTATCTGTTTACCAGTAATATCAATTTAGACCAAACATTTAAGATGGAGGTTTGTTCTGTGGCGCATTTCATACTTCATTTCAGGGCTGAAGTTCAGTCCCTTAGTAAACATGGAGCTGCATGAATAATGGAGATGCTTATGAGGCACAAAACAAATACTCAAAATATTTAGAACTCTGTATGTAAGGATAATGCAGAGATTAGAAAATAAAGAGAAGAATATATGATTAAGGAGGAAGAAAAGAGTTAAATGTCACTTTACATGTAATATGATAAAATAATTATATCTTAATTCCTTGCTTTTTCTGCAATCTCAGTATTCAGAAAAAGAAGTCCCAATGTTAAGAACTGTTTCTTATTTTCATCACTTCTTTTTTTGTGCTTTTGTTTATCACACAAGTTTAATTTTTTCATGATATATTTTAATGTTTCCTAAACCGAATGTAATAAGCAAACATGAGATGCTTTGTTCATTAGTTTTCTTTCCCCAAATAAATGAAGAAAAAAAACATTCCTTTTTCTCTTAGCACGGCCTGATTCCATTGACTTAATTAGTGCTATTCCAGATTTATAGGTGTTAATGTGTTTATTTTCTGATAGTGTTTAGAATAGATGTTAACACAGCAGTCACCATTTTCCTCTGTATTTAATATGTCTGATTTTGTAGTCAGAAGTTGACTTTTCAATCTCACTTTACTCACTGTGGAACCTTTCATAATGTTCTCTCTCTTTTCTCCTCAAGTGTCTTTCTTCACAAATTATAAGTCCACCAAACTTTTTGAAGTTTATTTACATCTTCTATCTGTCATTTCTTCATTTCTCTTACTACTTTGCCAAATTTGTTCCTGATTTTCCAGGTTTCAATAAACAGATTTCCAGGCATACACAACTGAAAACTGTACACAGGGAATTCTATTCTGTTCAGCCTGTATTATCATCAAATCTCAGCTTGTTTGTTCCCCTGAATACATAAAGCGAATTCAGATTCTCATAGAAAATAATAATAATAGCAATAATCAAGTGATTCAAGAATCATCTACTATTCATAGGTAGAAGGATGAAATAGCCCACATGAGGAAATACAAAATGGAGTTAAACACTCGAATGTTGCCCAGGATCTTTCAGAAGCCTGGGGTTTATTTAATGTACGAGAGAAGACAAAAGACTCATGTGTTTGTTTTTTCCTTATCTTACTGCATAGAATGCAAAAGGACTTTCAAAGCATTAAGATCTCTCCAGACTGCACAGCATGAGAGATGACTGTTATAACTGCCTTGCCTCTTTGGTATTATTATAAAATTCAGAACTCAAGAAGATGTGGTTTTCTGAAAAGGTCTGCTGCATTAGACGTCCAGTTCATATTTGAGGCAGACTGAGTAAGCTGGAAGTTCTCCAGTTTGTCTGTGAATTTGTTCAGATCAAAACAATGGTCATAGAAAGGGAAAGTCACTGAGAGAGATGATTTAATTTGCTTAACTATTAAAATAATGTAAATAATGATATTGTTACACATAATTTCCGTTCAGTGACCCCTCACATGTGTTTGGAAGATACCGGTATCTTACTAACCTCAAGAGACACTGTAGTTACTTTGGGCTGTTATCAAAGAATGTTTAAAAAGTTTATGAATGCTAATTCAAGGCTCTACTTTAACTTTTATTGCCAATTTTAAGACACAAACTATTCATTAATGTAGTTAAATTGGTCTTAGCTGTACAAGGTATTGACAGTCCAACACTCTTATGCCTATTCATTCACTGAGCACTCAATCCAAAGCCAAACAAGAATAAATAATAGACTCAAAGGAAAACCATGAGGATGTGAGGGACAATTTAATCACAAGGCCCAATCTCATTACCCTTTGACATGTTTTGATTCTTAAACATGCAGGTAGACCTGTGGTACTATCATTTGCATGTTTCACCAAATAACTGCATTTGTCAAATAAACCTTTTCTGTGACTCCGTTACACGAGAAATTAATAAAAGTACATTGACTCTATTAGCAACGTGTTTCTCTTCCTTGAGCTTTATCGAGAGTTATCGCGCATTATAGTTTGGTGACAGTGCTAGAGAAAAGTGAAGACAGAACTGACCTCTCATAGCATTTTTGTGACCATGGGGCTCACACAAGCAGCTTGGCATCTGCCGGCACATCTTTAGCGAGTTGGCAGCCCCAGCGCCCTTTGCAGGTTGCAATCAAACCTGCCTTCTACAGCAGCCTCTTTCTGGCTGATTAAGTTTAATGTAATTTTAATTAAAAACCACAGTGTCAAAGGGTTTAGCTGCTCGAGAAATGAGCACAGATTGTGGCACAGTGGCAGCAGTCACTTGGAAAATGGAAATGCATCCTGACAATATTGTGTAGGGGCCAGATAAACAAAGCTGCAGCTACTGTACCTTGCAAAAAGCTGGGAGAGACCATCATTGCAAGGAACCTTATTCAAAAATAAAGTATAGAGCAGTTCTGGTTCTTGTCTTTTAGCAATTTTAAAGCACATCTCAGCGACTCGTAGAGTAATAACTGCCAAGAATTAAAGTCAACCTTTCCTCTACATTTTTTTGTTTGTACAGTGAGATATATAAATCTAGGTTTCATTTTCAGTCCTTATTTATTTTGAACTGCAAAAGATTTACTTCATGCAGTAGACTAATACAACTTTTCTCCTTAGGCTATAATGAAGAAAACAATCCTGAAACGAGAAATTTTACCAATGCTGAAAGCAGGGAGTGTTTTGTTTTTATCTGCTTCCAGCCTTTCTTGTCCCTTGAAGCAGATCACAAGGAGATTTTAATACTTTACATATTGCAGATATTGAGCAACATTTGGAGCATGACCAAAAAAATCACTCCACTGACAAAAGGTTGCATCGTATTTGCAATGTTCAATTTCAGCAAGTCCAAGCATACATAGAGATATTGTTAATAGTAGTTTCCCAAATAAGTATATTTTATTTTCTTAGCTGCCATATTTCTAAGCAAAGAAAATTGCTTGGAAGTTATTAAACACCCTTATCTTGGCAGAAAGTCTTAGTTTTGAAACCTGTCCTTTGAGTCATATATTTGTGAAATGAAGATTTGATCCAAAGTCCACTGAGATCAGTGGAAAATCCCCAATGAGTTAGGCTTTGGATCAGGTCCTGAGAAGTATACAAGAAAATAGGTAGGTACTGCAGCAATATTATTCACAGGAATTCCTTTCAGCAAGAAGCCTTTTTATTATTTGTAAATGCTACCGATTCTCCGGGGCCAGAACCCCAGGAGAATTCCATCTAGTGACGTCAATTCTGTAGAGGAGAACTTCCTCCGTCCCCTTTTAGGTTTGTGGGACATTTTTGAACAGATGGAGCCTATATAGGTGGGATGGGTTCCATCTGAACAGAAGGGTCACAAATGCACCGACTGAGAGGATAGACAGAGCTATGGGGGAGAGTTTAAAGGAGTGGACAGGGGGATGGGAAGTCTGTACAGAATCCAGCAGAGAGGAAGAAGCAGCTAAAATAAGCAGATGGGTAGACAAGGGGAAATATTATTAAGGACTGAAATATGTAACACACCTGCAGAAAAGAAAAGAAGGTTGAAAGAGAAAATCAGAATATGAAACTTCTGTTGCAATACATTTAGGAGTCATAGAAGAGACTTAAGTAATGTGCAAAAGAGATCAAACAAATAAAGACCATTTTAAAAACAGTAATATTTTATTGTAATATTTTATGAGGACAGTGTAGTGTAGTTGATGCTGGTACTAGAATGTATTTATGGACATTGAAATTGCTTTGATACCTAGGGGGCAACATGATAGAAAGCTCAGTGAAGGCCTGAATTAGGCCTCATCTATTACAATTTACTGACAAGTGAAACACACAGGACATGAATATATGAAAGTATGATGCACCTTCTGCCCCCAAAGAAGACAATGGGAGCACTGAGGAGAAAAAAGATACAGAAAGAAACCGAAAGTACATCACATCACAGAATCTTAAATTCAGAACACTTTAGGACAAACAAGCTGGTGGAAGGACATAGAAAAACAACTGAGTATAATTAAATTTAATAGGAGATAATTTGCATAGTTTGATTGAAAAACAAAAACTGAACTTCATCAGTACAACTGAAGACATGTTTCACTTCCAGTTACGTTGGCCTTGGCTCTAGATGGAAGGGATTATTGAATATATTTCCATTGACCTATGTGTTTACATACTTGTTTAAAGAGGACTTTCTCTCACCTTTAGCCTAGCATCACTGTTATCTCAAATAAAATTTAAATAAATGTACCAGCTTTTATTTAGTAGTGGTTATGATGTGATGATAAGATTAACTTTTTAGTACAATTTTATCAAATAGAGCACATCTCCCATAAAGTAGCCATTAAATCTCAAGCTGTTTCGTATTAAGCAATGCTACTGTCCCCAACACCTACTACTGTCACTTTATAAATAACAGGAAATATTTTGTTTGGTTTTAAATACTTTCTGCTAAAAGTATTTATAACTTGTCATTACAGATGATTCTGAATTATTGAAACTTCAATCAAGCCCTAATGTAATACTTGACCTTACAATGGATGAGAAGAAACCCAGATCAAAGCACTGCCAAGAATTCAAGAAAGGTAAGATATCTTCAGTCATTTGTAACACATTGCTATGTGCCTATGAACCTTTTCCATGTGGTTATTATCTCAAAAATTCTTAGGACACCAGAAACACTCAGCTTTGCTTCTCAATTCTCTCTGTGCTTGTGAACAAAGTTCTAAGGATATTCCGTACGGAAACATGCAAGTGGTGCTTTTATGATCACCAAGGGAAGATGTTTCCCTGAAGCCTTTATATGTTTTCAGGAAAATTCTGAGCATCTGCCTGGAGCCTACTTGAATCATACATGCAGTTCACCTCTACAATAAAATCTGACTATGAATCTAAAGGAAAATGCCCAAAGGGTTACATGGCACAATATCAGGATACGTAAAGCATTTCACTGGCATGCATATAATCTCGTTATTTAAGAATCTAGATTTAGATGCTTACATGCAATTGTTCAAATAACTAGTTATATGGAATGAAGCAGTGAGATAATTAATAACCACAATAGGTATTTTCAAATTCAGAAATGTCAAAATATTTGACCTTTAAATCATGATACTATTACCTCATAAAGAATGCTGCGATAAAAATAGATATTTAATATCCTTTTTCATCTTGTTATTATGGCTAAACAAACACAAGATGTAACTACTAACATAGGATCCAAAGAGGATTAGTTGTATAGCTTTCTCTCTTTCTACAACGATAACAAAAAGTTGGTAGAAGACTAAAAAAGTGCTTACTATATACCATTTTTACAGGCTTTCTAAATTAAATTAAAGCCACTCAACATAGCAAAAGAGCCCTCAGGCATACTACTACATACTACTTATTTTTCAGTATTAAATATTCAGTGTTTTTCTTTTTAAAAGCACATTTTTTACAATTGTAATAAACTTCCATGCTAAATCATATTTGGGGTTGCATATAACCTTGTTTTTATCTAGGTTGTCAAAACTATGCTTTTCATATTCATCTCTCTTTGCAATATGTAAAAAGACTGAGTAGATCTGGAAGGAATTTTCTGAGCAGTGTTTTCTTCCTTTATTGACTCAACATGTAAATTTTCTATTCACAAGTAGAAGAGTGAATAAATGGATATATTAGTCCAGGTAGTTGCTTTAGTCTCCTGAGCGTTCACAGTACTACTCAGCCATTAGATATCTATTTCTGTTTGTCTGATCTATATGTTACACATATTCTCAGCAGGCCGACAATCATTCCAGTTTTCATAGTGGAACCTAACACAGGTACATAGAAGTGTAAAAACCTTTAAATACTAATATTAGGACAGTACAGTGACAAGATAATACGGATTCCTAAGTTTTTGAGTCAAAATTGACCTTTGTGTGCACAGTGGCTAATTTCAGTGAGGACGTTATGGATCAGTTTGCCTTCTGATTTCCTCTAATTATCTCACAGATACTGTACCTGTGGGACTCTTAGGAGCAGTCAGTAGTATACTAATTACCATCTTTAAATCAAAAGGCTTCTAAACAAGCAAATGTCTTGGTTATAATTGCACATATGTTTATTACAGATTGTGTACTCTCTTTACAGTTGGAACAAGCAAGGATTTCAGTAGTGCAGCTCTGCTGTCTTTTGCAAGGACGTGAGTCCTGAATTTTGAAGGTTTAATGTATATCTGAATAAATTAATAGTACTGCATAAAGAACCTGGTGAAACTGAAAAATTTCAGTTGCCAGATGCAAGAAGCAGAATGCTTCAATGAAAGCTCTTTCAATACTTGTATGGCTATTTTATTTTCAACTTTCAAGTTATTGAAAAATCCTGCCACTATTCTATTCAATCAGAAAATAAGTTTTCTCATTAATTATTTATTCATTACTTCAAAGGTGCATTTTTAAAACTTACATGATACTGAGTTCCAGCTTTCATGGAGCAGCAAAAGCCAAGGTACTGCAGGCCAGCAAAGCAGTGACTATTTCAGCCAAGGCCTATCCCACTGCTCCCACTGAAGCTCCAAAACAATGGTCAGGTCAAGAGCTGAGATCACCAAGCAAGTTCACAGAGATGAGGAAGGTCTGAGGACAAGCCAGTTAGTTAAAAGGCAGGACAAGTTCAGGTCCTGTGGTTGCCTAAGAGGTCTTAGGTCAGGTAGAGAAGTCCACAGACCAGGACCCACTGTCATAGGTCCCGTGGCTGTGGCTAAACCACTGTTCCATCGCAGATCAAACCTTAGATCATGAGTGCATGTGGAAACAACATTTGATGCAGATCAAGGCCATTAAGTCCTTCTAGAGTTCTAGAGTGCCCTCATACATAGATCTGTACCTGTACAGAAGTAGCTATGAAGCTCTCAGTTTCATATGAGCTGAAATTTAGCTAGATATATAAAGCAGGTTCACTTAAAACCCTGTCAACTGCATCTTCCTCTTGCATTTCCTGCTTAGGCCTCTCTCCTGTTTATCTTTGTCCATTTACCCTGAGCATTTTTCCATCAGTGCAAAAGATAAAGGGAGACCAAAGTACGTGACTTTTCTCATTTGCTGTTGATTTTACTTACAAGGTTGCAAATTTAGTGGATAACGATGACTGTTGGAGACATAAGGCGTTGAAAAGAGCTACA
Source organism: Tetrao urogallus (assembly GCF_951394365.1). Lineage (NCBI taxonomy): Eukaryota > Metazoa > Chordata > Aves > Galliformes > Phasianidae > Tetrao > Tetrao urogallus. The sequence continues at coordinate 13,646,747 of NC_136820.1, forward strand.
CTGGAGTTGTGTAGTGAGCTTTGGGGGCTTGATGCTTTTGGAGATTTTGGAATCTACAAAGAACAGAAAAGATCCAGAGAGCATCACAAAGTTTCAGTGTGCAGTAAAAGAACAGATGTTCCTAATCAAACATTAGCCTAAGCAGGAAGCAATTTATGCTGCTGCAGTGGATTGAAGGAGACTAAGGGCAAGAGAATTGCCTATAGATCATAACAAGAAATACAAAGGCAGAGCTGCTCTCTACAGCACTGGCACGTGGATCCAATCCTCCATGGTATTTTAATAAACTAGATATTGTTAACCTGTGTTAACATTTACCTTACACTATTCTGGCAACTGGGTACAAAATATTGTTGATTTTCATATATAACTACTGGTTTTACTTGGAAGATACATTTTCAGTGCTGTTCAGTGGTAAACTTATCCTTTCTCAAGAAAGAAAAATACTCTGGCTTGTCATCCTCAAAAGACTGTTGACGTTAGGCCTTCTATCCATTTGCAGCAAGGAGGGAGAAATTGCATCATCCCACTAGAAAATGAATATGGTTATTTAAATCTTTCTTCACTACTCGCTTACTCTGAAATTATGATTAATTTGTTTTTTGCAAATTCACGAAGATAAGGAAAGACATGGACACTTTTATGAATACGTAAAGCCAAGCTCTCATTCACAAGTTCATATCTATCTTAATTTCCTTACCACAAAAGAAGTTGTATAGAGGATAAATCAGTACAATGATTTTATTTGGTGAATGTGTTTTTTGACCACTTCTCATTTTGGAGTGAAATAACATTTGGAATCAGAATCCTCTGGAAGGGTGGAATTTTATTATAGTAGCAAGCATTGAACAATATAATTGCTGTATAAAGTAAAGAACCTCTCCAAGGATCTTTTATCAGAATTTTGATCTGCAGTGTTGGCTCTCACGCTGTCCGGTTCAATTCATCTATATCCTGCCATGATCTTGATATGCTCTGAAATTGCACCAAAGTATAGCTGGTCACAAATTTCACACTTACCACTTCAGACAAGTGAAAGGTCAAGGGCTTACAACAGTTGTGCAGCTCCTTATCAGTACCACAAAGCACAAATATCATGGAAGTGACTGCAGGTCAGATCAGCTGTAATCTATACTAACTATAGTGAGCCTATACAGATCTCTCTGAATTATATAGTGAAATATGTATGTTTGAACATTTAACAATTGTTTTTCTTCTTAAAGTTCCATTAGAACTAGCAAAATATAATGTTTTTATATATTTTCAGGAATATAACAGTTTTAAAATACTGTTGAGTATTTTAATCTTTTAAATTCTTTAAAAATCTTTTAAAAGTGGGATAGTTCATTTTCCAGTTTTGAAATGTTGTTTGTCTCTTAAATTAACTGCCATGTTTTAAGAGTTATTTAAATATATGATGATCATCAAAAAGATCATAAAAAGCATCATCTTTGAGTATACTACACATTTTGTTTTCTAAAATTGAGACTCAAATTAAACATCTGATTTTCTTCCTCATATTGTTTACCCAACAGTACAGTTCAGCACGAATTTATTCTTGATTAAAAGAATTTGTTTTGTGAATATGAAAGGCTTTACTTTGAATATCATAGAATGAATGAGAGAATGGCTTAGATTGGAGGGACGGCAAAGCTCACCTAGTTGCAACCCCCCTGTCATGTGCAGGATTGCCACTCGTTAACCAAGCTGCCCAGGATCGCACCCAACCTGACTTTGAAGATTACCAGGGAAGGGGCATCTACTGCTCTCATATTCCTGTGATCGTCTCTGTGTGCCTCCTCTGGACAGCTTTGCATCCTTCCTGTTCTGAGGGCCCCAGACATGGACACTGTACTCCAGATAGGGCCTCACAATGGCAAAGCAGATGGAACAATCATCTCCCACACCTTGCTGGCCATCTTCCTTTGGTGTAGGCCAGGGTGCAGTTGGCCTTCTGCTCTGCCAGAGCACACTGCTGGTTCATGTCCAGCTTTTTGTCCATCAGGACCTCCAAGTCCTTCTCAGCAGGGCTCCTCTCAAGGAGCTCTTCTCGCACTGTGTGCTCATATCTGAGATATTCTTGTTTTCACTTCTAGCGGCTGATTAGAATTAGTTTGTTAGTCTAGTAGAGATTATTCCTTTCATGCAAGCAGTTTTGTAGCTCTTGTTATAGAATCACAGAATCATAGAATTGCTCAGGTTGGAAAAGACCTTCAAAATCATCAAGTCTAACCACAACCTAGCCATACTACCCTAACTCTAACAACTCTCCGCTCAGTCACTTCCCTAAGCCCATCCCCAGACTGCTTTTAAACACATTCAGGGATGTTAGCTCAACTACCTTCCTGGGGAGCCTGTTCCAGTGCTTAACAGCCCTTTCAATAAAGAAGTTTTCTGTTTTATCCAACCTAAACCTCCCTTGGCTCAGCTTGAGGACATTTCCCCTCTCCCTGTCAGCTGTCATTGAGAAGAGAACAACCCCACTCTCGCTGCAATCACCTTTGAGGTATTTAAAGAGAGCAATAACGTCTCCTCTCAGCCTCCTCTTCCCCAGACGAAACAGTCCCAGTTCCTTTACTTACTCCTTGTAGGGCATATTCTCCAAGCCCTTCACAAGACTTCTTTGCCCTTCTTTGTACCTGCTCCAGCATCTCAATGTCTTTTCTGCATTGAGGTGCCCAAAACTGAACACTGTACTCAAGGTTTATCGTATACTAGAAAATATATGAAAGTTTCTTTGGAATAGATTTTAATCATACAGTACAGCAAGAAGCTAATTTTTACACACACCATGCAAAAAGCACTTCAGTTCTTTCTAAAATTAGAACCCATCAATTCCTTGCATCCAAAGTAACTCTGTTTTCAGATAGCAAAGGCACCTTAAGTTTCTAATTCCCCATTCTGGGGCTAGGGGGAGGGGGGGAAAAGAGCTTTGGGGTCAGTGAGAATTACTGAATTAGTAGGCACCACATCTAGCCTGTTCAATGCATAATACTTCAGAAGTTTCTTCAAACAAAATACTTTTTTTTTCTCTTGGAAAATAAAAATATTTTATCATTTCTTCAGGTGTGATGGTGGCACAAATTGCCTTTGGACTATTGCAGTACAAATCAATAATAATGAAACTTGTCCTATTACACCTTCAGATACATCTGATGGAACATGGAAGATCACTTGCAATGTATTGAGCTGAAATAGCTGCTTGAACTCATATTAACAGAAAACAAGCAGAAGTCATCATGAAAAGTAAATCAAAATGAGCTAATTATCTGATATTGGTCTTTGGAATTCAAGAAGAACTGGACCTTTTGAATGTATCTGCCTATCTTTCACATCAAAATGTTGGCTACATGTAGGAAAACATTTCCTAAGAGAGAAAGCAAAGAGTTGCCTCCGGTTCTTGCTTTACTCAGTGTAAGCTTAGCTGAAACTCAAACTCTGAAATAATACATCTGACAGAAATTAATAGTTTATTCTTTACAGTGTGTGCAGCATCTTAAAGCAAAACACCAACAAACAAATTGGCAGCTGGCATTTCAGATTGCAAAGTGTTAGCCATCTGGTCCCATAAAATAAAATATTTATTTGATTTTTCTTAAGTATCTAAGTTAGCAGACTACTAAGAGATTTCAAGACCTTTGTTTCAGGAACACTTTTTGCTTGGAATTCCATCAATAAATACTATACTATGTATTTGTTTACTTTATATTTGTCTTTGTTAAGTCAGATAAGGAACTTCAGAATTGAAGTTGTCTTCAGAACCTCCCATATGTTTTCGAGTAACAGTTGCTGTAGCATAAGCCAAGTGGTTCACTCAGCTTTATATAACACTGCCTACATTACGTTTTATGTTACAAGGTTCCGTTCACTTGTTCCCTCTTCTACAACAAGTATGCTGATCCCATTAGTTAGAATACACAGAGGAATTTCATTTTCACAAAACTACATTACTAATGGTTTCTACTGTATTCCTAATGTCTTGTGACATTAAATTCTTATTTGAAAAGTTTACCGTTACTGATTTTGGCTTCAGCAACAACATGATTTGAAGATACTACCACTGTATCTACTCTTCTGTTTAACACTGAAATTGTTGAAAAGCAACTTCATACTGACAAGGTGATAACAGAAATGTGCCAGTAACATTTAATTTTGCTCTGTCTGGAACAAACTACTTGCTAGAAGTTGCTCAACACTTGGTGGTAAAACTAAAATCAATAATCCAAAATGCAATTTAAAACAGTAGCAATCTCTTCTTTGACACAATCCAACAGTACTCCACATTTCTATTCATGTTGATTAGGAATTTTTTTGTGCACAGAACATCAGTGTTACCATTGTTTTATAACATGAAGACTTTACCAGAAAGCAGCAGAAAGGGTTTCTTACCATTCCTTTTCACTTCTTGAGATTCTGTTGAAAGCTAAGTCTTAGATGCTCAGATTCATGCAAGTTATGCCCACAGGCATAGAAATGTTTTCTGAGATAGTGCTGTTCTCTTATGCTTATTGGCATGAAGTCATCCAGTCCTAGCCAGGATTTTTTCTACTACTGTGGATTTTCAATCAATAAAAATACCTCATGCATTTTGCATATGCAGAACACAGTACTTTAAGTTCCTCATGGGCAACAAACAAGTATATATTTGAACACCATTGGGAAAAAATCTAAGAGTAAATACCATCTTCAGTACACTTATGATTCAATTCCCTGTAACTGGCAATTGCGAATATCCAAAGAGTAGAAGGGATGCAGAAAAGGAAAGACAAAAGGAAAGAGAGAAGGTAAGGTGGTGGGAAGGAGAAAAGGAAGAGGGAGAGGAAGGGGAGATGAAGAGGAAGAGGGAGAAGAATAGGAAGAGAAAAGAGGAAGAGGAGAAGAGGAAAAAGGAGGAGAGGAGAGGAGAGGAGAGGAGAGGAGAGGAGAGGAGAGGAGAGGAGAGGAGAGGAGAGGAGAGGAGAGGAGAGGAGAGGAGAGGAGAGGAGAGGAGAGGAGAGGAGAGGAGAGGAGAGGAGAGGAGAGGAGAGGAGAGGAGAGGAGAGGAGAGGAGAGGAGAGGAGAGGAGAGGAGAGGAGAGGAGAGGAGAGGAGAGGAGAGGAGAGGAGAGGAGAGGAGAGGAGAGGAGAGGAGAGGAGAGGAGAGGAGAGGAGAGGAGAGGAGAGGAGAGGAGAGGAGAGGAGAGGAGAGGAGAGGAGAGGAGGAGAAGAATAAGAAAAAAGGAAAAAGGAAAAAGGAAAAAGGAAAAGCTAGTCCTACCCCCCAAAAAGCATTACAAAATCAAAAGGACTCCAAGAAAGGAATCAAATCTGCTAATATTAGTTTAAGTTCCACATTTCCACATTTTGGGGGACTATCACTTATCACAACATGGTAGAATATAACAAGGCACTGCAGGGAGACTATGTTGAAAGACCTGCTCAATTCCTCTGTTTGAATGAGCAGTAAAATGCTACAGACTGGAAGGCTGGGATTAGAAATAGACACTACCAGACAGAAGCAGTTGTAAGTCTTGGACTGACTCTAAAGGTAGGATTCAACTGTCTAAATGCAAATACTTTCTGTTTGAGGTGCCCTACAGTATCAAAGACATCCACACATATGATCTTTGCCAACAGGCTTTAAACCAGGTATATCAGGATATAGTGATGACAGCTCACATATAAGCAAGAGAAGAGCAGTTGGGGTGGTAAATATATGAAATAGGATGATGGTTGTAACAAAACCCTCAGGAAGGATAAGAGAGGTTAAAAGGTTTGCCTCAAGTGCTTGTGCACAGATGCACACAGTCTGGGAAGCAAACAGGAAGATCTAGAGCACTGTGTGCAAGCACAGAACAAAGACACACAAGAATGAAATGTGGTGACATAGTTCACATTGCTGGAACTCTGTGCTGTTTGGATATGGGTTTTTAGGAAAAACAGGCAAAGCAGACAAAGAAGGGGGAGGTGCTGTCTATGGGAGGGAGTAGCCTGGATGTGTGGAGATCTTTTAGGTGAGAGAAAACTGACTGACAGAGAGCTTACTGGTCATGATTAAAGGAGAGGCTGGTAAGGGTGACAGTATAGTGGGAATCTGCTATAGATCATGCAGTCAGTATTATGAAATAGATCAAGTCTTCTTTAAACAACTGAAGGAAGTGACTAGATCACAAACCCTGATTCTTATAGATTGCCACACTAGAGTTGGCAGATTCTATTGAGAAGGTCCTGGGAATATTGGTAGGCTGTATACTAAGCACGTCGGTAGCATGAGCTTTGCATACTGATGTGTATCAACTGACCTACGGCCAGGAGATCAAAGGCAACTATTACTCTCTTCTCTTTGCCACTTGCCAGAATGCATCTGGAATCCTGCCTTTAGTCCCCCACTACACGAAAGATACTGGTAAATATGAGCAGGTCTAGCAGAGGGCAACAAAGGTGATCAAGAAACTGCAGTCTTGCATAGTATGGGTGTTGTCAGAGAGCAAGATTTTTTAGAGAAGAAATGCAGGGACCTAACAGCAGCTTTCTGACACCTAAGAGAAGGTTGTCAGGAAGGCAATTTCTTTACTAAGAAGTACTTTGGAAGAAGAAAGGCTGTAAATAGAAACACTGGAAATGAAAACCAAACAAGCAAACAAAAGAAGCATTCCATTATGAAGATACTTAAACATTGGAACAGGGGCCCAAAGAAACTACAGAATCCACAGAATCTCCACCCTTGGAAGTTTCCAAGACTCAACTAGGTAAAGCCTGATATAACTTTATCTGAATTCAGTGTTGACCCTTCTGTAAGTAGTGCTGGACTGAAGAACTCTGAAGATTCTTTCTCCATAATAATTAGGTCATTTTATTATACATGGGAAATACATGGTTCAGAAACTCTAGGAGACTGTAACTGTTCTGGAATGATGGATAGAAATCCCATGGAAAACTCAAGGGCACTTCAAGTGGCTTCAGGGACTTGTATTAAGGCAACTGAAAGCCTGCTTTTACTTCGTAAAGTACTGAAGTGACACATGATTATGATCTCTTTTCTCACCACAAGTGCAGTGTATACACAGGACTATATTGGTGCCTCTTCTTTTTCCAACTCCAGTTGGCTGTTGTGTCATTTTAGAATTCATTTTGAGGGAGTTTATCATCACAGTCTTTTGATCAGATGGAAAGACATTTCTGGCAATTCCTGACAAGTAAAAATCTCTTTCCAATATGCCATCCAGTCTAAGGATCATGCTTCAAGGTTGAATCAGCACATTTTTAACATATTTCAAATTCATGTTATAACAGACATCACTGAAGCTAAAATTAGAGACAGGAGTAAAATAGATTTAAAATGTCTAATAAAATAAGTAGTAATACAGTGAAAATGGTCAGACAACCAAATCTTTATTCTGCTTTTATCACATGCCAATAGGCCTGTGTCATATGTCACTTCATTAAGTGTGACATATGACACGCAGCTTCTCTGCCACAGGTCTTGTGAAGGCTGAGATTTCATGTTCACATACCAGAATATACCAGTGAGATGGATTATTGCATCCAACTGATTTTTGCTATTTATAAAGGCACAAGAGAAATAAAATGCAGAGCACAGATTTTTCAACTATATTTTTTCAATTTAATACATCTCAGAGCAGAGCAAAGGGTTGTTTTCTTTACCTATACATTATATTGCAGTGTTGTCTGTTAAACTCAAACAAAGCAGAACAAAAGGATACATTTGCATATTCCTTTCCTTTCAAGTTTTGGAGTTTTAAATCCATGTTGCTTGTATTTACAGACTAATGATGCGCCATGATGGAGGTAGCTTAGTATGTCACTTGGCATGATTTTTACTCAGCATATAATATTTTGAGAGCCATTTTTTTCAAGCATAGCGTAATAGGCTTTAACTTTGCTAAGCTTTTCTGCCAGGCCTCCAGTGCCCTGCTGTTCTATTATATTGAACTTGTAAGCAGGACGCTCTGCCAGGCTCACCCAGATTACTGCTGCAATAAGGGCCCTGCTGAGTGACTAGTGTCATGATAAGTGCTAGGGAGGGAGTTCACCATCTTGGCATACTGTTCTCATCTTATTAAATTCAGCTTTGTGGAAGCAGGGAGTCTGCCTCTCGGCCTCACTGGCTCTGGCTCAGTCCAACTGCTACTGTCAGACAATATGAAAATAGGAACCACCACAGCTAATGGCAGGTGCTGCACCACAGCTGAGGGAAAAAAAAGAGCTTGCTCTCTCTTTCTCTCTCTCCTTTTCCCTTTGGATTTATAGGCACTGATTTGAAAACATATAGCTTTTTAATATTATTATAGCTCTCATACTCAGAGATACTTGCTGAGTCACTGTTCTTTTTGAACATCTTTATTCTGTTCACTTTATCCAGCCTCTTTTGTTCTTATCTATTTGTATTTGAGAATTGCAGTGCAGTGAACAAGTCCTTGTCAGATCAGGTCTGCTACCACCCAGATTTGGAAAAGCAAGGTATTCTAAGGATCCAGTCCTAAAATCCCTATTCATGCAAAACTTCCTACTGAGTGTTTACTGAGGAAAATTCTCCAAATTCCAGACCTGAGGTTGTACTGAGGGTGAAACAAATTAGCCATTCAAGTCACCCCAAACTCAGTGGCATTTGCTTCCTGAATTCTTGTTTGCCATGTTAAAATCTAACCCGAAGATCTGGGTGGAGGATTCAGGCAGGTGATTCTTTCCAAAGCCCCAAAATGACCAGCTGTCATGTCTGTGTGTAAGCTGTGCTGCTGAATGCAGCAGGAAAAGTGCAACATTCAAAGAGGAGAGAGAGAACAGACAGAGAACTATGTATTTGCAAGACATCCCTTGGAAAGGAAGAAAATAAAAATCACTCGTTTTATGGGATGAATTTGCACATATTTAAGGCATGGCTCTGTTCTGAATATTGGTTTCTAAAAGAGTATGTGCCCTTTATTTTTAAGCCATAGGCTTTTCTCAGCTAAGAATAAAAAAACACTTCTCAAGGGCTTGAGAAAGGATAGATAAATTACTTCTGCACTTGCTGGTATCTCTGCACTTCCAGTGTCTTCCCTGACATCAGCAAATACATTATTTCTCATTGTTGAGTGATAAACTTTCAGATAATCCAACTACTGTCACTTCAGCATTTTGTAAACTGGACCTAAGCAACAGAGGCAGTATAACCCTTCTGACAGAAATATTGATGTGGCCCAGTCACTGTATAGCAAAACCAAGTTGGGATCAATAGAAAACCCAGATTTTCAAATGCACTTATGGCAGGAGCTGCTAGGTCTGGCAGGTTGCAGTTCAGCAGCACACTTGTTGGCCACGTCTGTCTTCATAAGTGTGACAGATTTGATTAAGCTCTTTGAGAGAGACTAATGTAAAAATTCAGAGAAAATCAGACCTCTCTGCCAATTTGCAGTATCACATTGACAATTCATTACAGGCTCATCAAAGGTAAGGAATAAAGGACTTAACATTTTAATCCCCCAAGAGAAAATGAATAAGGAAATTATATTTCAAAAAACTGATTTTTTTCTTGAAAACCAATAGTGGAGAACTGTTATTGAAGCTGACTATCATGAATATTGTGTCACAGATTTCTCAAAACCTAAGCAATTTGCATGCAAGGGAATTCTTGTGAAAATTCAAGAGCAGATGAAAGGATAAAACAAATCTATCTGGTCAAATTCATTAGTTGGGTGAATCCAATTTGTTTTTGCCCATTCTTCATTTCTGTATGACATACATGAGCTTGCATTTGCAAAGGTTTTAAAATGTTCCTTCAAAGCCATAGTTTTTTATATTTGGTTGTTGGGGTTTTTTTTGTTTGGTTGGTTTGTTACTTTGTTGGATTTTTTGTTTTTGTTTTGTTTTTGTTTTGTTTTGTTTTGTCCTTCCCATATGTGTGTGGCTTATTTGTTTTTCTTTTGTTTTCCTTAAATCTCTTGTTATCCTGATTCACTGTGATGGTACTGGGGGGATGGGCAAGAGGAGGGTAGGTTAAGGTAGGCGGGTTTTTTTGTTCAGGTCACTGTGTAGTTTACAGAAAGAAAATATTGCTTAGAAAAACATGGTTGTTTTAGAAGAGGTTTTAACTTTAAGTTTTCTTTTTGTCCAATTATTTCTCTATAGACTTAGAAAAGTTTGCCTGCAGTTGAGAGCCTTGCAGCTGATTAGTGGGTTATGGTGGAATAGTTGCAGGAAATTGTTTGAGTAGTAAAAAAAAACCTAACAAACTCAAGCAAAGTTCTTTATCATGTGAAATTGCTTATATTTTGTTTTGCTTTGAGATCTTTGCCGCTGAATCCAGGCTTGAAATCAATAGGAAGGGGAATCATTGTGCCTTGATTCAGACTGTATTTATGAGGAGTACATGGAGTCTGCTCCAATCCAGAGGTGACACTGATATCTACCTCATGCCTGCAAATATGGAGCAAAAAATGTGATTGGTGGGTTTAATGAGAGTTCCGTCAGATTCTAAGAGATTAAAAGGCCTTTGGATGTGACTGCAAGAACCCTTTCTTTGCGAGGAGAAACATCAATTTAGGTTTCACTTGTTTCAGATTTTTAATCATTTTAACATGGAAGAAGAATGCCTCAAGGTATTTCGATTGGACAGCATTTTTTGACAGGATAGCAGAGCTGGAACTGGCGTTTCCTGTAGTAAATCTGGACCTTGAAATTTGATCCCACCTACAGTGATTTTGCAGCTGAAGGGTCTCATACATTTTAATTGTAAGAATCAGTTGGGCAAGTCATTCTGAGTGAAGGTGGGCCTATAAAAAAGTATTCACACTTGTCTTTCATTCATCACAACAAATAACACTGAGTGAATTGCCTTCACACATCAGGCATCTTTTGTCCTGGTTGACCGGCAGCATCGTTTTGCAAAAGATATTCGTCAAGCACAACAGGCAAGCTCTAATTGTATAAGCCCAGGTATGCTTGTGTTATGATGGGAAAAATAATCGGTACATAAATAGACACAATTGACCAACTGTCTATTTTTTAATATAGTTATGTGTGTTTGGTTTCTATATATTTATGTATTTTTTTCATTCTATGAAAGCAGCATTTTGTAAATGGCAATTTGGAGATAAATACATCCTTTCAGTGTCTGTAGCAGGAAAGCTGAAGCATTATGCTAGCAAGCAAGAATGAGAGGAAAAAAAACAAACAACAAATGAATCTATTTTCACTGTCCAAGTTGAATCAAATGTGAAAAATAAACAAACAGCACAGATGGTGAAACAGTTTAAATTTTTAATACTCTTCCAGTGTTAACCATTTCCAATGTTTATAATAGCATCATAGCAACATACACTGAAATGTGTTATTTTATTATTTAAATAATAATTTTAGCAGACGAGCAATACATAATTTTCTACAAACTCATATTTAAAAATATTTTTTGGAACATAACCAGTTCACATTTTCCTGAATAAATATTAAACAATCTGTTCAAACGCTAAATCTTTGGCACAGTATTATTTCTGTCTACTGTGGATAACATATCTGAAATCTTACAGTTCCGTATGCTCATTTCTTTTTCTTTATTAATATACAGTGTCCAGAAATGTAAGCGTAGACAGGTAAAACTTGAATTCTCAGTAACTCCCTTCATTGCTTCTCAGTATTCTCACAAACAACACAAATTTTGGAGAGAATCCCAAATGGCAGGTGCTGACACTAAGTAGAGACAGGAACAGCCTTCTTGTTAACATATTAGCTTCTCCTCAGCTACCACTGCTCTGTTACAAAACTCATTGACAATGAAAGAATGAAAGCTAAACAAAGTATATGATAACTAATTCAGTACTACTGCAAATATTTCAAACAGCTGCGTAAACCTTTCTGCAGCTTAAATGCAAGCCCAGCATAAAACCTTTGAAGCCTTCTCTATGCCACGTTGGATAACTTCCAAGCAAGTATATTTTCTTTCCAGAGCAAATTTAAAGCATTCTTTGCAAAAGGTGGTGTCCTGGAGAGATGAACTGGGAAAGCAGAAAGACAGATGGAGGAAAGCAAATGAATCAGGTACTCCTGCTTGCACAAGGAAGTGAATGAGGAGAACAAGTAAATGATATGACCTCAGCAGATCCATATTGCTGTGAAGAAGACCCATTAATAAATTTTACATTAGAGTACACTGTTCATTAGCAGTTGATCTAAATAGTCTCATATCAAGTCACAGGACTCCTAACTCATGAAAGGGAGAGAAACATAGAAAGAATATAGTAGTTCATGCACTGTTGCGAATAATTAGTGTAATGATATTATTATACCTTTTCAAATTATTTTTGCTTCTGTTAGGGAAATGTCAAAGATGGAGAAAGCAAACATTCTGGTCTCCCGATCAAGAGAAAAGTACAGCTTTCACTGGTTTTGTTCTTGTGCTCAATATTTTCCCTCAGATCTTCTTTCAGATCTGTTACTGTCCTATTGCCCAGTTCTATGGATGGCTGTGGATGGCTTGGTGGATGTTGACAGAGTTACCAGAAATATAATGGGCCCAGTTCTGTGGAGCTGAAATTTTCTTGTCAGAAGCAAAGTAATGGTTGATTGAATCCACATTAAGTGAAAATAATATTTATAGAGAGAATAGTCAATCTATTCAAAGAGTGTTTAAGAGGAGGGGAAATTATTGGATATTTCTTACTCATATATATATATATTTAATGAAATGTTTTAATGTGGATTATTTATTATTTGCAGGATATTTTTGATCTATCATTTCATGTATGTATTCCTCTTCTTCTTCTTTCTTTTCCAATGGCAACAGGAAGACATGGAAAATGGAAAAATGAAAACCACATGCTGGTTGAACTATATCCATATCAGTGGCATATGTAATGGGAAAGATAGGAAAAAGGATAAAGGGAGCAAGCTTTATCAGCTGTCTACAACTACATAAACTTTCTTTTCATTGTATCTTTCTTTTTTCTATCAATATCCAGTGCATGTCTCTTGTTCTCATCATAAGACTGAAGAGCTGAAAAGCTGTCTTGCTTCAAATCACAGATAGGCAGTGAATATGGAGGATATCTTCTTTATTTAGAGATCCTCATGAAGGATCATTCCATTGAAGTTAATGACTACTATCAACTGATTGGGCCTTTTTTTTTTCCTTTAACTTGAGGTTCAGATTTCCACATTACCTAGCTATATATTGATGTTCAGCTCATGCCAGTTGTGTAGCATACTGCTATTGTGAAGGTGCTATAGCCCTTAATATACTTTACCTTCCCTGTTTGGTTGCTAAAATTTCAATTTTCCCTGTTTTCCTTGGAAACTGTAACCTCGTAATGGATGCTGTTAGCTATGTTTTGCTGGATAAATACAAAACCATAATTTCGTTTTGTTTCTAGGCTATTCATCCAAGGAAGAGAGAATGCTTAGCATGTACCTCATTCATATGTTTTAGCTAATGGGTGCCCCAGCTGAGATATCCTATAACGAACCTGATTTTTGGAAAATAGGTTTTGAAACTGGGCCTTTAGCAACAAGCACTATTTGCTGTCAGAAGATTGACAGCAAATATATGCTGCCTTATTTTCCTCCCTAATTTGTGCAGACCTCACTTTGGTCCATATCTGCTGAGTATCACAAAACTCTTCTATATTAAAAAAGTAGTTTTAGTGGTACCTGTGATAGATTAACGTCCTCTACATATCAGCCACAAGAGGGGGATGTGGAATACTCATGAATACTAGGTTTTAGTACACTGTTTCTGACAGTTGTCAGCGTTATTGGTAGCTTTTTTGACTTTTGACATCCAGCTTGTTTTAGCACTAGGCTTATTTTCCTGTAGAATATGGCTTGCAACAGTCTATTTTCAGCTAGAAGCAACCTTTAGAGGGGTTCATATGGAAACATTCTGTCACCTAAATTTGACTCCTTCGTTACTCCTTGAAAGAGCAATGACAGTTGTTTATGCTTTCACAGACCTATGCAGCTATCTCAACACAGAAGAAGCAATTAAATGTACAACACGATTTTTTTGAATAAGTTAATATTTGTTTTCTAATCATGAGGAACCTGATTTAAAGCAACTGTACTGTGGTAGACTACTTTGAGGGCAGAATGGTGCATACTGTAGAAAAATGTATATGAGGGCATATAGACATTTGCTTTTGGGGACTGCATAGATTAGTACATCACTTCATACTAACAAAGTGCTAATTGCTCCTTTTGACTACAGGCCCAGTTTACAGGGCTTTAGCACAAATGTGATCAGTGCACTGAATTACAAAACTAACACTGTGTTATTTCTCGGTACAGCTTGCAAATCCTTTTAGGGGAGTGTGCATTAGCCTTAACTGGATACAAGAAAAAAAGATGGCATAGACATACTCTCTTGCAATTTAGAAGGTACCAGCTTGATGCTAGTTACTCATGTTGTAAATGTTGCATTTACAATAACAGGTGTAAAAGCAAACAGAATACCTCCATGTATTTCATGCTGGAATTACGTTTTAATATTTGATGTAATAGCTACACAAGCAATAATTTGTCTCTACTTGGTATGTTAGGTAAAAAATACAGGTGTGAACTACTCTGAAGAGGTTATTGCTAATGATCTTAGAGAAATTTTAAAATAACATTGGTTTAGAAGATTTGCCAATTACTTAATGACCATTTCATAATAGCTGAGAAGGTAAAACATGACAATGTAGAATAGTCTCTCTTTTTATCTTGAAGTAATCAGAAAGGTAGATATTTCTGATTTAAAAAAAAAAAAAAAAAAAAAAAAAAAGATGAATGAAAAAAATAAAAAAAAAACCCCATATCTCATTTTTCTATCCCTTTTCTAAGAGCCTAGAATTGTTTTTTCACAGAGTTCTTTTCACATCTCAAACAGTTTAGAAAGAAGCATCCTGACTGTATAAGTGAAGAGGCAGTAAGAGACTCTACTGGTCTGAAAAGGCAAAAATCTACAGATGCTTTCTTTAGATAGGCAGGCTGGCACTAACTCTGTTTTCTACCAAATTTTAGTTCTAGGACTACATATTTTTCATTCAGGATTTAAAGTCCTTAGTACTAGAAGCCCAACATGACAGTTCCAGTATTGTAGTATTTTAGACATATTTTAGTTTAATTTTATTTAGTTATTTTAGTTTATTTTAAGACATATTTTAGTAAGGAAATGGTATTTGGAAAGTATAAGATGCTATAGAGAATAATCAAGAGTTGTGACAAGAACAGACAAAATGTTTTGTGAGGTTTCTTTTTACATGTTGTTAAAGCAGCAGTAGTACTGAATAACACAAATTCTACTTCTTTTTTTTTTTCATAATAACAAAGTTGATAAAAAAATATATGTATAATGTAACTGAAAAGGACCAGTATGTGTCACAATAAGAGCACTCTGTGTCACAAAGCTTGTATGCGTTAGCTCCAGCCAAAACAACCACCCACTCAGGGTTCTGAAGGGTAGGCATGCTGTTATGACCCAGATTCAAATGGTGAGAGTGGGAGTGAGAAAGTGAAAGTGTTAACAATACTTCAAGAATAGAGCTAATGAGAAGGGAATTTCTGGGATTCCTCTTTCATTCCAATTCTCTCTCAAAAGAAAACCACAGAGTTCCCTCTAAAAAAATAAGAAGTCTCTTTGGATTATCAATAAATATTGAACCTGTAGAATGAATGACGTGCAGCAGAACCTTGTACCTGTCCTGGCTGAAAATGCATGTGTGAATTCTGAAGAGAGACATATAAATTGAGAGGTATAAAAGCCTCCAAGGATTAGTGACATTTTGACTAGTGCTGAAACACTTTTTGAGAGCAGAAAAAGAGGGGTAATTTAGAATACTGACATACTTCTTTGTCTTGCTGCAGCTGCCATAAACTTAAAATACAATAAATTTGTTGTAGCTGTCAACACCAAATCCAGCAGACTGCCCCACCAAATAGCTTGCACAATGGCTTTTTGGAGAGGATGGGGCATATGCTTACCACACTGCTGCAAAGTCTCCTTTTTCTTGCTCCTTCATCTGCCTTGACTCACTTCATTCTTACTAGAATGATTGCTGTTACATTGCTGCGGTATTTAATATTGTATATTTTACAAAAATTTTAGGAAGCCTACCAGCTCAGATTCCCAGATCCACACTGAATGTGGTAAAGCAAGTAACACTGGCAAATTTCAGCATTTCACAATAGTTGCTTGTTTAGTTTTTATTTAAGTCTAATAATTAAGGAATAAATGCTTGAACAGACTCTAGCAGCTTTGATGTTGAATAACACTCATAAATTCAAATTATTTGATCCATTGCAAGTAGATGATTCATGTAGGTCAATTCTATACAGAAGACATAATGACTGCAACATCAAGTTCTCCGAAAATTTCAGTTCTTCAGGAATTCCCTTATTCAATTCAGTTTTCCATTGTAAGTGTACAGCAGTAAAAATAATCATGTGTTTGTTCTCTGTTTAACTTGTTAAAACTGAACGGAGTTAAAGAGCTACCACTATTTCTTTCTGTTAATGTTTTCTTCCTTTCTTGTAAGCAGCTTTCTGGAAAGAATGAGAAATGTCAGTATGTGGTTGCTTGCTTACAATATTAGAGACTTACTCCAATAACTGTGATTCTTTTCAAAATAGAAGTGAATTATTTAAGTTATCGGTTGTGTTTGCAGAGAAACTCCTCTAAGATAGAGCATAAAATAAAAGTGGGGTTCAGGGGTGGCTCATTAGCCTGCATTCCTCTGAAACTTTCCTGAGGTGACGGAAGACTGAAGAGAAGGAGGACATTATCTCCTTTTGTGAAGGTTCGTGTCAAGACTTTTTCTCCCAGTGACTGAGCACAGATATTGAATGTCTGTTCTATCTCCCAAATGTCTGATGTCAACGTCAGATGTCATCTTAGCAGCAGCAGCAACAGCCGCTGTGACAGTAAAAGGCAAACAGTGGAAGACATAGCCAAAATGCTGAAGTCCCTGCTTCCCTCCTCAGGGCTAACAAAGCATGCAGAGACCTACATTCTGAACTTGGGACACAGCTGTTAAAAGCACTTTAGTTTTCCAACCTGTGTGTCTGGAAAACTTTGTGATTGCAAGTGATTTGGACAAGTCTGGCTTTTAGAGCAAAGTAAAACTAGATACTTAAAGTTTGAAGGTGTAACAGCTGAGTAAGAATGGTAGAATTTCACACCTCTTATTTCAGATTTTCAAATCGGGCAAAACAATGTGCCTGCTTTTTTAACTCAACTTTGTATTTAATAAAATGCAATATATGAAAATATAAAAGTATATGGATGGAGTTACATGAGCTGTACAATATACCCCAGAAACCATAACAAATTACATCTGTGTAGAAGTCTTCATTTTAAAGGGAATTTTGAAAAGTATTTACCTCACATAAGAGCTGTTCATTAGTCTCATCACATAGCCTGAAACAGTGGAACTGTTAGCAATATATAGCAGTGTTAAAAAGTGCTTTAAAATGTCTGTATCCAAGGACTAGAATGAATTGCCTTACAGTAGGTTGTCATGCTGTTTCTTTTTCTTCTTTTTTTTTTTTTTTTTTTTTTTTTTCCAACTACCATCTGTGCTCCAGAATTTAGGCTTTTATTAAAGCAAAAATCACCTGTAAGGTTTTGGATTCATTCACAGTAAAACTCCTCGTAACAAATGAGAACCTGATCATTTAAACTGGAAGAGGGAAGATTTAGATGATTCAGAAAGAAATTTTTTACCTTGAGGGTGGTGAGACACTAGAACAGGTTGCCCAGTGAGGTTGTGGATGCCCTCCATGGAGGCACTCAATGCCAGACTGGACAGAGCTTTGAGCAGCCTTGTCTAGAGGGAGTGTCCCTGCCTAGAGCAGGGGGGGTGGAAAAAGGTGATCTTAAAGATCCAACCCAAGCCATTCTATCAGTCTATGATCATATAATTTTAAAGGAAAACTGACATTCTGTCCTTTTCCACTTTGTATGTGATCCTTATTAGTTTAAAATCTGAGCAGTTCTAGAATAGTATCAAGTCATCTGAAGGGAAAACCAGAAACCAAATCCCAGGTGTTGCAGTGAAGCTTATTTGCTCTTCTACAAGTTTGCAATTGCATCTCTGAGAGGTCAGAATTATCCCATTTAATCTTTGTGCAGTACCAGCACGGACATCTAATGTCAGTAGCTTAACTGTAAATTTAACCATTCAATCTTCAAGCAAATCTTCGACTTCAGATGCCTAGAGATTGACAGAGGTTGACCTGTGCAGTAAACATGAGTAACTGGAGAGATAAGTTACCATATAAACTGCTAATTAAGAAAATTTCTGAAGATTCCTGTGAAAATTTTAAAAATACATTTGTTTGAAACACTTGGGCAATTTGGTGGGTGGGTTTTTATGAACAGCGCTGTATTTTTTTCCATTCTTTTGTTTCCATCATTTTGAACTGTAGAAAAACTCAAGTGGAAAAAAAAAAAACAACAGCCAAAAAAACTTGCTATTATTATTATGTCCATCATTATCCTTGTCCAAAACAGCAGGGGAACTTTGTCCATGGGTGTCCAACCTTCTGGCAACCTAAGCTGCACTGGGTGAAGAGGAATTGTCTTGAGCCACGTATAAAACATATGATATAGTTAATATATACAACAATTATTATTATTTTTAATATAATAGAAAGCCGTAAAACCAGTGGGGTATTTGGCCTTGTTTTGTGAAACCAATGCAATGGTCTGCTATGATAGCAGTGATTGCAATTGTCAGTGAACTCTCAAGATGTTTGTCAGAGATTTTTGGTGAAATTTTACTCTTCCCATGATTCATCCTTGAAAATAATTGTTCACAAGTGTACGTACTGCCAAAAAGCGATGACATGAATAAGGTGTGATTGTGAAGTGAGGGGTGTTTCTCTCTGATAAGAGAGGGCTTATGAAAGTCTGATAGAGAAACAATGTCAACTTTTTCTTTGAGTTGAATATCTGATAGCAATTCTATACATTTCATTTGAAAACTTGCAGGTCATTTATTTATGTCAACTGAAAATGGATTTGCAAATGTGCAAAAACAATGATTTTTTTCAGCATTCTTGAAATTTATTCTCAAATTCCTTTACCAGAATGCAAAGCATGACTGCGTGTTTCTCACTGTTCACAGGACTGTGTTTAGCCAGCGTATCAAAATGCATACAGTTATTTGCCATCACTTGAGTTAGCACTGCATTTTGCCCTGCTCGTGTCCTGGTTTCAGACCAGACAGTTCAGATTGCACATTGATATGTGGCTGTTGTGAGTGATGGGTGAGTGCCTAGGGCCAGGCAGGGCTGCTCAGTGGGGCACAGCCACACCATGATGGCACAGGATAGGGAGCAGCCGCAGAGCAGGCTGGGCCAGGCTGCATGTCACATGCAGACCAGAGTTTGGATGTGACTGATTTTGTCCTTCACATGCAATAAGCCACCTGGTTTGTGTACTGTTTGAAGAAGTTCTTCAGAATAGTATTGACAAAAACAGGCTCAGTGTAGCCCAAATGAGAGCCTTTTTAATGTTCTGAAGTTTTGCATTCTGAAACTATTTCCCCTTTTTGCAAATAGCATTTCCAAGGCATTGTGTCTCTCAAGCAATTTCCTTCTGAATCTGTGGTATTTTGGGAGACAGGAAGGTACTAACCAGGTATGACATCATTTAAGTTGTAAAAACTGAGATTTTGCTAAGCCTAAATCAATGCTTGTGCAGCCCTTCAGAAGTATAATGTACAGTATAATTGCTGTCTGCAACAAAATTGTTAGCTACTGACATGTGGCTTCAGACAGCATAAAAAAAAAGCCATGTGCTCACACTTTTCTGCTGTGGGAGTCACCAGAAATCACAGGATTCCTAAAATACTGTGTTGTATTGGCCAGTAAACAGGAAAAAAAAATGATGTTGGGGAGAAACTTCAGCATACTGAAATGCAGCTCTGCTAAAACATGGTATTTCTAAGGAAATTTGTATTGTTCATGATACTTCAACATAAAATATTTATCAGTAAGCTTCATGTTACCTTGCAAATGAGAAATACCAGTTCTGCTGGCATTAAATAAAATGAAAGAATGCAAGATTAGGTTCATGGCAAGAAAACAATATTCTAGAGA
Organism: Tetrao urogallus; assembly: GCF_951394365.1. Taxonomy (NCBI): domain Eukaryota; kingdom Metazoa; phylum Chordata; class Aves; order Galliformes; family Phasianidae; genus Tetrao; species Tetrao urogallus. The sequence continues at coordinate 13,666,798 of NC_136820.1, forward strand.
TTGTTTTTCTATTACAAACCCAAAACAATGAGGTAAAAGGATAAGGAAAGCTTTGAGAGCCAGTGGCCTGACTGGGTGACGGTGCAATTCACCCTCTTTCCACATATATTATTTAGAAACCTGTGCAATTTGTAGTAAAGTTTTACTTAGTTGTTTTCTTTAATTTATCAGCAGAAAAGAGTGAGAAACTGAAGTGTGCAAGTGCCAGCTGCATGTTGCAGCTGCAGCTCTTCAGCAGGCAGGGCCTAACTTCTTGCAGAATGAAGTCTGAAGAGATGACTGGCTGAAACTTCCCAGTAGCCCTTGATAACTTGTATCAAAGAAGATATCCAAAAGTGAAATCTGATTCTGCTAAGTCAGTGGCAAGGCTGGGGCTGACTTCCACAGGAGCTGGATTTTGCTTTGGTTTTTGCACTTGGAAAAGTAGAGTGAGAATAATGCTTTGTTGTTGCTACAGCTGAGGAAATTTAATTAACATAAAACTGTTTTTTTACGTGGAATTAACATGCATATTATGTCTGCTCCTTGTCACAATCATGTTTGTTTCCTGTTTTAGCCAGCTGTCTTGTAGGTTTTCCTTATGGATTGTGATCTATACAGGTTTAATGCCTTTGGAAACCAACCTTTCCACTTGAGCCATGGGAATGAGATGTTGGAGTTGCAGGCTCTGTGCACTGCTGACACTGACACACATGGAGGTTTTTTTTGTGGTTCAGACTACTCCAGTCTCAAAAGCTTTTTTTAGATTTCAGTTCCTAAGTAACGTAAGGTAGAAAAAGGTGATAAGAAATGATATTCAGAAAAGAGTTGACTCCTCATCAAAATAAGTTAGTAAAGAAAGCTATTTTCATCTAGCAAATAAAGCGTAAGTATCATTTCACAGTATAAAATAGCTATGGAATTAAAAAGACTTTACATCAGTTTGGTTTGTATTACACAGACTGGTGTAGACCAGTCAAAAATTAAGTACTGTGTATTTTGAAAGACAAGTTACATATTACTTATTTGTGGGTTTCATACTAGAAGCATTTTTTCTGATCTAGGAGGTACTTTTGTATGCAAAACTTCACCCACAACAAACCAGTCTAAGAAGGCAACCCCCTTGAGAAAGCTGCTTGGTAGACGATGAGCTGGAAATAGTTTGAATGTATCTTGTATGACTAATGGGATATGTCATCACTCACAGTCTTCACTGGATATAGCATGTGTACAATATAAAAACATGTTATTTTGGAAATATTTCATGTATCTGGGAAATATTTAGCATCACATTTACAAAGCTGGTGGAAATCTCTTCAGATAAGATACCTTTGTGAAGTTGTATCTTGTTCCACTTCAAAGATTAACGCAGACACAACACAACAATGTGAAGATGCATGTATTCAGCTGTTAATATGTAAGTTTATGTTAGATCTATTTGTCCTTACATCATTAGTGGAAGCTTTGTGAGATCTTTTTCTTAGCTACATAGACTCTCAACTGTTCTCTGTCGTGTTGACATCTTTGCGGATTACTGCATTTGTCAGAGGAACCAAAGGAGAAAGTAGCTAGAGCGCTGAATTTCTGATGAGTTTAACAAGGTGTGTTGTTTAGGGGTGGTTTAGATCATCTTCTCTTGTTTTTAATGTACAGTGGGGTTTAGAATATTTAACTGTTACTGTGGGAACATTTAAGTTAGAACAAAGCTTCAGTATAGTTTTTTTCAGTGCACAAAATGCTTAGATGTAGGCTGACTCATAAATGATTCACACCACACAGCTACACAGATGAAGTCAAATATGACATAGTAGCAATGCGGCCTAATAGTCAAGATAGATCAGAAGATATGGAACAAAAACAACTGAATGATCATTCCCGTGTTGCAGAAACTGGAATTTAAGTGATGATATAACAAGCAAACAAACAGAAATAAATCGAGCTTTAATTATGCTGATACAGGAAGACTTTGGTAAGCCTTCCTCACCAAAATCTTGTATAATAATTTTGTATAAGAGAAGGAAAATTAGTACTACAAGAGCAGGTATTCATCCATTAATTGTAAAAAGGCAGTGAGTATCAAACTCACGCCACAGATCTGGAACATACTTACCAACTCCAGTAGATCATCTCCATTTCCAGAGGCAGAGGTTTCTAATGTAGTGATTAGAGAAACCTTGGATTCACTATAGGCTTAAGTGGATGATATTTCTTATCATTTCTATAAAATTCCCTATGATATTTTATAAATATGATAGAAAGCACTAGATCTCCATCTGAAGAAATATACCAGCTTTACAAATATAACAATCATGTCTCCTTTAAATTAAAATAAGGAAAAATTTTCCTATTTGAAAGGAAAATGTGTAGGGTACAATAGTAAAAAGTCTTATTTAAATTATAAAACATGAGAGTTGCTCTGAAAGTAATGCAAGTATTGGCAAGAAAGTTCAACCTCTACTGCCATGCTACCAGTATCTCATTACATTTTGTTGCTGTGCTACAGATGGCAGCAGAGGGGCAGTCTGACAAAATGGCGCCTGGAAAAATGGCATATGACAAAATGGCGTCTGACATGGAAGTGTGTCTGAAGCAAAGGTGTGGAATTGAATTCCTCCATGTGGAAGAAATGGCACCCATTGATATTCAGCAATGCTTGCTGAATATTTATGGAGACCAAACAGTGGATGTGAGCACAGTGAGGGTGATGTATTTCAGCAGTAGCGACAGAGACAGGGGGTCAACTCCACTGGTGCAGATCTTTGTGAATGCAGCATGCAGGCTCTTGTTCATCACTGGTGAAAAGGCATAGAAAATGGTGTGACTGTGCCGAAGAGCACTATTTAGTAGTTGATAATTTATTCTATCAAGTTGTGTTATTGTGCTCTTTGTTTCTGTTGTAGTTTTTGTGGAAATAAATAGGAGTCATTACTTTCCTAGTGACCTACATATAACTACTTTTCTATATAACCAAGTATATCCCTGCTATTAACAAAAATACACTGCAGTATGTCAGTTCAATTACTGTTTAAAGCATGAACTTTAAGTGACTGTGGAAGGAGCAGAAGTCCTACTATTATGTTATGGGTTTTTTTGTTCTTTCCTTCTGGATTCCCTCAGGATGTGATTGATGCCATCCCAACAAAACAGATAAGCAATGCCAGAAATGGCACACTTCTAAGGCAGCTGAGTTACACGCCAGGAAAAAAGAAATGCCAGTTGGACAAACAGAGGAAGTGTAGCTGTCAGTTTGTTAGTCATTCTATCTGTCACAAATGGAAGTAATATAAAGAAAGTCTGTTTTTTCTAGCTCCTGACTTGACTGAAATATTTCTCCCATATGATAATGTTGAAATAGACATCTCTGCAATGTTGATGGTTTGTTTTTTGCTATTTTACATATGGATTCATCATTTTGTGTTCCAGCTTTGAACACTGAAAACTAACATCTAAGCATGTTCATCTGGCAAGTAGCTATCCAGGGCACAATACCCAGCCTGATTTACAAGATTATCACAGAAAATAGTGACAAAAGTGAAGGTTAATTATAGCATGAGTGATGCTTCTCTTCTTGATATACGTCCTGTTACTTGTCATAGTCAGAAATGAGGTTGACCTGACCTGTTTTAATCTAACAAATGTTACCTGGCTATTGCTTTTCTCTCTATTGTATCCTGGGCTTATCTTGTGTGATTATTTGTTGAGTCCACTTACAGTGACCAGCTTCTGAGTCTGATGTGTGATTATGATACCAAAATAAGTTTGGGCTGGGCTGTCCTAGTAAGGGCTGCCACAAGGAGGAATCCTCATGCCTCGTTTACTTGCTTCTTTTTCCTTGTAAGGCATTTGGTGTCCTCACAGCTACATACCAAGTAAAATTAAGGATTTGATCCAACAGAGCTAACCCTGCTGGGAGGAGAGGGATAGAGAGGGAGATGCAAAGACCTTTCAGACCTGGCTTACCACACAGCTGCAAAAATACCATTGCAAACACTAGGGAGATAGCCAGACATGTGGAACAAAGTATGACTGTCCTGCCCATTGAGTGCATGTACACATTCTGGGTTAAAATGATCACTTTCTCTGTGTATGTTGGTTAACTATTTCCACTTCTTTGGAGCCTCTTGTATCCTCGAGGCCAATAATAGTTGCTAACAGCTTTAAATTATTTTATCCAATTCTCCATAAGCTCTAGGCCTTAACAAATTTCATCACATGTACACAGTTTAAAAGCCTCTAACTTATCCAAGTAAACTCCAAATTGTTCTCCCCATTTCCTGACCAGAGTGCTGGCTTTACATCATTGTTTTAGTTCTCTGATCATTGGTAACCTCCTGAGGCTGCAGTTTCATGTTTGTTGACTACATAGTATTCCCATTCCAGTTGCTCTGGTGTTTGTCATGGGACATCACCCTCCAAGTAGTGCTGGTGCAAGTGGTTGGGCGTCAGTTTTTGGTTTAAATCGGGGAATTACTCCAAGTTGAAAAAGTCATGTTTTATTAATTGTTTTATTTTGACCCAAATCCCTGAAGGGACATCATGCCAATGAAAACAAGCTGGGTATTGGGAATACCTTAAGCCACTGACCACTTTCTATTGTGAAAGCAAGCCCCTGCAAAGACTTCAGCAAAACAGCTTCAGACGTACATGATTGCAGCTGAGATTAAAATCTGGCCTTGATGCATCAACCATCTGTTTTCATCCCAAGAAAAGAGACTCAGCAGGAGTAATTGTAATTCTGAGGACAGGACTCTGGTTTCATTCCTGTATCTGTCTATCATAAATAACTCTACTGATAATGTCTGAGTTATTTTCTTCTTTATTCCAGTATATATTGTTTCAGAAGTTACTCTTCAGAAAATTATAGCATGAAAGACGTGCTTTGGGACAGATCTGGATTTCAGTCTCTCCAGGTTTACACCAGCCTAACTCCAGTAGAGTGCTCTGGGTTCATACCAGACCAGTTTAGAATAAAACTTTTTCTAAGTAATAGAAAATGCATATAATTTTGTCTTAGTAACTTTGGAGTAATATATCTCACCACTGCTATCTTGACAGTCATGATTAAATGTGACATTTTTTGACACCTTAAATTTTTCCCATTTTTGAAGTGATCTGCTCAGGGATTGTATTAAATCTGTGAAGTAAAAGTCTTTACCTGAATGCTTATATCTTTATTTTCTATAAATCCAATTAAACATGTATAAAATAGAAGTGAAAATAGCTATAATGAGATTCATTTCAATGAAATGAATCAGGACACAAGTAAAGATCAGAAATTTCATCTTGCTGGACATTATGTTTGCTATAAATTACAGGAAAAGTTTTATTTCTCAAAGGAGTATTAACACATATGAATAAGAATTTTGACTACATTGCTCAATTTTCAGCTGTTCTTTTTTATCTGTTTCCAATACCTCTGTCTGGTGTACAGTGGCACCCACTGGTTAATATAATCACTGGTAGGAAGAAGTTTGCACTTCTGCTTCTTGGTAAGAACAAAATGAACGGGAACCATAGCATTTATAACACATACTGAAAAAAAAAAAAAAAAAAAAAAGATAGTATCTGTTGACTTAATAGTTATTAATTGAAATTATGTTGTAAAATATAAGAAAGATGAAATGTCCTATACTTCGCATACATGTATGGGCTTATGTTTGCACTTACAAACAATTTTTCACATATCATGCAACATATTTCTGTGGTATATATTTGTATTAATGGTGTCTTCTTCTTCTGTCACACCATTATCCCTTCCCTTTTACCAGAATCTTGACTGCCTCCATTTCCATCTTTCACTTTGTTCTTTCGTGCTGTTGAGTCTTGAGATTTTTCTGTAAGGACAAATAATAAATACATCACAGAAAAAAACATCCAATTTTTGGGGTTCTCAGCTCTGGAACCCCAGTACTGGGGATAATTAAAGAGGTTTCTCAGTTTACATCTTATCCACCTGTAGCCTAAGTAAGTCTTGTCTCATTCCTCCTCTGCATGACCACACAGGAACCATCTATGTCTTTTGCAGATTTAGCTTCAGTTTCTCTGCTTCTGCAACTTGAACACATATCCTTCAGCTTGCAGACTTACAGGCCTGATCCTCCATCCTATCATCAGATGATTTCCTCTAAGGATTTCCTAAAAGGCATCGTCAGCTGAGCTGATTTCTTCCTTCTTTATGGACCAAAGCACATATTTCACTAAATTCCTGCATGTCATTCAAGGACTAATACTACCCTCAATCTGAAGGGGTAGAACTTTACATGGAAGCACATGTAACATCACACTGTACTGAAAACTGGCTAATCCGTAGGTGGCCATCCTTTTGCAGAAGAGTTAGACCAGGTGACTACCTGTGATCCTTTCCAACCACAACCATGTTGTGATTTTGTGATGCAGAAACAAATTCAGTAGAGGATTAGGGGAGCACATGTTGTTGAAGGCCATAGAAAAGAGTACAGAGAGAGTGGGCAAATACTTGAACAACGGCTCGGAGAAATGGAATCTCAATCCTTCAATATATTCAGAAAATGACTGGACAAAAGCCCTGAGCATCCTGAACGCCCAAATCAGGTCTAACTTTAGTTTTGATCCTTTAGGCAAACTTTATGTTAGTTCCCAGGAAATAAAAATTATCATACTGCTCTATGTAAAATTTTGCTTTCCTCTTTTCACAGGTCTCAATGCTTGCAGTGGTATTTAAAGCAGGGCCCAAGTTGTTGGCAAAAATTAGTGATTCCAAAAGTTCTAACTGTTGGTTGATATGTGCATCTGAAATTATTATGTGATGCCTAATATTTAACAATATAATTCTATAATCTCATTCCCACATATGTATCTGACCTTTCTGAATTTATCTGAACTTCTTGCTGTAATGACATTCCACTATAAGGAGTCCGTAAGCTAGTTTTGCTTTGTGTGCAGATTTTCCTATTGCCACTTGAAAGTCCCACTAAATTTCTGTTTCAATGAATGCTTTATTGTTAGCAAATTGAAAGCATACAATTTATTATCTTGATTCTTTACTTGTGTCCCCATTTCTTTATAAGCAAACACAGGAGAGTCTTTCAGTGTGTTTCTACTAATTTTTATTTCAGCTAGTTTTTTTGAACCCTTTAAATTATAGCATATATATATATATGTATGTATGTATGTATGTATGTATGTTTCTTGCGTAGTCCAGTAACTGTTTACTTTTTCCACCACCACTTCTTCATGAGTGATGATCTTTTCTGATGTGTGCACAGTTGAATCTTTTTCTGAGATAGAGTCAGTTTAGAACCCAGGAAAGCAAGCAGTTCCAGTGATTTCCTTTAAAGTGTGCTGAAGATATTTGCCAGCATCTGGTTTCATCTGCCATCATATTTTCTATTCACTCAACTTGCTTAAGGCCTCCAAAGTTTTTCACAGCTTCTCTGGTCTTGATCAACTTAAATAATTCTGGAATGTCAGTAAAACTCTTTCCAGATAGTTGATAAATAACAGATGCCCTAGAATGGAACCTAGTGGCACACCATGGATAACCTGGTGCCATAGCAACCATTTTTCTTGCTTTTTGTTTCTTACTACTTCACCATATTTTGATCTCTGCAAAAACTTTGTCTTTTCCTTCTCCTCCTCCTCCTCATTCTCCTCTTGCATGCCTGTTTAACTTATTTCACTGCTCTGTATGAAGGATTTGAACAAAATACATTCATATTAGGATATAATACCATTATATTTAATGCAGTAAATATAGCACACCACTGAGATATGGGTTATATTTGTATGACTGCATGTGCTAGCACTAACCTGTACTCTTTCCATTCGAATCCCACAGTACCCTCCATTTCTTTTCCTATTATTTTCATAAGATCCTTATGCTCTTGCAAACTATCTGTACTAACATTAACAGCAGTCCTAAGTTAAATTACCCAGGAATTCATTCATGCTGATGTGTATGCAAGTCCAACACATTTAACTGCATTCTTTACCTAAGTTCTTAATCTCAAACAAATCTACTATCAGCTTCTGACTCTGGTCCTTCTGAAGGCCATACTGCCAGTTTGTCAGTGTTTGCTTCTATAGCACAGATAAGGTAATGTCCAGTCTCTCTTGGCTACGTAGTCTAATCTGTCTGCAAGAGAACCTTATGTACTATACACTAACCAGTCTGTACTGACTTCAGTGCTGTTAGATTAGTCTATAGCACCAGATGGCCTTCTGTCTTCTTGGCACTCTTACAAAATAGCCAGTCTTCCTGCTCCTGGGATGGTGAGTGTTTGCACATGGAGGATGGTTGCTGCACTCAGAAGTCTTTTGTTTTCTACAAGATTTCCAACAGATTGAGTCCTGGATGCTTACTCTGACCCAGTCTACCACTTTCAAATCAAAGAAGCATCCATGCTTACTACAGCGAAGAATCTACCTTGATTTTTCCATGGCATCTGGAAATGAGGTGCACCTCAATATATAGGAGCTCAGAATAAGATGAGATGTCAGGAATGTGCAGTAAGCAAAACAAGGAGTAGAAGTAAGAGTTTGTTGCAAACAACTAGGGATTATTCACCTTTTTCATGTTTCATCTGAGAGTCAGTTATTAACTGAGCCAAATCTGCTGGAAAAGTTGACTCTCAAATGAGCAAATCCATCCCCCTGGTGGATTCTGTCTGAGATGCAACTGCTGTGAAACTCCCATGCAACTCTAATTACACCTGTCTAGGAGAACAGCAGCACAATGCATTACGTTGTCCCCTATGTCTGTCTGGCTACAGCAACGGCTCTTTCATTTGCAGCTGTAAGAAGTTAGCACAAGCTACAGGAAATTTGAGCCTCTCTAGTTCACAGAGGAAAGTGGGTTTAACTCTGAAGAAGAGACTGACAGTCGCATCCAATGATGGCAGGCAGTAATGATGTCATCCTGCACTTATGCTGTATATTTCTCTAGGCTTATCTGCACGCTTTTTTGCACATGGACATCCTAGAAAGCATGGACAAATTGGAAAAAGTCCAACACAGGGCAACCAAGATGATAAAGGGACTGGAGCACTTCTCCTATGAGGAGAGGCTGAGAGAGCTACAACTTTTCAGCCTGGAGCAGAGCAGGTTCAAGAAGAACTGCAAAAGCCACGTAGACATGGGACCAGGTAACCTATTCTGGATATCCTTGATTGAGCAGGGATTGGGACAGGTGACCTCCAGAAGTCCCTTCCAACCTCAACCATTCTGTGGTTCTGTGAAATTCTGGACATTTTTCTCTATCCACAAAGCTAGGGAAAGATGATCTCTAGCAAGGAAGACAAATGGGCTAAAAAGGTGCAGATATAACTTGTGACAAGGAATTTGCAAAAATGTAGAAATCAGAGTGAAAACTTTGGTTTTCCCAGGAGGCAAGATCCTGAACTCTTGCACCTTGCCTTTTGAATGACCCTCACCTCAGCGGTCCTCCTCTTTCCAAAATGACCTCACACTCGTTGTCTGGTCACCTTCTATCGAACCAAAGTGAGAAAATAAGATGGCATTAGATCTATTAACACATTTGCTCAAGTGAAATGGAGAGATAAGGAGTCAAGGCCTTGTCATATTCTTTGCTGAGCTGATGCAACAGGCTCTGCTGGGGCCCTGAGGTATGGAGAAGTACCTGGCTAGGAGCAGTTAAAACTTTGTTGTCTCTATTTTTTTGGCACTTCAGTCAATGTAGATCATTGTGTGGCTTCCATAATAAATGACAAGACAAATTATTTGCAGTGATCTCCCGTACAAGTGGTCAACACACATTTCATTATAGAGCCAGCAACTAGTATATCAAAAGTGAAGACCTGGTACTTCATTAATTCACTTTCCTTCATGGTTGTTTTTTTTTTTACCCCCAGTGATTTCTTTTTTTTTCAATATGCAGACAAAAAACAAACAAACAAACAAAAAAAATCACATTAGAGGGAAAATTGTATGTTTAGAAATATGGTCATCTCATATCTTATGTGAGGCAGGGGCAGATTTCTCAACTGAGTTGTCTGAGATAACTCAAATGCTGTAAGAAGGAAATCACTTAATCCCAAGTACTGTCTAGGCAAATTCATTCATCATAATGCATGGAAATTTCAAACTGACCATAGGGAATTAGAAACCTGAGTAGAGCAATGTAGTTGTTTACGTGACTCTCAAGGCTCTCTTTAAAACTGCAGTTCGCATTCTACCAATATCATCAGAATATTTTTTCCCTTATGGAAAATACTTAGCAGAGAGTCATGTTTCTATGTTCTAAAGAGTGTGCTGGTTTATTTTCTCTCTGGAGGGACAAAGGTAACTAGTAACTATTCTAACATTAATGCTTTGTACTTCATTATTCCACGGTGATTTTCTTTAAATAGTGCTGGATTTTTCTGTTGGTTGTGTGGATGTGCTGTTGGGGTTTTTTTTGAACATGAGTTAAATGCTAAGTTTTGTACAACATCAGAATTCTTCTCTTTCTAATGTGAAAAAGCAGTTGTTTGAAGCTCATTATTGGGTAGCCACAGCTTTTGCAATGTTCCTGAAGAACATACAAAAAAATTTTGGAGTATTCATAAGAGAGTGGGATCTTAAAAAAAAAAAAACTAAAGGAGCTATAAAGACCTTGAACTGTTAAATAACTGCTTATCCAAAATTAGACTCTGGACTATACAGAAATGTAATCCTAATTCTCTGGGTTCTATGCTTGAATGTGGTCTAAACAAGTCTCTTTCTTCAACTGTGTGTAGAAATAGAGCATTAATTACATACATTTCCAAACAACAACAACAAAAAGTAAATAAAGAAGAAAAAAAAAAAACCCATTCTTTTAAAAAGATTATATCCAATTAGCACACTTCAACATATACCAGTCAAGTCTGGAAAAAAGTTTGCCTTCTCTGTAGAAAGCAAGCAAGAATATTAGTATTACCATAGATTTTGATAGTAAGGGGTAAGGATTGCTGTTATGAAATGAGAATGCTACACGAAACAGATATCCTCCACTACTACTGCTAGGAAAATTTACTCCTGACAACTGGAGAGTAACATGCACATAAAATGAATAAAGACTTAGAAAAGTTTATACAAAAAAGCTGTGAACTAAAGAATCAATTTATTCTTCTGTCAGTCAAACTCTTCCTAGTAAAGGCTCCTTTTGACTGACTAAAAGGAAAAGGGATCACATTAGCTTTGCTTTCAAATCCCTGTTGCTTAGCTAAAGCATAGCACTGAACTGTGTGGATGATTGCTAGTTGTAAGATTCTGAGAACTGTGTACAATGGAAAACTGAATGTTAACTGGGTGAATGAGTAGATCCTGAGCAATAAAGCATCAGCGTATAACAGCTGAACACAACACTGAAGAGATATCATATCACGTGAGCTTCTCTAGACCGGAAGGCGATGAGGATTAGATGAAGGCAAACAGTCAATACTCCTTGCTTGTAGCCTCAATGGGAGGTTGCTGGTAGAAGAGATTTTTCTGAAATGCTCACAAGCTGTGTTATTGATTAACGCCAGGTATTCATCAGGTGAAATCCCAGTTTGCTTTGCCTGTTACTAAATAAAAATTGAATTAAAAGTTATTTTACTCAAATCTAGGAAACAAAATATTTCTAAAACTGAATTGTGTTCTTGTGCCCAGATTTTCCTTTTTTTTTTTTTTCTTTTTCTTTTTTTTATTTTTTGAGCTCTTTGGCCAGCCAAGGATCACCATCAATAAGACAGTCCCTATTTAGATCAACTGGCAAACATAAAACCCATCTGTGTGTTGCTTAACAGGTGCCATTTTAGATCCATGGGGAGCAAAGCAATCTTTGTACAGATGGACAGTCATTCATTGGACCTTTGCTTGCAGCAGTGTATTTATTCTACCATTGCCTATCTACAGGTTCAAATTTGAAGTTTTCCTGAGACAACTAGTAGAAGGAAGCTGAGGAAATTCCATTAAATAATATTGTTGGTTTACTTTTGCTAATACTCCCATTTCGTTCAAGAACTGCAAATTCTAGCAAATATTCTGCAAAGTCACTTGCTGCTACCCAATGTCTTTAATCATTAATAGAAATACTATTGAACTGTATACTTTCCATGGAAAGAAATGGAATTCCTTCTTTGACAGCAGTTGTATAAATTGGAATGGAAATAGCAACTGCTACCCAAGTATGCCAGGTAGTGAGGGACACTTTTCTCCATGCTCCATCAGTATATATATATAAAAAATACTCCATCAGTACTATTTTTTTTTCTTTCCTGTGCTGGACAAAAATTATCATTTATATTGCTATTATGGTAAAAGTAAAAGTATTGCAAAAGAAAATTACTTTTTTAAGCTCTGGGATAAAACAAAAGGCCCTAACTTTTGCCAGTTCTGTGTTATTTCAATGGACTCTAGTTAAGTTCTTTTATTTTCCCTCTTCTAACTTTGAACCTTGAGAGTCTGAATCTGTGTTTCCACACTGTTGTAATGGTTGCTTTAAAGAAAAAGGAAATAGCAGATACCACAAACAAGACAGTGTGTGAAATTCAAAAGGGAACAACAGAACAGCCTGTAGAAACCATGTTCTGCCCTTCCTTGGATACAACATGATACACTGTAACTGACTACTTATTATAATAATCATAACTAAAAACCCTAAAAATACTTTTAACGTATTTAAAAAATAATAATAATAATAAATAAAAAGGTCAATTTCATGAATTTCCAAATATGAAATGGAAGAATTTCAAACCATAGCTTAAAAAACAAAAACAAAAACAAACAAAAAAAAACCTGTCAGTATACAGCCTTTATTAGCTAAAAAAAAATGTTCAGGAAGGGCACAGGATTCATTCTTAGAAGAAAGTGTTAAGGGTAAAGTTTTAAAAGAGCTTAAGAAGACACTGTTCTCATTATCCTGTGAGAGCATCCTGTACTAAAGTCTCTGAGCAGCCTAATTACAGTTCTGCATGCATTGAGGTAGGCTCTTAAGGTAGATTTGCAAACTTTGAGCTTTATTCCAGGGTTTAAAAAAGAGGCCTTAATCAGAATTACAACTGTTTAGGAAAGAAGAGAATGTGGATCGAGTTTCCTTACGGGCCAGCAAATCAGAGCAGAATCTTGAAAATAATGGACATGAAAATTATGTTTTAGAAAATGAATCTTCTGTGGGTATCATGTTTCAGAAACTACCCCATTGGATATGAACATTATGAACATGAACTGAGAACATTTTACTTATGGCCTCCTCTATGGCATTGTGGTCTGCCAAGAGTCATTCCTACCATACAGATATAAGATGGAGGAGACAATGCATGAAGAGATACTTTAAAGTCATTCTGGCTCTCTTATTATAAGGAAAAATACTACTTCAGATCGGTATTAGGGAAAACATGAACTCAGGAGATTGCTGCTTGTCTTCACCTGACGACTGCGAAGTACTCTAAGATGTGGGCACCAGAGAGATTGGCCTCCAGACAGTTCTGCTTTTATTGGTTGCCTCTCCAGCTCGGAGTCCTCAGATTTCCCTTGCGTCTCAGAGAAGAGTTCTGTATTCCTATTTTTTTGCTGATGGACAGTCAGCTATATTCCACCATACACATACTAGAGGGAAGCCTATCTCATGTCTCCCCTCTTGGCAGGTGTGAGAGAGCCCTGATTTGCTGAAGACTTCTCCTAACCATCCTCAAGGCCCACTCTTATTCCTTTTCCTTTGGAGATCATAGAAGGCTTTCTTTGTATGTTCATGGTATTTTATCTCTAAGTTCACTTCTTAATTTGTGTTGTGAATTCATTCGTTTTCTTTGGGCTTACTAAGTGCTTTTAGTCTGTTCGTGGCTCATTAAATTGTTTCTCAGCAGCTACTGCCCAACTTCAGTCAGAAGCCCCTGTTGAAGAAGTGGTATTTTTCTTGCTTGTGTTCTTTGCATACAGAAAGCAATCATGTTTGTATAATTCGTGCTTTAAGTTCATCCAAAAAAAAAAAGAGATTCTTCAATCTGGTTTTTTTTTTTATATTCTCCAAGTGTGAAAATGAGATTTATCAGTTATTAACTTGTTTATTTTTTTAAGGTATCTAGCTTTGTGTCACTGTTGATTTCAGTATTTGCAAACTGGCTTTGTCATTTTATTGATAGCACTTGAGTGAAGAACTCTCTGATAATATATGCAAACTCACAGCTCTCAACAAGCTTTACAGCTCCGTTAATGAGGGGATTAACAAGAGCACTGCAATGTATTTAACCTGCGGCACTAGCTCTGTTTCAATAAGACTTCAACAGCCTATTAAATGGAGTGGGGGCTCAATTAACCCAGACAAAGGCCACTCTACAGAACATGGCAGGGAGGACCACAGTTAGCATCTGCCTAAGCAGCTTGTTCCGAGCTGGAAATAAAGAGGGTGACATGTTCTCGCCCCGAGCTATGATATAACTGAAATGGTGATTCTAGTTCATCTGGGCTGACTGAATAGGTGACGGCATTGAAACCCACCACTATCTCGCCATATGACAGTTTGTAAAATCAGAGTGCACTCAACGGTCACCCCAAAGCCTCCTGCGTGATAAGACGGAGGTATTGTCCGCAGGTTGGTGGGAGCTTGTGCTCGCTCAGGGCTGCGGTGCTGCGTGGTGTCACGTTTGGATGCTTGGGGAACGTCAGTAGATCTTTCAGGGAATGTTAAGTTTCAGCAGTCTCGTGCCGGAGAGGGATTGGGCACAGAGGTGTGACTGGTCTTTGTGTGATTCAATATTTCATCGGAGGTTACTATACGAACAGGAAAATGACATGTTAGCAGGATGGGAGAAAAACACAATTGGAAAAAAAAGCAAAAACATTATACAGCATTTCTACATTTCTTGCTAAATTGTTGCTGTAATTTCATGAGTACAGTGCCACTCGTGCTTATGGTTAGACTTGTGCTGAAAATACTTTACTGGGCAAAGATCATTTTTTTCCCCTTGCTTAGGGGGTAAGAAAAAATGCTTTTACTATACTTGGAGCAAAAATTAGCTAATTTATGAATACTAGGCATTATTCTATTTGGTAAGTCTAGATTTAGGCTTCTCAATAGATGTTGTTGCAAACCACAGGTATTTATTAACGAGTGGTCACTGATGAAAGAAGATACAAATACAGTTTACTTTTATTTTTATGATACTTCATTATGGTGACCTGATGTAAGAATCTGGAGGTGATTATGCAATTATTTGCAAAATAATTGAAAATAATAGAAAATAGTGCTTTTTCTTTTGTTTTGTTTTGTTTTGCTTTTTTCCACTGGAAGAAGCAGAAAATAGAAATACCTAGCTAACCACTGATCAGTTCCAAATATGCAAGTAATTTGTAATTGTCTGCTTCAGACTACACTGGAGATGCAATAGCCAGATAGAGGACCATTATTTGTTTATTCACTAAATGTTAAGTCTTTTCATATATATATATATATATATATATATTTATTTTCCATATGATGATCCTATACCACACTATATCACAACTTGGATCAGAAGAACATGGCAGGGTTTTCTGTGGTTTTGTTGTTGTGGGCTTGTTTGTTTGTTTTTTCACTTACTCCTTTCATTGAGGAATGCCCTGTGTTCCTTCAAAAAGTATATGCTTGTGAGCATGCCTCAAGCAGCAGGCCTTCTTGTAGCTTTTCCCATAACCTGGTGACAAGGGCTAATAAGAATTGTTGTGCTATTAGCAGAATCAGCTGAGAAGTTTCAAAATAACTTGGCTAAACTGAGGATAAATGTATATAGACTTATCAATTTCTAGTTGGAAAATCCAGAATGTGTCTGTTTCTCATAGATAACATAGATAAGCACATGAATTTATCTACCTTGGATATAATGATAAACACACATACTATCTTTTCCATGGCTGTTTATTCTACTGCTCTATATAATTGTATGTGAGACTCAAACACAAAGAAATGTAAGAATCCTTCCTTCTTCTGCAAATCACTTCTGATTTTGACTCTTGTGAAGTCTCAGGTCTCAAGTCATCTAAAGCAGAAAACATCTTCATTTCTAATGCAGAAAAAAAAAAAAAAATGACAACTTCTTGTATCCCCTCCAGAAATAATTAAGAAACACAAAAGAGCAGAGACCCAATTACTTTTGCTTTGGGGTCAACTTTAAGTACTTCTGATTATCATAGTAAAGACATGCTTCTAATTTAATACTTTTATATAGAGGGTAATTTTCTTTCCTTGGGTCTGTATGTTGTTTTGATTAGAGTATAAAATGGATGAATTACCATAGCAATGTATCAATTTCCAGCAGAGGGAAATAAAAAAAAAATAATAATAAAAAAAAGAAGTTATTAAACAAATACTGTTTTTCTATTTGGTCACATTTGCTTTAGCTTTTTAAATCTAATCTGAGGTTGATAGTGCATTATTCCTTCAAAGCACTTCTAACTAAAATTGCCTGATCAATAGAATATATGCATTATTTAAAAGTATAAATGTGTCCTTTAGAAATATAAAAGGAAAAATAAAATTGGAGCAACAAATTATCTTGTCACATAATGAGGAAACACATTCTGTCTTCAGCAAGCATGTTACATAGTTTCTGTAGGCTTGTGCCTATTTTACTACTGTTTATTTGGATTCCATGAGGTTTTGATGCAAAGAAGTCCCTGTTGTGCTGTGCACAAGCACATAGAAATCAGAAAGAGATGATGGTGTTAGTAGTGATCTAATCCAGCATGGCAGTTTTTATCTTGTTTTTGTGTCCTACGTATTCCATCCTCAACAGTGAGAACAGCAGATACTCTTTGGGAACAGCGAGCAAACCTGGCTACTCTCTGTGATCTGTTCCCTTTGTACTTTTTCAGCATCTAACAATTGCTGGATGAGGGATGTTAGAGAGAGCATCCGTACCTATTTATTTTAGCGTCTGCTTATCACCTGTTGTCAGTGAATTTGTCCAGTCCTCTTCGAACACGTTAAAGCCTTCAGTCTCCTGATCATCCAGTGGCAGTAAATTTCAGAAGTTCGTTACTGTTATTTAAAAACAGAAAGAAGTACTTAAAAAATCCTTTTTAGGTTAATCTTCTATTTTTTGTGAGACAACTAGATCAAATAGTATGGGATTTTCTGAAACTCACCTTGTCCACTGTTATCATGAGCCCCATTCAGTCCTCACCCATTTGCTGTCCAACTTGACAAGTTTCAGCTCATTCACTATCTCACAAAGAAGCAGCTCATTCTATCTAATTATTTTATTTCTTATTCTTCATATTTTCTCTAACTTTGCTATGTCCCTTTTAGGTGTGGGGACTGAAATTGCAAACAGTACTTCAAGAAGGACAGCAGCTACAGCAATGTGTTGCCAGTTGTGTGCACCCTTTTCTACTCTTTCTTGTTTTGGAAATCATAGCCATTTAATGATAGCCATAATTCAATCATAAGACAAAAAAGCATTAGGCAAAGGGATATCAAAGAAAAATATGCTTGACACATATTGCTCTTTCTCCTCTTCAAAGCCATCTTTTCTTGTTAAGAAAAATGTATGTGCTCTGTAAGCAACTCATAGACCATTGCTGCCTGTCAATGTCATATTAGACATATTGACTTCCAGCCAGGCCAAGCTAACTGGAAGTCAAATAGCATCTCTAACACTTTTACACAGGTTTTGTTGTTGTTGTTATTTTTTAATTGGGAAATGGCCTCTTATGAATTAAGGTGCATGACAATGAAGATGTATGGTATTTTTTTCAGCTTAATACCTTGCTTTCAGAAGACAAAAATCCAATTGTATTGGAAGTGGATGTGTGAACAGAAAATGGGTGAGTTTATGACAAATAGTAATATTTCAGAAAGTCAGTAATATAGAAACTGAATTAAATATAAATCACTGGAATACCCATTAGCAAATCAACCAGATTCGCTGATAGGGAAAACTAGAAACAGTGTTTTGCTTAAACTCCTGTCAAAAGTCAGATATCAGAAACACACTGGAATGTGGACACTCAAATGAGAAAAGAAAGAGGATGAAAGGGAAATGGAGGATGGTTGTTGCAGACAAGTATGTAAAATGCATTAAATGACAATATGCCTCCCAACCAATTTATGCCCGTGATCAAGCATTATATCTTGTGGACAGCACAAGCATTCCCTTATTTCTGGCCTTTCAGGTGAGAATTGTTTCTTACAAAGGATCATCAGACCTGGTGAGAGGTTAGATTGTGCAGCTTTTGCTTGTCACAATAAACAGTGCATTCAGGAAGAGACCGGAAAGTCTTCGTGCAAAGAAAATGAATATCTTTCTGGGATACTTGGGCAGCTGCCAGCTCACACATTAAGCTCTATTTTCCAAACCAATTGTTCTGTTGTTTCAAGTGCAAATAGACTTCATCCTCTGCCTGGACTTCTTGCTTTTAACAAAATGAAATTGCCAGCCTGAGCATGTGAGGTATTTTTCCCTCTTACCTACTGACATATCAGCGTTTACTAAGTTATTAATGGAGAAACACTACAAGTGAACGCTGCAGAAATACATGTATACTTAAGAAGCACTACTTTATCATGTTTTGTGTGCTTTTTTTTTAATTATTATTAAACACTGTAGTTTACAGTGAACAAATTAGCTGTTAAATATTTGCTAATAATTATAACACTGCAATTTGTTTCAAAGCTGAATATGTCCTGAAAAATATTTCCAACAGATGCAAAAGATGTTATTAGGCATGTGCCAGTAAAGCCTGTCTTCCAGGTACTTTTCAAATGCTGTTAATTACTTTACTATTGTCAAAAGGATGTGCTTGCGTGAAAGTGTGTGAATGATCTTGAATCTTTCTGCCAAATAAGAAATACAGAAATTACTTTTCTCAAGCCTGCAGTTAGAACACAACAATGGGCAGCACTAAGGTCATCCTTACTCTCAAATCATTAAGTTTTTATGAACAAGGCTTAGCAACTCTAACATTTTTATAATTAGTTAGTATATAGGTGGATTTTCTTTATATCCATCTAATAAATTTCAGTCTCTTGGTGAATTTTTTTGTGGGTTCTTCCTTCCCTATCTTCTTCCAGCAAAGTTCTACAGTCTGTGCAGACTTTGTGTGGGGGAAAATAAACTAGAATTCTGTTTTATATATATATATATATATATATATAAGTATATATATATATATAAATGAATGTATATTCCTTGTTGAATAGAACTTCCATTTACTATGCACTTTTTGAAAAAATGCTTAACTTTTATCTTCTCCTGGTTTCTCCTGTCACAAGGACCTGAATGTCAAGCAGATAATTCTGCATAGTTCTGAATACTATCTGTCTGCAGGTAGGGAGGATCAATAGATTAGGCTGAATGTGCAGTGTTGTTTTCATCATTCCAATTAGAGAATTTACTTCGGATTTTATCAATTAGCACTGTAGTTCTAGGGAGCTTATATCAATAGGATCTAGACAGGTGAACCTTTGCTTTCATGCTTTTACTTGAGTTAAAAGAATAGAGATGGGAGAAGACCAAGAAAAATACTCTTCGTCTCAGCTTCACCAAACTTTTAATGATCTTTTGTCCTCATTGACCCTTTAACCACTTTTGTTAAGAATGTTTTGAGTGTCTGAAAGCATACAAATTCTGAATATTTATGAAGAGAGACATGAGGTCTGTTGTACTTATGATCACATAAGTGATTTTAATTCTTTTAGCCATTTGTGTATTGAATGTGAGAATAGATGCTAGCCTATGTATGTTCAAATTAATACCTTAATTAGGCTTTGCTTTGTTGAGCATAATAATAATAAAAATGAACAGCTTGCAGCTAACAATTACCTCAGGTAATCTGATGGAATGGTGGTAAATTGGTCTGCTAGTTTATGATGCTTTATACACACATGTACAGACAGCTGCATTGAAGATCTCTGTGTTTTGTAAGTCCATAGATGATGATAATCATTTTGAAGCAGTTATTGTGCTCAGAAGCTCATGTCTCTAAGCCTCAAGTCTCTAAGTCCAGCCTCACATTGTGAGGATCTAGTGCTGCCTTGACAAGTCTTAGAGATGAATATTACTTGCTGGAACCAATCCTGACTCTGACTGAATTTAATTCTTGCAATGTTTTGATGTTGACCCACTCAACTGCAATTTGACACTGAAGAAAAATGATTTGAGCCAAGTAACAACAGAACAGAAGAGGAGAGAAAGAAGCAGCGGTAGTGAAACCTCTTTATTTTGGCTTAACTGGTTGGCACTGTTAGTAGATACACTGCTCCATTCTCTGTTTCTCTGCAATAAGCTTTCTCTGTTGCAAGCATTGTGGGTGAGAAGTGGAATTTTATTTTTTCCAAAAGGCTATATCCTGTGAGCCAGATCTGTGCATGGGCTTTCAGGTGAAAAATCTTAGTACTCGGATTCTCACTGAGAAAATATGGCTGCTGCTTCTGTAATTTTGGACAAAGTTCCTCAAATAATGTGACAAGCTTTTGTGGGTAGTGGCATTTTGCATATGTAACGCTGCCTCAAGTTACGTCTTTTAGGGCAGAATGGATTATAGGCTTTAGACTGTGCATTCAATGGGACCAGAGTCCCTGCTCAGGCCTTCAGGGGCTAATAACTGCCGATGTAATTTTGAGTGGAATGTCAGAATTATAGTGCAACTTCCTGAATTTGAGCATTTGTTTTGGACTGATTTTGGCTTACATGGTTAAATTTTCACTTCTTTTTACCAAAGAGCATCTTCCCTATAAACATCTCAGCAAGGCAGGGCTGTCACTGACGCCAGTGGAGACCAGAAATGGGTTTAATATCCACAGCGGGAAGTTTGTATTTGACTACCCTGCAGACAGAACTTCAGAACCTGATACAGTAGAGAGGGGTTGTACTGGAGACAATCTCCACTTCATACACAAACTTCTGTTGAACACAAATCCCTGAGGATGAAATATTCCTTTACTTCATCTGTAATTTGCTAGCATTAGCCCTACCAGTCACTTATAAACAAAAGAAGAAAGGACTCTTCTAGGTACTATTTTAATTAAAATTGTTACCAGTTGTGCAGTTTCTACTAAGTGAAAATTGTAGCATTCATAAACATTTAGGTATTTGTGTTTGTATTCCTGACAACAGCAGTGACTGGACCATCACAGTGAAATACTGACCATAGCAATTGTTTTCATATCTCTTTAGCCTTATAGAGTGAGGAAATGCAGATGGTATTTCTTTGTCATCAAGAGAAAAGAGACTGACACACCATAATGTTAAGACAAGACTGTCAGATTCCAGTGGAAATAATGAAGCTCGACAGTTCCTCGGTTAATACTGCAAGTACCAATGCTGTAAATTTCAATTAGCCCTGACAGCACTAGGGTTTAACATGATGTTTATGTGAAGCAGTATTTTGGTAGATTTCCTTCACACTTACAAGGAAAAGTATCTCTTAATCTCTCATCTCTGTCACTCACACACACACACACAGGGTAGGACTCAGTTTCCAATACTTTTATTTATTGTGATATCATGAACATACTTTAAGTATCTCAGACTATACACTGTGGACAAAATTAGGACTCTGGCTATTCAGATCATATTGATCAAGCTTGGATGCCTAAAACTTGCCACAAAATAATTGCATTTTAACATCTAAAACTTTTGCAGATTCTCCAGTACCTGAGGTCTGTTTGACAGCAAGACATCATCCAAGGCCCACCTTCCTCCTTAAACCGTGTGTTGATGTCATCCTTCTGTTGAATTCTTCCCTAGGAGATGCAGCTTTTACTAGGTGTACTTTTGCCAATGATGCTGATCATGCTTTTTCCTTCAGTCCCTTTTCCCATGATATGACCTGGTCCAAGACATGTGTCTTTTTGACACAATATGATCATAGCTGACCAATGAATCACAGAATCCTAGAATGGTTTGGGTTGGAAGAGAGCATTTAAGACCATCTAGTTCCAACCCCCCTGCTATAGGCAGGGACACCTCCCATTAGACCAGGTTGCTCAAAGCCCCAGCCAGCTTGGTCTTGAATCCCTCCAGGAAGGGGACATCCACAGCTTCTCTAAGCAACCTGTTCCAGTGTCTCACCACCCTCACAGTAAAGAATTTCTTCCTAATATCTAGTCTAAATCTACCCTCTTCCAATTTAAAGCCCATCCTGTTGCTACTTGCCCCTTTAAAATGTCCCTCTCCAAGTTTCCTCTAGGCCCTGTTCAGGTACTGGAAGACTGCTGTAAGATGCTCCCAGAGCCTTCTGTTCCCAGGCTGAAAAGCCCCAGCTCTCTCAGCCTGCCTAGTTAGAGGAGGTGCTCCAGCCCTCTCATCATTTTTGTGGCCCTCCTCTGGATGTGCTGCAACAGCTCCATGTCCTTCTTGTGCTGGGGGTCCCAGAACTGAACGCAGTACTGCAGGTGGGGTCTCGTGAGAGGAGAGTAGATGGGCAGAATCACCTCCCTCAACCTGCTGTTCTCAATGCATCTTCTCTTGATGCAACCCATTCCTCTGGGCTGCGGGCACACATTGTCAATTCATATTATGTCTGTCATCAGCATGCCCTAATCCTTCTCCTCAGAGCTGCTCTCTAGCCATTCTTCACCCAGCCTGCATCTTCAAGCTTGGGATTGCTCCGACCCAGGTGCAGCACCTTGCACTTGGTCACTGTGGATGTCCACCTTTACATGCATAAGTAAAACACTTTTTTTCATGACATTTGTATCAATTCCCAGAATTAAATAAACTTTTACAGGCAAGAAGCGTTATTTTAATTGTCTTTGCTAGCACTCGTGCTGACTGTAGTGATGCTGCACTAAAATCACACCTTTTACCGACTCTGTGCGACCCACTACTTTACCAGCAAAAATTTCTAGTGCAATCCTGCTGTCACGTAGCCCTCCATGTCAATTTGGTGCTAAATACAGGTGTTATATGTGAAAATTTTGGCCTACCCACTGCGCTTAAGAGAAGTTAGTGATAAACCTCAGTTTGGCTACAGCTCCTCTAAGCAGAGCACAAGCACACTACAACAAAAGCAAATCATATCTGCTTTTGTAAAAAGCACAGATATTACTTTTTTAAAATGACATGCAAATGCCACAGACATATAAGTGTGGGACAAATAGCACGTACATGGACTTAGAATGCTTTGAGTGGTGTTCTTCCATTGGCATCTTCTCTGCTAACTGTCAGAGGACAGTTTCATGTGTGTAATCACCAATTGCCCAGCCTTTCCAGGGCTGACTGCTCTTTGCTCCTGCTGAGATTATCAGGAGTTGGAAATGCTGAGGATATTAACGAAAGAAAACTAATTCTAGAACTGAGTTCTCTTTTAATAAACCACAGCAATTAATGACTGCAAGAGCCAAAAATGGCACCAAATATTGAAGTAGTATAATGCCAACCAAAGCTGACCTCTTGGCACCCTTTCCTTTCCCTGTACAAACTCTGGTGTTCCTTTGAACCCATGCTGCAGTGATTGAACTCACTGAACCAACAGAAAATTATGCAGTGAAAGTATTAATAGTTCACTGTTTAATTTGTGAATCAAATTAGCTCCAGGTCTGCTGCCAGACAGTGGGATTGTAAGGCTGGGAGAGGTGATGTGAGGTTGGGAGATACTGCTATTGGTGAAGCAAGAGGAAAGCAGATCTCTTCTTTTGGTTGATACCAAGTTATTAGAGCATCTCAGGCGTGAGCTCAACCATGTTTAAATCAGTCTTGTTCATGTCTTGTCTCATTTCAACATGTGATTTTTATCATCCACAAAATTAAGGGAGTATGCATAACGTTTTATGATAATAAAATGAACTTAGGCTGTATTATGGTGGGTGTTCCGGCTTTTTCCAAATGCTGCTGTAGGTAGGAAGATTATTTGCTCAACAAACTGAATTTTCATTTAATTGAAAAGTTTACCATTTTAAAATGCTTCCTGCATGGATGTAATATAATCAGAATGAAATACTGAAATTTGACAAGGAAATTCTGAAAAGTTACAAATGTGAAAAGACATGTAAAAAATGTGAAAAGAAAATGTAATGGCTTTGGATCTGAAATAAATTGGCATTAAAATAAAAGATATTTTATCATTTCAATCAAGTTGGCATTGTGGGAAACTAAATCAAAATCATTTGCATCTGGGAACTGTGAAAAAAATGCATGCTTCTAATGCAGAAAGATTAAGTAGCTTAAATATTGATGTACATATTCATTATGGCATTCTGTGTATGCTTTAATTTATCCTGCAGTCTGTCTGTCTTGTATCCTTCCGCTCTTCCTCTTCCCACCTCCCTTGTTACTTGTTAGGTGATTTACTTAACACTTTGCAAGTGCCTCTCCTGTGCTATGCATATTCAATTTATCAGAGCTTCTCAGAACAGGTGTCCTCTGGAGAGGAAGCCTTTTTTCTTTTCTTCCTAGCCACACTTTCTCCATACAAATAGCAAACTGCTGTAATTGTCTCAAGAATTTACAGTCAGACAGCGTAGAAAACCATTTTTCTTTTTTTTTTTTTGTCTTTTTTTTTTTTTTTTTTTTTTTTTTTTGTCTGGACTAGCAAATGTGCTGATTTACTATGATTACTTATTTCCAAGCATTAGTTCCTTTTCAGAAATAATTCGCTGGCAGTAAGAAAAGAGGGTGTTACCCCTTGCTTTTTGATTAAAGACTCATACTGCCCTCGCAGTATTTAAGTTGCATTTCCTGTAAGAATCGTATTTTCATAAGTATTCACTTCTGTTGCAGCTTTATTCTGCTGAATCAATAACATTTTTAGTTAGTTTCAGTGGGACAGAATAAGACCAATGATGAGTACACTGTAAAACTCAGCCCAGTACCTTGCATTTTTTAGAGACTAGATTGATTTAGATTGATTGTTTATCAAAACAAAACTTTTGTTTTGATATGCGTCTCTCCCCACTCCCACTTCTGCAGACAGCTTCCTTGAAGTAACCATCATCAAATGGTGAAGTCATTTGACAGGGGGAGGGGAATGTTGACTTCAGAAAGAATCTTCCCTCTATTTGCTTTCTCTTCTTAGAAGGTTTTTTGAAGTGTCTCTTGCACCAGCATCATACTGATTAGCTGTGCCAGTCTATTTGCATTACTCTTCCATATTTGCACTCCAGCATCTCCTCACAGCTATGCACAGTGCATGGTGAATTAACCCATATTGATTCCTGACATAGAGAACCTTAATATTCCTCCATCTAATTCCATAGAGTGAGGTATCCTGTGGGAAAGCCAAAAGTTCTTCTGTTTCATCTGGAGTTTTAGGCATGCTTCAAGTTTAGCTTCTGCTCTGGTGTCGCCTGTTTAAAAACTTTATTGTACACGGATATTTGTGTAGTATGGGAGTTCACTGTTTTTCTCCTTCCCTTCTTTTTGTGCTCATCATTCATTTTTGCCTTTATTGTACATTAAATGCAACTGAATAAAGAAATTTCATTAAATCAAATAAAGAAATTTCATTTGCAAATGAAAAGTTAGTGCAAAAGAAATTATCAGAAGTTTTGCTATTGAATTTAACTGAGTCAGAATTTCATTCTTTTCAATTCAGATGTAAGTTTACTATTTATATAGGTATATGTCTAGCTACCTGTGGTATTCTTGGGACTTCTCTGATCAGTATTATATTTGTTTTGTTGTGGTTTGGTTTTGATTTTGTTTTTTTGTTTATTTGTTTGGTAGTGACCTGCGCTCAGAAAAGGGAAAGCTTTCTTACTAAATTTAGAAGTGTTGTTAATAAGAGATTCCATCTTTGCACCATAACAGTGTTCTGCATCTGCTGATATTGATCTTATCTAATAATCTAGCTCTAACCTATTTCATAAAGTTGAACGTGACATTCAGATAAACATTCAGATGCAGCACATTGTGGACCTACTATGAAGAGCTAATGAGCACAACTTGACATTATTTTTATAAGGACAGGTAGCGACAGGACAAGGGGAAATGGTTTTAAACCGGAAGAGGGTATATTTAGACTAGATATTAGGAAGAAATTTTTTACTGTGAGGGTGGTGAGACACTGGAACAGGTTGCTCAGAGAGGCTGTGGATGTCCCCCTTCCTGGAGAGACTCAAGACCAAGCTGGCTGGGGCTTTGAGCAACCTGGTCTAATGGGAGGTGTCCCTGCCTATAGTAGAGGGTTGGAACTAGATGGTCTTAAAGGTTCTCTTCCAACCCAAACCGATCTGTGATTCTATGACTCCATGATTATACAGACAAAATTCAGATCTTGTCACTTCTCTCAGCTTCTGCCACACTGTGTTAGCTTCCCTTGGCCAACCTGACATCACACAGACAACCTTCTTCTCTGCCCTTCGCAACAAATATCGTATGTTGTAACATCAGTTGCATTTACTGCAAGAACATTTTTGTTCTAAATAGAGCTTGCAAGGAAAACAAGCCTAGAGTTTCTTGTACAGGACCATTTCTAAAAAATCTTTGGTAACCCACAGATCGTACATACCTACTTCCCAAATAATTTCAGGTACTTCATAGTAGCTCTGTAATTAGCTCCATGAGCAGTCCTTTTGTTTGTGCTTTCTGCGGTTAGAGGGTCCATCAATTTAGGCACCCAAAAGCAGATACTTAACAATGCTGCTTCGAGAATGCACCATGTTGCAAAATATGCATGTATGTTCTTAATTTGGCAGCAAAACAGTGAAACAGCGATCTTCTGATCCAAGAAGCTCTGTCCTAAAACGTGTATTAATAACATACTTATTATATATCTGTAGGATGAGGGCATCGTTCTGCGATTGCAGGACTAGAAGAAGGAATTGCAGGACTAGAAGAAGGAAATTCTAGACTGCAGGATTTGGGTAGCTGCTGTTGTTCTCAGTGCTACAGTGGACACATAGCTTTGAAAAACCTGCATTTGAGTGTGCACAAATTTAAACATCAAAAACTAGAGGTTACTTTTGAAAATGTTGACTTTACTGTTCCATGTTTTTCCATTGTTCTCTCAATAAGAAAAACATATTTCACACTGAAAAATAAATCAAATGATTTCAAAGTCACAAAAATTTCTTAAAGGATTTTCTTATCAGAGGCGAACTAGAACCAAAGATAAAAATTGGATGCAATATCTACTGGTGATGGCCAGTGCTAAGAGACAAAAATTGAAAGTGACATAACTTTAAGGCAGCGCAGCAATTAAGAAAAAGTATAGGGAAAGCTTGATAGCTCTTGTGAGTTGAGCTCTTATGACTACCCAAAGAGATTAAAAACATGATTTACATATTCTACTCTTTGGCTGGAGTTACCACAACCTCCTTTCAGGTAGTTAACGAAAGCAATAACGTCTTCCCTGAGCCTTCTCTTCTCCAGATAAGCAATCCCAGTTCCATCATCCTCTCCTCATAAGACTTGTGCTCCAGATCCCTCACCAGGTTCATTGCCCTTCCCTGGACGTGCTTCAGAACCTCAATGTCCTTCTTGTAGTGAGGGGTGCAAAACTGAGCACAGTATCCGAGATGCGGCCTCACTAGGGCTGAGTACAAAGGGATGATTACTTCTCTGCTCCTGCTGGCAAGACTATTTCTAATATAAGCTAGGATGCCATTGGCTTTCTTGGCCACATAGGCACACTGCTGGCTCATGTTCAGCTGAGGTACAAACCCAGGTACATTTCTTCCACACAGTCTTCCAGCAACTCTGCCCCAACTCTGTAGTGTTGCCTGGAGTTGTTGTTTTAAAAGGTTGATTTGATGATTTTGTTTTCAAATCCCTGTGAGATAACCTTCCATTCTTCTCAGGAAGGGACAGAGAGACAATGATATTGCATTGATTTTGATACCCATACCTTGAGAAGCTCAAAATAAATATCCATTCTGTTCTTAGACCTCCTCACGTTAGACAGAGTTAACGCTAAGGCAAAAGGAAGTTAAAGGGACTTAAGTTAAAATTTCTAATGTCCATATGGCAACATTAACCATCATGTGGGATGGTCAGTATTCACTTTGGCAGTAATCAGTAGTCACTTGGCCAGAGAGCTAATCACTACATGTATGCAGAGAAGAATCTTTGACTTTTCAACATGTCCCACTACTCGGGATTCACAGCACATGTGGAATGATCTGAGAGCATGGAACACGTCTGAGAGTATTGGAGTCCACCAATGCAGCAAGAATGATTTTCAGAAAGCCACAGGCATCCCAAAAATGTTAGCCTCAATGAGATAACCAGTAATATGTGTATAGTAGCTCTCCTCTGAGTGTGACCAGGTTACCATCACTTTCTTCATGATAGACTTTGGCAAGTGTGAGTTCATTTGATTAATATGAGTTCCAGATGGTCTAAGCTTACCTGTTCCATATTCACAATTAGAGTTACTTTTGGGTATAGACAAAGATTGTCCTATTATCTCAAGAGATGGTTAGGATACAATTAGTAGCAAGATAGGAGAATTAAAGAGAACATGTTTTTCTGTTACTGGGTTCATCTCATTGGAAAGATCTATGTATTATTATTTAAAAAATAATTTTAAAAGTAAATGGGAGTTGCCAGGGAAGTAATGCATCTAGCTATTTATTTATTTGCTAAGGAAAAGTAAGATGCTTTAAGGTATTTATTTTGGTATACAACTGTTGATCACAACAAAGGAATTTTTCCTGATAGGACTCTGTAGAGACAAACTGAAGGAGGAAGATCTGAGAATGGGTGAAAAAGAGAGTGAGCTGAAATTTCACAGTGCTATGCAGTCCAGACTTCACTGTAGAAAAGAAGAGCAGAGGAGTATGAGCACTGAGATTAATTTGGATAATCCCCCATACTAAATGAGGAGGGTTAAAAGGTGCATAATCCCCTCTCTGAATCACCATCTCAGAAATCAGCAGCAAAAAACATGCAAAGCTTGGTTCTTTCATAGTCTGAGATTCTTTTTAAATACATTTGTATAAAATTTGTGCAAGTGTCTCTGAATTTCTTCAGCTGGTAACTCAAAGAAAGTTATTTGTTTATGCAAGTTTTTAAAAAATGTCTGTTCTGGTTTGTCCCATCACAAATGTCAGTTTATGTCCTTAACTGTGAGTCCTGCTTCCAGACTGCAAACATGTTGATGCAAAAGTTCCTCCTTACACTATTCAGTCCTGCTTTTTCCAGTCCACGCTGCGTGAAACAGACATTTTCCAGCACCTGTGTTCTCACTGGTGCCTTCAGCAAAGCCCTGCAGATGAACCATTAGAAATACATGCTGACCTTAACAAAGGAGCCGACGTACTTCACTCATAAAACTCAAGAGCAATCAGATGGCATCCCAGTGACATTCATCACAGCTGCTGGCAATAGCCTTTAATTCATCTGATATTTAACCAGGGTGAAATGCCCTGCAGCTATATCATGTTTGTTGGTGTTAGATGAACCCAGCTCATCACCCGCTCACTAAAGTTCAGGATTTAACACCAATCCACTGTTTGCAGGCAGTTCACTCCCAAACAATATACTTGTCTCCTTTTTGTCCTCTATTATATTTTCTGTTCTCTGCAGCTTAGAAGCTGTTCACTTCCACCTAATTTAATAGTTTAGTCTTGATTTGAAACCGTTGTTATATTTTGGCACCAGTCAGGGATGCAGCCCATCAGTGACATAATTGTAAGAATTACAGGGAAAGCTTCCATCATTAAAAGTTAAAATTATTTAAGATACGAAAAATTTAACTGTGTTTTTAAAGATGAATACTTAATTTTTAAGTGATATAGTGGTAGTACTCTTTAAGATGACAGAAAGGAATGGTTGCTAATTAAGATCCATAGACCGAATAAAGGATAGTTTTATTTTACCTACTGATTGAAAGCTGAGTCTTTAAAGAAATTAATTGGATTTATTTCAGTGTGATTCTGATCCAGATAAGTCATTGAAAGTTAATGCAGTTTTATCTATTGGGAGCTAAAACAAATCCAGTGGGCTATCTAAAAAACTGCCAATAGTATGAAGTTTATTTTATATTTCCCAGCATTCAAAAAGCTTGACTTAAGTTATCCAAATCATTACATTTTGCATAATAGTAAATTAGAGTACTTTTAGGGTGTATGGGAGCTGTTGAGTCACGGCCTGAAGCACTGATTGACCACCTGAGGCAAGCACTGAATCAGCAACAGGAGCACAGGTGAAGGCGATTCAGCTGTGTGACCAGAAGGGGTGGAGCCTGGTTGTACCTCTCCTAGACCCTATTTAAGGGCTGACTGCCATTTGGGAAGGGTCTCTTTCTGGAGATCCTTTCTTTTGGAATTTTCTACTGCGAGCCTAGGACATGATTGAACGTTTTGTTTTTTATTGTCTCTTTCCACTGTGATAACCTTTTGAACTATAAATCTGCAAAATACAATCCTAGCCATGCCACTCTTTTAACTGTACATTTGTTAATTATGCATAGGGTCATGGCAAGATTTAGTTTCTGTACTGAGGAGTGGAAACAATCTCTTCTTTTTTTCTAGATAAAAGAGTATTGAGGTGTCTAGATGATCACTCGGCCCTGGAAATTTGACGTATGAAGACAATGCCAGGTACTGTGAGATTTGTGCTAAATCTGTAATGTATAACGCAATTGAACACTGTTAAAAATGTGGAATTAACTTGAATAAAGAGCAAAGAGAGCACCAAGTGGGAGATAAAGTAAAGATGTGAATCAATCTTTGAAATTAGATCATGCTCAACTTAAAATTGTTGAACAAATTGTATGTCATATGTTCGACTTTCTTAAGCTTGTGCTCAACTTATTATTCCCAATAATTTATTGTGATACACTTAGTTCCATTTATGGATTAACATCAAAATTAATTTCTACAATTCTGTTTATTTTTAATAAGTGTTTGCTCTGCTGCTCAGCTAAGCACATGTCTTCTATGATAAACAAACAGTATTTACTAAATGTGAGAATATTTATATGAGAATATGTTTAGCATTTACTAAACAGTATTTAGTGCACCTTGCCATGTGTACCACACTTGCCAAGTGTACCTTGCCTTGTGGTAGATTCCATGTGAATGTGTTTTAGGACTCAGCTGAAGCATCTCTGAGTCTTGATTGTTAGAAGGAAAATTCATAATTGCAAACCGTGGCTTTTAAATATCTTGAAGAAGCATGCCTGGATTTCACAAAGACTAAGAAGCCTTCACTTCTTGAAAGTGAATAGCTCTGTGCTTAGAACCTGAAGAAATGAATGAATTAGATTCTTCTTGCTCACTGAGCAAAATGTCCTCAAAATAGAGAAGTGACTAGAGAATGAGATTATGCATCACTATTGTTTTAATCTAATTTTGTGTAAGAAAGCACAAGGAAGATATGCAGTGCAGTTACTT
Organism: Tetrao urogallus; assembly: GCF_951394365.1. Taxonomy (NCBI): domain Eukaryota; kingdom Metazoa; phylum Chordata; class Aves; order Galliformes; family Phasianidae; genus Tetrao; species Tetrao urogallus. Next base: position 13,697,975 of record NC_136820.1, read on the forward strand.
CAATTTAGATACATAGCCATGCTTTGACAGCCTTGGTGCAAAGGGTGTGTTCCTGTTTCCACTAGTGCTGAGCACGTTCATGAGCAGATCACTTGACACTGCTGGATCAGGCATTCTCAATCTTGAGTTACATTATCTGCAGAGCAAGATATAGTCTTTACTTTATTCATGGTTATGCAGGACCTATTTCATACTGAGACCAGAATTGCTGATGCAGTTTTGCTTTTGGGAGCTGGGGCACAACACGTTAGAACGAATTTGTGTAGGTGATTCATTAGAAGTTCATGTTGAGATCAACTCCACCGTGGTCCTAACTCATCTTTGTGCAGAAATACAAAGAGTTTGAAGGAATATCAACAGAAAAGATACAGTATCTTTGTCTCTCTTATTGTGACTGTAGTAAAATAAATGATTCAGTGTTAAGATGGATGGAAATGTATTTTCAAACAATTTCTTTTTTTCATATTTTTCAGATTTATCTTTGTAATTGTTTTGAGTTCTCTTGATTTTGCTTTTTAAAGCACTCAGACTACATCAGATGATTTTAAGGCTTTTTTGTTGTTTTGTTTTGTATGTTTGTTTTGTATAGATAAACAGGAGGGCAGTCAGGTGATCTCTCAGTTTTATAATTCTTTACAAAAAGCTCTTAGTTTCTTAATTCTTTCCATAAACAATCTGATTAATGTTTTTGAATCTGTGAAAGCTGGAATTATTTTGTAACTATATCTGAATAGTAGAAAGCATCTATCTTCACAAGGAATGTCTCAGCAATTAAGTGCATTAGCAATATGGCACAGTTACAAGGAATATAAATCGTACAGCCTAACTGAATTCATGGATTTTTTTTTTTTTAATCAGTGTACACTCCACCTAATGACAACAGAATATTTAGCCTGTTGGTGAATTCTGTCTTTATTGTCTGTTTTAAAGTTTGAGCAGGCTTTTTGTGCAACTTCTCCTCATGTTGTTGATCCCAGGTACAGACATGCTTGCATACAGCATGTTCCATAAATTAGATAGTAGTACAGCCAGCCCTGGCTGTGCACTGCAACTCGCTGCCACCCTGAGACATCAGCTCCGGGAGTTACTGAGCAGGCGGCGCTGTCACTGTTGCCACATCATCTCTGATCTAGTCTGATTCAGCCTGCTGCTTCATAGTCACTTGAGGGGTTCCTTATGGGGATACTGAAGCAAAAACACTTCTTGCATCTAGGATGAAGATTTCTATTTTGGACACAAGGATCTCTCCTCCTGTGGGATTCTCAGCAAAGACCACTGCCTGTTGTACCACCTGCTGGATGGAGCTGCTCCAGGGCATCATATACAAAAGTTTCCTTTTGTGCAGTTCTACTTTAAGTCTGGTGTAGTGTATGTATACGCACCATATGTGTTCCCACAAGGCAGCAAAATTATGTGTGTAATTATGGGTAGGCAACATTTTACTTTATGCAAAGACGATTAGCCAGGTTGTTCCAGGAAGCAATCTTTGTAGCCCAGGTGTGGCACATGAATAAATTTTGCCCAAATCCCAGGCATGTGATGTTTCCTGCATTCATGCAAGATATCCTGCATTTCTTTCACTGGAATGCTGAGTCACATCTTCAGACATCACTGTCACCAACCAATGTAAAAATGGCCTGAAAAAATAGCTGAAGATAACACAACGCAGCTGTTTCCCTATACCAGATATTACAGATCTATGAAATGTCTGAATTTCCCAATTTTGAATCCAAAATTCATCCCTGGAAATGCTTCAGGAGTTGTACGTTTTACAGTGATAGAGAGAAGCATGATGACAAGGCTGTTTGAGTCATTTGTAAGGTCAGCTTTGAGTTCACCCTTGAGTTGTGATTCTGTTAAAATAACAAGCAAAGTTGGAGTTGATCACTCTGTTATGTTTTTGTTTTAGTTGTAAATAATGTGGCATTTTTTACTTGACTGTTCAAAGTTTGTTCTTCCCAGATGAACATGCCTCCAAGAATGGGTATTGCCTTTGAGATAGATTTTTTTTTTTTTTTTTTTTTTTTTTAATTGCCATTGGCTGAGTTCTTGATTACTGAAATCAAGAATGGCTCAGAGTCTTTTTGCCTTATCTAAGAAGTGCAAGGCGGAACACTTGGTAAGTGTATATGTGGTTGTTTTTTTTTTTTGGCCTATCTCTATTGCAGGACAGGGAGGGGTTTGTTTGCCTCATCATCCTGTGATCTGAGGGTTTGTTTTGCAAAGGAGAACATGGGGATGTTTTCCTTGGGCTCTCAAGCCTGAGGCAATGAGTGCTGGGAAACGTAATTGGGGCCCATTCTTAATATTTGAAAGGCTTTTCTTTTTCTTACTATAAGCAAAGACAGACAAGTGGCAAGGCAAAAGCGTGTCAGAAATAGGTGTTTTATTTATAACTCAGTGCAGTACAAAAAACAAAAAACAAAAACAAAAACAAACAAACAAAAAAAAAACAGACAAAACCAAATACAGTCCAGTTCAACTTTTGCTTTATGTCACTGTATTGTACTTGCTGCTCCTCTTCTCAAGATGACAGTCCTGGGACCCTGATGCCGACCAGTGGAAGATGGATTCCCAGACACAGCATCTGGCTCTTTGCATGAGTCCTGAGGCAGTCAGTTGAGCTGGTGGCCGTGAAGTTGCCTCTGGCTCTGACATGTGGTTGCATTACTCGCTTGATGGGCTCTGGTGGTTTTGCCCTTCTGAATTCTGCTTCATTCTGACTTTTCAGTCTGAGTCATCTTCACTTCTTAATTTTTTTTTGTAGTGGCCATTCCCTTTAGAGGAGGTATTGCTCTTCCCTCCCAGTCTCTTGTACTCCTGAGGCTGGATGCAGTAAGGGCAATCCCATAAACAGCACACAACCTGCTGACGGACGTAGCTTTTCCCAGTGCCCTGGTCCTGAGTTTGTCTGATAGACAAAAAAAAACTCTTATTCATTTTTTCCCTTCGTTTAAAAACTCTTTACAGTTTTTCATGGTTCTTACAGATATTTCTTGTCTGGAGTGGTACACAGGTTTAGCCTGCAGGATTAAACCCCTCTGGTCTCAGGGCTGGACATTGCAGATGAGGCAAATAACTAAATACGGGCTGGAGTTACTGTTATGCAATAGTTTTACTTGCTAATTAGATTAATACTGATAATTTCTCATTCTCCTTGGCAGTCCCTAAAATGCCCAAAGAACAGAAATTTTAATCCCCTTCCACATCCAGACAGATTGTTTCACCATAAATAAGAGCCCATAACCATTAAATCTGAAGTGCACATGGAGGGTATGCAACTCAATTACAGGAGGGAAAGCTGTAGCTGGCTGAAACTGATGTTGAAATTGGGTATGGCTACTGCAAATCACTGTGGAATTATTCAAGCTGGTGTTAAACAAGCAGCAGGGCAAATTAGCCCTGTATTGAGCTGCATGCTGCTGTGCTTACATGGCTACTGGTGCCTAAGTAAACATGTCTAAAGGCAGCACAGCTATCTCTTCATAACCCTGCATCTTGCTTGTAGCTATACCCAATGGGAGACTAAGGAATAGGAACTGCTTAAAATAACTTGTCTGCAATTCCGAAAATTAGTGTCTTGTCTAAAAGCCTGAGAGCATAATCTGAAGCAGGAAAAATCCTATTTGCTGTTAACTAGCCCTAACTTTTGTCCCTGCAAATTGCTCCCCTCAAACTAGTGCTGCATTAGTGCTTCTAGATAAGCCATGCCATGGTTGCAAACACTGTGTTTTTATTTGCTAGAGGGTATGCAGCATTACATGACTGGTGGTATTGGACCTGGCAGAATTTCTTGGCCTGAATACAGTTCTATTCACCAAGGCTGGTGCATACAATGAGTGCATGAGAGAAATGTGTAATAAGCACTTGTGTGGTTTTCCCTCTTGATCCTTTCTCAGAAGTCTTACTAGAGAAATAGTTGTAAATGGCAAAATGCGGAAGAGCTAATGAACTTCCTGTATAATAACAATTGCAGGCAAGTGGTTTGAAGCTTATATACTTAAATACTTTATTAAGCAGTTACTTTGGGTTAGCCTTGAAAAATGTATTTTGCAAATGCGTGCAGATTCTTTGTCAAATGCTTCATTTTCTTACTATTTTTGACTGAGCAGAGAAAGACCATCTTTAAGGGGCTGGCTTGCCCACCTGGGGTCAGTGTGAAAGAACGGAACAGATTTTTTTAATAATTATTTATAAGATGTCTGCTTTCATAACACCATTCCTTGAGTGTCTGACAACCTCAGGGGCCTTTGTCCTCCCCTCTCCATGTGTTGGTCATCTGTAATGATTCATTCCCAGAAAGAGACAGAGCAAATCTTAAATCCATGTAGGTTCTCCTCATTCCCTTATCTTGTTTTGGTATGCTTGGACCAAATTGCCCAGGACATGGTTTTAAAGTCTTGAAGGTATCAGGAACACAGCATTTGCTCAGTTCTCAAGAGATGCTGCTTTCAAGGAAAACAATATTTGCAATTCATCTATATCGTTTATATTGATCTTAAGGCCTTCCCCATCAAAAAGCTCCTCAGAGGCTTATTCTGGCTTTGATAATACCTCACACACACTCTTGTGACTTGTCTCTTCTTCTATAATTCTTATTTATTGTTTGATAATGCTAGTGGCACCAATCATGTTAGGTGTGCAAACCTTTAGTGGTTATCTATAAAAGATTTTACATTCCCAGTTTAAATGGCACTGTTGATTGACTGATAATGTAACAATATACCAGACTGGACAGACTCCTGATTCTCAATCCAGGATTCAGATGTGAATAGCTCTCTTTACTTTTACTGTAAGTGCTCCAGAAATGATTGTATTGTAGGTGGAAAAAAAAAGAGCAGTGTTTAGATCTTTCAAGTACACTGGGAACAAACAACATCAGTTAAAAAAATGTAATCTAAACTGCCAATCTAGTTATATCTAATCTAGTTACAGCTAGTGATAAGGTTTATAGTTTAAGGCTATAGTTAAGAGTGCTCTTACAAAGCCACCTAATGTTGTATAAGACTGATGTACTGCACCATCTGTTCATTAGAACCCTGTGCAGAATTTGAATAATCAGCTGCACTAGCAGTCCTCCTCTGTTTCACAATGCAAACTGAGTCAGGCTAATTTGAAGAGCCTCCAACTGCAGTAACTTCTTTAACTGCTACAGCTGTGCTTGCAAGAGAAGTTCTTCCTGTGGCTGGGATTGACAAGACAGGATAAGAAACACAGGAGGTGTGGCAAGATTGAAGATAGACTGTTGTTTTTTTGTTTTTTGGGTTTTTTTGTCCTTCCTTTTTTGTCTGAGGTTGCTAAATATAGGAATATTTTCCAGGAGTCTTAAGGTGATTCCTCTGTAAGGGCGGGGAAATCTGCTTTCTGAATGTTCTTGTGAGTGGCACCTGCTTGCAGTAGGTGAAGTGTGGAGGGCAGGATTTTTTAGCTTCTTTCCACTATCATAGAGTGGTAACAAGTTAAATATTGAGTGAACACATCAGGTATGCCTTTGTAGCTAGAACTGTAAAGTACCATCTGCTTTATACTGCTAGGATCAGATATATAGATCACTTGTACTTAGCTTTTATTATATTTTCAGCTGCTATATGAGAAAACAAAGCCAGATAATAACCTCACCATGGGCTGACCTATAACAAAGCCCTGTGGGAAAATTGCCATCCAGCTCCCTTCTTTTAGCTCCCAACGTTTTGCTGATGTTTTGGCTGATTGATATGACTTGAAACTCTCTTCAGACCCTTTTTCACAGGGGAGAATCTCTTGTTCCCTGTTCTTGACGGAGTCAGTGCACTCTGTCAGCTGATGGCCACCCCTTACTGGAGGTTGCTTCTCATGAAGTGTCCTGTCATGGAAAAGAGGTCAGTGTTGGAAGGGAATGGGTAGGCAAAGAAGACAAATAATTGTCAAGGAAGAATAAGACTCACAGGGAAATGCAACCTTTCTGAGGACCTGGAGATTATGTCACATTTGGTTAAGTTGGAGGTATTTTTTTATTCCATGAAGGTTAAAAGTGCAGTATGTCTGAAAGAGAGCTGTCTGATTCAATGTCATGCCTCAACCTGACTTTACTCAGAGTTGAAGCTATACATAGCATCCTCTGTTTTCTATCTGCACCGTGTTTTATCTCCCCTGTGCATGGCACTGCAGAGGAAGGCAGGTGGTCTCCTATTTGGCAACATCTTCAGGGCACGGCTGCAGAAATTTCGCAGAAACACTCCACTAGAGGGCATCTGCACATCCTCACATCTGTAAGGTAAACCTGTTCATAATTGTGAAGAAGTCAGTAAAACATTTACAGTCAAAATTATAAAGTGCTGAAACTCAGGGCCAGCTGCATATGATTTATTTTTTTTTAAGCTAACACACGAATCTGCTCTGTGTCCTGCATATAGGAGTTCAGTGAGATACTTTAGTCAGCAAGACTTCAGATGGTGACCTTCAGAGGTGACCAAGTTATAAAGTCCGAGAAAATTCATGTTACCTGAAAAAAAAAAAAAATGTGCTGGCTTATTTTCACAGTGAAGTAAACTAATGGTTATTTTTAAGCAAACGCTTCTTACAAACATCCAAACTCACAACCTTTCCTACGTGAGATGGTTACTCCATAGCAATTGCGTATCTGTTTTATTTTTATTCATCATGGCTTAGATTACACTGTGAAGACTGAGCCCTCCAAAATTGCCAAGAGTGTGTCAAACTGGCTGTCAGTGCAAATGCATCTCAGTTCATCTATGCAGTTGTAGCAGAACTTTAAAACACAATTACATGGACCTTTGTAGGAGTGAATGAGTGTAAGTACTTTACAGACCTTGTAAAAACAGTCAGGATTAAATAAGAAGGGTGCAAAGAGAAGTATGCTGTCAAGCCAACAAATCGTTCTGCAACTCTTCAGAAAATTTAAAACTGAATTCAATAGCAATACTCTTAGAAATGCCATGTGTTTTTGAAGCAGTACTGTAAATATATTTTTGAAGAACTGTTTACTAATGTCTTTACTTAGAAGAATATCCACTGGTTGATACTGTTCTTATGATAAGAAAAAAGGGTATACTTATAGAATCTTTCTGAGTCAGTCCAATGGTCGAGAACATTCTTTGATTGCATTAGTACACCAAACATAGGTGAAATGAGGGAAAATATGGACTTTTTTTTTTAACTTAAAGTTGTGTGTGCTTTGCTTTAATTCACAGTGATGTTTGTTACATCATCTTTTTCAACAGTTTAGAATGTCTCTTTAAAACTACTCCTGGTAGTAATGTGTTTAATAACGTTTACATTAATAAGCAGGGAACTGCAGCATTTCAAGTTAGAAATACCATTACAAGTGTGAATTAAACACAACCTTGATAATTTAGTGTAAATTTGCGTTGTATAATAGCCCTAAACTACAAATTGTGGGGAGGTTGACAAGGAAACTAATAAATATCTTCAGAACCATTGTTCACATTTTTGATTGCAAAATAGGTGAACTCAGAGCTGACTGAGTGGCAATGCTCAGAGGATTGCTACTAGCAGCTGAGTCTAGTTGGAGGCCTGTAAGTAGCAGTGTGCTCCAGGCGGTGGTACTGGGTCTGATCTCGTTCAACATCTTCATCAGTGATCAGGATAAAGGGATAGCACCCACTCTCAGCAAGTTTTCTGAGGATACAAAGCTGAAAGAAGTAGTTGATGCACCGGAAAGCTGCGCTGCCATTCAGTGAGACCTGGACAGGCTGGAGGCTTGGGCAAAGAGGAACCTTATAAGGTTCAACAAGGGCAAGCTTAGAGTCCTGCACATAGGGAGGAATAACTATATGCATCAGTACAGGTTAGGGAGTGATCTGTTGGAGAGAAGCTCTTCAGAAAAGGACTTGGGTGTCCTGGTGGACAATAGATGGGCTGTGAGCCAGCAGTGTGCCTCTATGGCCAAGAAAGCCCATGGTATTCAGGAGTACATTAAAAAAAGCAAGTCCAGCAGAGTGAGGAGTGTAATCCTTCTCCTCTACCTTGTCCTGGTGAGGTCACGTCTGGAGTAGTGTGTCCAGTTCTGGGCTCCTCAGTCTGAGAAAGACGAGAACTTCTAGAGAGAGCATAGTGGAGGGCTACAAAGATGATGGGGAGCCTGGAGCACCTTCTTTATGAGGAGCTGCTGAGGGACCTGGGACTGATAAGATGAGAGGAGAATGGGAGGGGAAGCCAAGCTCTTTTCAGTGATGTCCAGCAACAAAACAAGGGGTAATGGACACAAACTGGAACATAGAAAGTTCCATTTGAACTTGAGAAAAAGCTTCTTTCCTGTGAGGGTGACAGAGCACTGGAACAAGCTGCTTAGAGAGGTTGTGGAGCTGCCTTCTCCAGTGATATTCAAAACTAAGCTGGATACTTTCCTATGCAACCTGTCCTAGACAACTTACTTTAGCATGGAGGTTTGGCCTAGGTGGTCTCCAGAGACCCCTTCCAATCCCTGCAAATCTATGATTCTGTGATCACATCTTACTCAAAAGTGAGTTTTGCCACACTGTGAGCATGTCTGTGCTCATGGTAATTCTAGATATTCCCAGGTAAGTTTAAGATGCAGCTGCCACAAGCCTGCCACAACCTGAGGAGACTGGGAGGAGAGACAAATAAAATAAACTTTGAGAGAGAAGGAAAAACCAGATTTTTCTGGGTCCCCCATGAGTACTGCATCATTTACATATTTTAATTTAAGTGCACTCAGTATACAAGTTTGTTGATTTGCCTTTGCTTTTCCAAGTGCTGCACAAAGCTGTGTATTCAGCATGGTGTGTGATTTTGTGAGCCTGTCTTGTAGCTGCAGTGTGGTCACTGTGCCACAGTGCAGCAAGAGGACTTGAACACAGCTGACTGGATGTCAGCTGGACATGGCCTACGGCATGTTCATGTTGGCTTGATTTCCCTTATCATCCCTTTGCTCTGAGAGACAAAGCCATGCAGGGCATCTCGGTCTTCCTCTTCAATGCTGCCATCTCTAGAAAGATAGGAAGGGATTTAATTTCAAGTGTAAAATAAAACTCAGATGGTCTCTGACTTAAAGATATGATTCCAGGTTGAAGTTATCCAGCCCTTCTTATCTGGACTTCCCAGATTGGCTTTTTCAGCTGAGGGGCAATACAGTCTTCAGCTAATGCAGGCCAAGCCTTTTTCATCCCTCCTCGCCTTTCTGAACAAGGATCCTCAGACATGCCATATTGTGCCAAATCCTTTACAGTGGTTTTGTGATGTGGGTTAGTATCTACTGGAGATGCAGAGATGAGACATGAACTCATTTCGCAGAGGGCTTGACCTGAATTCCCTGAAGTGAGAGTCTAGTCCTTTTACTTGCTGAGCTCCCTCTTTCTGTACTTAATCAAATCCTAAATCCTCTGAAGTGAAAAAATGCACATTTTGTTTTCAATGACTTGCTGAAGCTGAATGCTTCTCACAGCCAGCAAGGCCTATGAAGATAGTATTTATTAAGGATGAGTGATTTCTCACACTTATTCTGTTTCTATCCAAGACTGCCAAGTTGGTCCACCTGGGCCTCAGAACTGAGATATCACATTTCCCACGTCTCATGCCTCCTCTCTACTTGCCCTGCATTATTTATTACAGCACTGAGTGCTCCTGGGGTCCACTGTCAGGCAGGGCCAGGCTCCTTTGGGCTCACCTCTGCCAGAGCGAGTGCTTGTCTCTGCAGCCAGTACTGCATTCAACACTTTCCCTCTGGAGTAATGGGGACTTAAGGAAAGCTGCAAGCATTCAGTGAAGAAAGCCAGAGAGAAGCAGGAGTCAAAGCAGCAGCCAGGGCCTCCAGCTTTTGACTTCTCTGGAAGGAGTCTGATTAACATCTTCCCCAGAGTTGTTTAGGCTATCAGCCCTTCCAGGGCAGGTTTGCAGAATTGCAATATCCCTCCTGGCAGCAACGCCTGTAAGGGCGGCAATGATCAAATCAGTGTAATACAGTAAGGGTCATTCTGGCTGGGTTTGAAGCAGTGCTTGTGAAAGTGTTTCAAGCAACATTTCGTTCTTTTCATTCATTTCCTAGACTGGCTTTGAATGGCAAATGAGGGAGAGCATTTTATTACAAATGTTGCCATTTCTAAACAGCTGACTGGATGCTCTGATTACAAATCAAACCCATATGTGGTTAAGTAAGGCTCTGATTTGGAAATGTGTTGTGCAGTTTTCCCCGTGAAATGATAGTGGTAGTGACAAGGTCTGCACAGGCATGTTATTTTCCCTGCACCTATTATATTTCTGTAGCTTCGGAAGTGTAGCTGTTGGTTGTGATAGAAAGGAAAGGTTTACAACTAGAGAAAATGTGCTCTGGAAAAGTTTGTAGAGATGTTAATTTTCACAGTGTTTATTCCAGAATAGTTCTGAGAGAGACACAGTGTAACCCCAGTCTCTGTGACCGTGAGGAGAGTGAGCTGCTCTGTAAAAGCTGCTGCTGGAATCAGACCTTTAAGTGGTGGCAATAAAGAAGATGGTGGCAAGAGATCCATCGTTGCTTTGCAGAAAAGGAGCAGATAGTTCCCATATTTCTCAATGCAAGCTTAAGATTTTGAAGTTTTGAATCATTTCTTCAATTAAAAAGTTATGCTTTTAAAAATGTTTCTAGTCAAATGCACTGCAGCACTGGGAGATGTTTTTGTTTTTGTTATTTGTCTGAAGCTTGTATCATCTGTCAAAACGTGCTGCATGGAAACAGCTGGATCTGGTGTCTGAGCCTTCATAGCTGAACTGAACACTTAGACTGTCTTTTTCCATCAAATGTGTGATTTAACAGTGCAGCAGCGGATGAATCTAGGACAGTCACTGAATTGCAGATTTCTGTACCAGCCGTCTGCAAAGTAGGAAGAAAAAGAAATGACAGGCTGTTGGCAGAAAAATACGATGTTACTACAATAAGCATACACCACAGTTCATTTGATGGACAGCAGTGCCTACTCCCTTAGAAAAGGGCGGGGATTCATGTAGATTAATTCCTCATGATATATGCATAGAAGTTCAAATATTCTCTTCTCAAAAACATTGGTTGCCATTCTGTGGTCATTTACTAATATTAGAAGTGACAAACTGTGAAACCAAAGTTGCAGGAAAGGTACTGCACGTTTGTGAAAATTTCAGCTTGCATGGGTCCTTCCTGCAGTCTTTCCTCCCGCAAAGCTTCCCATGGTGTGTCTGCGTGCATGCTCATGTACGTGGGCTCCTGATTGCTACAAACAGCTCTGTCCCTTTTCTTTGGGATCTGTCAGAATCGAGGTCTGTACAATGTTCAGCTCAGTGTTTGATTGAAAGCTTGAGAAGTTAAAAAGCTTTTAGAAGAGTCTCAAAGAAACAACATACACACATAACTGAAAACACATGATGGATGAGAAAAAGAGAAATAATGCAGCATGCAGTAACATTTGGAAGCTTTCTATCTTTCTGCCAGTGACAGAGAGTCTCAGCAAGAAAGGGACCCCTGTAATCCACAGGGCCTCCGTAAGAAACACAGCAACAGCTGAACAGTGTATGAGAGCTGAGGCTTCAGGGAAAACCTCCATAAAAAATAAAAGGAATAAAAAGACAAGGAAAACACTTTTTTTTTTTTTTTAAGCTCTGTGCAGATGCGATGACAATTTGACGAGTCCTCTTTTTTTTGCTTTCATGCAAATTGATAGCCTGCTCTTGGGAAAGGGCTGCAGTGCTTATGAGCATCTTATTGTCTGCTTTAAGTTACAAACTGAGTGAAAAAGCTAAGAAAAGCAGCATCATGGAAAAGGGAAAAGGTGTTTGGCAATGTCAGGAATTATATCTTGCTAGTGGCGCACACATTCAAAGGGACTGAAGGCAAGTTCACATTGTTAAGCAAAGCTGCAGTGGAGGCAGTGTAGTACCAATGCCAAGCACTAAACGACTTAAATTTTGCCTCCCAGAGTCATGAGATTGCTGTAAAACTGCATGGCTTTTTCATGCCGTGATATGTTCTTGTGATTTGAACAGCTGTGGATTGTGCTGTCATGGTTTTCCCTGCAACCACAGAGATACTTCCTGTATTTTTTACATGAAAGCTGTGGCTTGGGTTTCTACAAGAAAAAAATGGACAGTGTAACCTTTTAGAAAACTATCAAATGTGACAGATGTTGCAGTAAAGTCACTGAAACTATTTCTATTATGATTTTTCAGTTTCTTAAGGATGAGAGGACTATTTTTACCCTGGTGTATGGCTTGCCCTCTAAGCTTTCTCATACATAAACCTTTCTTTCCTATCTTGTGCCATCTCCACTCTCACCCTGGTGAGAACAGCTAGATGAGATATGCCCAGCACTGCCATTGTTGCCTCTACTGCCTTAATGCCTGTCAATTTGGGAATGGACTCACAGCAGCACAGATGTGGATGAACATCTGAGTTTAATCTGTTTTGGGGGTGAGCAGTCACAGTGCAAAGTCACACACAGTCACTGTGTGCATGGCAAGGGCTTCTGAGGACTTGTCCCCTGATATTTATGAATGTGGTAAGCTGAAATGTTCTGTGATCCTTTTCTAGTCTTCTGTGACTTATCTTTCCCCCCCTATCTCATAACAGTTGTGGAAGATGTTAGAGGACTACTGGCCATGTTATATGGTTTCATGCTCACAACCACTTCAAAATGAAGGGGTTTAGAGCCTGTCACTGTCAGTTTCACTCAGGACTTTGTACCCTAGAGCAGGCCAGGGGGTCTGGACTGAACTATTCCAGGTGGAATGAGGTAAGAGTTTTATTGCAGTGGAGACGCATCAAATTAGAGATCCCTGGAGGGTGAAAAAAAAATGATAGTAACCTAATTTTATTTATGCATATTCTCTGCTGGTGGATTGCTGTACATGTAATGAAATCAAGGAAAATTTAAGGAGAAAAACTTTTGTTTGTCAGGCTTGAAGAAGTGCTTTGAGCCTGGCTTTAAAATAAGGTACCCTCATCTGTATATTTTAGTTCAAAACATTTTGGGTATATTATCTTGAAACAGATATATACACCTATGGAAAGTAAGTGAAGGAGGCTGTAAAACGTGAGTACTTTCATGTGGTGACATTTCACACCCACAGGTATAACAGGTGTAAGTAACAATATAAACTGCAGAACAAGATAAAGCCAGGCTGATTGTAATTAGGTCAAAGCCATGACCTTTGCCAAAACTTTGAGCTTGTTTACCCTTGAAAATACTAATTGGTAGAAGCGTACAATAAATCCTTCAATGGAAACTCAGCTTTCTTTAGCCAAAGTACTTTACAAAACAGTCTTTTTATAAAAGTTCAGTCTTCCGTGTATAAAAGAGAGAATGAATTTGATCTGGGGAGCTGAGTAATGACCCATCCTGATTGACAGAACTGTAGAACTGCTCTACTGCTCAGGTTGGAAAAGACCTTAAAGATCAGCAAGTCCAACTGCAACTTAGCCATATTCTCTAACAACCCTCTGCTAAATCATGTCCCTGAGCACCTCATCCAAATGGTTTTTAAACACATCCAGGATTGGTGAGTCAACCAACTCCCTGGGGAGCCTATTCCAGTGCTTAACCACCCTTTCTGTAAATAAATTTTTCCTGATATCCAACCTAACCCCCCTCCCTCCCCCCCGGCACAACTTGAAGCCATTTCCCTTCATCCTTTCACCAGTGAGAAGAGACCAACCTGACTCATAGAATGGTTTGGGTTGGAAGGGACCTTTAAGATCATCTCATTCCAACCGCCTGCTATAGACAGGGACACCTCCCTGTAGGCCAGGTTGCTCAAAGTCCCATGCAGACTGGTCGTGAAATCGTGTATTGTGACTCTGTGAATTAATCTGCTACTAGGTTTCTCCTATGGGCACACTAGATGTAGGCAATGCAGAGTGTGACTGACAGTTTTCAAATACAGAAGATAGATAATGTGTCGATAATGCTTCTAAGTTAGTTCCTCTATGGGCATAGCTTCCCACATCAAAATGAGTAAGCTATGATTGCAAAAGGTTAGGAGTTTTGTTCTTTCATTTTCAAGCCTTACACCACCATGGGTTTTTCAACTCCAAGCCAGCAAAGCCGCACCAGCAAAACCTTTCTGTGGAAACCAGAGCACTTTTCCTTAGCCCACATAAACACGGCATCAGAGAAAGCCTGAAATCTTTTGATCCGCAGTACAGCATCTGAAAGTTCACAAGGTGAGAAGTGGCTTCTCACCAAGAATATACACTGCAAACTGTATTTAGAGGTAGCATTTTTAATTAAAAAACAGCATTTCTGATCCTGTCGGCTGTAGCTACAGGGCATAAGTGAGGATATCTTTTCTGACAGAAGATGTTTGGGATCTTGATGTAAGAGACTGCAAACCAGTCTCTACTCTGCTTGAAAAATCAAATTAAGAACATTTCTTCTTAGGCATGCATTTCTGCCAAGACACTTGCAAGTTTGGCACAGAGCACTCATTATTACCAATAACAGAGCTGACATCAAAGACTTTCCTATGTTAGGAAAATTGATAAAGGTGCAAGTACAGAAATTTCACATGGATCCTCTCTGTGGCTTCACAAGATGCTATTTTTGGTGGCACAACCAGCTTTAAAATTCTAACTTCTTTCGGTTGCTGGAGGCTGTTCCTGTCTTTGTATTTCAGTCTACAGTCGTGTGGGATCCAGGTGAAAAGCAATCCAAACACGTTTATTGTTAGGTGGAACAGTTTTACTGATCTACTTTGCAGCGCCGTTCTGTAAACAGTGACAAGGTATGTATGATGGAGAACTGCAGCATGATATGACGACACGTCATTTAGGAGTGGGGTTGGAGGTGGGTGCTGCCAGCAGTGTCATGCGAAACTGCGGGGTGTTGGGGAAAGCCTGTCATTGCAAACTCTGCTCTGATGTTCTTGACTCAGGGACTTGCAACTTGCATTCTCAGAAAACACCATAATGGAGTACCTTTCTTGGCCATCCCCAGGATTTTATCCAATCTTACCTAGAATTCTGCTTGCACAGATGTTAGTCTCTTTGGGGACCTGCAGCGGTAGGAGGGGATAATGGAAATTCTCCCATTTTGAAGAAAGGCATCTCTATGGGGTTTTTTCCATCTTTCACTCTAGCACAAGCAGTGGAACAACTGCAGATCCGCTGTTCTCATTTAATGTCACCATCTATTTGGAATTCATCTCACAACTGTCATTTGTAAATTAGAGACTGCTTTATTCCGTTCAGATACCTATGTTCAGTTCAGAAAAGCTACAGTAGTCACAGAGAAACTGGAAGCTCTCTTTGCTCATTTGGAGTGTGTCACCATAAATCACCCCAGCTAAAAGGCCATATGCCACTTTGTGCTACGTTCTCCCAGTTAATAAGATGCGTTAGATCTTAACACCTCAAGGCAAAAGGATGAGCTTTATGGATCATGCTTTATCCATTGCAAAGTACCAGGTAAATAGATAGTTCTGCATAAATTATTGTTTTAAATTAGTTCCCGCTAATGAGCCACTGAAGAAACTAATTTGTAATTGGCATTCATGTTTTCAGCCAGTGACTCAAAAATAGTTGACAAAGGATGTTGACCTTAAGCCATAACATTCATGTATAGGCAGACATTTCTCCCCAGCGCATAAACACAAACATATTTACAAACCTAGCAGGAATGTTTATTTTTTTAACTTTTTCACATTCATGATTCCAAGCTATCTTTAAAAAAAACAAGAAAAGTTATTTCGTTACAAAGAGCAAATGGGGAAAAAAATCTCAATTTAACCACAAGACTTGAAAAACTGATATTTTAAAAAATAGTTGAAATCAGCAAATAATGGTTTGCAGTTACAATATAATTACAACATTTGGAAATTAATACAAATAATTTTTATGTTTTCATTTTTGATACGCAGTTGGGGCAGAATTCATTCATGTTGTGATATATAGAAGACTATCTTTTCAAAAGGTATTCTAAAAGAGATTGAAGACATCTTTGGCATCATTTAGGGATCTTTCTGTCAAGAAAGGCTGTCTAGGGTACAAGATTGTTCATGGAGATGATTTCTCTTTTATACAGTAACACATAAGGCAAAGCAAAAATAAATTTATATTCTCCTGGCAGTATTAAATAAATGTCTTTCTTAGAGCAGTAGGCTTATTTTATCCATGAAATGTTACCCAAAATAAATGATGGAGAACAATTAAAAACCATTTGTCTCAAATTGTGATCTTAATGCATGTCCATGGTCAGAAACACTTGTAAGTTCTTCATTTTCATCAGCATTCAGTTTTAAATGGCTTAATGCTGCCTCTGATTGCCAAGTGCTAAAATATGAATCTTCACACTTCTGAGTCACTGATGTAACTAAACTGTGAGTTCAGCATCTGAGAGTTTCCTGGGAGTAATGCAAGCTGTGGTCACGAAAACATCTGAGTCACGATTTCCAGGGTAATGGAAGCCCACCTTTCTCAAAACTGAACAAACTCCCACGTTCTCCCTCTTCTTCACCATCAACCCTCAGCAGATCCTTTCAGTGGTAGCTGGGTGGTTGGCACCTCAGTTTTGGGCTTTCTGTCAGCCTGGAAGTTCCTCACTGCTCCTGCCTCCTCTGACAGCATCAGCACTGGCTTCCAAAGAGGCGTGAAAATATGAGTTTTCATCAGAAAGACATATTCCTCTTGACTTAACATCCTCAACCTGTAGCTGAATGTGTGAGTAGGAATGGGAGCAGGTAGAGCAGGAAACCCAAATCAGGCCTTGGGCCTGGTAGCTGAGAACACCTCGTGTCTCACACTTTCCCAGCGAGACATGCTGTACGAAGAACCACAGCTACGTTCTCAGCTCAACCTTTCTGAAGCAACAGTCTGTAAATAAGAAAAGATGGAAACAATAAATCAGCAGACCAAAAATGTTGTCTCTGGTGTCTGTGTAATGAGCTAACTGCTGCAATAACCACAATAACTGGGAGAAAAAATGAGGAGATGTTTTGTCTCCTATAAAACAAACATGCAAAATGTCCTTCATCTTTCTTCCACTCTCTTCCAATTTATCCAAAAAAGGAGAAAAGTCATCTGTAAAATTGAAGGAAATTGTTTTCCTTTCTTTTGTTTAGATTTTCTCAAGTCTTTGCTTCTGGAGTCTTCTAGGATTGCCTCAAGTATTTAGATCACTGACTGATAGATTTCTTTTGTGATTGATAGGTTTTTCTTTGCCTTACAGCTCTGTAAATTCACATAGGGGGAGCAGACAGGTGGAGGTGCAGAGAGGTGGATGTTGTCCTTGCAAGGGCCTGCCAGATCTCACAGTTGAGATGCAGCACACCCTTAGTTGTGTGCTTCTCCTGGCACACTTGCTATAGTGAACCCCTTGTTCTGGAACAAACAACATTCAGAGCCCCAGTGCTGACTGACAGCACTGCAGGCTGCAGCACAGAGCTGGCACAGAGGCCTCTTCCCCAGGAAGCAAGAACACAGTAGAGAGCAGCACCCCATTCCCCTCTGCTTCCAGTCAGTTCCAGACAGGTCATGCAGGAAACATTCACCTAGCTGCCTTGGTTAGTTCTCACTGGGGAGTTTTCCTGTGGGAAAGCCAATTTGAATCAGTTACTTTCTAACTGGCATTCTTGCATGTCAGCCTCTATTCCTGTGGCAAGGATGTGTCTGCAGCAAGGCAAATCGACATTCCTTAGCAGGGAGGAAAACCAGAGGAGGAAAAAGCTCTTCAAATGCCTTCTCACCTCAATCAAAGATATAGCTAATTGTCATCAGCAAGTGCAAAGCACTGTCCACTGTTTACATTGCATCTGTTTATTCTTCTTTCCATTTCTTTCCACTTTTCATATTAAATGCATATGCTTTACAAAACACCTCATCTCCCCCTAATCTTTCCTGCAAGTCAAGATGATTACATTTGTACCAGACTGACGCAAGTAATTGTGCAGTTCTGGTTATTAGTATTTTCACCAAAGTATGAGACTGTAAAGAGAAATCTAAAATTAGGCTGAGATGCCAGAGAAATAGATGCTTCATACTGAAAATAGATCACAGAGCTTTCCACATCTGACAAAGGGTTAAGCACAGCCTTGATGACTTCGGTCAGACCTGGTTTCGTAATACTATACAGAAGATAAGGACCAAAGAGTTCAACAGAGCATCCTCAGGAGCAATTTGTAAAGAACACGGGTAGGCCCGGGAGTCAACAGTTCTTTTGCTTGCACAAAACAAGCAGAGGACTTTTACTGAAGGCTTCAGTCACCTGAATAAATCAGTATGAGCTCCTTTCTTCCTTTCTGAGAACAGCACTTAAGTACTTTTCGGTACTCAGCTGATTTCTTTAACTCGGTTAATTCATTAAAAACAAAGAAAAAACAACAACAACAAAAGCAACTAAAAAAAGAACAATTTTACTGAGAGGTGCCCTTATTATTCTCAACATTCTGACAGTTAATTGCTGGCGGGTCAAAGGGCACTTGTAGATATTTTTGACTAATGCTAACCACAGTTTATGTATAAAATTGGAGCAGATGAGGGCAGGACTAAACATATGCCAAAATTGCCCTCCGTGTTCTGATTGATGGCAAATTGCACAGTAAATACACTAATATGACAACTGAACTGATTGTGCAATTAAAAGAAGATGTAAAGTTGGTTTTATGTAGATTGGAAATGAATGTATTCGTTTACTCTGTAGACCACAGGTGGGGCCCCAGATCCACTGAACAGTTAAAATTCTTTGGGTGGAGATGTTGGCCTTTGGCTGCAGCGAAAGGTGGTGCAGGAGAATGCCCAGAGAAGCTTTACCAGAAGCAGGGCTGAGTATTTGCCCATCAGAGTAGGATCTCTTGGTAAAACGTGGAATTTCTGTCTCTCTGAAACTTTGCTTGTGTGCACCACTGTGGAGCTGCACAAGAGGATAAGTCTCTTTTTAGTGCTGCTGGTGGAAAAAACTTATGCATAGTTCTTGGCTGACACTTGTACTGCAGTCCCCGACCGTACCCTGGCTTCCTGCTCAGCCTCCTGTTGCTTTTAGAGTTGCTTGCATTTAAATGGTCCTAACTTGGCTTTGAAGTTAATATTTCTTTGAGGGGAATGAAGTGATGTACTTATGTCTCCAATTGTTTGTTTGGTGACAGTTGTTTGCAGGACTGGCTTAGTGAGGAAGTGGAATTCGTGGAGTTTTACATTCGCAATAATAACCCGTTGCTTTTCTACAGCCCTGTCCGTCTTCAAAGCGCTGTGCAAATAGGGGCTGATTAATCACACCTGAGCGCCTGATAGACCACCGTTTGAAAAAGAAAGCGTTTTGTTCCGTACAAAAGAAACGGTAATGGAGAGCTGTTAAAACACACTATCCATTTACTCCCTCCGTGCCTAAATAGGCTGAAGCTTCAAATAACTTGGAAGCAAAACGGGAGGTGCGTACATTGATGATGTAAGGCGTATTTTTCCCTCTCCCAGTATATCCGGCGTTGGACTATTTTTTCTCGTTGACTTCACATTTCCTAGCAGTTGGAAACGAAGAGGAAGCGAGGTAAGAAACAGCACAGCAATTCAGCTCGCGATGACTCCTGGCCGTCAGGGTGATCGCTGCTGTTCAGCCAGGCGGGCTGGGGCAGAGCTGCGTGTACAAACTTTCCCCATCCACCTCAAAGGGGCAGAGTTCTAACACCTCGTTAAGATGCTTTAAATGCTAAAGCTGCTCTTCTGCCGTTGATTATCATATCAGAAACCTGCACCTAACGTATTTAATTAGTAAAACTACATGCCTCGGCATGTTCTCGTGGAGGAACGAGCATCAAATGTATCTGAATTTTGGAATCACAGGGGTTGCTTAAAGCTGGCCTGCAACTGTCTTAGTCAAATGCTCTGTCAATGCAATGAGGTTATTCTTGCCATTTTTTCCCCCCATTTCTATTCCATAAATCTCATTTTGTTTATGCCATGTTCATTCATTACCCACTTGATCCATCACAGCTGTACACCCAAGATAGGAGTTGACATTTTCATACAATTAGGTGCAAAGTACAATTTTGACAAGCAATTTTCTCCCTCTCTCTCCTTCAAAACTTTCTTTGCTGTAGCTCATATTAACTTTTTCCTCTGTGTCTTATTAGTGTGATTTCTGCTCAGTTTAAATGAGTCTTTATTGGCACGGCAAGCTATGCAAGTGTCACTGAAGTGTTAGGGAGAAAAGAATCATACTGCTCTGAGGAAACAGTGTGAGTATGGGGATCTGAACCCCAGCTCTTGCTGTCCCAGTGACCAACCTGAGGCAGCTCTCGCTGAGTGCCAAACCGAGCCCAGCAGCTTTAGGATCTGAGGTGGAGAGGGGAAGAGAGATGTGTTGAGCAAGGAGAATGCCGGGCCTGTAACACCTGCACTGTGAACTCCTTGACTTGCAATCAAATACCATTGATGTCAGTGTGTTACAAATGCCTAGGTAGACAATTTAGGAGACTGAAATTCATTAGTTGCCTTTAAAAAGGCAGGTGGACAGATAAGATCTCTCCCTGCCCCACTTTTTTTTTTTTTTTTTTTTTTTTTTTTGCCCATCCCATAACTACTCTCTTTCTGGTCAGCCAATCTATCTGCATTTCTACAAAATGGCACATCTAAGCTGACATCTGGATGCTGTCTGAGAAAAACTGTATGTGATAATGCTGGGCTTTTTACCACAATAACTTGACCCTCTCTCTGCTTGCCTCCTCAAATAGTTTAGTTTGCATTCAAACACATGTAGTGCATTACGTCTACCTGCAAATAGCACTTTAGTAAAATTCAAAACTTCCCCTCCAGCTCAAAGAGCCCCTGAACTGCAAAATGCTGAAGAAAAGACTGCTAATTTGTGGTGCTTATAGATGCCTTAGGTAACCACTGCTGGACAGGGGAACCTGGGCCCAGCACGTTCAGGCATGAGCTGATAGGTGTGGTCTTACTTTTTGGTATAAACCAGAGGTGACAGAGTGAACAGCCTTGTCTTGCTTCTGCTGAAGTTAGTTACATTCAGCAAATGCTAATGTGACCACACCAGTTCCTGCACGTGCTGTGTGTTTGGAACAATAGGTACTGGCACAGCTTCTTGGAGCTGCACTCTAGCACAAGCTTTCCCCCCATCTACAGACGCTGCAGACAC
Source organism: Tetrao urogallus (assembly GCF_951394365.1). Lineage (NCBI taxonomy): Eukaryota > Metazoa > Chordata > Aves > Galliformes > Phasianidae > Tetrao > Tetrao urogallus. The sequence goes on from NC_136820.1 coordinate 13,719,031, forward strand.
CTGTTGTTAGCTCTGGCTACTTTATCTAGCTTAAACAGAAAGTAATTCTATTCAGTCTAATTGCTAGCTTGTCTATTGACTCTACTAACAAAGAAACCAAATAGTGTCAGTTACTAAGAACAATTTTGGTGGGGAGAAGTGGAAGGAGGAGGAATGAAACATATACACAAGGGTCAGTATGGGAACTGCTAATCCCTCGGACAGTGAACAAAAAACAAGCTTTGAATGCAAATGATGTTGCGTGTAGCTGGTTTCTTGCAGTGGAAGGTTGCTTCTTGACTGGGTTATCCCATCTTCCTCTTCCCATGGGGAGAATGGCAGCCAAGGCAACAAAAAAAAAGCTGTTAATCGGCAAGCTGTTGTAGTGGTCCTTTTTTCCAGCTTACACTGACAGACTATATGCTTGAGTTTAATCAGGCAACCACATGTGCATCCACAAGCATGGCTGTAAAGTCTTGTAGCGTATGGACTGTTGTGTGACACTGATATTGCTTTTCTCTGAACAGTCACGTGGTAGCTCCACTGCTGAAATGAGCTCAGCTGAAGTGAGCTCTTTTTTTTTTTTTTAATTGAAAATATTCCTTCAAGTTTAACCCCCATCTGCAGGCTGACCACCCGTCATATAGTTCACCTATGAGAACAGTTTTTGAGGAATAACCCAAGAAGATTTTTCTTATTTTATATGAGTTCAGTGTTTCTCTTAACTCCCAGGAATTTGAAATAGAATTAAGTTAAAAAGAACAAGCATTTTGAAATAAGAGTTTCTTATTTGTGTTCATACATTCGTTTTTTCTAGTACTGATCCAACGTGCAGGAACGCCTTCCTTAGAATAGCTCCTAGACATTAACAATGAAGGTACAAATTTCCAGTCCTTAATTATCTTTGGGAGCATCTGCGTGAGTAATGCCTTGTTTGAGTAGAAGGGGGTCCTTGGGTGACTCAGTGTTCGCCAGTGTGACTTAGAGTTACAGTCAGGTCCCTACATGCTGTGGAAAGAATCTAATATTCTTTATACTTTGGTTGCGTACACACTGCAGTGCAATAAAAAATGCTTATTTGCTGTGAGTCCTGAAATGAAAACAACATGAGGTTAGGAAGAGAGTACATGCCAGTTCTCCACAGGGTAGGTGGCCTTTAAGGAATTGTACTTCCCAGGGAGAACTGCCATGAAACGTGTGAGTCTTATGGGGAATTGCCATGAAACACATGGGTTTCTCAGACTTAACTGGGAAGAAAAGCTGTTCCAGGAACAATCAGAATATCACTTTCATTTATAAACTGATTACAAAGCAAGCAGAGCAGGGAATGCAGAGCAAAGGAATTTAAGTTGTATCTTCTCTAATATAGAAGTTAATGAAGAAGTTGGTAATCATGTAGGTATAATTGTTGAGAGAGGGAGTACAATCAGTTACCCTTTCTTAAAAAAAATATGATTTCTTGTAAAAGAGAAGGTAGGACTAAATTTGAAAAGAATCAAAAGAGAAACTAAACTGAGCAAGAAAGTGGGGAGGAAGGAGGGGGTTGTGGTTATAACACTCAATGAGGACCAACTCAGAAGATCTGGGTTCACATTCTTAGTCTCCCAGAGGTTTCTTGCATGAATTTAGGCAAGTCACTTAGCACCTTTGTACTTCAATTCTCTGTTCTGTGCAAAAGGGTGGAATATTTCATATGCACTGAAATTTTTTCCCATCTGGGCTTTCCTTTTCATCACCTGTGCATATGCTTTACATGTAGCACAATTATGTCCTGCATGAGACATCCTGATGTTGTATATAGAGATTTGATAAGCACAAATGTGCTTTTGTACAGTTCTATCTACAGATCTGCTTTCAGGCATCCGATGGTGTCATTTCTCTCAAGCCCTTAATGCAGAGTCTGTTGTATCAGATAAAGGAGGACTTCCATGGACACGGATTCATCCTGAAAAAGATGAGTAAGCACAAGAGGCAGAGTAATTACAAACTGATCAGCAAATATACCCATTTTTTTTCGCAACGGATTGTGCTTCCATGCTTTTGCACTTTCTGGAGCAGTTTTTCCTAGGTATCAATATGAACTTTATCACAGTGATATCTGTGGCTTAGCCTTTTACAACACCTGTCAAGGTGCAGGAAAGGAAGAACATCCTCCTTTAATGAACCTCTGGAACTAACAGGTCACATTCAAAGTCAAATCACTTGGGAAGTTGGTATAAAAAACAAGAATTGAGCCAAATTCTCTTCATCCTAGACATTATTTTCTGAAAGTAGATCTCTGTTAATGAAAGACAAAATGCTAAACAGCTTAGCAGTAGGGACCCTGCGAGTGATGGAAGGAGTCATCTCCATGAACATCTATATCCTCATCACTGGAGGCACAAGTATCTGCTGAATATACAAGGAACCTCAGTCAGATACATGAAACTATGTAAATACTTCACTATACCATTTATTTTTTCATTGTGCAATTTCTTTTTCTTCAGAGTCATTATTTGCCACCGAGCAGTGGTGTTAAATGTGATGGTCTTGCCTTTGATATGGATGGTATTATTTCCTTTTTAACAGTTTAAATCACTGTTACACTTTGATTGTTGGTCAAAACCCAGCCAGGAGAAATTGAACTCAAGATTTGGAGTATGGAAAGGAAAAGATTATGGAATATTTCAATTATTTTTTTTCTATGAATCCTGAAATTATCTATTACAAGTTGGGGGTTATAAACATGTTGCTGATTGTGTGAAGCTGCTTTAAAATTCATTAATCGCTAACAAAAAGAGGGTGGCAGGAAAAACACAGCAACGAAAGAAAGAGGATTTGACCTGACATTGCCAATATGAGGGGAAAAGGGAAGGGAATCAATCTGTATGCTACACACTGTCTCACACCTCTGCTATGTTCTGTAGAGCTCTCTTGGTTTCAGGGTAGTCTAGTGTAGTTAATTCCTTTTTTTTTTTTTTCTCTTTTCTTTCCCTTATGATGCTTTTAGCTAAAGTAGAATCCATCTGCTATCAAAAGCATTTAATTTCATTTTCACTTTGTGACATTTTGAACTAGGCATTCAGAAGTGGGCCTGAATCACCGAGGGCACATGTGGATTGCTTTGAGCAGTATGTAGCCACTCCACTAAAAGACAACATTATGATATCACAATGTTATATCTTTGTGTAGCTTCTGCCATCACCCTCATTCTCCACCAGACTCATCTTATTGCTATTTGAGTCCACTGTACAGAATAAGAGAAATCTGGAAATAATGAAATTTCCATGAAAAAGTATTCTCTCAGACAGAGAACTGAGGAAGACCTGAAATATTTCAAGATTGCTTTTCATGCAGCCTGTATTTCTGTTTCAGCACAGGCTGAAAATAAATAACTTTTTAACTTCATCTTTGGGCAATAAATCTTTAAGTCCACCCTAAACAGAAGTAGTTTACTTGGTAATATGAACTGAAAATCCTTTTCCAGGTTTTAGATAATGTTTATAAACAGAATATTTTTCATTTTTATATGAACAACCTCCCTGTTACTCCAAACTTAACTTCACAGTGGAGCCAGATGCAGGCAGCTGTGACCTTAATCTGATGTTGGACTCAGTGTTGCTCATTTATGAGCAGTCACACTGAAAAACCCAGGCAAGCAATTCACTGCTCCTTGGCTTTGCAATGGTCCTTCTTGATGCTCAGGGGCTCATATCATGCTTCCTGTCCCTGCAGGAGCCTGGTCTGCACTGGGAGTCTTTGCTAACAAGCTGCCATAAAACATGCCTGGTGTTGACAAGTTGGGAAAGTAGTGGGAAGGTGTTGGAGTTCTGTTGGAGTACTGTTAGCATTCCAGTGAGTTAGTGGGCAGCTCTACTGCAAAGTGGGCATGTTGCTGACTGTACTGGAGCAAATACAAGAGCCTTAATTTCTTAAGTGTAATTGGTATCTGGAAACACCAACAGCATAGCCAAGGTCTGGTCATAGCTTTCATGTGTTGAGGCAGAATTAGGCATAATAATGAAGAATTAAACTCCATTAAATTAAAGAATTAAACTTACAACAACAGATATATGAATAACAACCAAGAAAAATTCTGAATTGTGTCCATGATGACATAAGGCATCATCTGCATCTCAGAATAGTACAAAGGAGAGGGGAAAAAAAGGGCAAACCTAAATGACTAGTCTAAAGATGATGCCCCTTGTTTCATGAGAAGCATGAAAGGGAAACTAAAATTACTTTGCAAATAGTGCTAAATGATTCATCTAGTGAAAATAAAGCATCATGTCAGTACGGTGCTTAAATTAACAGACAGAATACCCACAGGAAAACCTTTGGAGTCCCCAGGGATTCTGAATTGGTATGAACCTACTCCTTGTGGTCTTCTGTTGGTAGAGTTGGTTTACCATGGGTTGTGTTATGTCTAAACATGCTTTTGACATGTTTTCTCTGGCAAGTATTTACTGATTTATTTATTTATTTATTTTAAAGAATCGTGTTAAAGAAATCCTGTTAGTGAATCTGTCCTTGTTAGACTTTGATTCTAAAAGACAGTGAATAATGTCAGGGGGCTCCTAGAGCATGATCCATGTGCTCATTCTGCAAGGTTAAAACTATTCCAAAAACAAAACTGGTGAAAGTAGTTTTGATTTGGCAGGTTTTACACCAGATCGGGGGTTATCTGTCATGTTGTGGCCGCTGTGTAATCAGTCATGGGGCACTTGAATCAACATGCCACATACTCCAGCGTCCTGTGGGAACTATCTTTCAGATTGTGATGCAATAAGGAAGCACACATATACAGCTGTAGCCTTAAGCCTCCACTCTAGCATGGGCTTACTATTCCATGCATTCGTGTCCATCATATTGTAACATGCTTTTTTTTGTGTATGTGTTCATATGTCAAAATGTTGTATGCCGGGGGAGTTTTTCTGTCTAGAATCAAGACGTGATATAACTGATGTAGTTGAAAATATGTGGAAGGCTGTGCCTTAATGAACAGCTAGTTTTCATTGGTGGAAGTTGGCAAGAAGCAACTTTACCTCCAAATACAGCAAAGCATCCCTGCACTGTAGTATTGTACCTCTTGCTGCCTACCTGGGGAGAGTGCAAAGGAGGCTGGAGAAAGTACTTCACAGTGAAATACTTTTAAATCAATATTTTATCAAAAGAAAAATCAAGAGCTGCTTTGATATAGTGTATAGAAAGTATAGAAGTCTTTCACCTAACAATCAAACACAAAGATTCAGTGAATGAAAAGGAAAGCCAAGTATACTTGCATTGCAAATGAGGTGGAGTTCTTCAGTTTTAATTGTCTTCAGATCAAGGCTGAATGACTTTTTAGTCATTCAGGGGTTAATTTAGGGATAACAATGTGAGAGCAGCTTTACAAAGAAAGTCAGATCGTGTGTTATTATAGCCTTTAAATCTACAATCTCTAGAAAATACTAGACAGCTGTATGAAAAGCCTTATTCTAACTCTTGCACAATGTAGGACTATGTGTAGAGAGAACTAAGAGAGATTGGCTATATTTGTGTGAAAAGATTCATAAACTGATTTCCTTCAGAGCTGGATTTGTCCATGCCCACTGCAGTTCTGCCTAAACTGAGTCTGAGTTCTTGCCTACTGCTAAACTGGAAGATATTAAACTGCTGGACCTATTATAGCTGAAGAAAAACAAAACACCAGATTTACCATGGTCATATTTGTATAGCTGTGACTATTCAGTGACCCTATTAGGACAGAAAGGGACATCTCCATCGATTTCATTGACAAGTCCATTGCAATTTGTTGTGAGAGTGTGAAGATCTGTTTCTTGCTGCTTTTCTGGAACAGACATTTGGGAATTGCTTTTGCTGCAGTTAGAACATTCCATTGTAATCTGGAGTACTACCATGTACACAGCTGTGTGCAAACCCACATCCCTACAGGCACCATATTGCCCAGGCTACTAAACACATATCAAGGCCTGGTCTTTGCCATCATTTTAGGGAGATTGGGAAATGTAATCTATTTCAGAGAAAGAAACTTTATCTATCTAAATACTTTCATCTGTACTGTGAATACTCACATATAAGGATGAACACAAATAGGGTATAAACATGATTAAGGGTGTCCCATGTTCAAGCTGGGCAGTGAGAACTGGGCAGATTTTGTTTCCAGGGAGTAGCTCAACACAGAAACGAGCCTTATCAAGGCTGTGGCATTGCCCACTGCTGCACTTCAAGCAGCTGACAATACAGCCCTTGGTGCAAGATAGGGACTTGCATTTGTAACTTCTTAATCACCTTATGCCTTCTGTCCTGTACAACACAAAATGAGAAAGTGAACTCCTGGCAAAGGCCATGGAGATGGAAAATTACAATAATCAAGCCTGGAGAAGACAGAAGTGTGAATAAGACTTTCAGCAGAAGTGTGACTGAGACAGTGTTGAATATAGGGCAATATAGTGAAAGTGTTAATAAGCAGATTTACAAAGACAGGAAATGTGAGAAACAAAGGTAAGCTCAGGATGAGAAAGAGTAGATGGATTTCTTTCTGCAGACACAAAATGGCATGAAAGACTTAAAATCACCAGCACAGAAATTAATGAGTTTTCCACAGTGGCCACCACTAGGGCGAAATTGGAAAGATAAGTTAGAGTAATAATAAGATTGATCCTCGTAGCAAGGCAAGCAGAATCTGCTTAACTTAAATCAATTTACAGCTAATGGATACATACCTGCCTGTAATTCTCATTGCTTAAATAATTTTAACAATTTCAGAGTGGAAAGTTTCAGCAACCCAGTAGATCTCCATGAAACGTGTAACGACAGCAAATTGCCATACTGTGGTAAGTGACATTTTCTGAAAAGTTTCCGACCAGCTCTTTTATTCTGGATTTAAAATATTGCTGCATTTTCTGACCCATCTGCATTGCTTCATCTAGTGGTGATGTTACTCAGTATTTTCAGACCAGCCAAAACTGATGTGAAGATACTTTATTAGGCCAGAATGATGCTAGCCTGTTAGTGGATCAGATGGGTGAATATGAGGACATCAGCATACACTGATTTAGGGTGGACTGCTGTGGGGAAAAAAAAAATAGCCAGGTTAACTTCTCTGCCCAGTGTCTATCCTCATTCTCAGAGAAATTTCCTCTCTAGGACTCCTTTAACTGTGATCATGATGTGGCTGTCAAATAGCACTAGCTGGCTAGGATGTGAAATGTTCCTGGAATATCCCAGGTTTCCTTGAACAGAGAGGTTGAGGAGACACATGAAAACTTAGAAGTAGGAAATTGCAAAACTGAGCTAAACATGGTCCTGGAGATTGCCTTTCCACTCTGTGTTCATCTGTCAAGTTGGGAGCTTGACAGTAACATTTTCCTATTTTTAATATATTTTTCTCTCCCCCGTTGCTGTGTGAAGCCATACAAACAGTGGGCAAAGCTGACAGAAAGGCTGGGGTGGCAGAATTGAAGTTGGTGGTACTGCTGCCAGGTGCACGGCACACGTAAGTGGAAACCTTGCTTCTAACCGTCCCCCTGGTCAGGCTAACAATATTCAGTGCTATCTTTTATTGCTGTAAATAAAAACTTGGCTGACAGAAAGTGAGCTTCAGGTTTCACAGCACTTCTTTCAAGCAGTTTAGGTGGAGATCACAGAGGAAGTCTGTGGCCCTGACTAGTCCTCTGACCTTGTCGGCAAGAGGTGTCAAGCTAGATGAAACATAAGATGGGCTCTGCAGAGCTTTCCAAGATCTTCACAACAAGCAAGACTTCCAAATTCAGAAAAGGAAGCTTTGGCACAGAAAAGGCGAGTGACGGACATTGCCCAGTCACAGCCCTGGCTGTCCCTTGCACCCCTTAGCTGGCTAGGCAAGAGGGGACCTAGGATCCAGAACAGCAGTGCATGAGAAAAGGAATGAGTGATTGGGATCAAACAGTAAATTGCACATGAACCTCCAAGGGTGAAAAAAATAGATTATATTTCTCTTTGAGTGTCATTTTATGAAGATCATCGAGTCCAGCTCCTATTGTGATTCTAGAACAGAAATTTATTGGAACATTCCCTTTTAAAAGAGAAAAGTGAAACAAGTTCCTTATCAGGTTCAGAGTTCATTGAGCTGGGCAGTGCCATTTTCCACAGATTCCCTTCAAAATGTTGTGGTTTTCAGACCCAGCCTCAACAGCTGTCCGACCAATTGCTATTTTCTAGCTTCCTTGCTACAGAATCCTTCTCTGGGAATAGAAAGGACCTGTGTTGCTATCTGAAGTCTTCTGTCCTTTCCAACATCAGAGCTTCTTGGACCAAACCTTTCAGCATGTGGATATGTGAGGTTTCCCAGAAAACAAATGGGCATATAAACGGGCATTTTCTGACTCCCTAGGCTGGATTACTCTTTCCATAGTTTTCTAGCAGCTATTTTTTCACCTTGGAATGGATTAGCTGTGTCTGTTACTTCAGAAGAAAATGAGAGGGAGGTCAAGTTCTAACCTTCTTCATGAAAGTCTCTCTTCTGAAGCTTTTTTCCTTCTAACTGTGAAAACTGATTCTGTGTGATTCTGTGAACAGCTTCAGTTTGGTTACCAAAACTGTGGAACTGCTCATGATTTTATACAAATTCTTGAATGCAAAACTACAGTATATTTTCTTGGTGTAGCTTATACCCGGATGACTGACACGACACCTACAAGCTCCTTCTATCTAAATTGGTTTTCATGGGTTTCCCATGAGCTTATCAGTTGTTTCTACCCTATAGTTGTGGGATACACACACTAAGCCAACAGGCAAACATAAATGCAGTTTCCTGTTGAGTTTAGCTCAGCTATGATACATATGACCACAAAAATGTCAACATTCTACATCAAAATAGTAACATTGAATTTCCTAGCGAACCCACAGTGGCCAGGAAACTCACAGCTTGATCAAGAAAAAAGGCACTACAAATACTAATATTTGAACATAAGGACAGAATTTTAACCAACTTTTGTTAACTATAATTAAAGATCAAGGATAGGAGGAAGGATTCCCTATAGCTACACTAAAATGCCATGCAATATCATCTGATGCCTTTACTTAGGAAAATTGTGGCTGAAGTCAGGCGCTGTTTTGTTGATGGGTGGGCTGTAGGGCCAGAGTCAGGGAGAGCTGCAGTACGGTCCCAGGGCAGCACTGGGGCAGCCCAAGGGAAGCCTGGCACTGCCCTGCTTGCTAGGCTCTTGAGAAGGCACAGTCAACACTTAGCTCCCACTTCAGTCTTCTATTGTGCATTTTGTTGTTACAAGAGCTTAAAGAACATTTTTCTACTTTTCCAATTCTTTCTCTGGGGCTGTCACCAGCATTTGGTGCATACACATTTCCATTGTTTTCTCTGCATAACCAGTTAGTCAGATTTGCCCATTTGTTTGTGGGTTCTTCAGCTGGCAACAAAAGGGTTTCTTTTTCTTCTTTTTTTAACATAGGAAAATGTGATGCAAAACCACAAATAGTATTTGGGGGGGTATTCAGGGACAGGTGTAGTAACCAGGGCTGCCATTCTATTTGTTTCTGAAGTAGACTAGATTTCAGCTGTTTATATTCTTTTAAGTGTTACTTTAGAGTGTGGACAACCAGGAAAGCAGTAAGTGCTTTCCACACTCTAATAATAAATAGGGGGTGAACAGAATTCCCTGGAGGTAAGCAGAAAAAAATCATAAGGAAGGGAGCAAAGAGGAAAAGACAGTCACTACCTCCTCTTTATATAGCAATGAAGATTTCCACAGGGACAGCCCTTCCAGCACAGTGCCTCACACAGATTTCTCTGGGAGTGCTGACCTGGCTGGAAGCTGATCCTCTTAAGGAATCAGTACTTGTGTGTTCTGCAGTGGGACTGTGCCTAGAAACAGCTACCAGTGCTGGTCAGAGGTAGAGCTAACGGAATATGTCAAATAATCTTGGAATAAAATTGGCTCTGCAGCTTACACCTGGTGGCCAGCCCTCTTTTGAGATGCAGCAGCAGCCCACTACCACATTGAGCCCCTTCACTCAAGTGCTCAGGGGTAAGCACCAGAACTCAGATCACAGTGCCCCAGTGCCAGCAGTCTTCAGTGGGTGATGCTGAAGTTGCAGGAGAGCAGTGACCCTTGTCCAGAGATTTTCTGAAACAGTGAGAACAGGGCTTTGGGATAATGACAAAGGCATGCACACAGCAGACTGAAAAGTGTGTTTTATTGTAAGGAGGAAGAGACCCAGCAGGGTGATTTGGAGCATGTCCTGAATTGACTGGGACTGGTCTCCGATATCTGTGTGATTTCTCAGCCATGCACAGCTCTCCCTCCATACTGATTATGTGCAGTGGAGACCAAGTGGGAAGATATCTCTCTTTAGTATAGGTATATGCATGTGTTCGGGTGTGTTCTCATCTCTGCACGTGTATTAGGCATAACTGAAGTCACACAACCTCTAGTAACACACATCCCATTATATAGCTAAATAAGTCAGCCAGACACCATGGGCAACAACAGAAGCATGTGCAACATTTTATGTTGTATTAAAATTGTATGTGCTGAAAAAAGCCACACGCACAGCCACATCCATTATCAAAAAGGCACAAAATAAATTACGACCTAAGCAACTGATCTGTGGGTAAGTGTGCTGGCTGTGTGCCTACCAGCATGAGGTGAAAACCAAAGAGGGAATAAGCAGCAGTGGCACCAGGGGCAGACATAGTCATATGTTCCTCCTTTTAACCTCAGTAACCTCTTTTCTCCCACTCATAGCCCACATACCTCCACCCTCACCCTGAGCAGCCAATGGCTACCCGAAATGACAACCATGTTTGTTGGTTGTATGACTCGTGATGACTAACGGAGACTTGGTTTAATAAACTACAATGTGCTTTTTTTTTTGAATTGGTAGTAAAATAAGTACTACTCTCTAGCTACAAGCAGGGACTGTTTGAGCTTAATATTGCAGGAATCAAATGTATGTGAGTGTGAGCCAAAATGAAAATGATCATTTGGAATCGGTATTAATAAGCAGAATTTAAATCTGAATGGCTACATGTCACTTACGTCAAATGAACAATCAGATGTGATGTAGGTGACTAGTTCTAGGAATGAGAGTACACAGGGAGAAATGGAAAAACCAGGGCAGAAAAAAGAAGAAATTAATAAATAAAAATAATCAGTAAAGAATTTGCACAGAAAAATATGGTGTTTTTTGAGGTATTATTCCTTTATGTACAAGTAAAAGACAATTTGCCTATTTCTCTATGCATACTAATACATATATTTTTTGTAGGAAATATTTTTTGTTTTAATTATCAATAAATAGTAATCAATACTCTTTCCAATTAAAAAGAAAATAAAATGTATGCATGATGAAGGGAAATGGAAAAAACAATTGAAAATCCTTGAAATAAAACAACTTCAGATTTTTTTTCTTTTTACTGTTCTTTTTTTTTTTTTCCACAGAATCTCAATTATTTATAGGTTCTTGCTAATGCTAAAATTTTGGTAATAAAAGCTGTAGAAACCAAGGTTCAAACACTACACTGACTGTGTGATAAACGTTCTGAGCTATTTAATTACGTGAGTGAGTGTGGGTCTGTTTAATTTTTTTTCATATGAAAAAGAAGAGAAAAAAAGAGCTGAGAAGTTGATGTTGTTATCAAGTAACATGATTTTACGATCTAGGACTTCAAAAATACTGTATTCATGAGACTTGCACTAATCTGTACAGACAATGCTGAAAGCAAGCAGGCATTGATAGTGATACAGAATGTTCATTTCCAAATTTAGCTTCTTTATCAGAGTATTAATGTATGCACTTGTTTCTTAGACACTGCTTAAATACACCAGAAATCATGATAGCGTGTACATTTGCTTGTAACATTTTGTAGTTGAGAGCAAAACTGGCCCTCCTGTGAAGCATATACTGCAGAGGCCATTAGCAGCACCTTGAAGTCCTCACAGTTCCTTAAAGTTGATCCTATGTTGATGAACTTGCATGCTGACTGGGTTTTGATTGAAGCTCTTCTGTGGAGGACTGGAAGGGGAAATGTTTATGTACACAAAAAAAAACTGTTCTCACAGTGTTTCCTGCCTCTCACACAGCAGCAACTCACAGAAATCCTCTTCTGTTTTCATAGCTTGTTCAGAAACGATTAAGGACCAACATCCAAATGCTCCAGCACCCAGCCAAACTGACCTTAACCTCCTAATCCTTTATCAGACTTGACCATCAGATGAGGAAGGAGTTAATGTAGTATCTGCTGCTAAGTCAAAAACTTAGTGTCCTTGAATTTCCTTTTAATAAAAAAGAGAGAGTGGCAGGAGAGGGGGGTAGGATGGGGACCATATCAGAAACAAATACAAGCAGCAAGGTTTACATGAAACTTTTTGTTAATTGCACAGATATAATTGCATCCAACCAGAGACACTTGGTTGTCAAATGAGTGTTTTATGAAGAATTTCCACTTCCTTCATTCCCCTCCAAGTTGTTTGCCTGAGGAGCACAGCACTGGCTTTTGCTGGCATGTTCTTCCACATTTGAGGCTCAGAATCAGTATCTGGTGTATTCAACTGACATTTGGGTGATCTGGAAATGGTCAATGTTTCTGGAAACCAGGCCACAGCAGTGGGGGCAAAGGGACTCACTGACTCATTTCTGGATGCCAGGTGCTAACACCATGTCACATACAGCTCAGGCAAGCGTTGTCGCTCTTTGGAAAGGAGGAGGAGGAGGAAGAGGAGGAGGTAACACGGGATGGTTGAAATTGTGGCAGGGAAGAGAAGACGCTGAACTCTTGGCAAGGAGGCTGGCAGTAGACACAGCTTTGGCAAAGCCAGAGCAGTCTGTGAGCATGGATGGGCCTGATACGTGCTAGACAAAAGGGCTGGCAGGTGGCCAGGGTCTCTGCAAGGCAGCAGCGTGTGCCTGTCCTTGGGGGTGACTGTCCTTGGCACCCAGCCTGGGGGCCCTGCCATTGTCAGCCTCTCCTTGATTGCCCAGCAGGCCTGAACAGGGATCTGTTGTGTGTTTTGTTTATCGTCTTTTGTTTGTGACTTAAAGCGATCCTGCAGAGGGTGACTGCACTGTTTGTTTCCCAAGCAAAGCATTCTCTGCAGTTCATCAGGACTTACTGCCCTCTGTGGGAAGTTGCCAAGGGAGGCCAAGCCGATCCCATTGCCTAGGCAGTGATGATGGCAGGCCCCAGCCCTGCCCTCTGCCAAAACACTGCTATGTAGTCAAGGCTGACGCCTTCCCCCAGACCTCTGCATTGGGTGGTTTCTGGGGAAGGGTGGAAGACGACCCTAGAAGCTGTGCTTAGAGGAAAAGCTCTGCTTTGGTCACATGAGGCTTCTCAGCCCTGGCTAGTATACCTTCTGACCTGCCCATCCAGGCACTGAGCCAACGTAAGCCCACCAGCCTGACTCTGCCTGGCACCTTGTTGCCTGCTGGAGGAGAAGAAGGACGAGAAGGAGGGTGGTGGTAGAGGAGCAGCCGGCCAGCGAGGCTGCAGCATTCTTCATTGATGTTGCCACCAAATGCCTCATGCCATGAGGTCATGGCCGTGGCCGTGTGTAGTGAAGCTGAGAGGCAATTCAAGTCTCAGTTCATGGCCCATATAGCACGTGATGGTGCCCTGGGCCTGCTGCATGAATGTGTGGTTTCATCATCTGCCCTGGGGACACGCCAGCCCTTCCTGAGGCATAAGAGGTGCTGAGAACTCTATCCTCAGCCCAGAAAACATACGGCCTTGCCATCACCTTAGTCCTGGCAAAGAGAGACACTGCACCTCCAAGCTGGTCCCTGCAGGCTTCCTTGCAATCAGCTGGCAGAGACCCTTACCTTGGTTCACATGGGAAATGTGCCAATGCACAAGAGTCAAAATCAGTCACGTCCTGAGTACAAGCTGCTTTCCAGTTTGCAGCAGCATCCTCTCAGTGGTTTGCACCTCTTTGAGTATTTTTAAAAATGTTCTGATATGCTGCCAGTTTATAGCAATGTGGTTTCTGTTAGTCCTCTGCTCTTTTTAATGCAGGGATTTTTTAACAAACTGATGTAGAAATGTTTTGCCATTTGATTTAACAATTTTTCTTTATTTTCCCCTCCCCTCTCTTGTCTTTGCCTGTTTCATGCACAGTGGTGCAACTCTTGCCCATGCACCTAGCTCTGGGGGCTCTTACTGTTTGACAGGCAGGGAGAGAACTGCTCTCCCTCCCATAGCAGGGGTTCTCAGTAATGCTCCACTAATGAAGGGACACTGCATGCCTGGTCCCAGTCACATCACCTAGTCACAAAGACCAGATATATCTAAATCAAAGGGATTTGGCATTCATAATCTCCAGCACTTCAAAATTCATTTGAACTTTCTTTTCCTGCCCTATAAACTGCTTTTTTTTTTTTTTTTCTTTTTTTTTTTAGTTTTGATTTTATGGAGTGCTAGCCTCCAGCTCTTTGTGACTGTGAAGATCTGAACTACATGGTCTTTCCAGCTATTCTGTGATACCTTAAAATGACTTGTACTTTTCCCAATTTTTCTGTTGCCTGTATCTCCTTAGAAACACTGAGGTTACTCTGTTGGTTCTTGAAAGTGTGTTTCACCACAATCTCTCTCACCTTAATCAAAGTGCTAAGACTGTTGCATTTCTGAGAGAGATAGCCCTTCATCAAAGTGCTGACCTATCATTAAGACTGTATCGGTATTAAAAATAAAAACATATCAGCTTGTAGACTTTCCAGTTATGGTCCTGTTCATGGATCAAATATCCCCATTCTCTTGTGCCTCCTGTGAAGAAAATTAATAGTTTTCCAGCTTCAGGGACTAGAAAAGTGTATTCTAAATACAGAAAATAATCAGAAGCTGTACTTCTTTCCTTTATGTATGTATTACATATCTGTAATAGAAAGAGAAAAAGAAAAGCATTGTCTTTTGTGTTTTTATGAATTTTCTGACTACTGTCAGTATTTGTGTAATATAATTGTAATATAACTGTTTTTAACAGACTCAAAGAAAGAAAATAAAGTTAAAAATAATAGCAGCAACTGCTGTGAATGCATGGAATGATCCGTTTTTAAAACACAGATGGAATGTATGTGAGATATCAACTATCAGATCTAACCATGTTCAGAGATTTTTTTCACAGTATTTTGCACTCACCATAAATTATTCTGAAGTTGTTAACCTCCTTATGGTATCAAGTGCTAGTTTGTCATAACTCAGTGATGAGAATAGCGTGTGAGCACAGTGAGCATGTGCTTATACTGGTGATAGAGTTAATTGTGGGCATACATGAGGAGCTGTTCTTTTTTTACATGAGTTGAAAGGGGAATAGACAAATTCATGGCATTTGAAACCATTTGGGACTACTATGAATTCTCCAAACCTCACATTGTTGGAAGCTGCAGAATAGTCTCAGGAAGTATAACTACGTGCTTTCCTCTTCTGATGCACTTTCCTGTCTGCATGATACGAGGCTAACCATGGTCTAACCCTGAATAGACTTTATAATGTGATTATGGCATTTCTTATAGTAATGTGGAAAAAAAAAATCATTGAGCTGTTTGCCTCGTGTCTGGTTCTATTTATTTCCCAGTGGTCCTGCAGTATGAAAGCATCAAAGAGATGTGACGCTCACTGTGCTTTCATGCTTTTTTACTTTCTCTACAGATAAAAAAAAACCAAAAATGTGTCAGTGGTAATAAAGTACAATGGATTCGGGGAAAAAAAAATCAAAGATGTGACACAACTACTGATAATCTCACATTCTAACTGATGTAAGAGAATTGAATTATTTTTTAAAAACCTGTGTTGTTGTTGTTGTTTGTTTGTTACTAATTTTGTTGTGGAAGAAGTAAAGTTTTAGCATGGTCTGTATTCTAGTTGGACAAAGAGACAAAATGAGAACCAGTACTCTGAGCTTCTTTGAATTTCTTTGTATTGTCTCTGAGAAGAGTGGCAAACTGGTTTGGAAACCTTCAAGAAGCTTAGGAATATTAAGAATCTACATTGGTTTAAAATCCTTAAGGCAAGGGATAGATTTAAATTAAGAAGACTGACAGTGGGTTATTTATTGGTTTAATTCTGTTTCCACATCTGTTTGGATCATGTTTTGAAGCTTTTGGGAGCAGAAAATGCTTTCAAACTGATTTTTTTTCTGTTTTTTTTTTTATTTTTTTATTTTTATTTTTATTTTTATTCTGGCTTAAATGCAGACTTAAAAAAAAAAAAAAAAAAAAAAAAACTTAAACCAACACAGACTTCACAAATTTTCCTTGAGATATAGGCTTCATTTTGACTGAAATCATTATCTTGTTTCATTTCTGTTTTCCAAGGCAACTACTTCACCATTTTCATTGCTTTTTGATTTTGGGAACAGCTAATTTCCAAGCTCTGATTTTGGAATCCAGATTTTTGTTTAAATCTAGTCCTGCCATCCTTTCAGCCTGTCTTAATTGCTTCTTTCTGCCCGGGTGTGCTTTCTGTGCATCCTTATATCACTGAGGAGAGAACAGTGACTGAAGATATCTATTTAAGATATCCTCTGAAGAGTTTTTGCAGTGCCATTAAAGCTTTGTTTGCTTTTGATGAGAACTTCACCTTGGTACAAAATCAACCTTTTCAGACACAGCTGAGGAAACTTCCAGTCGCAGAGAAGTTATCTGGAAAGATGACTTTCAATTAACTAAATGCTTGTGATTGTAGAAACCCCTCACTGTGCTTGTCTGTTGGAAAGCACATTGCTGTGTAATGGAGCTCAGAGGTTGCAAGAGGACAGTGTAGAAGAGCAGAGGAGAGCAGCTGGTTCTTGCCCAGAGCAGTGAGCCAAAGTGGAGCCCAATGCAAGTTACCTCAAAGAAAGAAGAGGGCCAAAATCTATCCATTAGTTTAGCTTCCAGTTCCTTTCTGGTCTTTTTCCATTACTACACTTTTGCAAATACAAAGTTCTTACAAGCTTCAGAATTATCTATAGTTTCATAATCTTCTATAAAGCAATGTATTCTTACAGGGTTTTGCTTACTTGGTTAACAAGAGAACTCCTACACCCACTTGTAACCTTTTGACTGAAACCAATAAGATAACCCCAGAAAAATCCTGCTCTCTGAAAATCCCTCCATGCCACCCCACACACAAGCTGGGGTCATTCCGTTTCTGAACTCTCTGCAGGTAATTTTGCTCAGTCTTCAAACTCACTTGAGGTTTGAACCAAGCTTTTATTAATTAATCAATTAATTAATTAATTTTTTTATTTTTTTATTTTTTTAATTTTATTAATTTTTTTAAAATTTTTTAAATTAATTTTTTTTAAATTTTTTAAATTTTTTAAAATTAAATTTATTTTTTTAATTTTATTTTTTTAATTTAATTATTTTAAATTAATTAATTAATTAATTAGAAGTCCAGTTCGGAAATGAATCTGGAGGGGTTGGGGAGGATCTAATGTGAGGGAAGATGCACTTCAACTGCCCAGTTCCTTCAGAAGGGATAAGTTAGAGCAGAGCGTTGCACCTCATACACGTAGGATGTACCTGCTTGGTCATCACTTGCAAATTCATAGTTGCCTTTCTCAAGGCTTCTTCAGCAAGCATTGTAATGTTGAAGAAAACTGGTCTAGCACCAGCAATCTAGCACCAGATTTCACTATACCTGCCAGTTCCCCTTAAAGTTACACCAGGAAGAATATTAATCAGAAGATGCTGTTTTTAATGGATATTCCAATACACTGTCTGTTTGAACTAGCACATTTTTCAGATATGCACTTGTTTTAAGGTTTTGAGAAGAAAAAATGAGTGCATGTCTAGCATTTCATTACCTTCACTATTTCAAGGCACACATCTAGTCTGAGTTAAAGCAAATAATTTTGCCTAAAGAAGCAAAAAGGAAAAATGAGACCTGGCTTAAGCATCCCTTCTTCTCCCAGTCTTTCACTGGTGGTTTCCACCCCCTCAATTAGACACAGTCTGCCACATTCACTTCAGTAATAACACTGAAGGAAAGCTATGAACAGTAAAACTAATGAAGCAGAAGGAAACCCAAGAATACCTTACATTGGGCTCTTCTATAATTAGCTCAAACTGAATATTCTTCGCACACAAATGTGCACTTGCCTTTCAAACTCAGTTAAATCTGTGGTCATGACTGTGGCTTTCACAATTTCATCACAGATTGAGATCATTGGTAGAAAGTGTATACCCTCCTTCATTGGTTAGGAGACACCCATCCATTTCATTTTTCCACCCTGGAATTCAAAATACTGGAGAATTGTATTGTTAATTTGTTCTATATTTCTAAGCAAGAGAAACTTGTACCCTGCAGTTAGCTTAGCAAACAGAAAATCAGGGAGGTGCCCCCCAAAAGAAGAAAAGCCTTGGCATCAGCATGGCCTAATTCTTTGGATTCCTATTAAGACCTCTGTAAAAAAGAGAAATAGTATTTAGGAAGCTGATTGGATCTGACCTGCCTTTAGGATAAGCCTGGGGCTGCTCTTGACTTGATTGAGTGGCTCCATCACTGTACATCAGTGAAGTCTGGAAACTGGTTTGGCTTTATCCTCCCAGTTCATGCCTAAACTGACTTTTGGATCCTCTCACAGCAGGTTGAGAGGGGGGAGCCTGAGAACTTCAGGAGATCTTCCAGCCCTCCCTTTCATTCTCCTTTTCTGTCTGCACTTATAAGAGCCACTTTCTTGATACAAACAATAGCAAGCAGATCAACCTTAAAGCCATACTTTATTTAAAGGAAAAAATTAGAGAGATAAGAAGATGGGACAACAGAAGAATTAAGCTATCATATATAAGTTTATATATATATATATATGGCAATTAAAATTTTCCAGCTGTGTAAGGATGGGAAAAAATAGGGCAAGAGGAGGCTGAGGAATCCTGTTATCAAATGAATAAGACCAAAGCACTTAGTCTTCACGATGCTAAACATAGAATAAGTTCATCATTCAGTGCTGCATTTAGACTTTTAGGATATGCAAAAATGTTGTCTAACAACTTTCAGAACAGAAGCATAGCAGCTATTTTGGGTTGGGAACATTCTGCTGCTGTTGGTTTTGTGTGGTGCAAACAGGTAACCGTATCCTGAGAGAGGAATTATCGTATTTATTCTGTACTGAGAGGATCTTTAAACATGCAGTGTTTATTTATCCCTTAAACTGCTAGTGCATCTCTCCTTCCCAGCTAAAAATTGCCCATGTGACATTGTCGTTTAGCACTTCCAACAGAGTTGGTAATACAGTACATCTGTCATGAGCAGGATTACAGTTTGCTTTCTCACCTCAGTCTCTTCTTAAATCTTTAACAATAACAAAATGGCAAATTGTGGGCAGAATAGAAAAGTATTTATGTTTTCTAACCATTTAGGATGTTTCGGTGCTTCCTGAAATCTCAGCATGAGAGCAAGTGCCCTATCAAGGGATAATAAGGCACCCATATTGAATTAAATACGATCTAATCAAATCTGATTTCATCTGATCTAATCTAATCTCATGTCTTTCCAAGCAGTGGGACTTCATTATGCCATCTACAGGCATGATGCTCACACAATGGCTTGGGAAGTTACTCCTAGCTTTAGCCATGTGTCTTTCGATAGCTGTGCCTGTTTGTCCTCAGTTTCTGGCTTCGGGCATTATGCCATGGAAGATGAGGCAGATTGCTCTGATACTTGTATGAAGAAGTTGCATCATGCTTACAGGCAGCAGATTTAGCTCCTTTAGGTGATCCCTTCTTGACAGAGAGCTGATGCAAAATTAATTTTAACAGCAACAGCTGGGCTAGTCTAAGGCAAATAGCAAAAAGAGGGCAATATCTGTTACTAGCTCAAATGTCATTCAAAAAAAGGGGTGTTTCTGGCCACATCCTTTTTTTTTCCTTTTTGTTTTTAAATCTGTTGTTGCCAGTTGTCCTACCTGGTTTCTCCCTTCAGAGCTTCGCTTGTTGTAGCAGTTGTGACATTCTACTGTTTCTCCGTTCTCTCTGCTCTGAAGGACTGTGAAACTACTGGGCAATTATGTCAAGTCCCTGGGGGCAATGGTCTTCGTGGTCCAAGTGGAGCATGTTCTGGTTATGTGCTGAATGGATGCTCTAACATGTACCACACAAATGCTATGGGGCTGTTGGTGGCATCTGGGGAGTGCCTACCTTTCCAGTGGATCTTCCATGTAGCTGTGGCAAAGCACAGAGGTAGGGCTTATTTCTCACAGGCTTTTGCTGATCAGTAGCTAAGCGTGTGTGTGAATGCCAAGCTGAGCTGATCTTTGTAAAGACTGTTTGTGAAGTGAACCTACAAACTCCTAATACTTATGTGCAGTAACCGAAGTGAAGATCTGTGGATGTTATACTATAGGCAGGCACCTTGTCCTCATCCATCTGAGTCAATAAAACAGCCGCAGGGAAAATCCCCAGTACAGGAACACAGTCATCTGTGCCAGTTCCCAGTCCAAGCCGGCAGCAGTACTCTCAGCAGGATGTGAGCAGTGCCTGGGAGCCAGCAGAAGCCATTCCCAGGGATCAGGCTGGAGGCAGCCACAAGATTTTGGAATAGAAAAGCAGGTGGTAGTGTAGACAGCAGCCATCCTCTGCTGGATGGCCTCAGCGGTGGAGAGCAGTCCCCAGCACGTTTAACTTAAAATTGTATAGGCAGAGCTTTAAGGCTGAAATGTCTCTGTGTCACAGTGGGATGGCAAATAGTTGCCAAATATTGGCGGGTATTTAATGTGTACCTTAGGGCACATGCTGTGATCAAGGAAGGTCGTGCTGATGTTGCGTGAGGACTCCTGACTCCAGCAGTGCCACGCTGCGGTAGAATGCAGAGGAGAATCATAAGTGCAAAGTGCTTTAAGATCACACTCCAGCAACTTTTACCAGAAAAATACTCCTGATTAGAAGTGTGATCTTTTTCAACAGCATTTCTATATTACCAAAAGCCCTTTGTGGATGCAGTTACGCTAAGGGAAAAGTAAAAGCTTTGGTCAATATAGCTTATTTTGTTCAGGGAACCTGCATAAACTGCACTACAAATGTATGGTTCTGTATGTGGAAGCAGCTCTTCACAAGGAAGACACAGGTGCACCAACTAATGTCTCTTGCCCTACTTCTTCCAGCACAGAAGAAGGGCAAGCAGCTTAGAAGTCTCAGACAGTTGCTTAATATCTAGTAGATGAGTAGATGAATCCTCCCTTTCCAACAAAATTGCTTGTGCAGTGGCAGAATTCTTTCTGAAAGTAGACTGTATGTAGCATAAGAATGGAAAAAGACAAACCAAGGAACCCAAAGTCTGACATCATAATCTGTTATGGATTACATAGGGTTTCCTTTGCAAGTACTCTAAATCTGTGTATACATGTACACTCACTTATGCTTCTGGTATTAACAATAGAAGCTAACAGTCTTTGGTACAAAACACACAGGGCGTAAGAGGAAAACTCTCCTGTAAGCAGATTTGCCAGCATTTGGATCCTGCATTAGCAGTGCTTTAGGACTGCTGTCTACTGCACATGCAGGAGATAGGGCACAGCAGGGAACCGCAGGGCTGGCACTTAGTAGATTACATGCTAGCCTCTTCTCAGTGGGCTTTGCAAGACCATCAAGTACAGAGATAGAAGAGAAGGGATTTTGCCTCCTACTGAGAGGCTGTCAGAGCAAAATGAAGCTACAAGAATGTTTTTTTCCTTCGCAGTAGAAATGTTACATGTGAAAAAAGAGTCTCATAAGCAAAGGGTAATGGGATCAGTTACCTGCCCTATGTGAAATGCTCCCCCTGTTGAGCAGTGGAACAAAACACTTCAGTGATGATTAGTTGAAAGAATTTGGGCAGAATTATTTTTTTACATCCTGTCAGTATAAGTGATAAAAGATGTGTTTGTGTCCTGCTCACAGGTCAGGACTTCATTATAGCAGAAAACTGACAGATTCAGAACAGACAGTTTTTCCTCATCTCAGAGTCTAACTTACGATCTGGCAGCCAGGCCAGAGGCTCTAAGTAGAAACCAAGGTGCTGGTCAGAAAAGTGAGACATTCCTGCTCAGTGTTCTGGTTGCCCACCTGGTGAGGAGCAGTAAATTGAAAACAAAATTGTTCATGTTTGGAGTACTTTTTGGAAATGCATCCCTTCAAAGTTCAGAGTCAAGGAAGGGATGGTAAGGGTGAGTGAGTACAGAGAAGTTCATTAACCTGGTCACACACATGCAGGTCATAAAGCACAAACTGCAGCAGCAAAAGGTTTATAGTCCCCAGGGGACATGGCCATGCCTCTGTTGTGTAGTCATCTCAAATCCCATTTGAATATGTCTTTGGCATTCAATATAGGTTAAGTGTACCTTCATGCTGGGTATAGGGAAGGAAGTGACTCTTGAATGAGCGCCATCAACTTTGGCATGAAAACCTGGCCACAGAACCCATCAGTGCACACACTGGAGAAGAGGCAGCTGATACTCACATCTGAAGAAGGCTGCACATCTGTGAGGCTGCGAGCTGATACTGTCAGGCACAAAATGAGCTGCATGGCAGGGCTGCAGCACTATGAATCCTGCAAGATGCCCCTGCTCTCCCCTCCCTTGACAATATAAACCTTTGATGTCTCATCTTTTTGGCTTTGCACTTTGTGTAATCATTAACACGAATGCCAAGGGCTTGGTTAGTGAATGTAAATGCTACCAGTTAGTAAGGTATCATTTTACCACCACTTCACACCACTGTAAAGCAGGAGTGTGGGCTATGCAGCAGTAAAGAATCAGGCCCGGGTATTCACTTCATTAGAAAACCATTTGCTGTATGAATGGCAAATAAGAAGGGCAAGTCCTTGTATGGAATTGACTTGACTTGGAGCTTGAGCTGGAAAGGTTAATGGAAAAGGAGAGAAATACAACTGAAAAAAATAACTGAATGTGCATCTGAATATTAGGAGAAGATAACAGATTTTACTTCACATTTTCCCGCTCCTAGGCAAAGCTTCAAGCTTCAGCATGTTTTTAAAATGCATTTTAAATAATATAAATATATTTTTATATAAATATATAAATATATAAATATATAATCTATGCCCATAAAAATACAAGTGTTTGTAGGTATGTATATATGCATATTTGGAAATAATTCCATTTGCAGTATGTTTTCAAAGATAATTCTCTTTGAAAGAAAATCCCTTTGCCCTTTCACGAGGGTTCTCTAGCACTTTGCACACATTTTGCATGTGGAAGGTATGTACTTTTTTTTTTTTTTCCTTATTTTGTTTGGCTTTGGGTACTCCTCTTGTTGTTTTGGGTTTTTTTTTTAGATCTGCTTTGCCGTAGGCCCTGGAAACAATAATAACAAAATACTCTGGCAGTTGCTTCCATGTGGCTTGCCAAAGGGGTGTTAAGAAATTTTCCTAGTTGTTCTATATGTGTGAGCTGCAAAGAGGTGATAAATTGCTGAAGGAAATTAAAGCCAGGGGTTGAAGCTGAAGTTTTGTGGTATTCTGATTTGGGCAGCCTTAGATTACAAGCTGCCGGTTGTGTTGGAATCAAAAGGTTAGTTGCTCTCTCTGATTTACCCAAGAGTGCTGCAAGGGCAGACTAATGGATAAAAACATCACACAGCCTCTGGTGCTCTCTGTGCTTGGTCTACTCAGGTGCTGGAAAAGGAAACCCTGGGATGCTGGAAAGGAGCAGCTGAAGTGGTAACTGTAGTGCTTTGGACAAGCAGTCATCTCTCATTGTGGAGGCTGCCATGGTTTGGCACTGGAAGGAAGATTTTGTTGGCTCCAGGTCAAGACACAGGGCTGCACCGTGATTAGCCCCATGTTTTTCAGCAAACCATGAGGATGCCTGGCAGGACAGCACGTGGCTTCACCAATAGTGAGGACCTTCTGGTCTTTGCTTTGCAACCATCCTGCAACCCTGCCCAAAGCGTGCTGCAGACCCAGCTCCAATGCTTCGTCAAGATCCAGGCGCTCTCAGAGCTGCCCATGGTCATGTCCCACAGGTTTACACAGACTTTCCTGGCCTTGCTGCAATGAGCAGTACTGAAGTAGAGAGTGGTATGAAGTTATCTGGAGGCATTTATGTGAAGGGGCAGTGGTTTTCCAGGCTGAAATTCAAATCGGAGCTGTAGCACTGATGCTCCAAGACTGTCACTTCTTTGTGAAACTATTGCTGCTAAAATAAAAAAAAAATATTTTCTCCATTTGCAAGACTGTGAAAACACACTCACCTTCCTGTGGATGTGTGCGGAGTGGAGATGTCAACTCACCCCATGCAGTCTGATGTAGGCTACGTCAGTGTGGTCACCTGGCCCCTGGATGAGGTAGTCCTGGCTCCTTCAGGCCTCGCAGTACAAAGGCTGCAGAGCTGCAGAGAGGGAAGAGAAAGACAAGAAAGATTGTGCCTGGCCTTTATCTGTTGCATGCTTTGGCCCAAGAAAGATCCCCACAGCATGTCTGCCTGGTGAACAACAGGTTAAATGCCTGGTGATTTCCAGTGAGTCAGGAGCAGCCCACACTGAGGTTAGACAGCAACACAGAGCAATGCACCTTCTCCAGCTCTCCAAAACCCAGAAATTGAGTTGAGGGAATCTCTTTTTCACCTATCTGCCAAAATCCCCTTATTAAAATAAGTATCACCCTACATCAAATATGTCAAATAAAAGCTCGCCTACTAAGGCAAGCTTGCAGTTCAAGCTATTCAAAACAGCAGTGGCAAAGCATTAAAACTGAAAGTAACAGCATGCTCCCCTCAAATCAGTATTGTTGGCTGTTTGCTTCTGAGCCATGGGTCCCTGTGCAACACCAGCTGCCTGGATTATCCAGGCAGGAACGGGTGAGAGCGTGAGTGCAACAGGGCCATTTGTGCTATGCTAGCACTTGATACAGTCATGGGCTGTCTTGAAGGGTTTGGGAAGACATGTCCACCTAGTCACTGAGCATGGAGAAAGAAGAGTGAGAAAGCATGGGGTTCCTTCACGTGACGCCAGTCAGCCAGCTGGAGCTGTGAGTACACGTGGTAACTGGTCTGCTGACAAGCCACAGTTCACATTTTGCTTACAGCATGATTATCCAGCAATTGCAAGTAGCAAACCAGTACAGCCAATATTTAGTTGCTCCTTCACAGACAGAAGGACGGGAAGCTTAAATTTCTTAATAATTTATCATAAATATTGCACTCTGCCCTTGCACAGTGCAGAGTAAACTTGCTTGTAATTCATGCTGGTGTCAGTTCAGTGTCTCTACTTCATTGTAAACTTACATTAGAAATCCTTTCCTTGAAATGATTCCAGGTTTGTTATGCATTATTAACAGACATCTACACTAATACTGAGTGAGCTTATAGTGATTTGTTATACCAGATTCTAGAAACCTGTCATGAGACCACAATTTACTAGTGTTATCTCAACACCTTGTGCAGAGATGCAAGGATGTTTTGGTGACATATCATCCTTGACACATGACACATAGAGTGCATGCTTCAATCAACACCCGTGCCTCTGGGCAGCGTGGTGCTGCAGCCTCTGCAGGGGAATGCCACTGCCTGTGAAACCTCCTCCTTTGCAACTAGTGGTGATGGCAGTGCTGTGGGGACTGCAGGAAGCAAAGAGCCTAACCTGATATTCAGAAATTAAATACATCAAAATACAACAAGTTTTCTGCAAGATTGTTCATGCTTTATTGTTTGCAGAAATGTCTGAGCAAATCAGAACGTGCTGATATTTTAATTATTCAGCAAGTGGCTTGAGGAATACTAATTGTAGTAGCTCTGTTAGGACTAGGACCAGGAAAAGCTCATTATGATTTGCTTCATTTCATCTTAATTCTGCAGTAACTCACCCTGTTTACTTGAATTCTGGTTGTCCTGATTAACTTGAGCACGGTATGCCCATGTTGTAATTCAAAATAAGTGGTGGTGATGAGAAAATGCCAACACAGTGATGTTATAATCTGTAAAATTATGCAAGATGTGGAAAAAATATATACATTATTATCTGTCTCTAAGTAGTGGGGCCAGGATGTGTTTTCATAAGCAGTAGCTCAACCTGGCTTTGCTGCAAGCAGAATCTGGCCTTAGCTGTCCGTTAGCAAAGAAGCAGCATGTTTCATCTCCACCCCACACTGACATCTCTCTTGCAGGAAGAAGGACATTCTGGTCATCAGCTGAGCAGAAGATACTGATGGAGGTGCTTCTTCATGCAAGCAAGACTGCAAGCCTCAGCTCCCTTCCATCTGATGAGAAGATAATGCATGATAGCAATGAGAATGTGTTGCTGTCATGAGCTAAGTGCTGACTTTTGGCCATACCAATGATAACAAAAGGTTACAGAAATGCTGAAACTCAAAAATATAAACACAAATACCAGACCTCCAGCCCTCCCATAGGGCATTTCTAATTGTCAAGTGAAGGGATGGGAATTGCTGTGATAAATGTCATGTATCTTATAGTTTGTTACACAACAGTGGTGGGGGAAAAGGGAAGGTGCAGAAAGGAGAAAGCTGGAACTACTCATATCTACTTGGTAAAAATAACATGCCTTTTGATTAGAAGTGTGTTTTAAGCATATTATTTGAATGTGTAAGGGGTTATGTTGGTCCTGAAAATACCTGATGGCCATCATGTTGCTACAGAGGCACTGTGCCCACCAACACTTGACCACTATGACATTGCCATCGGGTTCAACAACAAGCAGGGCAAGACCAGGCAGGCAGGGTGGGACTAACCATGCTCTGGGAGCTATACCTCCACAGCATGATCATGCAGCATTTTTACATATGATGGATGTGGTAAATGACAGCTGTTATGCTAACACTGCACTCTACTGTATACCTGGCACAAGAGTTAACATGAGCCAGCACCAAGACTTGCAGTGTCACGGGTGGTGGGTATGCACCCTTCAAAGCCTCCTGTACTGTGGGAACTTTCAATGGTTTAACCTAAAACAAGTTTCATGCTGAGAAAAATGCTGTGCAAGCACTTGGTTTCAGTTTAAACACCATTTATTTTAAAGTCACCTCTGGGGATGGAAGGATGCTTTTTTTTTTTTTTTTTTTTTTTAATCAAAATGAGTGAAACCAAATGAAAGGTGTCCGCCTACAAGCAGTGCACAGGAGTAATTATGGTCCTTGCAGTGAAACTCAAGCAAATATTTCTTTGGCAGTTTCTGAATTTTGCAGAGCATTTGTCTGCCTTTACCCCTGCCGGCACCACAGAGATGGGGCACTTCAGCCTAAGAGCAGCTACGGGTGCTGCTGCACCAAACCCCTACAGCCAGTCATTGGGCCACTTGTGACTGTGGAAACAGCATTTTTTGTCCATGTGTCAATGTGATCAGAGGTGAGTCTCAGACATACTGTGACATAACAGCACGTTCTTCCTCTAGGGCAAGAGCTGCAGCTGAATTCATCAGTAGGAATGGGATGTGAGGGACTTCCTCAGGTGGACTGTGCTGGGCATTCACTTCCAAGTGGGATACCACATTGGGTGCTAACGATGCCATTGACACCTACTCCCGCTCTAACCTGATCACCTCTTCACAGATCCAGCTGGCCCTTTGAAGATATCTCCTCACCCAGTGTTAACCCCAGCTTGCTTTTCTCCCTGCTTCTTGGTTCATGGTGGCACAAGCCAGAGCTCCTGGCTGGGTCTGTGCAGGGGACATTGGTCTGAGGAGGGACAGAAGAGAGCTCTGGGGCATTTGGTACTTTAGGCTGAGGAAGAGCACTCATTTGGAGGGTTTGGTGCTGTAAAGCAGGTGATGTGGCTGAGCTTTTTCTGGGAGGTGCCAGGCTGCATGGAACTCCTCTGGGCAGGGGCAAGAAAGATGTCCCTCAGCGGGTACTGGGGTATCACAAAAGCAGCTGGTTAGGTGAGAAGATATCTCATCTCTCATCTATTTCTCACTGGAAGCAGAAAGCGCAGGAGCCAAGTCTGTAATTTCCCAGCTGGGCGTGTTTTCTATAGGACCTCTTTCTTCCATGAAAAGGAGGAGATGCCTCCATACCTATCCTCTGGCACTTATAACTGTTTTGTAACAGACAAAGTAAGCAGCTGGAGTGAACCTGGTCCCTCAGTAAAACAAGCTTGGTTTCAGGAAGTCAAAAGAGTTTTGTGATCTCCTGCCTCTGTCCCACAGCATTACTGTGGGGAGGAGAGCAGAGCACAGCCATCCTGCTGCCTTCTGAAGGCATCTGGCAGTTTGTGCAAGCATAGCCAGGTCTCCAGCATCCCTGTCTTTGCTTCTAGGTGTCAATTTCTATCAGACACCTGGAAATCCTGGACGTATTTCCAAGAAGACGGGCAGTCATTTGATCGATTGTTGTTCTGGTTCTTGCTCACAGGTTTAAAACCCACTTGCATTCATATCTCTTCTTCACCCTGCAAATAGCAAAGCAGATATGGTGACCAATGGAGCCACTAAAGCAGGAAAGGTCACGTACAAAGTTGTTCACTTAACTCCAAAGGTCTTTACTCTCTCAGTTACAGGCCCTGACTGCCTATCTTCAGTTTGGGTATCTTTAAATTTAATCTGTCTATATTCCTTTTGCATAGCTCTTGGGCAAAAAAGTTTGGCTCTATAAAACAATATTGCCAAGCTGCTGCATGAGGAATGAGCCACACATAGAAGATATGTAAGTACATGCTCATGAAAAAATCAACAAACACTTCCCTCATATGTGATGATGCCTTTTCCATGTCTAGTGTTGTCTTAGCTTCATTTTCATTACTTCACACATAAAAACATAAGTTAAAGGATGTGCAGAATGTCACACAGTGAAGTAAAATTATTGGCTGATCTAAGAACTTCCACCCCAAGCAGAAGACTTGCCTTCTAAACTTTGACTCTGTGTCAGAACCAATTACTTTAATGTAGATTTTTTAAAATACATATAGTAGCATCTTAAGGCTTTGTCAATATATTTAAACTTGTTCTACAATATATATAGTAATTGTTTTTCAGTGCGGTCCAAAATACATGAAAGATTCTAAAGATAGAGGACTTTTCACTGATGGCAGCTTTTAAAAAATAGAAGATAGATAGAAGTTAGATGATGGATAGATAGATAGAAGTTAGATAGATAGAAGTTAGATGATGGAGATAAAAGGCCATGAAATAGATATTAAGGCCATGAAGTAGGTGAAGTAGGTATTTTTACTCTAGCATTAGAGAAGACTTTTAGCTTCTAAATATGCAGAGGCACTATATCAACTCTAACAAACGTGTGCCGGTGATGCATCCAACAGCACTTAATTATCAGTTCTACAGGAAAATTAGGTGAGAAAATTACTTGTCTTTTTATATTTATTTTATTTATAAAAACCCAAAGATGATGACAATTCTCTCACTACAGCATGTTAGACATAGATGGCTTGCCTATCTTATTTTTCTCCCTTGGTGATGCAGATTGATAAATTCCTGCAGTGTGCTCAGTTTAATTTGTTACTCTTTTACAAATTCATATTGTGCAATTTTAAAGATAGCTGTCTTCAAAATTGGTAGACATTAAGCAATTTCATTTTTTATGGTGTCGTAGATCAGAAATGTTTAGGATGGAAGTAAAGAAACCAATCAAACCAATCTGATCCACTACCTTGACCTTCTTTGCAATGTGAGGTTCATAGTCATATGTTGATATTTGTATGTCCTTTTTGCTTTCCTCCTCAGTAAATCAATTGGGGCATTAAACAAAATCAAAACATGAAAATTTTTGCAGATGAACAGATTTCAGCTAAAAGATATTGAAAGCTGTTGTGCTGCCAAAAGTGGCTTGTTCCTAAAGGAACTTCAGAAGGGAAGACTTGTTCTATTTGTTTTGCGTCTACAAATGTAACTTAACGGCAATGGAAGAAGTGTCTCAGCCTAGAAAATACCAAAGCAGGCAGGGGTGATTCCACACACAGTTTCCTTTTGTACTGAACTTGGTTTCTCTGTGCAGAGGGAGTGGGGAACAACTGAAGTAGCCATTGCTGATGAAAGAAATGTTTGCCAAATACTGTCCTATGCTCAAATAAGGTATCTGAGAGAACAACAACAGCTACCGTGGTGTGTGTTTCATTTCCCTCACCCTGAGGCATCCCAGGCATAACAATGCTCCACGGAGAAGAAAAGAAAAAAAGGAAAGAGAGAAGGAAGGCTAAAAAGTAAGACAAGAAATTAGTCTTTGAATGTAAAGATAAAAAAATAAATTATCAGGAACTAAACTTGTTTTAATTTTCTCACTGGTACTGCAGGGTTCCGGCATGCATCTGTCAACATGGCTGACATAGCTACACAGGAATATCGTGATGGGAAAAGTCTTGGGTAGAAAAATCTTACTGCATACATATGATGAAAGAGAAGGGAAAGGCAATGTTGGAAGAGGACAACCTGTTCCCAGCAGTCAGCAAAGTCTCCAATCATTTTACAGCAGTGGCAGCTGCCTCTTTCTCAGTGGTAAGGCAGGAGTGCCCCTGGGAGCATGGCATTTCAAGGAGAACAGTTCACAGGTGATGTCCTTTTGAGCTCAGATTTGGTTGTCCCTCATGTAAAATATGAACAGTAATGGATAAGCAGGAGTATGGCATTCACAGGGAGGAAGCTGAAGTAGTTGGTACATCAATTAGAAGGAACATGTCAATTTGTGCTTGATTTCCATCAGGTGCCAACCCATTAAGAGAATATCTGGTGAGTTAAGACTGGAAAAGGTGAGAAAGAGGGAGAGGGGAAAATTTGGCAGGGGAGGAAGCAGAAGGAAAGCAAGCATAGCCTGCCACAGCGGCCTCCTTCCCATCAGCCTTCTAGGCAGTTGGGCAGGCTTTCTCATGTGCCAGGCTGCTGTTCCTTGTGGGGACATCTGGTATCCCATCCAGCAGTAGGGTCCTTTCCAGCTAGACTCCTTCCTCTGGCTCAGGGACATACCAGGCCACGTGCAACACACTGAGACTTTAATAAGTGCTCTGTGTAGCACTGGTACAGGTGGGCAAGGCAATGGCATGGGAACACCAGTGCACACATCTGCTTCTGCTATAGCAGTAAGCTGCTGCTTCACATGGCACATTCCAGTATGTGGAGAAGATCCTGGATGGAAAGAGGCTGGTGCATAGTGAGCAGCCAAGAAAGGCAGGTGTGAGACAGATAATTCCAGGTGCAGGTATGTTCATTTTCTTCTGTTTTTTTTCTTGATAATCTGATAATAAACATGCAATCAGGGACGTAGGTAGCTGCTGGATTTGGTATTGGCACTAGGGCTGGCACGTCCAGCCGATTTTCCTATTGTCTAGGAGTGTGCATGCCATTACAGCCAAGGAAATCATGCTTTCTTGGGACTCAGTTTGAACAGTGTCTAATAAAAGGCCTGATGAAGAGAAACTTCTGCAAGATTTATTTTCTCCTGGGAAATTAACCACTGTATACCACAGCACACATGGCATATGGTTGCCTGTCTGTGGGAGCACTGCATCCAACTTCTGATTCAGCAAAATATTGGAAGTGGTGTTATGATAAATTGGGCTTAAACAGAGGTATTAAGTTTGATATGGGCTTAACCAGTCATTTTTGCGTAGATGAATGTAAAACATGAAGATTTATATTGTGACTCAGAGCTAGATTTTTCTCATACAAGCAATGGATTAAAAGTGAACAGCTACTGAGTCTGATTGCCAGACTAATTCAGTTTATTTTCTGTGCTGTCTCTTCACCTTCTGAATATTGTATGAAAATAAGAAAATGGAGGCGTAGAATAGAATTATGGAATGGCTTGGGGACCTTGAAGTCCATCTGGTTCCAGCCCCCTTGCTATGGACAGGGTTGCCTCCCACTACATCATGCTCAGGGCTTCATCCAACCTGGCCTTGAACTCATCCAGGGATGGAGCATCCATAGCTTCTCAGAGCAACCCGTTCCAATACCTCACCACCCTTAAAAAATTTCTCTTTACTGTCTAACCCAAATTCCCCTCTTTCATTATAAACCCATTTCCCCTTGTCCTATCATTATCAGACAATGTAAAAAGTTGGTCCCCTTCCTGATTATAAGCTTCCCTTGAGTAATAGAAGGCCACAAGGAGGTCTCCCCAAAGTCTTCTCCAGTTTGAATAAGTCCAACTTCCCCAGCCTGTCTTCACAGGAGAGGTGCTCCAGCTCTCTGATCATCTCAGCGGGCATCCTCTAGACCTGCTCCAACAGCTCCAAGCCTTTCTGTGCTGAGAGCCCCAGGTTTGGATGCAGTACTGCAGATGGGACATCATATAAGCAGAACAGAGGGGGACAATCACCTCCTTCACCCTGCGAGCCACCCTCTGTTGATGCAGCCCAGGATACTGTTGGCTTTCTGGGCTAAAAGCACACACTGCTGGCTCATCCCCGGGTTTTCATCACCAGGACCCTGAGGTCCTTCTCAGCAGGGCTGCTCTCAAGGAGTTCTCCCAGTCTGCATTCATATCTGGGATTGCCCTGGTCCAAGTGCAACACCATGCATTTGGCCTTGTAGTACATCATAAAGTATCATACAATCCACATAGTGCAGAGTATTCTGTCTATTTTATTTATTATTGCTGTTACTATTTTATTCTGCTCTGTTCACTGGAGACAATAGCCATATTCTTTGCAGTGGACAGTTAAGGGTTGTCAAATAATAGGATGGACTTCTTTTCATGTCTGATCATTTACAGATTTGTTTATGCTCTAATGTTCAAGTGTTCCTACCTGATATATCTTGTCTAGGAAAGAAAATACTCACACCGGCCACCACCACATTAGTGTAAGTTCTTTTCTCAAGTTAATGATATGTTGTAACAGAAAACCTAGAGCAAGATTTAAGCTTCTACTAAACTTGGTGGTTTTACATGATTTGCAAAAATCATTTAAAGCTGAACAAAACAAACCTGAAGTGATATGTAATTTTTCTAAATAATGGTGCTTCTAGAACACAGATGTTTTGTTGGGTGTTGTTCTCAGACTCCATGTTTCTTCTGGAGGTTCAGAAACTGGTATGCAAATACCCAGTCCCCTTTTGTATTAACCTCATTAAGGTCAATAAGCATTTCACTTTAAACAGTAATGCTCCAAGATGGGGGAGTTCAAAGTCTGGTTTGCTTATTTCTTTCAGAATTTGAGGATCCCTATTACCTTGTGAAGAAACAGAATGTAAATCCATCTTACCAGTAGCTATTGCACTCTATGAAGTGGTGCAGTTAGCGTTCATTTATATTCTCTCTTAATTTTGCACCAAGTTCAAATGCAGTCTCCTAAATTCACATACTCATGCTAGCTTCCAGTATTTACGATAATTTTCTTTTTTTCTAAGGATTTCTTTTTTCTTTTGCACAGAAAACTTTGCAGAGACACATCAGTGAACGTGAGGGACAAAGTGCTGAGGCCCTGCTCCCTGTGGGGTGGGCCATCACCAACCTCTTCTTTGGTACTGAACAAAAAGAAAGAATCGCAGGATGAGAATTTTGGTAAGATGGAGAGCAGACCTCTGGAAGGGTTTGTTCTGGTCTTACTCATAAGTGGACCCTTCCTGTCACCCATTTATAAGTGTTTTGAGTCATTAATGCCATATTTTGTTTCTGTAATGATAGTCTGAGAGTTGGTGAAAACCCTTCAAATACCAAGATCATCTTGCTGGGAGAGGCAGAGTGGTGCATTTGTTTTTGCTAAATTAGCATTCGAAATCACCAGATTTGATGGGAATTCCTTCTCTTATGTTAAAGCGTGCTGAAGCTTCATGTAGTTTTGGTGGCTCTCCAGAAAAGTTTTCAGTTTGTTTCTTGATATGTTCCAGTTAGGTTTGCAGTAAGATGGTGGTGGTGGATCTTTTAATATGCTGAAAGGAAGACCAAAGGATTGTAATGCTAGAATTGAAACAGAAAATTAAGGTTTGTGTAAGGTTTGAAAATTGGAAATATATTTCTGCATCCAAGGAAGAAGCATGGCCTGCTAGGTAGAGCAGAAACAAAGCCAGGGCAGATTTCTGGATTTTATTGCTGGCTTTGTTGTTGGCTGCAGTGAGACTTTATTTGTGCTCCCACTTCCTGTTTTTAAGATGAGGGCTGTACTTGCTAAAAAGGGTGAAAAACAGTGGCTCTGCAAGAGCTTTGTCTGATAGGCAGAAAAATACAGTGATGTCTTCTATTGCTCAGCAAGCTGTAACTAGCCTTTAAAGTAACTCAGTTGAAGTGGTAAATGCCTATATTAAAGAAATAAATAAGTTTTAAGCAAATTCTTAATAACAGCCTTTAAACATTTTGGGAGACATCCCACCACTCGTTCTTAATCCAGAATTCTTTTTCTTGCTGTTTGAGAGAGAGTTTAACAGTCAAAACTCGAGGGAAAAAGCTTCAATATGTTTGTTAGCTTCTCTAAAGTAAGTATCAACTTTTCACCTTTATGTGGCATATGATATGTTGATGCTTCTTCATTGCAAGGAAAGTTGGCTATGTGCAGACAGAACTTTATTTCATGTTTGTGACAAAATCTGAACATGAATGATATGACAGGAAAATGGAGTTTAAATTTTGGGGGCTTCTTAAATTTAAGGGTCATCTACAGGAGGAATAATCTTCCAAAGAACAGGGGAATGTTGCCTAGGACAACATTAATGAACTAGCAGGAAAAAAAATATGATTTTGCGTATGATGTTTCAGAAAATAATTTGTTGTATGGGACTTTCTCCAATTTGTAGTCGCTGGGAAAACTTTCTCTGGAGTCAATTGACGATTGACTAGCACCATGAAACGGACTTTTCTGACAGGAAGTAAGTGTCAAATGCTGGCATTTTGCAATTGTTCACTTTCCCAGCTGCAAATGACATTGCAAGACTAGAAGATCTAAGCCCTATGAATCTGAACAAGTGTAACCATAATGCCTCACTGGGGCTGTTTGGCTCTGGCCTAAGGTAAGGGTTGCACTGACATGATGCAGGGGATTTAAACCTCAGATAAAAATAAGCTGTGTGTGCACATTGCTGCATCAGTTCAAAGGTTCCATCTCTCCTCTCTGGAAGTGGCATACATGCCAGGTGACATATAAGGGCCCCCTACATTACAGGAATATGCTTGGCAGCCCCATCAGATGGATTTTACCTGAGTTGTTCCAGGCCATCTTTCATGTCCCCAGCTTTTTCTCACAGTGCACTATCACCATTTCCACAATTATTGCAGTTATTATCCTTCTGCAAGTGAACGGTGAAGCAGTTGAGTTTGTGAGACAATGTTAAATATAACAATATTTTTTTCTTGCACTAATCTCATACCTGCTTCTTTTCTATTTTCTGTCACACTCTTATTGATGCAGCTGTAGCAATGTGGTGATCACAAATTTCAGGAGTGTCAGAGAGAAATTTTCATGTGCAATTACATACACTTCTTTTATTTCCACATATTGGCAGGAAATAAAAAAAGTATATTCCTATTACTAGCAGCTGATTGCAGTTTCCTTATTCTTTTACTGCTAAAATAATTGCAGAGTTGGAAGAGCTGCATCTCTGTCTTGAAGAGAAAAAACAAGCTTTGGAAATAATGCTTTGTGCCTGTGCAGGTGAGTTTGCTCTTTTGCAAGGTTTATTTTTCAGATCACAGGAAAGGGATTTGAGTGCTAGAATCGTCTGATTCCATGAGAACATCTTCATTTGAAAGGATATCAAGGGCTGCCTGTTAATCCACAGGCTAAAACTTAAGTAAGCAGAGGCTAATGTCTCTTTACTGGTTTAATTAACAACAATTACTTGTCTAAAGATAAGGTATTTCCAGTTAAAAGCCATTCCCTTCAACTCCAGATCAGCTGAGAATAGTTCAAATTAGTTTTAGGGTAGGGTCAAAGACCAGAATTTTAGGGGTTTGAAGTTTTTTAACTGAGCGGATCAACACATATCTGCCAAGGCAGAATCCACATCTCCTTGCAAAGAGGCAGGCCGGCATTTCCATCTGCATGAGAGAGGATTGTTTGGGGGTTTTAAACAAACGACTTAATGGAGTGCCACCGAGGCACACATCTGTCCGCTGGGTATCTGGAGTCTGATCAGCCTCTGTAGTTCATTTCAGTGTCATCGGCAGGGGCGTGGAGCTGGAGCAAGCCAAACTTAGCATGTTACGGACCTGTACAAGATTTAGAAAAAAAGTGGAAATGTGTAGGAAAAAGAACAGAAAACAGAATGAAACCAAGAGCATTTTTGTGCTCTTCTGCTGTGAGCTTTCTGCTCAGCAGAAGCACAGTCCTTCGGCTGAAGCTGGAGCTGGTGGTGCTTATGGGTCTGCCTTGCATAGCTTCTGGAAATCACTGGTGGGTAGAAGGGGAAGGACTCACTTCATAAAAGTGAACATATTCCACCTAGTTGGAATTTTCTTTGCTGCAACCACGAGACGGATCCCACAGAGAGTGGGCAGTCAACCCTGGCTGATCTGTGGGGTGAATTTGTGACACATGGCCACAGAGGGATTGAAGGGACCAATATTATGTAGCTCTGTGCTTCAGCTGCACCAGAGAGCTCCCCTCCTTCCCGAGGTCTGCAGGATCTAAATTCTGTGGCTGCATCTACAACCACATAGGTTAGGGAGATGGGAACCTAACCGCCTTCCTGCCCTGCTCTGGTGGGCCATGTTTCTAAAGGTTTGAGCCTACTGCAGCAGGTTTTTCTGGAGACATTTCTTCAAGAGACAGTGTCAAAACCTGGAGTAAAGCTGATCAGAATAGCTGTGAACCAAGCAGAGCAATGATGCCCTCATGGTTCTTTCACCCTGAGCTTGTGCTAACTCTGGCTCTGAATTACTGGCTCACCAAGAGTCCAGAGTAAAGGCTCACCCCACTTTTTGCTAGAGACTTGGGCCCAGAGCTTGGAAGCTCCTGAGACATTCAGTTTCCATCACCTTAGTGTTTGGATGAAATGGTTTTGAAGTCTGACGTGTGT
This sequence comes from Tetrao urogallus, assembly GCF_951394365.1. Taxonomy (NCBI): domain Eukaryota; kingdom Metazoa; phylum Chordata; class Aves; order Galliformes; family Phasianidae; genus Tetrao; species Tetrao urogallus. The sequence continues at coordinate 13,755,811 of NC_136820.1, forward strand.
GCTGCCTAGGAGGTGAGGAAAGATGTTCTGCCATGACACAGGCCTTCATGACAACAAGGTCAGGGCTTGCAGGGCTACAAGGCATTTTTCCATGTCTTACAGAAATGAGAGGAATGCATAGGTTGGTGTTGGTAAGACGGAGTCTTTAATATCACATCCATCATTCAGCTGGCCAGCCACTGCTCCCTGAGGTTCTGTTTGATCAAAGGAGAAAAAAAAAGAGTTCCTATTGCACTTATAGTCGTGCTTCCATCCTATGTCAAGGCCACTGAAGTCCATCAGATGTGAGCATGTGAGAACATGGGTTCAGTTTCATTGATGCTTCACTTCAGTGTCTTTGTCTGGACCACAATCTGCTCAGAGCACAGCAAACTATGCACTCTGTACCCTGAGTGCCAGGGAAACACACTCCAGGCTGGCAGCATTGCCTATTCCCAGTGCACATGGTCCCAGGGAAATATCTGGGGAGTCAAGAACCTGAAGGCTTTTGACTTGTGCCCTTGTGCCTTTTCCTGAACACATTTTTTTACAATGTAGAAGCTTAAAAAAAAAAAGGCACAACAGAAGTTTCTTTGTCTTTTTCTACCTCAGGCTGGAAAAACACTTAAATGTTTGTACCTCTTTTTTCCCAGCTGCATTGGGCAAAGCCACCCCCACATGCCCACAAGTGAAAAGGGCACAATGCAGTTCTGTGGCCACCTTCTCCTATCACCAGCAGCCCAGAGTTAGCTCAGGTTGAATTCAGTCCCTCAGTGCAAATTGCAGGAGTTGTGCCAGGGGTGCTGGAAGGGCTGTGACCCAGATTTATGCACAGAAGTGAATTTGCAACATGAGTGGGCAAGGGGACTCCAACATGTGTGTGGTAGAAGGAGAGGAACCTCCTTCCCTTCTTATTCCTATTGAGCTTGACTGTGGTCTAACGCTGTTCAGCAGAGGCCAGGCACTGGGCAGGGAAGCAGCGGCTGAATACTCTAACAAGTGGCTTGTTAGTGAGGAATGTCCTGCAGTAAGTATGGAGCAGCCTTGTCACTTCTCAGCCAACTCTCTGAGGACATTGAGGAAGGAGGACAAAATGAGTGCAGCCCTCCTGGGCCTCCCCTTAAGAGTTTAAAAGCAAAATATTGATTTTGAGTTACCCTGCTTCAACTCAGCTTCACTCTCCTGATATTTTTATTCCCTTGTAGATTTCTGACTCCATTTGTTTTTTAAAGAAATCGCTGGTGAAGTCATGGTGTGTCCATGTAACATTCCTACGCCTAAAAATATGGTCAATTGACACCTTGAAGGTTTCCAGGCAACTCTAACCATTTGTGACATCTTTAGCTGCATCTCCAGTATGTTCAAAACAGATGAAGTGAATGAATTGATTTTAGCTGTATAAAACCCTTGACGAAAATCTCTTTGTGGCCATCAAAGCCACAGTAAGTAAATCTCTTGATGATTTGTGGAGTATTTGCTTATGCCATGAATTTGATCCTTCCCACCTCTCCACTTGTTTTTCAGCAAGCTTTGCTGTGGGCTCCCCGCTCCTGAAAGCACTGCAGCTTCCTTCCCCTGGGCCAGGGCACGAGCCAGAGAGAAATGATGCTGTGCCTTGCCTACCGCTGTAGCATCACCAGCTCAGACTTGAAACTGTGCGTATACCATAAGGTACCATCCCAACAGCAGAAAATAAGCACTTCACTAGTTGTTTTTAATCACTGCGACACCCAGTTTGCTGCATGAAATCAGGATTGCAAAAGTAGAAGTCAAAATGGTTCTTTGATGGGCTTAAGGAGACAGCTAAAACAACAAAACCTTTCCCTCTCTCCCCAGAAAACATTTGGACATTCACATGTAGTGAGATGTGCAATAGGCTATGAATAAATTAAGTGCAGAATCTCAGCTCCTTTAATGAAATAATCTGCTAAACTGATGTTTGTATGTAGTTCAAAGAAAATCCTTTTGAAGACATATGGCCTTTTCATTGTGTTCCATTTTGGCTCGAGTTTCATAGTACTAATAAAATAAACTGCTGATGAACCTGATTACTTTGGTTTTTTTCAAGGTTCCTCTGAGTATTTCTAACCTTAAAGATTCAGGCTTGTCCAAGCACAGAACTTGGTGTCTCGGTTTCTTCCCCTTGACAAAAAATGGAAGACTGAAGCAGAGGTGGGATTATGCTGAATGCACCACTGATAGGGCTGAAGTGCTGATCGTACCATATTGCAGAAATGTAAGACATTCTTGGTTAATCTGGGAAAGACTCACTGAACCCCAGCGAAACAGCAAATGACTTTGCTGGAAGCAAGGGAAGAGTAAGCAAAGTGTGAGCAGCAAAGTCTGGTTTGGCTAAGTCTTTGACACACATGAAGAGCTGTGCCCACACCTGGTGCCCCAGCCTGACTAAACTGGTAATAACCACCTGATACCTGTAATCTGGCTTGTCTGCATGCAAATCATGAGATTCTTTCAGTCACTACAGTGTCTAGCCCAGTGTTTCTCATTGAACAAGAGCATTTTTTGAAAAAAAAAAAAAAAAAAGCATCAAATCTGAAGATAAAGTGACAAAAAGACAAGTAAGCTGATCTTCTAATAAGCTGCATGGATGGATTGCTACTTTAGGCAGAAACTGGTCAGCGTCATCTTCTTTGGGGACTTTGTTTTTTGGGGAAAAGCAAACAGAACAGCCAAACTCCTTCCCAACTCTAATTTCCTTACTGAAGAACATGAAGTTGGTCATATTTAGCAAATAAAATATGGGACCCATTTCTTTCAGTGCTGCCTCATTTATTTGCCATGTGCAAGCATGGTAATATATATGTAGAAACATTCTGCTCAATTGCAAATCACTGTGGAAGCTGAGGGAGATAAATACTCAGCCCCTCCAAGACTTCTGTTGTCTAAAAACAGCAGTACAGAATAGTAAGGTGGGTAGAGTACTTCTTTTCCCTATAAGTCCTTCTTTGATATCTTTTGAATGATGTGACTCTAAAGCTAAGAACATAATCTATAGAAACTGAAACACACATGTTATATAGGCAGTGATGCCAACATGAAAAGCCACCTTCTTTTCCTTGCACGTGTTGCTGACACTGCTTAAATGACTACAGTCATTTAAGGCCAGATTGGATGAAGACTGGAAGCGTGATACAGTGGGTGACAGCAGCCCATGGCAGTGGGTTGGAACGAGATGGTTTTTATGGTTACTCCCAATTCCAAGACATTGTATGCTTTTATGGTCCTGACTGCATAGACATGGTTGCATGACCTTGGTGCACAACAGCCCACTGCTGAGATAACTGAATGAACCTTCTTATGTGCATTGGAAACAGGAAGAACAGCTGCTGCACGTGGATGCAGCATCTGATTTATCCTGCATTGCAGATGGGAGACCTGATTCCCACAGCATGGTGGCTCTGCGTCAGGACAGAGAAGACCTGGCACTGATTTTAGTGAGAGGGAGAGCAAAATGTGACATGGTGGCAGTGGGAGTGCAGTGCTGCTGCAGCTGGGGCACAGAGTGCAGCAGCATCCCTGAAAGCCAGGCTCCTCCTGCCCTGTTGCCCACAGGACCAAGAGATGCAGCATTCTGCCCTTCCTTCCTATCTGTTTCCTGCAGGGCTGCTTCAGCTAGCAGAAAAAAAATCATCATCTGATTGCCTCAGCTTACACAGCACAAGCTTGTTTTAAAAAAGCTGTGATCATGTCAGCAAGCACGGCCTGTCACGTTCCCACCAGCCTCCTGCCAAAACCGAAGCACACCCCATGCTGACTGCCCAAGAGGTAACCCAGAGGAGGTGTGGCCTGGAGTCCAGCCTGCCCAGCTCCCTCACAGCCTGAGCTGGCAGGTCTGGGGCTGCTATGGGGATGTGGCCAAGAAACAGCCACCTCAGCCCAACACAATGGGGCTGGCAGGGCTTGGGAGCAAATCTGGAGTGCTGCTGGGGCTGTTGAGGGGTGCTTTCAAACTGTGACAACTGGCTTTTGAAGCTTTTCTCTCTTTGAGCAAGCTGAAGGCAGCCCAGGCAGATTTGCTACTTTCTGCCCTTTGAGCTGATACCAGGAAAGGGGGAAGATGGATGGGATCAGGGAGCACATGTCCGCAGGAGATTTCCTCCCTGTATCCCCCCGTGAGGAGCAACTGAGGTTCCCGTGAGGGTGAGGAGGAGGCCAAAGAGCGGCTGCTTCTCCTCGTCACTGGATTTCTAGCAGGAAATCTGTTGGGACATTCTCAGCGCAGCTTTTATCTCTGACTCCCTCCCCACTGAGAGCAAATGATGAGGCCACAAACCCTCCTGCACAGTGCTTCAGTGGTCTGCCAGTGTTTTCCGTCCTGTGGGAAAGCTCCTGGGACATCTCTCCCACCAGCCACTGAGGCTTTCCATCAGACCTGGTCCAGCCATGCCCTACTCAGCCTGAGCAGCCCACAGATCAGCCCAAACTAGGGCAAAAAGCAGGTCGAGGAGGGCACACCCGTGGTAAGAACCAGGTTTAATGAAGTCACAGCAAAACTCTCGGCTAACTCGCCCTGCCTATGAAGATACACATTTCCGCAGGCTGTGAAATGTGTAATGTGAAAAAATGGTTGACGAAGTAATTTCAGCTCTGGCTGTGGTTTTCCTAGTCAGACACGAACATGGTCAGTAGCCCAACCCTTTGCTCCCCAGACGTGACAGCTGCTCAAAAGCTTTCTTTATTCTGAAAAGAAAAAAAATATTCCAAGCCTTCAATTTAAATACACAGAAATCCAAATGCGAGAAGTGTTCATTTGAATTTACACATAAGATATCACAACCTGTAGGGGATAAGGAGAAGATCAGAAAATAAAACCTGTATTTGCTTTTCCTAAAAAAAAGAAAAAGCTCTATTCCAAGTGCAATCACTTTTTCTGAAAACATAGCCTGCATAGACATGAATGAGGTGTTCAGTAAGCTCTGTCCATACTCTAGTGCGAAGAAGGAAAAAAATCACTTTGGTAGCTGAGCCAAGTGAGATAGCCAAACTCAACCTGAGAATGTTTCTGCAGATATCCACTGGGATGTAACACGCCCAGTTTTCAGTATGATGCATGTTCAACTGCAAAGCATCAGCATCTGCAACAGAAGCCTCTTGGTAGAGCTGGTGAAAGCAGAGCAGAGCTATAACAGGAAATGGCAAACGGGTGGCTGCTTGGGTCCTGTAGCACAGCTTGCGGCCTTCAGCTAGGCTGTGTCTGATGAGGATGCCAACAAAGATGGGCTGCTCCAGCCCAGAACCATTTCAGTAGACCCCACCTGAATCTGAACTTACAAGTGGAAGCCCTGCCACATCTCTGCTGGCTTCACGTGAGCCATGGCAAGGAGAGCTGCTCCCATGGCTGCTGAGAGATGTGATGGGGGTGGGGAGAAAACCTGTCATCATTTTTTTTGTGCAGTCACTAGTTTATTTTCTTGTGAATGATAGTAACAGTTCAGCCTACAAAGCTGATGTAGTTGTGAAACTTTTTTTCAGCTGTCAGTGTTCAAATGCCCCTGCATGGATATTTTAAAGCAGTCTGCTTTAACAGCGGTGTGACTATACCTAATGCCCTTACATAATTATTTCTTTAACTTGTTTTTTCAATAGTTTTATTACTCTGAAGATTCTTTTAAAGCTTGTTGTTGCAATCATTGTTTCCACTTCTCATCTTTGTAACTGTTCTCAAGATTTATAAAGTCAGAATTTCCCAAAGCAAGATGCTTCTGCAAGTCATCTATTCAGTTAGGATGTAACAGATGCCTCCTGTCACTAGCTGAATGAATAGACAGGGCAAACTTCAGCTGAATGTCAATGCCCAGATTCCACATATTTTCAGAGAAATAAGAAGCTTCTGGCAAATTCATATCCACTTGGAATGAATGGATGGGTAACAAGGGTGCAATATAAGGACTATTCTGGCACAGCCATCACTCAGAGTTCAGGCACACATGCCTACTACTGGTGTTTGCAAGATGTTTGCAAGACTGTGGCCTTAGAAAGGCTGTAGCAGACTGTGTGGGTTCATGAGTTACCTTGCTCTTCTCTCTCATGTCTTGGCCTCTGCAGTACAAATATGAGAACCTGGGATCTGGGCTGAGGGTGTGTAGTTTAAGAAGATTCTGGCTATTCGGAAGATCCCATCAATGGCTGGGATGGACCAACTGAAGTTTTGCTGGCCACCACTGGGAATAGGAGTGAAGAAAAGGGCATGGCCCAAAGCAAAACCCAGCTAATGTGCAAACGAGACCACCATTCTATATCTTGGCTCTATCAAATGCCACCAGGTATCACACTGGTGAGAAAGGCAGAAAAGGCAGCTGGGCTCAACCTGCCACTGCCTGTTGGGATTCTGAATTGGAAAATTTCTAACTCTTGTTTTATGCAAGTAAGCATAGAGGAAGGAAGGCAGCCAAGAGTTGGTTGAGAGATGTAAGTGCTTCTGCCGTAGGTGTTTGAGGTCAGATCTGCAGAGGGAACCGGCCTGAGCTGCATGAAGTCCCTGCTTGCTGCCCTGCTCAGTGCGCCACTGCTGCCCCAGCCTCTGCTATGCAGACAGCCATGTGCAGCCAGTGTCAAGGTGCAGAGCTCTGGGGAAAATTGCCACCTGATGAGCTTACAAAGTCCCTTCCAACCTGGGGTGTTCTGTGATACCCATGAGCTGTAGATTTCATGGCCTGGTTTCATCAATGTCTGGTAGAAACACAGCTGAGACCTTTTGCTTCTTCGTGCAGCAGCTTTCTGTACCTGGCACACTGTACTTGGACCTCTCTCCTTTATGTGCTTTGTATTCTTCATCCAAGCTAGGCATATCACTTTGACTCCTTCCTCCCATGGGATGGGATTTTATTGGCTTGCAGATTGCATTTGCTCTTACACAGATTTCTTGCATACAAATCAAGAAGTTGAGAGGAAGACAATGTAATGAATATGCTAAGCATGGAAAAGTGGTATATTGTTATGGTTACACTACAGTGTATTTAAGGCAGAAAAGTGAATATAAATACCCCAAAAACAGCAGTTCTGCATCAAAACATAGGAAGAAGAATGGGAGGTTGGAGAATTGAAAATTCTACTGAAAAGAAATGATTGTCTTGCCCTGAATTCCAGTTTTGCCTGACTAGGAATTTTGGCCACTGTGTGTGTGTGCATGCTGTGTATTTGTGTGCATGTGAGTGTGTGTGCATACATTGTAAACTTATATATATACATGTCAATCTGTGAAAATGCATAATTTCTTGGCTCTCATCCTAACCTTTGTGCAACTGGGTGCCGGGATCTGGATATTCAGTGTGCTTAGCAGCACTTTTTAATGAAGAGGTGTTTTCTCCCTTGGAGCTGTCATTCTCTGCCACATCACAGACTCTTTCAGACAGAAAAATAATTGGCCACTTTCTTAGAGCGTGGAATCGGAGAGCCCCAGGGATTGACGGAGTGCTCAGCGAACCGGGACGGTGCCTTGCTGTGGCGCCCACTAGTGACTCCTGCCTTGCTGTGGATGCTCCCTGTGGAGGACCTGCACTCTGGGGCTTGCCATCCGCCCAGCACCTGAATCGGGGCTGGTAGACGGTGCCATGAAATGTGACAGGTGAGATTCAAATCCCTAGAAGGAGAAAGATGAAAAGAAATGGACGATTATTTCCAGAACTGATCAGCTACTAAATGGAAATTCAGTTCATCTTATCCTTTTTTTTTTTTTTCTCTCTCTCTGTAAAATGCACATACTCGTTGTCCAGGGATAGTCTTCTGTGTTTGCAGAAGGCTTTTTGTGTTATTTTGCTGTAAAGATGGGATTTTGGCAGTGCTTATTCTACTTGGGAGCTCATAACATCCACTCTTCTTCTTCATCAACTACTTCCCACAGTTGTTAATATGAGTAAATAGGCAATGCAGTAAAATTTACCCTTAGCAACTCCGACCTACTGCACCACAGGCAGAAAAATGGTGAAATGTATGGTCAGACTGCCTGTGTGCCATCCTTGAGTTCCAGGTGGACTTTCAGAGTACTTTCCTGACAAAAGCATGCCCCTGCCTAACAGCAAAAAAATGCACAAATACAACGAAGCTCACCCTGCCTAGCAAAGTCCAGCTCTGCTACCTGAACATCAGTTCTTGCTGCCCCGACCATTCTTGGTATGACAGTGGTGTCCCACTCCTGCTCCCAGGGGTAGCAGATGAAAGAAGGGCATCTGCCTGAGGCACTGAAGGCTCCTTCTCTTTATACTCACTCCATACTGATTGAAGGAAAAGCACAACCTTCACTTCAGTACCTGGTCCCAGGTCACCAAGAGTACGTGTGTAGGAAGACAGCAGCCACCACCCCCTGGGATGGAGAGATTGCAGCCCTCATACCTTTAACATCAGGCCAGGACTCTGTTCTACTCACCTGGTCGATGCACAGCTTGCCAGCCCTGTCTCAGGCTCAGGATGCATATAAGGGTAACTGGAAGGTGGGATTTTATCTTGAGTAGGCTCAATAAGGTGTAAAGTAGGCAGAAATGTTGCCATGATAATATTATGTCACTGTAACCCCACCACCCTATGACATCAGGGTCTGATTACTCCTATCAGGCCACCAGCTGCTTTCTAATGGGTCTTAGTAAAGGAGGCTGTATTTTAATTCAGGCCAACACCTACCACAAAAGATCAGAAGACTTTCTTTTTTTCGACGTCCTTTTCATATTCATTACATCCATTCCTTTTCTGTCCCTTAATCCATAATAGCTCTGGACAGCAGGAGAACCAGTAACTGCCCCGAAACCTGACTGGTGGAGAAAGGAAAGAGTACAGACCAAAAAAAAAAAAAAAAAAAAGGAAAAAAATAAAAAGAAGGAAGGAAGGAAGGATGTGCATTTGTGCATGGTTCAAAGTTCTGCCATGATGTTGCCCATTTATCTGTACTTATCTGCATTCAGCCTCTTTCAGGCTAAAATTTCCCCTCAGTAATGTGCTAGAATCAACACAACCATCCATGCTAAGAAGAAAGAGTGGTGCTCATACTTCCTGGAGTTAATTGGAGAAAAAATGGTGTGCAGATGCTTTCACGGGGCCAGTGGCAAAATAGAGATTTGTTTTGTGATGAGGAGTGAGTTCGGTGTTTTCTTGGTGTGGGGTTGGGGGGGGGGGGGGGTTGTTTGTTTGTTTTGAAGGGTGGTGGGTGGCAACCTTTTGGATTTCACAGAACTATGGAATCATTTAAGTTTGGACAAGAGCTCGAAGATCATCCATTCCAACCGTGGACCCGCCCCCACTATGCCCACTGACCACGTCCCTCAGTGCCGCATCCACATGGTTCTTCAACACCTCCAGGGACAGTGACTGCAGCACCTCCCTGGGCAGCCTGTGCCACTGCATCACTGCTCTTCTGGAGAAGAAATATTTCCTAATATCCAACTTGAACAGAAAGCTAGTTACGCTTCCTCTTCGTGATGTAACTTCTTTCTTCTGTGTACGTACTGTGCCGCCCATAGCAGCTCTCTCACGGGTTTCTGACGGGCACTGACTGCCCCAGCCAGCCCAACCCACGCTGCGCAGGACGCACCTCTTCCAGAGCGGCTTTCCGAGCCGGAATTCAGCCGGGGAAGAAAGTGCCCATTGACCCCCCTTTATCTCCTAACGACCCCGCTCCGCTCCGCCTTTGGTCTCGCTGCCCGCAGATGGGCCTTTTCGGAGCGCTACCTGCGGGCATCAGCTCGTTGTGAAGGCGCATAGCCCTGCGAGCCCGGTGCTTAGAAACGCTTAGGGGCACTTGAGGCCTCAATGCCGAACGCAGCCCCCCGTCGCGGGGGCTTCAAAGCGCCGGCTGACACCCGGCCGGGCCGGAGCTCCCCCAGGCATGCCCGGGGCGGCTGCAGCCCACAGAGCCCGGCGGCACGCTGCTGCTTCCGACGGGCGTTCTGTCGCCACCCACACGTCGGGGAGGCTGTTTAACAGTGGATCCACGCTAGGCCCGGCTGTGTCGGGGCCTTGGCGTGCTGAAAATGTAACTTTTTAAAGTGCTGGAACAAAAAGCAGAGCGTCTTTTAATGAGATTTAGGGCGCTGCTGTTTAAGCAGCTTAGTCGAGTCCATGCTCTTTGAATACCATTCTGATTCTACGTTTCTGATCCAAAACCAAAAAATCAGCTGTTCAGTACTCTCTTTGATAGACGTGTAAATACAAATAAGCTCAAACAGAGCGGATCTACAGCCATTACAGCCACGTCGGGGATCCTGGCGTGTTCCCATACTTCCATCACATGCTGTCAGGCCGACAATTGGCATTGATCTATGAGCCAGTAAGCGACCGTGCTTTAAAACCAGGGGAAGGTGCTAGGCATCCCTCATTAGGCTTATCGGAGGGTGAAATACACACGTTTAAGGAGAGCTGTTTGGAGATCCCTGTGCATGAATAATACGAAATATGAAGTGCTGCTCGTGGTTATGTTTGGCTCCATGATCCTAATTTCAGTCTCTTCTTCTCCCTGGGTTTCCATTTCGTCTCCATAGTTCAATTTCGAGAAAGAAATGTCACCTCAGAACTAAATCCAACTGAGTACTTTTCCCATCTCCTTTCTGTAGCTTTCCCAAATATTTGTGAAAATGACAAAAGCACCTCCTTGCAAAGCATTACACTTCCTGAAACATGTTTTGTTTCTGTAGCCAGCAGGATGCCTTAGGCCCAGCAACAAGGAACAGTTATATGATCTTCAGTAGCAAAATTATCCATTGCCAAGAATGTGATTCAAGCTCAGTCTGTTAAACTTTGTCTGTGTTATACTGCCATACTTCACTGCTTAGGAACAGATCTGGATTAGCTAATTATTAGCTAATGATTAGCTAATTATTAACTAATAATTGCAGTTCCCTTTAATACAATATTGCTGCTGAAGATGCAGAGTTTTTTAGCTATCATTTCTCCTATGAATTAGAAAAAGGACATGACTGCTAAGACTACTTGGAATACTGCTTTATTTTCAAGTAGGGAGTTGTTTCTGTTATCTCCTGATTCAGTAACTCATGCCTGTTCTTCCTGTTCCAAACATTATGTCTGGAAAAGGGTGTTCTTCTCCTCGCTTTCATTAATTAACCCCATGATAAGTATGGGGCTTATGCTTTTGTATACCTATGCACATCTTTTTAATGTTTAAGTCTATATTCTGCCTTTTTGAATTGGTTATGATACATAATAAATTGGCAGCTAAATGTAATTGGTTGCCAAAGACTAAAATTGCTAATAGCTCAACACCATCCCCACTTAATATTAAACATAATAGTTCTTTGGTTTTATACACCTATTGATTTCCCCTATTTAAAGTACACATTTACATATTTCAACAGCAGCTCTCTGGCTTTTTACCCTTCAGGGTTTGATTTTTTACACCTCATAGTATATTTAAAGCTGCACTTTTTGTAGCTTCAGGACTGTGTACTCCCACGTCATAAACTAACATGGATTAGTGAGCTTTGCAGCTATAGAGCAACACTTCTCAACAGAAAAAGAAAGGGGAGGGAGTGGCGGGTGAGGAGGCATTTTCAATTAATTTCGTCTCCTAGTGTTCCCATGAAGGAGGTGTCTCTTGTCTGCATGTGAGAGATTGAAACAGCCTGAGCACTGGAAGGATGGAGCAGGCTTCTTCATAAAAATACTCACCGAGGTTCAGCATCAGGCTGCAATGCCCCGAGCCTTTCCCAAGCATACTGATGTGCCTCTGATTATTCTGCGTGCTATAAGCTCTCTGCAGCCTTGAAAAGCATGAAGATGTTAGAAAAAGAAAAGAAAGAAAAGGAAGAAGAAGCGCTCGTGTGTGAGTGACTGCATCTGAAAAGTCTCCAGTTTAGTGATTTCAAAAAGGGCTCTGAAGGATGGTGGAAGCGTGGCAAACCTCATGATGGCATCTCAAAGTATCCTTCCTTTGCCCAGCCCCATACTCTGTGTGTAGTTGGAGATCAATGGAGGGGGGGGGGGGGTGGAGGTGGAGGGCAGGTTGGGTGGCTGAAGAAAATCTGTGAAATCCCATCCCAAAATTGCTGTAAAGGTGAAAGTATTGCAGCCCCTCGGGAGTTGGATGCTAGCAGATTGAGGAGGGCATCCAGAAACAGCAAGCTTTTTTTTTTTTCCCCACCAAAATGAGAGCAAGGAAAATCAAGTAAAGAAAATAAATACTTCACAGAAACGGTTCAAATGTAGCACTCAGGAAATGACCCCAGGACCTGGATATCCTGCAGAGACAAGAGCGTGGTGACAGGAGCACAGCATAGCAGTGCATTCTGCTAACCAGAATTCTTAAGCTGTCTGTGTAGAACTGTTGTGTGTGTATCCATACTCACATAGGTAAGGATAATGGATATATATGGCTACATGGGGTGATGTGAGAAGGTATATATATGTGCACAGTAGCCTGATGGAATAGGTTATATGGATTTCAACTTCTTTTCTCCTCCTAGGCCCTTCCTTGCAGGGTGCTTCGGTTTAACAGTGTTAGTCCCCATGAATTTAAACCATTTGCTGAAGCTCTTTTCTGATCACTGACCTCCAAGAAACAGGAAAGGACTCAATCCTACCCCAAAGGCAAAGGAGAAAATATTTCAGCACCGCACTGATCTGCCGTAACTGAGGCTGCATTCTCCTTTAGAGTCGGACGTGCTCCTCGTTTGAATAAACCCAGGGAGTATATTTGAATAAAGTGCAACAAAACGAGATAATCTGTAACCCTTCAAAGACCTACACTGTCTTTCAACATTGTTTTTGTGGTTTGGGGGTTATTCTGATAGTTTTACGAACCTAATTCTCCTTTCCGTCTCACCAGCCTGCTGCTTCTGCAGCTCTATCTCTCAGATAACACCTGCAGGGCTGCGGGACCCATTCGGAAATCTGTCCCACTCACGACCGAAAGATCCCGCAGCTCTGCACGGCGGCGTTCCTCGGCGCGACCCCGGAGGGGCAGCGGGAACGGAACTGAATCGTAGTTGGGCGGGGGGCGATGCCCGACCCTCCGGGAGGCGAGATGTGAAGCAGGGGCGATGACAGGGACTGCGTCCCGAGAATTTGGTTGGCGGCTGGGACGGCAGCTTGAATCTGCGGGCGGAATCGCTGATTTTGCGCGGCGTGCGGGCTGCGTGACACAGCACCCAAATGATGGCTCGCGTTCTCCAAACCCGGCCAGGCGAAACGCAATGAAACCTGGCCCCGGGTTCTGTCCCTACAGCCACCGGGCCGAATAGGAGCTGCGGGACCCGAGGCGGGAGTTGAGGCGAGACTGGTCCGAGATGAGCTTGAGATACATCGTTCCCTGCAGTGAACCGCAAGGAAACCGTAATTCGTTAGGAAAACTTCATGCCGAGCGCATTTCGATCCGGTCCATAAAGCTCTCAGTTTTGCAGGACGGCCACGGGTTTGCGATCCCTCCCCCGACCCGGTTCCCTGCTCGAGGGAAATCCGAGCGGCGTCGGGAGGTGTCTGCACCGCTCTGCCTAACGCGAGGCCAGGGAAATTCTGGAAGAAAAAATGCAGCAGCCTCGAACTGAACGGCACCTGCCCTGCAAGGCTTCTTCAAATTGTGGCAGTTGTGTTGTAAAATTAATTCCCTCAAACACTACCCAGTAGCCTCGCAAAACCTCCTTCACCTCTGCCCCAGCCCCGGAGACGGACAGCCCGACGGAGCGGCCTCGGGCAGGGGAGAGGCAGCTGAGCCTCAGCGGAGCTTCGGCGGATCTCTCCCCATTCCACCTTTCCGTTCAGCCTCAGAGCGGGGCTGCCTGGCGGGCGCTGCCCCCCTGCCGGAGTTGTACGGGGAAGGGGCAGCAGCGCCCAGCGGCCGCGCTGCTCCATGCAGAAGCGATGAGCGTAGGACACTTTTTTGTCGTGTCCCTCGTTCGGACGCAAAAATTGGGAATAATGTTATCCAGGAGTGAGCAGGTGGATAGGGCCGGGGGTGCTTCAGTGCCGGTGCCACCAGCCCCCTCCCCCCCCACTCCCCTCCCCAGGCTCCCCACATGCGTATTTGCTTGCCCGCAGCCGGAGGCGGGCAGAGCGAGGGCTGCTTCCCCCGGTCCCTCGCTCCGCTCCGGGGCACGCAGCGAGCCCCCCGACCGCCCAACCGCGCCTCGGCCCCTGGTCCAGCGGCTCGGTTAATTACAGGCTATTATCGCGGTGGCCCCGGTGAGGCTCCTCGGAGCTCTACGCGGTGAGAGCCGCGGAGCCCCGTCCCTTCCCCGCGCGTCTTTCCACCCGGCAACGAAATCCCGGCTGCGCCGCGGGTCTCCTTTACGTTGTGCCGCGGTGAGGGGGCAGGGATTCCGCAGAGCTCCCCGCGAAGCGCCGGGCTGCGGGGAGAGGGCGAGAGGCTGCGCTTTGGGAGCTGCAAAGTCGTTCGTGCCGAACCGCACGGGCGCGTCAATATTCCTAAATATCCGCTGCCCCGCGCTTCGGAGCAAAATGTTCCCCTTCGAGTAATGCGCGGAACAGATTGGTTCCACGGCTCGGGATCTGGCACTCAAGCGAATCCGCCCTGCCTTCCCGGACGGGGATGCTGAAGGGGAAAGCGCGTTGCTAGAATCCTCCACCGAGTTCCCGAACACTGAACTTGCACCCGGCTTCCAAGGAGACTGCCCCATTAACGTGCCACTTCCCCGGGATTGATGCCGCCCGGGGAGCGAACAGGGGCCGGCAGCCGCTCGGCGGGGCTGAGGCACAGCCCCAATTGTTCCAACGGCGGCACGGCCCCGGGGGGCCTGGGGGTGGCCCGCCCCGTCGCAGCGGCCCGCCAGGTGGCCGTCCTCCATCCTTCCCTCCCTGCTGGGCTCTGCTGTTAGCTCCCATCCCGGTTTCTCTCTGGACTCCCAATTCCTGCTGTGCCCAAGCCTCGTGCGCCCGTTGCTATCCAGATCAGAAATAGTGGTTCGTTTTCCTATGTGTTTTTCCTTTTTTTTGGGGGGTGGGGTGGGGTGGGGTGGGGTAAGAAGGGGGACCCGGGCTCGCCGCCGGCTCAGCCCTCCCCCGGAGCGGTACGGGCGCTGGGCAGACCCGCCGGCTGCGGACGGGGGGGTCGAGGAGCGGGGGGACACGCGCACCAGAGTCACAGGTGACTTGTTCCAATTAGTAGCTGTCTAATTAAATTAGTGTCACCCGGCCCAGCCAATGGGCCGGCGGGGGTGGAGGGCGGCGAGGAGGCAGCTCGGTACAAGCCCCTCCCCGGCGGCCCGAGCGGCCCGGCGTGCCGGTATAAATGGGATCGGCGGAGCCTCGGCGCAGCGCTGCGCGGCCGCGAGTCGGGGCCGGCATCGGGTACCGTGGGGGGTTGTGCAGAGCCGCCGCCGCCCGCCGAGGATGCAGCTGGGAGAGCCGCTGCTGGCGGCGGCGGGGGGGGGCCTGCCGGGAGCCCCCTTTTATCCGCTGGAAGGCGGCGGGCGCGGCGGAGGGACCGGAGCCGGAGGAGGAGGAGGAGGAGGTGGCGGCGGAGCCGGGACCCGCGGGCCGCCCCGCCCGGGATCCCCGGCGCATCTCGACCTGGACAAGGCGGCCAAGAAGTTCGCAGCGGCTCCGGCCATGCTGGGCGAGCCCGACGGGGGGGAGCCGCCCTTCGCCGCTCCGAAGCCGGACGGCCGCAAGACCACCCCTTGCGGGGAGGAAGAGCTGCCCTCGGCCGCCGTCGCCCGCTACTCCATGGACAGCCTGAGCCCCGAGCGCTACTACTTGCAGTCCCCCGGGCCGCCCGTCGCCGAGTTGGGGGGGCCCTGCGCTCTCTTCCCGTACCCGCCCGCCGCGCAGCACGGCGCCGTGTACCAGGCGCCCGGCGGGCCGCGCTACCCCTACGGCTCCGTGCTGTCCTCGGGCGGCTTCGCGGGTGCCGTGTGCCCGCCCGGCGGCAGGGCGCAGTTCGGGGGAGGCGGCGGGTACCAGTACGGGCAGGCGGCGGCCGGCGGAGCCCTCTACGGCCCCTACCCGCCGGCCTCGGGTTCCTGCGGAGGGCTCGGGGCGCTGGGGGTGCCGGCGGCCGGGCCCGGGCTGCGGGCGCAAGTCTTCCTCTGCAACCGGCCGCTCTGGCTTAAGTTCCACCGGCACCAGACGGAGATGATCATCACCAAGCAGGGCCGGTAAGCGAGTGGGGGAGATCGCGGGGGAAAGGGAAAGAGAAGGGGCCGCTCGGGAAATCCCGCGGCCCGAGCCTTCTCTCCGTGCCGTCCCGCATGCCGTATGTTTTCCTTCTCTCCCCAGGCGGATGTTTCCGTTCCTGAGCTTTAATATCACCGGCCTCAACCCCACTGCCCACTACAACGTCTTCGTGGAGGTGGTGCTGGCAGACCCCAACCACTGGCGCTTCCAAGGGGGGAAATGGGTGACGTGCGGCAAAGCCGACAATAACATGCAGGGTAAGTGTGGGCTTCCCGCCTGCTCTGCTTCCTAAGAAGGCTCCCGATGCGGGAGGAGCTGCGCACTTATGGCCGCTTTGAAACCCTCGTACGGGACGGGGACACCTGGGGGTCGCGGTGGAACGAAGCCCCGTGCTCTGCCCGGCTGCTCACCGCCGCGCTGCTCTCCTCCAGGCAACAAGGTGTACGTGCACCCTGAGTCGCCCAACACCGGAGCACACTGGATGCGGCAGGAGATCTCTTTCGGCAAGCTGAAGCTGACCAACAACAAGGGAGCCAACAACAACAACGCGCAGGTGAGTGACGGTGCTCCCGGGAGCCGTGTCGGTAGTGGCATGCAGCAAACAGAGCTGCTGCATCGCTGCTATGACTTGTTCTTTTCTTAGTGGGTTGTTAGTCCTTTAGTCCTGTAGATGTCTTTAAAAGGAGAAGCGATGTCAGAAGTAGATGTGTAAATTTCTATCTTTGGCCACTATTTTCTTCAACTTCACGTTGCTCAAAATGTAGCAGTGTAGCTGATGGCTCTCAATTTCCTGCATTTGCAGAACCTGGCATATTAGCAACCTATACAGGCTGTAGCCCTTTGTTTCATTTGCTAGCAGTAAAAAAAAAAAAAAAAACACCATTCCCAAGATGAGGTCAACCTTGCAGCCTGTGAATGTTGATGCGGGGTGCAGTTTGTTAACGTTCTCTCTTACTCTTTCAGATGATAGTCCTGCAGTCTCTACACAAATACCAGCCTCGGCTTCACATAGTGGAAGTGACTGAAGATGGCGTTGAGGATCTGAATGATTCTTCAAAGACTCAAACGTTTATTTTCCCTGAAACGCAGTTCATAGCAGTTACAGCCTATCAAAACACCGATGTAAGAATGGGTTGTGCAAAATGACAAGAATATAATGAAGTGTCGAAGGTTCAGCATGTCAACTCACTGTGCTCTGCTTTCATTTTTTTAGATTACTCAGCTCAAAATTGATCATAATCCTTTTGCAAAGGGCTTCAGAGACAACTATGACTCGTAAGTATGCCTGTACCTCTTATCTTGCAGCTGTCTGGGGAGGCGTGGTTCTGCCCTCAAATGCTTTTATATATAAAAAGGAGAAACTTGGAGATGCTACTTAAGTTATTTAGAAGTAGAAATAGTGTCATTTTGCTAGTTCATGCACCCATTTAGAAGTTAAATATGAGAAGTTAAATATGTCTAGAGAGATAAATGGCCATTTAATTACTTAATATGCTGTCTCGATCCTGTTTCCTAGCAGGATTCTGAGCTCTGGTTAAATATCCCACCAGAACCTTGCTGGCCTGCAGGCTGGCAGCAAAGCATCTGCTGTTAGAGTGGCAAAATAGCCATCTTCCAATTGTAAGGAAGACATTCGTTTTGTGAGCAATTTCTGTCATCAAAAGGCCTTTGAAAGACCATAGGTGCATGTACTCAAATCTGGCTTCTAAAAGTGCTGCCTTTCATTTAAGATGGCTTTGGCCGAGGAGAGCGGGTATGTGTAACAGCAGTATTCTACTGCTGTTTAGCATTTTCTACTGCTCTAGGAAAACCAGCATTAACTCCGAAGGCTGATAGAAGGTCCAGATAAACATGGTTGTGACTCCTGTTAAGAACAGCTGCTTTCTTCCTGCTTGTTTTCTAATACCATATTTGGAATTGTAAAGAACTCTCAGTGTTTCTCTTTTATGTTGTAGCATGTACACAGCTTCAGAAAATGACAGATTAACTCCATCTCCCACGGATTCTCCTAGATCCCACCAGATTGTCCCTGGTGCCCGATACAGCGTGCAGCCATTCTTCCAAGAACAGTTTGTCAACAACCTGCCCCCCACCAGATTTTACAATGGCGAGAGAACCGTCCCACAGACCAATGGCTTGCTGTCCCCGCAGCAGAGCGAAGAGGTGGCCAGCCCTCCCCAGCGGTGGTTTGTTACTCCCATGCAGCAGCCCAGTGCCAACAAACTGGACATGAACTCCTATGAGACGGAGTATTCTCCTAGCACCTTGCTGCCCTATGGCATTAAATCGCTCCCTCTTCAGACATCCCATGCCTTGGGGTACTACCCTGACCCAACGTTTCCGTCCATGGCAGGCTGGGGGAGTAGGGGCTCCTACCAGAGAAAAATGGCCACGGGATTACCTTGGAGCTCCAGGACGAGTCCTCCGGGCTTCTCTGAAGACCAGCTTTCAAAAGAGAAGGTGAAAGAAGAAATTGGCTCATCCTGGATAGAGACTCCACCCTCCATCAAGTCTCTAGATTCCAACGATTCTGGGGTCTACACAGGTGCTTGTAAGAGAAGGCGGCTCTCCCCCAGCACTTCGAGCAACGAAAATTCCCCATCCATGAAATGTGAGGACATTAATGCTGAGGACTATAGCAAAGACACTTCAAAAGGCATGGGCTACTATGCGTTCTATACCAGTTCCTAAAGCATCCTTTTGTTCCAATTGGCTATTTTTTCAGGGTGGCCTTTGTTTTCTTTTGCATTACAATTGCCAAAAAGACTCTTGCCTTCCACCTTAAATTGTCATGTGCAATTCTAAAGAAGGTGCCAAAGCTTTTTGACTGTTGCAGGTTATTAAGTAGGAAAAGCAAATCACAATATGATTTTTCTCTTAGAAGAAACAGCATGTGGAAAAGCTGTAAGCAGGAGCCTAGATTTTCTACAAGGTGGTTTATTTATTGGAGACACTGAAGTGTACAGTTTGGCTTGGCTCAGAGGCCTGATCAAATCTGCACACTGAGGAAATAGCAGTTGGATTCCAAATTTCACTTCCCTGCCTTGCCCCTCTGCTAAAGGGCACTGGGGTGGGGGCTGCACATGCTGTTTTAAACAGAACTGTTTTCTTCAACTCTTGTTTGCAGATTACTTGACTGAGTTGGGCATTGCTCAGCTAAGGCTTTCTTTAGCAGAAGATGGTTAAAATAAGGCCTGCTCCAGGCAGCTGAACTTGAAGGTCTTGCTGCTAGCGATGCTTTTATAATGGCCAAATTTGACTTTTAAGGAAAGCATGCCTCCATCCCAAAAGCCTAACCTTTACTGAGGTGGCAAAAAAAAAAAAAAAAAATCCAAGTGTACAGTTGTGTTTTGTCTAGGTACACTGTAGAATATTGTGGAATAATATATAGTTGACCTATAGCTGTTCAGTCAGAAGGACCTCCAGTGGTGCTTTGAAGTTCAAAATGCTTTTTTTTTTTTTTTTTTTGGTTAATCAAACTTTGCATATGGAGCATTGCAAAGAGCATTAGCAGATTTCTATTTGCGTGTATGTAAAGTGACTTTCAGCTGCCCTGTATCAAACTGGAAGTGATGTAACCTGCCCACTCTTCTTGCCTATAGTTTCAGCCATTTTAAACGGATCAACCCCAGAGCACTGGCACAAAAAAATTCTCCTGGTGAAACTTGGTTCTGCTTTTATATGTACATAGTAGTAATTTTTAATAAACGTGGTGCTGCCAGGGATGAGAGTGTGGGTGGCATCTGCTTCTTTGCTTCTACCAGGTTGGGGGGGAGGAGGGAGCACAAACCTGTGTGCGCTGCATGGTTAAAGACTGGTGGGTTGTGATGGCTCTTAACTCCAACCACTTTGTGTAAAGTTGCTGTTTTGTCTTGCAGAGTGCAGATAAGGACGATGCTAGTGGTATTAATATTACTACTTTCATTTGGGGATTTTTCTCGTTTCACTTGTCCTTCTCTTTATCCAGCGAGATTCCGACCCCCTCCTTGCTTGCTGCCAGCCCTGAGGCGCCTCTTTTCCCATACGGGGGTGAAGTGCGAGCCCAGCCCGTCCCGAGGAGCCGGGTACGGCCCTGGCTCTGCCCCTGCCTCTTCCCGGAACGCGTTAAAACCTCCCCCGCGCCCTTATCTGGGGAGAAAGCCTCTCCTGGAGAGGTGATTGAATGTCGGCTCCCGCGGCAGCATCACCTTTCCCGAGGAAATGCAGGCGGTAATGGGATTAAGCTGTTAGCGATGCCCGCCGCAAACAAAACAGTGCAAAGACTCGGACTGGAGGAGTTGGCGCAATCGAGGTGGGCTTTTGCAACGGGCTGGAGGGAGAGAGGGACGTCTTCCCGAAGAGATTTCTAGCGCCGAGTTCGGTGCACTTCCAGCGAGGCATATTGTCGATTCGGGACGGGAAGATTCTTGCCGAATTTCTTAAACGGTGGAAAGAGCTTTTTCTTTTTAAATTCTTTTTCTTTTTTTTCTCCTCTCCTTTCAGTGGGGGTAAACCCGTTTTTCCTCACCCCCCGCTTTCATTCTCATGCACAGCGCACCGCAGTCGGGGAGAGCGGTTCCTTCTCTGTGTGGCGTTGGCTGAGGGCTGTACGTGTAAGTTTGCAATTCGCGATTTAAAAAAAAAAAAAAAAAAAAAAAAAAAAAAAAAAAGCAAGAAAAGGAGAAAAAAGAAAAAAAGAAAAAAAAAACTTGTGAAAAGTCCTCACACTATTTAATAGAAACATAAGTGCCTGGCTGGCCCCAATTAACACCTTGTGATTATAATGCATTCCTAAAACGGGGTGTCAGACGCCAAATTGTGAATAAAGGCAGCTAATTAATCTTCATAGGATGACACCGATAAACAACTCAATATTTAAATAAAGATCAAGGAGCCGGACGCCTATTTGTTTATATTAGCGGAAGATAAAGTTAACTACCTTTGCGCTTCGCTTCGTAACGCCATTTACTGCGGCAAACAGCAGAGAGCCTCGACCCCGGGCTGCGGGCTCCTTATCGCGGGGGGGGAGAACAGGGGGTCCCAGGAAGGTCCCCTCATACGGGCGAGCAGCGCTGCGGGGACGCCCGGCCACCGGGAGCGGGGCTGGGGGGGATGAGCGCGGCGCCGGGGCTCCCCTCCTCCGTTTTCCCCACCCTTGAAGCACACTGCGAACGATTTGAGGCCGTTTGTTGCGATTTAACGACTATCTCACGTATTTGTCTGTCATTCGAGGGGAGATGCTTCAGCTCGGTGTTTGTATATATTTTTTTTTAAATCAGATCAGAGGTGTTCTTCCCAGGGCTGAGCAGGATGGAGACCTCTCGTCGGTGAAGAATTTGGGGATTTTTCGTTAAAAGAGCCCCGCTCCTGCACTTGGCTCGCTTTCCCAACGAAACTTCGCTTCTCGCGGCTCACCCCACGTTTCACCGCCGATATTTCGCACCCATCGGGGAAAACAAAACGACCCCGAGTCCCATCCCTTCCGACGGCTCTTCCCCTCGTCGTGAGAAGGGCTGCTCTCTCCGGGAGGAAGGAGCAAGATTTTTGTTGTTGTTGTTTTCTTTTCGAGTACGTGACAAAGGTTTTACTTTCAGTCTGAATTTCTTCCACCCTACCCCATCCCCAACGCCGGGTTTTCACAGCCCGCTCGCTGCTTTTCGCCTCCCCTTTGCTGCTTTACGAAGCTCCCTCAGCCGCTGCCTCCCTCTCCCCAGAGAAAAGAGCGGCGTTGGAGGCCGAGGAGGGGATTCACCCTCTGTGGTATACCTCGGAAATGCCCCATCCCGGCCCGGGGTGCAGGAAAAGCCGGTGGTGAGCGGTTGGGGCAGCCCAACTCTGTGGAGAAAATGGTGCTGAGGTGATGGAGCGGGGCCTGGAAGCACCTCCGGTGTGCCATCCATCCCACGGAGCTGCGGTTTGCTACCGTCGATGCTTTGTTCTTTCTTTCTTTTCTCTTCTTTTTTTCGTTCATTTGTTTGTTTCCTCTTCATCCCCCCCCCCCCCCCCCCCCCTTTTTTCTTTATGTTTTTTTTTTTCTTTATGTTTTTTTTTTTCTTTTTGTACCTTTTCCCCTCTGCTGAAGTATCCGAAGCTCGTTCCCCACCTTTCAAAGCAGCCGCAGCCCTCTTTGTAATAATAATATCTCTAATATAAATGTTGATCTAATCCTCATTGGAAGGACTTTAGTGCTTGCTGGGTATCGCAAATAAATAATCCAGGGGCGAATGCCATTAGGCTGAAAGCGTGGAGTGCAAAATATGATTTGAATAAAGTGATAGGGTGGTATCTAATATTTCCTTTAGGGAGTACTATACTCCGAGCTGTCACAACCAATTGTGTGAATAGACGAGACTGAGGGATGTGATCCTAATCATATTGATGAAACATTCATCTGAAAGACTGAGCGCAACCAGAAGGGACTCACTCGGAATACAATTAAATCCTAATCTGGGGAGGAGGAATCCTCTGCAGGCTTCCCTCTAACCTGCCGCCTTCTCCCTTCTTTTCATTTTGGAGTCAAATAAGAGACAGAGAGAGAGGAAATAAAGAAACAGAGTGCTGGGCCATTTGCCTGCTTGAATGACTGAACTGATGCTGGATGGGAAGGAGGTTGGTGTGCAGACCTGACCCTGTGGGGAACAGTAAATAAAGGCCTGATTTTGCTCATGTGAGTAGCTACGTACCTACTGAAGGTTTCCACATGTGAGTGGTGTTATTTGGCTGCAGAAGGCATGCGTGTTAGGGGAAGTCCCTGTCTGACCACCAGTTCAGTCATGGGCTTGTAAGTAAAGTTGTTGTACGCTGTTTAGTTTTCATCCACAGCAAATAGATGATTTGTTGCTGATTGACAGTATTTAGTAGCAAAGGGGTAGTTTTCCTGTCTCGAGCATTTTGTTTCTGCTGGGCCCTTCTCGTCACGGTCTCAGACTGCCTTCCAGGGTTGTACAGCACACAGGGTGAAATGACAGTAGTCTCCCAGTCCTCTTCATACTTGGTGGTATCCCGTTGGATCATGATAGAGACAGTTGAAGTTAATGCTATAAGAAGAGGGACCTATTTTGATAATTACTTTCTCAGATCTTACTCTGAGAAAGTGGATGGTATCTGTAACAGTCCAAAAGCCAGGCTGACTGCTTTTTATCACCTATTGCTCTTGGGGAAGGTGCTGAACAGGTGCACTTTTCTAATGCATACCACCTTTTGGCTTAGACCATTAAAACTATGCCTGAATTCACACAGTGATATTTTAAACTGGAAAAGCAGTCCTTGTTCTTCCTCCTGCTACTTCATGAAGTCAGGCTTCCTTTGAGTTTTTAAAATCCGAATCTGTTCTGATGTTTTCAGAGCTTTTTCAAAACCAGATGCTCTTTTATCAGCAAGACCAAGGTGAGTTCTTTCAGTGTGGAGTGTTCTCCATGCAAGGACAACATTCAGCTCTCTTTTAATGGGGTGTGATATCTGCAAATGAGGAAAGGATGCATATGTGGAGTAGGAAGACAGCTAACAAATCTGCAGCAGGAGCTCTGAACTTGCCATGTCAGTCCACATTCTCTTCCACAGAGGTACGAGCTCTGCAGACTTATGGTTTTTGGAAAGATGTTTACTGTTGAAGTAGGTTTGCTACAGTTATTGTAAAGAAGTATCATTTTAGCAGGTTTGTGAATGGAGTTCTTGTTAGAACTCATTTATACTTTGTCTATATATGCTGAGCACAAGGGATCCAGTTCTGTTATGATTTGTTCTTGTTTTCTTACAGTGAGGTAAGGATTTTATAGTCTACATTGGGCATTAATTGTTAAACTCCATGGAACTGTTAAGATCACTTTTATTTACAGAGCAATACAGTATGTGAAAATTCCTTGATATAACTGCAGATTTCCTTTGGGGATGAAAACAATCCACTTTTATTTTTAACCTGGACTTTTTGTTTGTATGCTCAAGAATAGCAAGCAGACTGATTTTAGGGACTTACCTTTGTGTTCACAAAATTGTTTGTAGTACTCTCCTATTTTTCTGGTGAGAAGAACTCTTCAGAAACTGACCTACTTGTGATGTGCTAGCACTTCCTTCTTCTTGATAAATTCCCAATGGCAGAAATAATATTACTTTAAATACTCTCTTTCCCCTATTAAATCTTCTCTTTGCTTCCTATAATGAGTAAGAATACGTGACAATGATATTCTTATTATGACTCAAGTCAAAATTTAGGCAAGCAGAGCTCTTAAACTGTTTCTTCAGAGGATGTGTCAACACACAGATGAATTTTCAGCAGCTCTTCACAGTAGCAGGGAAACTTTATCCTCTCTCATACTCCAAATAAGACAGACAAAGCCCCACTTGTGTAGTCTCATTTCCACTGATACACAGAAAGTATCTTATTTTTCAGTAGCTTTGTTTTTTTAGGTCTCAAGATTATTGTTCAGCAAAATATTTTTTACTATTATCCCATCTCTTGTTACTTCTTTCTATGAAGGAAGGATTTTGCCTTGCTGCTTTTATATTGCAATTCCTTCTTAGGATCATTTGAGGGTAACAATAGGATGATTATTATTTTTGTCAGTTTTTGTTATTTTCTGTTTCTTTGGGGGGGAAATATCTTTGATTCAGAAGAAGAATTATGGCTGAGTCTATGGTTCTTGTTTTACTTGCAATGTTCCTAAATTTTGTGCCAGCGGCAATCTGAATAGCAGATAAATCCACCCTGTAAAGGTCAGTATGAAATCTGCAATTCATTTCTTTATCCAATCTGCTTAAATTATATGTCCCTAACACATTTATTGGAATGCCTGCTGGCATTGGCCACCCTTATGTATTGGCCTGAATGGGTCAATATGTAAGGGTGATGGCTTGAAAACTAAGAATGTGGTTATTTTTCAGACAAACCAGTTCCCAAATACAGTTCACTGTGCAACAGCAGAAGTGTTTGTGTTGGCACTGAGCAGAGAGAAGAAACAGCAGAAGGTTAGAATGAAAACCAAATATCCTTATTCTTGCAAAGGGATGCTGGTGACATCTTTCATCTGTTTAAACAGCAATGCTCATGACAATTATTTTTTATTGCTTTCCCCTCACAATAACGGTGCATGACAGGTAATGCTTGAATGGCAAAGTCGGTACCCAAAGTAGTGATCGGTTTAGCTGCCAGTCCTTGAAAGCTTTTGAGGAGCTCTGTATAAGTTCCCTGCCTGGAAGGCAGCGTGAGAGGACTTTCTGGTCCAATAGAGAATCCACAGTGGTACAGTCAGAGTAATTCTGTAGCTGTGAGAGTATCACAGAATCATAGACTGGCCTGGGTTGAAAAGGACTTTAAGATCATCTAGTTTCAACCCCCCTGCTGTGGGCAGGGTTGCCAACCATTAGACCAGGCTGCCCAGAGTGCAGTGAAGCACAGATTTACAGCATCTCCACAGTGCACTTAGTCCCCTTTCATCAGGAGGACAGCTGGCCCCTCAGAGGATGTGCTGTGAGTCCACTCTTTTCTGTTGCTTTTCTTATGTATTTACATCTTCAAATGCTGTGTGAGGGACAACTGTGCAAGTACTTCAGGTGGATATAGAAACAGTTTTCTACCTCTACCAAGGGGCAGGTAGATCTTGTGGTTGTTGTTACTGTTTAGTTGTTATTTTTGTGTTTTGTTTTGTCTGTGCTACAAAATGCATTAATCAACATCTAGAGTAACTGTGCGTAATAATCCGACTGTGGTTTTAGTTCATAAGAAATATGACGATGGTGTGGGTTCAATTCATGCTTCTCTTTCAATTCGTTGCATTCTCTTTCTGTTCAGTGAGAGTCATTAGGGAACTATGTCCCTCCCTGGAAATGATCTGAAATTCTGGGGGTTTCAGGGCAATGTCCTCCTGCAGCTGCAGGAGGGATGCTCTGTTAAAAAAATACTGTTTCACATTTAGAATGAGGACTTTGTTTGACTCTAATACATTATAATACACAATAAATGAAAAAACAAAACCACTGGGGTGTTTCACCAGAAAGTTTAAACAAACCCCCACAATCATTGATGAGATTGCTCTGATTAGCATGATGACTGATTTCTGCTAGACCAGACTGTGGGGCTTTTGTTTGCTTGGTTGTTTGTTTTGTTTTGTTTTTCGTGGTAGGTAGCTGAGGTAATGGGCCTTGTGTCCTCCTGCATTGAGTTGCACTCAGTCCCGTTAGGGATGCATGGGGGATTCAACGTGAGAGGCAAAGCCTTTCTGGAATTTATCAATATTCCCAGGAAATGGAGACTAAAAATACACAAAAACAACTTGGATCTCTTATCTCAGTGGGGGATTCGCCAAACCATGTAGCTCAGGGAGAGCCAAAGCAGCTGCAAACATGGCATCTTACATTCCTCCACTCTATTCACTTTCATTAGATTTGATCTGCTTAATTCTCCAACCTGCTATTAATATTGTTATGCTGAGAAGTGCTAATGGTCACCCATAATACTTAAAGGTCATTGAAATATATAATGAAAACACACTATAGAAAGACTTGAAGACTGGCCATAACCACACCTAAAAATAATCCTGATGGAGACTGAGTGGATTAACTCTCTTTTGTCTAACAGCTAAAGCTTTCAGTCTCGTCTATGATAACAGCTACAGAAGTTAATAGCTAGGCCAACGCATCTCGAGTCTTATAGTGCCTCTTTTCTGTAGGGGAAGAGTGAAGCATTTGGAAGGCGTTTGAGCTGATTTTAAAGTTCCACCAGCTACCAAGAAAAGAGAGATTTTTACTGGTCCTCAGTCTTTCGTTTTTAGGCTTGGTTTGTGGGTTCACTCCTTATGTTGTACCGAAGTGTGGAAGTCTTGTCAGTCACTTGCATCAAGAAATCAACAGAAGCCAGAAATTTGGGTTTCTTGTGCTCAGCAATGCTATTTCATCTGCAGATGTCAGAGTGGTTCTAGTTCCCATTGGGTACCAGGGGCAAAGATTATGAAGCTTGTTTCAGCTTTTGAGTGAAGTCTTCTTCTACTTCCCCCTTTTGATCCGGAAGCCTGCAGCAAGCACCTAGAATGACACAACACATTTCAGACTTCTCTGATTCTTACCCATAACATCTTGACTGCTTTGTCACTTTTTCCAAGCAAAGATGTGTACTGCAGACAGCTCTTCAGATAGATTGGAGCCCATGTTCTCCTGCTTCCCAGCCTGGCTTTCCTCAAGAGCCTGCATCCATCCATTGCAGCACTCCAGCCACATGACCTGTCCCACTGTGAAGTTGTAAATCCCTTTGAGGGATCATCAAGTATTCTCTGTTCTATGGTTGGTTTCAGACCCCAGATACTTGCTTTAGGTTCCAAAGAGTGCACAGTGAGTGATGCTTGTTGGAGCTGTGCCTTCTCATTGTTTCTTTACCTCTCTGAATGCTCACTCTTTTTTTTTTCAGAGGTCTGTTCCTTTTTCTTGTGTCCTTCATCATGTAAAAGGTAGCACTAAATGCACTTCAGTTTCTCATTACACTAGTTATGTTGTGACATAGGAGTGGGAATTCAGTGGTAGATGTTGCTGGCCCTTGCATTGCTTGGCAGTAGGGTCTTGCATGAATGCTCTCTAATCTTAGGGTTAATAGTCTCAAGGATATTTCCACAATCATGACTGAGTCTGATAAGCAAGTATACTGCAGCTTCTCTGAGCACAAGATTGCACAAGGACATGGACTGAATTGAAAGGTTTTATATCAGTGGAATGCTTCAGGAGCAGAAAACTAAATTCCTGACTACTATTGGTGTGCATGGGAAAGAGAAAACTTAGATGCCTGCATTGACACATTCTCTTGGGACAGCAGACATTGTGATTATTGAGCACTGGCAAGAGAAAGGACACCAGAAAGGTACTGAGTAAAGAATCATTGTAGAATAATAGAATGCCCTGAGTTGAAAAGGACGGCAAAGATCATCTAGTTTCAACCCCGTGCTATGTGCAGGATTGCCAGCCACTAGACCAGGCTGCCCAGAGCCAAATCCAGCCTGGCCTTGAATGCCTCCAGGGATGGGGCATCCACAAGCTTCTTGGGCAACCTGTTCCAGTGTGTCACCACCCACTGAGTGTAGACCAATCCAACTGAGGAAGGTCAGCTGCAGAGCAGTTTGAAGATGACACCCATCAAACAAAATTTGCTGAAGGAATGTTAATTTTCATGACATGTACTGAAGAGATTTGGTCAAGCAAAATAACTTAATGGAAACTTGATGTTTAATGCCAGGTGCTTCCAGCATCTTTTTTTAATCCAATGTCCAGTTCTATAAAACCAGGCTTTTCACTTTATGAAACTATGGCTATGAGCACCATCTTTCCATTTTAGAGGAGAGGTGTTGGTAATTGCCAGGAAGTCATGCTCAATCCTTATTCTCAGAATTATCAGTGTCATGATGTGTGTTTGATATATGATGAATTTTGAGTGCTATTATTATTTTGAATACGCAAATACTCCTTGAATTTATATTTCTCCACGGCACAGATAGCTTGTGGAATGCTGTAAAGTTTATAAATCGTTGTACTCATACAATCCATGTATTAGGCTATATTATATAGGAAACTAATATGAAGAAAACTTTATTCAAACCACTACTTTACATTTCTGTGGGGAAAAAAGTTAAAGCTGGAATAAAAGATGCCAGTCTGGTAAATGAGCGTTGGGTTTTATTTATTTATTTATTTCCACTATCATATTATCTTTAATGAAAAGGCCACTGAAGTTCCTACAGAAATGTAGTAGCCACCTGTAGGATTTGCTACAAAATTATGAGTTGTAGAACTGAAACATCCTGATATCATGTCTGAGCAGAGTGACTGTGCTGTTGGGATTAAATGGGCTGGGTCCCAAACAACAGGTCTTCACTCTGTGCTTTTTCCAAAAGTACCAAGAATGTATGAGACCAAATAAATGTTTTGTACAATTTTATTTTATTTTTTTTTTATGGCTAAGATTTGGATTTTATCACCTCAGCCTATAATGTTAAAAGCATATTTAACTTCCTGCTGTATGGATGTGCTCATGGACAAATAGTATCCAGGGTTCTTTGCTAGCAATTGGAAGGGTCTTTAAGTCAAAAGTTCCACTGAAATAGGTCAATAGGTGCAGACTCTCTGGTTCCTGTGTCAGCTTTCCACCATGCTTTCTGTGTAATATTAAGACACTTCTGTACATTTTTATTCCAAATGAGAAATGTCATCTTCATTTCTAGTACAGTCCTGGAGGTCTGCTGCCTTTTCCTGCCTTTTCATTGAACAGCTCTATTCTGAAAGCTGTTCATGACTTTCTCAGAGGTGGTTCTGAGTAGGTCAGGTATCTTCTCTGCCTGTGTTTCTGATAAAAATATTTGACATCAGTCCCTAAGGCAGAGCCTGGTCTGCAGAGGATGCTTGGTACAGGGTGTTGAAAAAAAGAACTGACTGCAGCAAAAATCAAGTGGTCAGCACTTCCTGAGGACAGGCCCCTGGGCTCTAGCGTTTAAATACCAAATTAGAGCTTTTCTCTTGTTGTTTCCACAAAAAGAGGTCCAATTCTGAAGAAGTACAACATAGAGCTACATCAGGAGGAAGCATGGAGGCTTTGCATATGGATCCTCTTTGCTAGAGCAGGGTCTTGGTTCCAGTTAAGTACTATTTGTCTATGTCCTGAACACATTTCTTTCAATGCTTGAGCTTCCAGATCCATCAGGAGCCACTACAGCTGTATACAGCATTTCTTACTGCTGAGGATGATCTTGCTTGCATCAAAAATTGTGCTCTGTAACCTGTTGATACCGATTTCTAAATCATGTCGCTTTTTTTAACTTGTGGTAAGATCTACAGTGTCACTTAACATGGGACATCCCTATGAAGAATTCTAGCTGATGTAGAAGGTTTCAGGTCTTTTATAAGCAGGTAGCCTCAGCTTCCAGCTTCTCTATAGAATCATATCATAGAATCATAGAGTGGCCTGGGCTGAAAAGGACCACAACGATCATTTAATTTCAACCCCCCTGCTATGTTCAGAGTCGCCAACCACCAGACCAGGCTGCCCAGAGCCACATCCAGCCTGGCCTTGAATACTTTCAAGGATGAGGTGTCCACAACCTCCTTGGGCAACCTGTTCCAGTGCCTCACCACCCTCTGTGTGAATAACTTACTCCTAATATCTAACCTAAACCTTCCCTAGCTCAGTTTAAAACCAGTCCCCCCTGTCCTATCACTATCCACCCTTGTGAACGGTTGCATCCTCTCCTGTTTATGTGCTCCCGCCAAATACCAGAAGGCCACAATGAAGTCTCCCCGGAACCTTCTCTTCTCCAAGCTACACAAGCCCTCAGCCTTTCCTCACAGGAGAGGTGTTCCAGCTCTCTGATCATCTTAGTGATCTGTGATCTGAGAGTGGCTCCCCTCTGTACCCACTCCAAGAGCTCCATGTCCTTCCTGTGCTGGGGGCTCCAGACCTGGATGCAGTGCTGCAAATGGGGTCTCAAGAGCTGTGTAGAGGGGGACAATCACCTCCCCCTCCCTGCTGGCCATCCCTTTTTTAATGCAGCCCAGAACACAGTTGGCCTTCCGGGCTGCACACTGCTGGCTCATATCCAGCTTCTCATCCACCAGGACCCCCAAGTCTTTCTCTGCAGGGCTGCTCTCAAGGAATTCTTCTCCCAGTTTGTACAAATACCTGGGATATTGCAATTTCAGCACTTCTGATTGCAAATGTAATGCTTGAGGTATACCTCAAGCAGTGTAGTAATGGTAAGGGACCACCTAGCACTTTCCTAAGCAAGCAAGAACGCACAGCCCACAGTCTTTTCTATCCAATCTGAAAAAGGCAAAAATAGGGAGGTTTGGGTAGAAGAAGGATATAAATACTATTCTCAGACACAGGTTGGGAACTTTCCCTGTAGAAGTAGGATACTGGTTAGAACTGGAGATTTTCCAAGGCCAGGGTGCCTTCTGGCTAGGCAAAATAGACACTGTCACAAAGGGCCAGGTGTTGCCATCTGCACACTGAATAGCATTTGCTATTATAAGGAGTCTCACTGAAAGCCATTTACTCATGTATCCCTATTGAAATTAGTCATTGAAATTAATCAGAATATGTAGAATCAGAATAGTAGAATGTGTTGAATAAGGCCGTAGGATTAGTCACATAAAATTGTTGCTCTTTAAAATGAATTTAAACACAGACATATAGACCAGTGCAGTGCTGGTCCTGAGAGCTCATTATTTTGAGGAGACTTGGGATTTTTGTGTTGGGTGGTTTTTTTTTTGTTTGTTTGTTTGTTTTTTGCTTTTTGTTTCAGGAGGTGTGGGTGCACGAGAAAGAACTGTCAGGGGAAGAACAAGACTTATTTTTCTTTCAGTTCTAATGAGAAAAGAATTGGCTTAGAAAAGGAGAAGGTTTTCCTCTCTTAGATGTTATCTAAGATGCTGCCTTATTCCTTTAAGAGACAGAGATTTCATGTGTTATGTTACATAGTGCCCCCCAAAAAGATGCATATCTTTTGCCTGGGGTGAGCAACTCTTGAGATTTCTGAAGTCAGGTTAGTACATTAACACCTTGGATTTAGGTAGCACACGGCTACAAGCAAATGTCTTTGGATGATAGAAGCAAATCAGACACTGCTTTTGTATGTCACAGGAGATTATTCTATTTTAGTGTTATGCCCTTTGGCTTTACAAATGCACCTGTAGTGCTCTTGTTGTTATTGCAAAGAATCTTGGTAGAATTAATTTAATGCAGTTGTTTTGTCTATGAATAGCAAATATTAGATCAGGTTGTACTCAAACAGCTCTTCATAGCTTACATGTACTGTTGCAGCAGCAGTTCATGGATAGGAGAGGCTTCTGTTCTTTTATGCCAGCACTGAATTCACCAATGTGCTTTTTCATTCATAACAGACAATTTATGGAAGGAGGAACTGATGTCTATATCTGGTCATATGGAAGATGAATTGTAGGAAGTCTGAAGATCGATCAAATTTCAGCTACGTGAATCTGAAAAACAAACAAACAGAACAAAAACCAAACAGCTGATCTGATTTCATGTCTCTAATGTATTATTTCTGTTAGAATAAACATCTCAGAAAGCTCATGGTGCTTCCATGGCATTGCTATCTCACTGTGACGAGCTATTAACCATTACCTGGTGTTTCAGGAACAGAAACATTGGTCTATCAAGTACTATGGCAAATAATTGTCACTCTTCCAATTGTCACTTGGAAGAGGGAGATACATACATTTGAACTCCAAAAAACCTTTCAATTTTAGGAATAACTCATATCTCCTTTTTATTATCTACAGAATGGATTTCTAAACATTTTTTCCTTAGTTTTGACAGTTTTTAATTATTATTTTTTATATGGCATTAATGATGGTATCATGCATCCTGATTATAGCTGCAGTGTGCTGTAACACTCACTGTGCCT
Organism: Tetrao urogallus; assembly: GCF_951394365.1. Taxonomy (NCBI): domain Eukaryota; kingdom Metazoa; phylum Chordata; class Aves; order Galliformes; family Phasianidae; genus Tetrao; species Tetrao urogallus. Next base: position 13,788,249 of record NC_136820.1, read on the forward strand.
GTTGCAGTCCAATTCTGCTTCACAGGAACAACAAGAAACAAGATATCATAACTGCAAATTAAGAAAGAATAGAAAATGGAAAGGCTGAGACCTATGATTACAGTAGTTGGCCTTCTAATAATCTTACCATTACAGAAAAGCAAGTCAATCATGAATTTATTAGATGTTCTGTGATCTGGCAAACTTCAATCAGTGTCAGCTGCTTAGGTTGTAGGTTTTTGGCTTTTTTTTTTTTTTTTTTTTTTTAATCTGAGTCTTCTTGGAGCATTAAATAGAACAGCATTATTTAAGCCAGATTTTTTAAATGGTGTAGTTAGTGGAAAGAGTGAGGTAGAAAAACAAAAAGTGGAAATAAAAGAAAGGTGTTCAGAGCAGGAAAATACTAGGAAGTTTTGTACTATAATGGTGCTAGTATTTGGATGCAGTTGGTAGGGAAGCAGCCTGAAGAGCTGCTTTGGTTTGTCTCATCATCTCAGGATGAGTAATGTTATGGGTTCTGTTGTGTCAAGGTAGATCATAGGAATGTGGCATTAGGCCAAGAATCCATCTTGTCCAGCACGTTATCTCTCAAGCAGCTAATGGCAGAGTATAGGCTAGTTTATAGATTGATATTTCTCCTGAGAGCTTCCAGCAATCAGCTTTAGGATTTCTCCAGCTGTTACTGAACTGTTGTGCTTAACGCTTCCTTGATGTGGTTTAATCCCATAAGTGAAACTCATTTCCCATAGGAGCCCCTTTAAGTTCTGCAGCACATTGTTGCACTAGTTTGGTTGCAGATGCCCCACAAGGGATGGCTGGAACTGTGCTCTTGAGATTTATTGTTTTCAAGCCATTTTTATTAACCATCGGTGACAAATGAAAAGCGCAAGAAGAGATTTGCTTATTGTCTTATCACTTGTTTATACCAGGAGTGCCCTCATACGTAACTGATAAATATGATTTTGATATGCAGATTTTTTTTTTCCACATTCCATACTCTCTGCTAAATAGCCTTCTTGTGCACCATGTACTTGAGTCCTCTCAGAGTGTATCTGCAGGTAACAGGCTTCTCTTTGTTCCTTGAGCTGCGTACCTCGGGTACTTTGGTGCACTGGGACAGGACATAGCATTTCACATTTTTATATTTTACATCCATTATTATTAACACAATTCAAAATTTTAAGTGGGGAGCCTAAAGTCGGGTAAATCAGGCAGGTATCTGGTGTTAGTGATGGCCTGTGGTATATGGCTATACTATGGATACAGTCCATGATTTCTACTCCTGTCCAAATTAATGGGAATTGCAAATGCTGTGATTCTGAAGACAAGGCATTCATGGGGAAAGCAGAAATGCACCTGAAGGCTGACAGGTGGATAGACACATAGATAAGGTTTTAATGCCCTTCAGATTAAAATCAGTAGTCTTATGAATATCCAGGAGGTTTTTGTTTGCCACTATAACCAAAATATTCATATTCCTACAAGCACTGACTGTCTTTTTGTTTGTTTGTTTGTTTGTTTTCCTTTAATCAGCATGAACTCCAGAGGATTTATCTGTTTATTTATTAAAAAAGTTGTGATAGCCTCCCTGATTTCAGCTCCCTGGGCATGCGCTCAGGTAAACCACAACTGTCAAATGTTATCCAAGTTTCTAACAGGAACGAACTCTGCAATGCATATTTTACCTCGGAGCAATTCAGCTGTGCAAGGTGTACCAGCACAACGCGTCAGCACAGACTGCTGCGCTCGCTGGATGAGAAGATGAGGACTCTCAAAGCCCGGCTCTGCAGGAGAACAGCGCGGAGGCGCTTCCCTGATGCATGTGGCTGCAGTGCCCTCTTGTGCGAGTGAGCGCTGATGAGCAGAGGCTGATTGGAAAGGCTTCCAAAGCTCCGCACCTGGCTGCCAACGAAGGAGGGAAACCGCAGTCAGAATCCCCTTCCTGCCGTGGCTGTTTGCGGCTGTGTTTTAGTCACCGATCTGTTGGGATGCGGAGTTGTTTTGCTCGGTTTCTGTGATGTGATATGATATGATATAAAGACAACCCTCGGGCTTTTACAGCTTAAGATGTGCTTTGCATTCTGCAAGTATTTTGGCATCAGCTGGGAAATGAACACTTACTATTTCTGTTGTGGTGGTGCCCGTGAGAACTGCTATGGACAGGTGCTCCCGGCTGTGGTCAGTGCTGTCTCTGAGGTATGGCCCTTGCTGTGCTGTGAAGCTTTAATCGTGCAGCAAAAAATAAATAGCCAAATCAGGTTGATATTTTGCATGAATGAGAAGGCAGATTTCCTCCTCCCTCTACCCCAGTTTGTCAGCTGCACTTCATCTGTCTCTGAAATTAAATTAGTTAAATTAATATGTCTTGATCGGTCAAAAAGAAGAAAACTTCCAGGGGAAAAAAAAAAAAGGGCACAGTGATCAGAACTAAGTGAGCAGGACAGACCCAGGAGGGTTTTGACACATTATCATTTGAAAATGGCAAAGCGAAAATCTGCTGTGACTGCAGTGTTTCCAGACTGCTATAAGCCCTGAAAAATACCTGCTTGTGCAAATAAGTTCAACCGTGACATAGAAAATTCAGGGGGGATCTGTGCCAGTCCTTTGATCAAATGAATGTTGATTATCTAAAATTATAGCCATCCTTTTGCGGATATAATTCATGACAAAACTGTTGGGAGCATTAGTGGCAGGGGAGCAAACTGTTACTTTATGACCAAAGCAAGTATGAAAGCGAGAATGTCATAACATTAACAAAAAGAAAAATCCAAACTTAGTTCTTCCTTGATACACACCATTTAACTGTATAAACCTAAAGAGAAAATCAAAATAGACTAGGAGAAGAAAAAGTGTGGTACTCAAAGGACTTGGCATGGGTTTTTTAGCCGTAAGTACTTCAATTTCCATTGAAATCCAGACAAAAATTGTAGCATCTCTGCACACAATGAAAAGGCAAACTGTTTTGGTTTTTTTTCTACCATGCTTTTCTGTAATCAGCATGAAGGTTTAGAAACTTACTTTGCCTCATTTTAAACACTATATTCTAAACATTTTCTTCAGATGTTATAAACTGTGCTGCTCTTCCCTGACTCTGCTTGCCTGCCAGTCTGCAGAGGGGAGGTTGGAGAGCGAGAGATGCAAAGATGAGGTAAGAGTTGCTAAGTTGAAATGCAAACTAGGCCGAGCTGTGCAGAACGGAAGAGCTGAACAGGGCAAAGGAGGAAGGGGATGGTATCCTGATTAGCAAATAGATGCGGTATGCCAGAAGATGTGCATGAAAGTACCTGGGAGTAGAGCTTGATCATCACTATGCTGTCACCCTGCTCCCATTCTTCACATCTGTTGGCTTGCCCTAACGCATTCTCCAGTCTGTTCTTCCTGCTTCTTGTTGGTCCTTACATGGCCTAAGGCTTCCACCTGCAAGAGCCGTCACCAGCCCATAAATGAGGGCATTTTGAGATCCAGCTGGATTGGTATCTTCTCAACTTCCTGAGGCAAATTGTGTTCATAAGCTAGGGCCCCATAACTGAAAGGAACTGTGTGTACCATAAAACTCATTTGCTTCCTGCTTTATTTGGGCTTAACACAATTTGGCTTTGTTTATGACTCAAATTCATGGCATTAACCTAGTCAAGGCAAATTTGTGTTATTTAAGATTATTAAATTAGACTTTTTTTATCTGAGGATCCTATTAACTAAGTGTCAGTTTCATTGCTGAAGAATACAAGAATGTAAAAATGCATATGTTACACTTACTGGATTCTATTTCTTCCACCCTAAGTACACTGATTATATATACACAAGATATTGGCAAAGCCTCTGCCTGCTGGGATGGAGATGGAAGCTGTCCAGCAGAAGTGGCCCTCCCCTTTGGTTCCCTCCTAGTGCTAGCGTTCTGCCAGCAAAGGCAGCCTAGTGGGAGGCAGGAGCCAACACACACTGACTTCCCCCACCATGCTCAGCCAGATGTCAGAAGTGGAGCAGGATATAAAATGAGGGACATGAGTTGCAAATGGCCAAGCTGTAACACACCGCAGCTGCTTTCCTCTGAGCTTCAAGAGCTACTAAGATGGGAAAGTTTTTGGAGAGAAAGACACATGAAAAACAGCTGAGGTCCCTTGGTTTGTTCAGCTCAGAGCAGAGGAGCTGAGGAGAGGTCTCATGGCTGCTGCAGCTCTTCAGGAGGGGAGTGGAGGGGCAGCATGGAGCTCTGCTCTCTGTGACAGCAACAGGGCCCGAGGGAATGGCAGGGAGTTGTGACAGGGGAGAGGCAGGCTGGGTGTTAGGGAAAGGTTCTTCACCAGAAGGTGATGGGCATGGAACAGGCTCCCCACGGCAGTGGCCATGGCCCCAAATTGGCAGAATTCAAGAAGCATTTGGACACCGCTCTCAGATGTATGGTCTGGTTTTTGGGTGGTCCTGTTTAGAGCCAGGGATTGGACTCAGTGATCCTTATAGATCCCTTCTAACTCAGGACATTCTGTGATTCTATGATTCAGGCCTTTCTGTCCTCTGTTTCCATGTGGGGGTGCCCTGGCCCTGCCACATTCTCTCTTGTGGTGGAGAGGATGGGGTGGCTGCCTGGGCCCCCCAGAGCATCTCCCCACAGCCAGGAGCATGGGTTGGAGCTGTCTGCCTGCCAACAAACAGAATAGCAGGAGAAGTATGGCACCTGCAGCGCTGATGGGCTTGCTGAAGATGAACGAGAGCCTGGAGGAGCAGCTGACCCAAACTGACCAGATGCATATTCCATACCAAGTAACATCCTACTTCACAATATAAACTGCAAGGGAAGTGTGGGTGTAAAATTTTGCCAAGGCTGCTGTTGTCTCATGACTAGCTGGACCATGGCCTGCTTGTGGTAAGCAAGTGCTTGTTTTATCACTAGTTTTTCTTTGTTTTCTTTTAACTTTTCCCACCTCTTTTATGTATTAAATTGTCTTAATCTCAACGTTTTTCTCACTTTTGCCCTTCCAGTCCTCTCACTAACCCTGCTGGTGGAGAGTTAGCAAGCATCTGTATTGTGCTCAGCTGGTTACGAGAGTCAAACTGCAACACCTTTCAAGAAAGAAGGCTAACAATATCCTGGGGTCATCAGTGCTTACATGAACATTGATTCTCAGCTGCTATTGAAATCAGAGCACAGCTGAGCATAGCAGCTGGAAGGCTTCGATTTTCACAAAGGCGAAATGATCAGCTAGGTTGTTCATTTTGTTCTTTGTGATAGACATCAGCTCCAGTTGGCACAGGAAGGAGATCAGCAGCATCCAAGGCCCCCTGGCTCACAAAGGAGTAAAATACAGATCTGTTGCTCCCAACAAGGTGATGGCTCTGTACTTTACTGAGCTGCCATGGGTGCTGTGGACTGAACTGTCTTGCAGCTCTGTGCAGCCTGTAGATCTCCAGAGGAGGCCAGCCTCTGTCTATGAGGAAGGCTGGTGCCAGAATGTGTAAAAGCATGGCTAAATAGTGGCACAGCTGCAAGTGCTTCCCGCAGAAGAGAGCTAGCTGTACTGAGAGAGTTTGCAGAGGCTAAATATTCTGTGAAATTCGGAGGCTTGCTTGATCTCCTTAGTCCCAACTACCCTATAGGAGTACCATGCTGGGGGAACAAATCTACGAGAAAATATCTCTATACATTGTTGAAGACATGCTTGCAGATTCTGAGAAATGCATAGTGATAACCTTACATTTTGCTGCTAGGTTCTTTCAACTCTACCCTTTGAAGGAACACCTGGAAACAATTATTTACTGGCAAAAAGTCCCGGAAGGATCAGGAGCCACAATGGAAGTTAGCCTAGAGTTCATCTCTTGGCACAAATGTCTTTTTGAGGTCATGCCATTAATAACTTCTGCTAGCAACATGCCCAGATTGAAATCTTTTATGGGGCAAGCTGCACTGCCTATAGTTATAAATTTTTATTATTATTCTATCATTAATAATTTTAAGTAGGTGCTATATGTTAGCTCTAAGGTGAGGGCAGATGGCTTCTGGAAGAAGGGTGTGTTTTTTTTTTTTGTTTTTTTTTTTTTCATAGTAAGCAAGCAGTATCTGCAAATTGTATATATACAGAATGGTCACCATTTGTAACATTGCTTAATTTCAAAATGTCACAGGGCAAAGACTGGTCACTCTCTTTTGTTTGGACTTTCATTTGAAGAAGATAGTGTTTTAGCAAGGTTATTCTATTCACATGACAAGTGAGAGTTTTGTGGCAGACTTAAGGGAGTTAATACATGTTGATGTCTGTTTATGTGGATACAGGACACATGCATACAGCTAGTGGTGACATACATGGGGAAAGGAAGTCACAGATAGTTTTATCAGGCCAGTGTTTCCTGCAGATTCTCGACTGTACCAGCATTTGCATTTTTACATTTCAGGCTTGGGTCTATGCAGGATCAATCATGTTCCTTTGGTAAATATTTGGGCATCATTCATTGAGTTATTCAGAATATGAAAAAGGAGCTCACTGATATTAAAAGAAAGAGAACGTATGAAGTCAAGAAGCAGTGCTTGTGTATAGCAAAGCCACAAAAATATTAAAGACAACTTCTTCAAAATGGGATTCTTGATTGTATTTACTATTTTCTCGTTTTGCCAGCAGAGGGCAGGTTTGTGTTATGAAATCTCTTTGCTCATTTTGTCACGTACGAATGTAGTAATAAAGTCTCTTCTGGTGGTAGATCCCCTTGAAAATTTTATCATATATATACTTACTAGTACAGAATAATAAAAACTAGATGTAATCCTGCAGGTATCCTTGAATCCTTGCAGTAATCCTTGAAGCTTGCTAAAAATCTAGCTCCAAAATGTGTTCTTGTTTTCTAAAATTGTGAAATCATCACAGATTCATTTATCCTAATGCATCTCTTCCCTGCTTCTATCATATTAAAATATCTAAGATGTTTTCAGCATCAGATCCTTGTGAAGACAACCAAGCATTGCACTCACTGTTTCTGTGACCTGAAAGGTGGTGTTCTATTAATGTTATTATATATCTATTAATATTCTACATATTCTGTTAAATTAAGTTTTACCAGTAAAAAGCAAATATAATAAAGACCCTTAGGCTAAAGATGTTTTAAAAATCATATACATATAATCCTGGCATGCAAAACACTAAGGGAAAAAACAAGTTGTTACATCATGGTAACAAGTCCCAGCAGGGTTAACCGCATGCCAATGTTTGTATAATTCTTCTCAATGCCATTTTGGTTTCAAAGTGACATGTTGTGGCATTACCAGAACGGGACGTTCTGAAGCAAAGCAAGGCAATTGCTTTTCTAACTCATGTGTCATCCCCAGGAGTCATGATCTTTCTGCTGCAACTATTTCACGTTGTGTTGCTTATGCATGCATCAACAGGACACTTCAAACTCAAAGGATGCAGCAGTTTATGTGTCTGATTTTTGCATCCCATCTCTTCTGCATTTGTCAAACATGTGGTTTTCAGTCTTGGATTTTATGTTTGTTTCACTTGTGATTTTGCATCTGGTGCCCTCAAATGACATAGTGCTGAAAATACACATTTTTGCAGGCATTTATACCTATTGGCTGCTGTTACTGTTCTTTACACTTCACACACTAGCACTCTTGCTGGTCTAGATTTGCATTGCTTTCTATGCAATATGTTTTAGTTTTCCATAGTTTTTGACAAGTAAGGACTAACACGGTAGTACTGTGCTTAAATCAGTGTAATCTGACATTTGAACAGGCAACATGGAATGTGACAAGTATAGACCACTGCCAACAAACCGTGCAGCACTCTGTAAGGAGCTTTTACCTAGCAGCGTTATCCCGGATAGGATAGTTATCAAACTGGCTCTGTAGTTTCACATCATCTCTTCCTAAGGGAATGACAGAACTTGGCTTCGCATTTGGACATTAGCTCTCACTCCCTCCAAGTCAGTCTTACTATGAAGTTTACTGTCTGGATGATTCAGTAGTATCTAAGGAGAGAGCGAACTTCGTCAAGTCAGGAAGCTTAGCCCCCAGATAGCTGATGAAATGTTAACAAAGACTATAAATAGCCTCCAGCATATAACTGGCGTGGCCAATATTGAACCCAGGTCTCCAGAGGTGGAAGACTAGAAAAACCAGCCCTGGGGACAAATACTTTTTCTAATTCCCATCACATTTCTAATAGTTACTAGGGCAGAATAATGTTTCGTGACCTTTGGGTTGTCCCATTACCACAACATAATCTAGCTTTGCAAGCTTTGCAAAGGTCACTGTAAAAATAAAAATATTTCCTGCTGTGATCCATACCCTCAAACTCAAAGAAAAGGAAATATCTTAATAAATGTAGTGACATTTGCACTATAGGGCACAGTGCAAAGATCATGAACCATTATTCTGCACTAGTAATAATGTCACAATTTTATTCTTGCCCAGTGGTTACTGTATGACATTTGTGCTCACAGGGAAACTCCTGTGAATATCAGTAACTTAAAATATATTGCCTCAGGGGCCCGTTGATCTGCCATTGAAGTCGATAGAAGCTTTGCCATTTGTTTAACAGTAAGTGGGAAAAGGATTGGCCTGCATATCTCACAATCAAAATTGATATAATTTTAAACAATTCTTTTTCTTTTACTTCACTAAAAAGTGGGTAGTTTTCAATGGTTTTACATCCATATGGAAGCCAGTCATGAGTGGTGTCTCTCAGTAGTCTGTCTTGGGACCAGTGCCCTTCAACTTTATGAACACCACAGACAGTGGCACTGAAAGTACCCTTAGCAAGTTTGCTGATGACACCAAACTGAGTGGTGCAGTTGACAAAATAGAAGGAAGGGATGCAGTGCAAAGGGGTCTGGACAGGCTTGAAAAGTGGGTGCACTAGAAACTAATGAGGCATAACATGGTCAAGTGCATAGTGTTGCACTTGGGTTGGGACAATCCCAAATATGAGTATAAACTGGGAGAAGAACCCCTGAGAGCAGTCCTGTGGAGATGGATTGGGGTTCTGGTAGCTGAAAGGCTGAGCACGAGCCAGCAGCATGCGCTTTGCAGCCCAAAAGGCCAACTGTATCTTGGGCCAGCAGGGAGTGGGACGTGATTGCCTCCCTCTACTCTGCCCTCATGAGGCCCCATCTGCAGTATGGCCTCCAGGCCTGGGACCTCCAGTACAGGAAAGATGTGGAGCTGTTGGTGTGGGACCAGAAGATGATTAGAGGGCTGGAGATCCTCTGCTATGGAGAAAGATTAATCACAAGTGAGAAAGTGGGGTTTGTTTAGCTTAAAGAAATCTCAGGGGAGACCTCATTTCAGCCTTCCAGTACTTGAAGGGAGCATATAAGCAGAAAGAAATTATTTAATCAGAGGGTGATGAGGTGTTGGAACATGTTGCCTAGAGAAACAGTGGGTGCCCCATCCCTGGAAGTGTCCCCTGGCTGGGATCCTGGGAGTCTGATCAAGTGAGTGGCAGCCCTGCCCATTGCAGTGGGGTTGGAACTCAATCTTCAAGATCCCTTCCAACCCATGCCATCCTATGGCTCTGTGACTGACTCTGTGAAAAAGCACCTGTTTATTAGACCCTCTATGACACACATATTTTAAAAGAACACAACTCATTATGCCCATGAGAGCTGCTGTGGTTATATTTGCTAAGGACAGATTATATGATGAGACTTTCTGAAGAAAAAAAAAGGAAGACAGATGTTACCTAATATTTCTTCACTGTGTTCTTATGTGATGGGTGAATAACTGTTCCCTCTATTTCTCGAACAGCGACATAGACTAGTTCAGAAATTTCTGGTTGAGATGGGGTGACACAGCAGAATCTATAGAATTTTTAATGATAGTAGCAACAATAAAGATTTGAGCTTCAGAAGTGTGGCAGTTCTTGGCTTTGTCTGACAGACTCTGCTCTTATGCTAGTTATTTGCAAATGTCCTCGAGCAGATATTTTTTAAGATAAATTATGTCAGCCTTGGTCAATCTCCATGAGATTATCACCGAGTTCTTGGAAAGGTAGGTGGAGGGCTTGTATGCAATTGAAATCCATGTTGGTATTGGCCCCCATCTAGAAACACACCTTAGGTGTAATGTAACTCTGACAATATTTACCAATCTGAGAAGAACCCCACCCCTCCTACTACGTTAAAGAGAAGCCTATCTGAAGTAAAGGAAGTATTTCCAAGTTCAGTTAATAGTAGGATCATTTTATTAATTGTTTTGGATTACACAGTGCTTGCCTCTGTTCTGGCGTCACTGTGTGGGAGATAAATGTTTTTTTTTTCCTTCCATGGCCTCAGTATTTGTCTACAGCAGAACAAAATGCAATGCCAGTTCTCAGGGAAGTACATGGCTGTTATTTCTTAACAGATTCTGGTGGCTAAAATTATCTTCAGCTGCAGGGGATGCTTCATGTTTACAATTTGAGGAAGAAGGCAGCAATTGGATCGTTCTGCATGCCTCCTCCTAATCACTCCCCTGCTACAGCTGGGTTTGTGGTGTGAGAAGTCTTCTGGTGCAGTGGCATGTGGGTAGGAGAGTGTCCCATGGAGATCAGCTACACCTAGGAGTCGAGCTTCAGTGAACTCAGCAGGTGGGATCTGATGTCAAAATTGCTGCAGTCTCTTTGAGACCCACTGAGCCATCCTAAGCTGTCATGTCAGCCTGGTGCTCTCTGTTTGAAAGTGAAGTTCAGCCCCATCTGTGAACAAACAAAAGCTGGGAACCACTCCTATGAGTCAATGCATCCAGTGCATGAGACTGAGCAAGTTCAATAGCTCAAGGAAAGACACGCTCTAGTTCTCAAAAGGGCTAGAGCTAAACAGCACAGCCTGACCCTGTATTTGTTTTTCTTCCCCTTGTCCCAGCCAGGAGCACAGACAGGCTTGCACAGTCTGTAAGCAGCTGAGTACAATTTTTCCTGTGGGTGGTAGTATTTAGAAAGTGTCCCGCCTTGCCTGCTTTTTTCAGATTGCTATCACCCTCCCCTGATGGGATTATGAGCTTGGCTTCTCAGAGGCACTGCCTGCTCCAGCTGGCTCAAACAGGGAGCAGTGGTGAGAAAACAGGATGGGGGGTGACTATAGCTGTGCTCACAGTCTTCGTCTGGGGGAGGGGAGTGAGGGTAAGGTATGAGGACAGCATAAAAAAAGTCGTAATTCTCACCCCCAGTGAAATTCCTTTAAATAAGTGAAGGAAATGACCAGGGAGCAGACAACAGTCATGCTTTTGTGACTCATTGTCATGTTTACGGCCAGTACCCTTTCAGTTTCCTCACTGCCTGCTGTCCCTATCTATTTCTGCAGAAAACTATCACAAGAATTGACCTCTTTAAAAGTGTCATTAAGGAATTAGCATTGCAACACGTGAAGTTTGAAAATACACTAAAATCGCGCAGAGAATTATCTTTCTTTTTTGAAAAATAAAAACATCAGTGAAGTTAGTTGGGACCTGGATGATTGAGGTGCTTTCATGAGTGCTTTGGTTCTTTAAGATTTTGCCCCCCTTCCTCGAATGGTTCTAATCACAGGATGCCTATAGAGGGGGGTAAAGTACAGTCTGATCCCACAGCGCATGGCTAGTTGGCTTGCTTCTCTTCCCAGCTCCTAAAGAAGGAAGACCTGCAGAGGAGAGATGTTCTGAATGTCAGTGGGATCCTTAGAAGAACAAGTACATCTGGAGAAATGGCCCCTGAGGTACTATGCTGTCTTCGTTTTGGTGTGTTTTCTTCAGAACCTCCTAACTAACTTTGTTAGTAGCATGCTGTTAGGGAGTTCTGAGTATACTGGCTTCAAAATTTATTTCAGACAGTAGAGCCTGGAGGTGAAAGGCTGTGTAACTTCGTAGCACCCTCATGAAAAATGTTGTTAAAACTGATTCTGCCATGGGTACTTCTGAAAGCTTGACTTAGCATGTCTTCAGTTACAGCCGTGATTACCTTCAGCTCTGGGGCCAGAGTTTTAAGGATCAGCTTAGTCAGCAAGGGAAAGTCAGTCTTCTAATTTGATAGCCTTTAATTATATACATATACATATACAAACACGTAGATTATCTGCTACCTCCTACTGCAGAAGTCTCACTGAAATTAATGGGTTATTCAGAGAGTAAACTATGAGTAATAATGAATAATGTTAATACTCAGCATGACTAATGGTGGTAGGAGGGAGAGTCTTAATGGCTTAGACAGGAGGGTCTGCTGGGAGCCAGCATCTGATTTGCACGAACAATGACTTTTCAGAGTGGTGGTGTTCACTTGTTATTAATCATTAAGTAGCAGCACCCATCTTATCAAAGACTTCTTGATCTCTGCCTTTGTGCCTTTCACAAGGCGTCATTTACATGTGTGGCAGAAAATGAGTCATGTACAGGCAGTTGGTCTCCTGATCCCTTTTCTGTTTAGTTTAGCGTGGTCTGCATCTTTACCGCAACGTTTTATTTAGTCATAATCTTTCAAAAAGCCTGTGGCAAAGCCCCTCACAAGAGGCTTTTTTCATTCAGTGTAGAAGAAAGCATGAGATGAGGAACTGATTAAGCAATAAGAAGAAAGCTGAATGAGATCATGTTTCAAAACTGCTAACGGTTCCTTGTACAGTGCTGTACAGTTAATCTGAGTCTAAGCCATATTGTAACATATTGCTGTGCGTGGAGGACTTAAAAAACTGATGTACAATTATTAACATCCAAGAAGAACAGAAGTTTTAGAAGAAGAATAAGACATGGATTTATTCGCCCTGATATGAGCTGTTGGACAGCCAGCTCTCCATGGATATTACTAAGTTTAAGTCACTGAAACAAACTGGTAATGGAGAAGGGAGTGCTACTATTGAGTGATTGACAATAAAATGAAATCTGCTGACCTTCTGTGTTTCTGTAAGTGCAGTTTTTTTGTTTGTTTTGTTTTGTTTTGTTTTGGAGAGACCTGAGGTGTAAATTCTGTTGGGATGAGGAATGAGGGAATCAATATTCCTTTTACAGTACAAAGAAACCTTAACTCTTTGAAAATGAATTCTAAAGAGATGTGTCCCCAGATTCAATTCAGTTCCTTTCTAGACCTTATTTTTAGTTCTTGTCACTACCTCTCCATCTATGGCAGCCTTTAGTTTTCTCCTGATGGGTTTTTCAGTAGGGTATTATGCTGCTAATACAGGAATGTGGGAAACACTAAGAATTTAATACTCTATAGAGGTCCTTTGGTGGATGGACCTTAGGAAAATGAGGTCAGGAGGTCTGGGAAAGAGGCAAGGCTGTATATTTCAAGGATTTGTCCTGACGTGCCATTTGGATTCTAATATGCCACCTAATATTTATAGCAGTAACAAGTCAAACCAAACAGGTGTGTTAGATTGTGGGTATGGAAAAACAGGTCATTTCAGGCTATCTAAATTGCAAGTGTTGTCTCAATGATTTATGATGAGACAGAGCAATGTTTAATAGTCTAATCTATTAAATGTCCCTGCTGGGTAAGAAAAAATACATGGGTCAAGGTATGAAAAGGACTAACTCCATCAGAGAATCTCTGTTGGATTCTATTACTGTGTAATTAAAGCTCACATCAGAGTAGATTCTCTGTTATGGCCACATCAAAAGCTAAGGTCAACATTTTATCAGCAGTTTTGCAATGTGAACAAACACTTACCAGAGTCTTTCTTGCAATCACTCAATCCATTCTTATTCTGCTTTTATATTTTATGTGAATTCAAGTTTTCAGATGATATAGGCTAATGTAGGCTAATATAAAATAATGTAGGCTAATATAAAATAATACTTGTGCTGTTCATCCAAAAGGAGATGGAAGCTAGAAACTGGATCATAAGTAGCTTCTCAGGGATGTAATTTTAAAAGAATTCTTGCTTGTTCTCTTCTTATTGTGGCATTGGCCTAAAGTGGATCAGGTTAAATTTGGTTGTCAGAGACCTGTCTGGTGACCACAGTATTGTCTGTTGTCTGGAGGGTAGCTAGAGGGTAACTGTTAAGGTGGTGTGGATTGCAGTATTGAGTTAGTTACCTCCACATGTTTCTTGCATGAATTTAACAAGTGTGGCTACTCCTTTTCTGTTTGACAGAGTAGATGAATAGGCTACCAAGCAAGATACATTCTTCTCAGAAGAAAATGGAGCAAGTTGCCTGTTATGGCAGCCAATGTCAGGCAGAGAGATGTTACAAAACTGATGAATAATCTGGATTGATGGAACATTTATTCCTAGGCATGCATGAATGGAAAACTTTTTTTTTTTTTTTCTTCTTTTTTTCTAAGAGCTAGCTAACAGCAGGCTTGCTAGGACAACAAGAATGTTCTTGTTGACTTAACCGAAAATTGCATTGTGTCTCTGGTATTAATAATGCATGATATAAATATGTAACATCTCAAAAAGTCAGCAGTTCTATTGGGTGTTTGCATGTGTGAGCAAGCTCAGTAGTGCATCAAAACTGCATCCAGATCTCTGGAATCCAAACTCTGCATAGGCAGTGTCTTGTATGGCAGAGATTCACTATGAACACTCACTGATATTACCATTGGTACAGTGAATGAATACTAAATATGCTGTGATGTTCAAGAACAGTATAGTTTACTTATGGCAGGTTACAGTTGGGTGTTTCTTCTGGAATCTTCTCTGAGCTTTAGAGCAAAGCCTGTGTGTGTGGTTATTTCTATACCATCTACTTGTCAGTCAGTGGCAAATTGAATTATCTTCTAAACAAATTTGAAACATCAGTATGTTGAAGGGAGGGAAGATGTTCGTTTTTTAATCTTACATTGTTTACCTTCTTTTATCTTGCTAAACAATTGAAATGGAATCAGTAATCTCTATTGCAAAAGAAAAATGTGCAATTAACTTTCATATATGTTAACTGTTAACTGCATCCTTCCCCCTTGTGATGGGGATCCCTCTGTGTGATACAGATTTGTTGATACTTGCTAGCCTCTAAATGAAGCAGAAGAGAGCAACACTGCAAGTAAGAAAGACTACTGATACCTTTGGAATTATACATCTGCTGCACTGGGAACAGTGAAGAAATCTTTCTCACGGTGTATCCTTCTTCATCTTTTGGAAGGAACAAGCTGCTTTCAGCCTGCTTGAATCACCATTGAAGTCTTGAATAAGAAGCTGCTAGGAATTTGATTTAGAATTGAGAAAGAGACAAGAAGAGGAAAATATCTCCTCAGTGTGGGTGAGAAGAAAAGAGACATCTTAGGAGATAAATTACTTTCTTTTCTCTTTGCAAGTACATTATAAAGAAAAAAAAAAGGCTTTATTTTTTATGAGGAAAATGCAGCTAGTGAAGTGGTTATGAATGAGTAATTCGACCAAGGTATCTTGTTAGGGCCTGGACATGTGTTTCAGATCTGCTCTCATTTGGTGTTGATTCCTATGCCAATTAAGTTTTGCTGTTGAGTTAATTGTGAACAGGCAGTGTTCTGTCTCCATAATTCTTTGTGCGATAACAAAGATATTCTAGTTTATCTCCATGGAATTTTGCTCTTCATACAAGGCTTCCCATCTGATCCTGTGGTATTCAGCTTAATTTTTGACTTTCTAATGGAGTTAAATGAACATTTTGCAGATCTAATGTTCTGTAGTTCTGGTAGTCTGGACAGCTGTTTAGAGTCTACCAACTGAATAAATACATTTTGGAGAAATTGATGTGTTTACTCAGAACGGTTTTCTAATCATTCCAGTGCTTGCACAACATTAACTATCGTACAGCTTTCTTGCTCTGCCTGTCATCGTGCTCTTCATACAACAGAGAAAAACAAATCATTCTAAATAACTTGAACTGCTGGCTGCAAAAAATCTGGAATGTACAGCATGACTCAAAAGAAGACTATTAATGTGTTTGCTGACTCCAGTTGTTCATTGACAATGGACAGATTGGTTCAGGCAAGTACATCTTCTAGGACTGTGGCTAAGAACTGGAAATAAAGCTTTTTTCAATTTAGGCTTCAAACATGTTTATTATTTGTCCATTTTCTTTTTCATTTTTGTCCACTTGTCTATTCCTGTTGTCAGTTTTTGAGTCTTGTTCGACACAGGAGTAGAAGTACCAAAATAATCTGGCAAGATACAGTACTTCAGATGTGAATCAATCACCCCATCCAGTGAGGAGAATTCTAGTCTGCCTGGTGTGGTTATACTAGGACGGCTGTTTGTGCCTGAGAAAGACAATAAGAGGGTGGGATCTTCTTAACCATTGCTGTGCATGAGACTAAAGTTTTCAAAATATGGCTTAAGGAAAAGCTCAGGACTATGGCTTCTCTGGAAGCAGTGGTGGTTGGAGGAGAGGGTGTGAAACACAGAGTGAACTGTGGCAGTCAGATATGTTAGATCTTGTTTTTGAGAATTTTGTTTTTAATGACTTTTTTTTGTCAGTGGGATCAACTGAAGTAGCTCCTGTTTCCAGTCTCTCCTCATGAGTCTGTCTGAAAAACGATGAGACTGAAAATAGCTGTGCAGCTGGCACCAAACTTCTGTGCTACTGTGTCCAGAAAGCCATGACCCCAAGGTAGGTGGCTGGCAGAAGTGTATTGCTTAGGGCTTTGCAGCAGTCAGCCCATGTGAAGTACAGCAGCCTTGTGAAGATGCAGAGATTGCACGTGTCTTTTCAGCACCTACATGCACAATGGCAGTCTCTGTCTCATCAGTTCTGAATTCACCTGACAGAAGGAGGGAAGCACCTCCAACTTGTAGCCACTTGGCAGGGACAAAAAATGCTGCTGTTGTCCTGTTTTTATCTTTGACCATCTGGATCAGGAATGATTCCATTTCACTCCCAAACTGGGATGTGCTGGTGTAGATACAAGGGCATTAATGGAGCAGCAGCTCTCCGTAGCAGAGGCAGTTCATTCTTAAGATAGTTGCTGTAGTCTTTTTAAGGTAAAATTTTTCTGGACGTTGTGACTAAGAGAAGTGAAAACAGTCATTACCTGTGGCTTGAGAGAAATACTTTTCTGGGTTCCTCACAATCCCTCAATCCAGTTTTCAGTAGAAATTGAAACTTGCAAAACATTTCCTTTGCTAAAAGTAGAATGTTTTCCACCTTTCACTGTTCTTTAATTTTCAGAACTCTAAAAAGGAAAAACAACAAACGTATTTTTCTCCTTCCCTGCTTCCTCAACTTTTTATTCATTTCTGTTCTTTCAAGAACGAAGATGGTTTGAAAGGGGAGTTTTAAGAACCTGAATTTTTTTTTTTTTTTTTTCCAGGCATGGAAACTTTCTCTGAGATGTCAGAAAAAATATCTAAGAAAATTGTCTGTAATAGCATGGGACTGGAGTGATGAGTACCATTAGATATATATGGGATTACTTAACTATATATAGTTACGGAATCCCATTTATAGATGCATAGTTACATACAATAATAATATAGTACATATATATTACATCTGAATTTGTTTAGCTTTTTTTTGTTCCTACCAAATTAGATAACCTATGCACTGAGTATGAATAAATAGCAAACTGTTTCCATAGTGATGAACAACAAACTGGAATCTGACTTTCTGAAGGGGAAGGCAATGTGTATTTAATGATTGTCTATACAATTCATTTTGCTTACTGTAAAACTGATATAAAGGACAAAAAATGAAGAAAGAAAAAGCCTCTGAAACAGTACACGATCTCAACTGATAATGTGAGGAAAGACAAAATAGCAGGCTATGCCCAAGTTTTTTGGCTTTTAGGCAACAGTGTTGATCTTTCTAGAAGGATCACTATTTTAGGAGATAGGCATTCAGTGACAGTCATCTGCCTATTTGCTCATTTTGCCTTTTGCTTGTGGAAACTTGCTGTTCAGAATCATCTGCATTACAAGTACACTTGCAGTAATTATGCCTCTGTAGGTCAGATGAACCATTACCATTTTAGTATTCCATAAAAATGTTTTTAAAATCTCTGTACCAATGCGATTAGTGAAAGTAAAGTGGATAATCACAGAAGGTGAAATTTTTGTTTCCATCAAAGCAACAGCTGGATTTGCTATAGCAAGTCAGATAATGCTTACTTCATTCTGGCTTTGCTGATGCTATAAGTACAGGAACAACTATGAACACTGTGCAACTGACTAATGGCTTCACTGGAGTGATTAATGCCCATTATCTACTTTACTTCAGAGTTTGATATTTACTAAACTGATTTTAATACCTTGAAATATGCTGAAACCACCTCAATTTCTTGTAAAATTACATATTGTAAGCAGGGTGGTGATGAATGCAGGCTGGAGCATGCAATAGGTGATAGTTTGCAATAGGGAGTGGGCCTGCAGATTGAAAAATAACATCTTTGGAAGCTAGTGTGTGTTTAAGACAGCATAATTTTGGAGTTAGCATCTCATACATATAGAGCAATGCTGTCTTTTTTTTTCCCCAATGCTTCACATGCTCTTCTGGACAGAAAAACTATGCAACCAATGGTCTCATCTGATCCTCAGTAGAGGCTCATGCAAAGAGGTAGAAAGTTACCAAATCTTAGATGTGTAAATGCTATTAAAGCTGATGGGAATGGGGTGCCTGAATGTACTGGATGTTCAGAAGGTCTACATGGCCTGGTTCTACCCTGCTTCAAGATCTGTGCTGCTGTGTTTTTTCAGTTCTAAACGTGTGCTATGTTAAAGGTTATTACAGATAGTATGTTTGCCTTTGATGTCGTACTCCTCCTGCGTTACTATTCTCCTTGTTTCTTTATCCCATCTGACATGTTTCTTTCTTCAGTTTGAGCTACTTGCACAACCTCTCCCACTCCAAGAGCTCCATGTCCTTCTTGTGTTGGGGGCCCCAGACCTGGATGCTGTACTGCAGATGGGGCCTCACAAGAGCTGAGTAGAGGGGGACAATCACCTCCCTCTTCCTGCTGGCCATCCCTTTTTTAATGCAGCCCAGAACACAGTTGGCTTCCTGGGCTGCAGGCACACACTGCTGGCTCATGTCCAGCTTCTCATCCACCAGGCACCCCAAG
Organism: Tetrao urogallus; assembly: GCF_951394365.1. Taxonomy (NCBI): domain Eukaryota; kingdom Metazoa; phylum Chordata; class Aves; order Galliformes; family Phasianidae; genus Tetrao; species Tetrao urogallus. The sequence goes on from NC_136820.1 coordinate 13,807,136, forward strand.
TCCTTTTCCATAGGGCTGCTCTCAAGGTGCTCTTTCTTCAGTTTATTTAAATACCTGGGATTGCTCCAACCCAAGCATAGCACCCTGTACTTGGCCTTTTACAGAAACAGGTAGTTATGGGACAAGGAAAATAGCTTTGAACTGAAAGAGGGGAAATTTAGTCTACATGTTAGGAAGAAATTCTTTATTCAGAGGGTGATGAGGCACTGAAACAGGTTGTGTGGGGCCCTGGGCAGCCTGATCTAATAGCTGGTAACCCTGCCTTATGGGAGGGAAGCAGAAACTATACAGTCTTTAAGGTTCCTTTCAACCCAAGCCATTCTATGATCTCCACCTGGGATCCTGTGTGTTAGATCCTGTTTCTCATCAGCACTCACTGGCACAGGACAACAGTTAATGTGGCTATCTTCCACCCTCTAAAGTAGTTTATCTCAAAGCTGGTACAGTTATTTTGAAGCTCTTCTAAATTCTGTTGTGTGTGCGCCTAACTCTGCATAGCAGAAGGGATGCTTTTGGTAGAAAGATAGTACTATTTCTGTGTCATACATTGGTAGTTGAGGCACAGAATGCACCTTCTTCAGATCACCGAGGAAAATCTGTTGGTGAGCTATGAATTTGACTGAATCTGAGTCCCAGCATCTGCCAAAGTATCCTTGCAGGCTGTTGTTTTCAACAGGGTGGTTTTCATAGAAGCAATAGGGATTTTGCTGCAGGTGTTCATCATGCTCATTCTTCAAGCCTCAGCAGTTGGTATGGATGGCTTAGCCAGCTTCATTTAGAAGAAAAGTGACTGTAAGCATTGGGAAAAGTCAAACTTTGTGGGCAGCCTGTCCAGACAGTACTGTGCAATCTTTTCATGCCCTTGAGGCTACAGTATTGGGTTTTAGCCTTTTTTTCCTGTGAAAAAAGAATTCCTTTTAGAAATCCAATAGATTTCTAATGTGTGCTTTGGTAATGTGGAGAACTAGCATGTGCTTTTTTTCCCCTTCACATCAGAGGAAGGCAAGCCTGCAGTGAGGCTGCGCCGCTCCAGAGATTCATAGCCAATGAAATGTGGGATGTATGTGGCAAAATGCTCTTGATATCAAGCCCTAAGATGTGGCCTGAATTACCTGTATATGTGCTTATATGCTTGACAGCTATCTGTATGAATGTGGTGACCTTGAGTCCTGTGGTCTTTGCTAGGAATCTGAGAGCCAAGTACAGTTTAAGCAACATGAAGGATGTGTCTCTGCAAATTCTGGCATGTCTAGGCCTTTCTTCTTGTGCCAAACTGAGACTCCAATCATCTGCATGATGCTTCCAGCACAAATTCACCCTTTTAACCTCTTAACACACCTTGTATATGTGCGTGCATATCCTCACGCTCTGGGGTGAAGGGAGCCAAAGATGGCAAGCACTTTTGGAGAGGATGAGTAGATACAAGTCAAATGGATCTCCAGGACTGGTAGGTCTCTAGTTCTTAAGCAGGCAAATAGAGAAAATGTAGGAGGAGCAATACTTTAATACTCAGTGAGTGAGCTATAGAAGTATGAGGAATCTTCCTGTAACCTGCAGAAGTTAAAATCAGCACACTAAACTTTGTCTTTGTCAGGTTTCTAAATCTGTAACAAAATAACAGTATTTACATAAGCTTTGGCCTTATTTCTGGGGGAAATGGGAAGAAAAAACTCGTCAAGAAACTCTTAATTTTGACTCCGATGTTAACCTGCTATAATTATCAGCAAGTTTTGGGGTTTTTTTTTCTTCTTTTCTCCCCTTTTCTTTCTCTTTACCCTGCTGTTTTTTTCCATTGAAAACTCAAACCTTCTCTGGGTCTCCTGGAAGGATTTAGGTTAGACTAACCTGCACTGACTTGTGTATTGTTACCAGGGATCACCTGTTGGGAATCTCATCCACTTGGATGCAGCAATAATGTGAACTCTGCTACTGGCAGCTTATGCTAGTGGAGTGTGAGGCTGGGCATATTTTGTGAGAGCAATGCAGAGATACCTTTGGCCACTAGATAACTGAGGCATCTCCTTACATAATACATAGAAGTAGATTGAAGGATTTACTTAGTGCATACCCACTGCAGACCTGATTCAGTGTTAGACCCTAGGTTTTCTCTCACTTTCTGGGTCACAGTTTGTATACTTGTCCTAGGTTCAGCTCATTTTACAATCTGACATCTTTCTTGGTTGCCAGGTACATCAGAAGAGATCCTAGCAAGAGTATACGAGAGGGGTATTGCACTGGTAGTCATCGCCTCGTACTGCATGTTAGGTGGGTGGCTTATTTAATAATTATAGCAGCTTAGAGGGTGCCTGCATGTTTGGAATTGACAAGGTGCTGTTCTTTCATGTACTCGTGCAGAACTCAAAGCAGTGAAGTTTGATTGTAGAAGTCAGTCTAGTGCAGGCTGTGATAATTGCTGTCCCTTGAGTGGCAATGGAAATGTAGCAGGGCTGGGCACAAATAATTTTAAAAGGTGCTCTATAAAAAATGAATAATTTATTTGAAAATGACACTTATCTTTTGTCTTTAGGAGTTCCATAGAATGGACTACACAGTGGAAATCTCGCTAAGGACTTCTGCAAAGGGGGAATTAGCCAAGTACTGCTGTACTGCTCAGAGGACCATATGTCTGTTCTAAAAATGTAGCAAGCATCTATTATGCAGTGAGTTCTCCCTCAGCATCCAGCAGTTACTAAGCCTTTGAAAAGCAATAATGGTTTCAGGCTTTGTGCACCTCCCATCTCCTTCAAAGACCCTATAATTTGCTGGGGTATTTAGAAGAAAATGTTTGAAATAGCTCTTGATCTACCAGAGTGCTAATGGTTTCTTTGACAACTTGACTATATCATTAACTCCTGCATTTTTCTATGCCAGTTTCACAAAGACAGGTAGTTTCAGCTAATTCCCTCTTGGGAATGTAAGAGTTCCAGAGAACAGTTCCAGGTGAATTAATGCCAGCTCTTCTAGCTGCTCCATCAAACAAATCTCTGCTTTAAGATCATGGAGAGAGATTTACAAATGTGCGGAAGAACAAGAGGATGGACCTAAACTCGGGATTCTTACTTCATAGGAAGCTTTTATGCACGGGAATTGCAGTATTCCAACGGTTTTTGGCCAGTAGAGGGAGATGTTACACATGTGTAAGCCCTCGGCATGAGGGAGCAGTGCCTCTCTGAAAGGGGATGCTAAGCCCCGTCCAGTGCGCATAAACGGAGGGTTTTCCCTTCTCTCCTACATGCCATGTCCCCCAGTTGTTTCAGAATGCCTTCCGAAGCTGCTTTCTTCTAGAAGCTGAAAATTCAATGAGGAAAATTCTGTAAAAAATTACTGCATTCTAAACATACGCTGAAAGAAAAAGTAGTGATTCATTTATTCAACCAAATAAATGGTCAGGCAAAATAGGCATTTGAATGTGTTCAGGCACATGTTGTACGACTATTAAGAACTGTTCTGATAGCACTGGAATTAGTTTTATGAGCTAATGATCAATAGCGGTAGCAGTGAACAGCAGGGAGTGTACAGTACAGCTCCTGAGTGTTATAGTATCAGTGCCTTAGGATGATGTCAGATTTGGGTCTGTAGCACTCCAGCAGTCTGGTTCCCTGCACAGGTGTACCAGCTGGGCAAATAGAAAATCAAAGGGTTTATTATGTGATGGTTAGCCATTGTAGAAGAGAAAAAGGCTAGCGAGAGGACAGTGGAAGAATACTGTAGGCATAATAGTTCTTATCTTTATCAAGCTGAGATAGTGTGGAAAGAGAGCTGGCAAGGATGACAGCTGCTTTTCTCAGACATCTGTATGTAGGGACAGGGTGATACTGAACATACACAATTTGTGGAAGAAGGAGCTGCTCTCCATCATGCCTTTGGGGAATTTTCTTCTATCTGACCTTGTGTTGGGCAGCAGGATTCCAGCTCAGAGGCATGAGTTGGGTATTTCATCTGATACAAAGACTACACCCTTCTTCTTCCTTTATGCTGAATAAGATTTCTTGAGAAGTGGGTGGGCAGGGATTGCTTCAATGTGTATTATGTGTTAGTCCACTTTTAGCCACAAAATGAATTTGACAGGTTGGAAAGCCATCAGATCTGAATGGGAATGGCTGTGTTCATTTTAAATATGGCTGACGTAATGTCTGATTGATTAAACTTCCTTTGCCCATTTACAGCAAGATTAGATTATATACTATAGATCCAAGGATCTTTTGTCTCTGTTAGTGAAATTCATAGAGCTTCTTTGGGGCTGTATTTTGAAACATAGATACTATTCAGTTGCAGATGTGTTTGAGTTTGGCATGTGCTATAGCCCTGTTCTTGGGCAGCATCTTATCTAAAGGAGGAAGAAAAATAAAAAAAAGGAAAAAAAGGTCAGATACTGCCTCAGGCTTCACTTTCACAACCCCCTCCTATTGATGTGCCTGAAAAAAAACCGCAGGATATGACCTTGATATCTTCTACTTTAAATGCCTGTATTGAAAGTATGAAGTGTTCTTTGTGTATAATTTTTTTTCCTTGCTATTTTAAAGGCTTTCTTTTTGTTCTTTAGATTACATTGGTTGCTAACTTAGTACTGTAACATTCTCGTGGCAGGAAATGTCTGTATATGGAAAATTTGCAGCCCGACTTTGGTAATTCCCACAGACTGTCAGTTCCATGCAGTGGCTATGTATATTCTGGCCTCATGTTGGCAAGAGAATTCAATTGTGTTCCTACAATGGGATAGGATTTAAAGCTTTTAGCTGCTTTTGTTTCTTGTGGAAAAGATGGCTTCTGGCCATTCGAGCAGAGAGTGGCATGGCTTTCTACACAGGACTTGGAACGACCAAACTTGATTCTAAACAAAAATTCCAACTTGATACGAAAGGCTCTAGGGCATGATCTCTTCCCCTCCTTTTCCTTTTATCAGCTCCAATTCTAATGTACGCTTACAGAAATTAAGGGCATTGGTGGACACCGCATACAATGCCAGTACAGCCAGACTGATTAAATCGCTCTCTGACAGTCTCCCTGCCCCTCCCTGGCAGACAATGACCAAATATCCATGCAAGCCAATCCCTTAATATCCTGTTAGCACACTTCCAATAAGATGTGTTACTTCTAGCAATTTATGAAGTTTCAAGTCAGTACTGGAGCCAAATGAAGTTTAGACTTCCAGGAGTGGAACAGTCATTGCTGTTTCACATTACTCATGATTTGATTTAAAGGAAAGTTATAAAGATAACCAGAAAACTGCATAGCCTGATACGGCCAACACGTCATTACCCACTACTGATTTTCCACATGAGGGGTGACAAAGCAGCTGCACGTAGTTCAAGGGCCATCAAAAGGGACTTCAGAGCCTTAGGACATCTGCTGAAGGAATTGAAAGCACATGTCATCTTTTTCTTCTCTGCTTCCTGTACTGGTTAAAGGCACTTAAGAAATGGACGCTTATCTATTAATACTTGGCTTCACGGTTGGTGCCACTGCCAAAACTTTCGGTGGCCTATATGGCAGCAGGCCTGCAATCCAGATGGGTTTTGACTCTCTCAGAGGGTGAAGAGGGTCCTTGGGGAAAAATTTAGCAGAGCTCATTGGCCAGGCTTTAAATGAGGTTTGAAGGTATGGGGGAGAGGGCAATAGCAAGCTTGCCCATTATAAGGTATGGGGTGGCATAGCTATATTAGAGGGAGAAGGTGCTAGTGAGGGGCCTGAACCTGCTGACAAGCACTGCAGCACACTTGAAATCTTATGACAATGAGCGAGGGACCACTCGGGCAATAGGAGAAGGCAACAGTTTAAGGGATGTGCTTCAGAGGAATTAAGGAGTTATCCATCAAAAAGGCAACAAATCCAGCTACCCAACTGAAGTGCCTGTAGACCTACACAGGCAGCACGGAAAACAAACAGGAGGAGTTCGAAGCTGCTGTGCTGCTAAAAAAAACATTGCATAGTTGCCATCACTGAAACCTTGTCTGATGATTCCAGGACTAGAATTTGGCTGTTGATGGCTACAAGCTGTTCAGAGAGACAGGCAAGGAAGGAGGTGGGGAAGCGCTGCCCTCTACATTAAGAAAAGAATAAAGTATGGAGAGCTATCCTTGAAAAATGGCCAGGAGCCAATTGAAAGTCTATGAGTGAGAGTTAGAGAATGAGACAAAAAAAGGAGCTTTGTGGTTGGTGTCTGCTACAGACCACCTGATGAAGCAGAGCCTTTTGATGAAGCGTTTTTTCTACAGCTACAGGAGGTGTGACAGTCATGGGTTCATGTGCTGCTGGGGGAATCCAACCACTGTGACATTTGCTGGAAAAGTAGTATGGTGAGCTGTAGACTCCTGGAATTCATCAAGGATAACATCTTGAGCCAAATGATAGACAGCCCCACTAGGGGGATGAAATACTGGCCTTGTTCAGTAATGCAAGTAGACTGATTGCTGACATTGGGATTGGAGGCTGCCTGGGCTGTAGTAATAATGCAATGGCAGAATTCATACTCCTGGGGGACATGGGACAGACAAAGATTGAGATCAGGAAGCTGAATTTTAGAAAAGCCAAATTCAAGCTCTTTGGGGAGTTAGCCATACAAACCTGCTGAGAAACTGGCCTCAAGGACAAAGGAGTGGAGCAGAGCTGTCAGATCTTTAGGAAAACTTTCCTTAGTGCATAAGACATTTTCATTCCCAAGTGTAGGAAATCAGGAAAGGAAGCTATGGCTGAACTGGAGCCTACTGGTCAAAATGGAGAGTAAGAAGAAAATGCACAAGCAGTGAAAGCTGGAATGAGTGTGGAGATGCTGCTAGGCTGTGTAATGTTGGGATCAGGAAGCCCAGGGGCCTACTGGACCTGAACTTGGCCAGGGGCACAAAGAAGAACAAGAAAAGCTTCTACAGGTACTTCAACCAGAAAATGGAAGTCCAAGAAGGCATACTCACCTTAGGTACCTAGCAACATTTTGCCTCAGTCTTAACTAGTAATTACTCTTCAGACACTCCTTGAGTGGATGGGCTGGAAGGTGGGAACTGGAGCAGCAATGTGGCTTCTGCTGTAAGTGAAGATCAGTTTCACAGCTGAGGAACCTGAATGTCAGTAAGACTATGGGTCCTGATGAGATGCATCCAAGAGTTTTGAGGGTACTAGCTGACGTAGTTGCCAAGACACTCTTAATGATATTTAAAAAGTCATGGCAGCCAAGTGAAATCCCTGATGACTGGAAAAAAGGCAATGTTGCACCCATTTTTAAGAAGAGTAGAAAGGATGACCTAGGGAACTACTAATCTGTCAGCCTCACCTTTGTGCCAAGGAAGGTAATTGAGCAGATTGTCCTGGAAGCTATGCTAAGGCACAGGGAAGAGAAGGAGATTATCTGGGATAAGCAGCAAGGCTTCACCAAGAGCAGGTCCTGTTTGACCAATCTAGTGGCCTTCTGTGGTGGTATAACTGCAGTGCACAAGGGAAGAGCCACTGATATCATGTATCTGGACAACAGTAAGACCTTTAACATGGTTCCTCACATCCTTCTCTGCAAACTGGAAAGATATGGATTTGATCGGTGGATTGTCTAATAGATGGGGAACTGGTTGTAAGATCGTACCTAAAGAATGGTGGTTCTTGACTCAACATCCTCATGGAGATCAGTGACAAGTGGTGTCCCCGAGGGTTCAGTACTGGGGACTGGTGCCCTTTAATATCTTCTTTAATGACATCAACAGTGGAATCGAGTGTGCCCTCAGTAAGTTTGTGGATGATACCAAGATATGCACTGTGGTCAACATGCCCAAGGGGCAGGATGCCATCCAGAGAGACCTAGACAGGCTCAGGCAGTTGGCCTAGGAGAGCCTTATGAGTTTCAACAAAGCCTAGTGCAAGGTCTTGCTCCTGGATCATGGCAACCCCTGCTATCAATACAAGCTCTGCTGAAAAAGACCTGGGGGTACTGGTGGATGGCAAGTTGAACATGAGCCAGCAATGTGCTCTCACAGCCCAGAAAGCCAGCTATATCCATCAAAAGAAGTGTGGTCAGTAGGTCAAGGGAGGTGATCCTGCCCCTCTACTCTGCGCTGTTGAGACCTCACCTGGAGTACTGCATCCAGATGTGGAGTCCTCAGTACAGGAGAGACACAGATCTGTTGGAGTGCATCCAGAGGAGGTCCACAGATGTAATCCAAGGGATTGGACACCTGCCCTACGAGGTCAGGCTGAGAGAGCTGGGGATGTTCAGTCTGGAGAAAAGAAAGCTCTAGGAAGACCTGAGAGTGACCTTTCAGTATTTAAAGGGGAGCTGTAAGGAAGAAGGTGACAGACTCTTTAACAGAGTCTGATGTGATAGGACAAGGGGAAATCATTTCAAACTGAAAGAGAGGATCTGAATATAAGGAAAGTTTTTAATGATAAGGGTAGAGAAGCCCTGGAACAAGTTGCTTAGAGAGGTGGTGGATGCCCCGTCCCTGGAGACGTTCAAGGAGTCTGGGCTCTGAGCAACTAGCTGTACATGTTCTTGTTAATTGTATGGGAGTTGGATTAGATTATAAAGCTCTCTTCCAACTCCAACAATTTGATGATTCTGGAAAGGGTATTATCGCCTTTTTGGCTGTGACATATTCGACCCTCCTGCCATCCATTCACTACTGTACTAGTGAAGTTCAAATTTATCCTGATATCATATTTCCAGGCTAACATCTTCTCACTCTTCATATGCTTCATCCACCGCTTACTCTTTCAGGGCCTTTTTGTTAACGGTTGTGTTTGGTCCTATTTGCCCTGGGGATTCAATGGAAAGACTCTTACTAACATCAGTGAAACCAGAAACCAGATTAGACCCTTTCTATTTTCCTACTCATTTCTTTTCCTTTTATTTTTTTCCCTTTCACACTATATGTCTGTGAGCAACACTATGATAATTCTCATGCTGAAGTGAGGCACTTTTGTGTTTCTTCAGATTTCACTTCCCCTTTCTCTTTTTTTTTTTTTTTTTTTTTTTTTTAATCTCCAGTGAATAAAATTAAGGATTTATTCAGAAAAACTGTCTGTAAGTATCTCATCAGCCACTGATGCCAGCAATGCTTCAACTTTTTTTTCCCCCTTTTCATTGTGCTTAATGTTTAAGCGTGTTTGATTACTACATTATTGAAGCAGTGACCAGTTTGTTCTTACGACCCGTGTAGAACTTATGATAATCTATAATTAATGCATCAAAAATCAGCAGAGCTGATATTTTCTTTTGTTTACCTCTTAAGTCCGAAGATAACAGCACTCAGTATGTGGGAGGATATCGCTGTACTAAATTGCTGAGTTGCCTGATTTAAAAAAAACCAGCAAAACAATCTATTGTGTACTTTGACCACCTCGCCTGCATTTTTCCTTTTAATCTTGCTCTGGTTCAGTGTACTGCTTGCACAGATTCAGTTTTAGATACACTTGACATTGGCCTTAACAATAGTATCTAGATAAGCTATTGTATATAATCTGAAAGGAGTAGGAATGCATTGGGGGAATAGTAGTTTGGACATTTGGTAACTAATTGAGTCTGGTTATGATTTAGTTGCAAAACATAGTGTATATTAAAACCAAACAAAACAGCCCTCAGAACCCCAATTCTTTAGATCTCAAACTGCCTGGCTCATCATAACTTCTTCTGGCCATGTGTGATACCTCTTGCGTATAGCCACGGTCCCTTTCATTGTCCCCCACTGAAAGTCGATAAAATTGGGGTAAGTGACCTACTCCATGAATGTTATTAGTAGGACCAGAAGCAGGAGTAGACTCTGTCTTGTGTCACCTTGACACAAGTCACAGGACTTGATGTGTTTTTAGGTTTGCTTCAGCAAGGCAGTTCCTCTTCCGTGGCAGCGGTGAGTACAGGATGCTTCAGGGGGAGGCACACTTAGTACATGTGAGGTAATGTCCTCCTCAATGGAGTCTCCTCCTTGTCTGTCTACATACTGCGTCCTGGAACATGCAGTTAGCTATCCTTCCCATCTGAAAAAATGGGGCTATTGTAATTCACCTCCTTCAGCCTGGCCTACATTGTCACCTGGGCCTTCTTGATGCAGATCCTCATTGCTCTCCTGCAGTGTAAGCTGTTGCCAGCTGTCTGCTGAGCTGCACCAACTGACCATGTCACATGCTTGTCCAAATTTCAAAGAAAACCTGTTGGATTAAACCCATGAAAACAGATTTTAGCAGCACAATGTCTAGTCCTTGCTTTCTTAAATAAGCATGTAATTCTCTAGGGTTAACATTTCTTGGTATTTGATTTAGTTCATTTAACAACAATGAATCTGACCCTTCACACAACTTGTAGAGTTGTGAGCGCACTGGAAAAGGACGTGGACTGGTAAAGGATGTGGGAACTGCCAGATAGCTACACTACTGGCTACTAACAAAAGGAGCTGGACATTATGGATGAAGATGACTCCTCAGGGAAGAGCTGGGACTGGTGGTTAAAGCTCTCTATTGGTAGTTTTAGGGGTGCTGTTGCACACAGGTGATAATAATGCCTTCCACTGAATTGTGCTGCTACCCCTCTGTTGTACACAAAGTAAACAAGAATCATATGCCACTCCTTCCTATTGTTGCAAGCTAGAGCTGTTCTTTGGCTATCTTTAATGCTAATGCACTTTTCCATTCCTTAGATATCTTTGTCTTCCAGTTTCCTTTTCTATATTCTGTATTTATTTTTTTCTTCAGTTTTTCCTTTCTTTTCCTTTCTTTCTTTTTCTTTCTTTCCCATTTCAGTTTTTATTTGTTTCCCTGTGCCTGACACTCCAGGACCACCAGATAAACATGTGAGAGGATTGCTACTTGGGCAAGACAAAACTTTTGAGGCCAGGAAAAACATTTCTGCTGTATGAAACTGTTGTGGCTGAAACCTTAGAACTAACAGGTGACATGACAGTGAAGAAACCAAATGAATATTCTGCACAAATACTAGGCACTAGGAAGTATATGTGAATTATCTTTACTGCAAGATTAGCTTGTGTTCCTGCTTATGTGGCACCTCTGTTCTGCACTGGTGGACTACAGACTTTCTCTACAGCTCCAGACTGCTGTGCGTGGTCATTTTGGAGTTTCAGTTTCTTATCCTCAGCTTTCTTGGTAACGCAGTCCCTGTCATTTTGAACTGGGAGTCCAGTTCAGAGGATGTTTCACCAACCAATCCCTGGAGATGCCTCTGCCCAGTGAAGCAGCCAGTCCCATTCTGAGGGTAACAAGCCACTGCCATTATAAACTCTGTTCCTTTGGGCAGCCTCTGCTTTCTACTGCTTCCTGTATTGGGATCTGTTGATCTCAGCAGCTGAAACAAGGCTGCTTTCTGAGTAGTGCAAGTGTCTTGGCACTGACTGGAAGAAAATCCACAGCCAGAAATACGTGCCATGCCAGACACAGTTCATTTTGGTGAGCTTGTGGTCTAAGAACACTGCTACTTGCGGCCAGAAAGTTCAGGCAAGCTCTCCGATAACATTTTTCAGATTGATTTAGCTCAGTGCAGCAGTACTAAGAATTAGAAGATAGAACCAACTTTCTTTTTCAATAGCACATGGATGTAGTGACTTCCATTTGCCTTAAACCAACTGGAAATGATCTGTGGAATGAAAACAAAGAATCTGTTTACATATCCTTATATCTGTTCTTACCTCAGTGCTATTCCACAGCTTCTATCCATCCACCTGTTTAAATAGCCCCACCGGTATAGTCTCTCTGAAATGCTCCCACCCATCAAATATTTAGAAATTCAAATCACTGAAATGTGTTCTGTTCAAATGAGACTTGTGATGCCAGTGGGTCTGTTGTCACATGACAATCTAAACTTAAACTGACAGGATGTAACAGGGATATGTACATGCCTGTTCATGTAAGATTTCTTACTATTTGTTTACTAAGGAAGAAGGAGGTAAAATTAATCCTGTTTTTTGTTCAGAATAATTCTGATGAAAGATTGTTTACCACTGGTCCTGTGACCAGACCTTGTCATCCCTCTGCAAAAATAAAAAATAATAAGTAATCAGACAAGTTTCATGTAAATACAAACTGTGAATATTTCCCAGCATTTTTTTCATCAAAGTAAAAATCATGGAACATTTTGAAGGCTTTTACTACAGGCAAAACCAGCGGTGAAAAAAACAATTCACTGGTTCTATAATGACTAACACCTCTGAATTTCCTTAGGTGAAAAGAGTAGCAGGAAGGATCAGGTAGCACAATAATAGCTCGTCTCTTTGTCAGGCTCTGTCTCTGGAGGTGGTACCTATGTCACTGTGTCATTGGGTTTCTTCAGCACAGTGTCCACTATGGCCACTGTTCATGGCAGCAAAGCTGTGCTGTAGCTCATGCAGCTTACTCCAGCCCTTGTCAGCACTGTGAGCACTAGATGCAAACCTGAACTTCTGCCAGTGACGTGTGAACAGTGTACGGCTATGCCAGGAGGGATTAATGTAAATACATCATACATCATTTCAGGTTGTTCCCCTTTGTTGTGCCACTGCCTTTGCCGTCAGCTCTACACTGGTGTGCTGCTGCTCTCAGAGAAGGGAATGGCAGTGGCAGAAAGTGCTGCTGCCGTCATCGCAGCCTCACCTGCTGCCTTGCTGTGCAGAGTGGAGGGCAAACCTGGGTAACAGCCTCTTGGCCCCTGCCTCCTGCTCTGCTGTGCCTCTTATTTGGAGGAACCGATGTGGTAGACAGCATAATGAGAACAGTGTGTACCACTTCCTTCTATGCAGTGCAGAAGTATCAATCTGAAAGTTGTGGTTGATATTATTTTCCCATGACAAAGTCAGTGGTGTTCTGCTATGAAGCAGTTTGCTGGTAGGGCTATTTCAGTTGCAGTAGTTACATAGTAAAAAGCCTTTAGGTTAATACTGAAGGGGGTGGTATGGTGACTTGGCTTTTGGAGCAAGGAAGCTCTAGAGAGAAAGGTTTAAGGAATTATGCACCACATCCAGAACACCTTCCTCAATTTTCATTAAAGAAGTCAGCCTTGGGACTTGAATTTCAGGCCCAGTTTTCAACTTGAAGACTATGATTTCCAAGGGTTTATTTTCTTCCTTTTGAAAATGTCGGTTACTGAGTAGGCAGCTCATGATGTATTCAAAAGGAAATCTCCGAGATTTCCAGAATGCATAGCGAGCATCTGGAAGTGAAGTCTTTTTTTGGTTGGATATTGGTATCGTGAATCACTGATGAAAATTCAGCCAATGAATTTGAATAACGTGCTGAGAATCGTAGGGCAGATTCATAGCAGCCTGAAAAAGGCCACATCTCCTAAGTGTCAATCCTGCATTTTGACCACAGGATCATCCCTTCTCTGTCTCAGTGGTTAAGTAATAAAATGTTGCAACACACAGAATTAAGGCCTACTTTAAATCCACTGTTGATAATTGTTCTGTTGTTGTCATTGCTGGCTTTAGTTACCTTATAGGATCCAGTGAATGCATTATTCCTAAAAAATCATTAAAAACCATTAAGCAAACCAAAAGAGGATCTGAATGACTTTTAGTAGAGACAGCAAAGAGGAGAGGCTTTGCAGTACAGGGGCTGGTCCTTTCAGGGCTGTAGACGTATGTATTCACTTGGCTGGCAGCTTGGAAAATACCAGTGTGGTGAGGGTGAGGACAGTCTGTAAAAGCTGTGTGATTTTATTCTTGGCTTGCATGCTTTCACTGTCAATGAAAATGCTGTGTGGGATTCAGTTCCTCTGAACTAAGTGAAAAGGCCACAGGTGCCAAATCTGATTGCGCTCAATGGCCATCTTAGACACAGAAGCACTACAAAGAGACTGTGTAGGTGGTGGGGTAGAAGCAGCAGTGCCTATGGCTTGGGGGAGCTCCCCTCATCTGCTTGCCAGGAGGACCTGCGAGCAATGTCTGTAGAGAGGAGAGCTGCAGGCTTGGGCAACAGGTCTGAGCAGATCTGCTGGACTGAAACTGCTCTGCAACACAGGAAATGGCTGTCTTCCTCTTTTTGCTTTCACTCAGTGCTAAGCCCCCAAATCTGTGAGTGCTTATGCACGTACTTAACTTTACTACTGTAAATAATTCTGTTCAACTCAATAGGGCTATTCATAGTCAAGCTGAGCATGTGTGTTCAGTGTTTGCAGGATCAGACGCAGCAGAAGCTGGCTGCTGTGCCATTTAGGGCTGGTAATTCCATCCTGTAGGCCCTGCTCTCCTTGTATGGAATGATTTCATTTTACACAGACTTTGCTTCATTTTCCACGTGTCAGCCTTCAGTACGTGTGCTATTACTGCATACCAGCGCTGAATACTCTTGCCTTAGGTATCTCATGAAAAGGGAGCAACTTAAAAACAAATGCAAATTTGAACTAGATTCCTGTCCAGTATGCTGCCCTGTTTTAAAATATTCAGAATGCTTTAAAATTGGCAAGAGCAATCTGCTGTTTTATGCTGATTTTTTCCTTTCTTTTAATCCACTTGTAATGTGTAAACTTCTAGAATCCACAGCAAAAGGTTGGGAATTATTGTACAGGATAACATGCCAGTAGAGTAAAAGGCAGCCCTCTGCTACCAAAGAGCTCGCAATCAAGCAACAAGTTGTGAGAGCCTGAGAGGAGGCACGTAGTTATCTGGAATTGGGTGAAATGAATTGAATAAAAGCACAATACAGATAAGGAAAGGCTCTAAAAAGTGTCACATTAGGGGATTACAGCTTACAATTTGCGTAAGGGTTAAATATGAAGAAAAATACAGTCATAAGGAATATAGCTGGAAGGAACCCAGAGCAGTTACTCACTGCTGCCCCAATTGCTTTCAACTGTAATTTTCCAGAGCGCTCAGAGCTGCCTTGAGTTCGTCCATGCTTGCAGCTGTAGTCTCTTCCTGTATCCCACTCACAGATACATGTATTGAATAGTTGGGCCCCTAAAGCCCTATGTCTCACAGGTTGATGTACTTTCCAATTTGACAATTTCTCATTGATAACTCGTCATTCTGGGTTTGATTTTTGCATGTTGCTTTGCATCTGCTTCCTGATGCTGCCCCAGCTTGCCTGTGGAAATGTTCCATGTTGCCGCGTGAAAGCCTTAGCAAAGCAGCAGTGGAGAACACCTCCGCTGGGCTTTAGGCTTGTTTCTTGCCTTAAAGGAAACAATCTCAGTCTGAAGGGACTTGTTAATGGCAAATCCCCACTGACGTGTCCTTATCTTCAAGGTGCTTACATAAGAGCTGACTGATTGTTCTGGTGTCTTTCCAAGAACTGAAGTGTTAGGTTCAGTGCTGTGTCATTTCTAGGATCCTCCTTTCTCTCTAGTTTTACAGGTAGCTGCATTCACCCTTCGCTGTTTATGAAAAGCCTCATCTTTCCTTCACAAGTTCTCACAGATAATTACTAATGACTCTGAAATAGCTTCAGCACGGTCCTAGAATGTTCAAGGGCAAACTTCGCCAGGCTCTTCACTTTCTTTCCTTGCCTCCTGTCCATCTGCTCTGCAGGTTATATTCCTTCTGAGCACAGGTGATTTAAGAGTGTCTGCTAAACAGGTTAGTGGCCTGCTATGTCACTGCAAAGGGCTTATGTTGTTGCTGAGTACAGGTAGAAAAACAGCTATCTGCTGCATTGCTAGTAAGGCTGAGGAGCTGTGGGAGAGCCCTGAGCCCAGAACAAGAAGAAACAGTGTCATGAGTAAGAAAGAAGAGACAGTGGAAGAGTTAAAAAGTGCGGGGTGTCACAGAGGAAGCATTTTGTTGAGGAAGTTATTCTGATAGTAGGGCAAAGACCACAGAATGGAAGATGACAGTGTCTGTGTCTGTGCATATTAAAATGTTGATGTCTCTGAACACAGCGGTGTCTTACAAAGTTAACAGAGGTAATGTCTTCAATGTAGCCTGGTTGTAAGGACCTATGAAAAGGCAGTGCTACTAATGCCTGTTGTGGACCTGATTTCTAGGGCCAATTCACAAGAAACAGACTGTGAAGCTCAGTCCTATAACTTTTTTTTGTGAATATTCACACCTGTATGGGAACTACTGAGAGACAAGACATGGATGGATAAGGTCTCTGATTCAAAGGCGCTTATTTTTGAACATTTTTGCTTAGTTACAGAATCTGCTTAGCTATGTGAACCCTCATTTATTCTGTTTTTCTCCTTGTCAAGATGAACTGTAAAAAGTAACATCTTTATTTTCCTCTCATTCTTTGTCTTTCTAAAGAGATCTAGCTACACCTTGATTAAAATATCTGTATCTGACCAATTAAAAAGAATAGTTGGTCTATGTTCTGTAGTCAGTTCTTGTGAAGATGGCTCAGAAAGCCAACACCCTTTAACAAAAATTGTCAGATACAACACACTGGTTTCAGTTGTATTGGATTATTTATGTCATCAGCTTTCTAAGAGTTAATTACAGTGCATGATCTTGTTACTGAGGACAATTAAACTGATTTGTCTATCTGCTAAATGAAGAGTTTTGTGGTTTCTTCTTGCTACTTGTGCAGCATTGCTTTTCATGGTTAGTGTGTGGCTTGTTTTGATTTATTCCATTATCGCTTGCTGTGCAGGCTGCGCTGCAGTGGTTATTTCTAACCAGCGGCATCTGAAAGATTCTCCACTGCACCTCTGAGTAACCCTAAACATCACAGATTCTAAGTAATTTGCAAAGGAGATACGCTGTTATTTTTATTCTTGAAAAATCAGAAATCACTAACGTGAAGAAGTAATGACTGCAGTAATTTTCTTGTCTGTGGTCACTTCCTGCACTGTTGCAGTTTTCCATTCTAACTGTGGTGCTTTATCAGTTGTTGGTATGGAGAGCTGTTTAATCAAAACATTGTTAAATGCCAGATAATGGAAAAAATGAAAAATGTATTTGTGAAAAGGGAGGGGCAATCATTTCTTTTTTCTTCACTTTGCTACTAGAACAGCTATCTTGACTATAGCTGCTGTCAGTGGGTGAAAGGGTGCTCAATTAGAGGAATGGCATATTCTTCTCATATGTTAAAGAAAAAAAAAAAACAACAAACCCAAGCACCACTTAGTGCTATGTGGTTTCTGTAGTCAGCTGAGCTGCAGAATTTGGGTTTAATAAAAATTCTGTGCATTTATAAATGATTTGTTTTCATAGCACGCTGCTCCTGAATACATTTGCCGCTGAGAAAATGTCTGTTTGTAAATGGCGTAAACATAATTGCTTCTGAAATCACAGAATCATAGAATCTGTAGAGTTGGAAGGGACCCTTACAGGTCATCTTGTCCAACTCCCCTGCAATGAACAGGGACAGCCACTGCTAGATCAGGTTGTTCAGAGCCCTGTCCAGCATGATCTTGAATATCTCCAGGGATGGAGCATCCACCTCTTTGGACAATCCATTCCCGTGCCTCACCACTCTCACTGTAAAATACTTTTTCCTTATATCCAGCCTAAATCTCTCTTCTTTGAATTTGAAACTATTTCTCCTTGTCCTATCACATCAAACTCTGCTGAAGAGTCTGTCCCTTCTTCCTCACAGCCCCCTTTAGGTACTGAAAGGTCTCCCCAAAGCCTTCTGGATCATTTTTGTGGCCCTCCTCTGGATGCACTCCAACAGGTCTGTGTCTCTCCTGTACTGAGGACTTCACATCTGGATGCTGTACTCCAGGTTAGGCCTCACTCTGGTAGAGTGGTAGGATCACTTTCCTTGCCCTGCAACCCAGAAGCAGCTGGCTTTCTGGGTTGTGAGGGCACATTGCTGGCTCATGTTCAGCTTGCCATCCACCTGCTGATAATTGAATACATTTTTCAAAAGATTGGTACAGTTCTTCAGACAGACAAAACAAGGAAAAAAATGCTTAATCATTGTGTCAGTCATCAGTTGGGTAGAAATGGTCTTGACTCAAGGCTCAGAGGCTCTCAGACATAGGTTTGAATTTTGGATGGTCCTGTGTAGAGCCTGTAGTTGGATTCCATGATCTTTGTCTCTTTCAACTCAGCGTATTCTGTGATTCAAGATGAGGCTCCTTCTGGAGTTGTGTTCTATGACTGTGCCCAACAAACCAGAGCCCCTTCTGCCAATTAAAACAGCAAGGGCTTGCTGAAATGCAGCTAGACACTATGTCTCTGAGCAAGGTCTCATCATGTCCAGGGAGCTCCAATTAGGTAGTTAAGCCAGCAGTCTGCTTGTCTTGAGTCTCAGAAACACAGATTACAAGCCAGGATCTTGTCTCAGTGAATGAGGAAACATATGTCCTATGACGATCTTTGTGATCCTAGGAAAGGAAAAACAAATTAAAATTCCTGATTGCCATTTCTCAGATCAATGTATATTTAGAATTCCTACTGAAACCTCAGTGCATTTTGAAGCCGCAATCAGCTAACCTATACACATGGTTATCACATGGGATACACATGGGTGGTGTGATAGGAGATGCCTATAGTTTTCAGTACTCATCATTTTGGTACCTGGTTTCTGCTTTGTTCTCCACTACTGAGTGTCTTCCAGGCAGGGATGATTGCCAGCTGAACTGCTTGCTGTCTAAACTTGTGTCCTGAGGTCTGGGCTCACAACTTGAATGCAGCAAATTGTATCCAATTAGAGAAGCCCCAGACATCTTTCGTTAGTTTACCAGCTCCCAGAGAGGAGCAACTTGATTATAAATTGCCACCTGCAAGCTGTTTGGAAATGCCCGTTGTTTGGAAGGCTAACTAATGAAGTTTTTGGCTATGAGAAATTTTGGGATGTGGGTAACAGACCAGGTATTGTGACTTGGTAAAGATGTATTTCTGGGTATATTTCTTCACATCCTTTATGTATATATGTTTAATGAATCAGGCTGAATCATATTTCACATTCAGTGAAGCTTAGGCTCAAATCCTCAGTTTAGGAATTACGCACCTTAAAAAAGATAACAATACATTTCTGAGCAGTTCTGCCTGGCTGGTAGGCACGCAGGTGGAAGCTCACCAGGAGACTGGAATAGGAGTGGATACCACATATACTTGTGTGAGATATTTCTGACACTGCTGTAAGTGGATCATGTTTTCACCTGCTCTCACTTATTTTAAAAGCATTGCTGGACTAGGCTACTTCTTTATTATTATTTGGCTTTGTTTTTCTGTGGGATCATAAGTACGTGACATGGTGAAAGCATCCACTCCGAGTGCAGCTGGCCACAGAGGGATTCTGCTGAAGTTACGCCAACACAAGATAGCTCTGTTTATGCCAACAGTGATACCCTGTACCAGGTTTTTGACAAAGAATTGCATCTTTTTTCTTTCCTAAAGAGGAGAAGTGGGACAGAAAAGTATTCTGGCAGTACCTGTGTGTGCATGATGGAGGGAGGAAGAGTTTTTTAATCAAACGTGTGTAAAGGGAAGTACCAAACCATTCTTTCTGCAAATAGGACTAACTGTGAGGAAACTTTGCTGAATGCATTTTCCAGTTTTGATTTCATTTATTTGTCTTATGTAAATCTGAAATATGTGCACTGAAGTCATTGAAGCTTCACTGATTTTAACAACTGCAGCATTTACATCAAATGGCCTCCCTAACTCTTTGTGCTGCTGCAAGCAAATACAATTCATAATGGTACATGAGCTAATATGTGCATGGAGCATTCTTTTGTGGATAGTGTGAGATACAGAGACTGTCAATCTAATTCTCATGAATGGAATTTTCTACAGCAACATTGGAGTTTGCTAATTTCCCTTTTCTGGTACTGAAGAAACTTAGAGATGTCAGAAATTTACTTACAATGTAAAAAACAAACCTTTTTGTTCTTATGTATTTAGGTGATATTCCTGTGACCTTTTTACAGTTCTCAGTTAAGGCATAAAGCTGACAATTCTTTAAGCCATTTCTATCTGCTCAAAAAGGCCAAATGCTAAATGCTGCTACTATAAAATTAGCCTTTCTCTTCCTGGTCTGAGGAACTGAAACAATATTTTATTTGGATTGTTCTTTCTCTAGAGAAATAATAACTTGTGCTTCCACCCTTTGAACCAGCTAGGGATTTGATGTAACTTTCTGTTAAACTAACAGTGTTCGACACAAAGCATTGGATTTACTATGTCTAACATTAGATGTGTTTACTGCATCTAACAGTAATGTGATGTGTTCGATCAGAGAGCTTTCCTTAGGCAACAGCTAGACACAAAGCTAAATCAAATCAAAGCAGGAATCGAAGTATTTTATGGAAAGCCCTCAGCCTCTTTTCTCCCTCTCTTTCTGTAATTAATAGATTTTATTATTGTTCTAGTGAGTCTTCACTTGCTGAAAATAGCATTACCACATCACCAAATGTACACTTCCTAGAAAAAAAAGCTGAAGTCCAAGCCTTCTATTTATTAATCTTTCTCCTTCATTAAAATACATAATTTGTATCCAATACTGATTCTTCAAGAGTGCTAAGTTCATGTGTGGTAGTTCCTTGCACTTACGAGATTCAAAATGTGTAATGCTTAGCATACCCAACAGGCCTGTGCAGATGCCAGATAAATAATCTATTGTATAAAAACAATTATACTTTTTAAAATTGACACTTAATTATGATTACATTTAATCATGAAGTAGGAGGAGGTATATTTTCCCAGTTACAAACATATTTACTGATTAAGTTGGCAAATAGTTAAACTTGATTGACTACTTGCAGGAAAAGAAATTCTCTGTAAATGCTTTCATGGGTGTAGAAATAAACAGAAAGAAATCTGTGGTTAGTCAGATTCACATTTTGAAAATAATATCCTTTGCAAGAACAGCAGAAAGATAAAACCTGACCTGAAGCTTTGACAAGGGGTGGTTAAATGACTTCTATTTCTACAAAGCTGTTCCAATAAGATAACGTAAGAAGTAAACATACGCACAGTAGTCAATAAACAGCAAGTTGGCTTCAGCGTGGCACAAGGAGTTTTTATGACACAGGCTCACGCTGGAAACTCCAAGCCAAGAACTTTGGTGTAACACAGAACAGTGAACGCAAATCGACCTCTGCTAGTATAACTACAGAGAGATGCTATAGCACTTAGAATAATCCTGAATAGAGAAACTCAGGCCAACTGTTCAATTTCTTTATGCTTGTCACTAGTCTTGGCCAAAGCTAGGCTGAAGCCAGGTCTGACATAAAAGCTAGAAACACTAATGACATTTTGGCTGCTTGACTATTCTGTTTGTGCTTGGAATTTTAATGACATGTCATATATATGAGAAACTACATACATACACAAGGCACTGTAAAGAGAATCCTAGCAGCATCTTTTATTGGTTTGTAGGACCCTTTTACTGTGCTCCTTGTCCAACAGACACTATCCTCAAAGTCAAGTTTCTGGGTTTTTTTCATTGCAAGAATATTTTTAATTCCAGAAATGTATCAGCTAATTGAACTGGGTCTGTTTAGCCTTGAGAAAAGAAGACTGAGAGGGGACCTGATCCAGGTCTATAAATATCTAAGGTGTGGGGGGCAGAGTGGCGAGGCAAGACTGTTTTCAGCAAGGTGTGGAGTCAGGACAAGGGGAAATGGCCAGAAACTGGAGCAGAAGGAGTTCCGCACAAATGTGTGCAAGAACTTCTTTATGGTGAGGGTGACGGAGCACTGGAACAGGCTGCCCAGGCAGGTTGTGGAGTCTCCTTCTCTGGAGATTTCAAGACCCACCTGGACACCTACTTGTGCGACCTGGTGTAGGGAACCTGCTTTGGCAGGGGGGTTGGACTCGGTGATCTATGGAGGTCCCTTCTAACCCCTACAATTCTGTGATTCTGTGATTAGTATATAAAAATAACCCATCATTGCTTCTTAATTTTGTCACCTTGTTGCCTTTCCATTTTAGGTGCTGTTGCATTTTTGTTTTATTGGAGGAACAGTTAAGGACAGATGCTTTTGGATCTGTGTGAGAGCAACATACTGCTGGGAAGAAGACCAGGTCCCATCTAGTGTAGCATCAGAACACAAGACTTGGAAGAGATAGTTCTCTGATACAATAAAAACTACATTGCAATCAAGCCCTGGAAGCCTGAAATTTTGGAAAGCTCTTGGTTAGTCACTGACATTCTGTGAATATCTGAGGAAGAAGGGGCTTCACCCAGGTGGAAGGCATGCCCGTCCATTGAAAGAGGTGATTCTAGATTTTGTTCCAGAAATAAGAAGGATTTTAGGGCTTTCAGAACAAATACTTTTCCCAGGGGGCTGGCAGAACTCAATGCCTTCCTTTGTGAGGCATGTAACTTTGCCCCAGAGCACAAAGAAAGAGAGAACTTCACTGGTGTTGGATGGCTTTCTGGAGCTTTTTTTCTGAGCACTGAAGGAGAAAGCAAAGTATATTCACATTTTTAGAATTCACATTTAAAAAAACAACATGTCCTAAGAACTGATATGCTTGTACTGCTACCATTACAGTGTCAGTAATAACTGCAAGAGCTTTGTCCTTTCAGCCTTCCTTGGCTCCTAGAGGCATGCGTTGAATAGGAGCAAGGACAGATTTAACTGCTATCTGCACAGGCACAGGATGTTAATTTGGCAGCTTGACAGGCCTCCGATAGAACGGGATTTTTTATTCCTGTTGTACGTGATCTTACTATACTTTGCGCATATACAGGGAAATGTAGCAATGGGTGGAAGGGACAGAAGGTCAGGATATTAATTGGTAATGCTTAAACAGCCTTTGTAGTTGCAAGAATGCATTCAGCACTGTAAAACTGGGTGAGGCTGGGAAAGATAATTTAAACTATGTGGAATGGTATTATAATATGCTGATGTCTGTGAACCAGCTCAAATATTTGTTGAAGTCCATGTAGATATGGTGAAAAGATGCTAATTTGGCCTGTGACATTTTGATTTACTTGAACATGTATTGATTTAATAACAAAAAAGTTTGATAGTAACAAATAAAAAAGAGACTACATTAATAATAATAAATTTCAAAAGCTATAAATTCTTACATATTAATTTATCTTAAAAATATATGCATAAAAATTAAAGAATATTTTCAGATATTGATTATATCTGTATTAGTAAGTTTGGTTTATGCACAGTACAGACAGATAAGGAGGGCAGTTACATGGTTCCATGAGTGCTGAGTTATCCATGGGCTGTGCAGCCACTGTTTTTGCAAGATGTCTGAATGCTGTCTAGTGAGTGCCTTGTCAAAACTCATTGATTGAGAAATGTGCTTGGGTGTGAGCACATGCCAAGCTGTGTTACCAGAGCCTGTTGGCTAGATTGGCAACTGGTGGTGTGTGTGTGGTCTCTGCTTACCCCAGCTGGGAATGGAAGGTGTTAGCTGAAGCTGCTTGCTGCGGTGCACCCTGCAGATGGGCTGACAGGCTGTCAGGTGCTATGGCACAGTGTCAGGTCACTTTCAGTGATCTTCTAGCCTCCTGATGTGCTTCTCATTGCAACTGCTTGGCCCATTGCTACAGTCTGCTATGTTGGGACTACCTTTGGATGAGATTGGTCTTTAAACTTCGTATTATTTCATAGAATCATAGCATGGCTTAGGGTAGAAAGGATCTTGATGATCATCGGACTCCAACCCCCTGTGATGGGCAAGGTTGCCCCCCACCAGCACATGCTACCCAGGGCTCCATCCAACCTGGCCTTGAACTCTTCCAGGAACGGGGTATCCACAGCTTCTCTGGACAACCTATGCCGGGGCCTCACCACCATTTATTCCCTAGCCACCTGTATATACCAGATGCCTTTAAAAGAACGGAAACGTAGATTTCAGACTTAGTGAGAAATGCATGTGCCATATAGTCACTTGAAAGCTTTTCCTGCATCCCTTTCAAAGTCTGGGTTTAAGGTAAGAACACTGTTTCTTCTGCTGTACATGAAGTCTGTATCCCCTCTGTAGTGTGTGTTTGCAACCCCTTAATCCACCTCAGTGGCACTGCTGACATACCTCCTCCTTGGCCCTACAAAGCATGAGTGTCAACACTGGAGGAGCATCATCACCTTGTTGAGCCCCTCTCTGCTCCAGGTGACAGCATAGACAGCATGTTAGTCAGGAACTTGCTATGTTCTTGCTTAGCATGTTTCCCAGCAAAGCCCGGCTTTGCTCTCCATGCTGCAGAGACTACATAAGATGTTTCCTGTGGTGGGCTGTAAGAGGCAGAACTGGCCAACAGGCCTAAGAAATCCAAGAGTCCTTTCCCAGGCAGCAGTACAATGTTGAACTGGAGCTTTTGCATGGCAAGGCAGGCAGGAAATGGGTGCTGCAGGACAGAGTCAAGGCTCTGGTGGCTGGGATTTGCTTTTACCAGATTGGGTCCTCTAGTATATCAGAATATCTCCAGAGAGTACTTGATTTCTGCTGTCTTATTTTACTGTCTTATTTTAGTAGCACAGTCTAGACTTTGTTACCAGGAATCATGCTGGGGCCTGTTAACAAAGGTAATTTGGGTTGGCAAAGATTTATAGTATGCATCTTTGCTTGAGGACTGGAGCAAGGATAGAAGGAACGGCCTTTGACTTGCCCCAGCCTCACTCCTTGAAAAAACCATGCTGCTAGTGCTGAGTCACCTCCTTTTCATTCTGAGAGCTTGGAGTCCGTGAGGAATCTCTTGGGTTAGTTCTAAATTCATGTAGGAGCAGAAATGGCATGGAAGGCACCAGGGCTCATGTCAGCAGCATATGCAGTGCTGCCATCAAGGATGGAAAGCACAGACTGATTTTGTTAGGACCAGGGTTAAAGTGAGTTCAGAAGCTGTGTCTGGGTTAAGGAAAGTGGAAGAGAGGCTTTCTGTGGTGCTCAGGCAGCATGACAGGCAAAGCACAACACATCTCTTGTACAGCAAGGCCTGCTGGCTTGGAGCACGATGCTGCTACTGAAAGCACTGGCAGCTGCAGTGGCTAGAGTGCCTTTTCATCATGCAGCCCTTTTTCTCTTTGCTGAGCATCACGACAATCCATATGTTTCCCTCCTTCAGGCTAGACAATGAAAATCCAAACACAGTGAGCATATATAATGCCTAGTTTATGTAGCAGTGTCCAGCCAGCAGTAGCACAACTATTCTGTACTTCACAATTTTTTTTTTTCCTTTTTATTTTCCTCCCCTATGAATCACTACAAGTATTGGCAATAGCAACAGGTATGGCCACTGAGGGTATTGTTATTGATATGCACAGCTCACTGTCTGAGAATGACTGCTTTTGCCCTTTACTTGATCTAGGATATGTCATTTTTATTACATCACGTCTCCAGCTTTGTTCTGTACTTGTACAATATCTAGCACAGACACAGCCTGTGCTTCAGAGAGAACAGTCACATAAACAAGTCTTGCAAATGGGCAGGATAAGTAAACCCAAGGGATGCTTTTGATCCATGTTTATAGAAAATCGTCATGGCAGGTCAACAGTTTCACCCATGTTAATTGCAGGGAGACTGGAAGAAGAATAAGATAGCTAAGGGAATGCTGATGGAACGCTTCTGTTAAATGTGAGAAGTTGCAAGGGGAGAGCACAAGATTCTTGTTTGAAGATTTAATAATGGGACAGAAGAGTCTGATGTGATGGTTGAACTGGAGATGAAACTAAAGGTTTATTTCTGCAACAGCTGATATACTGGGGGTGTGAGGTCCTCTCTATGAGGGACCAAGCCTGTGAAAACTTGACTTGGACTGATTTTCAGCTGCCTTAACTCCCTGAGCTAGCTCACTGTCCAACCACAGGAGCAGCAGTGCTAGCACAAGAGAGGAAAATGATAGCATGCAGAGGAGAGCAGGATCGCAGCAGCCCAGATTGAGAGAAAACTACCCAACCAGGGGACCACACAACAGCCTTCAGAGGCTAGGTGAGAAGTAATATGTGCAATTATGAGCATACTGCTATGAGCGCTGCAAACAGTTGATATGATCTTGTTTTCTGAGACTAGTTTTGGACAGAGTACTTCAGTGGTGGAAATAAATTGTTGTGCATACTTCCATATACAGCAGAACTCAAAACCTGCTTGTAGAAATAAGCAGCAGGATAGCAACTTGTCCCTGGCCTCAACATTTGGAGAGGGCAGTGATATAATAAGCTACTTGAGATATCTTGGACGTAGCTTTTTAGAAGGAAAAATCTTTTCCCTCTGGTTATGTAGCAGCCAGAAGTGTTTGATCGCTGTTGTTCCTGCTCTGATGGAATTAATCATCACTGTCACAAAGCTGTCTTTTCACAGAGTACTCTTCATTCACACTATGGGACCTCTCCAGAAATGCTATTGGCAAAATAATTTTATTTCAGCTAAAAACTGAAAAGAGAAGAAAGCCAGATATGTTCTCCAAAGCTAATCATTCTGGCTCTGGAAGGAATTGTTTTCTAAATAACATAAGTCCTTGCAGTCAGCTCTGAGCAGTGCCAGAGTTCTTCGGGGAGTTATTCTAAACTCTAGTCCTCAGCAAAGTAAGCTTTCCTACAGCCAAGTATTAGAGTTAGCCTCCAGGCTTTATTTTTATCTACAGTTTTCTTGGCAAATCATGAAGATTATGTTTGGCATTTTATTTCTAGCTACAACCTTCTATCTTTGGTTTGTGTTACACTTTGCAGAGCTTAAAGTTTATACAGGGTTTTGGGTGTGTGATATAGATTCTAATAAGTTTCTATATGACCTACTTCAAAGCTTAAACAAAGAAAGCTGGAAGATTTGAGCAGAGCTCTGCTGAACTAATGTTAGTATTGAATAAATAATGATTTTTAATATTGTTTTGGTTTTCTTTCAAATAGAACTGTAATAGAGAAGAAGGTGGAGAGCAAATTTATTATTGAAATGCAACACACCAGTAACACTGATATATCTTGGAGAGTGTAAGTACCAGGGGCCCTAACATTGTCATTATTGTATATATTTACTCTGAGAAATTAAATCCTAGAAACTTTGTTTGTACAGAGTTTTAGTATGTTAGAATTCTGGGATGTGTTTCTCTGTAGCTCTCATAATAATTTTATATTACAAAAAACAGTAAGCTTGCATAATGATAGCAAGATTTAATATTCTTATTGTGCTCTGCAATGAGGGAATATAAAGTATGTTACAACTACTAGTTGTACTAAGTCAAAACTAAATGTGCAAACCTGATTTCTGCATCTGCTGATGTAAATGCATATTTTACTCACAACTTAAGCAGCACTGATTATGAGTGAAATTAGTGAAAAGCACTCAAATTCACATCACAGAGCTGAAGATAAATACAGTTGTCTCTGTGTGCTTTTGCTTTGCCAGAATAATATAAAAGAAAGGTTAAGACAAGAGCTAGTGGGGGGTAAAGTGGAATGCCAAACCAGTGATGGTGCCTGCTGCCTTCTATGTTCGATAAGGTAGTGGCAGTACTAAACTGGAAAGAGTCTCCTAAAGTTTGCTAAATAATTCTATTTTAAATCCAGAAATTGGGAAGGAATGAAGTCAGAACTGTTTGTTGGCTGTAAATGGCCATTTCCTTAAATACAAAGAAGAGAGAAAAAACACTGGTAACTGTCTTAGGGTATGTCTATATGGACTGTTTCTCTGAGAAGCGATCAGAGCTATCAGAGTACCATGCTGGCACACCAACGTGGTTCTCAGTTCAGAAAGGCCTCACAGATCAGCTCAGAGTGAAGGCAGAATACATTCTAATCTGTGTGAATTTGTCTATGTGAAGATATCTATTTTTTTGTTTGTTTGGTTGTTTTTCCTACTCTGTTCATGTATGCCTTTGAGAGGATATATTACTATTGCTTAGAGTATAACAGACACATTGATACAGGTGTGGTGAAGCCAGGGTAGCCAAAATGACTTGTAAAGCTGCAAATCTTTAGTAAGGAAGACTTTTGCTCAGAGTATTTCTTGTCCCGGGAAGTATAAGAGAATGGAAAACACAGTATTTGCCTTTTTCAATGCCTTCTACTTCCAGACCAAGGTGTTCTTCTCTTAGACATATTAAGTATGTCTTTATTTTCAAGTATCTTTGAGTATTAGAATTATGAATATGAAAATTAAAAAGAAATACTTTCCAAGTTCGAATAAAACAGATGAATGGGCTGTACGATAGTTAAGTGCTGTAAATAGGATCTTGAAAATGGATATACATTAAATACAAGTGTAAATATGCATTTGTATAATGGGTAGAAATCATCAAAATCAACACTGTAAAAGTCACCTTAGCTTAGGATGTTTCAGGTAACACTGCTGACATTTTGTATTTGTGGCAACGTCTTTAAGTACCATAGAAACTTCCTTTGTCCTAAAGATGACAATACCACTTGTTTCAAAAACTCTCTTACATCCATTCATGAAATGCTTAAACGAGGATAGTAGCGAACATTATTACATTCTGTTAGAGAAGACAGAATCTGAAAATTTGTGTCAAAATCAGAGGGACTGGAAATTCACCTCTACCAGTGAGTCTGCTGATGTAACTCTAGACACTGCTTGCAGTTAGTATCACTGATAGGGAAATAGTGACTATGTCACTTTGGGTAATCCTATAAAAAAAATGACTCAGTGTTTAGTGGTGGGCAGAACGACTGGTGGAACATTAGATATTACTGGGAAAAGAATAGCAAGCAAAAAGAAGATATGGCTGTGTATTAGAAACCCACAGTTTCAACACTGCACAGCTGTGCCTCAGAGTACAGCACAGCTGGAGGTGTAGTTATTGGTTCAGTGCTACAAAATGAATTCTGTGCAGAGAGGGTTTGTAGTGGCCAAGTTCCATCAGTCACCCCTGTCCTCAGGAAAAGCTAGTCACTTCATTGGAGGAATGAAATGACAGAGGTTTACAAGGTGGGGCGTGATATGTGGAAAGCTAACAAGAAATGGATACTGGCTGTTTCTTAACTGGAAGCTCATACTTCTTCAGCTACAAGGCAGTGAATTTAAAAACAAAAGGCAGATGGCTCAGCAAAAATATCAATCAATTCAAATACAAGTCGTGGTCGATTTGTATATTGGTAGCTCTTGAGCAGGTTGGTCTGGAGACAGCCTTCAGAGTAAGAGATCCCTGCACTGGCTACTGAGAAGTGGAAGGATGTGTTGGAGAAGGATTATACCAGAACTGTTTCATTTTCTATGTACATGTATCTTCTTTTGCTAAGCCTCTGCCTTTGGGCTGGTGTCCAAAGCGAAATATGGAACATAAAGAACCATGATTTGATCCAACAGTTGTTACCATGGTACTTTTCTTCTTGCAGGTATCCTCAACAATGAGCCCAAACCATGCATGTGTTGTACATGATGTCATGGGTACCTGATGGAGGAGCACAGGTTTAGTACTTCATGTTGGAAATACTTTAGGGAACACAGCTGTCAACAAAGTAAGCTTGAGTTTGGTAAGAAAGCTGTCTTGAAATGAGGTCTTGAGTTAGTTTCAAGAGAAGTTCCTATTTTTGTCCAAGTTTGACTATTTGAATTGACTATATGTGCTGAGCAAAGAACCTAGATTTTCTTAAATTTTTTAGTATGTGCAGTAACTCATTCGGCATACCTGTCAGTCTGTTCACTAATGTAACATAGAGTTATAAAGTGTTTCAGGACAGGTAGTCCAGTTTAAAAGATGTAAGTAATTATTGGTGCCTTGTAAATCTCTTCCTAATAATCCACTTCTCTATTCTGCTTGCTTCCAAGTATTATTTCTTTCCTTATTTATTTCATAAGTTATCTAATATCTGATTTTAAAAAGTCACATCAGATGAATTCCTGAATTAATATTTTTTATGAAGCCTTCTGCTATGGAAGGTGAACAGCACCATCACAAACGTTTTTTGTCTTCAACAAGTCTTTTTCCTATCAGACAGGAATTTGAGATTGTCTAGCTATACTATACCTTCAAAACAGAACATAGTAAAGAAGCAGTATCTTGAAAAGTATAAAAGAGCATTCCAACAGCACAAAGATAGTGTGGTATCTCCCATGTACTTGTTGAGCTGTGCAGAACAACTTTTTGCAATAAGAAACA
The DNA here is from genome assembly GCF_951394365.1 of Tetrao urogallus. Classification (NCBI taxonomy): domain Eukaryota; kingdom Metazoa; phylum Chordata; class Aves; order Galliformes; family Phasianidae; genus Tetrao; species Tetrao urogallus. The sequence goes on from NC_136820.1 coordinate 13,836,938, forward strand.
AACAAAAAATGAAACACAAATACTATAAATAAAGGAATTTTGACAGCATCTGCCTGGAAGCCTACTGTGTCAGTACAGCCAGATTTGATTCCAGAAGGGGACACCAGATAAAATTTTAGCTTTGCCAATTCAAAGGAAGAAAATTCAAAAAATGTTTTATCTTTTCTGTCTGAGTTTTCATATGGTTAGACTCCAACTTGCCTTCTCACTTCTTCCCCCACTAATGTCAATTGATCAATGAAAAAAAAAAAAAAAGCACATCTGAGATAAAATAGCCACATTTTACCAATGCTGAAAATCCAGGTGGTCACACTCAACAGTTTTAATTCTTTGCTAGACGAGGGCATTGAAAATAGCAAACTATTGCTGGACTGCTACGCAATATTTTTTTCCAGATCCGTTCTGTAACTTGACAGGCAAATTGTTTTGCAATAGCTGTTGAATTAAGGTGAAGTCCATAATTCAGATTTGAAAGTCTTAAACGCAACTTCTCCATAATTGGAAATTCAGTGCCTAGATGTCTGTCAGGGACACAGCTATTTGTATCTTGCCAAAAACAACTTGGTTCACAATCACAAGGGAAATCTTAGCTTCCCAGCTGGCTGATGTGATGTAATCTGACTCCTGCTCAGTTACCAGAGTGCTGCAGGAACATGTGTTCCGTTTGTTGACAGAACAATTGTCCTGGATAGCATTTACTTACAGTTCAGTACTTTCATGAATATTACAAGAACTTAAGTCACATAGCACAGAAAGTGCAGGTAGCACTTTCCATTTTCAGTGTGCTTCTGAGCACACTGCCAGCTCACTCAGTAAATCTTCTAGATTTACTAGATATTTACTAATTGCACAGAGCACAGGCAATTTAGGACTTGGACAGATCGTGCTGTACCTCGCTTTCCTCAGCTATCCACTCTCATTTCTTCTCACTCTAGCCCGCATAACTTCTTTGTCCAAAGTTGTCTCATGGTGGGATTTGTGCCATAGTGATTTTCTTAGTGAAAAACTTCAGAAGAAGTGTGGAAGAGGCCTTAGTGACAAGAAGAACAGTGAGTTGGATGATGGTTCAGGGAATTGTACACTTGTGATCTAACATCTATAGCCTTTCTTGCAGACATCCCACCTTTTTGAACAATCTGATGAATGTTTTTCTCATTAAGAAAAAGATAGAAGAACAGATCGCAAGAATCTGGAAAGTAGTAATTTGTTTGTGTTACCTGTTGGTGATCTGTGAGGAGTTGTCTTTGCTCAGACAGTAATCTCTGGATTTGTGTTGTAATCCCTTCATTTCCTGAATAACACAGTCAAATTTGCCATCAATTCTTTTTCTTTTCACTTGAAAATCTTGTTGTAAGAAGTTGTTATATTTGCTATGTTCTTTAGAAACCTCAGATAAGAGTCTTGAACTTCATAGAAGCAGCATTTACATGAGGAATTTCGACAGCCATCCCCTCATGAGGAGGTTATAGCGTCTGTAAATCCTAATCTGATTTGCACTAGGGAATACATGCAGCTCATTAGCAACAGTGTCACCTTAAGGTTAATTACAACAAAACGAAATATGAGACGTGAGTTTGCCTTGTAAATAAGTGTTTCCTTATATCCACACTCCTCTATCAGAGCCGGAAAACCAGAGATAGTGGGGATGATAATAAATGCAGCTAGTCTATCTCTTTAAGTGAAGGAGGAAGCTAAGTAGGCCACCCACTTCCTCCTCCAAAATATCGCAGAGTTGCGTCTAGTGGGACATGTAACACATTTACATCAGTCGCGTCCTTCAGCAACAAACACCTTTTTCACGATCCTTCCTATGCTCTGCAAGAAACAACATTCAAATCTGTTCTCTCTTGGGAGGACGGAAGTGAAAGAGTTGCCTCCCTGTCTTACTGAAATCTTGCTAACTCTTTGATCCTCTTGCTTAATTCCTCATCTATAATAAATGTTTCCCAACTCTTAGATAGAAAATAGAAACAGATAGTGTTATCCCTGTGTATACCCCTGTATGACTTGGAAATGGCAAACTATAACAGATGCAGTAATATTTAGTATAATGCTTAATTTTCAAGCTATAATTAGATAATATTTTATAATTTGATTTACTATGATAGTTTATTTAAATATTAAAGGATTGTGACTTCAATGTGTAGCTATTATCTTATCCTTATGTATCCAACTTCTCAAAAGCTGAAATACCTCAAATCTAGAAATATCTGAAGTTAGATATATATTCTGGCTTAGTTGCTGGTCAGAAAGCAAACACCGTAACACGGTTTGAAAACTCTGTACACAGCAAAGATATTTCAGGATGGTTGTGATTTCAGAAATATAGTGTCTATTAATATTTTTTTCTAGCCCAGTTATACAGTATTCTGGAAACAAAAATTAACATAGTGATAGTATGCTGAGTAAAGAATAGATCTACTGATAAAATGTTAAAAAAAAATCTATATTTACATTGATTATTGAAAGAAAGGATAATGATGCTAATGGGTTTTTAAAGGTATATTTACCAAATCTTGGATGAAGTCCTCATAATATGATGTTGTAAGGCAGAAGTGACAACTCTGAAGACATTTAGTGTTTAAATAATTGGCATGTAGTTAATTGGGCGTTTTGAAACTGAGTCCAGAGGGTGTCCAAACTCATTTAGAATTTGGCTTTTCATCACAACAGCTATGATTAAACTCCCTGGGGTGATGGAAGAGAAATTGTGTGGGAAGAGCAGGATCATCTAGAGAACCTTATGGGAAACAAGATTTAGTGTCCCATATTGCACAATTTACCTCAACAGCCTGGAACCTAGGATATATAAATATCTTCTTTATTTATTTTTTATCATTCTTCTGTGCATGTGGGAAAAAAAAGATATACAAATATACACATATATAAAAGCTGACTAGCCTTTAATATTCTTCTTTGGGCTGATGAAAAAGGTTAGAAGTTCAATTTGGAACCTTAGGGTAGCTACTGCTGTAATAAAGGGTGCTAATTTTTTTTATGATTTGAAGGCCTGCATACATGAGGTTAAAATATTACATAGTGAACCTATATAGACAAAAAATGCAGATGTGAATTGTGTTATACCACAGGATTTGAAAGAGCTTCTTGGAAGAGTTCTCTCCTACTGCAGGCATTTACATGCTAACATTGTTAAGGACTACTTCCAGATCTGGCCTAAAAGGAGTAATTTCTTTCTTTCTCAAGATTGCCCCAGACCTGTCTCAAAAGGGTTCCCTAGACTTTCATACTACCGGCGTCTAGAAACTTCATCTAGCCTAAGCTGTGCAAATGCTATCTTTTAAGTTAAACATCCATTCTTCTCTGTGTCCTACAGACAGATCAAAGATGATGGCTGCTGCAGGGCAAAACAATGTGAAGGTGGAATGTCATGAAGGCCTCTTCCTTCTCGGTAAGCTGGACATGGTGATTCTGAGCTGGTCACCTAAAACCAGGAACAACTAAACATATTATTAAGTCTGGCGATGTATTTCACTGCTGTTCTGTATAAGAGGTTGAAATGTCTTATATTTAGATATTGTACACAAGAAGGATAAGAGAAGAAATATAATTTTTTTGGTTAAAAATCAGTTGCATACTTTTTCCACATGTATAGAAATATAACTGAAAACTTTCTGTAAAGCTTTTTGGTACTATTGTTGATGGACAAAATCCTTATTTGTGTTACCAACAGATAATTTATGAGAAAAGCTAATAATAAGAGGAATAAAAAAAAATAATATGGACACACAGTGAGGATGTTTGGTAGTTTGTTGGAGACCTTTTATATACCATGTGGCCATGTATTCTAAAATGTTTCTGTTCACCAAAGCAAGTAAAACTCCCATTGTCAGAACTCTGTAATGATTTCAGTATTGTGACATACCTGAAAATGATTAAGCAGCAGATTTTTTTTTCCTTTTCTCTTCTGTTCTTTTTTTTTTTTTTTAAAAAAAAAGATATACTGAAACTGAAACAAATTTCCCTACACTTAAAGTAGTTATTGAAAGGTACAACTCCTCAAACATAACAGTTATAAAATGTGTAAATCTTTATGTGGGAGAACAAAGAAACATAAGGATAATTGATCTTTTAAAGAGAAAGGAGGAGAGAAAATGAAGAGGAAGTGATTTTATTTCCTGAGAAACCTGTCTTGACTTGCTGTAAGCCTTTCAAATCTACTCTACTCATCTAAACCTGTACTGATTGCAGTTAGTGACTGTAATAATGGTGACATCACTGTTTTGTTTACACTGAAATGTCTTTTGAGGGCATCACAACAGAGATGGTTTAAGGACAGGTATTGATTATGTCTCATCTTTGGAATTTGGTAATTATGATGGTGCACCTCAAACATGCTGCACTTGTCCTCTAGTCTGTTTTTTTCCTGAGCTTTAGATTATAATCTCCTCAGGCCTGTGATTATTTCTTCATAAGCATTTAAAAACCACGTAGAACAATAAATCTCCAGCAAAGATACAAGAATAACTCTTCTCCTTGACCATACTAATATACAATTAATATTTAGTCACCATTTTTGCAGGCTGCTATTGGTTCTTATTTGATCCTGTTGTTCATATGTCTTCTAAGATGGTATGGTATTCACACAGTTGCCTAAGTTTTTGTTTGTTTTGTTTAGTTACAACACCACTCTTACTGCATTCAAGACACGCATAGGAGAGTTTTAATGAGAGCGTTGACAGCTTCAATTAATTATCCATATCATATACAGTTTTAGACACCTTGAACTCATAATTTTTTTGAGTGTTTAGTTCTTTAGGACACAGATATTCAAAATGCAACCTCCATTAGCTTTATTTGCAAGTGTATTTGCCTTTCCACAGTTTGGACCAGATAAACAGGCACCGGGAATGTAAAGAATGCACAACTTAGTTCACTATGTAAGAGAAAGTTTCATTTTTGAAATTGTGATGTAGGAAGTACATTGGCAGGTGTCAATCTTGGTTTAAATGATCTTCCTTGTAACTTTCAGTCCTGAGACTCTTCAGTTTTTCTGCTGCATTCCTCTCTCCCAAGACCCTTTTCTTTTTCATTCACAGCATTTGGCCAAAATGTTACTTCCTACTTTTGTGTCTTTCTTGCCTCCTCCTTAACATTTGGCTTTTAGACTTCTAGTTCCCCAGAGATCAGCATCTTTAAAAGCAGTGATTTGCTTGGAACCAGGCTTCTCATCCTGCCCAGGTATTTCTCCTGCATCTGTGACTCTTTGTACTAGTATTTGTGTCTGTCTTTGCCTTTATCCCTTTTGTCTGAATTCTGTTACTCCTTTTTCAATGCTTTTTGTTTTAGTACAGCTATAGGAATCAGCTGCTTGCATACTGCATCCCTCTCCTCCTCACACAGTGGTTTCATTTCTTGAATTTGTACTTTTTTCTGCCACTATCAGATGTTCCAACAAGAAGGGCTGATGTCTTCCCTTGTTTCCCCTCCAGCACCTCTCTTCTTATTTCCCATTATCCTCAGTCTAAGACATTGTTCTAGCCATGGAAATGATTTCTCCTTTCTAGATGGAAAGAGGGGGCAGGAACTAGGGAATAGTGACTGCTACAGCATTTTCTTTCTTCATCAAGAAGAAAGGGGCACTACTCCTTCCAAAAGAATGTCTTGCAATTATCTGCAACAGGTACTTCCCACCATTGTCAATGTTGCATTAATGATATTTTGTTAGCCTGTGGAAACAGCCCTGACTAACAGACAAAAGCCCTGAGAAGGAGCCTGCGTTGGCAGTGGCCACAGCTGTTGTAATGGCCCATCAGACATGGTCTGGTCATCCGGTTCATGAAGTCTGTGGTAAATTCCAGAGGTCATACTTGCCAGAGCAGCTGGTGATGGCAGTGAATGGGATGCTAATGTCAGAATGGGAGGAAGGTGCTTATATCAGCACCTAACTTCCTTTGAGCCCTGCAGGTGCACGATGGCTGGCAAGAAATGCAAAATCAGGAGTGTAAGGTGTGAAGCTGATGCTGATGGCTCTGCCCTAAGGAGACAGGTAGTTTCCTAATCAGAGATCCGGCTTATCCAACAACTTCTACCTCTTCCATGCATGTCCAAGAATGTTTGTGGGGGTGGTGGGAGGGAAAGGAGGAAGAGGAGTGGAAGAAAAGCATCACTGTGACACTTTGGTGGACAGGGTATGTCATACTAAAATACTGAGGATTCTCTTCCAGTGGCGTAATAGCCCTATGCAGCTCCTTTTGGACTTCATCCATGTATCAGTAACAGTTGCACTTATGTGCACAAAGCTGGTTTCTATTTCAATAGTGGAGGTTTTTTGTTTTGTTTTGTTTTGTTTGTTTGTTTGCTTGTTTTGTTTTTTGTTTGTTTGTTTGTTTCTGGAAAATGCAGGTTTGGGGCATTACCAAGTTCTGGTCAACTTCATGTGAACAGAAGCATCACTTTCTTCTCACTCGGGGCAGCATGGTGTGGGGATAACAGGTTGGCCTTTTCTGCTATATTTATACATACTGTGACCTGATGGAATGCAGTGAGCAAACAAGTTTTTCAGCTCAGGAAATGATTGAAGAGGGTGTTCACCTGGAGATGCTGTTCTCAGTACTGAGTGCCAAAGGAAGTATGGTGAATGAATGCTGGGTTTATTTTGTTCTGCAAATTGATCTGTTAATTGGGTACTCTGATGCCATGGAGAAGAGTGTTAGAGCACCTGTTCTCTGCCAGAGGAAAAAACCCTCTTAACAGATCAAGAGAAAAGGAACATCGTCTAATGCCTAAACCTAACTGACATTCATGCTAGTAGACTCCTTTTTGATGGACTAAACATTCTTCTGACTCTGGCTGAGTTTTTCAGAAACTCTGTTTTCTATGCCCTGAGGAGACACATAAAAAACTGAAGTTTGCTGCACGCTATGGAAGTCCTTACTTTATTACTGTCTTCTGGGCTCATCCCTCAAAGAGCCAAGTAATTCTGTGCTTGTGAAGATGGCTTGTACCAAAGAAAGACATGTGTGATCTATCTCTCAAGACATTGGTGAGAGGGCTGACTTATGGGGTTACAGTTTATCCTCATTATACCCAGGGTTTCTAGTGCAGGATCAATTCAACAGTCTGAGCTGGAACTCTGACAGCTCACCTGTAACTGGAAGAGGAAAGGACAGAATGGGTCACAGAGTAGGTCACATACTGAAGGTGTGTCATGGCACTTCACAGCGTGGTCAGTATAGCAAAGTGCTTTACTTTTCTCTCTTCTGCTATCTGAATTCTCTGAGTTCAAACTCAGCTGAGGCATGAACCAGGCTACAATCTAGCACACTGAAGAGTGTGCTAAGATTGCTGCCTGTTTAATCAGCTCTACACAGTTTGCCTTCGTTTATCTTGTCTGCACAACTGGGCAGGTATAGCTGCTGGTAATTATATGTTTCTCAAACTATAGGTTATGGTCACCTGGTATAGACCTACGCCAAATCATTCATCTGAAAGCTTCCTCCAAGTTGTCTGCACTGGGAGTTCCATCCTCATGCCAGGAGTTCCCCTGTGCCATCCAGTAGCATGGGCCTGCTGCTCCTTCCAGGCCATCCAGAGGAGCCGTCAGCTGTTACAGCTCAAGGTGGTCCCTACTGGCACCTTTCTGAGAACCTCTGAGGAGTGCTGCTGATGTTCATGCTCAGGGCCATGTGCTCAACTGTGGCTGCCCTCCAAAGCGTGCGGCCCTTGAGGTTCTGCGGTGCCTTGTGCTAGTGGCCAGCAGAGGCCTGGTGTGCCTCCACAGCCAGGAGTACATTTCTATCTGCAGGCCCTGCGGGGCCTCCTTTTGTAGTGCTCCCAGCCTGGCATAGTGTTTGCTGATGTGGGCATTCTGTCCATTTGCTGTTTCTGAAGCTCCTGCTAAGACCAGCAGCTCTCTCAGCTCAATCTGAGAGAGACTGTCCGAGACACAGGCTTATCTTCCCCTTGCTGTGATCTGCCTTGACCGTAAGACATCAGTGTCAGCCTGCTGTCTTTCACACTGCATCCCCTCGATGACAGTGTGATCTCCGTGCCTCTCAGCAATCCACTCAGACTTCAGTGCTTTCAGAAGACAAGCTGGGACCAGGCCTGCAGTGAAAGTCCCTGTTTTGTTCCTGAGATTTCCACACCATACAGAGTTCATGTGCTGTAACAAATTAGTGCTAGGCCTACAGCATCCCTCAGGTGCTGCAATATATGGGCTGCGCTGTTCCATGGCTATGTAACACCTCTGCCCTCTTGGTGCACAAGCCCTCTTGTGCCAGCTTCTTGTGTTTATGGCAGTAGAGATCCATTCACACCTCAGTTCCAAAAGTCCTGTACCAACAGAGGATGCTCCTGCTGGGCAGGGCTTCAGGGTGGGAAAAGGAGCTCTATCTTACATCTGCTGTAAAGGCTGTGGTAGCTGTAGTTACAGGGAGAAGCCCATGATGATGTGAACACGTTAACAAACACAGCAAGCACGAAAGGATGGTTCTTCCCCCATGTATGTTCAGTCCCACAAGCACCAGCTGTTTAGAACTGAGAGCATTCGAGGAGGGTGTAATCTTACTTTGGCAGCAACGTGGAGGTTGTCTCTCTGAGGCAAGTGTAACCAGCCCTTCTTTATGGACTTACACCAGAGTCAGTCTCTACAGAGACAGCCACAAGCACATGGTAGCACTAACACCAGTATCAAGCCTTCAGAATGAAAGACTAATGGAATATTTAGACAAGGGCAAGCAGTAGTGTTTTTGAAAATGACTAAATGATCTTGGCTACATTTAAAAGAAAAAAGAAGGAGAAGAAATAAAAGATTCAGCCGGAGGCAAACACGTGGGATGGAAAACGTCAGCTCTACCGGCAAAACGCCCCGAGGCGCGCCGGACAACCCCGAGGCGGCACTGCTGCGGCCACGCGGCTGCTGGCAGTCCGCCGCTCCGTTCCGCGCCGCCCCCTCGCCCCGCCGCGCCCCGCTCCGCCCGGCCTCGCCCGGGCCGCAGAGCGCAGCCAGCCCCCGGGGGGCCGCGGCGGGCGGGGGCGCCTTCGCGCGAGGCGCTGCTCTCCCTGCCATTGGCTGACGGCGCCGCCGGCCGCGCGGGGGGAGGGGGCGCGGCGAGGCGGCCTGGGCTCGGCCCCCGGCGCGGCGGAGCAGTCGCGGCCGCCCCATCCCGAGGGCAGCAACGCCACGAACCTCCGCCGACAGGCAGCGGCGCCCGGCTCCCGCCCGTCTTCCGCTTCTCGACCCGCTGCCGGCCAGCTCGGCGGGGCCGCGATGGAAGAGGAGCGGGCCGGCGAGCAGATGAGACCGTTGCTCACCACGGTAACGTGGGGGAAGCGGGGGCGCGCACAAAGGGCCGCCGCGGGGCCGCGCGGGGTCGGGGGCTGCGGGGAATGGGAGGGGGCGGCGGGGACCCCTCGTGTGCCTCCCGCCCCTCGACGGACGAAGGCGGAAGCGGCGCCGCCGGTGCCGGGCGTTTGGGACGCCTCTGGCAGCGGGGCGGGGGCCGCAGGTGTGCCGCCCGCCGGCCTCGTGCGCGGCGCCCTCCGCACCGCATCCCCTCCCGGGGCGGCGGGAGCCTTTGTTCCGCCGCGAGCGGCCCGGCCCCGGCCTTTGTGAGGCGCCCGCCGGGCTCGTGTCTCGCTCCTGCCGCCGGTGTTCCTGGCGGCGGGGTGCCCCGCCGCGTGCTCCGGGGCCGGGCCGGGCGCCATCCCGGCGGGGCCCGGGCCTGGGGGGCTCGCGGGGGCAGATGGAGCGCCGGGACTTAGGCTCCTTCCTTCCAGGACCGGTGGCGAGGCGAAGCAGACATTTGTTGCCTTACTTCCTGTGCTACTGAAAAATACATGTGGTTCCCCAGTTGTAATTTCCCCTCCCTTCAGATGACTCAAGGTCTGGATTTTGTTAATGAGTCTCTATGCCCTTGCTTTGATATCCTCCTTGGAGGCCCTTTCCAAAAAGGTGTTGCACAGCAGCGTCTTTTTGGTGCCTGAAGAGGACAGATGTGTGTTTGGTGACACAAAGAAGGCGGTGATGGACAGAGAAATAGTGCACAGAACTGTCCGGTTTTCATCTGCCCACTGCTCTTCAAGGAGAGACTTGAGTCATGTTTGACAAAACCGGCACTCAAATGAAGTGCTGCCTTCCTGTGACATCAGTGTGCTCAGTGCCTTTCCTTTGTTGTAACGGAGCTCTGAGAACTCCATCTCGCTGAGGTCCAGGGTGTGCATCTTATCTGTGTTCTTATCAGCTTTGTGTGATGGCTTCAGAAATCAAAATAATTGCACAGCTCTTAACACTTCTATAAATCTATTCCAGACCGTTGCTCCATCATCTCGTTGTTGCTGTCAGAATAACATATTCCAAATTCGTGGCCAGTTGTTTAGGGTAAATCCACAGTGAGAGCAAACAGCTGATGCCATTAACCGTGTTAAAGCTACCTTGCCTCTCTGTAGGAGGTACTTCTCAGCTGGCAGTAGAACACTCATTCCTGTCCAGTAGGGAGATATGAGGCTGTGTGGAGCCAATTGCAAAGCCTTAGGGCTTCCAGTGCGTAAGACTATTGTGATAGATGCTAATAGTTACCCTCAGGTGAATCCTAATGAAAAGAGGATTACCGACCTCATGAAAGTCAATGTGCCCCAGCACATCTTTGTCAGGCCCAGCAGGAGTCACTTAGACTCCGTTGTACCAGAAATTAAGGAGGGGCTTTCGGGTCAGCCACATGAGCTGCTGTACTACTGCAGTTGCTTTTCATGCAGACCTTGGGAACTGAGGTGTTCAGAGGAGTGGTCCAGGATGGTTTCTGTGTATCAGCAGAGGCTAGGCAGGGGCTGGTCTGAGTGCAGAGGGGTGGGTATTTGGGAGGCGACTGCAACTGAGACTGAGTGAAATGGTCAGAAAGGTGGTGAGAGGAGGACAGAAAGATTGGTAAGAAGTAGGAAAAAAAAGAATTTCTAGGGAGGACTGATGAAGCACGTGGCTTAAGCAAAAGAACAGGACATACACTGATCTTTTAGCAATTACATAGTGTAGCAACAAAGGATTTGTTATGAGAAGTTTATACAGAATCACTAAAGTTGGAAAAAGCCTGTAAGATCATCTAGTCCAGCTGTCAACCTGTCATCACCACACACACTAAACCATGTCCCTAGTATGTACCTGGAAGCTTTAGTACAACACTACTAAATCCCAAGTATGAGTGCTTTTGACAGTACAGCTTAGTTTTTCTAATCCTGTGCCTCTGTTACTGCTGCTAGCAGCGTTTGCTGAAACTGCTTACACGTGCAAGGTTGTAAGGAATAAACATCTCTGAAAGGTGACAGAAACTCTGTAGGAAGTGTGAATCAAGTGCTGGGTCTTAGAAATGCAGAAGCGCAGTCAAGGGAGTAGCTTCTTTCCTTTCTTCTTCCACTTTTTGATAAGTCAGATTCTTAGATAAAAAAGCAACTTTGCTGTTTCTTGGGTGGAGGAGCATCTCTGTCAATCAATCCCCACCCTTCCCATGGGACTTTTTCCATCAGCAGCGTAAAACACCTTTTAACTTGCTTATTTTATATTACAGGTCCAGTCCTAAAGATGAGAATCACCATATTCATAGGATATTTTGAGGAGATGGCATGGTGGCAATGTGTACACAAGAGGTGGAGGCAAAACAAATTTCTGCTGTAGTTACTATGACAAGAGAGAAACTGCTGGTCAGAATATCTGATAGGAATAAGGAATACAATAGAAAAAAGATAACGAATTAATAAATCCATGGTTCTTTCATACTTTACATACTGTAAGCTGCTCTGTTCCCCTCTCCTTATTGTTACTGGAAAAGATTCACTGAAGGGCAATAAGATATGAAATAGTTCTTAGATGAGAACTGACTGAACAGGCTAGGGCTTGTCAGCCTTGTAGAGATAACTTGGAGACGGGATGATGGTATGTTAAGGCTCTATAAAGTTACTGTGGAGAAAGCAGATGGAGGGGGAAGAGAGGCGTGTGGTGTTAAATGAAGCCAACAGGAGCTAGGTTCAGAGCAAACAAAAGGAGGTGGTTCTTCACCCAGTGTAGGAATTTTGTATACAAGAAGATTTTGTGGACTGAAGGGCAGGTTAGACAGTGAACTTTTTTGACAGGGAACTTTTTTGCTCAAGTGTTTGATTTTGACCCCTTTATGATATACGTGGTGCAAAGAGTGGTAGACCGTGCATTATGGCTGAGTAATAGTAATGGGTGCTGTGGTTGTGTTCTTTTTCCTTTTTTTTTTTTTTTTTTTTTTTTTCCCCTGGTGTAGCAAATCTGTTTTGATCACTAGTCTGCTGTGTATTATGATAACAACTGAAAGTGGCTCCCGTTGGAGAAAAAGCTTTTCTTGCTGGCTTTCCATGACATGATGACATGACAGAATGTAGTCTACCAGATAGCACTGAAGATAGCTCTCACATTTCTCTGCTGTTCCTGAAGTGACTGCATGATTGTACCTTTACTTTTCAACAGCCCTATATGTGTATTATTAAGTGGGTTTTAGACGTTACTGATCAACAGTGATCATGTTGCAATGGCAGCTTCAGGCTTTTACTTTAGGCTTTGCTTTAGCACTTACGAGATACAGCCTCACTTCACCAACATGCATAATCACTGCAGTGGAGTCTGTCCATTCTTTTATCCCAGTGCTTTTTTTAAATGCAACTAGATAGTGTTTGGTACTCCAACTTTTCTCATCTGTGGTAAAACCCTTGAAGGCTTACAGCAATATAGGGTAACAAAAATCAGAGCCTCTTAAAATAAAAAAAAAATACACAAAGTGACGGAAATTAGTCCTGTCAGAATCGGCTGTGAACTACAATTCTGCAGCTTAATAATAAAGATACAAATTGCGTTTTCTTTCCAAGAAAAATCTTAGATACATTTATATTAATGTATTTTGGGGAGAAACAGGTGTTTGGTGGCAGCTGGACTGGAGCATGTGGCTTTGGAACCATGCTTTGGTGCAGTTACTGCATTTCAGATAGCCCAGTAACTGTGTGGTAATGGAAACAGTTCCTTTTAAAAAGCGTTTAAAGTTTTAATTTACCTAGGTGGTTCCTTATGCATAATAATGTGAGTACCATCAGTACAGTAAAACCAACTTTGATGGGATTGACTGTTTCACATCTTTACACATGTCTTGTATGACTGTTTTACAAATGAGCTGGTGCAGAAGTTTCCTCTTGGTGCGATTGCTAGTCTTCCCATTTGACATGTGGCTTTTGTGATGGTAAGTCAAATGACAGGTCTCTGGAGAATATTATGCTGGTAGATTTACATGTATTTTTTTTCATATTAACACAGCTGGATATGGTGCTTTCTCTTTATGGCTAGATGAGGGTAACTGAGGGCATGTCTGTGCTGCATAACTGAGCACAGTGCGGGGAACTCTCCTCCCCCATGGGTCTGTGGCATCTGGTTGAACACATGCTCTCAACAATTTAAACCAGTACGGTTACACTGATGTGGTGATGTCCCTGCTAAATAACCCTGGCCAGAAAGAGTATCGTTGGCCTGATGACCTTTCTGACTTGTGTCTATGACTTTGATAGACAGACTGCTTTTCTGTATTGTGCTGATTGGATATTCTAGGTTTGGTTAAGGTGTGTACAGCTTGCACCGTGTGGGCCTGTAGGTAATGCTTGTGATTGCTTCTGGATTAGAAATGCTGTAAGCTGCTATTACCTATATGTGCTGTCAGCCTTTTTGAGTTCTTAGGAAGTTACCTATGGCTGCCCCAGACTTGAGAGCTTTCATTAGGCTTAATTGCTGTGGATTTTATTTGTTGTCCAAGATGAGATGCAGAGTAGAGTAAGTGTAAAATCCATGCGATTGAGACATTGTCTTGGGTTTGGTATAGCATATTCTGAAATGATAAAGTTTAGGAACATTTACATTTCACGCTATTTACTAAAGTTAAGGTGGTTGACTAGTTAATATTCTGAAATAATGATATGAATGAATAAGGAGGTTCAAGTAAAGGTTCTATAAATCAGCAGGTTGAGAAATACACCACAAATTGTGCACCACCTTTTATATCAGTAGATGACTGAATGCAAAGATGAATATTGATTCTTTGACAGGTGTTTTGAAATACATATTTCTCAATTCACAGTTAGCAGGAGGTGAAATGATTAAAATACTAGTTTTAAAGAGTGCAGCATTTGCATTTAAAACAAAAGAATTCAATCCTGACATCTTAGAACTCTTTTTTTTTTTTTTTTTTTTTTTTTTTTTTTTTTTTTTTTACTGGCAATAAATGTCAATTATGCAAGCATCCCACATCTACCTTGTCAGCATATCTCAGTGGTTATTAGAAGGGATGATCTGTTCAAGAGTTTGTGTTAGTGCTTGGCACCCTCTAAGTTTGTGTTTCACTGGGAATTAAAGTTTGCTGCAGTTTCTGTGGCAAAGGAAATGTGTATTTTTAACCACTAGATGGAGTCATTTTATTTGCATACCAACATGCTTATTTACATAGGATTAAAAAACTTTTTTTTTTTTTTTTTTTTTTCTTTTTTTAAGTCTCCTCAGTCATTTTGTATTTGGAGTATGGCCTGTGGTTATTTTATTATTTGATTGCAGGTAAGACCAAATATTTTGTTCTTCCAGTCGCAGTGTTAGGATTATACAGCAAGAAGACTATTCCTCTTTTATGGGTGTGTAGAAGAGAGTGAATGCTTGTGCTCTGAGAGCATTACATTTATCTTTGTAAGTTACCCACTTTAACAAGAGCAGAGCTCTTATAGCTTTTGTATACCTTGTGATACCTGAAGTAACGTTTCAGAATATTGATGCATATTATTGTATCTCTCAGCCTGGATGCTTTTGTTACTTGAGATTTTGTTTTTCCTATTCCAGTGCTTTAACTAAACTGACTCAATACTATCCAGTGGAATGGTTGTCCTATTTGGGTATATTGGCACAAGTTGTCTTAATCATTTCGGCAGTGACAGAGTGCTCTATAACCTTTAAAAAAAAGCAAACAAACAAAAACCCACAACAACAACAACAAACCCTTTGCTTATTAGTTCTAGCAAGTCTCATTTTAGCAGGAACATTTCAAATGTATTTGGTGCCAAGCCTCCTATGTTCTTTCAGCAACCACTTTTCTGAAGCGTATGGTTTACTTAGAGTTTGATTCTTTGATCCTGTTGGTGAAGTAACCAGTGTCTAACCTGCATTTATACTTAGTCCTTCAGTTTCCCCAGCTCTTTCAACTCTTCTGTTCTGAACGCTGTTCTTAATGAATGCAGTTTTGAAGACTAGGGCCTTATTAACATCTTCATTTCAAATTCTCTCATTAACAGGTATTTTGCGAGCTATAGGTATGTCTTCTTTTTCCCAGAATTCCTACTGTGAGGGATTTTGAAAGTTCTTCTAACTCAGTGTTGGTGATTTTATGCTTGCTTTTTGTTCCATCTCATTGATAATTTGAATTTTCAGCAAATGATGTACCAAGTACTAGTGTTTTTCATAGTAGTTATGCTGAAAGGCATCTAGACTTGTCTTATTGGCAGTATGGCTAAGACCAATACTAAAATGTTTCTAAACTTCAAAACAGGCTTGAAGGTTTTTATTAGTGAAAGAGAGTCTAAAGTAGAGGTTTCCACACATCAAGCCATTGCCCTGCTTTAACAGAATTCCTGGTACTTCCTCCAAATGAACTGGAGCTTACTGTGGGTAAGGCATGCAGACAGGTATTAAAGAGAGGATGTGGGATTTACCTATGGAACTGTGTCTTTTATGATTCCACCATCTGATGTATATTGAAGTTCTACTGCTTAACCATGTATTCTACTTGCTGTTGCTACTTTCCTCTAGTATAGCTATAATACTGGGGATCTGTGTCTGTAAAGATCTGCTTTAAGGCAGGAAGAACTGGAGGCTTGCCTGACAATCTGACTGAATGATTTAATTGTTTTTCTCCATCATCATTTTTCAGTATGAGAACATATGTGCACTATGAACACGTGTATGGGCAGTGTGTTTGGGAAGGCTATGCTTCCCTAAAGTGAAAGGTACAGATTATTTTTTTCCTAGTCATTTACATCCTGGGCTGATTCTTTTGTATTTTCCATGACTAATGTCTATTAAACATATGCTTGCTGTGTCTTGATTTGGATCTGTTTTTTGGTAAGGAGTAGGACTGTTAAGTGGTTGTAAATACTTGGGTTATGGTAAAGATAATGTTATAAATTTTGCCCTTCTACAAAAAGCTGAGATTTTGTTTCAACAAAAGTACTACTTCTCAACGCTACAACTGTTTCATTAGCAGAGTAGAGTTATCATGTGATGTGAGAATCTGTAATCAGGCTGTTTTGTGGTATATGTCTGTTACCAAAGAACAGAAAGAAGTTAAAGTAAACTTGTATTTGAGAGAAATTTCAGTTGGATCTCATTTGGTCTCCGTTTCTGGAGTGGGACAACTTCCCAAACCAAAATTTCTGTTGCCTTCGGGCCTTCAGGCTGTTGTGCTTCAGCTTAGTATAACTTTTGAGATCCAGAACACATGTGATTTTTTTTTTCTTGAAATTTTTTTTTTCTTCCACACAAGGTTATGAGTGAGTGAGTGCAGCTAATAAATCATGTCTGTTGCTAACTGATCAGACTCAGTTGACATTTGAAAGCCCCAAATCTTCAGATATTCTTTCACATTTGTAAGAAAAGAATGTATTGCAGATGCTGATGGCCATAAAACCTTCCTGTACAAACTTATTTTCTGCTTCTGTTCTATAACTTCAGTTAAAAAAAAAAAAAAAAAAAAATAGTTTCCTCCCTTACTGCTTCCACATCTGTCACTAGTTTCAACTTCTAGATAACAACTACTAGTTTCAGCTCTGCTTTGGCTTGTTTAGTTCTACCCCTGCACAGCTGTATGTCTTTGTATTCCTTCTACCAGTTTCCACCTTTCATACTGTTTTCACATTTGAAATCAGTCGTAAGTTGCCTTTTCTTGCATGCTGTCCCATTTTCAGGCCTTCACGACTTCTTGCGAGTTGAAATCTGCTCTCCTGTTCATTGCCTTCCCAGTCTGGCTTTCCTCAGGAGCCTTCATCCATCTGTTGTTGCACTCCAGCTATGCTAGCTGTTCCAGTGTTACTCTGTAATTTCAATGAAGCTCTGACTTGTAAGTCAGCCTATTACTTCCCATACTGTGTGCATTGGTGTGCAAGCACTTGAGATGGGCCCGCATCCATCACAGAGTGAATGAGTGCCTTTTCTGTTAAGGATTCTCCATGTCTTCACTGAAATCTGACAGCCTTTCTCTATCAAGCTCTATTCACACGATTGATGGCAAAGATGCTCTTGCCCCACTTGAGCAGGTGGATCCTTGATCCTGAAATGAAGCTGGCCATAGAAATAAAAGTCATGCTGGAAATCAGATGTTGACCATGTGGATGCTTGCAGTCCAACCTGAGCCTTCTGCTTATCTTTGGAAGGACTGAGAATGCCACATGGGCCTTTTCACCCTTGCCTGTGGAGTGCACTATTTACACTAGATTCACTCAACAATAATGATTAGTTTTTTGGAAGTATTGCTGATGACTACATGGGTAAGTAGCAAAGGGTGCTATTTTGAGAACTGGATAAGCCTTGACAATCTTTCCAAAACATCCTAGATCCCAGCATCCGGCAAGCAGCAGACCTGCAAGGACTTGCTGTTGATCTTTAACTATATGCAGTGTGTCATCCCATCCTGCAGTTACTTCATCTCCCACAGATGAGGCTGCTGCTATACCAGCCCCTGGGGAGGAGCACCTGCTGTTCCTTGTGGTGCAGCATCTGGACAGTGACATTCTTCTGATGGAGTTCTTAGGATTTCTAAGAGAAATGTTTTCTGTGAGGAATGATTGCGCCAGCTTATGGTAGGGATTTTGCCATGCAGCGAGTTTTAGGCCGCTTGGTATCTGTGCCTCATGGACTGCTTTGACATCTGATAGCTACCTCTGTTAACTCAACCCTGGGAGATGATCTGTGCCTGTGCTAATGTTTTTAAACTAATAAACTTCACCATCTATTTCTGTTCATGAATATATATATATATATATATATAAATAAAAATAATATTATATATATTATATGTATTATATTTATTTATTATTTTATATTGGCTCATTGAGGGACAACCCAATAAAACTTCATTTTTTTCCAGGTCACGTATTTATATTGATGCACATTTCTTTGCCTTACCTTGTCATATTTAATGTGGTACTTGTTAAATGCTGTCATGTAGGGGAAAGAGAATTTTGCTCTTTTCTTCTACTCTGTAGTGTCTGTAGCTCTAATTTGTCATAGGTTGAAACTTCAGTACTCCTTCCTTCTCTAGAAAGAAATAAGAAGAAAATAAGGAAGTCTTTTTCAGATATATTACCTTCTTGCTGTGCTGGTTGCAAGTATAACTTGTTTCACTTAACAACTCGAGCTCATTGGACAACTGTTTGTACAATCTTAGATTACTGTGTTGTTCCTGTTTGTAGATTCTACAGGATGCAGTGGAATAAAATTGGATTGCAATCATTTCAGTCCTCAAATAAGAAATATTTTGGTTTTTATGTTGTGTCAGACAAGGAAATTTTGGACCTGGGGCGTTCTTGTTCACTTGTTTGTATAGGAGTGTAGCAATAAACATCTGTTTATGCTCATACGTTTGGAAGTTTTATTTTTGCACATCTTATAGGTGTAATAATACTTGCTCAGAATTGCCTACTTGTAAATGTTCATCCAGAAGAGCTGTGCTGTACCTATAAACTTTTGTATTCTGACTTATCACTACTATCAAGTTATACTGCATAAAGTGCTCTGATAAGTGCATTGACTCCACTGTACGTAGAATCACAGAATCATAAGGGTTGGAAGGGACCCCTGGAGTTCCTCTAGCCCAACCCTCTTGCTAAAGCTGGTTCCCTATAGCGTACTGCATAGGAAAGCTCCCAAGCAGCTTTTGGGCATCTCCAGAGGAGGAGACTCCACAGCCTTTTTGGGCAGGCTGTTCCACTTTGTCACCTTCACATTAAAGAAGTTTTTCTCACTTTTCACAGAACTTCCTCAGTTCCAATCTGTGCCCATTGTTCTGTCATTGGGCACCGATGCAAAAAGCCTGGCCCCATCTGCTTGACTCCCATCCAGTTGGGTATTTATAAGCACTGCTGAGATCCCCCCTGTCTCCTCTTCTGGCTGAGCAGTGCCAGGTCTCACAGCGGTTCCTCATAAGGGAGCTTCTTCAGGCCTCTCATCATCTTTGTGGCCCTGTATGTATGTGTTGAGTACATGTATGGATTGAGAACTGGGCATTCTTTGGTTGTTATCTGAGAGCTCATTTAATTCTGTTAACAAGCTTTGTATTTATTTGTAGGTAAAATGAAGTTAATGTTCTCCGAAAGATCTGGGAGCTGCTGTGGTTGCTGATGTCTGTTACAGGTGTTGTTGGGGCAAGTCATTTCCATGCTACAGCCTTCCTGGTTGAAAAGCTAGGAAGCTTACTAAAGTCTACAGAGTTTACAAACCTTGAAAACAAAGTAATGGAAGCATAATTAAGAATGCAGTAGGAAGTACTGTGAATTTGTGAAATAGAAAGTGGTGTTACGAAATCAAGTGAAAGCTGTTCTTATACCTGACTCGTTAAGCAACTGTGACATTAGCCCTTGAAGTTAAGGGCAGTTTGACAGGTTGAGGCATTTCAGGAGCTTGAGTTTCTTCATTGTGAGCCTGAATGGAAAAAAAAACCTCCTGGTTTCGTGCAGTAGCCTGATCTACTTTGAACATTAATTTTCTGTCTTGATTATCTCTTGCATATAGATTTCATAGCAGTCATTCTTGCTTCCATTACAGTTGAAAAGATACTGCTACTTTAAATTTTGATGTGTATTTGCTACTTATTGTGTGGCTACATTGAAACTACCATCTCTATGATTCTTTGTATTTGCTTCACTTGGACACAACTGTAGCTTCTAAGAGATGTTGTCCTTTGGCTAATAACCTGTCCTGCTCTGGTTTTCAGGTGTATTCTCTCAAAGGTTTCTTTTGTCTTTTCAGAGAGGTGGTATGCATTTGCTTTGAGACTCAGATGGGATGTCTTTATTTAATTTCCAAAGGCTATTAAAATAAGCTTTAGAAGAGCAGGAATGTATTTTGTTAATATGAAGATGATGAATATGTTCCTGATGGAAGAAAGCTTTTGGACCACAGGGTTACAAATTACCTTTGCAGTGCTGCTCTGGAACAAACCAAGAGTATATTACACATTTGTGCATTCTTTGAATAATTCGTGAAGTCAAAGAACTGATTGCACGTTCTTTAATTAGCTTGCTAAACAATAAGGTGGGATTATTATTTAGACTATTGCTGGATTTATTACTTCTTTGTTTCTCTTAAAAAAAAAAAAAGAAGATTAAAAGATTATACTTAAACTGTTCTAGGGATAGTGTGTTTTGTATGCTTTTTCCTCTTTGGCTTGTACCTCGCTATTGTGAGGATATACTACTGTGTAAGTGTGTGTATATTTTGAGTGTAAGCACACACGTTTCTTTCACACGTCAAACATATTTTGAGGCAGACCTAGTGTACGAAAAAGGAAGTGAGAAACTTTGTAGTGAATAGCTGCAGTTGGTGTTGCTGTTGATGGTAAATTTCTTCATTTTCTGTTTGTCAAGTAACTGCACTCCACCAGCCATGCATTTTAAGACTGTTTATATAAAAACAAACAGATAGCATCAGATGATTGTTATGACTCACTTAAGGAAGTGATAAAACACAAGAGCAGCAGCAGTCCTTTCCTTTTTCAACCTGATTTTATTAACATTGCTGGGCTTGCCTGCTATTGTCAGATACCAGAAAGGAATTTAAGCAGACATATATTTTTGTCATTAATATTTGGTTGATTTGCAAATAGTTACATAACTATAGGGTGGAGAGACATTTTTCAGCTTAAATTAAGTGTTCATAAGAGTTACTGGAAAGCTACATTGTAAACAAGGAAAATTATTAAAACTTCTCTGAATGGTTTTTTTTTTGTGTGCATGCAAATCTTTGAGCTTTCAAAACTGCCATTGTACACATGTCAAAAAAAAGGAAGAATATCAGCCAGCTTTTTTTGCTTGGCATCAGTCTTGCCATCTAACTGCTGATGCTATATAAAGAGATTGCAATTTAAATTCTTTAAAAATATAACCAGTTTCAATTTGATGTACTTATTTTGTAATGTACTCTGCTATATTAACTTTGCTTTTACTGTAACATACAACTGTGTATGTGCATATGGGAAGGACAGATGCTCTTGAGTCTTGCTTTATACTCAGATATGTCCAGCTAGTGCTTCAGCTGAAGATCAGTTTATTCAAAAATTGAGAGTGCTTTTCATTAAAGTTACTAGGATGACCATTAATTTGAACTATGTGAAATTACAGATTCAAGCTTCAGAACAGTGGACCCAAAAAAATGTAGATAAACATCTGATCTCCAAGAAAGAGCAAATTAAATATTGGTAGAGTGCTAGCTTAAACTATTTTTTTTGTATGGGATAATGCCATGCCCAAATGATTCTCAGTCATTTGTTTGACATGCTTAAATATACTTAAATCAGGAATCCATTTATATGCAATTAAATTTCACAGTTTTGTAACTCAACTTCTGTACAATGCATTCTTACTTGGTAGGTAGCCAGTTGGTTTGCAGAAATTGAGAAATAAGATGGTAGTATTATGTTTGGTGTTAACAAATGGTACTAGTTTGAGATTTTCAATTCTTGAGCATGAGTAAGTTACTTCTGCTGTGAAGGAGACACAAGTGAAAGCCAAAATACAAATAGGGAGCTGAAGAAACTTAATGTGCCTCAAACCAAAGAAAATATATACTATTTGTATGCTGAGTTTTGAGTGCATACAATAGACTAAAAAATTGTTAGATGTCTCAAATTGAGTACTGCTAATTCTACTTTTCCCTGTAGTTCTCTGACTTAAAGCAAACCAAAACAAAGTTCTCCTATCTACTCAATGAGAATAATGTGCCGATTTTCAGGGTATCTTAATGAAGTGAATCCTGTTTCCCAGTTATGAAGGCATAGTGAAGATGAAGAACTTCAATCTGTAACAGAAAAATATTATCTGTAAATTATAGTCAGCTTGTGCTATTTCTGAATGTATTAATGTGTAGTTAGTGATATCTGTGCTGTAATGCGGTTGTTTATGGTTCTGTTAGTGAGTAGTAGTGAAATGGTTGAGCCTCTTCTTTCTTTGCATTGAGGTACGACTCAGTGCTGAACCCTCAGTCCAGTGTTGGCAGCCTTGCTGGAAAGATACAATTGCTAGTCTGGATGCTCTGAGGTCTCTTGGCTGTGTGGACTGTTCTCTCTGTGTTAGCTAGTCTATATGTACCAGGCTCTTTGTTACGTATTGAGTTGAGCTGGGCCTGTACATCTTAAAATAAAGGAAAACAGGAAGTTTCAGTGTGCTTTTCTTGTTGCTGTTGGTGCAACTCATAATTTAATTCGATTACGGAATGTTAGCTGATCTGAATACAGCAAATAATTTAGAATACGCTGTTTTGCTAAGTAGGGTGACTAATTTGTCTCTGTTACAGTCACTGGTTCGTTATATGACAAGATGTTTACTTTGTTTGTATTCACTGTGGTAGCAGTGGCCCAGGTGTCTGAGTATGATGCGCCAGTCCTGGAGACTATGTAAGGTGAGAATTTGTACACTAACAGTAGCTGTCGAACCGGGTGGCCTTCCTCCAGATTATATTATTCTGAAGTGTGTACAAAGCTTGAAGATTTATCTGCTTGTCCGTACCAAGCAGCTCTGTGGTTGAGTTTCTTGTGGGGGAGAGGGAGGAGAATAGGTCTAGACTTCAAAATTATATAGTGACGATTAATGCATTCACAGGTAATTAACTTCCTGACATGAAGCTTAATTTTATTTTATTTTATTTTTTTTTTTTGCCAGTTACCCTTGGAAAAGGTCTGTAAGAGCTTGATAAGCACTGGTTAGGTGGTTCAGATCAAGCGATTGGAGCTGCAGTCTGATCTGTTGCCATAAGAGGCTACTGCAATTAGGGGAAAATCACAAGTGCTACTTCCAGGTGCTGGGGGACCAGAACCAGGGTGAATTTGGTGGCAGCAGAAGCACCAGGGAACCAGGCAAAGGTGTACCTGTTTTCAGAAATGGCTGCTAGAGAAAGATGTCACTGTCTCTAGACGTAAGTTTGTTTTAGATGCTGTAGAGGTGGCAAGAGATCTAAACAATAGCAGTACAGGTGTCAGAGCAAGGTGCTGTGGATGCTGCTGGAAGTCCAAGCTGGGTTCTGGCTTGGGAAGGCAGTGGAACTGAGTGCACAGGGAAGTGACAGAAGGGATGTCTGTATTTGTATTTGTGCTTGTTTCAAGAAGTGTGATGTACGCGTACAACATGCATGAGTTTTCACTTAAGAATAAATAACACATACTTCCAGGGTGAGATATTGGGTCTTGTGACTTTTGCATTGCTACTATTTGTTTTGAAGCCTTGAGGATCAAGATGATACGTGGTGATATGGCACAAGAATGTGAACATTAAGACAACATTATGGTATGGAGAACCTGTTTCTTGCTTCAGTTGTTTGGCAGTATGAAATGGGCTTGGGGCAAAAACAGGATAAACTGCCTTTCTTGTCTCAAGTGTCACTACAAAAATATCAATTTTTTTATTGTGCAAGTTTACTGTTTCGTTTACTGATGATTGATTGTTGTGGGCTCCCCAGTGCAAAAAGGACAGGGAAAAGAGTCCAGCGAAGAGCCATGAAGATGATAAAGGGCCTGGAGTACCTCCCTTATGAGGAAAGGCTGAACAACCTGGGTGTGTTCAGCCTTGCGAAAAGAAGACTCAGAGGGGATCTGATCAATATCTATAAGTATCTCAGGTGCGGGAGGCAAATGGACGAGGTCAGACTCTTCAGTGGTGTGTAGTAATAGGACAGGGGGAGAAGGCCACAAACTGGAGCATAGGAAGTTCTTCACAGATGTGCATAAGAAGTTCTTCACACTAAGGGTGATGGAGTACTAGAACAGGTTACCCAGAGAGGTTGCGGAGTCTCCTTCCCTGGAGATGTTCAAGTCTCTCCTGGATGCCTACCTGTGCAACCTGGTCTAGGGAGCCTGCTTTGGCAGTGGGGTTGGACTCGGTGATCTCTAGAGGTCCCTTCCAATTCCTACAGTTCTTTGATTCTGTGATAAACATCTTCTGAATCTGGTAGTATTCCTGAAGCAAAGTACAGGAGGGAAGAGGAGGGAACAAACTGAGGAACTGTTTTCAATCTCCTGTTGCTTATATAGGAACCATTAAAATAAGATAACGATTGAGGAAGAGACTTGTGAAAAGTGATATCAGGTGATGGGAAGCTTGTGTGTGTGTCCTTCTGTGGCCCTTCATGAGAGTTCCATGAGAGGCCCTTCATGGCCCTTCTCCAGAGTTCTATGGGAAATTCACGTGTAACAACTAGAAACGGAGGTAAGTTTTGGAAAATATCCATTGACAAGGGATATTTTCTTACTTTCCCATTTGTTTTGGTTTCCAGCTTTGGCGTAAAATATCTAATGCTTTTCTTTGTTAGAAAAAACTTTGGCTTTTATCCCTAGCCTGATCTGTTGACAGGTGGCCTCAGAGGAATTAGATTGTCACTAAGTGTACTGTTCTGTGTGAGCGAGTCTGTACACAGCGATGTGAAAAGAGTCCTATGGAATGTTTCCCCTAGAAAATGGTTTGGGACTCCGGAGAAGTTGGTGTTTTCTCCACGTACCTGCAAGGATCGGCAGTGACTTGTGTTGCAGCAGTGGAGTTTCCGTTGGTGGCTGCAGACAAATGCCCCTGTGTTTAAGTTGGAAGGAGGGTGCTTGCAGTTCTACTTAGGTGTTGCATACTGCTTTGTATATATCTAAACACTGAGTTCTTTCAAGCTGCACAGAATTAACATGTTACTCTTCTGGTTCACTTTCACATGGGTTGCTAAGCTACTAGTGAAGTGCCTGCTTTATTTCTTTAGTAACTACACAGACCCACAGCAGCTTTCCAGTGGCCTGATGTTAAAGAGATAGAAATGAAAACTGAACTGTAAAATGATCTCCTGGATGTAAACTTCTTCAAAGTTTTGGTTTTCCCTGTTTGGTGCCGTCTGTATTACTGAAGAAAGTGTTTCTAAACCCCTTAGATCCCAATAAATCAGTTTTGTTAGGAGAAATATCAGAAAATTACGAAAACAATTCTGTTTTCCCTTTGTCTTTAGTATTATCTTATTAATGGAGATGTTTCTTCAAAGTTGTTAATAGACTGGATACAATGAAGCAGTGCCAGATTTACTTGCTTTAAACTGAATAATTGAATGTGTTCCTGTATCCAGGACCCTACAAGAGGGGCAGAGCAACGAGCTAGTATTCTTTTCAACTCAGAAAGGGCCACCCAGCGTACAGATACTGCAGAACTGGGAAGTCTGGAGCATAGCACAATCTGTCTTCCTTTCCAGCTGAGGGTTGGTTTTAAATGCTAATTACTTAATTAATACTTTTTTTTTTTTTTTTTTTTTTAGTTTGTTACCATAGTGGAGAGAGCCTGTACTTCAAGGCCTGCTCACAATGCATTTGTAAAGTGGTCTCTAATTGACAAGTATAGGATGGAAGAGTTATGTTCTTCTTAGATTATCTGTTAGTATCATGCAGATATGAATTGTAACTCCTTTGATTGCTGCCCTTCTTTAGTGGCTTTTTTATCACCTTCACGCTCCTTGATACAGAAATTCTTATGTGAATATTTATGTGTCACAATTTTATTTGTGAGTAACAGAACTACACGTAAGTGGAGGCTTCTGGATTTGATCTCTTTTAGAAAATTCTGAGAATCAGCTGTGGATTTTGTTTTCTTGAAAAGTATTGATATTTTTCTTCTGTGGTTTCCTAAGTTCCAGTAAAAACTGTTTGAAGAGAGGATATTTTGTGTTGCATCTTTGTAGCCTTTGGTCCATAAAATCTTGGTGACAAAGATAAGAATCGAGAAAGTGTATTTGAGTCAGTGCTTTAGAATGGATATGAAAGGTTAAGAATACTTGATTTTTTAGCAATGTAAGCATAGATGTGTTTCCTGTATTTGTGTTTTCTATTAAATGCGTAGTTTGATAAGTGTCTTGATAGGTTTCTGGACTAGTGAGGTTAATTTGCAACGTCTAGAAAATATTTGAGTAGTTAACTGGATTTTTTTGTTTCTTTGCTTGAGTAAGCTTTTCTGTGGAATATAATACTGCTTTAAAATGCCAATAAGGATGTAGGACTATAAAAGTAGGCAAATGATTATTTAAAGAAAAAGGAAAGGGGTGAGTTCCAGGAAACTTCTGAACTCTTCCACCCTCTTCCTCCACCCTTTTTGTTATAAACAATCTGTGAGTGCTGCTAATGGCATCTTCTAAACCTGTGTATCTATCTTTGTCTCCTAATGCTACTTAATTCTTTCAGAGCCATACAGGCTTGCCTTCTAAATTCAAACTAAGACCCAGACTAGAGATGAAGCATGCTGACGTGGTGGTTCTCAGTCTGGCACTGCGGTACAGATATCTCCATTGTCGATTGCGTTAGTGATGATGCTGATTAGGAGCGCGTATGCGTGTAGGAATGAGTATAAGCTGCTGGTAACATTACATGCTATTTAAAAAAAAAAGCATTTATCATATGGGGTCAGTCAGAAATTGAAACAAGCTTCGAATACACACTATTATTCTTTATATTCCTTTCTTAGTAATACATCTGCTAGTATTGGTTTTTCTTTCTTTTTTTTTTCTTTTTTTTTTTTTTTGATGCTCAAGGAAGGAAACTATGAAATTTCTAAGATCTTTTAGAAATCTGTTTTTGAGGAAATGTAAATGGTTCCTAAAGTCAGAATATGAAATCTACTGCTTTTATTTAAATGAATTGCAGCCCAGACAAAAGCTCTGAAAAGAACACCTAGATCACCAAAAGCTGTGATGTTGTTTTTCCCAAAATATCTAGTTTTCTTCAAGGGTGATTAAAATTTCAGTAAGAAGGTACTGTTTTCTACTAAAGATGAGTGCCATGTTGGTACAACCTCATTTGATTATGACTACTTAACCAACTTACAGCAACTTAGGCAAAATAACATTGTATAAAAAGAAAAATAGAGTAGGAAGTTGCTTATAATATGGTTATAACCTAGGCAAATGAGTACATTATCATTATAGACATGGGGATTTGCCCAGAGGGCAGGAATATTCAATTTTCTTTCTGTTTATTTCTCTAAGTGTTGATTTTGGCTGTTGGTGGGAAGGTTTCAGTATTTCTACTCTTAACTGTTGTTTCTCCTATATCTCAAATTTCATTTCATATAACTCATTTAATAGAAGTGAACATTTCTCTGTAAATACCCTTAATAACCCCTTCTGCTCCCCCCAATAAAAAAACAAAAACAAAAACCTACTACCATGGTTAAACATTTATATTGCTATTTGTGCATGTGTAATTAAGTTATCTGGTGGCAGAAATTTGCTTGTTGCAGTGACGTCCCTGTGGCTGTAAGCTGTAGTTAACTTTTTCTTTGTATGTCACAGTAAAAGCAGGTGTTTGTTTCTGTGCAGATAGATGATTTCTCTACAGATTTGATAGTTCCGGAAATATATTCTTGTTTTGGAGACTTGGTATCTAAGTCATTAGAAAATACCATGCAGTTTTTTTATTTTATCTGCTCTTCCTTGTCTAATGTCTGTAGAAATGTGACTTGGCTATAACGTGCAGTTGCCACTGTGGGGTTAAACACTTGCGTTTTTCCTGATAATATTTAAAAATTCCATAGTGGCTCTAAAATACTGAATTACAAATGCCTGGGCCAAAGTGCTTGAAGCCATTGGATACAGCATATTTGAGTCATGTTGATGGAAGATCTGTTGTGTAGGTCTCCAGTCCGAAGTATGTATTTGATTCATTTCTCTAATGTTTGGTTTACTGTGTGTTTAAGTTAGCATTTTATTTTTCTGACGTTTAATGGGGTTGTTCATGTTCATAAGGACATCTTAAAGCTTTTGAAACTTGTTTCCAGTTTGGAGAGAGAACGCAGGAGGAGAGTATGTACCAAAGGGTGTAGTTTGACATAGTGAAGCTTTAAGGTTTGTAGGGCTGGATCGGAATTGCCATGATTGCATCTCGGAAAGCATAGGCCTGGAGCAGGCTTGTTCTGAAAGTTCATATTTGCCATATGAGAAAATTGTGTTGGTAAATCACAAGTAGACCTTATGCAAAACTAGATAATAGCCTGTCTTCCAGAAGTCAGAATAAAAACTTGTGTAAATTCTGTTTCATTTTTGAATTTGACTTGAAATCTGTCTTTTTGAAGCCAATATTTTTGCCACTGGGTGGTGGCACAGTGATTAACCTGCATGATACTGTGATCTTACTGCTGTATTAACAAGACAGATAACTTACATTGCCTATCCAAAATGATGAAAAACATTTCTATGTGGTTTGGATAAATTTTTAAGAAAGCACCTTTTTTTGGTAGTAGGCTGGTTAAAACTCAGTTTAAATGGTAACACTGTCTGAAGTAGAGAATTCCAAGCGTTTGTTAAATCAGATAACAAATAATTTGCCTACTGGATGCATGGACAGTTTTCATTAAGTAGCCACTCAAATCATGAGTTTTCAGTAATAGTCCTACAGTGTTAATTTTTGTTCTTCTTTGTGCATCTGTCTTGGAAACACTACTGTGTAGGTTCGCCTACATGATTATTGAATAAAGAAAAAATAATATTGTAGTTAAGTATTACAAAGACTAGTTTTAATGATTGCTCTTCAGAAAAAGGGTGGTGTGGATTCAGAAGAAGTGTGGGTTTTCTTTCCTAACTAATTTTCTGGATCTGTCAGATTTTTTCTCTTAAACGTTGTCCATTGAACTGTTGACTTTACCCAAACTAATCAAGAGCTGAGTTGATTTTATCCAACTTTAGGATAGGTTTCCTCTGCAGGGCATGTCCACCTCAGCTGGAAATGCCCCCATGGTCCTGTCTTTGCCATCTGGGCCAGACACCCTCCTGATGCCATTGGTGCCAACTCAGCAGCAGTGACTTCACAGCTGAAGTGGCAAAATGTTATTAGGGCTGGCTTTTTGCTGAATACCCTGGCCTGGTAAGTTGTTGGCTCCCATGTTTGCCAGCACTATCACAAGAAAGGGAATTACAGTGTTCTGTTACTGTCCTCTTTGCTACTAAGATGCACATGGATTGCTGGAACTGTTACCTCTTTCTTTATCAGAATCTATAATCATTGCCTTACCTTCATGCTACAGCTTGCTGTACATTGATTTGTAGGTAAAATTGTTCATCAGTGTAAGAGTAAATGTGTTATCAGTGAATTATCACATAGATATTTGTTTGGGATGCAATTATATGAATAAAGACAGGGAAAGCTGAAGGTGAAGAGTTAGGCCTCAGATTCATGGGAGATGGTAAGACTCATGATCTACTTCTATGTCAAGGGAAATGTGTAGGTGAATAATTAGTCAATTTTTACAACATTCCTAGAGTAATATTTTATGTGTTATCTGCTGATGTTTGATCTTGTACGGGAGCTGTTCTATGTGGGTGCACTTCGATTTGATAAAATTTGAGAGTGTCATAACTGAATGCATGGATCCCTCCCTTGTTTTTTTCTTTTCTTGCCTGAGAATTTACAGTCAGGATAAGAATTTGGTTTGCGTGTACTTCAAATAACGTCAGTACAAACGAGTTAATTTTATCTGTCCCATATTATGTTGCTTCATATCTGGACTCATCTAGTGTTCATTCTGTGCCATCTATTACTCTAGGGGATGAATGTTTCATGTTTGTACAAGTGACTATGGAACATAAATATATGAGCTTGGTTAGATTGTCTTAATGGTGTTGAAACAGCTCTGGTTCGTACTTCTTGTAGATTTAGGTGGCGATCTGAGACTACTTTAAGATAAGGAAAACTAGAATATCTGTCAAAAATGTTGCCAAAAGGCCTAGAGACAAACTTATGTAAAACTGACTGTTGAGGGACATGTTGTAGATATACAGGGAGTAGCTTTGAATTTGGAAAGCATCCTCCTGCCAGGAAAAAAAGAAATAAGAAAAAAGCACTAGCTAGCTCAAAGCTATTTGCATGGTGACCACTTGCTCATACATGTGAAAGCAAAATTCTTGACAGAGTTATGTTTGAACAGGAATTTCTTCCATCAATCTCTACAGGAGGATGTTTCTGAGTACAGAAAGTACGTACTCTAAAATGTGGTGTAATTTTTTTTTTTCAACTTCATGTTGTGTATCCAGATCAGAACTTCAGGATGAGTAACAAAGTAATCTATACGATGGAATGCATAGTAATCTCACCATTGATGTTTATTCAAACTACAACCTTCAGTATTATCCTCTAGGTACTAGAATTGCAGCACTCCCAATGGTGTGTGATTGTGCAACTTTACAAGAGTTCAGCTCACAGCCTGCGTGATGCTCTGGGTCCCAGTGGCTTACAGCAGCCTGAGAAATCCCAGAGTTCACCAGTAGGGCAGCACACCAGAGAGTATCAGCGCGGAACACTGCTGTGGTTTTGTAAACACACAGATAGTGAGCCTGTACAAAGTAAAGCAAGCTGACACGCGCTGTGTAGATGCACCTCTTGTGATCTAGCTGTTTTGTGGAAGCTGTGTTCTAAAAAATTCTTGTATGCAGTCAAGCCCTTATTCTTATGAGTTATTTCATTTTGTTAAATGAT
Organism: Tetrao urogallus; assembly: GCF_951394365.1. Classification (NCBI taxonomy): domain Eukaryota; kingdom Metazoa; phylum Chordata; class Aves; order Galliformes; family Phasianidae; genus Tetrao; species Tetrao urogallus. Next base: position 13,867,660 of record NC_136820.1, read on the forward strand.
GAGCCACTGCCTACCATGGGTTCTGTTTTTCCTTGCTAAGAGAATTATGTCTACTAAGGGGAATAATGTAATTGATTGGTATTATAGACAACTCTGCTTAGTATAGGTTAGTAGGTTCCTGTATAATAAACAAGCTGAACAAAACCATCTTTAGTGGTACTTGGTACAACTGAAAAGGAAGAGATGATGCTCTTTCATGGATGGCCTGCATTCAAGAAGATTATAGAGTTGACCTTGTATGACTTGTATGATTTCTACAGGGAAGGGCTGAGTTGGATGCAACTCAAAAATCCTATTTCTGAGGGAGAAATTTTTAAAGTAATGATACAAACCTTATCCTAGATCTACCAGTCCCTCAGTTTAGATTTGTATATGGCACTGTGGCCTCCAACAAGCTCTCAATTTCCTTGTGCCCGTATCTATCTGCTAAGTGTGACTGCCATGTGTGAGCCTGTGCTGAGAGCACAGCCCTGGAGATGCAGCAGAAGCCCTGGATAGCAGGTTGCTGGCACTGCATGACAGACTGGGCTGGTAACTGTCATCTCAAGAGCAAAATTTGGAGGTTAGAAAAGAAGAGTTTGTGGCTATAGTAATAGATGTGGCCTGCTGGTTGATGTATTAATGATAATATGTGATAAGGGATATTTTGATAATTGATCCAGAAGCTGATTGTAACAAGTGACATGAAACGCACCTTGAACAGGTCTGAAAGTGAAAATTAGGAGGAAAGACAGATGGACAAAATGTTTATGATAGCTACCAAGCCCTCATACACTTCATAAAGAATCATGTGGAACATCAGATATGTGGTTGAAAGGTTGCTGTAGCACAAATAGTTTAGCTCTGAGTTCTCATGCTGTTGTCACTGAACACGTTCAAGGACAGGATAGTTTTGGGTATAGTTGGCTTCAGTTTGTTTCGGAACAGTTTTTTCTGTAGTTAAGCATGTTGAGGCAGTTGCAGTTGTGAGTTACTGCATAACTTCCCATCTTAAGTAAAACTTTGGTATTTACTTTTAGGTGAGAGCAGACTTTTATCCACAAAGTATTTTGTTATGAGGCTTAAAAGATGAAAACTTGAGTCTGTTTGAAAAAGACTCATTTAATCTTTACAGCGTTGGGTTTTGAGCATGGCTCTACATGTATGTTGTTTTCTATTTCTTTTTAAAGGAAGAAATATTTGAAGTGTTTTTTTAGTTTGTTCCAAGGCTGAGTGACTGTTAACTGGGAACCATTTGACTACAGACAAAAAATAAAAAATAATTAAAAAAAAAATAATCAGTAAACTGCTGCAACAGTTTTCTTTTTTTTTTTTTTTTTATTTTTTTTTATTTTTTATTTTTTTTAATTCCCAAACCAAATAAGTATTCTTTCTGTTTAACAGAATTCCAACAATAAAGGGGTGGCCCAACCCCTCTACTGGCCCAACCACCCCACCTCGAAAAAAAAAAAAAGGTATTCTGCCCCAAAGGAGTAGATGGCTTTTCACCTCACCCAGAGGAAACCTACTTTGCACTCTTGGTGGAAATCAAAATAATTTTATTACAGGTTTTTGCTAAGGAAGGCTGCTTTAAAATACAGGAGAGCTACCCCAAAATACAGTTCAGCATAGCCATGTTGCTAGCAGAGTAGCTGAAGGACTGTGGATATCTGCGCTCTGTATCCAGGACAGCATAGGTGTGGTTGGGGTGCTCAGCTGAGAAGACCTAACTAGGAGTGAGAATGTCTGCTCCCTTCATTACCTTTGTTCTTCCTATTAAATTGTTCAGTCTTCTGTGTAGCAGCAAAGAGGGCCTATAGCAGCTTGGAGGAGAAAAGGCCTGCACACACACACACACATACTTGTTGGTGAACATCTTTTTACTAGAATGGGAGCAAATTGCACGAGGATTTTTTAGTTATCCGTAGTTCATTCTGCAGATTGAGAGCATAAGGTTTATGTCAGGAAAAAAAAAAAACTGCTTTGGAATGAGTGCTCAGTGGAGGGTCGGTGACATGGCTGTAAACGCACTTAGCAGATGTTTTGACTTCTAGGAACCAAGGTACATTTCATTTCATAGAGCTAAGGAAGGCTTGGATCAGCATGGAAGTATAACCTTGTAGCTGTCCTCAGCTGTGGCTGCTGCAGAAAATGCAAAGTCCCAAGCTCCATTTCAGCTCCTTTTTTGGTATTCTCTGAGCAGGAATCAGAGACGCACCGCTGTGCTCCTTCTGCTGCCCCGCGACCCTCAGCGTCCTGGGAGATGGGAGGCCTGCGAGGTGTGATTGGCTGCAGACGGGAGCCGTTCCCCTGGGCCCTCCCGTGGGTTGCAGACGTGCGGCAGTCCTGTACGTGCAGCTGCCTGTGTGCGGCCACCCAGCTCCGGGAGCGCTGTGCGAGGGCACTGCGGGTAGCATGGAAGGAGCTCCGCCGGGGAAGAGAGTGCAACATGTATGTACACAGCAGTGCGTGGCTCCCGAAGGGTGCGAGTCGGTTTGGGTGCAGGGCTTTGCTTTCTGAGTGCTGTGCGCTATCCTCTTGGTGAAGGAAAGGTCTGATGGGGTAAGACTGGAAGCAGCGGTGCTTCTATGCTGTTGGAGAGATTTCTGTGTAATTAGAGTTGCTGAGGTGTGGTAACTGGCTTAATATTGAAAGGTTTGCTTGTACAAGCACAAGTGTGTACTACCAGATTTTGAGAGTGGATTGTTTTGTGTGTGTTGTTTTGAGTCAATTTTCCTTAATCTGAAGGTTACCAACTGTGGCTGTGAGTAATTCTGTGCAAGGGTAGCAGGGGAGTTTCTATTCCTGAAATAGTGAATTAATTTTTCCTCTTCATGCCACCACTCCCACCCCTCCTCCTCCCCAAAAATGCCACGGCAGCGAATGCAATGAGTTCTGTTACAAGTCAAATGTTCCTGGGTGTTTTCTTCTGACTTGAGCAGCATGGCTATAAAAATGCATTTGTGGGGATTTCTGCAGTGGAGCAGTGGACATCAATGCCAGCGTTATGAACTTTGCTTTGTTCTCATATAGGCAGTCTTTATCGCTAATATTTACCTGCAGTGCAGCAGGTAATGGGGATTGCTACTTCATAGTTCCCTGGAAACTAATGTCTATGGGGTGGAATTTTCCAAAGCTGTAAGCCTTTAAAAATCCTTGAATTATTTAATGCAAGTTTTATGAGAAGACTGCTAAATTTTCTATTTTCCTTTATGAACATAACAAGCATTTCATTTACACGTGTCGGCATACATCTAATTGTGGTGCTTTCGTGCAGCATTTGGTTCCTGATTTTCATTGTGGTGCTGCTTTGAACTCGGCACAGGGCTGTCTCAGCGTCCACGTATTGGTAGGGGCAGGCACTGGTTAAAGCTGATGGAAAGCCTGAAGGGTGTGCATACACCAGAATGACTGCACTTTGGCATATTATTGGTATTTACGGATCCTTTCATTATTTGACTATTGAGCTTTTTAAACTGTAATTTGAGAAATAATTGAACTGAAATGAGCCACGTATTTTTGAATGAAACCCACTGCTGTGAGGCAGTGATAGAATGCACTTTGTAAAATGACAACTGGGCTCTTAAACACGCAACTTGACACCTTCTGTTGGAGTGGTGACATTATTTGCTAACTTCAGTAGTAAATTTCCGAGCTCACAGAGCACCCAGGTTGAATTCACTTTGTTTTGCACCGTGATTCGTAAAAGGCCTTGTGGTTATGGTATAAAGACTGCTGTGCGATTGGTCAGAGCCAAGACTTCTCCTGCAGGTTGTGGTGCTCAGCCAGACAGTGACCTGATTAATGTTTGCTAGAACCACTGAAATGATATTACTTATAATGTTTATGAATAACTAGTTTATATGTTCAACTGTGCAGGAAGGAAAAGATATTAAAATATTACTGTTTTCTAGAGCTGTTTTTTTATTTTTCTTCCAAAAATGGTAACTGTTTTTAGATTAATATGTGTACATTTCTTTCCTTACTTCATGTACAGTTTTGAAAAAGTGAAATGCAGCATCCACAGAGTCAGCTGATTCTGTTGATGTCTTTTGGTCTTATTTATCCAAACTGAAGACTTGTGTAGCTCCTATGCTTGTTGTGAGAATTCTAGAAGCGGATTGATCAGAGTTCAGTATTCAGTAGGATAAGCTGAGCAGTTAATTAGAGGATTAGTAGGCTAGAAAAACTTCTTTAAATATTGCTAACCCCTTTTTCTATAGCTGTGGTCTTACTGAAATCTGTGCAGCTTCCCTGTGCGGCTCTGAATATTGCTTTGGGAAGGATTCCCATCGACTTGTGAGGGTAGTTGTGTAACAGCAGTGGGATAACCACAGATAAAATCCGCAGGAAGGAGGAGGTGGGGGGACCCAAAGCCCTGGAGCTGCATTGTGTCTTTCCTGTAGTGCTTGGAAAATAGCTGCTGCTGTGATAACGGGACAAGAAAATATCAGGAAAACAGCTGTTTCTCCAGCAAATGAGAATGTAACAAATAGGACCAAGGAAACCCATCAGTATGATTTCTGTTTTAAAACTGGAAAGTTTTCTGTTTCTACTAGTTTTGTTCTTACCTATGTCTTGACTTATTACTGTTTAGAAAGAATTTTTCATTTTCACATCCTGCATGTCCTTCAAGGCGCCAACAACTGGAGATGCCTGCCTCCTCCCCACTGTCGTCTCATCTTACCTCTGATTTAAAGGGGAATCATTCTGACAGAAGTAAAACTATCTATTTAGAACTTCTTATGTGCTGCTGTTACTGGTTCCTACAGGGGATCCAGGTCAAAAGTCCTTTGCATAAGACTGGTCGGTGCACTGAAAGTATTAGAGGAGAGCTGGGGCACAGAGCTAGGGCACAGACCTGCTGCTGGTGTCTGCCAGTGATTGGTGTCGATCTCTTATGAGAAGTCACAGGCAGCATTATTTCTAAGGTTCCTAATCTTAAGTACTTCCAGACTTGCTGTTGCTACTTGATTTGTTCTATAAAGTTAGGAAGTACTGGTTGTATCTGATTTTTTTAATTTTTTTATTTTTATTTTTCCCCTGAAGCATTACTGCTTATTAGTTTACAGTTCTGGGAAACAGAATGATTGGCTAAGAGGCTGTACATGCATTCTCTGAATTGAAGATGTATTTCAGTGTCTGATTCTGTGGGGTCTTATGTGTGCTTAAACAGAAACATAGGCTTCTGAAATAAGCTGTTAGGAAATGCATTGTGAATTACCCTACCAGTTCTTAATTATTCTGAATGTTTTCAGTTGCAGTGTGACAAAACAATGCATGTGTGCCTATCTAGTAAAAGTCTTTTTTCTGTATTTTTACATGTATACACATTTGTACGCACATCTGGGAAATAGGTGCAGAATCAGTTTTCATAGTCTCTTTTTAGTTATTTTTTTTGTTAGATGTGTGCTCAAAATAGAGTTTTTCATTTCTTTATTTAGCTTAAAGCAGATCACCATTGGCAATTATTCTGTGTTTCATTTTATTTTTCTGATGCTGGAACCTTGATAGGTAGAGTCTATTTTCTGAGTACATGTCCAGCAGAAGGAGACCTGACAGTACAATGTACTTGTGGGGCTTCAGAGAGGGGTTGCCATCAGTGCAGCATGTGTGTTCAGTGTGATGATGTTGACAGCTGTAGTAGGGCACAACAAAATGAGGAGCTTTGTACTTTGCGCCAGGGACAGAGGGAAATGACCTAACCATGCCCTCATCCCCCTTTAGCAAATGCATCTAGTTGAAATTCTGCCGTAGGGGTTCCTGGTAGCATGGAATTGTATGCCTGAGTTGAGAAAAAGGCAAACAATCTCCAGAACTGCTGGGAATAATTTTTGTGTGTGTGTGTGTGTGTTTGTGTGTGTGTGTGTGTGTGTATGTGTGTATACACATTTGTGTGCTGCCTCCTATGCCCTTCTTCCTATGAACACCAGTGCTCTCTTCTGGTGCTGCAATTAATTAGTTGCACTGTCTTGAAGAGCTTCAGTTGAATGGATGTAAGTGGAGCAGATGAGCATTGTCTGAGTTCAACCATAACTTTGCTAAGACTGAGAGACGTGGTCAGTGGGTATGGTGGTGATGGGTTGGTGGTTGGACTAGGTGATCTCAGTGATCTTTTCCAACCTTAATGATTGTCAACACAATTGGGTTATTACATTATTAGATTGTTTACTTGCATTTCAAAAGTTAACTGATCAGTCATCTGAATAATCATTGTTTATCACCAGAATATGAGTGAACTACATTCTAAGTACCTTAAAACTGATGCTACTGCTGTGTGCCCTCTGAAGCCTGTTCTATCTGTGTGAGTGCAGGAGGGCAGGCGAGCTGTGTGGTGAAAAGAGCATGTGCAGATGGCAGTGGAAAGTTTCCTTTACATTTCATAGCCAGTACGTCATATTTTTGCTAGATAGTAACTGACACATGCTGCTGGAGGCTGACAGCTTAATCCTTGCAAACTGGAGTGTTTTCCTTCATGCTTTTCGCAATGTAGGGCTAACTTTGATATTGTAATATTGATATTTAGATGTGAAAGCGTACTGTACAAAATGAAGACACTTGTTTGGGAAGGCAGGTGAAGAAGGCATGGGCAATTTTTGGGTTCCTGGTTGTTTGCAATAAAAGGGAGTTTAAGGTCTTCTCCTTTACTGAACAAAGACACCTGAAAACCAGAGGTGGCAAGGGGAATTCTAGTAGGGATCTCCTAGAATGGCCCACACAAAAGAGAACTTGAAAGGCTGTATTTGGTCTGCAGCATTAAAGGGGACTGATATTCATGCTGGGAAAAGCTGGAAAGCTGACTGGGATCTGCTTGTGCTACCCCTTCTCATTTCAGTTGTTCTGTCTTTTTAGTGGGAAAGGTTACACATGTTTAGAAGTGAGTCTTCAGTTTTGCTTTGGCTTATCTTCATCAGCTGTCTCTGAGCAACTGTGGGATCACTGTGCGTGAAGTTTCACATGGAATTGGTGATGAACTGCAGAAGAATGCTTACTAAGATACTGCTGTTCTCTTTAGGTGCCTTAGAAGGGGAAGCTGACAAAACTGTAAATGGTCCTACATTTCTTTGTACTTTTTTACATCCTGAACAGTTTATAAAGTAAAAGATCAACTGAAATGGGAATGCATTTTGATTCACCAGCTGAAAGTTTTCTCTTGCTTGTGCCTTAAACTGACGTGGTGGATCTTCTATAATTACTCGAAACCTATGCCCTACAGACTTTATTTTTAGCAAGGAAAAGGCTGAAGCTTGGAATCGGTTTAAATTTTTCTTTTTTTATTTGACCTGAGGCAAAAGTATCCTAGGACTTGCTAGCGGCAACACAGTTCAATTAAAATGACTTTGTGCCTTTCTAAACAAAAGGCTATAAATAATATACTTTTTCATGTATGATATTTGTGGTTGCTAATGGTTTATTCTTGGAAGAGTCTTTGCATATGTCGAGTACTTTGAGATAGTGATAGAATGGTTTGCAAGGGCATGCATGCCTTTCTGTAATCTAATCTCAAAAGACGTAAGTTTCACATGGTGTGGTTTTGAAGGCTGCATTTGTATGTATAAAGTTGGCATCTTATTAAAAGAAAAGGATAAATAGTAGTATCACAGTATAAGAGATTCAACAAGTACAGTTTGAAAACATTGCTAGAAGATTAGTCTTTTCTTGCATGTGAATTTTCCAGTGTGTGTAGTTTTCTTTCAGTATGCATTGGTCTGTGTAATGAGGTTGGGAAGAGTCTTGTCTTCCTGTGTTGCTAGAAAACTGCTTGGCAAGCTTCTGAGTATCCTAAAAGAGAAATGGAGGAGGAAAAAAAAAAGTTACATGCATGATATTTTAGTGGGTTCTATGGCTGCATGCATCTCGAATTTTAACAGACTGAAGTGTGCAGATCGCCTGAATTATCTTTATTTCCATCTCTAGCTTCAGAGTTTTCCGGTAATATGCTGGCTTTGTTTGTATGTCAGGTTCGATGAAGTAATGTTTACTACACACTTACAATTTTCTATTTTGTGTTACTGAGATAAACTGGAAAGTGGTTACACTTGATGCTTCCTGTGTAGTGTTATGAATGTAACAAAGTACCAGTGCACTTAGATGTTTTTCTGTATTTATTTGGTACCCCAACAGATCATTAACTTAAACATTTTAGTGTTGCTGCTTGCTTCAACAGCTCTTTTTGTTACTGGCTTTTTGTATGTTAATTTTTTCCCCCCAAATTTGTACTGGAAAACACATCTTCAGTAAAATCAAGAGCTAAGACCTCCTACTGGCACTGTTTCTCTCCTACCTCCAGAACTGTTACCAGAGATGGCAGAGATTGATTGTGTTATGGAGGCATCTCCTGGAGGGCTCTTTAATCCTGTTTTGATATGTAGGAGGCAGGAATGCCTTTCACCTCTGAGATCTTAATACTGTGACTCTTTCTAAACTTCTACCACTTCTTTTTTATTAATGAACTATTCCTATCTTTGTAATAGCTCCCCAGATTTGCGCACCATACGAAACTTTGGTTTAATCACCTGAAATTTATTGTCTCTAGTGGTCTAGGCTGTGAAGAAGTTTGATTTTTCTGACATGCATATCTGCCATTTCAATACATCTGAAGTGACAAAAAGAAATTGCTAACACCCTTCCTGACATCCTCAATCTCAAAGGGACAGAATCCTCCTTTATTTAGTTTTCATGAGATTGTTCTGTCTTATGCTACTCCTTACTCTACATCTTCCTTATTTACATGATGCTAGCTGCTTTCCTTTTTCATGTGATCAAACTGCTTTTGTTACAGCCTTCTCAGAAATGGAAGGACACTTGTTATGGGGTCCATTAGAAATCTCATCTGAAAATTATTTCTTCCTTTGTGTGCTGGGTCATTAGTTGTCTTTATATTCTTTATTCATTCTATTTCTTAATGATTTGGATTTGTTTTTGTGTGGGTGACATGCTGTGATAGTACCTGCTCTAGAGGGACTGAGGAGTTGCGTGTTTGGTTGTTTCTGGGGGTGGTGAGTGGGGTGTTACAGCTTGTTTTGGCTTACAGCTGCTATACAGTGTGGTGATGTTCATTCTCAGTGCTTCCCTGTGAGAAAACATTCCTCTACACCTACAGCACTGTGCTGTTGAGTAATTCAAAAGTCAAAATTTAGGTGAATATCAAAACTGGCTCTCAGTCCCTGTAAGATTTAGCTTGCATTGTTACAGCACGAAACCCGAATCGCCGATCTTGCATTGAGCTATGTAAATGTGCCACTGGGCTCCTTCCAGGGATGAGGAGCAGCCCGGTGCCTTGTGGTGGATCAAGGTGTTTCATGTCCCCGACAGAAGTCAGTTTAGTGAGTTGGAAAACAGAGTCAGTTATTTAAAATAAATAAGTAAATGATTCAACTCTTTATATTCAGCTTCATGACTGATAAATCTGGTTCTGGTGGAGGAAGGAAGTGATTGCCCAGGGGAGTGGTAAAAGCAAGGGACAGCATTCTCCATTAGGTAGCCTTGTATTGCAGGTAGTGAGGTGCATGGCCAAACCCTGCCCTTAGGGCAGGCAGCAGGTGACTGCAGGCAGCTGGTTCTGCTAGCAGGCCATGGATGATGAGCTAGTATGAGTGAGCTGTTTTCTGCAAAATACAAACTGCTGGGAAAAAGGTGAATTTTAAGTTGTTTAGATGTCAGTTCTGAGATGATGTTGAGACACCTGTTGCTGTAAAAGTTATGTTAAGGTTTCTTTGTCAAATTGAGCCAAAAGTAGTGTGTAAAGGGCTGCATTAGGCATGTTCTCTCCAGTGCTGTGTGGGATTAGAGGAAGCGTTCAGAGTATAACTTATTCTGGAGCCTGTATGTATTTTAAATATCACACTTTTGTGTTACGGGTGGTAACATTTCACTAGTAAAGGAACCTGAACAGAAGATACAACTGCAGTTGTCTAACTTTGTACATAAACAGCATGAATTGGGTAGAATTGTAGCATATGCAGAACCTGCTGAAAGCTGGGGAAAGGATTTGTTATTTGAATCCTTGATCTAGAAGAGATGCTGGAGCTGTTTTACCCCCTCATATTACCTGTGGTTCGCAAAAGCTGTGCCAGAAAATCTCACATAGGATTAGTTCTCTAAACAAACAGGTTCAAGATCTCCGAATGTGAACTTCTGTAACTTTTAATAATTTGCCTTCTGTTTTGGTGAAGGAGATTTGCTACTGTTGAATGTAAAACTAAAAAAATATTCCACTCCTGGAATGCATGTCCTGATTCTTGATAAGAGGAAATCAACAGCCTTACAAAGGAAATGCCACGATGTTTAGTGTATCTGTGGATTTATTCTCCTGTTTCCCAGCTTTGAATTCTGCTCTCTGGGTGTTGATATAAATGGTTTTACATTTCTGTAGACAGCATTTGCTCTGAGGGTTCCTTTCTTTTCTACTTTTTTTCTTGGGACTGTTCAGCTGTGTGTTGTGTCCCTCACCTCTTCTTTATCTTTATTGCGATACTGGTTGGAATTCGATGTAAATTTTGTCCCATCTTTTTGCCTTTTGCCAAGGCACTTGAGTCTCTTCTTAAACTTGAAGGAACATCTCTTAAAGTACAGTAGCAGTTATTTTTGTAGAAGTAAATAATAGTCAAGAAGCTTTGAATTGTCCTCTCTTTTGTCTCTACACAAATAGCATGTTTTTCTTCGTTATTTTATGACACATGGTTTTGTAGCTTTAATCATACTGTTATTTTGATATTTTCTAACAACAGTGAAATGTTTTCCTTCAATACAGAATAATATTTTCTAGAGGAATTGTATGAGTAGTTTTTCTATTTCGTTTTCTTTCTCAGTTTCTAAGGGATGAACTTTTATTATTTTAGATCACTTTGGCTGTCAGGTTCAGAATTGAAGAGTATATTTAGGAATTTAAAAGAAGGTAGTGTTAGTTGTATGTTCTTAACTTAAGCTCATGTTTTTTTTTCTTCTTCAGGGTCATGATGAAGAAGCTGTTGTGGATATGGGCAAAATCAGCTCTACTATCAATACAAACTTTGAGAAAGAAGAACTAGAGAGTGAGTTTGGGGTTTTTCTGCTTAATTTTTTGCCTCAAGATAAAATACCTATTTTCCTTCAAGTGCAACCAGTATTGCTAAAAGGAACCTGAATTTTATGGCTGGCACGCAGTTCTAGGAGTAAAATCTGGAAACTGCAGATGACCTATGTTTCTTTTGATCGTTCCGCATGCTAGTAAATCCTCAGTGTTCTTTGAATCTGTCACAGGAAAAAATATTTTAAAAACATTCTTGAAGTTTTCTAAGGGAAAGGTTTGCTTATGAGACTCTCTATTAGAATGTTGTTTTGGATAAATGATTATTCTTGGCAGGTGGTTTCCCAGCATGAATGATGTCAAAACTTAGAGGAGTCTTGAGGAAGATGTTTTGTTTTCTTATCTGGAAGTTTACTGTCTTTGTGACTGTGGTCATACGCTTTTAAGCACTGCTTAGGTGATCAGTTTTTTAGTTTCATACTGAATTGTGTATTTGTCAGTCTGCAATCAGTTAAAATATTATGGAATCCTATTTAATTTCCTTTTTTTTTTTTTTTTTAATGCCAAATCTTGCATTTAGGGCAAAAAGGAAGAAAATACATCAAGTCCATTTTATACTGAAAAGTGCAAAATTAAATACTTTTTCTAAGAATTAATTTCTTGATGGCTTGAAAAGGAGGTAGATTGGCATGAAAATTCATGCATGCCAGTTAATGATGCAAACAGAAAAAGCCAGAGGACATGCAGTGTTTTAAATCTTATTTAGTTACCTGTGCTCTGAAGCTTAATTAACATTTGTGAAATGCCAGAATGCTATCAGTAGTTACATTAAGTAGTATTTTGTGAGAGTAGTGACTTGTTTGTCCAGTATTCTGAAGCAGCATTATAGCAGCAGTTTCTAGTGGATAAAAGTTGAGTTCAGGTTGCTGTCACATTTTCTTTTTTTATGATTAAATGACACAGTTTATAGTGATTGCGTGTTGCTACAGTCATATTACTGTGTTTCCTTTCCTCTTTCTGCTTTCTATCTTGAACTGATACTTTCTGTCTAACTGTATTGTAAGCTTTGCTAAATATCTTAAGCCAGCAGAAAAAGAAACATACCTTACAAAGGAAAATAATGAGAAAGATCTCATCAACTGAGCACCCTGAACCAGTTTGCCCAGTCTGCCAACACTGAGAGGAGGAAGGAAGTGTGGTGTAAAGTTGAGAGGTACAGAGGTGGAGGTGGCAACAATGGCACTTCACATAGAGTCAAGCTAGTGTGAAACCACTCTCATGTCTGTTTTTGTATTTAAGTCTTCAGTGCAGAAGTCTGCTTCAGTGCTGTCTCCTTCATCTCCTTCTCTTGTTTTTATCTGGGACAAGACCCAAAAAAAATATGTGTGTGTTTAGCAGAGAGGCAGGGGTTAAGAGGAGGCAGACATTCAGCTGGAGCAATTTGTCAGTGCACCGAACAGCTGGAATGCCTCAGCACAGAAATGGCATGGGAACAAACGAGCAACCAGATCACTTCCCCAGTCTCCTTGATAGCACAGGCACAGGAATGTTGCAGCCAGCACAGCGCTGCAAGGGGTGCAGGGCAGGGGTGGGGAGATAGGTTAAGGCTGCTCAATGCAATTTCAGCAGTTGCATTGCTGACTGAAAATATCCTTTGTTTCCTGTGGCCAAAGAATAAATTAAGGTGAAACCAATGCGTGTGTTTCATGAGTATTTCAGTCAATAGCAATTGGAAGGAGAGATGAGCAGTTGCTCATAGCCGTGCAGCCTTGCCCTCTTTTCTTTGGCTATCTCACCCTCTCTTTGGAATGGCCCAGTATAATTTTCTGCACTGGCAGTGCAGAGATGAAACAAGTAATTAGTAAGGAGTGTCTGACAAGAAAAATGTGTTCCGACAGAATTATCACAAATCTGAAGCTTCAGGTAGATCAGTATTCCCACTTCTGTGTTAAAATACTTTTGGCAATTACATTATGTTTTGTGAGAAAATCAGATCTTTTTTTAATGGTAGAATGGGGAAAGGCAGAGACTGTGTACTTTTTGTCTTTTGTCAATGGTAACTGTTCCAAAGTAAGAACATTAAGTTTTTCTTTGCATGTAAATACAGTCATTTGAGTAGTGTACTTCTCTGAGATTTACTAAAAGAAGTTGCTTAGATTTAGGATGTTTTAGATGATAAATGTATGTGAACTTAGAGCTGTTTATTATGGGATCAGTGATTGTAAGCTACGATGATGAGACTAGACATGAAGGTTTGGGGCTGCTTTGTTTCTAATTCTGGAATTAAAATCTGACAAGGAGAGAAATAGAATTATTGTCTGCAAGCAGTGGAAAACTCTGGATAGTATTATTTTTCATTACAAGCTTGTGAAAATTTTCTTGTAGCCTTGGAAAGATCTATGGCAACATTAAGTAATGTGTTTCAAGACCTCAAGCTGTTTCAATCCAGTTCCCCCACTGACTTGAAAAGGAGTTCTAGGAAATTGGAACCTCTCCAGCAATGCGTGTTGATTCATTTTAAAGGAGGGACAGCAAACTGTTATTTGTATTCAGCTATGGTGTGAAGCACCAAATCTTGAGAGTCAGCAATGACAGGAGATATTCAACAGCTTTAAAGCCACTGCAAAATGATGCTGATTGGTTTGATGCCACAGAAGGTATAACTTAGTACTAAAGCTATGTTTTTTGGTCCTGTCATTATGGGATAATTATTTTCTGGAAATTTTGAAATGAAAAAATTTTTGACATGAAATTTTAATGGAAAGAAGTCTAGTTGCTGAAAACAAAAATAAATCTTGGAGACTGGGTTCTGTACTCTATTTATGGTTGCTGGGAAAGTGTGGTACATATCCAGAGTGAAAGTATTTAGATTAGAAAGGTTAAACATGGCTACTTGTTTCATAACTCTTCCTGTAAAAGATAAATGGGTCAAAATGGTGAACTGCAATTATGGCTGGATTAAATCAATACTAAACTAAGGTAACACTTTCTACTGAAGCTGTATTTGTTGCTTTAGAAGAACTAGAAAGGACAATAGCGTTTTAAAACAGCATCTTTAGGGACCCTTAAAGTTCTTAGCTTGATGTTAAACTCTTTAAGCTGCAAAGAATGGATTTAATGAGAATAACAACAAAGTAAGGGCAGAAGGAAGTAAGGCAAGAATAGTAGTGGCACAGGTACTTCATCCTGTCTTTAAAAAAACAAATTACAAAAAAAAAAAAACGTGAATGATCCGCAACCAAAACTACTCTACTAAGAGCCATATCTTAGGAAAGCTCTCTTAAACCTGAGTTGCTATGTTTGGCTTGATATTATTAGGTCTCATCTTTTCAAATGTGTAGATGGTTTTTCAAGTAGATTTCAGGATACGTAGACTAGATCTAGCTTAATGGAAAAGAGGTTTCTGCTAAGAATAACAGAAGACAGGTTACAGGCATAGCAAAGATAAGGAGTTTACACAGAACAGAGGTTTTGTTCCAGTAGAAAATCTGAGGTCGAGTGTCCATTTCAGCAGAATAGTATTCTGTGGCATAAATCCAAGAAGCAGCTTTCAAGAGTTAAGATGATTTACTAGCTACTCTAACACTATCCTGTGGCAGGTGTAAGTAGTGTTTACATTTGAAATGACCCTGTTAGCTCTGATACTTCGATGACTTAAAGCCGTATTTTTCCTTTAAGAAAACAGCTGTGCTTTTCTGTTAATCTTAGTTGATAAGTAGATAAATAATCCTGCAGTTTTTCCTCCTTTAGAAGTGAACATTGTGTATCTAAGTGAAAAACTTTCTCTGCAAATGTTCTGCAGTTTAGTGTGTTGGGAGCAGTTGGAAATTGTTTCAGTACTATAAAAAGAGAACTTATTCTGTAACTTGTGGTGGAATGTACTGCTATGTTGATGTGTTTTTTTTTTAGTTTAGGTGGTAGGTTTAATATTCTAACTTTTAGATGCATCTTAATTGCAGATATTCAAAAAGCCATGAATGTTTCCTGTAAAATGTTTCAGGAGACCAGGTACAGAAGTAGGTGAATATAAGATGTAATAGGAACATTGTCCTGTTCTGTAATAGCAAGGTGCACTAATGTAGACAGGCAGTGCAGAACACATTTCTGCATGGTCCTCAAACTACCAAGTAAATGTTTCAGCTTTTAAAAGACTTAAAAATGATCTTGGAAAGAGCCCTATTTGATGGAGGGGAAAGTGGCAAAGAGTTTTGAAATGCTGTTTTTTGTGAAGTTGTACTTGTTCATGTGATCAAAAGTGCAGTGCAGTGGTGTGAAACTACTTCTGAAAGCAAAAATTTAGGATGATCATTGATGGTTCTTGCAGACCACCTTTCATTCATTTTCTTCTGTGATATACTTGAATTTTAATGTTTAAATTTAACTGAAAGCAAGCAAAAAAAAGATCTATTCAAGTACAGTACCAGTCAGGAATGTTAGCCCTGCTCTGATTCATATGCAACATCAACCTACAGTTGACTTGCACAGTAATGCAGCAACATAGAACAAACAGAGATAAATGTCACCTGGCTTTAGCTCTGCTCTGTAAGTCAGAAAAGTCGAGGATATTTTGCTATTATGACTCCTAATGCAGTCTTCATTAAATAAGCATTGGAGTTAGGTTGCATCGCTACACCTTTGTCACGGGTGTGTTGAAATTTACACTTACATTTTTTTCTGGGGAATTCTGCATTTTACAGTCCACAGTCAAGTTTCACGTAAACTGTTTTACTGTTCATTTCTACAGTATTCAGACTTCTATGCAGAGAGAATAATTTTCCTCAACTTTCTTAAAGCATACTGTTACTTACAGTACTAATTACAAAGGCAAGTCCTTAACAAATGTCATCGAAACTATTTTCAGACTGGCTGTTAAGAAGGAAATGTGGCAACCTTGTTGTATAGACATAAAACTCAGTAGAGCACCCAAATTGACTAGACACAATTTTCAGCGTTCACGTTGTTGTTTCTGAAGTCAGAAAATTATTTCTAAATTTTAGAACAGTCTTAGGGAATCTGCTTGATTCTGCCAAACTGAAAATTTTGAAATTTACTTGTGTGTTACTGGAGCCCTTGAAGTTGCCTGAGGCGATAAGTTTTATTTATTTATGAAAAACAACAAAAACCACTGTAAGAAATATAAATTCATATTCCTGGCTAAATAACTGCTGCATAATCTCAAAACTCCCATGCAGATTTTAGTGTTTCTTTTTGAAACAAATTTAAGAAAAATGCCATTAAAAACAAGCCAATGCCTTTTACATAGTGTAAAGCTTTAAAATACATTTATAATGTAAAATGCACCAAGATGAAAGCAATGCTATTTAAAAGTTTATGGCCTAAGGTGTGTATTTATGTTTTTATTTGCAAACTTACTTTATCTGAGGGAGCATTTTGATGCATCTAGTTAGAACACAAGCATCACAAATTTTGTGAAAAGATGGCAGCTTCGTAATCTGAAACATTTAAAAATATTACTCAAGCATTAGAGCCGTGACAGGGAAGTTTTATCTAACGGTACAATTGAAACTTAAAACTTTAAAATAGACTTGATGAGTCAAAATTGCTCAAACAAAGATTTTTGAAATGAGGCAGAAGATGCAGGAAACTGTGCTATTCTGCAGCCTATTGTTTCTTGATGGCTTTTCATAATGTTTGTTACTTTTAGTCCTTTTAAAATCAGTTGTTCTAAAAATTGGCAGAGCTTGTAGCTTGATGGATCTCAGAATTCCTGCTGAATGGTTTGGATCCATCCAAATGGATCCATTTGAAATTCATTTAAAGTTAATGTTTCTAACTAGTTGACACTAAAAACATCACACTTTACTAAGTTTGATTTCTGAATACCTATCTTGTAAAGCAAGTGTGAAAGCTTTTCCTAAGAATGTGTAACCCTTATATGGGACAGGATTCCCTCTAATGTTTTTCTTACCTTACAAAGATCAGGAAATAAATGCGCTTGGGGCAAGTTAATTCATTTAAAGACATTCTGCAGCATTTGTACAAGAGAGGAGTGTGCTCAGATCTGTAACAAGAATGTATTTGTGACCATTAATGACATACAGAAACCTTTTTTGGCAAATGTTTCTTTTGAAGCCATTTACCAGAGCAGTATGATGATTGAGTAAGCCAACATCATTATAGAGCTTAGTATTCTTGGGGATTCCAGCCATTGTTCCTAATTAAATTTTTGCCTGAATTGTCTAGTCTCTGAGTTTTCTACCCTATATCCTTTTTTCTGAGTGTCACTACAGAGCTGGCCTGGAGGAGGTCCTTGAGCTCAGAGCGTCGCTTTCAGTTATGGCCAGGTTTGGATGTGTAGTGCGAGGGCAGGCAGCTCCCTTGGATACCCAGTGCTGGCTCCTGCCCGAGGCTACAGAGATGGGTGTTGGCTACAGGCCACAAAGCCTTGGGACAGACCTGCGGGCGTACAGTGCCAGAATCTCTTTGCAGCTCTGTCATTTGGCACTAGACTTTCCCCATTACTGTTACTACCTGCACGTCTGATGTAATTACTGACAGTGCCTTCTTGAGTACTGTTGATTGAATCAAACAGAACTAAACATTCAGAGCATTTTTCTCTTCTGACTGCTGCACTGACTCATATTTGATTTTAAATCTACAGAAGAAACCCACTTGTATGCGTAATGAGAGTTGTGGAATTTATTGCTTCAGCATAATGTGATGCAGGCTTTCATTGTGTAGTGAGAAGACATTCTTTCTTACTGAGCTGCTTTACCATACGCTGTGCATATGAAAATTTTCAGTTATGCTTTTCAGTCTTATATGCCGAGATATTTCAGTACAAAGACCATATTCTCAGATATGCTTAATTACTAGGAGCAACAGGAAATTTCAGAATAGGGCCCAGAAGGCTTAATAGATTTTAAAATATTTTGAACTGTGGCCTCTAGCTAAGGCACATAACCCTTTGTGGAATAATTTATTTTATTCCTTTATATAAATCTGTTGATTAAAAAAAATTGATTTCGGATATTCTCAAGGGAAGTGATAATCTCTGTCAAATAATTCTTTTAACAAAACACAAAAAAAGACCCTTTGCTTATAATAAGACGCTTTTTGTAGAAAATTGATGCTTGGAAAACCGAGGTGATCACATACAAACAGGCTTCTGTGTAAAATGAATGACCTTTCCAGTTTCTTATCTGAAGATTTTGAAAAATAGCAATTTCTGTTATAAAGTCTCTGTCATCAAGTGACTATGGGGAGCTTATAGAGAATGTGAAGTCAGTCTCTTGCCAGAGGTGCACAGTGAAAGGATGAGGGGGTATAGATGCAAAGATGGGGGATAGGAAGTGCAGCTTGTGCATCTTGAAATTGTTTCCATAGGGGGTTTGTTTATATGTTGGAATGGGTGGCCCAGAAAGACTGTGGAGTTATCATTTCAAATACTCAGAACTTGACTGGTTGTCATCCTGAGCAACTTGATCATAAAGAAGCTTCAGCTTTGAAGTTGGTCCTGCTTTGAGAGTTGATAACAGCTAGCGAGTCTTCACATGGCCCATACAACATTAATTAACATCTCTGCAGTTCAGATTTCGAAGAATCAAGATTTGAGAACGTATCGCATTCCTTTTCACATAGACAGAAACTTGGTTTTCCTTGGTAGCATAGGGAAGAATGTTCTCCTTTGTATGAAGCTTGAAAGGCATCTAGTTATCACTGATGGTTAGAAAAAAGAAATTCCTGTACGGAAACACAGTTGCCACATCAAAGAATTCTGGATGTATGTTTTTGACTTTAGAAGTCTTCTATCACCATTTACATAGAGCTCTGTGAAGAAATCAGGAAATTAAACACAGTATTTTTTGTTAGTTTTGTAGGACTTTATATAAACTGACTTGCAGAGTAAGACCATCTAATTGAGATATGCAGCAAACTCCTAATATTTAAATTCGTTTCACAGGGATAAGGGCCTTAATAGTAAATACCCTTGGTGGATTTTAACAGCTAAGCTTGGATAAAGTCATGTTAGATTAAAATAAACAATTATCTCTTGAATTCTGTATCGCTAAATTTAGTATCAGGCAGTGTAATAAATCTGTTGATTGTAGGTTTAATGTAATTCTTTAACAAGATTTGCTTGGGAGTGGTACTATGGTACAAATGTGTTTGTGTGAGTTAAGCTTTGAAGGTCAAGCAGTTCTACCTTTTTAAGCTTTGAAGAATAATATTCAGATAAAAGGCTGTGTTCCTTTTGAAGTAACATGGTTGCCAATAATATGGATTCTGGGCTTTTAGACTTACCTGTCTTTATCTGATTTTATTTTATTTTATTTTTTTTTTTTTAGGCCTGGGTGAAGGGAACTGTTAGCCACATTGCCCAATTCATTGGGAATGAAGGAAGAAAATCTTGTTAATTATTGGAAATTATGCTAGTAACTATATATATTCATTTTCCAGCATTAATTACTGCTATTTAAATAATGAAACCAAGAGAACATAGGCCTACTCAATACGACTGTTTTTATTTTCAGGAACTTTTTAGCGCTTTTCTCTGCGAAGTTAGAATTAAGGTTAAACTTGTCTGATTCGTGGGCACTTTTGCCCTGCCTTTTGGTGTTAATATACTTGGCAGCATTCAGTAGCAGCAGTTTTTGACTTCCTAGGTAGTAGTAGAGCTTTCTTTGTTCATACATGTCCATGATTAAAAAGACCCAAACAAACAAAAAAGAAAAACAAACAAACAAAAAAATTTGGCTTCAATGGCCAAACTTGATTAGTGTATTGGACTTCTCATCCTCCTATATATAAATAAATTGAGAGATTTTTTTCACTGTTTCTTTAAGTAGCTCTAATAGAATCGCATTGGACTGTGATGTGTTTGACTTAATTGCTGAAAGTCATCTGGCTTGTCTGTGTTTCTTCTTAGTCCTGAAATCCAGTGAGGATCTAGCTATTAGATCACTGTGCAGGTATAAAGCAGATACAAAGGTAATTGAAGAAAGTATTCTTGTTTCACACTTGCCTGCTAAACAGCGTCTACATGAGCAAATAGCCATTCACACAAGTTGCTTATAGGCAGTGAGAGCTGAAGGGTAGTATAAACCATTGGAAGGTTCATTCAGTGTCACTGTGGTACCCTGGAGGTAGAGTAGTGATCAATGAACTGTTGACTGTTTAACAGTATGTTTAATTAGAGCTTAATACATGCTACTTGACTCAGTAAAATATAACGTGCCCTGATGGTGTAAGGTGGTGGGGATGATTGGTGCAGCTGCTGCTAGTGGTGGTTGCAGTGGGCAGATCTGAGTGGGACCTGGTGAATGCTGTTGGTCTCAAGCCTTGTCGGGTGTCTGCATGCTTACTTACTGCATTGCTGTGGTATTAGTAACCTGACTGTTGTTAATGGTGCCATCTAGCTATGTTCTATGCCAGGTTGATTGATTAACATTCAGGAGTCACGTTGGTGATAATTGCTCTGAAATTACCTCTCACGCAGTAGTTATGGAGGGTGAGGTTCAGCTTCTTTTTGTAAGAAACTCATGAAAGATTCTC
Organism: Tetrao urogallus; assembly: GCF_951394365.1. Taxonomy (NCBI): domain Eukaryota; kingdom Metazoa; phylum Chordata; class Aves; order Galliformes; family Phasianidae; genus Tetrao; species Tetrao urogallus. The sequence goes on from NC_136820.1 coordinate 13,888,163, forward strand.
TGTCTATAAATAGGAGTAATAAATGCGTCAACAATTTAATCAATTTTCCACTCTTAATGGAAACAAATTATTGTTAATATGCTTCATTTCACATTTGGTCACAGTGCCAGTCAGTCAGGTCTAATTAAAGCTCAGTTCAAATTGCATCAAGAATCAAGTCTCATAATTTAGAAAGCAATCTTCAACAGATAAAACAAACATTGAGTTTGTACATGGTTTTTTTTTTTTTTTTTTTTTTGGTTAGTCTTCTCCCTTGTGTTACTTGTCTTACTGTTTTAAGATGTACTATGAAAAAAGATTTATATTTTGAGGAGGGCTTAGAGGTGCTATTCTTGCATGCTAGAAATTATTTTTATTCTTCAAAACTCTGTAATGGACAGATTCTTCAATGTCCTCGTAATCCCTCTCTCTCTCTCTATCTCTGTGTGTGTGTTTGTGTGTGTGTAGTCACAACTCCTGGGGACTTTTTGACTTCTGTAAATTTGCTGAATTTACATTTCTCTAAGAGGTGGAAAACCACTTCCTTTTCCTTTTCCATTCCACAGAATGTCAGCCTTCTGTAATGACTCTTCTACGGTATGAAATCAAGTATTCAGTGTTAACCTCCAGGCTTATTGTTAATGTGATTCTTCCTGAGATTGTTGAAGAAGAAATTGAAAAGATTACTATATGTGCCAACTGTATTAGAGTAAACATGGCAGTAGCTTGTACAAAACGATTGATTTCTTCTGCCAGGCTGTTGGTGCTAGTATTGCCTTAATGTGAAAGGCCAAAGAGAAATAAGATGTTTAAAGTAAATGTTGTAAAGAGCTGTTTGCACTAATTTGAGGATGTGCTATTGAAATTTATTAAAAGATTCTAGAATCAAAAAAGAGAGGAGAAAAAAATCCACAAAAAACTTTTTGTCAGTTGTGTGATATTTTAGGCATAAATTTGCTTGTGTAAGTTTGTTTCCTTTCTCATACTAAATTAATGGTATATTTGAACATGAGGTTCACATAGGCGCGTCACATATTATTTAGAAATATTGGCAGTTTGTTCAACTGTAGAAAACTACTTCTGACTTATAAGCTATGGGTAATTTCTTAATGAAGCTTGTATGATGATTTTCAGTAAACAAAAGTTATATCTTATAATTTTTTCTATTGTGCTTCTGGTTTCCTGGTGTTTATCAGGCAACTGATAAGCATTACATGTTTCGCAGCAGAGTTCTTGAATTGAGCCACAATTTATTCTTACTCAGTTTACCTGGGAAATGACTATAACACTAGTTCCTTGACACTGGGTAAGGATAGAAGACAAAAGGCAACAGTAATTCAGTAAACGTCATTTTGCCAAGTGCTTTTGGATTTCTTTTTGACTTTGTCAAATTCCATGTCTTACAGAATCACAGAATCACTTGGGTTGGAAAGGACCTTAAAGATCATCAAGTTCAATTGCAGCCTATCCGTACTGTCTTTCTGACAGTGATGCTAAATATTGGGCAGGAGGGTCTTTTTGCGTGCATGCATGTGTGTGTATGTGTGTAATTGTTTTCCTTTGAACTTTTTTGACAGGCCACAGAGCTGTGTATATTGGTGTTCATGTCCCGTTTGGAAAGCAAGGTCGTCGACGGCATAGACATCGTGGGCATAGACATCACAGAAGAAAAAAAGAAAAAGAAACTGATAGAGAAGATGGCAGAGAATCTCCATCATATGGTAAGAAATTTGTCTGGAGTTCTTTGTGTCTCTTGAAAATAAGCTTATAATAGTTACTTTTGTGCTCAAGTGCTTATGCTGTTTCTTTTATTCTTACTATAATTGTGTTTCTATTTTCAATCAGGCAAACATTTTGTTGTTTTATATAGTCATGAATTGTTGGGCTTCAGGTGTGTAAATGAATGTTCAGCAGCCTGCACTGAATTGGACTGAGTTTATAATACTGTTTTAGCATAAAAATATTGGCTATCTGCATTAAACTCAATTTCTCATTTTGTGATCTTGTATTTTCTGACACTCAATACTTTAAAAAATATGGGTAGAGCTACAAAGCAGCATTTTCATGGTAACTTGATCCATGATCTTAAAATACTTATTTGAGTTTTCCAGTTGTCTGATAGTAAGGAATTGTACTGCCTCCTGAGATTTACTTTTTATGGATTTCTTTGAATATACTGGAATTGGGACAGAAACAGTTTACTGTAGATCTTTGTAGATAATAAATATTGTTTTCAAGAGCTTTTTTCAGAAATAGTTTATTGGATGATGACAACATTGCAAAAGCAGAATTTAGTTCTGAGTTTATTAGTAATTCAGATCTTTTATCTGAATCTAAAAAATACTCTTGAAGATAATTTTGTGCTGCATGCTTCTTGCTGGGACTGGAAAATGTAACTGTTACATTTTATTTCTTCTATAATAGAAGTATAAGTTATTTTAGTTGTTGAGTTTCTCCTTTTCTTCAAGACACGCCATCCCAACGAGTGCAATTTATCCTGGGTACTGAAGATGATGATGAACACATTCCTCATGATCTCTTCACTGAAATGGATGAACTTTGCTTCAGGGATGGAGAAGAGTATGAGTGGAAAGAAACTGCAAGGTAAGCAAAAGGTAGATTGTTTCAAGGTGTATCTTCTAGTGATTTTATTTGAAAGAACTGCAAACTAGATCTGTGTTGGAATTTTCTTGAACTGTAGGAGTTTTTCAGTTCAAGCTCAGAAAACTGAAACTTCTACTATCGTTGTCAAATTCTGGAGAAATTAATATGGCTTCTTAAAAGACCCTGAATTTCACTGCTGCAAGTTGTAGCTTTGTGAAAGCTACAATGTTCCTTTATTAATACACGTGCTTAACCATGTAGTGCAGAATTTACTGTCTCAGAAAAATTTACTCTATTATCGTTGATAATAAATAGTGTCTTTTTTTACTCAAATCTAAATAATATTGGGTATTTACATATGTTGTTCTTTGGAAGGTCTTTTAATTTTTTGTTTGTTCTGAAAGATTGTGTGTTTGTTCTTTGTAGGAGGCCACAGTTAATTTTTTTCCTTCTACATGTGTTGTAATATGCGCTCTTCCGATTACCTTATTGCATTCTGACTTTTGCAGAAGTTCAGCTTCTGTTATACCTGTGAATTAGAATAAAAGCCAATTAATAGTTAAACCCTAATGTTACTTAACTCTTGAATGTCTGATTTGGCATCCTAGAATCAACACTATATGCAATGCATTTCAGACAGTTTTTTAATCCTAAAATACAGATGAAACTAAGACATGCAAATCAAGTGACATAGCACAGTCCTACACTGTTCTTATGAATTTGTGAATAGATAGGTATTGTTTAAACCTGATGAAACAAAATGGACTAGAACTAAAAGAGCTCAGCCTGGGCAAAGAGCTAGATAAGTGTTCTAACTGTTAATCTGCTCAGCTTTCTGAGAAAGGAAAGTCAGCATGTACTGATGTATCTCCCTCTTCAGCATTGCTTAGAGCCACAGAGGGGAGGGCTTGCCAAGTTGTCTGTTTTCCGGGACAAAAATAAATATTTATATGTGTATTCATTTCAGGTGGCTAAAATTTGAAGAGGATGTTGAAGATGGTGGTGATCGGTGGAGCAAGCCTTATGTAGCAACTCTGTCTCTGCACAGTCTCTTTGAACTGCGAAGCTGTATTCTTAATGGGACAGTCATGTTGGACATGAGAGCAAACACGCTAGATGAGATAGCAGGTTGCAGCAAAACTTTTTTTGGAATACTTTATTTCTAAATTTTAATCTCTACTTGAAATACACTTTTAAAATATTCTTGAAAATAAGGTATTGAAGAAATAGTTATGTACATCTGCAGTTTTCTTCATCTTGTTATCAAGAGCTGGTTGCTCACTTAAAAGGAGCTCTGCTGGTTGCGTAGCACCTCCTTTATTTACGTGTTTTTAGGATGAGGTCTAGAATCTACCTTTGTTCTAATTCTTGAGTGTGTTCTTTGTTTTTACTTCTACAGATGAAGTATAAATATCTTCCAGAGCATTTTAGGACTTATTTGTGCTCTTTAGTACCATAATTATTAATCATAACTTGGCTGATGTTAACTTGATGCCATTAGCGCATTTGAGTGTTGCACATCTATTATTTTTTTCACCTTTGTAAGAGGTGAGCAGAAGTAAATTAGACATTTAACCTATTGTGTTGAATGGCATCACTAATCACATGGTCATTTTGGGTACTGTAGAATCATCTTGGAAAGCTTTTTTTAAAAATCAGAGTTGTACTTGTTTAGCCTGAATGCCTTTGAGCTAGTTTCACCTAATTTTCCTGGTATCTCTTGCTACAGGTGCCACACAGTGGAATGCCTGCTCAGCAATCATGCTAGGCTTAGGGCCGCCCAACACGTTTGAGAAGGACGAGGTGTTTTGGCATAAAAAAGTTGGCATAGCCAGAATTTTTTTTTTCTTTTAAGTCTTCAAATTTTTCTTAGGAAATTGGCATTCCTTTCCTATTTTCCTGACTTGCTAAGGAAAAGTGTACATGGTTTGTAAAGGCAATCGATCATTTGATTGAGTTTTATTACATTAATTACAGAAGTAATCTAAGTTTATAAGAAACATAGTTACTGCTTAATTCTGTGTAAACAGTGCTTTGGTTTTTTAATAGCAAATATTTTATATTTTAGGTGGGTCTGTAACATATGAAGAGATTGCATAAATTTGTTTGAAGTTAATTTTTGGTGTCATTATGAAAGTATACTCTGCCAAGAATTATTATCCTATACAAGGCTATAAATGTGTTATCTCAGTTCCCTGAATAGGTGTTCAGTTTTCCCTTAAACAGGCAGAAGCCATAGCATAAGACTGTGTGTTACCAGTGATTCCCAAAGGACGTTGTTCTGTACTGGCAAGGACTTTATGGCATATAATTTTGCTTGTAAAGCATTTTGAGCCATAACTTTTTTCACTGTGAAAAGTGCTATGCGATTACGGCTTATCATTGTAGTTCATTGATGCACTAGTTAAGAATAGAAAAATACGTTGAAAAGTTATGTGTCACATAGGGCAATTTTGGTTTTGCAGGTGTGTGTGTTTCTGAGTAAAAATAACTACATAATCACAGCAGACTTTCATCTGTGTGAGCATACTGGTGAGATGCACCTTTGAAACTTGATACTGTTTGCCAGTTGATGCATCAGTTTTAGCTGATAAAACTAGCTTTCATTTTACATTTCCTTTTTTTAAAATGTGTGCATTACAAGCCTCAGGAGCTCGAGTCATCTGAAAGTAACAGAAGTTATGGAATTCATTCCATTATCTTACAACTATCCTTCTAGTGTAGTTATATACTTTCAAAATAAGGAACACTAGGTTAAGGCTTTAAGATGTCTGTTGTGTATTCACTCTTAGTTGAATACACAGGTGTTTCTTTTTTGAAAGGAAGTTGCAATTGAAACAAACCATAAAACATTAAGTAGCTTATTTCTTAAAATGATACTACTAGTATTTTATATCTACATTCTCTGTTTTACTTACTTACTTGTTTAATGACATCTTTGAAAATTTCCTGTGGATTCTTGAAGATGGCATTGATGTTGAAAAGGCACTTCTGTTTATCATATAATTCATTTTTTTTCATATGATTTGTTACAACTACAGTGTTTGGGTGTGTGGAAGGATAGTTACGTATATAAACATTTCATTTTTCTGTTTTTGCTCTTCTGTAGATATGGTCTTGGACAACATGATTGCTTCTGGCCAACTGGATGAATCCATAAGGGAGAATGTGAGAGTGGCACTTCTAAAAAGGCACCATCACCAGAATGAGAAAAAATTCAGCAATCGGATTCCTTTGGTTCGGTCTTTCGCAGATATAGGCAAGAAACATTCTGACCCTCACTTGCTTGAACGAAATGGTGAGATAAGTTGTAGTGTCCAGTTTGTTCTAACCTGTTACAAAATGTTTTCACTGGGAGATGAAGGAAAATTCAGCTGATAATTGCAGATAAGTGTTTTCTTCTTGATAAGCAATGAACTAATAGTAACAGTATATGCCATGCATAGTCATGTTTGATGTTTCTGTATATTTTTGAATTCACTCAAATGCTTCACTCCTGCCTGTATATGTAGCATGCATTATTATTTTGAAGTGTAGAAGTAGATGCCCTAATGCTTTTTAGGGTACGCTTGAATGAAATATGTAATGTTTGAGGAATTTCATCATTGTGGCATAGTTTCATATGCTTGTCAGGTAGCTACTGCTTGCTTATTTAGTTTATGCAAGAGAATTTGCTTTGTGATCATGTAGTGAGTTCAGTGATGCTGCCAATTACTGACTTTTAATTCAGTGTTATTTTTACATGGTGAGAGAGCTCACTATTCTAATGGTGAAAAAATTACTTTTATCTAGTACACAGTTCTTGCCATGTTTTCTGTAGAACATTCTGCCTGGGCGAGAAAAAAAAGTGCATGAGAAATATATGCAGTATTTTTAGAGACTTAAAATGCAGAGCAGTTTACTTCTGTTTTTATGGCTTGTTTCCCTCTGTTTTTTTTTGTTTGTTTGTTTGTTTGTTCTTATGCTTTGCATTAACTAAGCCATGTGACATTTCAAGCTAAATTTATTAGTATAGTGAAAGCTTAATACTGATTTCATGAGTCACTCCTTGCAACAAAGTTCCTTTCCAGTCTTTGGAAATGTCTCATATGCCCTGCTTGTTTAAGTGCTTGTTGGATTGAATCCAGGTTCAGTGTGTTTGTGGAGTGTTCTCTAGTCCGAACTTTCTGATGCGTGTTCTTAGCTAGTGAGTAAACGATGCATACTTTTCACTGATGATAGTTTCAGAATCAGTTTTTCCTAGAAAGGAAATGTGACTGAGTAAAAGTACAATTTCTTCCATATAACTTCTGACTTGTTCTTTTTTGTTTAGCGAATGTGCAAGTTTCAAATATAAACTTGGTTTTACCCATTCTTTAACAGCTGTATCCCCAGGGTTGATTTTTTTCATACGCTTGTTAACTTTTCCTTTATTGTCATAAAGTCACCCTCTACTAAACTGGTAAAACAAACATACATGTATAATAATTTTTAGGCACCTTGTACACATGTGTGTTTAGTTTTAAGACATCTGATGTTCATAACTCAGACATCCTTACTAGTCCAGTGCAGCTGTTATTCATAGTGATTAATACAGATAAAATCAAACAATTTGCTTTGGCACTCCTGACTTCACTGTATTGCTATTATAATTGCTCAACTCTAAGACATCAGTTCTTATTTTAAATCATTTGTATCTGTAGGACCCACTTTTCCATGCTGCAGGGGAATGTGTGTGATGTTTACCTAGGTATACTTTCTGTGCCTCTGTCTTGCAAGTTGTTCTGAAGTTGTCAAGTGTATTGGTCTCTGTAATAGTGCCTAGTATAAATTTGAGACTAAATGTCCAGTTCGGTATTTTGGTTTTGCTTGATGGCATATTATGTGAAAGTAGCATGGCTTTGATTTCATGGATTGTAGGAGAAGTAATTGTTTCTCTTTTCAAGGTGACTTTCATCCCAGGTGTTTTTCTCTCCTTTTTTTTTGTTGTTGTTGTTGTGAATAGAACTAAGCTTTCTAATGGAAATATGAAGATACAGTCTCTGTTCCTGCTTTAGAAAGAACTAGAGTCCATGACAAACTGAAACCTTGAAGGACCTATGACAAAAATATTCTCTTTAACATGAAAGTAGTGGGGATGAATCCAGTGGAGACTGGATGGGAGAAGAAAAGTCACAGTGAATTTTGGAGAGATGTGTTTGATTTTAGGCAGTTTGGGGGTATTTGGTAAGTTGCAGTAAAAAAGATGGAGATGGAATCATGTAAATTCCTCTTTATGGCCTCTTTAAGACTATGTATTGAGACTACATCTGGCTAGAAAACTTACAATTAAACAAGAACTCTGTAGGAAGACAGTAGCATGTAATATGATTTGATAGTTCAATCATGTTGTTTTTAAAAATATTTTCATTAAAAATATTAATTATATATAATGAATGGAATTAATTGTGAACTCTTGTAATGTATTAACTGCTAAATATTTTTATGGTAGTTTTTCTTGATGGCATTAAAGGTAGCTGCTGTGTGATTTGGAATAAGTTCTAGGAAACGTTGAGAGTTTGAAGAGATACCATTTTTTAGTTTTGTTCTTAAATTCTTGCCAATTTTAAAACGATATCTTCTCCCACATATCTTTGGTGTTCTGATTAGTACTTTCGAGTAACTTCTGACTTCTCTAATGTCTAAAATCAGATCTGCTCTTACCTTGTCTCACTTGCATGAGTATGACACTTTTGGCCCATAAAACTTGCAATTTACTATGTAAATTGTTAATCCATATTTGTTTCTGATTTAGTATGTCCCTGTTGTAAGCCTCATGGTGTTTCATTTGTTTTATCTCAGGGGAAGGCCTTTCAGCCTCCCGCCACTCTTTGCGAAGAGGTCTCTCTGCCTCAAATATTTCCCTGAGAGGAGAAAACCGTTTGTCAGTTCTTCTCAATTACCTTCTTCCCTCTTCAAGAGCTGGAACCCCGGCAACCTCAAGGTGTACAACCCCTGTAACTACCCCTCAAAATACACCACCCTCCAGTCCTACCTGCAGCCACCCACCAAGCACAAGTGCCCAGCCAAGTCCACTTCAGGGCAAGGATATTCCTTCAGTAATTATCCATCCACCTGAGGAGGACTTAGAAGTGCAGGAAAGCCAGGAAGAGAAGACAGAGGAGAATTTTGGCAAAACACCAGGCAACTATCGAAATTTAAACTATCCACGTGTGATGCTTTCTGCATCAGGATCACTGCATTGTGATGTTTTTGGCACATAACTTGGGCACAAGGGATTGTGATAACGGTTACTTCTGCCTGCATGCTTTATTTCTTCTCACTTGTGACTGCTTTCTTGTTCAGCACTTCTAACTTCTTAGCTTTTTAATAAAAGCTCGCAAAAAAATTATTTATTTAACCTTCATTGGCGTAGTTGAAAAGGAATAAGATTTTAAAACATAATATGTAAGCAAAATGTCAAAAATGTTGGCCTTTTTCTATCATTCACTTACAGTCCATGCCAGGTTTTGTTTTTATTGTATTTTTGTCAGTGGATGAAGTAATGTTTTACACAAGTGATTGATATTCAGAGCTAGCTACAGCTGAAGTCTTACTGAAGTGTTAGTGAGGACTATAAAAACAATTAGGAAGGAATCAGTAGTCAATCTTATCTATAGATTAGTTTTATTATGAAGTTGTTGAACAGACTTATTTTTACTTTTGCACTTCTAAAAAACAGGACAATTATAAAGCAGTTTGATGGAACGGGCAGATTCAATGCATCTATACCTGCTTCCAGGAAGCTTTCCATTAGTGAAGTGTTTCAACATCAGACATTATTTTGTTGTTTGATATGCAACAGTAAGGTAAGGTAGTTCAGAACATTCATAGGTCAGATTTCAGTAATTTATTAGCTGGCTTGCTTACTGGATAAATCTTGTTCTTTAAAGGGACAATCTTGCTGTTTAACCTTCAAGCTCCTGCTGCATTTATTTTTTCTTTCAGAACTTCTTTCCTACCATAATCTAGCTTTTAGGTTTTTCTGCTTTGTATCTATGTGTATTCAAAATAAACAACAAGAGCAGCTGATTCCACCCAAGTCTTTCATCAGAGAAGTTTTTCTTGCTTTCCTTCCTTTCTTATTCAGTAATTAGATTGAAAGATTACTGGACCTTAGTTCCCCCTGAACTGCTGCTGTGCACTGTATTTGATTGTATTTGAAAAATACAATTTGTTTTGTTGTTTGCATGTATTTAGTGTAAGTATTCTTTATTTATTGATTAATGTTTTACCCTTCCAACTCTATCTGTTCATCTCCTTACTAGGATTAGTTTCAAGGTAAAACAGAGCACACTGCTACATAGAGCAGTAAAAATAAGCTAACAGAAAAGGCTGTGGTTATCTGTCTTTTCACATTTTGCAGCCAAGCTGCTTGAATGAAAAGAGTAGATTATTTTACAGACTATGACCTTGAGTTGATTAGAGACCTCCAACCTTACTTCAATTCAGAAAAGTGAACTAAAACCCCTCTCTGCCTCCATGAAGGAAAATAAAGAGAATTCATGTGAAGACCAACCTCTCTTATGAATGACCTTTCTAAGATACTTTACTTCTGGTTTATAATTAGCAGCTGTAATTAGTTTTAAGTTCTCTTATTTTCTGCTCGTCTGACAGGAGTGCCAGACCCAAGATCTCAAGAATCCAACAGAAGGCAAACAAATGATTGAATACTGGTGCTATTACTATCACTAGTAAAGCTTTCCACCAGAATCTCCCAAGTCACATTTGGATTACTTTTGTCTCTCAAGGAGTTGTTTCTCATAATTGGAAAAATCTGAAAGGGGTGTTTTCCCAGTTAGTCCATAAGTAAATGTCTTTCCAGGGAAAGATGAATACCAATAATGATGGAATACAATTTTGTTTTCAGTTGGTTTTCTCCCCACCCCAGTTTTTAATTTGACATTGTCTGACCACAAAAAGACGTCTTCCTTTCAGATGCTTTTGAAGACATTCTCAGACTGTGATTGCAGGCCTGTAACTGAACTAATCTCTGTCTTGTGAGATAGACTCAGAAGGGAACTCTGAAGCAAAAGTCATCTTTATTGTCAGAAAAGCCCACTTGTCTGAGTTCCATTTCATTTAGGGATCATGATCTGTAATTCAGAATATTGCGGCTTGCATACTTTTTCCACATCTTGATGATTGAGTTTGCCTTCTCAGTGAAGTGTTTTAATTTGCTAATAGATGGCTTTATTCTTTTCAGCATTCTTCTGTCCTTGTGCTATTCAGTTTTCATTTTCTCTTCCTCTTTTGTAAATAGCTGGAAGGATTCTGAAACTGATGTGATTTACTGTAAAAGGCAGGAAGGTGGACACTCAAACTACCACTTGCTTTTTATCAAGCAGTCATTAGTTTATATAAAACGAAGCAGGAGAAAGGTACCCTTTAAAATTCTTTTGTCATTTCTCAAGAACAGCTTTATTTTTTTCAAACTTTGAAATGGTTGCATTATGGATTTTGTAGGATGAGCTAGGAGGGCAAATGTCTCAGAGCTAAAGATGATCACTTAAAAGTTTAACAATGTTAGTGAATTGTAATCCCTATGAGTAACAGCTAAGGAGCTTGTTACATGAGATCTCTTAATTCACTACTAATTGTGTTATAAAGCTATATAAAATAATGTTCTGAACAGCTTTCGTAAAAGTCTACTAACTGAAAATAAGTCAGAAGGCTTTTCCATATTGGATTTCTAGGAGTATGTCTTTTTTTTTTTTTTTTTTTTTTTTCCCACCTACTGCATTTTAATTTAAAAAGAAAAATACCTAATATTTCTTCAAGGAGAAATGTGATGTAATTTTGTCTTCAAAACTTTTCTATTTAATAACTGTTGTCTGTATGGACATAATTATGTTGGAATAGTCATGCTTAGGTGTTGAGCTCAGAGTGGAAGGGTAGAAAGTGATTATTATCGGTTGAACTAACTAAGTATAGGATTTATAATGTTAACTCATTACTTGTGCATGGTTAGATTTCACAAAGGAAATTACAGCTTATTAACCTCATTTGCTTTTTTGCTTCAGGACAAACTGGCCACACCACTTAAGCTCATATAAGCTATAGAAGCTTAAGGCTTGGACCTGCATGATTTTGATTGATGATGGCACTTTGAAAGAGTTTTTTGGAAATAAATTTGGGGAACTAATAAAATGAATTCAGTTGTGATTTGAAATGCTATATAATAACAAGTTGCTAAATAGTAAGCATGGAGGGAAGCAACTGTGCATTTCCAGCAGTAGCTAGAGTAGAACAGTAGCCAGAAAGTACCCAGTGGGGACTTTGGTTTTATTTTGACTGGAGTGATGATTGATCTAAATACAAACTGTCTGCTGTAGGCTTTAGGCTTTGTTTAGTTGTTGCTTCGGAAGCATGTTAAAGCAAGCTTAACACCACATCCAAAAGGTCTAGTTTAGACAGTTAATGCAAAATGCCCTTCTAATGCACATTAAACTGAACAAAGGAACACTCTGTAATAAAAACAAAAAAATAAGATTTAGGTTTAGTTATGCATCCTTAGACCAGTTTAAGTGCTACTTATATAGGGCAACGTGAAAGTCAGTATATTAGAACACTTGGATCACTTTATTTTTTGCACCTTTCACTGAACATGCAATTCAGCGTTAGCAAGCCATGCAAAATTGTTGTATCTTGGTGTAGAAATCAGAGGGATGTTGTACATTTAACTTGAGTATCTTCAGTGTACATGACTCTTCAGCTAATATGCTGAAGAGACAATTTGTACAGTAATCATCTGATTGGATTAATACCAAGAACTTTGTTGTGCTGATTAAAGTCATGGTTTGTATGTAGTATGCTATTTGCTTGTAGGAGTTTACTTTACAACCAGGGTATTGCTTCTTGTAGCCTGAGGCTTGCCAGTCTTTTTACAATTGAAATACTTGCTACACAGCAAGGTTATAGTTAACAGGTGTTTGTTTGGTATTCAAGGTCTTCTAAATATAGTGAAGATGCTGTCTAACAACTACTGGGGTGGTTACAGTTAAAATGTCAACATTTGGTAGATTTTTCTACAATCAGAATCTTTCTTACTTTCTCATGGCGGCTCTACAAATGGCCATCATATTGTCTAAGGCAATATTTACTTTTTATTTATTTTAATCATATTGTTACTTTGAGAGCACAGTGAATTGTTAATGTTGCATTTATGATACTAATGTAGAGCACTCTGAATAACTTGCACATTTGCTTTAAGTGAGCTGCCACATTTAGTTTTAATGTGTTGCATCCTTGGTTCGCTTTCAATGCCATTTTGAACTCATCTCCTTTATTTGAACTTAGGGCTGTTAGCATCTCCTCAGTCAGCGCCTGGAAATTTGGACAATGGGAAGAGTGGAGATGTTAAAGGTACTGGGACAGGTGGAAGCAGGGAAAACAGCACTGTTGATTTTAGCAAGGTAAGTCATATTAAATGCCTTTGTTTTTAGCACAAGAGCTATGTAGCAAAAATTGCATTAGCTCTTACTGCAGTCTTAGTTGCATACAAGTTGTGTGTGGTATCAGAATGTGGCATATGTTGTATATGTCAAATATTCTGTAACTCAATGGGACAGAACTTTTAGTTTGGTGGTTGGTGAACTTTTTGATATTTTGGTAACTTAGTAAGTGTAGCCTCCTATACTATCTCATGTAGAAGGTCACTTTTTCAAGTCTGCTATAAAGGTGTATAAAAACAGTTTTATAGACAATGTGGAAGTGTGTTCTCCTAGGTGCTTTCATTTGGGGGCAAGCATGTGGCTTTTAGAGGGGATTCATTCTTTGTTTGAGTTTGCTATACAGAAGTTACTGTTCATCTTAATCACTAGGAGTTTATAATATCACATGCTGAATCAAATCTTTTGTACTACTTTAAATTCATTTCGTGCCTCTTTGATAATTAAAATTTGCTGGGTAAGTTGGATTATGGGCATTACTGTAAAAGTTAGTCTGTAGTGTCATCTGCATTGTGTAACACTAAGAAAATTGGTTTTCCACATTAAATAATTATGCTTAACAAAAGGAACTTGCACCATAGTTCTCATCTGATGATAGCAGGTGCCATTTATTCCTGCTTCTCTGTCACAGTTTTTGTGTTTTTGCTTGGCCTGTCCTTCTGTACACCTGCCTTGTCTCCTGTTGGGCAGGAGTCAGTCTCCTGGCACTGTAGTTGTGGCACACTTGGTGTGGGACTCAAGAGGCCATCTGTAAGTTCTCTAGATAGCAGTGTAATTGGTGCTTGTGCATGTATGTGTGTGGACAGAGTTCATGTGCTTTTCTGAAATTATGTGCAGAAGTAAAGCTTAGATCTCTCAACTGTCATTCTTCATGGATGAGATGTAAATATACAAATTCTTTTTCAAAATTACAACTTCCTAATATATTTGAAATACACAACTGTGAAATAACTAACTGCATTACAGAAACCATGAGTAATTACATGAACTCTCCTTAGCTAATTATGCTTAAATTAAGTATGTCCTATCACAGTATGTCTGTCTTGATAATCTTAGAAAGATGATTATGCAGTCTGGAGTCTTTTAGAATATAGTAGGAAGTAGTAATCGTACCTTACACAAAATAATTTATTGTTAGTGATTGGCAGGCTGATATTTTATGCATATGTCTGTCTTTTCTGTATTTTGGAGTATTTATTTTGCTTTTGTATTTTTCTTTGTAGCTTTTATGTCTAGTAAATAATTGATAAGCAAAAATTTTATGTTATAGAGTTTATGTTAACAAATGCACTTGTTTCATTTTCACATGACTAGGTTGATATGAACTTCATGAGGAAAATTCCTTCAGGAGCAGAAGCATCAAATGTGTTAGTGGGAGAAGTAGATTTTTTAGAAAGACCAATTATTGCTTTTGTGAGGCTCTCTCCTGCTGTGCTTCTCTCAGGCCTCACAGAGGTTCCGGTACCTACACGGTAAATAAATGCCTGGAAAGTCTGGCTTTACTTTTTATATAAGTTAACTTGTAGTATAAGTTAATAATATTTCAGATCTCAAGTAGAATCCATACAAAATCATGGATTTTCAGCTTTGAAAATCTAGACTTATGTTTAACGTTGCAACAGGTTGTTTGATCATACCTCAGCCCTAGAGGAGATAACTTCATTTTCTGTACACGTTGATGCACTGTTGCATACAACAGTATGATGTTTGTCAAAAGTCTGTAAATATATGGGTTTTATTTACTTATTTAAAAAATTGCCAAAGTGTGTGTTTGTCTTCATTGTCTTCAGCATGCATACTACAGCAGCGGGCAAAAATAATCTTGGCAGTGTTTTCTTCAGCATGTCAGAATTTCTAGATGGTAGTTACCAAAAGAGCTCACAGTGTTTCTTGGGAAACTCAAACTAATTGTACTAATGGAGCTAAAATTTTCCTGTCTTAAATTTTTCAGAATTCTACAGACTGGCATATATGGAATAGCATATTTTATTCTGAAGATACAATCTTAATTTTGGTTATCGTAGTTAAGAAAAATAACATTGAGCTTTTTGTGCCTTGAAATGAAAGTGCTACTTTTTTGACATGGGAAAATTGTTTTCCCTCCTAAAATGTCAGTTTCACCTTTTTAAGTAAAAGTAGTCCAAAATGTAGAATCCCTTCCCTTCTGCTGACGCAGGATATGACTATAAGTATGTCTGATGTGTTGCTTAGAAATACATGTGTAATACAGTATGTTTCTTGTTGAAATACATCTGTGTATTGTCAGAAATTGAGAGGGATTTGACTCCCATTTAGGGGCGGTCATCGCGAAACTGAGAGCAGGTCCTAAAGCTCTGAGGCCCTGACTGTGGACTCTTGGCCAGTGAGAATGGCAGAAGAAATACTCATTGCATTGCAGCCTGTGGATTTTTACTCTTTTTTTTTTTTTTTTTTTTTTTTAGTGAAATATGTATATATATCTGTGTATATATTAAAAAAAAGTGTGTATGTTTTCATATATATATATATATATATTCAGCTTCTTACAATAAATACGTATATTTAATCTCTTGCAACAAATGTATACTTATTTATTATATATTTATTTATTTGTTGTAAGAAGTTGAAGAATTATATCTAATTAAGATTTCGAAGTAATTTTTCCCAGTGTTGTCTTTGAAGTCTTTTCTTAGTTTTGTGGCAGTGTGTGAGATCTGAAATGATATTGAAGACCAGCAGATTTTCTTGAAACATTAGTTTGAAAGAAGCCTCTAAATACATTCACATGAGTAATCCCAAATCTTGTTGGCTGATTTCTTCACAGGTTTTTGTTTTTATTGCTGGGACCAGCAGGAAAAGCTCCACAGTATCATGAAATTGGAAGATCAATAGCAACACTTATGACAGATGATGTGGGTGATGTATTTTAAACATCTGTAGTTAAAGACTCAAATGCTGCATTTACTGACTTGTTAATAAATGTTTTAGGGAGTGGCATGCTAAAGAAAAGGAATCGTTCTGTCTAAATGAAGAATAGTAAGAACTTTTCTTGTGTTAGTGAATTAAATGGTAGTAAAATGTTTTTCCTGCTTTTCTTGTGGAATTGCATAATGTCTTTCAGAAAAACTATCTTAGGTTTGATTAACGTATTTTCATATTAGGGAATAAAGCTATTAAATAGAGCTGCATCTGATAAGAGTGCTGTTGTCAAAAGTGACACCAAACTACATGAGTGTTTAAGACGAAATTTAGGAGTGCATTCATTTGAGTCATAACAGGTATTTTCTATCAAAGTAGGATTGAATAATTAATGTGGGAATTTTACTGGGAATTCGTAGCGATATTCTTAGAGCCCTGATGGACAGTTTTGAAGTGCACAGTGACTCAACTATGGTCATTTTACTGAGCAAAATTAGGATGTTTTAATTCTCATCTTGTATTGAGCGCCATCTACTGAATTGAGAAATACTAAAGCTAAATATTCTAATAATTCTTCACTCTTATAAGTTTGGAAATGTAAACGAGACTGGTCATTTTACAATGGGCAACTGATCTGTGATACAGTGTTTCTTCAGCACGCTTTAATTGCAGATTGTAATTTTTAGGTGGCCTGATTTTCAGGAATATTGTAGATCACTGAAAAAATAGTGGCTAAAAAAGACATATATTGTTGGAAATATTAATGGTTAGGTCTTTGGAGATTAATAGTTCAGGCTTCAGTATGTGCAGATGCAATTTAGGATCATCTTCTGCAAATGGTTTTTAATAGCAAAACTAGCATGTTTTTTTTTTTTTTTTCTCCTGTGTGTAAAACGTAGAGTTTGTGTTGTAGTGGCCTGTGAAACAGTATAGCTTAGGTGGGGTTTGGTTATTTATTTATTTATTTTTGAACAGTAAGAAGATTGACTACCTGTGCCTCTTCAGAGGTTTTTAAGGTTGGATTGAGCAGGAGGGGGGACAAACAAAATTTCTCAAGAAAAAAATTGTTTCTGTTTAAAGCTTGTTTACAGCTTTCTGTTGTTAGTTTTTCTTGTTTGCTTTGTCCTCATGTACCACAGTATAGCATTGCAGTGACAGTAGGGCAAAATTTTAGGGCAATATGACACTAATTTGATTTACTGGATATTGAAGATTATAATTCTAATAAATTTTAGAAGTTTTTGTTTTTGAAGATGAAACAGCCTTATTTTATGATCCATAAATGTTTGCATATGCATTGTCTTTAATGTAAAAGTACGCAAGTCTTACTACTGAGGACCTTTTAGAAATTCCCGTGCTTTTTAAAAAATAATCAAGTGTTCCTTATAATCTTTTCCTCATTCAAAAATTTAAAGAAATAAAAAATGATTGTTGGGTGCTTTCTCTTTGTAGGTTTTCCATGATGTTGCCTATAAAGCTAAAGACAGAAATGATTTATTATCAGGAATTGATGAATTTTTAGACCAAGTGACAGTACTACCTCCAGGAGAATGGGATCCATCTATACGAATTGAACCACCAAAAAGTGTTCCTTCCCAGGTAAATAAATGGAAAAAATCTAGCAGGAAGCCTCCATGTGTTTCCAAAATGCAAGTTAATTGTTCACTGAGTATTAATGTCAGTAAAGTATCAAGAAGGCTGTCAGCAATTTGTAAGAAAAAGTTTGTTCATTTATGAAAAAAGTATTGGATCAGTTTCCTGCTTTGTTTTTAAGAAAATTGTATTTAATCTATTTTCTTTTGAAATAGTGAAATGAGATTCTGAGGTGAAAGAAGAGTTGTAACATTGTACCTGTGTTCATACTATAAATTTTATTATTAACCTAGCAGTGATCAGTAAGAATATTGTAATTGTTATAAAAACTTTATTTGCATGTTCACCATGGATTGAAAATAAATCTTAATGTATATCAGCTAACAAATAATGTTTACTGAATGTTTATGGTATAGATAAATGTAGGTCAAGAGCCACAAGGCTTAGAATTAAGAGCAGTGGAGAGGTGTTGCCTTAGGTAGCCGTGGCTTCTTATTGTCTACAACTTTCTTATTGTCTACAACTCTGCAGGGATCAAAAGTAGGGCATAAGACTGATGCTCTTAATCAAAAGGCTGATGCTGGTGTTCTACTGCAATCTGAGGAGTCAGTGAAATGAAGCAGCAGTACAGTTTATTTCATGAGTAGTGCAAGCCTACCATGTATTTCCAAAACACCCCCCCCCCAAAAAAAAAAAACCAACAAAACAAAAGATACAAAGGGTTATGTTTTGTTTTTTGTTTTTTTCAATTGTTTTTTGGGAATGCAAGATTGGCTAAGAAACATACGAGGAGCTTGCTGAACAGAAGAATGACTTCTCATTTATACTTCACTAAATACTGTATTTGTTATAAACTGAGGTCAGTTTCTGATACTAGCTGGAGGCTACTGCTCTGGAAATGACTGAGGGAAACACAACAACTTTGATTTCTAGGCCACATTGCTGAGCCTTTACTGTGTTCTGAAAAGGCGGACTTTGTTTCATCATATCTCAGGGGAGGTAATTCTTGTAGAAAAGGAAGTTTTACAGCATTGTGCAAGCCACTAATAAGATCTTTTTGGGAGCCTTGTACATCTCTGTTCATCTGTATTTAATAAATAATGGGTTTGGCAAATGAAAAAGTGATGATCAGCAGGGGATATGGAAAAGGTTTGGAAGATGTGGAGTTTCTCAACACTCAAATTGTTTTTAGTTCAAAAGCAATCTTTTCAAAATGTGTTTGTGTTGGGTTTTGTTGTTATAGGAGAAAAGGAAGATACCTAAGTTTCCAAATGGATCTACCCCTACAGGAGAGACTCTCAAAGAAGAAGGTCATCATGCTGGACCTGAACTTGAGAGAACTGGAAGGTGTGTTCTCTTCCCTAAATACTAGCTACCACAAAAAAATAGATGTGATAAATCTTCACAGACTTTAATGATGAGATTTGAACAGAAAAAAATACAGTACGCATCCATTTTCCTTTTCAAGTGTTGGGTTCTTGCCTGTAAATGGAAATCTGCTTGAAGCATTTTCAAGCCTGTGGCAATGTTTCTCAACACATTTGTGAAGGATTTTGTATAAGATGCTGCCTAATTTAACTGAATTTTAAGTATTGATTTTTAATTTAAAATTATCAAGAGCATGCAATTATTATAATTACAGTAGGAATGTACAGTTTTCAATATTGGGCTAGCTACTAAAAATTTCCATTAATGCAAACCAGTTTTATTGAACATGTATGAAGCCAAACAACAAGGAATACAAAGTGGTGGAAAAAAAAACGAAACAGTTTTGGTTAGGTTTCTTTTAAATCTGAAATAAAATGGAAGGAATTTTTGAGTTGAGTTGTACTATTGTTCTCTATTAGTTCTGCAATACTTCCCAAAAAACTCTAAAACATTGGAAATGTATCTGGATGAGATTTCGCCTCATGTCATACAAGTAATTATACTAACTGAAAAGATCTGGAAAAGATGTAAAAAGTTTTTATTTTCAAAATGATAAACGTCCAAGTGATTTGCACCTTTCTTATACTTTTGCAAGAGAAACCATTTTGGCTTCATTATACTCATTTCTTTCCTTTTTAATACAGTATATGGAGCTGAATGATTTCTACCCACTGTTATCTCTAGTTAAAACTATTATGTATTACAAAAGTCTTTTAAAAAAAATAGAATTCGTACAACAATAAATACAGGTTTTTTTTTTTTTTTTTGCAGATACAATTTTTACTTAATATTATATTCTTGAAATAAAAAAAAAAAAGCAAAATGCATTTTGATTTCTTGGTAATAACTTTCTCAGTTCAACTGATGAATATATATTTGTTTTCGTGTTTGTACCATTTAGGAATATCTCCATAACCCAAATTTTTCGCTGTTAAATAAATTCAGGTTTATTATCTTTACGGACTTAACCATACCCATGTACAGAATTTGGATCAAAAACAGAGCTACAGCTACCAATTGGAATATTGATATGGAAACATAATTATCAATGTGGTGGTCTTGGTTGAGGTTTAGCATATAACTCTTGTTTCTTGTTCTGAGTATCATAAATCAGGTTTACCTTTAAACATTACTTAGGTAAATGTATTTGTACAGGTATCTTTTCAGTATCTAGCCCATTATATGCATATCTAGCCAGCTTTTATAAATGTGGATGATCTGTTCGATTATATTTTGGAAAAATACTGAATTGGAATAGATAAGATTATCGTGTATATTTAAGCTGTGTTATGATTTAATCTGGATAATGAAATAGCTAATTTGTGCTGGCAGTAAGCACTGGCAGTTTTGTGTAGCCCTTAGTTTTGAACTAGCTAGAATCCTTTAGTGTACAGTTTGACGAGTTTCATCTCACCTATTTAGGCTTTTTGGTGGTTTGATACTTGACATCCAAAGGAAAGCACCTTTTTTCTTGAGTGACTTCAAGGATGCATTAAGCCTGCAGTGCCTGGCCTCGATTCTTTTCCTATACTGTGCCTGTATGTCTCCTGTAATCACTTTTGGAGGGCTCCTGGGAGAAGCTACACAAGGCAGAATAGTGAGTACAAAAAAAATGGTAGTGGCCAGGCTTTTAGACCTTCAGAGGCAAGTCACTGTGTGCATTTGTCTCGTTTATTTATATTTGTATTTGAAGAATTTACCCACAGCACTTGATTAGCCTGCCCCAAAGCAGATCTTCCCCAAAAGGTAATTGCTGTGGAAAATGTGGGGAACCCATGTGAACAGGAGAAGATGCACAGTGGAGGTAAAAATAAAATTATAAAATTAAATTTTAAAATGTTTATCCTGCCTTATTGGAGAGTATCTTCATGAATTGAGAAAGGGCATTGCCTTCTTTTTGGCTACTTGAATAAAATGAATGAATAGTAATAAAGGTGCACCATCCCACTAGGCCTACTTTAGGCAAAGTCAGAGGCTCAAGGTGGATAGTCAAGAATATGTACTGGCCTTGAGTAGTAGGCCTATGAGGATGATAATGCCTACAGGGTTACGGGTAGCAGTCAATTCTGTATATTTAAACAATGGACAGGATATGTGTTTACTTTCACTAGTGGTGTGTTATCAATAAAAATAAAAAAGAGATAAGTTTTAAGAGCCGAAAATACTCTTCTCTGAAAATAACGTGGATATTATCCATAAACTTCTGGTACTGCTACATTGGCAGTGTGTAACACCAACACTTTTTTAACCAAAATGTTCGGTTGCACTTTAGGTTTTTGGAGTGAGGAAGGAGTACTCCTATCAGCAACGTTAATAACTTATAGTTTGTGTTAAATGACGTGTGATAAACTAGTCTGAAGTGTATTTTGTGTTTCTAAATCTATTGCAAAGAAATAAGGCTCTGTCCTTTTGGGGAAAGGAAAGGGTAAATTCAGAATTGTCCCTTTACAAACTTAAAATTCTGGTAAAGTTTACAATACTATAAAATTCTTTGTGATACTTAGACCAAATTTTAAACATGTACTCAATTAAAATTTAGTTAACCTTTATCAATTTCAAGTAATGTAGCTGACTTGAGTATTTGTTTATTTCTTCAAGCTGATAGTGCATGGAAAAAATGTGATTTACTTCTGCATTTGTTATTTCTGCCACTGTAAATGTAGGGATGGGTTTTCTTGTGATTATCTAAATGTTGATGTAATTTATGAATGTACCCCATATAATTGTGAAAATATTCTCCTTTTAAAGCTTGATTCTTAAATACCTTCTTTCTTTTAGCTATCTGGAATTGTTTGCGGGTTTGTTCCTGCCTTCAGATTCTTGGTGTGCATCATTGAATATAAAACTTAGTTACTGCACACACATGTTCAAGCACTGTAGCTGACACTGTAAGGTACACAGTTTGTGTTTGAAACTTTTCCTCACATTCCCAGAGGTCATCACCTCCACAGTATTCCTGTCCCTGCCACCTTGATTGACAGCCCCCAGGTTAATGCATTGACTATGCCAAAAGCAGTAGTTGAAAGGCAATAGCTAAATAAGAGATTGTATTTATATATATATATATATGTATATATATATTTCTACATAATGAAAAAAGGATGCATGCTTTTTTATTTTTAATAGTCCCAGTTCAGCAAACACCTTTGACCTGTTTTAGATGTTTTTCTGAACGGGGCTCAAGTTTGCATAATTTTTATTTTCTTAAGCTCATGTTGTTACAAAGTAGCAAATGCATGAAAATTCCACAGCAAACCCCATAATTTGTGATGTATTAATTTTCATAGTTCTAAGTGGTATATTTAGATATTTTACAACAACATCATTTTAGGTTCTAGAAAGCCCAGTCTTTCTCTTGAGGTACATTATAACATTTCCTTCTAAAAATAACATTTATAGTAAAACATGCAAATCAAGAACTAAAATACATACCTTTCTTTGATTAAAAGAAATGCATTACCAGGTGGGACATTGATTTACAGCTCATCTATTTATGGTGTCATGTATACAAAAATGAGTATTGTTCAGTAATTTCCCCTGCACCACCTTGTCGATTCTTTTTGTTTTGTTTTGTTGTTTCGTTTTGTAATGCTTGGCTGACTGATGCAAGCTTGATGCAGCACACTGTGCCATGTTTTAGTACAGGTGTGTTGTAATATGTTTATATATTTAGATATATATATTTTTTTTTACAGGAAGAGAGAACTTTTTCCGTATGCTATGTATTGAGTAATTTTGTTTTTCAATTGGTAGTAATTGTTGGTATGTTTTTCCTCCTTAGTTAGCAGGACTAATAACTTGTTCTCATGGTTCTGGATGGCTTCATAATTCTCAAGAGCAAAGCTTTCCAAACCTTTAGTCCTTGGTATTGTTACCGCAAAACAGTGCTAACAGTGTCTCAAACATTAATATTAATTGTAATATTTTTACATCTTGTCTTGTTTCTATGTAAACGCATCTTAAAAATGTATTTATGCAGATGTGATGCTATGTGCTAACCTGAAAGGCAGCATAGTCAAAGCGGTTTCTTTTCCCCTGAACAGAGTGCAATAGAATCCCTCTTTGGAGCCTCGTTAACTGGGATTGCCTATTCTCTCTTTGCTGGGCAACCTCTTACTATTTTGGGGAGTACCGGACCAGTTCTAGTATTTGAAAAAATATTATTTAAATTTTGCAGGTAAGTAGTGACATACCCAGATGAACGGTGTAACCTAAGAGACTGTAAGATAACTGTAACTGAAAACATATATTTTGAAAGTAGATGACCATGAAGATATCAAGGCAGCAGCAAGAAACTGCGCTGTGCATGTGGTTTGGCAAAGCTCTGAAGCACTTAGCTGGTGGGAAAGCCAGTGGTGAACTGGGTGGGACTTAGAACTTACTTTTCTTCTTTTATGTGGGGATGCTGGCTTTGATTCTGCAGGGGTGGACAGGGATTGATTTTCCCTTGCTGAAGAACTATCCAAATTATTCTGGACAGAACATCCTCATGATGCTTCCTGGGAAAGGCAGTAGCACCCTCAGTCCTAGAGATACTTTGTGGTGTTGTTCTGTACCAGAGGAAGATAAAAGTTTCCACTTTCTTCAAAACTAGAGTCAGGGATGAGTAAAGTTGTGAACACCTGCAGAGCTTGTCCTCAGTATCCATTTTCAAATAGAATATGATAATAAATGATTTTAGACTCAGTTAATTATTTTGATTTCTTTTATACAGGGATTATGGGCTTTCCTACCTCTCCCTACGAACTAGCATTGGTCTGTGGACTGCATTTTTATGCATAGTGCTTGTAGCAACAGATGCCAGCAGCCTTGTCTGTTACATCACTCGATTCACTGAGGAAGCTTTTGCAGCACTTATATGCATCATATTTATTTATGAGGCATTGGAAAAGCTTTTTCATTTGGGAGAAGTGTATGCCTTCAATATGCACAATAATTTGGATAGACTGACTTTATATTCGTAAGTATCAAGTTCATATCTGTTAGTGCAGTACGTAAGGAAAATGTGTATTGTATAGTGGCAGATCATTTATGAAACTGTAGTGTGTGCCTCTTAGTGGTAGGGCAGGAGGAATGCTGGGGGTGGCAGGAGCATGAGAAATCTCTGAAAAATTCTATTCAGGGTGCTGTGGAATTGAAATTTCTGTTAGCTATGTGTGGTTTAAAGGGATGAGGGGTGGTGACAATGCCTGATTTATCTGCAGCTTGATTAAAGGTCAGCTTACGTTCCATTAGCTGGACAGGAGCTTTGCCTTGGCACTTCAGGAAATTGTGGTGGCTTCCCTCACCTGGGTGGGGATTATTTCCAGGCAGCCAGAGGCATGGAGCTGTGATAAAATGAGGAGTTAACATATTTAAGCACTGTTGCTTTCTATTGCAATTATGAGGGATATTTGACTTTTTTAGAATTTCTTTTTCTATTTTTCTCCATTCTCTAATAAATGAAAAAAAATATATATAACCACTTCTAAAAAATATCCTGCCTTAGTAGAGTTACTGTTTCTTTTCATCTTAGTAATTAGCAGTAAAACTATCAATTCATTTAAGGAATACAGTAAGCAAGCTATTTAGATGTACCTTTTCTCATATTTGATTGATGTGGAAGTTGTGCATCTTATCTACTTTTCAATGTATAGCTGTTCTGTTTCTGAATTAGAGTAGTTCACTTACACCATGAAATCAGCATTAAGTGTCTGTCATACCATGTTCAGTGTTTTTTTATTTTTTGATGGTCTGCTGCTTTCCTTTGCACCTCAGTGTACATTTTTCAAGCTTAGGATATGCTTTCATGAAATGCATTAAATTGAATTGAGAGCTTACACTTGACAGGAGAGACTGCTACCCATTAATGGTGAAAAATCTGCACAGTTCACATAGTTAAAACCAAATTGGTCAAAGCTGTTCTTTGATTCATTGTCAATGCATAGTTAACTGTCAGATAATGGTGTATTTTGGACCCAAGTTGTTACAAGGTGATATTTGAATTTTTGTCTTATTTCACATACTGCTTCACACGTGATGAATGAAATAAAATAAAAAATTCAAATGATTACACTTTCACAGTACGTGAATAAAGTATACTCACTTTGTTTTCAGGTGTTAGTCTGTTTTAACAACTCATCTGCTAGTTTTTAGTCAATATCTTATTTCTTCTAATTCTTTAAAAGATATATGTCAAGTTTTTTGTCCTATCTGTAAAATCTCTGGTGTGGACTTCTTTGTGACTCTCAGCATCTCTTCACCACCTCCCCACTTGCAATCATAGTTCATTTTATGGTAGGAGGAGACTTGTACTTGGCTTCTTTCATACAATATTGGGATAAACCCTGGCTATGAATGTATTTCTAGTTTATGTGCAGCAGTGAATCTGCACCCTGCAGTGGGGCATAGGAAGTGTGGTGTACAGAATCCTCCATCCTCAGTGCTGCTCTCAAGGGGCCCGAGGTCTTTCTGGTCGAGGCCCATTTTTTTTTTCTTTTTCTTTTTTTTTTTTCCCCCTCCCCCACCTTGAAAACTTTCCACATGATGCTATATGATAAGGGATATCCTTCCGGCCATTCCCTCACAGCTCTGCTGTGAATGGCCTTGGCTCTGTACAGCACTGCTTAGCAGCAACTATACACGTTAGTGTGTCATCAACATTGTTTTTCTCCTTGAACCAAAACATAGCATCATACCAGACACTCCGAATGAAAGAACTCTGCCCAGCTGAAAAGAGACTGCACTTGTAAGCATATCATTTGGTTTGTTTTTTTCTTTCCTTCCTTGCCCTCAGATGTGTATGTTCTGAGCCTCAGAACCCCAGCAATGAAACTTTGAAGGCTTGGGGGAAGATGAATAAATCTGTGGAAACTATTGCATGGAGTAACCTTACAGTAACTGTGAGTATCTAAAAGGCAGATATCTGTATCTGTCTCTTTGTTTTTATACATAACACACAAACAAAAACTAAATCTCACAACACTTAATACTTGGCTAATATTTCTTATCTGGTTACTTTTTCATAGCATGGATTGTTTTATTTAAAACTGTGTTTGCAGTTCTTTTATTGCACCCGTAATGCTAAGCAGTCATTGTACTGTTTGGGATAATTGATTTTGTGACAGTAAATACTGGTATGCTGAATGGGATTGCTTGAGATAGCTGCGTGAATACTGGTAGCAGAGCAGTCTGCTTCCTGAAGTGCAGATGAATATGATGAGCATAAACAGGAGATAACTTCCTTTTATTTCCTGTAAAGGATGGATAAATATTTTTAAGAAAGTGCAAAGGTAGAAATTGAAGTTAGAATGTACTAGCAGGTACACGTTTTTAGATCATGTTAGACGTAGGTATAAAAGTGTGTGAGAAACTACTTAAAACTTGATTGGATGAAAATAGTATTTTGGAGAATCGAAGGTTAAAAGAAAACATATTCGCAAGAATAAGTGTGGAAGCAGTAATTTCTGAGCTGGATATTTTGCAGCCACATCTGGTTAATCCCTTGCATGTGATCAGTCACCTAAACATAGATGTTTACAGCCACTTTGTGTGTCCTAGCATCTGGTCTACGCCTACATTTAGTATAATTTGCATTTGCTGTAGATTTGTTGAATTTACTACCTGTGTGTGCCTTCTTAACCCTTCTCCAGATATTAAAATGGCAGTAAATATCCGTATATGGGCTCTGCTGGTGTCTGAATCTGGAGGCTTACACTGAAATTAGGAGGTGTTTTGCACAGCAAAAATATTTTTAAAAGCCTCAGTGTTATACTAGAATTTTACCTGTTCTGTTTTCTGCATGTCACCTGTCTGCTCCTAATCTGTTGTAATTACCCAAAAAGGCAATGAATGTAGTATTTAAAACTTATTTTATATTCTGTTATTTATTTTACTTTACTTTCTTTTGAGCAATTTTATTTTTCTCAGGCAGAACTGATGCAAAATTTTGTGGTGCTTATAATTAAATTCAGTTCTTAGTTGGGATAATTTTTTACATATCTATAACTTACTTATTTTCATAAGCCTGTTTAAAAACTAGGCTGTTGAAATATTACTTCCAGCTTTGTTGGCTTCATCTTTCCTTGTGCCCTGTGTCTGCTTCCCTTTTCCTTTCAGTGAGCCTTTTAGATAAGGATGATTTGATTTTTTTCTTTTTTACTCAGTTCTGTTACTTAAAATATTTTTCCGCTACATTAGATTTTTTTTTTGTCATTTGGATTAATCTTATTTTCTAAGAATCCATTTTTCCTTTAATCATATCAGTATAAAACTTGAGAATAGAGGTGAAACTGAGGACATCTCGTTTTTATGTTCAGCAAGTTGAAAGTTGAAAGTGAATAGTCTGCTTTTCCTGAATGTAGTTCTCAGCCTTAATTTACGTGTTCAGTCTTTTGATGCATTGAGAATAGAATAGAAATTAGGTGAATGTGATTTAAAAAAAAAAAAAAGTTATTTGGGGCTTTTTGAGATCCTGAAAAAGATGAATAATTGCTACCGTGACTCTTCTGGAACAGAGAGCTTTTTTGGGCATTTCAGGCTGAGTTTCTGATGGAGGAAAGAATTGCCGGATCTCCAAAAGAAGGTTTTTATATGTATTTGCTATTAGTAGGTTACAAGTTTGAGTATATTAAATGACTAAAAATTTAGAAACTGAAGGATTTTTCTCTCTTTGCAGGAATGTATAGAATTTCACGGTGTGTTTCAAGGATCTGCTTGTGGCCATCATGGACCATATATTCCAGATGTTCTCTTTTGGTCTGTCATATTATTCTTTACAACGTTTTTCCTCTCCTCTTTCCTTAAGCAGTTCAAGACCAAACGCTATTTCCCAACTAAGGTAATTTCAATTAGAGATGACTGTGACTTTGTGATAAATATATTAGTATAGAATACATTAATATGGCTTAGTAGGGTTGAATTTGTTTTGCTTCAGAACTTTGTTTTGAGAATGTCACTTTAACGTTATTTCCTCTCAGATAGAAAAGGAAGTGGTAAGCAACATTTCCTTTAAATTCAAAAAATTAAGATATTATAGAAATCAACTGCTGCAAATTCAGTACTTAGTATTCTTTCTTGCCATTGGAACAAGATGTTTGGGGTATAAGAACATCTGAGCAAGTCTGTGTTTCGTACTAATGGCTAGTGGCATCTGGAGGGATTATTTTCCTGGTTCCTTTGCCTAGTAGTGTAGAATAATTGGTTGCTTTCTCCAGCGTGATGATGTCTGAAGCGTGTTGAGTTGTTCCTGAGGGGGATTACTGTTTCTAATAGAAGACAGTATAACAATAGTCCTTGGGCCAATTTACATAATATATTTCTACTAGGCAGAATAAAGTGGGCAGATCTTCTCTGGACCTCACCTTGTACCTACAGAGTGTTCCTAATTCTTAACAAAGTCACCTTCAATAACCTGAATTTGTTAAAAATATCTTTCCCCTACAAATTGAACATCAGCTGTATTATTATTGATTTCTGCACAATTTAGTGGTTTTACTAAATTAAGCTCCAGGAGACTAGTTGTGCTGACCCCTCCTCTCAGCCAGGCTAAAAGGACAGAAAAATGAGGAAGAAGTTAATGTGAAGCAATCTGCTTTTTGTACTAGATAACTTTAAATGGGATTATCAGATGAACTATTGTACAGAATACTCAACTTCATGCTATGCTGGCAGGCAGCTTAAATTTAAACATAAAAATAAAATGCATGTAATGTTCAGTGATGTATTCACTATTCCACTATTTATAGGGAAGTAGATTTTCTTTCTGCTGATATGAATTATAATGATGAAACAACAAGAGTTAACACAGGTTTTTCTCTTTATAGGTGCGTTCTACTATCAGTGACTTTGCAGTATTTCTGACAATTGTAATCATGGTTTTGATTGACTATCTAGTAGGAGTGCCATCTCCTAAGCTTCACGTTCCAGAGAAATTTGAAGTAAGAAATAAAGCCTTTTTTAAAAAAATGCCTTTTAAGTGCTTGCAGCTTCATAGACAGTAGAAAAGTAGTATTAAATAAAAACAGGAATTTAACTTTTTGACTTGCATTGTAGTTAAAGTAATCTCCCCTTTTTGTTCTGAATAGTGTCTCTCCTGGCAAAACACTGCTTTGTGCAGTAGTATTAAGGAAATGTATGTAGTCTTTACTGCAAACATGCAGAAATAAAGAAATGGAATGGATGTTCAATTTTTTTCCATATCACATTCATATTTAGCAGTGAGTCAGTCTTTAGGTCAAAGCTACTGGGGGGAAAAAAAAATCAAAGCTCATATTTAAGAGACTGTTTACATGTTCACTGCAGGTAATGTGTGTAGCAGTGAAAACTTTACTTTGTTTTAGTGAGTATTTGTTTATTTTTTCCAGCCCACACATAAGGACCGAGGATGGTTCATAGACCCTCTTGGAGGCAATCCTTGGTGGACGCTCCTGGTAGCTGCTGTTCCTGCTTTACTCTGTACCATTCTGATTTTCATGGATCAGCAAATAACAGCTGTTATTATAAACAGAAAAGAGCATAAGCTGAAGGTGAAAGTCTATTCATTTTCACGAACTTCTAGTTTTGTATAAGTCATGTTTATTTTAAATCAGATCCATTCTGAGTCTGCAAAATAAGCAGCTACTAAATAGATGGGTATATTGACTAATATGGAGTGACTATAATTTTGCAGGCACTTTAAAAATCTATAACTTCCATATGAATGTTATTTACCAAGTAAGTGATAAATCTCGTGTCATATAAATAGAAAGTTTATTGAATAATTCATTTCTTTGCTTGATTTCACAGAAAGGCTGTGGTTATCATCTTGATCTGTTCATGGTTGGCATTATGTTGGGAGTATGTTCCATAATGGGCTTACCTTGGTTTGTCGCAGCAACTGTCCTGTCTATAAGTCATGTTAACAGCCTGAAAGTTGAATCTGAGTGTTCTGCACCAGGAGAGCAACCAAAGTTTTTGGGAATCCGGGAGCAGCGAGTGACAGGATTGATGATTTTTGTCCTGATGGGGCTGTCAGTGTTTATGACCTCTGTGTTAAAGGTAGAAGTTTTACCAAAACACTTGGATTTTCTTTGTGCTTTTTATTTTCTTAGTGGGATATAATATTTTGTAATGTCAGTGCATCTTCTTAAATGAAGTAATACATGTTTAGATCCATTATCAAACTATGTTTTTGATGCTGGTTGAATGGAAACAACCAGTGGAGGGAGATGTGGGAAAACTGAACAAGCTAAAAGTATAGTGAGTAGAGAAGAAAGCAACCTTTGTCTGTGTTGCATGATTTTCTTGCTAGGTGTTTTTTTTGTTGTTGTTGTTTTTTTAGATTCCCAAATCTGTTACCCAGAATAGTTCTATAATTCTTATGTGAATATATAAACAGAGGGAAAAAAGGAGTGTGTTAAAGTTACTTGTGCAGAAGTAATATAATGTGGCCAGTGAAGCAGACAGAAATCGAGTTCAAAAAGTGATAATCAGAATTGACATTGCCTACTTTTCTTTCTTTTTTACCTTTCTAAGCTGCTTTTGAGGTCTGAAATATAAAGATTCTCTTTCAGAGTGTTGTGAAATGGAGGTGAAATAGAGATTTTGCGAGTCACATTAGGGCCTCTGAATTTCACTTTCTCTAAATTTCTTTTAGTTCAGTGAGCTTCCATTGCATGAACTCCAGCAGTTAGGAGAGAGAAATAAATTAAAAAAAACCACCCACAATTGCCTTTAAATGACAAAGTAGTAGTTATGCCATAAAGTGCATAATTGCTAATATCTCTAAAGAACTTCATAAAAGTCTCTTCAAAGAGAAATCACATCTCAGTTCTCAGATAGCTTCCAAGCTGTGCAAGAAAAGGTCGCAGTAGAAAATAAACCTGTGAACATACAGCCATAGTTCAGTAATTCTAATTACAAATTATTAGTAGTAATTATATAAATATATAACATATATATAAAATAGCTGGCTGTTTGTTGAGAACGTTAGGGATTTGAAAACAATAAGGTGATATACATAAACAAATATTTAGATCAAACAATCTCTGGTAGAAAAGCCACCAGGAGCTTAGCTGTATAACAGACTATCAGAATCAAAATCAGGAATACTAAAATGAATTTATTATCGCTCAAAAGCTGAAGGTGCTGATTGCTGAACCCTGGTGTTTATCCCTCTTTTTAGCAGCTGATTCTTGGAAAGCAAAACCTGCATTTGTTATGGGATCAAGGGTAATATGAATGGGATTACTACAATTCATTCTGTGAAATACTTTTCTTTTTCACTGTGAGTGACTGTAATTGTTTAAAGGAAGAAAGGAAGACAATACCTTGAACTGCAAACTCTGTGCTTTTGTTTCGTGTGTGAATGTATGCTGACTTAATTCAGTAGAAGTTAATGCTAATGAAGTATTAGCACGTCAAATTACGTAGCACATGGTAAAGAAGCCATCTAATACATGTACAGACAGTAATTAATCCCTAAGGCATAGTTTTATTCCACGCTATTTTAAGTTTCAGTGAAGGCTTTTGTTCAGGCTTGATGGCAGCAGTTTGTATTAAGATGTCTTTACTCAGAATTTCAATCAATTTGGTAGCAAAGTAGGCTTCATTTGCTTTGTGTAGGCTGCACATGTTTGATGCAGGTGCTACTGGAATCGGTGGACAGCTTCATTATCTTAATAAGTTTTAAATTGATTTTACTGCAAACTTAGCCCTGAAAAAATTAGTAGTTATGGTTTCATATTGTTTCATGTGCTCTGGAAATACTGTGTTAGTGAGGAAAAAAGTTAAACTTCATATGATAGTTTCCCTGAAGTTTGTTGTCCCAGTATAGTTCCTGTCAAATAGAAACATAAACCAATATTGTTAGCATTAATAGAAACACTGGTTGCAACCTAGAAAATGTAATCCACGGGCAGTCAAGACTGAACTACTTTTTTAATCCTGATGACAGCCATATTAGCTCTAGGGAGATGACACAGGTCCTTCTGCAGCTCCCAGCTATTTTTGCTTTTCAATGCTGCATTTATTCCTTCTAAAAATAGAGCATTAACATTTGTAGATTTTCACATAAGTAAAATAGGAATTAAGATAATTTGGTTCACTTCTTTCACTACTATCAACTGCTAAGTTGTATCATGTTGATTCTACAAGTAACTCTGTTGGTATTGTTTTTGTCTGCAGTTTATTCCAATGCCAGTTTTGTATGGTGTCTTTCTTTACATGGGAGTGTCTTCATTAAAAGGCATTCAGGTAAAATCTGACTTTGTTGAACAACTTGCATTTGTTTAAATGAAAAGGGAAATGTAAAATGTTATTTTACATCAGAATCAATGAAGTTAACCAATGTTGTCTGAGTAGGATGTAGGATAATTTCTGCGGTATCACATTCAGTGTTTGTTCTTACCACTGTCTTTACTTATTTTGCTTCAGTAGTGTAGCTGAACAGCAAATTTTCTAAAATATTCTAAGAAGTTATACTAGTAATGTTTGAAAGGAACACTAACACTAGAGACCCCAAATCCTTGAATTCACATGGATCTTTGCTAGTATTTTAATTAGGATTAATTTGTTTTTAGAGTTTCATAAAAATGTTGTTTTATTTAAATATTTCCTTCTGGAGAGGAAGAAAATCATTAACTGAAGGATGTTTTTATATTTCACTGCAGTTTTTTGACCGTATAAAATTGTTTGGAATGCCTGCCAAGCATCAACCTGACCTGATATATCTGCGTTATGTACCACTCTGGAAGGTCCATATCTTTACAGTTATTCAGCTCACTTGTCTCGTTCTTTTGTGGGTGATTAAAGCCTCTGCAGCTGCTGTTGTTTTCCCTATGATGGTAAGTGATTTGTTCTACAAGTTAATCATTTGCCAAGAGTGTGTGCATCATCCAACATCTCTTCAGAATGTGTTTGCTACCTTATGAGGGAAGGGACTGCAAAAGACAAACTTCAGTAGCTGTTCACTTCTGAAACATGAGAACTCCTGAAGGAAAGCAATTCAGCTGTGAAAAGCTACAAAAGGGGAAACGATCTAACTTGGCAGTAAGATAAAACTGCTACTAGGAGAAAAAGCTATGGTTAAGAACACTGAATGTACTGAAAGTGTGTGATAATATTTATTTCAATGGTTTAATATCAGTGATTCCTTTTATGGTTCTCTTAAGGTTTTAGCGCTAGTGTTCATTCGCAAGCTCATGGATTTATGTTTTACCAAAAGAGAGCTTAGCTGGCTTGACGATCTTATGCCAGAAAGTAAAAAGAAGAAAGAAGATGACAAAAAGAAAAAAGAGAAAGCAGTAAGTATAAAAATACTCAAACTGAACATGTTGTAAATTAATAGAAAAACACTAAGTGACATTTTAAAATTCTTATACCCAAACATACCTTTTGAAATCCTTTACTAATGAAACTTACTGATTGAGCAACAGTTACTGGCTGTTAAGGATGAGTCATTATTTTAGTGATGTCGTTATGAATAATGAATTATTCTCCTTTGTAAAGCAAAGCAAAGCAGAATGAAGTGCTTCTTAGCGCAGCATTTTGTTATCTCTGTCATTCATCAGGTTTGAAGGTAGATATGGATGGATGGAAAAGCAAAACTGAAGTAGGAATCTTGACTGGTTAATTCAGTAGAAAAACTTTACCATATGAGGGACCTTCTCCTTGTGTGTGTATGCAGAATGATGGTTAAAACCAACTGCTAGTTGGTAATAATGTATAACTGAGTAATAGGCACATAACTTCTCAGTAAAAGTATCAGCTGGCTGTACACCAACTAGCTGAATTTCTTAAGCTTAAAAATGACTTAGCTAGATGTCAGCTGCAGTACCTACAGAGAAGCATTTTGCCCCATAACCCTATTGAAATACTCTGTCATTGTGCAAACTTGTTGGTTTCTTCTGTATGAAAGAATTTTACAAAATATTTACTTAAAATTTACAGGAGGCAGAGAGAATGCTTCAGACAGAGGACAATGAGAGCGTACACCTTCAGTATGGAGAAGGAAATGTTTTGAATTTTCCTGTAAAAACTCTAAAATACAGGTATAATAATATGTTGGTCTTCTTACTAAGAAGTATTCTGTCAAATGTCATAATTTACTTCATATTCAGTTGGTCATATCTGAGCTTAATTTTTTTCCTCAAGCTAGTAACAGCCTTGATTAAGGTATATCCCCTGGTGCTATGGCAGTGTGGGGCTTTTTTTGTTTGTTTTTGGGTTTTTTTTTGTGGAAACACTTTTAATTATAAATTTACATGACCATCTTGAACAGATCTGATGACTCAATTTCGACCAGCTGTTCTCAAGGTGAAGAAGCTTCCTTGGTCAGTTTTTGTGGAATATCTGTGTGCTACTGTGCATGAAAAATTGAGTATTAAGCAACTAATAGCATCAGTTGAGCCATGTGTTTACCAGCCACTTGGATTTTTCAGTGGTAGTCTAAACATGCAGTTCTTCAATGGTTTATTTAAGTGAATGCTAATTTCTGTGACCTAAAAAAAAAAAATTGTTTTGTAGGCTGTCTTTTTGCTTAAGGAGGTTAATTTCTGAATGTACACTGTAGGGCAACAGGTTATCAGCTTTCTTCCAGAAAAGGAAGTGCTGCAGTTTAACAGCAGTGGAAGGTGTTTTGCCTCTGTGTGAGTTTCTTGTACTCGTGTACAGTATTCTGCTTAGTTGTCAAGTATTTTACAGCTGTTCAACACCTGGAAGTTCTGACAAATTAATAGCATGCCAACTTTTTTGTCCAATACTAAAAATCCCTACATTAAAATTTCAGGTGTTGGGTCTACCCTGATTCAATCATAGAGTCACCAAGGTTGGAAAAGACCTCCAAAATCATCTAGTACACCCATCCAACTACCAATATTTTTCCACTAAACCACATCCTTTAGTATAACATCTAAATTGGCTTGGGAACAGGCAGATTTTCAGTTTAGACATATTCCTGCTCAGTCTTATCATCTGCTCTAAGAGCAGGTTCAGTTCAACTTCAACTGAATGCAAAATCATTTAATTTTTTTTTTTTAAATTGAGCAACTGCTGATTGCTCTCATGATAGAACTATGAATTCATCAATTGTCTGCATGTGTATTTACTATGTATTTCACTGTACTGCAACTTGTGGGGATTCCCAGTGAAAAATAAGCTTTGATGTGTTTCTGTGGTGCTTTGATGTAGTCTTATACATCTGGAGTAGATTCTGAAGCTTAGGCATTGTCTGTATGGACGTTTAAGTCTGCTTTACCTTTAAGTGTGTGAAAGGCAAAGGTCAAAAACAGATTTTGAAAGCTTACTGCTTGTGAGACTGAATTTTAATAGGGGGGGGAAAAAAGTCAAGACATTCAAATTTCTGCTACTTCTTAATCTGAACTGAGTTACCACTTCCAGAATTTTATTAACATTTGGTTGTTTACTGGAAACAGCTTAAAATAATTCTGCTGTATGAATGCCCTAACAGAACTGTATGATTCATTTCATTATTTATAAATATACAAAATAATTTTCTGAAGTTAAAGATAATTTGGAAATGAGATACCACTAACAGATTGTGACTGTCTGTGACAAACTGTTGATGATACCATGAGATTAAGGTAGCACTAGTGAATTATTACACTTTGAAGTTTTCATTGCAGTACCGTGGTAAGTGATTAATTCAACTTGTGGCTGCGTAAACGTTGAGAGAAGGCGCAACTGATGTGATTTATGAGTGACAGCAAGTATAATGTGTTTGAAGGGCATTGAGTACTAACCAGAAAGTATGTTTGTTCTTTAGCATTGATCCCTCAGTTGTAAACATATCAGATGAAATGGCCAAAACTGCACAGTGGAAGGCTCTGTCCATGAGTACTGAGAATGCCAAAGTAACCAGAGCTAACCTGAGGTAGCTATAATTACTCACATGTTTTCTAACTTTTGTCATGTCTTTGGTAGCTAATTACTGTACTCATATTTATTGAAGTATATATCAGATTATAAGCATACATGGTTTATACATGGACTTTTGAGAGGAACTTGATTTTGAGCTTAATTTTTGCTCTCTGCTCTGAAATCAAACAATGTCAAAGGATGTTGTTAAGTGCATTATTAGTATTTTAATGCTACTTTTAATTTGCTTAATACAGTTGTATGCTACTCTGATAAGTTTAGGGAATCTGAATGCTTTATTAGAGTGTATATGAGCATGTTTGGTCCTGAATATTACAAACGCCAGAGAGAATAAAAGGTAAGTACAGCATTTTCACTGCTGCTTGGATCTTCCACTGGGTTGGTGGGTTTGGATATTTGCCCAACCTAGTTTAGATTTCTAAAAATTAAATTGGCTCAGATAGTATTTTTATTGGATATGAAATGTACTTGAATTAAATACTATCTTGACGCTTGAGTATAAAATGTTTGATGACTAGCTTTGAGAAAAAAGAACAGTATCTTAAATGATTATCTTTGCTTTCAACAGCCCTGAGAAACCAGAAAGTGTGAAAATAAATGTGGAAGATTCACCTGTTGTGAAATACGTGGATGCTGAAACATCTTTATAGAACTGAACCAGGGGGAATTGTGTGTATTTGTGTGTGTGTATATATATCATTGTAGGATATTATACCACTGAAGTGTGATTTCCAATTTAAGGAGTAACTTGTATTTAATTCTGCCATTGTTTAGGGAACTGTAGATATGCTGACATGAAAAGATTTGCTTACAGATCAGTTGAGTGGTAATCACACTTCAGCTATTTATTTTATTGGGAATTTTATTTTCATTTTAAATAGGAATATTGTAATGAATGCCTATTATTTTCAATAATCAATATGTGCATAAAAGTTCAATCAGCTTTTGCTGATGATTACTGGTCCACATCACTTAGAATTTGCCATTACCTCTGTTTATAACGTGCGCTACAGAACTTTGTTTTCCGTGCAGGAAATTACTGCTTGTTTTTGCAGGGTATACTTTTTTTGTGATTTCATAGATCAGATATTAATGTCCTGTTAACATGAATTACTGTGTTTTGTATCTTCACTACATGCTAATGTGTTTTGGATTCTGTCACTCATATTTTACAGAGGAGTCCTAGAGCCCTAAGTCAGATGGCTAAATAACCCTTGAAATACATATAAATATCCTGTTCTGATACTTTTAAATATACCCCTGATTTTTCATTTTCATCCAGTAGCTATATGATTTTAGTAACTGTAGTTACAGTCCCAAGTCAGTATTTGCCATTCTGAAATCTGTGTTTACTCAATATAAATTGAACTTACAGGCAGCAAGTTGTTCTGTAGGAAGTTATACTTGCTACACTAGTGCTCTTGATTTCTTTAGCTGTTTTTATTTACACTTTCCATTGACTTTGAAAAACTAATTTACTCATCTCTAAGTCTGACAATTCAGAGTGTTTCACGTCCTCATCAGAATATCTTTCTTGCTCAATTCATTTTTAAAGTTTATTATATATTTGATTAAACTAGCCACAGTTTAATTCTGTAATAGGTTTATGATCAATATTATTTTATGGATTACAAATTGCTTG
Source organism: Tetrao urogallus (assembly GCF_951394365.1). Classification (NCBI taxonomy): domain Eukaryota; kingdom Metazoa; phylum Chordata; class Aves; order Galliformes; family Phasianidae; genus Tetrao; species Tetrao urogallus. Next base: position 13,925,630 of record NC_136820.1, read on the forward strand.
TGGTATTTCTGTGTACAGTTCTGATTCTCTTCATTGTAAAGGACATATGTGATAGCACACCAACTTATTTTAAGCATTTTATTTATTTTAATTAGTATAAAATTTTATCGTGTTAGAAGAATTGAAAAAGTAAATACTCATTTATTGAAGTAAATGGGATTTTGGAGGTTCATTGATTAAAAATGCATTGATTAAAAAGTGCATTATTGTACTTACGTTTTTGAGGTTTAGTGTTTAGCAGTGTAAAATCTGAAATGATGAGAATTTTATGTGCAAGTGAAAAGCTTGATCAATTACCTGCTGCAGTTTCCATTGCTAATATTTTTTTGCCTTATGCCTTTGTTTTTTGGCTTAAATTTCTGAAGTACTCTTTTTGGATTCTACCAGCCCTTTCTGGATGTATTATAAAGGCTTTAATTAGAATCTGTGCACATTTCAAACTAGAGCATACTGTTAGCTTAATTCTGTTTTGGTAGATTTGTGAGTTTTACTGTGGACTTCGTGGTAAAATTCTCAGTGAATGCAAAGGAGCAGATTTGGAGGAAGGCAGAGTTCATCTGGAAGTACCACCCGAGTTGGAATTCTGGTATTCTTCAGACGAGTAACAATGAGATGAAAGATAATTGTATATTATGAAAATAAACCCATCAGTTGGAATAAGAAGAAATATTTGAAAATAATGCTGAAGTTATATGGGCTGTTAGCCATTCCCATTACACACGATTTAATAGTTTATTTTTTTGTTTTCTCCATTTGACTGAATTGATACGGCAGTTTACTGAAAATGCATAATAGCATACAGCAGTATGAAAGATCCAACCCAAATTCTCATGACAGAGGCTCAGTGGAAAAGCAAGTGAGGTCTGCATTACTAATTTGACTAGTACTGTGTATGACCTCTACAGGGTGATGCCCATTTATCCTTAGATAACGGCGTAGCTTGTGCCTTAGCTTGAGTATTTGCTCTTTCAGGAAATAGCTATTTTCCCTCTAATGAAACTGAGATGCAATGAAAATATGGCAGGCAGTTGCATTATTAAAAAAAAAAAAATACAACCAGCAAACCACAACTGACCAACTCATCTGCTCATCAGTTACTGGCTCTTAGCTGGCTGCTGGTGAATCTAAGAAGGAAAATGCTATTTTGAGCAGTTTACATAGTGTTATCCACAATAAGCTACTTTTGTACCACTCTTCGTAGTAGTATTTTATACGTCATATTCAGAGCCCCATGATTGTTTCCAAAAGTCAGAAGATGATTATAAGCTGCTTAGGTTTTTTAACTCTTCAGTGCCAGAAATCAGGGTTCCCTGGTGCTATACAACTTTTATCTGGCTTCTGCTTTTGAAGGGTTAAAGAACAGCCAATACTGCAGGAAGCAGGTGTTTTTCTTGTGAAGTTTAAAAACAGCTAATGAACCACCAAAGCCCACAAGTCTAACTGCAGTATTTCTTTAATTCTAATTCTGTAGATACTTCCATCAGTGCCAGAAATCCCTTGACTTGCAAAGCAGTTTACAGTGACCTTTAGTTCCAGTGTTCTTTGTTAGTAGCGTGTCCTAGCTTGCACTTTTTCCCCTATGTGAATAGAAGACAATGTGGTATTGAGTGCATAAAAACCCATGGATAACGTATGGTTAATAACTTACTGCTCACTGTGTACCACTTTTGCTTTAAATTTGTGCGTAGTAGAAGTAAAGCTAAGATTATCGCGGACTGTATATTGATAAGTTTTGCCTTAATGGGTGTCAAAGAGCAGTGATAATAACTGTGCACTGATTCTTTCATGGGGTTAAGCCCTATAAAAATTAAGCCAATATGTTTCCATTCCAGCAGTTAGAGGTAAATGAACAGTCCTGCACTTTTTTTTTTTTTTTTTTTAGATGTCTTGGTTTCCCGGAATGGAGCTTAGTGCTACTGTGTATCTGGCTGCAGAGCCGCCTCAGGAATTCCCCAGTCTTCTTTTTTTTTTGGTTTGTTTTGCTTTCCCTTTTTCTAATTTATTTATAAATAAGAATGTTTACATGAAGTGTGGGTCTTAATTTTGACCACTCCATTTAAATTATCATCTAAAATATTTCACTTAAAATGCAGTCTTTTGTTTAAATTAAACTCTACAAAACTCCTTCTCAGTACTTCTCACGTATTACAATGACATGCTTTCATTCTGTTTACATATGCCCAAGTTAATTATACCTTCCTAGATGAATTTTGCAGCTACGACAGAATATGTTGTTGTTTAGGGAAATGTTCCAAATTGCCAAGTTAGACATGGTAAGGTCGCTAGGATAGAATTCAATGCCCTGTTGGGGTTTTTCAACCAAATGTACAGGCCATTTTTTTTTTCTTCTGTGAGTAATGAAAGCTTTCCCATAACTTTTCATTTGCTTCACTTGCATCTTTGTCTTTATGTGGTAGTTTCCTGCCTCGTGTCAGGCAGGTTCAGCTTCTGTAAAATACACCTGTGACAAACCTGTGGTGTCCTGTCACAGAGTCTGCACAGTTTTAAAGGATTGTCTTGTACATACGTTCTGTAAATCTAAGATAAATGACTCATGATTTTCAGTTCACAGTGTAGCCTCTTAGATGAGCATCACAATGATTTTAGTTTTCCTTTTGCTTTCTGTGATTAGTAATGTTTTAATTACTCATTTAGGTAAAATTTATTATAAAGTACAGTACGAATGTGTGAAATACTTTGTTGATACCAACTAATTTATTTTACAGCAAATTTTAAGACTAGAAGCACACAGCTTTGAGTCAGTGTAAGACTAGTGCTATGAATACAAAGCAAATTGCTTAGAATTTTAAGTCCGTTTTATTCTGTAACTTTTTTTTTTTTTAGGGAGAACTTACAGGAACTTCTTAGTTGGCATTGAAGTTAATCTGAAAGACATTTTCGTACTGAATTTAGTATAGTGAGTTTGACAGCCAGTCCTTTTCTACTCCACAACGCTGGGGCGAGGCACACCCTTTGCAATACAGCCCCTCTGCTGCGGCTGCTCCGCGCAGCGCTGTCTTCCGAGGTTCAGCACCCGCAGCTGAGCCGCGCTCTGACCTCAGTGCCGCTGGTCGGAGGCGCCATCACACGCCGTACGGTCCCGCTTTGTACGACCGCTTTTCTAACGGCAGCGACGCTTTCGTACTTTGTAACGGAATCCCAAATGTAGAATCGATCTCCGGTTTGTACAGAGAACACCGATCTCAGACTCAGTCTTCAATGTGAAAGATCCAGCCTTCGTTGTTTTTAATTACTGGTAGAATAAAATTATCTTTTGTAACGTTTCAGAAAGTTGGCAAAAGCAATAAAAATCTACTGGACAATATCTCGCCTTCTTGTATTTGTGCCGGAGAACGGGGCTGCCGCTCCGGCCGGGCGTCCTCGTTCCCATGGCAACGGCGGCCGGCGTCGGTGGTCGCTAGGGTATCCTCGCGCCTCCAAGCACGGCGCCTCGCGATTGGCTGCAGCGTCGTCCGTTGCCGAAGAAGACGACGTGCGATTGGCCGTCGGCTGGGGCCGCGTTCCGGACGAAGCGGTGAAGCGGTGGCGGAGGCTGCGTGCAGGGACTGCCGCGTGAGTGGGGCAGGGCAGGGCAGGGGTGCCCCAATGCAGCCGCGTGAAGAGAGGCTGTTAAGCCGTGCCATAAGGGCCGACCGCAGGCCCCTGTCTGGGAGGGAGCCGGCCCGCGGGGAGGGCGGGGGAGGTCGGGGAGTCAGATGGTGCGGCCGTTGTGTGATTAACGTCGCGGAGAGGTACGATGTAAAGATGTCAGAGGTGTTAAAAAAACAAACTGAAACGTGATGTTAGCATTTGGGGATGCATGCAGATGTGCTATGTGGTATAAGACACATTAAAGTTATCAAGTGCTGGGGTGGGCCTGCCCAGTCTTAAGTAACGCATGGGAAGTGTGGGGAACCGGTTTTGCGCTGTGTGCCATCCACCAGCCTGAGGTCACATCCAGCACTGGGTCTCCTTGGCGAGCTAGAAGTAATGTCTCTTGGGTAAGAGCTGCATTGTCCCCACCCTAGAATCATAGAATCATTGGAGTTGGAAGGGATCTTCAAAGGTCATCTAGTCCATCTCTATGCAATGAACAGTTCAGGTTGCTCAGAGTCCCCCCAGTCTGACCTTGAATTTCTCCAGGAATGGGACATCCACCACTTCTCTGGGCAACCTGTGCCAGTGCCTCATCACCCTATTGTAAATGACTCCTTCCTTATGTCCAATCTAAATCTCCTCTCTTTTAGTTTGAAATATTTTCTCCTTGTCTTATCACAACAGATTCTGTTAAAGAATCTGTCCCCTTCTGTCTTACAGCTTTGAATACTTGAAGGCTGCTCTTAGGTCTGCCTGGAGCCTTCTCTTCTCGAGGCTGAACACCCCCAGCTCTCTTAGCCCGTCCTTGTAGAGGAGATGTTCCATGCCTGGGATCATTTTTGTGGCCCTGCTCTGGGCACAATCCAACAGGTCCACATCTCTGCTCTGCTGAGTATTCCATATCTGGATGTAGTACTCTCGGTGAGTCTTCACCAGTGCAGAGTAGAGGGGCAGGATCACCTCCTTCTACTTGCTGGCCATGTTTCTTTTGATGCAGCCTAGGGTACGGTTGGCTTTCTGGGCTGTAAGGCCACATTACTGGCTCATGTCCAGCTTTCCATCCAACAGTACCCCCAAATGCTTCTTGACAGGATGCTGTGCTCTATCCTTTCATCTTTCAGCTTGTATTTGTAGTAAAGGTTGCCTCGACCCAGGTGCTAGATCTTGCACTAGGTTTCTCGAGCCTGTCCAGGTCTCTCTGGGTGATCTCTTTCCCATCCCTCAGGTGTGTCACATCGCACAGCTTGTTGTCATCTGCAAACTTACAGAGGATGCATTTCATTCTACTGTTGATGTTACTGATCAAGATATTAAAGGGCAGTGGTTCCAGTATTGACCCCTGAGAGACACTTTTCGCTAATCTCCATCCAGACACTGAGCCATTGACCATTGGGTATGATCTTGCAGCCAATTCCTTGTCCATCAAACAGTCTACTTATCAGATCTCTTTCTTTCAATCAGTAGAGAAGGGTGTTACTAGGGACTCTCCCACCTTCCTTCTAACAGTGTTGTCCCCAGCCTTGCACCTTCACTGATCTGTGTGTTCAGAAAGCACTAAACCCTCCCTCATAGTTCCCAGTGTCTCTAGTCCCCCACAGGCCGCCTGATAAGCAAGGCAAACAGCACGGATTTCATACAGCTACATATGGTTCTTGCCTTGGTGGAAGGCTGCTATCTACCCCTCAGAAACCTACTTTTCCTTCATCTATGAGCTGCAGATTGGCATTGTGGGCTTAGGCAGAAAATGCAGATACAAGATACGATCTGGAAAAAAGCCCAGAGTCTCGCACTGTGTGTGCCCAAGAGCGTGAAACAGGCCTGGCCTTTTATGGCTTCCCTAGAACTGGTTTGGTGCAGAGGGAAAAGCAGGGGACTGTGTTTCCATTTGTTGGGAAAATGGGAGCTTCATTTGGAATCCTAGTTTATCTTCAAAGAATCTTCTAAGAAGTGACTGAATGAAATTCAAGAAGAAAATACATGCATATGGATGTTTTCATATAAACATGCAGATTTCCACATTGATTCAGGTGATGCATCTTGTGAGAAGAACTCTTCAAATGTTGTCTGTACATTTTCATGGGTTGGGAATTTCTAGGCTTCTACTGCCCCATGGTGTCTCTTCTGACTGCCATGCTGTCCAAGAATGAGAGGGATGCAGTCCAGCCCTTTGCTGGAGAAGTAAAAGTACATCTTGGGAACTTTTTAGTCTTCTTTGGTGCATCCTTAGCCAACATTTGACCACATTTGAAATGCATTTGTAGTGTGCTGATAGTTGCTCTTTTAAGGAGTGATTTTTCATCTGACCTCACACCCAGCTTATGGCATTAGATAAATTCCTATCTAACAACGACATGAAAAGTCTTCTACTCCTTTATCCAGCTCAAGCCAGTTAAACTTCTGTATATAGTTACGTAGTGGAACTCAGCCACTAGGGTGATTAAGGAAGGAGTTTGTGATCAATCAAGCAGCTAGTTAGATTACAAAGCTGTTTGTATCTGTCATCTGCATCCAGTAGTTATTGCTAATAATATTATGAAGAACGTAAGATATCTTTTTGTTCAAGAGTGTTTTTAAACATTACGCTGCAGTTTATGGAAATAATTTATTCTCCAATATGTCTTTTGTGGTTTTGTTTATTTGGGGGTTTCTTTTCACCTTCTGAAGCTTTATGACCTTGTGTTTTCTGAGACAGACTGGGCCACAGATCAAATCTTTGTGGTGATTCCTTTGTCTCCTGTTTCTCATCATGTGGATTTTTTCTGACAGGGTTCTTGGAACGTTCCTTGTCCTATCCTGCACACCAACACTGTTAGAATGAATCCATCTTTCTATGTGATTGCGTTATGATAGCTAATTAAATGTAATTATCACTAGTTATAATAAATTAGTTAATATTTTTCTCATTTCATTGTTTTAAATGAAGTTGAATAAGGCTCTATCTGCGCTGTGAGGATATTTTCCTTAATACATTTCTATTTTTTAAAGTTGTCCAGTCTCAATCTTTCTCTACCTGACTGAGATGCAGGTGTTGTTTTGTTTTGTATGCATTACTCATGAAGCCAGCTTACTAGCTAGTAAGATAGTTAATAGTCTGGCTCCATGGAAATTTCTTCTGGCACAAGTAAAGACAAAACACAGGGGTGGGAATGAACTCGATGGTTTCAAGAAGGGCAGGTAACTGCGTGTGAATCAATAAGGACATTTTCCACGTCTGTTTTCTCTCAGGGTTATGGCTGGTACATGGAAAACAAGGGGTTGTTTCCTGTGGTACCCATCACTCGGGGTGTGGTGCTTGTGCACCCACATGGTTTAATGACTGGCTCCTGATGAAAGGGTTTTCTGTGCTTCTCATAGCTGTGCACTCCTGTCCTTCCCCCCCCCCCCCCCCCCCCCCCGCCCCTTCTTTGCAAGCAGCTCATTGGGCTGCTGTAATGGTGACCTAAATTTGTAGCACACTGCCTGTACGAAGAGAAGCACATGGCTCTTTGCCTGTTTAGTTCTCTAAACTCTTGGATTTGGACCAGATAAACTGAATAAGTGAAAGGGAGTGGCAGATTTTGTGAGGGGTCAGCAGCTGCCATTTTCACCAGCAGACGGCTGTTCTATTGGTTTAACCCTGGAGGCAAATTGAAGGGCTCAAACGCTTTAAACCACAATGATAAATTCTTTGTTCTGCGTATTATCCCTGCCCTTGTACACCAACGGTACTTGGGGACAAGCTATAAGGTGATCAGGGTTAACACAGAGGATTAGTTGTAACCTGATTCAGCTTTTCCAGTCGAGCAGACGGTGCAGCCTTGTGATGCCATGCTGGCAGATGGAGGTTGTGCAGGGTCATTCAGCAGCTGTGGGGCTGCCCACTTTTCATTCTAGTATTTACTGACTTGTGCACGCTCAGTGTCCTCTAGGAAACAGAGACAGCTTCAGGATGAACCCTCTGCGTTGGGTGAGGGTTGTGTCCCTGGGTGTGCTGCATTCCTTCTTTCTCAGACAGCAGTGAATGAAATTTGGCTTCACGTTGGAAACATCTGCACCTATAACAGCAGTGAGCCTCTAAAATATTACTCAGATACTATTCTGTTTCTTCTTGACTAAGGCACCACTTTGTGGTGCAGATCAGTGGCCTGGCAGCTGTAAAGCAAGGTTGAGTGTGATCTGTGGATGAAAGGTTTCACATTTGTGAGGTATTTTGTAGATAATCATGAAGACCTCAGAGTTTTGAATGTAACCTTGACTGTACTGGAATCCTACTGTTTTACATGTTGAATTTTCTAGGATTTATCTGTATTTACTCATGGTTGGTTTGTGTTTGATTATTTGGTAAGTGATTGAAATCTGTTCTTTGTATGTATGTATTCTTGAGCAAGTTGATAATTCGGGAGAGTCACTGTACTGGTGTACACCTGTGAGGTGATGGTTACATCATGCCATGCCTCAGCAATGTGCCAAATGGATTAGGATACTGGGGAGAGGATAAGAAACAAAAATATTACTAAATCAAGTTGTGGAAATCTGTACTCATGAGGTTTCTTATATATGCCTAACAATGTACCTGACTTCTCGTAACTTTCGCTGCTTTTGAAGGAAATTACATGAATTAATTGAGCTGCCTTCATTTAATCTAAGATGAAGGGTTTTGTCTACTTACTGGTAGAACTGATTCTATTTCTTTTCATTCCCTAGTGATAGCTGGTACCATGGGAATGTTCTGAAGTGTTTTTAATATTGCTTTTGTTGGGATGCATGGAAGAGAATAGTGGAATTTCTTGGGGATCAAGATCCATTGTTCTTTATGGGATTACCAGTGGTAGGATAAAGGCTTTTTTCGTAGAACAGAAACAGATGAACTGGTCTTATAGGACACTTCCCAGAGTGAATTAATGCAATGCTTGGGTTCATGCTGTCAGCAGTTGCATTTTGGTTAATTTTGTGTCTAACATGGGAATGTATAATTGAGAAAACAACTCTGATTTTTCAGTAGGAAGCAGCATCTTCTGGTTTGTTCGTATTCCTTTTGTTTCCATCCTGGTTGTCTTCGTTTCTTTGCCTTTATGAGGAGGAGGAATAAAAATCGATAGCAGAGTCTGCAGAGTCTGACAGTGGTGCTATATTTTCATTTTTTAAATCACAGGTGCTCTACCGATATGATTCGGCTGTATGTAGTTCTCTGAGTAATTCTTCAGCTCCAGCCTGCTTCTGACCATCTCCTTTTTTTCCTCTTGCACTAAATGAATACTAAACCAATATGCTGCACCAACATAATTACCCTCACAGCAGAAGGAGATTCCACATGATTATTTTCTCTTTCTACAACTTACTGAACAAATATGTGAAGGCAACAAAACATGGGTGTTAGTGGGAAGTCTGAGCTACTAATGTGACACTAATGTAACACAAATAGACTGAATGTTTGACTGCAGTGAATCTAATGTATAGTATTGACTCTCCTGAGGCCAAGCCATTACAGCTGTGTTCACCTATTGAAATAAGCTTTATGTCCTACTTTGCAAGAGAAGCTGAGTGCTATGGGTATAAAGCATTCAACTGAAATTCAGAAGACTCAGATTCCAACCTCTACAGAAAATTTATCTGATTGTTTTCTAGACATGTAATACATCAGCAAAAGGTATTACATCACGTATGATTGTCAGATACCTCCTTTTTCTTTCCTTGATCCATCTTTTGTAATTACATAGTTAAGGTATTGTCTCCTATATTGTCTGAACAATACCTTGTATGACACAAACTTAATGCCAGTCTCTAAGCGCTACTTTAATACACACAAGCCATTGTGAGAAATAATGGTAAAAATAAGCAAGAGGAGGAAAAATACTAATAAAAGGGAAGCACAGTAGTAAGACAGCTAGTATTATTTACCTTCACCAAAAACTTGTTGGGAAAGAAAGTCTTCTGTATTTTACATTTATAAATTTCTCGTTAACATCTGGAATTCTAAAAGGTATCCTCATTTAATGCCTAAGGTTTCACGTTTACTGAAGGCTAGAGCTGTTTTTTTTGTCTTGTTTTGTTTCTGGTTGTTTTTTTTTTCTTTTCCTTTTCATTTAGTTGTGTAAGCAGACGTTTGGTGCTTAACGCTCCAATGATATAGCTCTATCTTTTTTATTGTTAAGGAAATGAGTGCTTTAGTCGTGTGATGATGAGACTGATGCACAATGCCTGATCAGGACAAAAAGCTGAAGAGCACAGAAAAAGCAACAGACGAAAAACCTCATGGGATTTCTATGAGGTATAGTATCTGATGTCTTACTTTGTTTGAACTTCAGCAGAACCCGTGTGGAATTTGTACTGGCTGCCAAAGCAGAATGCTTTAATTTGAAATGCAGTATAAACATGACGACTGTTACTCTGGTCACAAAGTTTATTTACACCTCTGTTGACTTAAGGCATTCTGGAGAGGTTCTAAATTCTTTTCCATGCAAAATGAGGACAGTAGACAATTTTATTTTCTGTCAGTAGCACTGTTTATTGATTTTCTTTACTCTTAAGAAGTACTTTTATGTAACTATTAATATATATACTATGCTGTTGTGTTTTATTGTAGAGACTACTCTGACCTTAAAAGACTTCAGTCTCTCTTAAATGCTCCATCAAGCAAACAACAGGTATAATATATATATATTTATATAATAATAAATTATATAAAATAATTATATAATTATATAAATAATATTTATATAGTAATAGCTATTATTAAACATGCTGTATAACTGTATAATCACAAATACAGTTGACTAAGGTTTGTAGCACATGCTTGTGATATTGTTGTGTTCCATTATGATTAATTGTGTTAGTAAAATCTTGTGTAGTGTATGTGGTGTCCTTTTTTTTCCTTCCCCCTTGGCAATAATATAGCACCTCTGTGAGATAAATCCTACTCAGAAAAGTTGGAAGAATGAAGCTGAGCCAATTCCTGTCCTACTCTGCCATAATCTTTATTTAAACAGGAAAAAAAATTATTTATTATAATCTTGAACAGGTTGTATTCAGGTATTAACAGACATAGTCAAGTAGCCTTGTGAATTTATTTTCTTCAAAGCCCTTCCAAAATTTCTGTAGAAGATAGGATTAGAGATTTATTAGTTACAATATGTAATAAACTAACAAGTAATAAAGTAAGAGTAATAAAGTACAGAAAATTAAAAATCAGCATTTTAATCATAAGCAGTTTGTCTTCAGAGAATAATAATTCAGCTAAAACTCTTCTGGGCATAAATATTATAAGTGCTTGAAACTTTTAGGATATTGTAAAATCTTCACCTCAAATCATTTGATGGAGCTCGTGCTTACCATTTGAAGCAATGAAAACCAACATGTGAAGATGGGTGTGAGTCCTGGGAATATCAAAGCAATTTATTTCTTTCTATTCTGTAACAAGAATATCCCAAAGTAAGGGAACTGTCCACGGAATACAGGAGTTATTCATTTCCTTTCTTGGGTAGAGACATGGATTGCTTCTGAGCCGAAAGCTGAAACTTCAATTTCTAGGACCTAGAAGAAATATGGGGGCTGTGCACATAGATGATGTGTGTGTTGGAGATTCTCTTGTTACAAATTTAAAAAGGCTGCTTTCTTCACATTTCATATATCTCCGTGTGTTTGTTTTCCAACCTTGCTTTGCATCGGTTTTCTACCACTTCAGTATCATAGGATGTATGTGTTTGTATTTTACAATGGCAGTTATAGATCAAAGATTTAACAGCATCTATAGTTCAAGTGAAAAACAGAAAAGGTGATTTTGTGTGTTAGAATTTTTGTAAAATTTTTTGTCTCATCAGTGCCTCCTCTTTCCTCCTTAGCTTTCAGCTACACATTTTGAAAATGGTCAAATCAGCACAAGATCTCTGCAAAATGTCAGAAGTGATGGACAAAAACTCCGTTGTCAATGGCAAGAGTCAACTGAAGCTGTTGAGCTTGAAAACTTTAGGTAAAAGAAAGAGCCAGTATGATGACACTGTGTCATATTTCTGAACATCTTTTTGTGTCTTAGTCTTGTTGAGTTGTGGAAATCATTTATATTTTGTGTCTCTTACTTGTAGTTTCATGTCAACCTGCTGAGATGTTAATGATGCAATTCTATTTTTGCTAAACCTAAGTGTGAATATTTTTGCTTTGTAAGTTTGACATGTGCTTCTATTCAATAGAGGGAACTGTTGAAAGTTAATATATTCAATTTAAATAAAGTAATGGCTTGTTTGGAAAGCTTTTATTATACCGTTATGATAGATTCACATTATGCAAGTCAGACTGTTCTTCAAAATTATTACTGTCTGAAAACCTGAAATTATGTTATTCTATTGCAAGTGCTTGTATGACACTTCTTCATTTTTCTTATTGGCGTTAAGTTTTGACTTGTTAAAACATAACTACCAGCTCAGCATTTTCCTTTTTTTTTTTCTTTTTCTTTTCTGCCATTAGTGTGACCTACAAGAATGAGAGAAATTTTAGCCAACATCCCAAACACAAGCTGTTTCAAGACATTTTTACCGCTTTAGTTAAGAACAGGTTTAACTGCAGGTCAGTATATTAAACACATTCATTTCCAATGAGGAGAGATCACTCTTTCTTGCCTTAATCAATGAATGAACATGCATGGATAAGGCCTGGTATATATGTTTCATAAACAGATGTCTGTGTGGAAACTTGTAGCTTCATGTTTTTACATAATCTGAGTTATAATTTTAAAATGATGATTTTGGTATTAGCTTTGAAGTCAAAATGCTTGGGTGGCTGGGAGTGAAGAAGGAAGGATGGAGTATTTTGTTGAAATTTGAACGACCAAAGTTCTAACAACTGCTTGATAGTTTGTAATCTATAGTTTGTTTTTCTAAATAATTCCATTCTTATTTTGATTTTTTTTTCATTTGCATTTTATAGAAGAAGCTCTTTCTTAGGCTGCTCTTATTTGGATGAGCAGGAAAATTTTGCGAGATCTTCAAAAATGGAGGGGTGAAGAACGTTTGCTAAAAAGTACCTCAGAATTTCAGGATTTGTATTAATATTTACCACTGCTATATGCTGTATTTTCCCTTTTTGAATATCAGATACTTTTTATGAAGAATTCTCAGCGCAAAAATTTGAAGGAGGAATCCCAAAGCATTTAAATCTGCTGATATGTAACAAATAGATTTTACAGATGTACTCGAAAAATACCACAAAATTTGCACAGTTTGCTTGGACCCCATTGGCAGAATTAACTGAGGAACCATCTTATCTTTGATAATTTAAGTATGATTACAAAGGTGATTTAGTTGCCCTTTGTAAGTATTTTATCGTGGATGCGATGGTTTCTGGTGTTTGGAACTACTGCCACTGCAGTGGGTCAGAATTGTAGAATGGTCTGCATTACACACTTTTGCAGGTGTAACTATGTTGATTGGGATGCCAAAAAAAATCCAGCACACTTACTTACCAGCATCACTGTGTTGGCAGAAGTTAGAGATGGTTCTGTTGGCAAGAAAGCCGTGAAAGCTTAGCTTAAGTTATTTGGATATGAAGTTTAACAAAGCAGGCAGAAAAAAATCCTGCTGGCATATGGTGAGTATTACACTGAGTTCTCTAGTAACAGGAAATGTAAATGTAGCTATAGTAGAAGAGGCCTGCAAATGTCAACCAGGCTCAGAGAATTACTGTTTCTGCACAGAAATATGACAAATTATTTGCCATTGAAGATATTCACTGTCAAGAGTCAAAATGTTTTGAAAGAATAACTTTGAAGAACCACCAGTTAAAGTGAGCTGAGCTGAAAATAGTTTTCCAATCTGACATACTAACTTTTGCCTACCAGTATATTGTTGCTGCCCATGAAAATCATGCACTTTTCTTAAGTGGCTGAGTATGGAAGCATACTATTATTTTGGGCAGAATGTTGGTATAGAAGGAGTGAGATTTTGCTAGTATCTGTTTGCAAAACATTTTATTTTTATCAAAATATTTTTAGGCATTGGCATCTTTCCCAACTGCAAATGATAAATTAAGAACTGCCATATCACGTAGACTTCTGTTCCTTGGAATCTTGCCCAGATACAGATTCTGTCCTCTCAGTTAAAAACAACAAAAAAATCCCTGAAGATATCTGAATTTAGGTTTATTTTAGATGGGAAAATAGTGATATATACCTTCAACAGACAATGGAAATAGTTATTCTGTTACTGGTATTTATACAGGACTGCTGTCCCTAGATGCTTTGTGCTTTCTTCCAAGTCTTGGTCTTGAACTGTATACCGAAACAAAAAAAGAGGAAATTCTATTAGGAAGTATAATCCTGTATCGAGAATATTTAAATGTATCACTTTGTCACTATGTTGGAGAATTGCTCAGAATGGGATAGAATTCTATGGTGCTGTATATTCTTAAGTTGTTACAGGCCAATAATCTTATAGTCATTTGCTTCCTGTATCAAAATCTTTTGTATAACACTTATGTGTTTGTACTTGTTTATTGTATTTGCTTTATGCTTAGGACATTTGTTTTACAGGGAATGGGTTAATCAAGCTTCATCCATCCATTTTCTTAGAGTATTAATCTGCCTGAGATTATTAATAAGAGATCCACACTATCAGGTCTGTATGTCAAAGTATTTTTTTCTTGCATGAAAGGATACATTTACGCATCATACTTACGGTTCTGTTGTTAAATGTACATATAAATGTGTACATTCTTGTGAATGCATACTTATTACATATATGTGTGTATATACCTGTATTTCTATGTCTGAAGATCCAAGTGTGTTGCAAACAGGTTGCACATATGAACTCTTGCTGCTATTGGATAACTTGCTCAATTTCTGATATAAATTTTGTAGCTTCTCATGTTGCTAACCCTAATAAATAAGCTTTAAATTTCCATAACAGATGGACCATTGCCCAGAGCCCTAGACTACATATTTACTTTACCTCTCTATATAGATATGTAAAACTTTCATAATGTAGCAAGTGAAGAAAACTGAAAGCTGCCTATTTTTTCTAGCAGCCCAGTTCTCTGGGTTACAGACAGCTTTAAAATGTGTTTCTGACGATTATAGCCGTTATTCATACGACTAAACCCCTGACATCTGTTAGGATATTTGTTTTCATGTATTTCTTTTTAATGTGTACCAAAGATTATACTTACTGTTCTGATGTTAGAGCCTTTCAAATTTCATTTCTATAATTTATTTATTTACTTAAGTAATTCTAAACTCTGAAATTGCTAAGCATATCTAAAATCCATTGTCTTTGGTTGCTAGAATTACCATTTCTCAGCACTCGTGACAATCAGGGTACTTATGTTCAAGTGTCTCTTACTGCAGTGTTTTCTGTATTTTGATCCTTTTTTGTTCTTTTTTTTTTTTTTTTCTTTTCCTTTTAGGAAATCCTCTACAGCCTGGGTGGGATTGAAAATCTAGCTCAGGTAAAATTCCTCATGGAAATGTTGTCTACAAAGCTGTATGCTGCCTTATTATGAGTGGAATGAAATACACTGTAAAAAAGCAGTGTACATATGCTCTTGTTTTTTGGAAAGAAGTAAGTTGTATTCCTCTGTCTGCATATAACCAGTTGGTGTGCTTTTTCACTAGTTCATAAACGATCTGTCCTTATAACTTAGCAGTATTTAACCCAAGACTTTTCAATAGAAGGCTTAACAAAGGCCTCTTGAGCTAAGAATTACGGAAGTCAGCACAATTGATTCATTCAAAAGAAACCGTAGACTTTTGAAGGAAGAGGTTTATAAGCTCCCTGAAATTAAGCAAATGACTTCTCAAAGGTAAAAGCATAGCAATAAAATGGTTGAACAGATTGAAATTTGTGAACATTATCGCTAATCAACTGCTGCGTTGTTACTGCCTTATGTTAACATTGCTTTAGTTCTGAATTTTAATACTTGTTCTTCAATGAGTGGGAGCTGCCCATGTATCAGTGAAATCTTAAATATGCTTGAAACTGAGACTGATTGTTGAGAGTTTGCATTCATGAAAAATCAGAATTTGTACATTTTGTTTAAACAAATGTATCTTTCTGGAATGCAACTATCTTTCATTCTTATTTACTGTGCCACGTGTTTATTTCAAATAAGTAGTGGTGTGCTACAGCTCCTAGTTCAGACAGTCACCTGTCTGAAATGTTCTTGATGTTATGGGAGTCAAAGATTGTTTCTAATATAGTTTTCATTCAAGTAGTTTGATGATTTTTGGTGATATGGTTTCACTTAACTGTTTTCACTCTCAAGTGTTTTGAGGTATATTGGTAGAAAGCACCGATTAAATTATTGTTACCGATGATATTTTACATAGTATACTGCTACTGTAATTCTAGCCTCTCTGTACTATATGCTTGAAACCAATTTAGGTTACCTATACAGTTTTTTGGAGACTGCAAAATGCCACCTCATTAAGGATTTGTCCAATATTGAAGGATTGTAAATATTAAAAAAAAAAACAGTATGTAAAGACCAACATGTAAGTGATGCTGGGAATCTCATCATGATTTTGTGTGCTAACAGAAATTACATCCTTGTGATAATTTTCATTTCTCAGATGATTGTTTCACTCAGTAGCTATTAGAGAAATATAAAAAGGCAGACCATCGTTTCCCACCTGTTGGATTTGTTCAACCAGCCCCACAGCTCCTGCTGGTCACCATTGTGTATGTTGTGCAGAATCTGAACCTGTGGACTAGCTTTTCCAAACAGCAGCCAAAAAAATGCTTATGAAAAGTATGAGAATGGGAACATCAAGTGATAATTCAGTTCTACAGAAAACTTTTCAAGCTCACAGCTTGTAAAAAAGGAATTTTGGCCCTAGGAGTAATGTTTTTGTATTTGCTGCTCTGTAACGGATTTTCCACTGCTGGAAATTTTTCATTTGACTTAGAATTCTTCTATATTCTATACTTGTATACTTCTATATTCGATGCTATTCTGTACTTCTAATACCTCTTCTGTACTGTGACAAGTTTTACAGCTAAATATGAGTCCCATTGCGAACGTACGTTTTTATGAAACAGATGCGCCATCTACCGGCTGTTATCACGCCTAACGCCCTGGATCTGTGAATTAATTAATTAATTAATTTGTTTCCCTTCTTGTAGCATATGGAAACAGTAGCAAATGGCTATCTAGATTGTGGAGAAGAGAAACATAATGTAGACAAGTTGGTCAACATGACATGTAAGTGATTTTGCTAACATAAATAGTTAATAAAGCTTTATTAAGATAATAGTTAATAAAAGCATAATAAAGTGCTCTAATGATATTTTTCTGTGAGGTGAAAAAATGTTGAAAATACTTGAAATGCTTGAAATGCCTGTAATTAATATATTAGTAATATATTACTAGATTCATCGTAGGCATCATCATGAATGTATGAAGAGAACTGAAATTTTTGTGGAACAGCATGTCTTGTTTTGATGCATGTGTAATATGTCTTAAGAAATTAACTGCTGTAAGAAATAAAATAACAGAGTAAAATGAGCTAGTCATGATTCGAATAGCTTACTCTTCTTTTGTTATGAAATTAATAAAATGAAAAATACTAAGTGGTAAAAATCCAGAAATTGTGACTCCCTTTGTTCCATAGACATTCTTCAAAAGATTGCTGCTGTTAAAAATCAAAGAGAATGGGTTATAGCAAGTGGAGCACATAAAGTAAGTGCTTTATAAAATTATTTATCAAAACCAATTAGCTGCTTAACTAAATGACTTATCCACTTCAGACTTAGTTAACACTGAGCTCCTAATAATGCTAAGTTGGTAGAGCAAGATAATCTAAATTCTGTTTTCTTGGTATGAGTTAGCATAATATATGTATTTTTCTTGTATATGACATAATTGATCTAATGCATGGTTATTAGTTGTTCGAGGTAGTTGAATCCTAAATGTTTCAAATAAACCAATTCCAGTAATTGAGTGTACACTGTCCTGAACTACATACTATTATGACATAAATTGTTTTTAAATTTCTGCTGTGATTATTCACTTAGACAACACTGTGTGTTGGCAAGGTATTGGCCAACCTTGCTAGAGATTACAGCTAACATAAGGGTCAACACTTAATGTATTTTATTGCTGATTTCTAGCCAAACTCAGTAATGTTAGGGATAAAAATCAGTATAACTAGTGATTTGTGATTCTATTATGTTGCAGTTGGAGATTATGAATAGGTAATATTTTTAGAAGATCTAGACAAATATGATTTTTTTATTTGATATACATAATTAACAACATGTATATGAGGTCTTAAATTATGTACTGCATAATTTAAACACAGGCTTAAAAATAGCTTTTTACATCGGAAGGTCTTCATCTAGAGTTTTGAAGTGTTTTGCACAGGAACAGTTATTACAAAGTTACATTAAATTGGACAGACACTTGAACAGTCTTGAGAGATACATCCTTAAATATGAAACATCTTTGTTTGGCCTAAGTCTGTTTGTATTTGTATGTACCCGGAGCATATTTTAAAAGTCCCTGAAACTTTCATTGTATTCTTTAAGACACTTGTATCTTAATTCTCAAAATTTGTGACTTTTCAGTACATCATTATTATTTTGTTTGAGTCATAAAAGAAAAATGTGAAATTTATATTCATTTATCTTGTTCCATATTTTATTTTTTAGACCTTAGTAAATTTGTTATCTGCCAGAGACAGCAATGTGCTTCTGGGTGCTCTCCTTGCCCTGATTAGCTTAGCAGAAAGGTAGGCTCGACTTCACATGCTGTTCACAATAAGCATTTTATTGTTTTGTCTTGATGTAATATTAAAATTGCTGCTTGTGTGGAAGACTTCTTTAAAAAAAAAAAAAAGAAATCTTGTTCTGTACAAGTCTAGGAAGTATGTTTCATATTACGTTAAATTAGTAAGAAAGAGAAATTAAAACGACTTTACTAGCTTCTAAGTAGAAACCTCAGTCCTTGCATTAATTTACACTTCTCACTTGTGCGGAGAAGTTTGCAAGACTGGAGTCATGGGAATCCCTCTGTTGTCCCTGTGCAAGATTCTGTAATTCTTACTGATTTACACCTGTATAAAAATATTTTATATTAAACTCAGTAGAACAGTACTCCACAATAAACAAAACTAATACTCTTCAGTGTAGTAAATTATCATATGATTGTTTGAGTTGGATGGGACCCATAAAGTTCATGTAGTCCACTCCCCCTGCAATGAAGAGGGACGTCTTCAGCTATATCATAGTGCTCAGAACCTATGCATAAGGAACACATGCATCTATGTACATGTATCTTCTCTTTTCTAGTGACCATTTTAAATAAAGATGTTTGTTTTTTCTCTTTTTCTCCTGTTGTGAGCAGGAATAGCAGAAAGAAAAGGGGAAGATACAGCATCTTTCATTTGTAATAACTTAATTCTTAATGTATTCTGGACTTGTATAACAATTTATTTATATAACAAATGAAAAAAAAAAAAGAGGAAAATTGTAGAACTGAAAAGAGTAATACAATTCCTTGAGATCAGTGAAAAGTTAACTACTAACTTTTCTGTTTGCCCCCCCCCCAATGTATTTCATTCTATTTCTGTTTCAATTTATGGATTTTAAAAATATATATACATTTTAATAATTGAGATAATATTTCAGTCTTGATGTACCCCATTTGCTTGATTTCTAGCATGAAACAAATTAAATACATTTGCACCTTTACTTTTATGCATTCAGATGTTCACTTTTATGGTTTTTTTTCCTAAGAAAGTCAGAAACCATTGCAGTGACAGACTTGACATGACTTATCTGTGGCTCTAAGTATTTGTGATAGTATTAGATAAGATTGGAGGAAGAGATACTGGTCAAAAAAATGTATAAGGAATGAGAATAAAGAGCAATATGTTTTTGGTATACATTAATTTGATATAAATGCCAGGAATAATCAATTTCCAGTCCAGAATGTAGGGAGAAGATAAGTGAGCTCACTGTTGTTGAGAATTTGCTGGTGATATTACGCGAATACGATTTGCTTTCTAAAAGGTGAGAGTTCACTTATGGATTAATCATGTTGAAGTATTTTTGACTTTTTCTCATTTAGAGATATATTTGTTTACAGGAATTAGATAATGTGCCATATTAATATTCTCAGGGTGAAGTTCTGAAACCTATGTATTTTCTGTCAGCTACAGTACATGTTAAAATAGTTGATATAGCAATGTATTTTCTATTAATTCTGTTATAGACTCACTTTCTGATGATGTTCTACAGTGCAAATAAATTGTAATGTTACTATAAGGTGATAGAAAAATGTTTTGTTTTGTTTTTTTTTTTTTTAAATATATCTTCTCTTAACTGCTGAAACCTGAATGGTTAGATGGAAAGTATTGAACTTGTATACGTGTACTCATATACGTGAACTCGAATACATGGAGCTGCTGGAGTTTATGTCAGAGGCTGTGTGAGAACCCACATCACTCTAATAAAAAAATTGTTATGATCCTTAAACACGCTTTAAGCTCAACTGAGCTTGTTAGCTCTTAGTGACATATCTCTAGTAAGAAATAGAACGACTTTCAAAGCTGACATTTCACATATGTTATCCACATTTAAAATCAGAATTTTTTTAAAAAATTGTGTTTAATTACTTCACCTATGTAAATTATTTTGCATATGATTAGAAATAATGAAAATGCCAAAATCTTTTTACTTCATTTCTGCATTTGAAATTACATCGATCATATGTAAACCAAAGGGTTTTAAGAAAAATTGGAATTTGAATGTTGGCAGGATGCTGATGAATTTCATTGCTCATTACAAATAATTTTAAGTTCAGGTAGGGATTTTCATGTCTCATCAAACATGAATGCAACTTTTTGGTCTCAAGTGGAGATGGAAATCCCTAACCATAGTTGCTCTAGAAAATCCATCTTAATTACATTGAAATGAATGGAAATGCAGTAGGATTTTGTGAACATTTTATTCAAACCATACAGGTGAAGAATCCAGATTCGGGTTATTCAGTTTCCACTGATGAAGTTTACACTTGTACACATAATTTTCACAAATGCATTACTACTTGTTTTACTTGTAATGCCATTGGCAAGAAGTTTTCTTTAAACTCTTCTTCTTTTGTTTTTCAATATGTGGTCTATTTTGTTTTTTAAACATTTGCTGAATTTTCTCCTCTTTGCTGATATACAAATTAACAACGAATCTCTTACTGAATTTTTTAGGCTTACAGCAGAGTTGTTACGTCTTCTCTGTGCAGAGTCACAAGTCAAAGAACAAGTTAAAATTTATGAAGGAGTTCCAGTTTTGCTCAGTTTACTCCATTCTGATCATATCAAGCTTTTGTGGAGTGTAGTTTGGATTCTTGTGCAGGTTTGTGAAGACCCTGAGACTAGCGTGGAAATCCGGATTTGGGGTGGAATCAAGCAGCTACTTCATGTATTACAGGGGTAGGTTTCCTTTCCTGAGCATTTTGCCAATTACGTGAGAATGTGCCATCTTTTAAGATACATTTGACCACTCTCATTTTATCTGGTAGCATTGCATCTAATAGTCTTGCTCAGTTGTGTCTGATGTCTATAGAAATAAAAAAGCAATTTTAAATATAATGAAAAATCTGGATTTTTTTTTAAGCTATGCATATTTTATTGGTCTCTTACAGTGTTTTTCATGTTTTTAATTTTAATTTTTTTTTTAATTATTTTTTTCAGTGATAGAAATCTTGTTTCTGATCGCTCTTCAGTTGGAAGTTTATCTAGTGCAAATGCAGCAGGGAGAATTCAACATCTTCATTTGTCAGACGATTTGAGTCTTGATGAGATACAAGAAAATACTTTCTCCCTTCAGGCAGGTTGGTTTACAAGGCATAGTTCTCTCTTCTGTGTTCACTTACACCTTGTGCAAAGGGTTTCAAACTGTTTCAAAATTGAAATTATAAACATTTATACCTGCTAGTATTTGTACTCCCACCTGACACAGCAGCACCACATCAGCTCTGTTTTTTTCTAAGTGTGCAATATCAGCACGTATTTTTAAACACCGCTTTTGGTTTTTTTTTTCTAAGAAAGGAACAAAGGGTATAATGTCAAGCACACAGAAGTCATATATGTTTATATATATGTTCATAAACATCTCTTATTTTTTTATTTATTTGTTTTAAGCCTGAGATTCGTTTTATTTCATCATATTGCTCCCTCTGTTGAAAATTACTGTAGTATGTTGGTAATGAATTGATTATAGCGGAACAATTTCAGAGTGATATTTGAAGAAGTGAGGAACTGTTTACTGACTGAAACCCTCATGTATCATCCACCCTCTGCTCCTTGAGGGATGCAGTGTTAGAAGAGCTGGGCATGAAGATGATTCTGGGAAAAAAAGGAGGAAATAGAGTGAAAGTGGTTTTTTTTTTTTTTTAATAATCTCTGTTTCTCCCTATCTAAATCTAACTGGTGAGTCATTAAATTAATTTTCTCCAAATAATTGATTCTATTTTGCTTGTGATGATGTGATAATAACCGGTAAGCAATTTCCCAGTATCTTCACCCATGAGCTTTTCTGTCCTATTTTCTCTCTCTCTTCTGTTGAGAAGGAGGAGTGAATGAGTGGTAGGATGAGCACTGAGCCCTTACCTGCTATGCCATCTGAATATCTTTATGAATCTGGCCCTAAATATTACATCTGAATTTTTGTTCTAGCTTGTTGTGCTGCAATTACTGAACTGGTGCTCAATGATACTAACGCTTACCAAGTAGTACAGGTAGGAAGACTTCATTCAGTTAAGTAAGACATTATAGTTTAGGATTTAATTTAATTAACAAGGAGAATATGTTTTAATGTGATTGGACAATATTGCTCTATATAACTTTCATATACATTTTTCTATAATAGTATATTTTTTTCATACATTTATTAACACACAAATATACACAAAGATATCAACATATGTATCTAGATGTTTAAAATAATAATAGATAACTTTTGTTATCGATTATTTTGGTTGACATCTCCTGACATGATTTTGCTGCAATTTTGCTGCAGACCAGTAAGTGTCATCATGGAATTATCTGAGAAATACAAACTCTTAGTTCCCAGCTGTGCAGCCGAGTGTTGTGTTCTTTCACAGAAAAATTTCCATTTTCCTCAGAGTTTCTGAAAACACCAGACTTCCTGGCACTCCATCCCCAGGGGGGTGCTTCTGAACAGCATTTTAGAATGTAACATTTTAATCAGTTCAGGCTTCTGAAAATCGTTCTTTAAATCTCTGGTACGCATTGCATGCGTTGCCAAAGACAAAAATATTTAGAACAGTAATTCCAGCTATAATCCATCACCTACATATTAGCTTAAAATCCAGATAGAGATATTCCTAAAGGAAATGAGAGAACAGGGAGTCTTGAATATTTTAGATATATGTCAAAAATATTGTTCAGGCAGAATGGAATGGAAGTAAGTCTAGAAAAAATTATCTATATATTTAAAGCATCACAATTGTTATTAAACCATAAAATTCCATTAACTTTAAAGCTTCACGTGTTTTAGGCTAGTCTGGTTTCATCAAAATAAAAAACTCTCTTATTTAAAGTCGCTACACTTTGAAAACATTGCGACTCTTGTGAATCCTACTGAAGACTCACTCAAGCTATCTTGTCTGGTGTCTCTCCAGCTTATGATACTGCTTCATTGTATGTTTGTAAGCTGTTTTATAGTGTCTGTTTAAGTGTTAGGGCAGTTCATTCTTACATAAGTAAGAAATGAAGTAAACTTCATTTAAGTTATTTCAGGTTGTAAATCCAGTATGGACTAGGAGACTGAGATTTTGCAAGTCAGTATTAGGTTCTGATTTATCTGAAGAAACAAGGTTTTTCATTCATGGTCTCTGTGCAAAGGAATGCTATTGATGTTCACCTTTCTCTGTTTCCAGGCAAATGGAGTGTATATAATAGCAAAACTGGTTTTACCAGACAAAGAAAAGAATGCTGAAAAAGCTTATTTATTACAGGTAACTTCTTTTAGTATAACTACATGTTGAAATTCCAAAACAGTCCCTAAGATTTTTTTTTATTATTTTGTTGTTGTTTAAAAGTTTATTCTAGAATGCAGTAGACATCTTGCTTGTAGAGAAAATAGGACAAAATCAGTAATAACAAGTAGTCCAAGAAGTAAAAACTCAATTGTAATTCAGTTTATGGTACTTTATTCTGATCTACTTTGTTTCTTGCACTTTATATAGTGTGAAGGGAAATGAATATTTTTCCTTTGATAATCTCTCCCCTACTTCTTATGCTTCTCAGCATTAGATCCTTTTCTTGTGTGCTTTGGTCTTCATTGGTGTTCAGTGAAGTCTTGATGTTGTACTAATATCTGCTTCTTTCTGGAGCACCCTACTGGAGCTGTTAAATACAGGAAAACTTCACATAAAATAGAGCAAATTTAAATGTAGAATAAATAAATAGCAACTAAGTGTAGAATGATTCTTGTTTTTGAAAGAGATTAATTCTCAGTTAGAGGGCATTTCCTTACTTCCACTGTTTCAGATGCCAATACCTTATTTCCATTTGATTTACTTCACAGTCATCTTTCTTTAGTGAGCCATATTGTATAGCAAGTAAAGTAAATGATTCTTGATGCAGAGAATTCAAGATGCATTATATAAAAGTGTATGTATTAACTACCTGTCAGTGGATGTTTTACAAACAAACTTTCTTCAGTAGAGATAATTTAGAAACTTTTCTCCATTTTTTTTTCTTTTGTTCCCCCTAAATAATCTTGTCTACTTTTAAAGAATAGAATGTACTTAAGAAACTGTTTTTACTCTTTTCATTATCATGCTAACAATGTAATCTACCTAGAAATTCAAGGAAAGAGGTTATTGAACTGTTGGGAATCCCTGATGTTTATCGTTGTCTTTTTTATTTATGTATAGATTTGTCATTAAGTTTAGCTTTTCCTACTGTAGTGCTATGCTTTCAGAGCCCTGAGATTTCTCTTCAGTATGGAAAGAAATAGACATATCTTCAGAAGGTAAACTAATAAAATGTTTTGTGAAACTCCTTTACAATAGCTTTCAGAAGGTATCATTGCAATCAGAATGTTTTTAAATGCCAGTTATTTTCAGCAAAAATAATAAGTTGCAGGCAACTTCTGTCCAGTCTGCAGACACAGATAGATTTTGCTGCTTTGTATTAGTGCCAGCCTACAAGATGTACACATTCATTGTGGGGACTTCTATTGCTATGCATGCCAGAGAACCTAGCTCTGTAGGGCCTCTTTCTTCCCCTGTGAAGCAAGGTTTAAAATATGAAGAGGACATTTAAAACTGTTACAGATAAACCATACTTCCATCTGAAGATTATCAGATATAATCAACAGCCCTGGATAGTAACAACTGGCAAAATTATATTTTTTTGCTGCTCAACCCTCCAGTCTTTCACATGGGAAGGATTTTACATCAAGACAGTTTACTTAACAGTGTTAAAAAAAGACTTGGATCAATAAGTGGAAAATAATTACATCAATTAGCCATTTTTTCAAATTAGCTGACAGTTTCACCAGGTAGATTACAAAGGCTGTGTAAAATCTTTTGGGATTAGGGAAGTACTTGTACTGCTTATGACAATTACCTGGCAGCAGTGTTTTTGAATGATTTTATTCTATATTATATATTCCTTGAATTCTAAATAAAACATGTATCTCATTTTTACTTTTAAAAAAAAATGATTTTGTACTGAAAAAGGATCTCAGTTTGCAATCAGTATTGATGGTTGGTGTCAAGTTTTTAAAGTGATAAATCTGTCTGCTTGTTTATGGGTTTTTTTTTTTTCCAACCCCAAATGACTTACTTTTCCATATTTTCACTTCTGTCAGAACATTAAAAAGAAACTGATCTCCAGTTAAGCATATCAGTAATCAAAATACTGTGTTGTATCTTCTAGCTTACACACCTTTCTTTTCATATTTTAGACTAGATTTCCTGGGACAAAAATTCTAAGATGCATATTGTGATTCTTTAAATGCAGAAAAATTTTAAACCTATCAAAGGTAGAAGGAGCTCAGATAAGTCAGCTATGAGCATAGTGTAAAATACTACAAGAAAAAAATACAAAAGCAAATGGAAGTTTGGAAAGTTCATTGAGGCTTATAGTGTTCAGAGAACTGGCATTTATAGCAATATCCAATCCATGGAGGCTGAAGTCTAGCTTTTGAAAGATTCTTCAGTTAGTATATATGTGTGTTGTGTTAAAATAGTTAATATCTGAATACATCATTCAGGAATAAGTGTGTTATTTAGAAGATTTTGAAGTAGGAAGTAATAATAAACACTTGCTGTAGATTAATAGCTATTGTGAACGTTTTCTGAGACACATAAAGATGTTAAATTTTTGTAGACTTTTTCCTCCTGACTTGTTTGAAATCTTCATTGATATTGGACATTATGTGCGTGATATTAGTACTTATGAAGAGCTGGTGTCAAAACTGAATTTATTAAAGGTAAGTAAAGAGCTTTGTAGCTTTAAGAAACTGTATTCTTTGCATATTCTTAGCATAAGAAAGACTTGAAATATTTTATGCTTACGTGTTTGTCATTTAATGTATAATCAGGAAGATGAATTGAAGCAAATTGCTGAAAGTATTGAGAGCGTCAACCAGAATAAAGCACCTGCAAAACATATAGGCAATTATGCAATTTTAGAACACCTTGGCAGTGGAGCTTTTGGAAATGTATATAAGGTAAGCTTCCCTTTTGGTTCTAGTGTAGAGGTTGGAGAGGAGCCTTCATGATGAGGGTCTGATACCTGTTTTAAGCATAAATTTCCTTTGAATTTCAGTAGGAGAGCGTAGTTTCCAGAAGGCTGTTATCCCTCTGAGCTTGTTGTTAACAGATGTCCATTTTTTTTTTAGTGTTTGCTGTGATCATGTTTGTCCCTCTTGTATTTATAGGATTGATCGGTATATTTCCTAGATTTACTAGTTTTACTTTGTATTGATTTCTCACTACAAAGATTGTGTCTGTCTTCTGCTGTGTCTGAAACTGAGTTCAAGCATGTTTTATTTCAGAAAAAAGCATTTGGTACTGGTAGCATTTCTTTAGACATGATGACGAGTTCACCAGTTTACTCCTAACCTGCATTGTAAAGCTCTTTTGAGTGCTCCAGTTCTTTTGACTAATTGCATTATATACAGAAAAGACTATGATTGCAATATTTGTGAGATGGTTTTGCACTCAGATAACTGATATGATAGCTATAATAATATCCTATCTGTTCCCATCCTGTACCAACTTTACAAAGGTGTTATCTTTTTTGTAGGTTAGAAAACATAATGGGCAACATCTTCTGGCAATGAAAGAAGTCAATTTACACAATCCAGCATTAGGAAAGGACAAAAAAGACAGAGATAGCAGAGCACAGAACATTGTCTCTGAGTTAACCATCATCAAAGAGCAGGTGGGTCTCATGAACTCTAGATTCAGGTACTGGCATTCTGTTAACATTATCCTTCTCTTGCAGAAGGGCCTCCACCTACTGTTACTGTTTTCATCTGTTCAGTACAATGTTGCTACTTTTTACCTAAATGTTGTCAATATTCCAAAAATTCTTTCCGCGCCATTAGCAGAAGTGCAAGATGTTTGATACAAATAATTCTTCTGCTGTTGGAAGCGCATGAAATTTTATCAGGAATACTGTAAACAATTTTTTGGATTTAAAAGATAGCTGTTTTCTGTAATTGTAAATAAATATTAAAAGAAACTCACAACAACATAGACAAATCATTAATGTTTTTTAACTATGAAAGAAAATACTTTGGTGCAGGTGTAATTGCCTTTAAACTTCCTTTACTGTTCCAGTTGCTAACAAGAGTGTTGGTATGACTCTTGAGTAATTATACATACATACATACATACATACATACATACATACATATATATATATATAAACTTTATTATATATATATAGTATTATATTTATTATATATATGTATAATATAGTACATGTATAATATAATATATAAAATTATATATATATAATAAAAGTTATTATTATAATTATTATTTTTTACAAAAACATGTTTGGGGATGGCTGTGAATGTCTGCTGCACTGCAGTTTGTAAGCAAGTTTTTGGAATCCTTGTGGGATTCATTCTTCCATTATGTAGTTAAGCATTATAAATGCCATTCCATCAGTCTAACTATTCTAAACAACTGAATTTCTTTCCTCATTGTAGCTTTATCACCCAAATGTTGTACGTTATTACAGAACCTTCTTGGAAAGTAAGTATAAATGTAAATAATTACTGTATTGTACATGATGAAGTAGAAATATACAATAGGAGTATTTACCTTTTGGAAGGAGTGTATCAAATTTGAGCAGTAAGGTCCCTTCCAGTCCCTACAGCTCTGTGATTCTACACTTTGGACAGGCTTATAGTTCTTTAAAATTGAAAAAGGATGAGACATAATAATTATGTTTATCTATTAGTCAAACAAAAGAGTAAACATGTAGAAAGTGTCTATCCTAGAGCTAAAGATCCCAAATTTACAGTTGGAATATTAAGTAGGGTGAAAAGGTTTGGTGACTAGTGGAATGAATAGTAGCATGGCTTAGCCATATTGTCTCCTTTTTCTTTCTAAGGAGTTGTCTACCTACACCTGCCCACTGAGTGATTATTACTGAGTGATTAACAAGCATGAAGTTCCTTATATTTACTGTGATATAAATGCTTCAGTTCTTGCAGTGCAGTGCAGGAGAGAGGGACTGCACTCAGAGCTCTACTAGTGCTGTAGCTAGAAAAATGACTTCTCTGAAGGGATGGTGAGGCATTGGAACAGGCTGCCAGGGAGGTGACGGAGCTACCATCCCTGAAGGTTTTTGAGAAATGTGTAGATGTGGCACATGGTTGGTGGGGATGGGTTGACGATCAGATTATGATTTCAGAGGCATTTTCCAACCTTAATCATTCTGTGATTTTATGAAAAATTGGAAAAACATGGAATAGAACTATAATGTACAAAAAACTTAAAAATCAAAAAAGACAGCTTTAAAAATATATTTTAGCCTCAAATACTCCATTATCAAATGCCTTCTGTATAAATGTATTTTTTTAATTGAAGTTTCTTTTGTGTAGATGACAGACTGTACATAGTCATGGAACTCATAGATGGGGTGCCATTGGGAGAGCACTTTCACTCTTTGAAGGAAAAGCAACAAAAATTTACAGAAGAAAGAATATGGAATATATTTATCCAAGTAAGTAAGAGGCACACATTTTTTTTTCACCAGGACATGTCTACCTGTGGTTACTAATTCCATTTATGTTTGTTAGGCTAATAATAAAAAAAAATAATACTTATATCAAACACTAATACCTGATATTAATGTGATTTGATGTGATTTCACTTAGATTGTCATTATGAATCTTTGTTTAAGGCTCTTTTTGTTTCTTTGCAAGCTTTGCCTAGCTCTTCGTTATTTACATAAAGAGAAGAGGATTGTTCATCGAGATCTCACTCCAAACAACATCATGCTGGGGGATAAAGACAAAGTTAAAATTAGTAAGTAGAACTGCTTTACTTCAAGAGAATTTCCCTTGATGAAAGTGAGTAGAATTTCTTTACTGAAACTCACAGAAGGTTTCAGATTCTGAGGCACTGGCCACCATAGTTGGAAGCTAGTAAATTATAGTGTTATAATACTGTTTTGTGAAATATTTTCTATTATTTCTATTTCTATTATTTCTATTATTATACACAGCTTTTGTGACCATGTGATCATTGCCTCTAGATGTTATCAGCCATGTTTTTTCGCAGCTGTGATATCAAATATGACCAAGGAGATGATTTAGTCCTAAAAAAACCCCCAACCTAATAGTTACATATGTCAAGATAACTAGATTATATAGCCAGTGCTAATGAGCATGCAGAGTAAAATGACCATCTGTTCTATTCCACTCTCACCATACGACTGTTAGTATCCATCAATTGTTCTGTGATCAGCTGCAGTGAGATTCTATTTCTGAGGCTATAGTAATGAATATTCTTGTGTATTTCTATAATCTCTGTGCTGTGGAGAAAGTGACTCAGAGATGTGTAGGATTTGAAAGCTGTAGGTGTGTGAGCAGTGCTCTGCTGTATGTCAAAATTTTACTCTTTGAATGAATTAATACAACTAGGAATTTACATCCAGAATGACAGATGATTGAGATACTGTGGATTTTAATGTTCTCAAAGAATTCCTGCATGATTTTTTAATGCTTATGACACAGAACCAAGTAAACAATTTGAATTTTGCAGAGTTGCTATGAGAATTCTTGACTCAAAAATTAATTTATCTCCTTTAAAATAATGGAGAACAGTAGATCTATGCACGCACAACCACAAAACTATGATTAATGATCTATAATAAGCAAATCTATTTAGCAGCTGTTATTTTGTAGTATTTATACCTGATGAGTTACATATTTAAATTCATTCGTGATTAATTTGTATTGCTTCAAAGCTCTGAATCTTATAGCTTTGAAATAAGGTAATTTAATGCAACATTTCTCCCTGAATGATAAATATAAATAATCAAAATATTATATTAAAGTAAAATACTATGTCGTTGTATCTTATACCAAGACACTGCCACCGAGGGGCACTCTTGTATTAGTTTAACACCTTTGCCAAGGTCTAGCCTGAACAAACTATATAAAAGCATAAATATATTTTTAAATTTAAGCCCAAAATTAACTTTGAAAAACTATACAGCTAGAAAAGATTTACAGATATTGTAAAAAGGGGAAAAACTGAAACTTACTTTCTACAGTGATTGGTTCAAAACTGTTATGCAATATTTAAATAACCATTTTATTCATACTTTAATTAGTAACAGTTTTTATTGAATTTTCAGTGGGAGCTGAAATCCTTTTATCTGTTTCTTCTGGTACTTTCTGTTACTTACTGGTACTTCTTGCTTTATTGCCATAATGAAAATTTAAAAAATTTCCTTTCCACTAATAGCAAATATATACAATATGTAGCTGTATTACATATAACACATGAAGTCCAAAGACTGGGGCATTTATGTATTGTGTTTGTGTACATTATCCGTGATTACTGATGATTTCAAGTGCCTCCAGATCAAAGTGATACAGCTGTCAAACAAAGATGGAAGCATGTGCTCAAATATTGCAAAATTTTAAGTCTGCCTCTGCAGTGAATTCAACCTATCAGTTTTTATAAAATAAGAGGATTTTCTCCACAGATCTACTCAGAACTGTAGTAGCTGCACAGTCATCCTAAAAAATGAGTTTTGGCCTGAGCCAAGTAGGTGTTGTGTGGAAACAGGAAAACAGTCCAGTGTAATACTGTGAAATGTAAAAGATGAATGGAAGAAAAAAAAATCAACTTATCATCTCCCCTTGATGTGTGAAGATTTTCTTTTGTTTCCCTTTTTAATTTTATTTTATTTTTTCTTTTTTTCTTTTTTGTTAGCTGATTTTGGTCTTGCAAAGCAAAACGAAGAAAACAGCAAACTTGCATCAGTAGTGGGAACTATTCTGTACTCTTGGTAAGTACTACTGCATACAACATTGTGGAACATACAACATTTTTTCTCTTACCCCTTCTTGTGCATTGGCAGTAATGAGTTAAGTTGGAAGAAAAACGAAATGTCTCCTGTTCTGAGGAAACTTATTAATCTTAAGCCTTTCTTAAGAATTCTTAAGAATAAAGAAATTAATTTTCAAGAAACAAGAAAGGTAGGTAAAAATAAGATTTAGTTTTAATGACTCATAGCATAATTGGGGCTGTCTATAGTGTATGTAACTGAGAGCATTAGATGCATATTGGATTCTCTCAAACACAGTTAAGTGTGAGCAGCACAGAGTTGACTTTTGTGGTATTTATGTATGGATATATGCCATTTAACTGAAGTTACTGTATTGCCAACAAAAGTGGAATCAAGGTAAAAATCTAACTAGGAGTAAGCACTAATCCCAGTATTCATCTAATGACAGTTGGTCTGTTCTGGGCATGTCATTTATGTTCAGAATTTCTGATGACTGAAATTCTAACATCTGAAATTAATCAAGGAATTGCTAATTGGAATCATAGTTCCAGATCTCTCTTGTGTAAGATTATTGGTTAATCTTTGCCTCTCCTTACTAGTGTTATATTTCAGAAATATGTCTATGTATATGTTCAGCTGGAGCAGATAAAAATATTCCTCATTCCTACACAAGCTTGTTCCAGCTTCTTTGCAACACCTTTTTACATACAGCGGCTGTTTCTTCAGTGACTTCCTGTTTCTTCTGTTAAGCATTTAGCTTTCTCAACTCAGAAGTTCGCTTTCTTCTTCTTCTAGGAAATTCCTGTTGCTCTTGTTCCATTTGCTGTATTTTGCCACTTCCAGCTCCCTTAAAGTGGAGTTCATTTGACATAGGAATTTGAAAAAACAAACTACAATCAATGACAGATTAACAATCCAAGAATACTGCACAGCATTCTATCTATGGTCTAACTATCTAATGTATCTATAATATGTTTACTCTTTCTACCAGAACTTTTCATTCACAAAGTATCTGCCAATTAGGAGAAAAACCTGATGCAACATAATATCCTAAGTAAAACTGGAAGTGGCGTCATTCTGAATCATTTCTGACACCAGCACTGTGTCTGTGGCACTGACAGAAGTTAACAAGCCTTTTCTAACATTGATCTTAAATCTTTTTTTCTGATGACCACATGTGATGATTGTACACCTACCCAAATTCTTGGCTCATGTCCTCGTAATAAGTTATTAAAAGTTCTGAGCTATTAAAGGGACTACTAGTGGTTCTTCTCAATTACGAGGAAAGGTCAAGAACTCGGACTTTTGCCATCTGAGAATAATAAACGTTGCCACTTTTGAGACTTTTTACTTGAGATTTCCTAGAAGTCACTAACTCTTAAATGGCTCCAGAAATGAGTCTCTGTAATGTGTTAAATGTTTAAGTCTATACCTTAAAGACTAATGCATAACCTGAAACTGGGTAAGGCAATTGCAATGATGCATTAATTTGTTCCCTCCGAATTCTCTTGTAGTATAGCACAAATCATGAGTGATGGCTTGGGTAGTTAAGAGTTATAAGATTTTGGTGTGATTATCTCCTTATCATCTTTTTGGAGCTTCTTAATAAAATTGGTTTTTGTTCACTTTTCCCTGGGCAGCTGTTGATGGGAACCTAATGTGCTTTTTTGGACAAGTTATTTGCAAATTGTTTGCAAGCTACAGCAATCTTTAGAAGTTTCAGTTTACAAACCCTACCCCAGTGGTCCTCTTGGTCATAAGATGTAATTTTCTTGTCCTTTTTTCTCCTGTTCACTTCTGTGCAAAATGTAACTGTCTTTGGGTCTTTTCATGTTTTGTGGGAAATTACTCTTTGAGAGTAGCTCTGCAAATATCTTACAGATTTAAATATACACACACACAAATATCATGGAGGCAGTGATCCCTGCCTGCACACCATCAGAAGACAGAACAAGGAGAGGCTGTGTATGTCTTTGTATTTAAAATGTATACTGCCAAGAAATTTAAAGTGGTGGGTAAAGCACTAGTCTTTCCAGTACCACGGCCATTTAAAAATGTTGGAAAGGTTTTGCCAAGAACTGAATGCGTGGATTGCCATTTTTGATGTATTTGGTTGGTTCTGTGCATGACAGAGGTGGTTTTTTGTTGTTGTTGTTGTTGTTGTTGTTTTTTTTTTTTTTTTTAGATATGAACCTGTTCACAAATAACTGACTGTGTTTTTAACAGAAGTGATGAGGCTGAAGGACAGAAGTCAGAGTATAGAGTTATTCAGTGCTTGAACTTTTTTTTTCCTTTTCTTTTCTTTTGGATGATTTAAATTGAGGTGAATGGCTTGAAAGTAATCAAAATATTGGGATTGCTTACCTTGCAAGAGCAGCAATATTAGTTCTTGCAGATAAAAGGGTAAGGATGGAGAGAAAGAGCTATGTGACAAGACAGCATTGTCATTTTAGAGTGGCAGAAATTGGTTTCTTCTGAATTGACAGGAAAATGGTTCTGGGGAGTTTGAATTGCAACTTACCCTTCTTGGAGGAGTACAGAAACAAAATAATAAATATCAAAATAAATAGTGGCTGATAATTATTTTTTGGACTTGGCTATACGTCATTATGCAGGCTTAGATAAAAACATATCTCTCTGTGTACCAAACATGACCTGTAAAAGAAAGTACTGAATCCATTTGTTAATCTATTTTATTAAAAACTAAGTCATCACAAATAACAGCAGACACGGTTTCATATTTAAAGAGGAGCTTACAAATTATTTTTTCCAACTGTGATATATTCAAATTCTACTTCATACTATTCTTATTCTAACATCACACTAATTAAATTCCTTTTAATTCATTGTGTCCTTGAATTGAAAAACCCAACAATGTGTCCATTTAGAATACAAAATGTATCAGATGGATTTGTTTACACTTAATACATAAAAAATTGAGGAGATGACTGCTTTAGGGAATTGGTAATGAATTCTGAAGTGATTTTCCAGCTCATAAATCATCGGAAACAATCTGTTCCAAGTTGATGTTGACAGAGTCTTTATTATCCAGCTGTCTTGAACACCTACCCAAAAGAGGTGGCAAATTGTGCATTGTAAAAAGAAAAAAAAAAAAAAGGAGAGAGGGAGCACAATGGAACAATGTTTACTTTCATGTATACCCACCACCCACCACTTATTTGTTTCACAAAGTGGATTATGAAGGTGTATCAAAAGCAAGAGGTTATCTACCCTTATCAACTCTGAAAGGGTAGATCACGGCAGGACAAGGGGAAATGGTTTTAAGTTGAGGGGGGGAAGATTTAGGTTGGATGTCAGGGGGAAGTTCTTTACAGAGAGAGTGGTGAGCTGCTGGAACAGGCTGCCCAGAGAGGTTGTGGATGCCCTGTCCCTACAGGTGTTCAAGGCCAGGTTGGATGGGGCCCTGGGCAGCCTGGTCTGGTATTAAATGGGGGAGGTTGGTGGCCCTGCATGTGGCAGGGCGGTTGGAGATTCATGATCCTTGAGGTCCCTTCCAACCCGGGCCATTCTATGATTCTGTGAAGAGGTGAAGAGATGCAAGTAAAAATTTGTTGAATCATGTTTATGGTAACTGCTTTTATAATTATATAAGCATACAGAATTTTTTTAGAAAAAAATCTGGGGAACATTGTAAATTTTGAGTTTGGTTGGCATGCAATTCCTTAAGAATTTGAATGATTTTGAAAAGCTGTTGAAAAACTGTAAAGAAGAGCAAATCTCTTAGGTGTCATTAAGAAGCAGGTAACAACATTTCCCACTAGTTGTGGTTTTAACATGATCTTTCTGAAACATCGTTATTCTAAAATGTCAGAGAGCAGGTACTCAAAACTATACAGAAAGTTTTCTCCTCCTGGTGTTTTGAGGAAAATTGTATTTCCTTTAATTAGAGGTAATACTGTATTTTTGTATTTTCCATTATTGTTGTGGCTGTGAAAGAGGATTCCTGGACCTTAATTTCTTTTTATGGAGTACATATTCAGTCTGTATACTGTGTTATATTACCTAAACTTCATTGAACAGCTGGCTCCTGGAGAGGACATTCGGTTTGATTAAAAGTATGACAGAAGTTGAATAATTCTTTCAGTATATGAATACTTCATTTTTATAAGAGGATCTTCTGAAAGGCAGTTAATAGAAGTATTTACTCTGATAATGAAATGAAACACAGCAGTGAAAAGTAATTCTGATAGAGCAGCTTTAGTTTAGGCATTGGTTTATAATAAGATATGTCAGCAAAAAGCTCTGTGCAATTTGAGGTGCAACATGCCATTCCAAAAAAGATAACTAGATGAACTTCAGGGAAGAACAATAAAAGTAATTGACAGTGATTGAGTTATGAAAACAAACCTAAAATGTCTGAAGTTTATACAATTTTTATAAAGCAACTAAGTTTGACTAAATAACAACAGAAAATTCACATTTGAAATGTAGACAACACCACATCCAGTCTTAAACAAACTTATACATGGGAGAAAATTTTATATGATGTAAAATGTAGTAAGAAAGCTTGAAAACCTCTGTACTGACATCTGGAAAAATGTTTCAGTAGAAATGATAGAAGTCCCTACCTAAAACATAATACTATACATGAGAGAATTCTACATTCTTGGACTGAAAGAAAGCCACTTTGCAAGTGATGTGAACTAGTTCATACAGATTTTTATTTTTTTTTTTTCTGTCTATGGATCCTAAGACGGGAAGGGTTTTGCTCAGAAATGCTTAGAAGTATCTTACAAAGTCAACGCATAGGTTTTCTTGATGAAAGTTCATGTGAAAACATGCAGGTTAGTTTATACTTGTTTTCTGACAAGAGAGTGCTGCTGATATGGCTTCTAAAGAGTTACATTAGTACTTGAAAAAATATAAAAGCGCAGAGTATGTAGTGGTCTTATAAACTCAGTGATAGATTTAAACTGCTGAAAGAACAAGTACTATTCTACCAAGACAATATATTGTAAACAAGCAATGTATTTCTTGGAAATAATTTCTTCTATGGGACTTGTATCACAATTCTTTTAATATGTATAGATTTGCTTCTTTTGACTAAATGACTTAAGATTCTGGGTTTATAATCACTTTAGAACAGATAACTATCATTAATACTTTATTATAATAATATTGGACTTTTCATCAAACTCATTTATGAGCTTGTGAACATCTTCTAGTCCAATGCTACTGGTCTTTGTTCGCAAGAGTTTTTTCTCATTCATTTCTCTTTTAAGTAATGTCAAATAAGCTGCATTGAGGTGAGCAATATTACTCTGACATCTGAACTGCAGGACATGAATAACTTTGGTGGCTTTAATCATCTTAGGTTAAGCTGCCTTTAATTATATTTTTCATGGAGGCAGCTCAAATTTTCCACACCTACAGTCCTCAAACACCTTGTTTGTGGACAGCCATTCTTTACAGGAGCATCATAAAGAGGATGAATATTATTAATACCACGTGATTTTAGACAGATGTATGTTTGTGTTTGAAAAATATATCTGTTCTTAAGAAAGTTTCTTTTTCCTGGACTACTGATCAAAATCTAGGTTCTCTACTTATTCAGCTACATGAGCAGAAGTCATTGATTTTATAACAAAAGAGGTAAATGCAGTGTTATCCAGAGATATAACAGTGAGTTTGCCATATGCCCTCGCTTGCAAGCAAGCAATTGGTATAATTTTATAGAGGTCGAGATGCTCAGTTAGTAAACTGAGAGATGAAACTTGAAAATGAGTTGCTAAAGGCTTTAGCTTATTCCTAGAAGGAATTTTAGTGGGAATGTAGAGAAGAAAAGTGTGGAATTAAATATTTTTAACATCATAGGATCATGTGACAGTTCAGTTTACATCAGTTGTCCTGTTTTGTTTCTGGACACTTTCTCATGTATGTTAGGTTCCAGGAAATCCAAATACTTAAAGTTATCTAATTGATATGTTGTTGTCAGAAAGTAATCTCTATATGACTGGATTTCATTTTGCTTCGATGTAGCCATCCAAAAACTAGACATCTAATTCAAGTCAAGCAGTTAGATGACTACAGAAAAAAAATTGTCATTTCCATAATGAATTTCATCCCATCTTTCTTGAGCAGCTATTTTAGGGCGAGATGAATCAAACTCTCGATGTGCTTGTCTCTCTCCATTTGCGACAGAGGGAGCTGGAACACTAACTTATCATAAATCTAATTTTCAGGAGTTTAATTTTAGGTGAAATTAACACCTTATGTGAAATTGGTTATTTGATATTTAAGTTTATTTTTGAGATATTATAAAATAGGACTTGCTACTGCTTGTAGTCATATTCTTGCAAATAATTATTTTTTCATATCTCCCTTTCAGTTTTGAATATTCATGTGATTTCTTGTTAAGCTTGGCTGTCTTGTACAAAGTACACCGAATAGAATTTATTCTAGAAGGCATATAGCTCAATAAGCAAAATCATTTACTATTTTTAAGTGTTCAGATTTCTGTTAAATTGAGAGAAGACGAAAGGTTTTTCCTTTTGTTGATCTGTTTGTAAAGTTACAGATTTGAGGTCATTCCCTAAAGCATTTTGTAGGAAATTGCTGTTGTAATTCACTGGAAAATTTGTCTGGTTAGAAAGAATCAGTTTTGAAAACTATCTGTCATAAAATCATAGGATGAATAATCCTTCGAGCTGGAAGACACCTTTAAATGTCATCTAGTCCAACTCCCCTGCAGTGAACAGGGACACCTATAGCTGGATCAGGGTGCTCAGAGCCCGTCCAGCCTGATCTTGAATGTCTCCAGGGCTGGAGCATTCACCACATCTCTGGGCAGGCTGTTCCACTGCTTCACTACCCTTACTGTAAAAACCTTTTTCTTATATCCTCTTTTTATCCTTTATATCCTCTCTTTAAGTCTGAAACAATTTCCCCTTGTCCTGTTACAGCAGACCCATGATGTATATTACCAACACCTTTTAGAATATGAATGTTTCAGTTTCTGTGTACATGGGTAGCGCTTTCCCACAACTTACAAATGTAATTTGTCTACAGCATTTCTGTTAAAACTGGCAGCCCGACATTCTGCTAGTTATTTTTATATGCTTAAGAATACTAGATGTGTTGTCCGTGGAACGGTGCTTGCCTTCAGTAATACAAATAAAAAAGTACATTGAAAAGAGATTTTTATTTTTCAGGTTTCAGAATCTGACTTTTACCTCCTCTTGCTGTTTTAGACTGTGTACCATGATGCATCTGAAGGAAAAGTCAGTATAAATTAGCACTTCAATGTGTTTTTCTGCTTTATGTCTCCCAGAAGCTCTGTATGTAATACTGGAACACTAAACTACATATGGATGGTACTTTGATTTTTCCTTGTATTTACCAGACATGCATATGATGATCTTGAAAATTCAGAAGCATAAAACCAGTTGAAACAATGATACAATTTTGAGCTTAATTAGATATATATTTTTTTACTGTTAATGTGAAATTTGCTTCTTTATGTTAGTAATAGAAACATCACCTTTTCTGATAGAGTCTTTAAAGCTTTTAAAATTGTCTTGAAATAAGTTAAAAAAAAAAAAAAAAAGCTTAGAAACATGTAGTAGTTTTGCACACTGGCAGCAAACTTTTTTTCCAAATCAACAAATATAGTGTATAAACAAGAAGGTCAAATTCACACTTAATTGGATCATTAAAAAATATTTTGCCAGTATATCCACACATTGTATTGTGTATCCTGATGAGAGGAAATAAGATGACAAATACACTTTAACTTTTAAAAAGCTAATAGAAACCCCTCAGCTGGGTACAGTTTCATGGGCTTTTATGTAGAGCTTCAATACTTCTGGTCAGTTTGTAAAAGGTTCTTAAATATTGATAACCTGGTCTTTGCACTGCTTTTTTTTTTTTTTTTTTTTTTTTTTTTTTTTTTCTTTCCCCAAGGTAGGTAAATAGTACTGCATTCATTTCCCTACTAGATTTATGAAATACAATATGCACAGAATACTGTTCTGGCTGGAAAATTCTAGCAGCCCAGAATTTGTTTTTATGTAGAAGTATATATATATATACTTATATATATATATATATGTTCATATGTACATAGATGAAAATATACATAGATCGCTCGGAAAGTAATGCCTCCTATTTCTTTCCATGGAAACTACAACGGATACGAAAACAATAACACTACTTGATAAAGCAAATTCTCAGCTATAGAACACTATTTTTCAACATTGTCACCACTATTAACCAATTTGCACAGATGAGTAGTCCGAGATGCTCTTTGTTTCATGGAGTGACAGCTGTGCATGGCCATCCAGAACATGTCTTATCTTTCACATCACTGTTGACACTGCTGAAATGCTTCACCCTTTACCTCATTGTGTTCACATCCTCTGTTTGGTTTCCAGAAACATTCAGCAAGTATTGAAAAATGTCAATGGGTTAAATTGTTTCAATGTGGAGGAATTCAATTACACCTCTTTGCATCCTCTGCACTTCCATGTCAGACACCATTCTGTCAGACTGCCCCTCTGTTGCCATCTGGCAACAATATGTAACAGATATTGGTGGGAATGCTCAACCTCTACAGCTCTACCATCACTACCTGCCTCTGATGTTGTGGGCCAATATAATAAAATGGGAGGCAATACTTTCAGAGCTATTTTTGTATAGATATGTACAAATATACACACACACATCTCTATATATAAAACAAGAAGTGTTTGTACATGTAGAGATTTAATTCAGTTTAGACAGTATGAGGCAACAGAAACAGTGAACATCAGTGAGATTTATCCTTCCATTTTAAAGATACTTTAAAAATAAGTGCTTAAGCAATGAAATGTTTATTTGCTACTGCTCTGTGAGATTCAGAAAGAACTCGCTTTTACTGGCAATGAAGGTTTATATGTGTAAAAGCAGTGAAAATATAAAGTTGCTAGGAAAAGGTAAAATATTCTATCAAGTAAATACATGAATCTTTCACTGTCAGATATGCATGCTCTTGTAGGACAAGTACAAAGATGGTAGAACACA
Organism: Tetrao urogallus; assembly: GCF_951394365.1. NCBI lineage: Eukaryota > Metazoa > Chordata > Aves > Galliformes > Phasianidae > Tetrao > Tetrao urogallus. The sequence goes on from NC_136820.1 coordinate 13,965,735, forward strand.
AGTATGTACCTCCCTAGTCTACTTTTGAAGAAGAACACAGAAGCCCTCAATGTAAAAGTCTTCTGCTCTGTTCAGCAGATTTTGTGCTCAGAAGAAATATTCTGAAGGTTTATACATATTTTATTAGTTTAGTTATATTTTGATTAACTATTCTTTTCTTACTTAGAAAAGGATAAAAAAAAAGTTTCAACTGAACATTATGAACTAAGGCTAAACCTGGCAGTTGTTTCAGTAGAAGCTATTTTTATTTCTATTACGGTAACCTCTTGGCAGTTGTTTATTATGTCCCCTCCCTACAAAAACAACAACAAAAAAACGGGGCCTGTCAGCTTCAGTTGTTTTTAAGATTGTGATACAAATTGCTGCAATGAAATTATTCAAGTTAAAAAATAACTGGAAAAATAAAATCAGCTATGCCACTCCTAGGTCAGCACAAACGTGTAAATACACATTGACGGACCAAATTAGAGAGCTTACTTGACTGGAAATAATTAATAATTAGTAAACTAACTTTCTTAATAAAGGAAGGTAATGCTTGCTCTAGAAAATGAAACTATTGAGATTATACTAAGGGGAGCGATAATACATGCGAAAGTTATCTCTCCTAGCTGACTTCACCCATTTTGAAATTACATTCACCATCTGGTGGCAGGAGGATTTATTACACTGTAAAATGGCAAACCAAAGATAGCAAGTTTCATCCCTGCCCCTGTACATTTTAAATATTGGTGGAAATGATTAATTTTCTATAGTCAAAGAGGCTTAGGATGTTTGAAGGAGTGTGTTTTGTGAGGAAAAAGCATATGTGTAATAGCTGTGTATAATAGTTTACAAATATAATTACTTAAGAATTTCTAATGAGAAAAATAAAAATGCAAGTTGGTAGATAATGCAAGAAATTACTATAGAATTCTTTGGCAATAAATTTCAAAATAGAGAGCTCTGAAGGCAAAAAAACCCTAGAGACTGAAAATGCTGTTCCAGCTTTGTCACTCCAGGGACAGACAGAATAGACTACCTCCAAAAGGCTGCTTCTTGTAGGTGAGAAAAG